>NC_142886.1:22065000-23315000 GCF_051225735.1 Oryctolagus cuniculus
CATCTCACATGTAATCAATATAAAAAATTGTATAGATACGTTAAATTTGTGTGTTCATGCAAATTCTTCAAATCTTAGTGTAAATTTTATGCTTTCAGCATATTTCAATTTGGACTTGTCCTGTTTCGGATGGTTAATAGCCATAGGTCACTATTGCCCACCTTTGTGGACGTATCAGTCTGTAGCTGGTGTGTGGTAGAAGTATAGTAAATAGTTAATTGAAGGAAGGAAAAAACCATGGGCGAGGCAGAGGAAAAGGAGGAAGGGAAGAAGAAAATGGCAAAAACTTCAAAGAGGAATAAGCAAAAGAACACTGTTTTTAACTTGTTTTGGGGTGTCCTGGCAGTTCCTATTTAGGACAGCAGCTGAGTGATGTGTTATTTTTAGTATAAAATTGATTTCAAGTGTGTTATCTGATTGACACTTAGCTTCAACAGCATTGGTTTAGACAGGTCAAGCTTTGCTGTCTGTGGTTTGTAGGTGGCAGAGCCAAGGCCTTGCTGAGTTGAGTGAGTGTGTGGTTTAACTAGAATCCAAACACAAGTCTTTGGCTTCCTAGTCTGGTACTTAGTTGTCACTGCTGTGTAGTTTCCCATTGATGGACAGTAGGTATATATCTTTCTTATGGACAATAGTTTGCTGTTACATATGGATAGATATTAAAAGGTAGATTGTATAAATGTTGTTACTATAGAGCTTGATAAAAAGTGGACCAAAGGTGAGTTTAAAAAATAATTTGGGGCCAGCACTATGGCTCACTTGGTTGATCCTCCACCTGCAGTGCTGGCATCCCATATGGGTACCAGGTTCGAGTCCCGGTTGCTCCTCTTCCAGTCCAGCTCTCTGCTGTGGCCTAGGAAGGCAGTAGAGGATGGCCCAAGTGCTTGGGCTCTAGCATCCACATGGGAGACCAGGACGAGGCACCTAGCTTCTGGCTTCGGATTGGCGCAGCGCCGGCTGTGATGGCCATTGGGGGCGGGGGTGAACCAACGGCAGGAAGATCTTTCTATCTCTCACTGTCTATAACTCTACCTGTCAAATAAAAAAAAAAAAGATTTATTTGAAACAGCATTACAGTGAGAGAGGGACACACACACACACACACACACAGATCTTCCATCTGCTGGTTCATTCCCCATGGCCACAGTGGTTGGGCTTCGACTAGGTAGGAGCCAGGCACTTCATTGTGGTCTCCCACATGGGTGGCAGGGCCCCAAATACTTGGGCCCTCTTCCATTGTTTTCTCAAGTGCGTTAATAGGGAGCTGAATCAGAAATGGAGCATCCAGGACTCAAACCACACTACCTGGCATTGTAGGTGGTGGCTTAACACGCTGCACCAAGACAGTGGCCACCAAAGGTGAGAGATGTTAGAGTCTGTCTTTAATTCAGTAATAGACACGAGGCAAGAAAGTTGTGTGTGTGGCTTCTGTAAGGTCTTACAGTTTGTGAATTACAGAAAGTACGTAAGAATGAAAAGACCGTATGTGAAAAGGATTGATATGTGTGCTGCTGTATAAACATTTCACCTCTCCAGGAAATGTTCCTGAGAAGCATTGATCAGGATTTTTGTTTTAGCACATGGACACATGTCTTGTATCTTGAACAGAGGGGAAGTGCTTACTTAACTAGCACAATAACCATTCATGCTTAAGTTACTGAATTTTGTGGCTTTCTTGTTTTTGAGCCATGAAAATGGTTGGTTTTATTGTACTTAACATTTAAAGAAAAATCTAAAACAGATACTTTTGGTATGATTCAGTTTGTTGTGCCTAAAGTGATCAAGATGAATTGAAGTTCATCAGTATGAAATGAAAATACTGCTTCTCAGCATCTTTTTGGATGAAAGCCAACACATGACTGTAGGACCATGTGTAGTAATTTAGATATCTGTACACAGCACATATCTTTATACAAGGTGTTCCAATTTGTGAGGAACAATTTTTTTTTTTAATTTATGTGATAGAGTTAGACAGTGAGAGAGAGAGAGAGAGAGAGAAAGGTCTTCCTTCTGTTGGTTCACCCACCCAAATGGCTGATACGGCCGGAGCTATGCCGATCCGAAGCCAGGAGCCAGGTGCCTCTCCCTGGTCTCCCACGTGGGTGCAGGCGCCCAAGCACTTTAGCCATCCTCTACTGCCTTCCCGGGCCACAGCAGAGAGCTGGACTGGAAGAGGAGCAACTAGGACTAGAACCAGCACCCATATGGGCTGCCGGCGCCACAGGCAGAGGATTAACCAAATGAGCCAAGGCGCTGGCCCCGAGGAACAATTTAAATTGCAGAAAATTTGTAGTTATTGAGAAAAAGACCTACAATATAATTTAAAGCTTTTTTAAAGTCAGTTGATACTGTTAAATATTTTGCTCACTTTTAAGATAATGCACCAAAAATCTGTAAAAATAATATGAAAGCTACACAGTAAAAAGAAAAAATATATATATATGTTTGTGTGTGTGTGTGTGTATGTATGTGTATGCAGGTCTTTGTTACAACTTTAGCTTAGATTTTAATTGACCCAAGCTGTAAGCAAAGAAGTTAATGCTAATCTATCTTGCATATTTGGGAGAACATTCTTAGGGAATTATCTACCACACCATGTGCATCTCATTATCTACTGTATACACTAAGGCTTTCAGAATGGATATCTCTGCACATACTTCAGTTTCCCTTTTCATAGCCTGAGAAATGCTATGAATTCACAGAAGTGCAATCCTAAAGGAACGGAAACTTAGCCTTTCTGTGCCAAATTCCAGACTCTAGGGACACACTGGTGACCTGCAAAGGCACAGATGCTCTGCTTTCCTGATAGGGGGCCTGGCGTCTGCATGGATGGGGTATCTAGTGATGCTCCCTGCAGAGGTCTCTTGATTATAGAGTGACTGACTCTGGGACAGTTAGGGTTGAGAGCTGCTGTGGAGCGTTGGACAGGAAAGCTGCCTCTATCCATTCCTTCAAATCAAAGTCTCTAGCAGAATTCTCATTCTGCTGAAGAGCTTTCTGAGATTTCTTGATTCTGTAATTAGTGTGTCGTGTTTCCTTTCTACCACGTTATTTGTTCACGGATTGACCAAAAATCACCACTAGTAAAGTTTCAAAAGGGTGGTTTATTTGGTAGAAGGTGAAATAGGGCTGGTTCCTCTGCAAGAAGTCTGAGGGAGAGGCGGGACTGGAAGAAGAGGTGCAGCAAGGCCCGCGCGGGGGGCCTGGAGCGGGGGAGAGAGAGCTGCTGCAGGGATCTGTGCAGGCTCTGTGGGTTGTGTGTGCCTGCCTGGGTCCTGTGTACTGCTTCGTAATTTATATGCTTCCCTTTTACCATAGTTTGAATAAGGAAGAGATACTGCAGCTGATGATCATTGCTGAGAAAACATCTTACTTCTTTTGGGGCTTTTTTATTGTTAAAGGGAGTATCATCAAACTGTTCCTTTTCCCACCACTTTCCTTGTATTCTGTGTCATCTTAGATGTAGAAGGGCACTTTAAACTCTCATTTCAGATTTCTGGTGATTCATAGAGGACAAGCTTTGTGTTTAGGTATATTAAGTATGTGTTCCTGCTTTTACTTGGTGTAATGGACAATGTTTTGGGGGCACACTTTGTGCTCGTTTGCCAGTGGACTAAGGTTTGTATTCATTCAGACAGTGGGCCTTTGTTTATGTGCCTAATGTTTAATGAAGGTGTTGTCAGAAGCCCTCTGTTTGGCATTGACGGGTTCTGATGCTTGTTTTTCGTCATTTGAAAGGCCCAGGAAGGGAGCTGAAGTTCAGGTGCTGATGCTTCTTGCTTCCTATTTCTAGTATTGCGTATTGACAGGGAGCTGGATCAGAGGTGGAGTGTCTGGAACTCCTGATGGCCCAGATGGGATGGTGGCATTGCAGGCCGTGGCTTAACCTGCTGCACCACAGCACTAGCCCTGGAACTGAAGTTTTTTTATCCACCACATCTGCTGCTATACAGTGTTCACATAAGTGTGACAGTGAAAAAGCGGCCCAGAAACCTGTTTGATAAAGCCCAAGGACTTCAAATGATATAGCAGTTCCATCCTAAATGATTTTTTTTTTTTTGACAGGCAGAGTTAGACAGTGAGAGGGAGAGACAGAGAGAAAGGACTTCCTTCCGTTGGTTTACCCTCCAGATGGCCGCTACGGCCGGTGCTGCGCCAATCCGAAGCCAGAAGCCAGTGCTTCCTCCTTGTCTCCCACATGGGTGCAGGCGCTCAAGCACATGGGCCATCCTCCACTGCCTTCCCAGGCCATGGCAGAGAGCTGGACTGGAAGAGGAGCAACCAGGACTAGAACCCAGTGCCCATATGGGATGCCGGCACTGCAGGTGGAGGATTAGCCTAGTGAGCCACGGCGCTGGCCCCATCCTAAATTATTTAAAACCAAGTATTTTTTCTCCCTGATTAATAAGGATCTTTATTATAGAATAATTGGAAACTGCCATGAAATATAAAGAGGAAAATAAAAACCACCAAGCAATGTCCAATCCCAGCAATAACTACTACTGCATTTAAGCTATTTCCTTTCAGGTTTTTCTGGAGGGAGAAGATGGAGGTGGGCATACTGCTTGGTATCCTTTTTATTAACCTAACATCATGAGTAGGTGGATAAAAACCCATGTTAGGTTTTCATTGGTTGTTTTGGTGCCCACGTTCTTCTTTAGTTGTACTGCTCATGGAAGCATCGTTCAGGAATGTGCCTGGACGCCTGTTCCTCCGTGATTCCTTTCCTCTGCAGAGGAAGTTGGAAGACTCCCCACAGGACTTCCGCAGAATGTTGATTTTGTTCCTCTTCTGATTCTCCACCCAACACTATGTGCATGTGTAATTCTTCGACTAACAATTGAATCCTATGCTATGTCAAGATGTCACAGTTCAATGAAAAGAAATTACAAAGAAAAAAACTCAACAGCAGCCATAAAAAAGTTTGTGGCTGCATTCAGTATTTTTAATCTGTTGGGGTGGGGAGAGGCAGTCATTACTCAAATCACCACACAAGCAAATGTTAAATTACAGCGGTGATAAGAGATTTGAAGGAGAGGTAAATGCTACTTATGAGAATAATGCACATAAACAGGGACCAGTTATTTTCTCTATCCATGGATTTTAAATGACCCAAGTGCCCTGCTTCTGGGGAGGTCAGTGCCACCCAGAAACACTGTGTTCTACTCAGAGAGCCTAATGTGCCTGTTGCCCTCTGCCGCAGTGGGAGCATGTTGGGATTCTGTGTGTCTGCTTGGGACCAGCCAAAATCCATTCGTTGGGGAGACTGGAGGAGATTCTGGAAAGAGTTTTGAATGGCGCCTGATTAGGAAAACTTTAGCAAGAGATTCCGAGGAAAAGACACAGGGAAGACCTTTCAGTAGCGCCCTGTGTAGCTGTAGTTCAAGGTGTGTTGAAAGAACTCCTGCAGATGGTAGAATAGACAGCTCTGGTGGTTCCTGTTCCATTCTAAGATCCATACTTTTGAGGTCATCTCCAGCCATCCATTTTGGATGGGTACCAAGAGGACCTGGAGGGTTGTTTCCAGTCTGTAAATTCAGGTGTGGAGGAAGAGTGTCCACTCAGTTTTCCTTTCCAGATACACCCCTCCCCTCCTACCCTGATCTCAACTTTCCAGACAGAGGGAGGCCCAAGAGGCTTGGGGACCTTGGAGAAAGCCATGGCTCCAATAACCAGTGTCTCCTGAGGACAGGCTGCTGTACAAGCAGGTGTTTGAAGGATTCCGTGTCACCTGTTGGTGAAGTCTGAATGCTTTACCAATGTACCAAGCCATCTTTACCTGGCTTCTGCCTTCTTCACTGACTCTTCTCACTTCCTGTCCCCAAGCCTCGCTTGTTCCACTGGCATGGAGAATTGCTTGTGAAGTGTGACTTCTTTTTTTTTTTTTTTTTTTAAGATTTATTTTATTTGAAAGGCAGAATAACAGAGAGAAGTAGAGAAAGAGAGGGGTCTTCCATCTGATGGCTCACTTCCCAAATGGCCAGAATGGCCAGAGCTGAGCCAATCTGCAGCCAGGAGCCAGGAACTTCTTCTGGGTCTCCCATGTGGGTGCAGGTACCCAAGGACTTGGACCATCCTCTGCTGTCCTCCCAGGTGCATTAGCAGGGAGCTGGGTGGAAGTGGAGCAGCTGGGGCTCAAACTGACACCCATTTGGGATGCTGGCGCTACAGGCTGTGGTTTTAACCCGCTGTGCCACATGCCAACTCCAAGTATGACTTGTCATTTGGTGTGTCTGCTGTTCCTTTTCCTTAAACATTCCTCTCTGTTGCCCTTTCAGGACCAACTTAAAGGTTAACCTTTGTGGAGTTTTTCTGGCTTCCTGGAGTTACTTCCTGGCACATGTTTCTGTTGTAGTGACACTGACAATTTTTTATTGTGCTGTTTACCTTGTGCCTCTGCTGTAAAGTCGTTGAAGATAGGAACCACACATTCCATTTGATATTTGAATGTGTGAAAAAGCACTCAATAAGTGGCATATCCTGGACATTCATTGATATTTGAATTAATGAATAAAATTCTCATTTGCTTTACCATATTGATAGCTTACTTTAGCTTTGGATTTTCAACCTAACATCCATGTTTGAACTTTGTAATCATTTGATGATGGTTAAAGCTCTCTAGAAGTACAGGAATATAGTTTTCTTGAATCTTATTAAGGATGCCACAAGAAGGGATGTCATTATATGGTGGTGTTTCTAGTTTCTCTAAGAGCACTTTGTTTCGGAATACCTTCTTTTGAAGCTCTATAAAAATGATCACATTATTGTCATCATATTTTCAAGAGGAAACACATTTTAGTCAGAATGAGGCTGTTGAAGATTGTAAGTAACCATATTTTAGGTAAATGTGGATCAAGCAGTGATAAGACTTACAGAAAGATGGTAAGAGTGGGAGTGAAGGAAATTTCTGGTAGGAAATGTTCCAGATGATCAGGTGTACACTATGGGCAGGTAAAGAACAGATGGTATGCTAATATGGTGTGGAGTGCATCATTTGCAAAAGCTGATTTACAAAACATTGCTGGATCATACTTGGCTTATTTTAATGAAATCTTCTGTAGTTCAGCACTCCAGTGGTCTGTTACGTGGATCCCATTAGAATTTGGAAAATCTGAACATGGAATAGAAATGTACTTCCAATTAGAAAAGTACGGGGTAGTGTAATGAGCAAGTCCTGATCCCAGCTGGGTCGGTGACTAGGGCAGGTACTATCTGTGTAAAGTGGCTTGGTATGTATGTGGCATCAAAGCTGGCAAGGGCAGATGGTGATGTGGAAGCTGAGCAGATACTCCTGCAGGCAGAGCTTCAGACCTGCTGCCCAAGTTTCATTCTTTGTGTCTTGCCAAGATCTCATCCTGGATCTCTTCAGGGAGTTGTTCTAATGGGCACTGATCCTTTTTCTTACAGCTTCTGGCTGATTCTAATCAAAATAGGGTGTACCTCACCTACTACTCTAGCTTCAATTCTTGTATTCACCAAATTACCCCATATTCATTTCAGTTGTTAATGCATGAACTGGAATCCTTGTTACCATTGCTTTGTAATAGACTTTGCTAAATGATTTAAGTTCTCAGAATATTGTTCCTATTGATGTATTCTCTGGACTTGAAGAGCAATTCTCACTTTTTTTTTTTTTTTAAGACTTACTTATTTGAAAGGCAGAGTTACCAGAGAGAAAGAGAGAGGAAGAGAGAGATCTTCCATCCTCTGGTTCACTACCCAAATGGCTGCAATGGCCAGGGCTGGGATAGGTCAAAGGCAGAGGCCAGAAGCTTCATCCAGGTCTGCCACGTGGGTACAGGGACCCAGAGACTTGGGCCGTTTTCTGCTGCTTTCCCAGGTGCATTTGCAGGGAGCTGAGTGGGAAGCAGAGCAGCCTGGGATTGGAATAGCCGGCTGCTCAAATGGGATGCCTGCAATTCAGGCGGCAGGTTTAACCTGTCAAGCCAAAGCTGGCCCCTACATTTTTTTTTTTTTTTTTAAAGATTTAGTTATTTGAAAGGCAGAGTTACGTCTACGGCCATACCACCCTGAACGCGCCCGATCTCGTCTGAAAGGCAGAGTTACACAGAGAGAGGTGGGAGGCAGATCCAGCCAGCAGTATCTCCACTGCCTTACTTCCCTCGTGCTCATGAGGCCTTTTCTCTGTGTTGCTGTTTAGAATCAGTAAACTGTTTTTATGAAAAAAAAAAAAAGAGATAGTAGTAAAATCAGTCACACTGATTCTTTTCACTAACTAAAAAGAAGAAACTATGAGAATTTGTTCAAAAAAAATCTTTTCACCATTTTAACCGTGGGTAAGAAACGTGAGGACTTCAGTTGTTTTCTGATTGGCCTGCGTCATGTGGCGTGTTACCGAAGTAGGGGAGAGTGGGTCATGGTGTGGTTATAGCCAACGTGCAGTTATCTCACGTTCTCAGAGGCAGTACCTGGAGAGCGCTCTGGACATTTTTCTTTAAAAGACCCCTTGAAGATCCATAGTTTGCTCAGATTAGTAACGTGCACTTGGAGTCCTGTCAAGAAAGCAGCATTGACATAATCACTGAGAAAGATGTGCTCCTTGTGGGAAGTGTGACGTCAGCAGGCAGCTCGTGCGGGCTGTCTTGTCTGGCTGGCAGAGGCTGGCCCATTCTCTCTGGCCTGCACAGGCTCACACTATGACTGCTGATGCCTTTGACGTGCTGTGAAGAGCTGGGCCTCCTGACCTGTGGTTAGAAATGACTGAAGAGCCGATTCTCACTACACCAGGATTCCTTACACCGAGACCCCTCCCTTGGACTTCTTCCTTATGACCAAGACTGTGTCAGCATCAGAGTCATTTCCTTCAGCCCAGTACATGGAGTGATTTATATTTATAGAGCACTAATTATACGCCAGGCACTGTACGTTGTGTGTGCTATTCAGTGAAAGCTTTGTGCACCTTCAGGATGAAGGGGTTACTCTGCATGTTTCAACCACAGAGTAGTAGCTTGTCCAGCGACACTGTAAGGGGAAGTCCAAAACTTGGCTTCCCACCCAGGTCTCAGTACAGAGCCCATACTGTCCCACTCTTGAACTCCTTAGAGAAAGTCTTGTACTCCTTAGAGAAAGGAGCAGTGCTGGCCGGGAGAATGTGCCTTGGCACACATGGACCAGTCCTACGTGATGAAAAATATCTAGCCACTGGTCATTCATCTTTGCATTCAACAGATGTTTGTTGAGTAGTTACTATGTGCCAGGTGCTGTTCTGGACTCTGGGGACATGCCAGTTGCCAAGCCCATCTCTCGTGGAGTTATCACCCAGTTGTCTGAAAATTCATTCTATAAAGAGTGTGAGGTGGGGAAAGGTCAAGGAAAAGTGCCTGTGTTTTAGAATCAGTTCCACTTGGGTTTCGAAGTAGAGAGTGAGACTTACAGAGATCCCTCCAAAAGTGTTGGTTTCTGTTATCACTATTTTAACCTAATTTTTATGTCCCTAGCCAGCTGTTGTCTGTGTTATTCATTTGCAATTATACTTTGAATTGTTGGCTTGGGGTTTGTGTATGATTTCAGTTCAAGATCATTCTGTTAATCTTTGGAGACCAGCATGTTCTGTAAAGAAATTTGTTCTAAATGGTCAGTTACTTCGATTTTGAATATTAAGAAAGCATGATAAGTATGATAAAAACGGTATAATTTTTTGCCAAAATGTTACTGTTTTAGCTGTGTATTAGACATTAACACTAATTATACTATGTATGTATGATTTTATGTCTTTTTGAATAGCATTAATATTAATTTACCATGTACCGTTAAGACATGTAAACTAAGTATATTTTAAAGAGTTATTTATTTATTTGAAAGGCAGGTGGCAGAGACAGATCTTCTATCCCCTGGTTCATTCCCTGAATGACCGCAACAGTTGGAGCTAGTCTAACAAAGCTGGGAGCCAGGAACTCCATTTGAGTTTCCCATAGTGGTGGCAGGAACTGAAGTACTTGAGCCATTGTGTGCTGCATTCCTGGAGGAGCACCTGGGAGCTGGATGAGATGTCAGGTCGCCAAGACTTCAACTAGCACTCTTGTCACAGAATGCAGGCTTTGCAAACAGCGGCTTATCCTCCTGTGCTACAGTACCCATCCCATTACTTTATTTTAAAATGTGATGTATTGAGTTAATGCTACAACTCATTAATGAGTACATTAGAGTATATTATAGAATTCATTGGACCAGTGCTATTTGATGTGAAGAATTTTTAGTTAAGTTTGTGGAATGTTCCTTCTGTGAAGAATCTTGTGTCTTGATAATTTAAAATTTGTTGACAGAGTTTTTAAGATGAACTAAATTGACAAATTTCAGAATACCCACTGAGTGATGACTCTTTGTAGGACTGGTCTCTGTGCAGCTAATGAGTGATTTCTGACTGTGTTCAAGATAACTATTAATAATATCAAAGGTCA
This sequence comes from Oryctolagus cuniculus, assembly GCF_051225735.1. Taxonomy (NCBI): domain Eukaryota; kingdom Metazoa; phylum Chordata; class Mammalia; order Lagomorpha; family Leporidae; genus Oryctolagus; species Oryctolagus cuniculus. The sequence continues at coordinate 22,075,419 of NC_142886.1, forward strand.
GTTAAATGTAACCTTGATAGCTGTATTATTTTTGAGAGTGGCATATTACCCGTTTCTAGTGGTACAATTTCTTGCTTGAACAGTAGTGTTGTATGTTCTTCATTCTGGGTTTTTAGTTGACTTTGGTTGCGTTTTCTCCATCATCATACCTGATTATTTCTCATGTGCTGTGAGTTTTATCTTTAAGTCTCTCTTAAATTCTTTCCTTTCTTTATTCTTACCACCCAGTTAAAATCCCATTTAGCTCAGCCTTATTTCTTTGGTCAAGCCTTTTCTCTTTTTGGCTGTCTTCATAGTACTGTTGACAGTTTTTTGGAGAAAATAAAATGTGTGTGTGCACACACATATGTCCATGCAGATGTGGTTTCGATTGTGACAATCCTTAATAAATCTTTTGGCAATTCCTTACTGTTTATGGGTTAATCTAAGTTCCTTAGCAGGTGCTTGAAAAAGTTAGAGAATGGATTCAGCTTCTCAATGCCAATCTCTTAATCTTTCTCCTTCCACTTGGTTCCAGCAGGTGAAATGCTGTCTTTGCAATTTAGTTAAGTCATGCTTTGTTGATATTATTTGCAAAATAGAGAATTCAGACTTTTTTTTGGTCTAGGCAGCTTTTGAATCTTAAAAGCCACTATTTCATCTTTTGCACATCCTATGTCAGGACATGATGAGGCATTTTTAGAATCTGATGTGGCAGAATTTGCATTCTGCTTTTAATTGATCCTATCAGGGATGACAAATTTCCATAGAATTGTTTTTTAAAATCCTTGAATGGCTATGTCTAAAAAAAATTAAATAGCTAAAATGTAATTGCAATTCATTGATTTGTTTAAAGTTATTTTCCAATTTAGCTACTATTTGAAACCTGTACTATTTTTTTTTTTTTTTTTTTTTGGACAGGCAGAGTGGACAGTGAGAGAGAGAGAGAGACAGAGAGAAAGGTCTTCCTTTGCCATTGGTTCACCCTCCAGTGGCTGCCACGGCTGGCGCGCTGCGGCCAGTGCACCGTGCTGATCCGATGGCAGGAGCCAGGTGCTTATGCTGGTCTCCCATGGGGTGCAGGGCCCAAGCACTTGGGTCATCCTCCACTGCACTCCCTGGCCACAGCAGAGAGCTGGCCTGGAAGAGGGGCAACCGGGACAGAATCTGGCACCCCGACCGGGACTAGAACCCGGTGTGCCGGCGCCGCAAGGCGGAGGATTAGCCTAGTGAGCCACGGCGCTGGCCTTTGAAACTTGTACTATTTTTATACATAAAATTAAGTTTTCAGATTCATCATTAAGAATCATGCAGGGCAGGCATTGGGCATTGGGTTAAGCCACCACTTGGGATGCCCATGTCCCATATTAGAATGCCTAGGATCTTCTCTACATCTAATCCAATACACACCCTGGGGAGTACTTGGGTCCCTGCCCCCGATATGGGAGGTCCCGGATGTAGTTCCTGGTTTCTGACTTTGGCCTTGCCTAGCCCTGGCTGTTGGGGACATTTGGGGAATTAATTAGCAGATGAAATTCTCTGTCTCTCTCTCCTTCCTTGTCTCCCTGCCTCCCTCCATTTCAAATAAATAAAAAATTAAGAGTTGTACTATTTTCTTTTGCATTAGTCAGTACCAGAGTTCATCATAAAATTCAGGTTAATGTGTATTATGAAAAAACTGCATGGGTTTCAAACACCTCTTTTTGCACTGAAATAGGTTTATCTTTTGATTACATTTTCTATGAACTTTAAATGCCCCTATTCTCATTTATACTGCAACTGCCTGATACATTTGCTAGTCCTCCAGGTTGCACCTATATGTTGCCCTCTATTTAAAATTGATTATTCACAGATCAGCAGTAACTCCAAATGGCATTCCTTGTGCAGCTTTTGTGATGCTGCGATTGATGAGCATCTCTCATCACAGGACGACTGGTCCTAAATGATGCTGACATCAGCATCTGGCTCGCTGGCTTTCTGGTGGATGTGACCAAAGCTAGATGCCAGGTGTTGGATGGATGGTAAGGCCGAGGCAGACCGGCACTGCCTCCCTCACCAGTTTATGTCTGTGACTCTCATTGGAAAGTTTTCACATCACTTTTAAAGTTGAAATGTTTCTTTGCATGGCTCGGTATTTAAAACGTGTGTGCGTGTTTTACATTGGTTTACTCAGACCTCATGATGTGATGTGCACTACAGCCTTTTCTGTCTTTAGGTTTGCTCACCCAATTTACCTTTCCTCTGTTCACTTCTTCATGCACAGGGAACTTGCTCCTTGTTCTTCCTTGAACCCACTGAGTTGATCCTGGAATCTTTATGTTCTTCTGCCATCCTTGAGGAAATATTTGATTTGTGTCATCACTGTCTTCACTCTCCTTCCCCATGAGCCAGGAATGGAAGTCAATGTCTTTGTTTTTCCCCAGAGCCTTATGTCTTAATACGTGTTCAAGAAATGCTTGAAGTAAATACTTGGTCTTAAGTGAATGTTTGTCCCTGAATTAAGATCAAACTTGTGTGGCTATGAGGTTACAGGTGGGTGTCAGTTTTAATCGAGGCTTTAGCAATTATAGCACTCTTTTTTTGGGAATAAGGAAATGTGAAGATACTTCAAAACTATGGAAAAGTAGAATTAAAAAACAGGTTTATTTTGCTGCAAGAAATTTTTGAAATCCATGCAGTTTTTTCATAATGCACATATTTAATGAACTTTCTGGAGGCTCCTTGTATGCAGATTTCAAAATTCTTTTGCACCATCAAACTTACCTTTTAAATATTTTTCAGGAAATTTTAATAGTACTGTTACCAAGCTGAGCACCCTTATCATTTAAGTCTAATGCCCCCGACATGTTCCTTTATGTTTCTTCAGGTCCTGCTGCAGCTGTGAACTTCTGCTTTTCTGGTTTTGTTTTGTCAGTAACCGTTTCTTAAATTCTAGGGAAGATGGCAATTGGTGATCTGATTGCATTGTCCATCCCCTCTGTTTTCCGTGTGTGACAGCAGTTTACACTTGATGCCTCTTGCCCATGTAGTCAGAAGCACCACACAAATGTGGATTTTGATTCTTTGAGAAGAGAGTTAAAAACAAAGATGTATTGGAAAGAGTTACAGAGAGAGGTAGACACACACACAGGGACAGAGAGAGAAGAGAGAGAGGGAGAGAGAGAGAGAGGGGTCTTCTGTCTGCTGGCTCACTCCCCAAACGGCCACAACAGCTGGAGCTGAGCCAATCTGAAGCCAGGAGCCTCTTCCATGTCTTGCATGCGGGTGCAGGGGCCCAAGGACTCTGGCCATCTTCTACTGCTTTCCCAGGCCATAGCAGAGAGCTGGATGGGAAGAGGACCAGCCAGGACATGAACTGGCGCCTACATAGGATGCCAGTGCTACAAGTGGAAGTGTAGTCTAATACACTACAAGGTTGGCTCCCCCAAAACTCACTTTTTAAAGGTTTGTTACTTCTTCAAGCCTTGAGGTTGCCACTAGCATACCTTTATTATCATCTTTATGCCCAGAGTGGTTCTTCTTGTATGTAGAGTCAGTGGTACCTTCTGCAAGCTGTCCTGAGAACCTGTGTGTTTTTTCTGGGATATTATAGCTGTCCATTCTGGAAGCATGTCATTTCAAGAGGTAAATCTACCTATTTTTCATTTTAAAAATGATTGAGGGCACACACAAAACATCCCAGGAGACTTCTGAGCATTTTGGCTTTATTACATAAAAAGCCTTTGATTTTCTTTTGTTTTTTTTTCTGAGTTCATGCTTCCCAAAACACCAAATTTAATATTAGGGGACATTTGATACTGATGTCAACAGTGGCTTCCGTGGTCAGGCAGATGTCACTGGAGTGGAGGGATGTTTAGGTTGTGTCTTTCACTGTACAGCTGTACTTAGAGGAATAAGTGTTGCAGCAAACATTATTAACGTTTGTAATTTTTGAATATTTCAAACAGACTGGAAGGACAGGGAATAGTATAACACCTTCCTGTCCCAGTTTTTTGAGGAAAAGTATAATTTTTTTCAAAGATTTAGTTTATTTATTTGAAAGGTGCAGTTAAAGAGAGAAAGAGAAGGAGAGATCTTCCATCTTCTGCTTCACTGCCCATATGGCTACAACAGCCAAGACTGAGGCAGGCCAAAGCCAGGAACCAGGAGCTTCTTTCAGGTCTCCCATGTGGGTGGCAAGAACCCAAGCGCATGGGCCATCCTCTGCTGCTTTTCCCAGGCACATTAGCAGTGGAGCAGCTGGCACTTGAACCAGCCCCCATAAGGGATACTGGTGTTGCCAACGGTGGTTTTAATCTGCTACGCCACAACTCTGGCCTCAAAAAGTATAATTTTAAAAAGCTATTTATTTTTCCCTGGTGTTATCTAACATTTGCATTATTTAATTGTATGGCATATTTTGCTTTGTTGTTCACCTGTTCAACTCTGATATCATGTTAAACTTGTTTCATGTTTTACATTAAAAATTTAGTTTCAATGGGTTCCAGAAACAGCAAAAAAAAAAAAAAAACCCTAATAAAATTTAACTTTTTTTTAAAAAAAGATTTCTTTATTTGAAAGAGTTACATAGAAGAGGTAGAGAGTGAGTGAGCGAGCGAGAGAGAAGTCTTCCATCCACTGGTTCACTCCTTAGAATGGCCTCAATGGCCAGAGCTGAGCTGATCTGAAGCCAGGAGCCAGGAGCTTTTTCCAGGTCTCCCACACTGGTGCAGGGGCCAAGGACATGGGCCATTTTCTACTGCTTTCCCAGGCCATCTCAGAGAGCTGGATCAGAAGTAGAGTAGCCAGGACTTGAACCGGGGCTGCCCATATGGGATCCTGGCCCTGCAGGCTGGGGCTTTAACCCACTGTGCCACAGTACTGACCCCAAATTTAATATTTTTGTGTGAATTTTTAAAGATTTTTCTTCATAAACTTTCCTTAATTAGTGTGCTCATATTTGACCCAATATATATTTTTAAAATTCTTATTTGTGGGCGTGGAGGAGGGCAGGGAACGTGGAGAGAGACCTAGACCCAAAGACCCAAATGTCTGGAACTAGAAATTAGGAGTTCAGAGTGTAAACCATGTGACCCATGTGGGCGGCTTGTGTCTGGTGACTTGAGCCATCACTACTCCCCTCAAGGGCCTGCATTGGCAGGAAGCAGGAGTAAGAAGCTGAACCTGGGACTTGAAGCTAGGTACTCCAGTGTGGGATGTGGGTGTCTTAACTGAGAGGTTAAACATCTTCTGACCCAATATTTCTAATGAAAGTTATATTTAATTAAGGCAAATACACATAACTAAGGATATAAAATGTCAAGTGATTTCTAAGAAAAATAAACATGGTAAGTTACAATAGAAGAAACTAGAAAAATAGGTTCACTGGTAATTTTTTAATTTCTATCACTCATGTCATCAGTTTTTTAACTGTAAATTTTCCAGTTTTTTTGAGAAGTATTTGTAAGATACATATTTCAACATAGCTCGCTATAAGCCTTTTCAGGTAGCATTGTGAGCTGTAAACTAGTAATTTATAAATAATGCCTAAATTATAATTCTTTTAGATAGTATAAGATGGAAGCTGCATAAGCTTTGCATCAGACAGACTTGGGCCTGGATTCCTGCTTGGTCTTATTATTAAATTCGCTGTGTGAGCTTGGCCAAGTTACCTTAACTATTCAGAGTCGGTTCTCACAGATGAAAGACAAGTATAGTAATAATCACCTTGCAGGGGTGTTAAGGGGATTCGATGAAAAAAAGAATAAAGCTTGTTCATTCCTATTGTGCAGGGATCACAGAGAATATTAGCTGTTACCACTGAAATGCAATGTAGCTTTGTATAAAAATCGCAAAAATATTGGATTAGGATCATCTTGGATATAAGTCCAGTTCCATCACATCTTGGTCTTGGACAAGGCTTAAAACTTCACTGACTCTTGCTTATCCCCGTTTATAAAGTGAAGATAATAATGTATATTTGGTTATATAAGGTATGGGATATTGTGTGCCTAGTGGACTCCAGGTACTCGAATGGGATCGATCACTGTTCTTTGTAAGTGTAAGGGAAACTGCTTAATTGGAAGATGGATTTAGACACTTGGCTATTTACATGAATACCAAGGTGGACGCTGGCAGATGGCCTAGTTTTTCTTTGTCCTGACTATTGTAAAAGTATGTGTGGATAATGAGGAGTGAGTATGAGCACTGCTGCTATGTACCTCCTGTGTCCCCAAATTTGGAATAGGTGGCCATCTTAAAAATAATGTTGATAAGGCTTATCTAGAGCGACCCTCACACGTGTGATGGAAAGATGCTGAATATAAATATATATGCAAACACATGCCTCTATTAGTGTTTGTCACACGCACACTGTGAGTCGGTGGCGTCCATCCCAGAGTTCCCCTGCACTTCTCTCCCTCAATTTGATATTTTTAAATCATTTATAGAGGCACTGTCTATTTTACTCTTCCTTTTTGCTAGCCTGGTGTACCTGCTATTAGTTGTTTATATTTATATATTTAGTTTGAAAAGGAATCTTAACCATTCTGTTTTGTACATCCCATTTTTAAAAATGAATGTTGCCTAGTCGGTTGTTTCTGTCGGCTTGTATTTCATCGTCATTACTTGTGGCAGAAGCAGTGTGCCTTTGAGTGAAATGCCGCATGATCTTACTCAGGTTCCAGAAGGTGAGTTTGGTGCACTCAAGCCGGCCACACGGCTTGTTCTGCAGCACGTGGATGCTGTGCTTGCCCGCTGGTGGCTGTGCGTCTGCTCTCAGTTCCCTGTCTTGCTGTATTTCCTGCTGTTGGCCACCTGGTGCTCATCTCTCAAGCTGCTCTTTATAACCTAGAGTGAAGCGCGCGCGCGCACACACACACACACACACACACACACGAGACCACATTTTGGTTTCATTTACAATAAGGACACAAAATTAATCAATTCATTACTTGCCAGAAGGCTAAAAAATTTCTGTTTGCATATTGCTTTCAGGAGTACAGCTGTAATTTTTTTTTAAAATATTTATTTGAAAGGCAGAATTAGAGAGAGTGCTTTTAACTGCTGATTCACTCCTCAAATGGCTGTAATGGCTGCGGCTGGGCCAGGCTGAAGTCAGGAGCCAGGAGCTTCATCCAAGCTTCCCACATGGGTGCAGGGGCCCGAGGATTTGGGCCTTCTTCCTCTGCTTTCTCAAGTGTAGTAGAAGGGAACTGGGTCTGAAGTGGAGCAGCTGCCTGCAACTGACATCCATGGCATCATCACAGGCTGCAGCTTAACCCATTACACCACGGGGCTGGCCCTTGCAGCTGTAGTCTTTTTTTTTTTTTTAAAGATTTATTTATTTGAAAGAGTTATGGAGAAAGGTAAAAGAGAGAGAGAGAAAGAGAGAGAGAGAGGTCTTCCAACCACACATTCACTCCCCAAATGGCCACAACAGCCAAAGCTGAGCTGATCTGAAACCAGGAGCCAGGAGCTTCTTCTGGGTCTCCCACATGCGTGCAGGGACCCAAGAACCTGGGCCATGTTCTACTGCTTTCCCAGGCCATAGCAAAGAGCTGGATCGGAAATGGAGCAGCTGGGACTTGAACCGGTGTCTATATGGGATGCCAGCACTGCAGGCAGCGGCTTTAACCCTGTGTGCCGCAGCACTGGCCCTGGTTGTAGTCTTAAAGTTTTCTAAATTTACATTTGAGTGAATTGTTTTAAAATATATAATGACAGGCCGGCGCGGCGGCTCACTAGGCTAATCCTCCGCCTGCGGCGCCGGCACACTGGGTTCTAGCCCGGTCAGGGCACCTGATTCTGTCCCGGTTGCCCCTCTTCCAGGCCAGCTCTCTGCTATGGCCTGGGAGTGCAGTGGAGGATGGCCCAGGTCTTCGGGCCCTGCACCCGCATGGGAGACCAGGAAAAGCACCTGGCTCCTGGCTTTAGATCAGTGCGATACGCTGGCCGCAGCGGCCATTGGAGGGTGAACCAATGGCAAAAGGAAGACCTTTCTCTCTGTCTCTCTCTCTCTGTCCACTCTGCCTGTCCAAAAAAAAAGAAAGAAAGAAAGAAAGAAAAAAAAATATATATATATAATGACAAAGCATTCTTTGAATATTCTAGGATCAGAAGCAGGTAAAAGCAACTCACCTTTTATTTGAAATGTTTTGAAGCCTTTTTGAATGCTATTTAGAACAGAGAAAGTGTTCTTTCCCTTGAGGTGTTTGAAGAATGGACTGTTTTCTAATTTCATTTTAAGTCATGAATTTTTATTTTAAGTTTCTTTGACAGGGCCAGCCTCCTAGTGTGGGCTCTTGTGTCCTTGTTGAATGAATATCTGAAGAGATTAGCTATCAATCTGTTATAGGTTTTGGATGATATTTAATATTGCAAGGGCTTCCATTTAAATTCTCTTATTTGGGCTCCACAATAATCTTGTGAGTCACCAGGGCAACGATTTTCCCAAGAGCTTGTAGAATGGCTTGGAGACCACTATGTCTGGGGTTCAGATTTAGGACGTCTAACTCCTAAGCCCACGCTTTTTATGCAGTGCCATGCTGCAGTTCCCATACTGACCTGAAAATATTTTGATCTTTGGTATTACAATTATATTCATTCAGTCAACAATTTTATTGAGGGCACAATTTGAAACTCTAAGCTTTTGGGAATGGATGAAAAGACAGGGTCTATCCTCCAGGAAGACGAGGAAATGAGTAAATGAGCACTTACTTAACAGTAAAATTGTAGGTATATAGTTAGGAGATCATTCAATGTTTATTACATGAATGAGTGAGTGACGGACTGAGGCTAGAGTCTTACATAGATTGATTGACCCGTGAAAAGTTTTTCTGAGAAAGTGATGTCTGAGCTGGGTAAGGAACATGTCAGACAAAAGCCCTGGCCTAGGCAAAGGCCCCGAGGTAGGAAAGAGCTTGGCTTATTAGAGGACACCATGGTGGTTGGTGGAGTTGGAGCACAGTCGAGTGGGGAGACAGAGATTCCCACAAAACTGAGGAGAAAGGAGCAAATGGTGTGGGAGGCGTTAAGGCTTTTATTTGGATGTTGGGAGGCGGTTCTCCATATCCTTTTGTGTTTCCACATTGACCCTCTTTAGCCTGGACTGTTTTCAGGGCTGGTTTGTTCAGTGAACAGCCTTGAAGAAAGTGTCTCCCTCCCAAGTAAAGAGTAGGAAAATGGCAATGTCTCCTTCTAGGGGAAAGGTCAGGCAGGCTTGCTGCTCATTAAGCTAAGAGTCCCTGTGCGGTAACACAGCACGTCTGGTTCCCTTTGTCACCTGGCGGGAATAGAGTGCTGGCACCAAAGAATGCAGCTACTTTGGCAGTGTAATGAAGTCTTGTTTCTCTGACCCAAAAGTCTCTTCTCTTCTGCTAGCATCTGTTTAACTGTGGCAGACTAACTTGTTAGCTTATGAGTAAGATAAAGCTTTATATCCTTCTTGACATCTAAGGACATAGGAAGCCATTGGAGGGCTTTGATAAGGGGAATAATAACATGTAGTTTAACCTTTTAAAAAGTGAGTCTGTGCTGGGCAGTTTGCACGTCATCAGGGCGTCATTGTGTCCCCCGTCAGAGTGCCTGGGTTTGATCCCTGATGCAAACTCTGGCTAATGTAGAGCTTGGGAAGCAGCAGTGGTGGCTCCTGTAACTGGGATCCTACCAAGCACGCGGGAGGTCTGGATTGAGTTCCTTGTTCTTAACTGTAGCCTGGCCCAGCACTGATTGTTGCTGCTTCTGGGGAGTAAACCAGTGGATGGGAAATGCCTCTCTCTGCCTCGCAGATCAGTCAGTCAAAGCACACACACAGACACTGTGATTGTTCTGTGGAAAATGATGAGTAGAAAGTAGATTACAGGGGAATCTAGATTTGTTGTCCATTTGAGAGACAATAGTGGCTTGGACCAAGATAGTGATAGTGGATAGAGGTGAGAAAGAAAAGATTCCGAGTGGTCTTCAGGAGGTAGAATTTGTAGTTCTTGATGGAATGGAAGGAGGGATATTAAGGAAGGATTGGAAAATGAATCCAGGGTTTTTGGTTTGAGCAACTGAATAGCTAAAGGTGACTTCTGCTGACAGGGAAAAGCCTTATGATGAAGATAATAAATCCATTTAGCTTCTAGTATACACATTGTTAGGGACTTAATGATTACAGGAGCGGAACTGTCTTCTCTTTATCACTACTTCTGCCTTTTTGTAGCCACTTCATTTGCTGACTCTGTGTAGAAAGTTTATGCTTAGACTTGCAGTAAAAGGAGAACTAAGAAATAATCTTAACAAATGGAGCTCAGAGAACCGCTGGTACGTGCCTCTCTCAGAAGAATGCTTTTTTGTGTCTTCATGAGTTCTCAAACCTATTAAAGCTGAGAAATGAAGCCTTGCGCAGTAGTTAGTTACCTCAGCAACAGTAAGTGAGGTGAGCATTGGAGGATTGACCTTTTAAAGAGCCAGATTGATTTTTACCCAAATTCATTAGGTAGGAATTTATGAAGAAACTCTTCAGTGTGTTTTAAGGTTTTCCCTTTTTCAAGGTCAAAGTAATACATTTTTTTCTAGATCTTAATTTTGTTTTTGGAGCTGGTATATTCTCCCATAATTTTTGGTTGATAATTACTAGTTGTGTTTTTGATAGTTTAACCTTGATGCAGGAGAATAAAAAAAGAAGTGCCTATGGGTTAATCTGCTCGGTTTGTCGTTTTTGTTCATGTATTCTTGAGGATAACTTGTCTTTCTAATGCCAGATGCTGATTTCATTAGCATCTGATGACTTTTTATTAAGTATAAAAAGTTTTAGGAAAAAATCCACAGAACCTTGTCCTGCGTGTTTGTTCAGTCCCTTCTTTTGTTATCTAGTATGATTTATTTTTCCTTGTGACACTGCATTCTGGTTGAAATACTGTCATAAGTCCATTAAAATCATTAACTACTATTCTTGGGACCAGAAAAATGTGCTTTTTGTGTTCAGAGGATGATTTTACATATCTTAACCTTGCTACACTGTGGGTCATGTTAGGATACAACATGGTATTTTGGCAATTGTTGTAGTTTAGTTTTTGAATCATCATGTACATGTCCTTTATTTCTTTTGTGGTATTTCTTTGTGTGGCTTGGGTCTAGAATTTTCCTTTTTTGGAAAGAAAAGGTTGACAGAAGAGGAAGATGGGGTTTAGCAGGTTTATTTATTTAGTTAGTTAGAGGGAGACAGGGAAGGGCTGGGCTTAAAATTTTGATTATATTCCACTAGCAATGGCAGAACTTAATACCAGTTTAAAGATAGTGTTAGAAAGGGTGAACTTAATTTACAAAATCAGCAGAGCCAAGCCTGAGACTTTTCCAGGTGCCATGAGTTGCTAATTAATAGTTTTAATGGACTCTGGCACTATTTCAGCCAAAAATGCAGTTAGAATACAGTTTTTCATAGTTTAAAAAGTTTTCATTTATTTTCACTTTATTTGAAAGACAAACAGAGAGAGCAAGCTAGTGAGTGATATCTTCTGTCTGCTGCCTCACCCCCCAAATGCCATTAACAACTAGGGCTAGGGCTCACCGAAACCCGGAGCCTGTAACTCCATTCAGGTCTTCCATATGGGTGACAGGGACACAAGTATTTACCTACTGCCTTCAAGGGTGCATATTAGCAGGAAACTAGAATTGAACACGCAGGCAGGAATTTCTTTTTTTCTTTTAAGTCGTATTTTATTTATTTGAAAGGCAGAGTGACAAAGAGAGAAAGAGGGCAGAGAATGCACTCCCATCTGCTGGTTCACATCTGTGGACTCACTCCCTAAATGGTCCCAACAATCAGGGCTGAGACAGGCCAAAGCCAGCCTGGAACTCCAGCCGGCTCTCCCACGTGAGTGGCAGGGGCCCAGGTGCTTGTGCCATCACCTGCTGCTCTCCCAGGTGCAGTAGCTGGGAGATGGATCAGAAGTAGAACGGCTGGGACTTAGAGCAGTACTGTGCTGTTGAATGCTGCTGTGGCAGGTGGTGGCTTAACCCACAGCACCACAATGCCAGCCCCCCAGATCACAGTTTCTAAATGCCATTTTCCTTCTAAAATGGCAAGCATTATTGGAATAGAAAAGTTTCTTTATGGCAGCCATCAAAGAATAATTTTATCTGGGCAAGAAGTATCAATGGATACTAAAAGGTCTGGGTGAAAGTTCATTGAGTAATAGGGTATTTCTGTAGTTTTAAAATGTCACCCTGCACAATACTTAGTACAACGGGAGAAGGACTAACTGTGTATGGGGAATTGTGGCCTACACCAGCAGAATCAAGTGATGCAAATGAACATTACCAGAGAAAAATTTAGAAATAGTGTACTGCCTATAGCATGTAGTAACAGGAACATTTAGTTCTATGATATTCCTACTGGAAATTTGCAACTTGAATCTAATCCTAAGGAAACATTAGACAAACCAAAATTAAGGAACATTTTACAAAATTGGCCTGATATCTTCAGAATTGTCAACATTATGAAAATTCATGGAAATCTGAGGAGTTCTTCCAGATTGAAGTAGACTAATGACATATGAAAACCAAGTGCAATGGGACATCCTGGACTGGAACTTTCACTAAAATGCACAATACTGGGAGGAATTCAAGAAAGGTCTCTGAAGCAGATGGTGATACCATTAGTGTTAATTTCTGGATTTTGACAGTCATTATTTTAATTTTAAGAAAGAATACCTTTGTCTATAGAAATCACTAAACTTGGTGCAACAAGCCATCCATCATATTTGCTGTTTACTCCCAAGTATTCGGGTGAAAAGTTGACTTGGTTGTTAAAATAAAATAAAACAACCCCTCTTGCTAAACGAGGTGGCCAGAATTGATGACTTGGGGCCAGTGTTGTTGTGACACAGCAGGATAAGCTGCTGCCTGAGATGCTGGTATCCCATATCTCAGAGCACCTGTTTAAGTCCGGGCTGTCCGTTTCTGATCCAGCTTGCTGCTAATGCACCTGGGGAAGCAGCGGAAGATGGCCCAGGTATTTGAGCACCTGCCACCCATGCGGGAGACCCAGATGGAGTTCTAGAGTCCTGGCTTCAGCCTTGCCCAGCCCCTGTTGTTACAGCTATTTCGATAGTGTACCAGTAGATGGAACATCTCTCCCTGTCACTGCCTTTCAAATAAGTAAATCTTAAAAAAAGTTGGTGATGTTAAAGAAATTTTCCTTTGTGGACTGTCCTGTCTTGCAGCTGTCTTACCAGTGTGGCTTCCTGTTAAATCTTGATTGCTCTTCTGTACGCTGGTTTTTATTTTTTATTAGAGAGAGTCAGCAAATACACACCAGTGAGCATGCTCCCATCTGCCAGTTTGCTACCCAAATGCCTGCAGCAGGCTGGGTTGGTGGCCTCAAAGCTTGGAGCTGGGAACTCAATACAGGTCTCCCGCCATGGGTGGCAGGGGTGCAGTTGCTTGAGCCATTACTGATCCCTCTTGAGATCTGCATTAGCAGGAAGCTGAGGGCCTCAGGAACTGGGACCCACACCCAGGCCCTTCTTTGTGGGACCTGTGCATCCTGATGGGTGAACCACTAATCCAAACGCCCACCCCATGTCTTTAAAGTATTTGTGCTCCTCTTGCTAATAGGCTCTTTCTGTGCTCATGATGTCTTTCCTTCATCTGTGTTTTGCCTCTGTGACAAACTGCTTCTTTGAATAGCATGTGTGGTTTACAAAAATCGGGCACTTTGCTGTTCTGCAATTCAGTGATGGCGCTGTATTTAATTGTGACTTTGTGCATTCTATTCCTCACGGTTCACTGGTGAGCTTTTTCTCACCACACTGTGTCTACACGGTATTTAGTATGTTTCAGTAGGCTTTTAGTTTACTTCCTGTACTTGGGCTGATTGATGGCTTAGAATTCAGACTTTTCAGAAAGTATAAGCAGGGTTAGGGGAAATTGGTGGATGGAATGCTGTATAATTATGACCAAATCATAATTTGGTCAGCTCATGTTTGTGTGTGGGAATGGTTAGCTTCAGGCGATTAGGACGAAACATATTAGGAACAAACTGGGCCTAACCCAGACATTTGTGCAGCCTGTCTGAGGAGTGGGGAGAAGGCTTGTGGTCAGAGCTGCCTTCTGTGTATGAGAACAGCAGGTGAGAATTGTCTGTGTGGTGGAACCTGTGCTTTCCTTTGGCACAGAGAATCATGGGTTAAAGACAATGCATGAGCCCCACACCATACCTTTCTGTGGTGGGACTAACTCCACCTCAGGGCGGGAGACAGACTTCTTAACAGCTACGCTGATGTGAATGGTGGAGGAAAAGAGCTTTTGGAAGCCCAGAGGTGTGGATAGATGGCACTCAGTACACGCCCACACACAGCTTTTTTCTGCATTGTGTTGTTTTCAGGGTGCCCTCATGGTGTAGACAGCCTTCTCCCTGTTTGACAGGAAATTGAGCAGCCTTTTTTTTTTTTTGGAACAGAATATATTTCACTGCCTGGGGCGCATGGGCAGAATGAAGTGTTTTGAAATTTTAAGTTTTCATTTGAAGGCCCATTCAAATCTAGGAACGGTGGTGCTTGTGGGCCTTCCTGTCTTGGAGCCCCGGGTGGATATCAGGAAGTCGTCTTTGGCGGGGTCATTGCTGGGGCTCTAGATGAGAGCTCTCCCCCCTGGTTGTCATCTTTCTCTTGTTGAAGGGGCAGTAGGCTCAGCTGATTTTTCCATCACCATTTGTTGTAGGCACAGCTTTCAGGGAAGGTCCCAGAGGCGAGGGTGGGAATTCCAGGTTAGAGACCTGCCTCCGCCGCCTGCGCCTCTCTATTTCCTGCCCTAGATCCTCTTGCTTCCCGGGGTAGTTGTGTGTGATAGAGTCTGATTTGGGCAGTTGCTGTATACCACCGAGGATTCAGAGGAGAAAACAGAGTTTAATTTGAATTAACCAATTAGCCACATATGGAAATCTTGCCCAATTAGAATAGAGTCATTCTGATGCAATCTAAATGTGTTCATAACTCCTATCCTTTTACTTGAGTTTAATATTTGCATGCTTATTCATGTACCTAAGAGGATTACAAGTGCAGATCAGCTGCCAGGCATGCCTTCTTTGACTAATTAACTAGTTATAGCTCATTAATTAATATTAAAAAAAACCCAAGGCATGTATTTTGAACATTACAAATTTCTTCACCCATTCTGTGGGTGTAGTCTGTAGGCACATCGTCTAAAAGCTGCATGTTTTGTTGGCTGGGATGTCTGACTCTCAGAATATCATGGACAGATTTCTTTCCCATGTAGTTTTATTCTGAAACTACATATCTTCCTTCAGAGTCTTCAAAACATTCATAGAAAATTTGTATTATGAAAAATCTATGCATAAATTTAAAAAAATTTTTGCACTAAAATAAAGTTTGAATTCTGTTTTCCCATGGACTTTCTTGAGTACTCTCCGGTCATAGTGCAGGAACATAATAGGCCTTGGCAAGTCGGGTTTTGAATGTAGTTCAAGCACCTTTCGAAGTGCCTTTGTATTTGGCTGAATAAAAGACGGGAATCCTAAGGCACTGGGTGACAGGCTGAGAAGAGGAGCTTCGTCTGTTGTCTTCAACAGGAACCTCAAGTAGCTGTGAGAGAAACTTGAGTTCCGGTGATTCTTAATCTTCTCAGCCTCCATTTCAGATGACTGGCAACAAGGCTTGACAATTACTGTAGTGTCAAACAGTGTTTAACCTCAGCAAACGTTAAGGAATTAATTTCTTGGAAGCTCCTCTGGACACGTGCCGTGTGATTTATTTTAATATTTTTAGAAATAGATATAGATACTCCAAATCATTACTGATGGGTATGTGCCTTTGATCTTTAAGAAACTTGGTGTTGATAGGAAAACACTTCTTGACTGTGATGGGAGCCTGTTCGCTCTCTGAAGTAGACTGTGTGAGAATCAGTGAGATTTCTGTCTAATTAGAATGTCTGGTTGCTTTGGAACAGGGTTTCTGGGTCTCACCACTGCTCTTGTTTTGGGCTGGGTAATTGCTTGTTGTTGGGTGCTGTCCCAAGTGTTGCTATTTTGCAGTGTCACTGGCTTCTACCCTTAGATGCCCAGAGCATATCCCCTTCCCAACTGTGACAGCAGAAATGACTGCAGACCTTGGCAGAGTTCCTGGGTGGATAGAATCTCCCCCTGTTGAGGACTGCCTTGCAGTAATGGTTCTGGAGGCAGGCGAAGGACCAAGCACATCAGCCACTTTGTGGGGGCTTTATCCAGGCTCCTAGGGTCCTCCCCACACTTCTTGAACAGATTATGGGGCGGGATGGGTAGGGGATAGGGATAGGTCCTGGAACAGCAGTCTCCCTAAAGATTGAATATCCAGTTTAAAAATCTGATGTTTACTGGGGAACAGTTGTTGGTTGACTTAAATTTAAATATGTATTGAAATGCACATAAAGAAATTATGCATTAAAGGGTTTTGGAAGTAAAGTTTTATAATTTGATTTATGGCAGTGATCTTTTGTCATTATTTATACGAACTACAATTTTGTGCTTTTCAAAAATTGAAAACAACTCATACACTAAAGTTCATGATTATTTTTATTTAGGTTTGAGAGATTACCTCATGTTGGACTTCAAAAGCAAGACTGACTGCAAACTTTGAAGTGTGATAAGGTGAGTTGGTGGATTAATAACAGAGGGGAATATCACTCAAACTCTGATTCTTATAAGACCTGCTGTTTTTAGCTGAATTTGATTTTTTTTCCCCAATGTGAGTGCTGTATTTCTTCCGATTGGCTTTCCCTTTTTGTTTTATTACAGAGAGGCAGAAATGGAAAAGAAGATAGGAAAGGCTTGTTTAGTTTTTGTGGTTGATTTTTGCATTCAATAGTGGCGTCTTTATGGATAAAATAGTTCAGTTCTTTTTCTGGCCACTTAAGAAGCATGTTTTCTGCTATCTGTTTATTCCATGATGAAGTGTTAAAAATTCTTCTGTGTTTTAAAAAAATCTTATGGAAATTAATACTTCAGCCCATGTCCCAACCAAGAATCGTGCTAATTCTTAGGTATTGCTGCATAATTTGGAATGCCAGGTTTAAGCCAACCTGTGAAGAGATGTTTGAATGATTAACTTTGACTGACATTTGCTGAAGTTGTATTACTGTTTATCTTACAGCAGTTGAACTTGATTACTCCTAGGCAGAAATAGAGTTCTGTTCTAGGACTGTCCTAAGATTTTAGTGAACATTTCTCAGACATTTGAATCAACTGTAAAAGGGCTCTCTCTTATTGAGAAAAATAGCAGCTTAATTTAGATTGAAGGGGACATTTTTCTACAGGGCGAAAATCCTGCAATATGTTAAGTTCTAAAATGCAGATAACACTAGAGGTCTAGGGGTGCATAGGTCTCTGGTTTTGTTACTTTTAACTTAACCTTGATCTCAGCCAGATGCTGAAACAAAGACTTTGGGATTTTCCTTATCTGCTGCATTGGCAGGAGAAAATTGCCTAAGGAGTCAGCTCTTCTGGAGGTCTGCATCCTATAAAGGACAGTCAAGGTTATCTGAGCATCTCCCCTCCATAAACCTTTGTACAGAGCTTATGGCTTCTTTTCTGAAGCCTGCTGGGTAATTGGAGCACTGCTTTCAAAGTGGCTTTTTATTTCTGACCTTTCCTTGAATTTCAGTAAGAGAAATTGGGGAATGATTATCTCGGAAAATGTTTTTAAAGTACATTAGGATTCTTTCCTGGCTGCATTTATTTGAGCATTTCCAGCATCATTTTTTTTTAATTTTATTTTATTTTTGGACAGGCAGAGTGGATAGTGTGAGAGAGAGACAGAGAGAAAGGTCTTCCTTTTTGCCGTTGGTTCACCCTCCAATGGCCGCCGCGGCCGGCACGCTGCGGCTGGCACACCGCGCTGATCCGATGGCAGGAGCCAGGTGCTTCTCCTGGTCTCCCATGGGGTGCAGGGCCCAAGGACTTGGGCCATCCTCCACTGCACTCCCTGGCCACAGCAGAGAGCTGGCCTGGAAGAGGGGCAGCTGGGACAGAATCCAGCGCCCTGACCAGGACTAGAACCCGGTGTGCCGGTGCCGCAAGGCGGAGGATTAGCCTAGTGAGCCGCGGCGCCGGCCTCCAGCATCATTCTTTAAAGAATGGAATCCAAGTTGGCTTTCAAGTAAAATTTTTAGATTTTTATAATTTTTAGCCATTTGAAGAGCGCAGGTGTGTGTATGTGTGTGTGTGAAGCAACACAACTGTAGAGCCGTCTTTGAGGTCCATCAGGAGTTGCTCAGTGGGGAAGTGAGCAGTCCTCGAGATAGCTGCGTGAGGCAGCTGCTGCTGCAAGAGGAGGGAGAAGTTGGTGCATGTTACTGAGCGCCCGCTGGTTTTCACCTCCATTTTCGTAGTTGTTTTCAAGATGAACTTTTTTTCCCTCCTGAATACTTGTGTGTTAGAGGGATCATATGCACCTTCAGTGCTGTCCCAGTGTGTCCTACGGTATATCAAACACTTTTAAAGAAGGATGTCTGCTATCTGATAGACTTGAATATGATGGTTCTTAGCTAGGACCTTAGGATCCAGATAGTTCCATGAGAGCACGCACTTCCTGATGTCACAGCAGCTCCGCCTTGTCTTTTGAAGTGTCCTCTAGTTTACTAGCCCCCTGGGCACTGAAGTCATTTCTTGGAATGGCAGTGATAGCTGAGGCTGTGAGCCAGGGAAGGTGTGCAGGTGGTAGATCAGGGTCGAGTCCCCACTGCGTACTGGGATATGCGCAGGCAGCAGAGGAGGCAGGCCTCCCTGGAGCAGCTTGGCTTTCCTGGATGCTCTCTGCTTGAGGAGTACCTAAAGCAAAAGCCTATAAAGATCAAGAAAAGACTCCAAAACCTTAAATTGTTCTGAGTATTTTAGTAAATTTGTCAACTTTATTATTTATTTATTTATTTTTAAAGATTTATTTTATAGCCTACAGAACTGTGTTGTGACCATTCCTCATTTTTGAAGGCTGCTGTGTGCCTTCTCTCTTCTTTAGGCACAAGTTTTTATCACTAAATTATTTTCTTTATGTTTTCTAGGTATAAGAAAAGAGAACAAAGTTTCACATCAAATAGATATGTGATTATTTGGATGAGTTACAGAGAGAGGTAGAGACAGAGAGGTCTTCCATTCCGCTGGTTCACTCTCCAGATGGCCGCAATGGCTGGAGATGTGCCGATCCGAAGCCAGGAGCCAAGAGCTTCTCCCGGGTCTCCCGTGTGAGTGCAGAGGCCCAAGGACTTGGGCCATCTTCCACTGCTATCCCAGGCCATAGCAGAGAGCTGGATCGGAAGAGGAGCAGCTGGGACTAGAACTGGAGCCCACATGGGATGCTGGTGCTTCAGGCCAGGGTGTTAACCCACTGCCCCACAGCGCTGGCCTCAATTTTATTATTTTTTGACTGCATTTTTCTAGGACATAAATACTGAATAAAGCATACCTTATTCTTTTGTAAAAAACCTTCTTTTAAAATTGTATTTATCTTCATTTTGCTTGAAAGAGAAATAGAGAAATCTTGCATCTGCTGATTCATTTCCCAAATGCCTACAATAGCTGGGCCTGGCCACGCCAAAGCCAGGAGCCTGGAACTCAGTAGGGGCCTCCCTTGCAGGTAACAGGGAGCCATGGTGACTTGAGACACCACATGCTATCTCCCAGGGTGTGCAGTAGCAGGAAAGCTGGGCAGGAAGTGGAGGCAGGAATCCAACCAGGCACTTCTGTATGGCATGTCGGTGTCCTCATTAGTGTCTCAGCTGCTGGGTCAAGTGCCTGCCCCAGCAAGCTTTAGTCTTTTACTTTTTCTTTTTTTTTTTTTAAGATTTATTTATTTATTTGAAAGTCAGAGTTACACAGAGAGAGGAGAAAGAGAGAGAGAGGTCTTCCATCCGCTGGTTCACTCCCCAGTTAGCCGCAATGACCAGAGCTGGGCTGATCCGAAGCCAGGAGCCAGCATCTTCTTCATGGTCTTCCATGTGGGTGCAGTGGCCCAAGCACTTAAGCCGTCCTCTACTGCTTTCCCATGCCGTAGCAGAGAGCTGGATCGGAAGTGGAGCAACTGGGACTCGAACCAGTGCTCATATGGGATGCCGGCACTGCAGACAGTGCTTCTATCTGCTACGCCATAGCGCCAGCACCACATGCTTTATTCTTTTTATTTGAGAGGTAGAGTTACAGACAGTGAGAGGGAGAGACAGAGAGAGAGAGGTCTTCCTTCCATTGGTTCACTCCACAAATGGCTGCAATGGCCGGAGCTGCGCTGATGCCAGGAGCCAGGTGCCTTCTCCTGGCCTCCCACTCGGGTGCAGGAGCCCAAGGACCCAGGCCATCTTCCACTGCTTTCCCAGGCCATAGCAGAGAGCTGTACTGGAAGTGGAGCAGCCGGGACTAGAACCATTGCCGCAGGCAACCCACTGTGTCATGGCGCCGGCCCCCACGTGCTTTATTCTTAAAAATTTTTTTAAATTTATAAATTCTTTCTAAATACCCAGCCACTGAATTGATAGTGATCTCTGACTGAATTATGTCCTTTTTTAGTCTTGTTTTAGATTTTGCAATTTAAATACTGTAATTTAAATTTTGTAATTAAAATACTTGAATTCTGCAACGAATACTTTTTTATGGAATTAAAAATAAGCTTGTTTTGATACAAAATTTTTGAAATCTTCATGCATACTTTTTTCATAATATGCATTTTTCATGAACTTTCTTAAAGGGAATAAATTTCATTTTTTAAAAAGATTTATTTATTTATTTGAAAGAGAGGGAGAGACAGAGGAAGAGAGAGAGAGTGAGGGAGAGAGCGAGGTCTTCCATCTACTGGTTCATTCCCCAAGTGTCTGCAACCCTTGAGCCAGGAGCCAGGTGCTTCATGTGGGTCACCCACATGAGTGATAGGAACCCTAATACTTGGACCATTTTCTTCTGCTTTTCCTAGGCCATTAGCAGGGAGATGGATCTGAAGTAGAGCAACTAGGACTTTTACTGGCACCCATATGGGATGCCATTGTTGCAGGTGATGGCTACCTGCTGCGCCACAATGACCACCCCCATGTATACAGTTTTAAGAATGTAATGATACTTCCCACTCCCCCCTCCCCCCCCGGTTCTACCCTCTCTTCTCCTCCCTTTTTATTTATTTATTTTTTCATTTTACTTCTAATATATGTTCTTTATGTATTAAAACATTTGAGTAGTTTTCTTAAGTATTGTATTTCTGTTTTGGATTTTCCGTTTCCTATATAGGCAGTTGTATTCACATATGTAGGTAAGATATTTAAACTTTTCTACTAATTCAGTTTGGTTATTTGCCTTTCAGCTTTATGCTTTTAATGGGAGAAAACTGACAAAATTTAAAAATATTCCCCATTTCTTTCTTTCTCTGAAAATGTAAAAGATTCACATTGATAACATTTACTTATTTGACTAATGGCATGCAAGTGTAGCACAGTAAAGTAAAGGTATTCCAACCACTCAATAGGTGTGAAGAGAAGAGGGAAAACAGAAACGCATGACACATTCTCCCGGGATCTTTTTTGGTGTTAGGGGTGGTAGTGGCAAGAAACTAAATAATCATGTAGTCTTACTGTGGCCAGCGAGATGATGGAATGACTACCAGATGGTGGGGTCATTTCAAAAACGAAAGCCTGGAAAGCATTTCTTCCTGGCCAGCTGCCAGCCTGTAGAATTGCGACCTGATTCTTGTGTCCTGAGTTGTGCCCCACCTCTTTTGTCTTCACTGTTCTGCAAAGGATGTCTTCCTTAGAACATGAGGGAATATCTATTTACGTCCAGTACAGTTTCTTCTTTAAACAGAGTCAAGTGACAAGGACAATAGATTAAATAAAAATAGAACTTTGAATATGTTAACTCCAAGAAGAAAATAACTCACGTGTGTACTAAAAAGACTTTAGGTTGTGTTGGTGAGCCTAATGGAGATTTTAGTGGCACCAAGGACCAAAAAAAGTGAAATAAGATAAATGTTGGGCAAGATTTTATTATCCAAATGCTGACTATATGTAATATAAAAATATTAAAAATGTATAGTAGCAAAGGGATGATTATAGAGTCTTCTTTTTATCTTTGGCTGTGAATAATTTGAATTGAGTTTGGCATGCCCTGAGGTCACTTTAGAATTATTTCATTGAACTTATTTATTATTTAAAGCTTTCTTCTTTGTTCTTAAAAATGAAAATTATATGAAATCCTTTGGCCTAGCAAAGGTCTTTATGGCCTACAGAACTGTCTTGTGACCATTCCTCATTTTTGAAGGCTGCTGTGTGTCTTCTCTCTTCTTTAGGCACAAGTTTTTATCACTAAATTATTTTCTTTATGTTTTCTAGATATAAGAAAAGAGAACAAAGTCTCACATCAAATAGAAAAGTTCCACTTGTTAACTCATTCTAGGGACAATGGTGATAGCAGTTTGAATCATGTTGTCTCTGGAGGAGTGCCTTATTTTAAACTACTGTTTTAAAATACTTACTTTTTCGCCCTGGATTTGTGTATATGAGATTCTCTGTAATAGTATCATATTGTAGTCCCACTTTCTGAATTGTCAAATGAATTTTAAATTTGCTAATGGGAGCAGACTTGAGCAAAAGGCCAAGGCAGGCAATCAAAAAATACAGAAGAGTGAACTTGAGCTGAGTGGATACAGATGGAGGTTGGGGTAGCAGTTGTGTAGAGTTCAGCCCAACTCCTGCTGCATCTGCTTGCCCTAAAGATAGGTGGGCAGAGCGCTTTTGAAGACGCAGATTTTGCAAGCTGTGGGTCATAGGGCGGGGAGCTTGCATTTGTCAGTTCTTCATGTTGCACTGTTGTTTGTCAGAGGGCTTGGGTAACTATTAGTGATGGTGCTGTACTTTAAAGCTTGGGCTTTAATGTTCTTCTGTAAATGTATTTTATATAGAAAAGGCAGTTGTACTTGTCTGTGCACTGTGCAAAATTCAGACCGCATGGTGGGTGAAGTCCTCCATGTGGGGAAGTCCAGTATGTTGTATTCTGGAGATTTGCATACTCCTGGGAGGAAGGTTTGATTGTGTCTTTTTGGAAAAGGTTTTTGAACAAGACAAAGCAGAGAAGAGTGCTGTAGGCTTGAGTAGTTACTGCTTACATCTGTACAACATAAGCCTTGGTCTCCAGGGAGCAGATGAAGGAAGCGTGGGGGGTGGGGGGCAGCGTTTCCTGAATGGTTGCTTGTCTCTGACGTGGCCAGCCCTGTGTTCTGCCGGTAGTAGCTTTCCTAATAACAGTGGCCCCATTGGTACTTGGGATGAGCTTTCAGTGAGTTAAATCATAAATGGTGGCTCAAAAGTGAATGGATTTCTGAACTGTTCTCAGGGAGCCCTTTAAAAATCCTGTAACTATTCTTTTCTGCTACTGACCTGTGTTTTTTCCATTCACTTGGGAAATAAATTCTTGGAGAAGCTGACAAGATAGCATTTAACGACTGCCTTTGTATGGGGATTTTTAGGTGAGTTCTGCTGGAACTTGTAAAGCTTTTGTAGTTGCAAGAAGTGATACTCTGCCTCTTGTACTACTTGTTTTTATTCAAAATAATTTTGATGATTTATTAAATAATTTTGATGGATTTATTAAAAGTTAATTCAGTTAAGCAAGTAATTATTGTACCACTATTATACACAGTTTTTATTTCATGTTTGCTGTAATATGAAACATGACAAAAGCCCTTTGTAATCAAGTTGTTACTCTGGAGGGAGAGTTAGAAGAAGTAAAAGAGGCGAGCATTTGGCATAGCAGTCAACGTGCTGCTTGGACGCCTGCATTCTTTATTGGAGTGCCTAGCTGCTGCCCTTCAGTTCAGCTTCCTGCTAATGCACACCCTAGGAGGCAGCAGGTGATGGCTCAGGTACTTGGGTCCTGGCCACCGACATGGAAGACCTGAATTGGTTTCTAGGTTTCTGCATGTCTACTTAAAGAGTATCATTTTTTTCTTTAGGTAACCAAATAATTGGTATTGGATAATATCCTGATGTTCCTAAAAATGCAAAGATTAACATGAAAATCATGCAATTCCCATCAAATCAATCTTCACCACCCAGAAATAAATATTCCTGTTAGTAATTTTTTTCTTAAATATATTTTTATTTATTTGTAAGGCAGACTGACAAGGAGAGGAGGAGAGATCTTTCATCTACTGATTTATTCCCCCAGTGGCTGTAACAGCCAGTGGCTGGGCCAGGCTGAAGACAGGAGCCTGGAATTCCACCTGGGTTTCCCATGTAGGTGGCAGGGGTCTGGGGACTTGGGCCATCTTCTGTTGCTTCCTCAGGCCCATTAGCAGGGAGCTGAATTTGAAACAGAACAGCCTGGACTTGAACCAGCGCTCTAACACAGGATGCCAGCATCTCAGGTTGAGGCTTAACCCACTCTACCATAACACACAACCCTTGTTAACTCTTTTTTTTTTTTTTTTTAAATATGGGGTGTGTGTGTGTGTGTGTGTGTGTGTGTGTATAGTGAGAATAGCAGGTTGAGCTCCCATAAGAATTCCCAACAGTTCTGTCATTTTGCCACTTTCGTTCTATCTGTGTTCTTCCTGCTTTCATGGTTGCTTTTGTTAGAGTTTTCCAGCACAACTCACATTGCATACATTTACACTATAAATACTTAAGTGAGTATGTTTGTTTTAACAGAGAAACACTAGAAAATGCTGCAGTGACATTACAGTTCACAAAATTAACAGCTATCCCTTAGTAATATCTATTAGCTAGTCATGTAAACTCTAGTCTATGTTCGGTTTTCTGTATTGTCTCAAAATTGTTGTTTTACAGTTGATTTGTTGAAATCAGGATCTAGACAGGATTTGCCTCTTTTAAATCTCTTAATCTGCAACAGTTTCCTCTTCCTTCTCTCTCTGTTTTTCCATGTAATTTGTTAAAGAAACTGGGTCATCTTGAATCAAACTACTAACATTTTATTCCTTCATTTTTGTTCTGTGTAATCATGGGTATATTTTAAAGGAAAAATTTGGATCCTATTGTGCATGTTTTATAAACTATTTTATATGCTTAATGTCTTAGTACAAACATTTCCTATTTACGCTTTTGCAATTTGTTTTTTATTTTCTGTTAAATCTTAACAGTGTTGGTAGCGAGGAACGAAAAAAATGCATTTAAATTTTACATGAATGATGTAGGAGTATGTTACAGCAACCAATTTGTCCCTCCCTCCCCTTTCCCCCCTCTTTTTCTCTCTGTTCGCTCTCTTCCTCTCTCCCTCCCTTCCTGAATCCTTGTTTTCACATGGGCAACTCTTTGGGTTGGCTATAATGAGGGGGATACAGTTTGCTCAGTGGGGAGTCCATTTCACTTTCCTGAGAATGTGGAGAAGATTGTAAGGAGATACCTGCTGGATGGTTTGCTGACAGGAACAAAAATAGGGGAGGGAATATCCAGGCACTGAGTTTCTGGAGATTTCTTACCAGAAAGGGCCCTCCTTCTTATTGTTACCATAGCTGATATTTATTAAGAAGTTAAGCCTGCATTTTCACTTACACGTGGACCACTGGTGGGAAAACATTCTTCGTGCTTAAAATGGAATGTAACTGTTTAAATTTAGTGATGTTAACCTAATTTAAACATTTCTGTGGTAAGTTCTCTTGCAGTTATTTTTATAAAGATTTAGTTGAGAGGCAGAGAGAGTGCACATGTAAACTTTCATCGACTGATTCACTCCAAAATGCCTATAGCAGCTGGAGGTGGGCTGAAGCGGAAGCTCGGAGCAGGGAACTCAATCCAGGTCTTTCATGTAGACGGTGAGGACCCAACCACATGAGCCTTCATTGTCACCCGCCCCCCCCGGGGGGGGTGTATTAGTAGGAGTCTGGAATCAAGAGTTGAACCCAGATGGTCCTAATACAGGATGCAGGCGCCGTAACCAATGTCTCAGTCACTGGATGGGGAGATCACCTGTGTTCTGAAGCGTAGCCTGGAAAAAAGAATGTATATGCTCCTACTGGTAATAGATGAGCTATAGCTTCAAGTGGCCTTATAAGTAGACAAACTTTCCTGTTCTTCATTAAATAAGTCCTCAGCTTTGTTTATGCTTTTTGTCATCTTGATTCCACATTTGCTTATTGTTTTGAGTTCTATTTGTTGCTTTTGTTCCCAAATAATTTTTCCACAATAAAATTATACACAGAGGCCGGCACCGTGGCTCACTTGGTTAATCCTCTGCCTGTGGCGCCAGCATCCCATATGGGCACCGGGTTCTAGTCCTGGTTGCTCCTCTTCCAGTCTAGCTCTCCACTGTGGCTTGGGAGGGCAGTGGAGGATGGCCCAAGTGCTTGGGCCCCTGCACCCACATGGGAGACAGGAAGAAGCTCCTGGTTCCTGGCTTCGGATCGATGCAGTGCTGGCTGTAGTGGCCATTTTGGGGGTGAACCAACGGAAGGAAGACTTTTCTCTCTGTCTCTCTCTCTCACTATCTATAACTCTACCTGTTAAATAAAATTTTTTAAAAAATTATATACACACTTATAAAAAAGTCTACCACCTTACATACACATATAACAAGATTCACCACCTTAAACACACACAAAACATACAACTTAGCATCCTAACCATTTTAAAGTGTACTGTTCCCTGGTCTTGATTACATTCGTGGTGTTGTACAACCCTCACCATCATCCGTCCTTAGCACCTCTTTCATCTTGTAAACCTGAAGCTCTGTACTCACCAAACTTCTTCCTCTGCCCGACTCCTGACAACCACCATTCTGCTTTGCATTTCTGTGATATTTGACTGCTTAAAGAAGTTCGTATAAATGGAATCATTTCTTGAGGCTGGCTTATTTTGTCTGAAGGTTTATACAAGTTGTAGCATGTATCAGAATTCTCTTTTCTAAAGCTGAGTCATATTCCATTGTGTGTATCTATCACATTTTGCTCATCATTCATCTGTTGATGGACACCTGGGGTGTCTTCATCTTTTAGCTATCATGGGTAATGCTGCCAGGAGCATTGCTGGACAAGTATCTCTTTGACATCCTGCTTTCCATTTCTTTGGGCATTTATCCAGGAATAGAATTGTTGGATCATACGGTAGTTATATTTGAAATTTTCTTGAGGAACCACAGCAGCCATGCCATTTTACATTTCTGTCAACATTACACAAATATTCCAGTTTCTCTACATTCTTGTCAGTACTTAACTGTTGTCTGTGTCTTTGTTAGTGGCTCTCCTAATGGAGGAGTGGAGGTAATTATTGTCATTTTGATTTGTCCTCCTTAACAATTAGTGAGCGTTAGAGCATTGGTGGTTTGTGGTGGGCATAGGTGCTTTCCTAATGGTTAGTGACGATGACCATCTTTCTGTGTGCTTAGTCTTTTTGTATATCTTCTTTGAAGAAATCTTTTTTCTATTTTATTTTATTTTTAAGATTCATTTATTTTATTTGAGAGACAGAGTTACACAGAGAGAGAGATATAGGGATAGATCTTCCATCATTGTTTCACTCTCCAAATGGCTGCAATGGCCAGGGCTGGGCCAGGCTGAAGCCAGGAGGCAAGACCTTCATGTAGGTCTCCCACATGGATGCAGGGCCCGAGGACTTGGAGCATCTTCTGCTGCTTATCCAGGTGCATTAGCAGGGAGCTGGATCAGAAGTGGAGCAGCCAGAACTTGAACCAGTGCCCATACTGGATGCCGATGCTGCAGGCTGTAGCTTAACCTGCTATGCCACAGTGCTGGCCCTTGAAGAAGTATTTATTCATATCCTTTTCTCAGTTTTGAATCAGGTTATTTGGTTTTGTTATTGTTGAGTCTTACAAGTTTTCTTTTTTTTTGTTTTAATGTAGTCTGGTTTTTAACGTTTTATCATCTATGATTTACAAACATTTTCTCCTATTCTGTGAATTGACATTTTACTCTGTTGATAGTATCTTTTCATGTACAAAATTTTAAAATTTCTTGAAATACAATTTGTTAACTTTTCTTTTGTTGCCTATGCCATTGGAATCATCCAACAAAGTATATTGCCAAATCCATTTTTTTTTTAAGGGTTACAGTCAGAGACAGATATGAGGTTTGGGGGCGGGTGGGGAATCTCCCATCTTCTGGTTCACTCCCCAAATGGCTGCAATGACTAGGATGGTGCCAGGCCAAAATGAGGAGCCAGGAGCTTCTTCTGGGTCTCCCACATACGTACAGGGGCCCAGGTACATGGGCCATCCCCCACTGCTTTCCCAGGTGTGTTAGCAGGGAGCTGGATCAGATGTGGAGCAGCCGGGACTTGAACCAGTGCTCATATGGGATGCTGGCACTGTATGCGGCAGCTGAATCTGCTGTTCCACAGCATCGGTCCCTCTGTTAAGCTTTTATCGCATGTTTTCTTCTGAGAGTTTTACAGTTTTTGGTTCGTGTTGTGGATGTGGTATTAGGTTAGGGCCCAACTTCATTCTCTTGCATGTGAGTATTTAGTTTTTCCAACAGCATTTGTTGAAAAGACTGTCCTTGGCCGGCGCCGCGGCTCACTAGGCTAATCCTCCGCCTACAGCGCCGGTACCCCGGGTTCTAGTCCCGGTTGGGGCGCTGGATTCTGTCCTGGTTGCTCCTTTTCCAGTCCAGCTCTCTGCTGTGGCCCAAGTCCTTGGGCCCTACACCTGCATGGGAGACCAGGAAGAAGCACCTGGCTCCTGGCTTCAGATCAGTGCAACACGCCGGCTGTGACAGCCATTTGGTGGGTAAACCAATGGAAAAGGAAGACCTTTCTCTCTGTCTCTATCTCTCACTGTCTAACTCTGCCTGTCCAAAAAAAAAAAAAAAAAAAAGACTATCCTTTTCACATTGAATGGTTGTGGTACCTTTGTCAAAAATCACTTGTATATGTGAGTATCTGAGGGTTTATTTCTGGCACTCTCTGTGTTACCCATTGATCTTTATTCCTGTCTTTATTCCAGTATCTCACATAACTGTTTTTTTTTTTAAACTTTTATTTAATGAATATAAATTTCCAAAGTACAGCTTATGGATTACAACGGCTTCCCCCCCATAACGTCCCTCCCACCCGCAACCCTCCCCTTTCCCAGTCCCTCTCCCCTTCCATTCACATCAAGATTCATTTTCGATTCTCTTTATATACAGAAGATCAGTTTAGCATACATTAAGTAAAGATTTCAACAGTTTGCTCCCACACAGAAACATAAAGTGAAAATTACTGTTTGAGTACTAGTTATAGCATTAAATCTCAATGTACAGCACACTAAGGACAAAGATCCTACATGAGGAGTAAGTGTACAGTGACGCCTGTTGTTGACTTAACAAATTGACACTCTTGTTTATGGCATCAGTAATCACCCTAGGCTCTTGTCATGAGCTGCCAAGGCTATGGAAGCCCCCTGAGTTCACTGACTCTGATCATATTTAGACAAGGCCATGGTCAAAGTGGAAGTTCTCTCCTCCTTTCAGAGAAAGGTACCTCCTCCTTTGAT
Organism: Oryctolagus cuniculus; assembly: GCF_051225735.1. NCBI lineage: Eukaryota > Metazoa > Chordata > Mammalia > Lagomorpha > Leporidae > Oryctolagus > Oryctolagus cuniculus. Next base: position 22,104,823 of record NC_142886.1, read on the forward strand.
GACCCGTTCTTTCCACTGGGATCTCACTCGCAGAGATCTTTCATTTAGGTTTGTGTGGTTTTGTTTTTGTGTTTGTTTGTTTGTTTGTTTGTTTTTGCCAGAGTGTGTTGGCTTTCCATGCCCGAAATACTCTCAAGGGCTTTTCAGCCGGATCCGCATGCCTTAAGGGCTGATTCTGAGGCCAGAGTGCTGTTTAGGACATCTGCCATTCTATGGGTCTGCTGTGTATCTCACTTCCCATATTGGATCATTCTCTCCCTTTTTTATTCTATCAGCTAGTATTTGCAGACACTATTCTTGTTTATGTGATCCCTTTGGTTCTTAGTCCTATCATTATGATCAATTGTGAACAGAAATTGATCCCTGGGACTAGTGAGATGGCATTGGTATATGCCACCTTGATGGGATTGAATTGGAATCCCCTGGTATGTTTCTAACTCTACCGTTTGAGGTAAGTCAGCTTGAGCATGTCCCGAATTGCACATCTCTTCCCTCTCTTATTCCCACTCTACAGAAATTACTACTTCTGTGGTGTCTGTTGTTATGTTTCCTTTTTCATCTCTGATTTTATTGATTTGGGTCTTTTCTCTTCTTTTTTTAGTTAGTTGGGCCAATGGGGTGTCAATTTTGTTTATTTTTTCAAAAAACCAGCTCCTCGTTTCGCTGATTTTTTGTAATGTTTTTTGGATTCAATCCTGTTGATTTCTTCTCTGATTTTAATTATTTCTCTTCTCCTACTAGATTTGGGTCTGGTTTGCTGTAGGTTTTCTAGATCCTTGAGGTGATTTGAAAGCTCATCTATTTGGTGCCTTTCCAATTTCTTGATGTAGGCACCTATTGATATAAACTTTCCTCTTAACACTGCTTTTGCTGCGTCCCATAAGTTTTGGTATGTTGTGCTGTTATCCTCATTTACTTCCAGAAAATTTTTGATTCCTCTTTTAATTTCTTCTATGACCCATTGTTCATTCAGGAGCATGTTGTTCAATCTCCATGTGTTTGCGTATGCTCTAGGGATTCCTGAGTTGCTAATTTCCAACTTTATTCCTTTATGGTCTGAGAAGCTGCATGGTATGATTCTAATTCTTTTGAATTTGCTGAGACTTGCTTTATGGCCTAGTATGTGGTCAATCCTAGAGAAGCTTCCATGTACTGCTGAGAAGAATGTAAAATCTTTAGCTGTAGGATTCAAAGTTCTGTAGATATCTGTTAGATCCATTTGGGCTTTAGTGTCATTGAAATCTACTGTCTCCTTGTTGATCTTCTGTCCTGTTGATCTGTCTATTTCTGAGAGTGCAGTATTGAAGTCCCCGAGCACTATTGTATTGGAGTCTACGTCTCCCTTTAAGTCCCTTAACAAATCTTTTAGATAAGCTGGTGCCCTGTAGTTAGGTGCATATACATTGATAATTGTTATATCTTCTTGTTGAATTGATCCCTTAATCATTATATAGTGCCCCTCTTTGTCTCTCTGAACAGTTTTTGTGGTAAAGTTTATGTTGTCCGATATTAAGATGGCTACGCCCGCTCTTTTTTCATTTCTGTTGGCATGGTATATCTTTTTCCAGCCTTTCACTTTCAGTCTGTATGGATCTTTGTTGGAAAGATGTGTTTCTTGTAAGCAGCAAATAGATGGGTTTTGTTCCTTAAGCCAGTCAGCCAATCGGTGTCTTTTAACTGGACATTTCAGGCCATTCACGTTCAATGTGACTAATGATAAGTGGTAACTTTGCCCTGCCATTTGCCAAAGATAAGTTCTAATATATGCTTTGAATTCCCTGTGATCTTTTGGTGTGAGGTTAACTTCCTTTACCTTCTTTCATATTGATGACCGTGTTTCTGTGTTTCTGTGTGCAACACATCTTTAAGCATCTTTTGCAGGGCTGGACGAGTGGCGACAAATTCTTTCAATTTCTGTTTGCTATGAAAAGTCTTTATTTCTCCTTCATTCACAAATGAGAACTTTGCAGGATATAATATTCTGGGATGGCAGTTTTTCTCTTAGCACCTGGGCTATATCTCACCATTCCCTCCTAGCTTGTAGGGTTTCTGATGAGAAGTCAGCTGTGAGTCTGATTGGAGATCCTCTGAGAGTAATCTGACGTTTCTCTCTTGCACATTTTAGGATCTTTTCTTTATGTTTCACTGTGGAGAGTTTAATTACAACGTGTCGTGGTGAGGATCTCTTTTGGTCGTGTTTATTAGGGGTTCTATGAGCTTCCTGTACTAGGATGTCTCTGTCCTTCTCCAAACCTGGGAAATTTTCTGCTGATATCTCACTAAAAAGGCCTTCTAATCCTTTCTCCCTCTCCATGCCTTCAGGAACTCCTAGAGCCCGAATGTTGGTTTTTTTAATAGTATCCTAAAGATTCCCCACAATATGTTTTAGATTTCTAATTTCCTCTTCTTTTCTTTGGTCTGACTGTATCCTTTCCTGTTCTCTGTCTTCTAAGTCCGATATTCTCTCTTCTGCTTCACCCATTCTGTTTGTAAGGCTCTCTAATGTGTTTTTCATTTGATCTATTGAATTCTTCACTTCATCATGATTTCTCATCACTATCACAGTTTCCTGTTCTACTAGTTGTTTCATTTCATTTTGATTCCTCCTTAATATTTCATTTTCACGAGATAGATTTTCTATCTTGTCCATTAAGGATTTCTGTAGTTCAAGAATTTGTTTTTGAGAACTTCTTAATGTTCTTATCAATTTTTTGAGATCTGCTTCTTGCATTTCTTCTATCTCATCATCTTCATAATCTTGAGTTGGGGTGTCTTTTTCATTTGGGGGCGTTATAGTGTCTTCCTTGTTCTTATTACCTTGGTTTTTGCTTTTGTTATTTGGCATATTGGAGATATTTGGTTTCCTCACTGTGGTGCTTTTTCTTGTTATACTATGACTCTAGATTAAATGGACTATCTGTTTTTGATGGAGCCTTAGAGGCTTGAGATGGGTGTGGCCTGAGAGCTCTGTTTGGTGTGCCAAAAGTGACACTCCCAGGTTAGGCGTGGTAGATCTCTCTCTCTTTCTTTCTTTTTTTGATTCAAAAGGGAAGTAATTCCGCACAGCTGAACGAAGTTGGAGGTAGTTAGCAGGCAAATGATATACCCACAGGAGCCAGAGATCGGAAGCTCTTTCCCAAGGACCACACAGGGAATCTGTTCGGCCCTCAGAGTGGGCTCAAATTCTCCTTCAGTCTCCCACTGGGTTGCCAAAGTTACGGAATTGTAGCGTCTCTGGAGAGTGCTTACGTGAATTCTGTGAGTTCTCTCCCCCACCATCTCTTTTTTCACAGTCTCAGTTCAGTAGCACCACAAATTTACTAGGTCCTAATCTCCTGTTAATTCGCCCTGCCCAGAGTCATGTTTTTCTGCTAGGCTCAGGGCCGGTGCAGACCTGAGGTCGCTCTGCTTATGACGTATGTCCAAGATGGCGCTGCTCTTTGTCTTGCTCGCCTTTGAGAGGTGAGCGGAGAGAGAGAAACCCGTGTCCGTATCAGTCACTTTTTTTTTTTCTCTCTCTCTCTTCTAGTTAGCTTGGTGAACTTTTCCCCCCGGGGTCGTTCCCTCTAGTCTCCTCTTTCCACTTGCCTGCTGGTGTCTCGGGCTATTGAGGTTCGGCTCACCTCGCGTTCCAGCGCTGGTGTGTTGAGTCTGCCTCTGGTGTCCCGAACTGTGGGCTCCCACGCTCTCCACGCAGGTCCGCTGTGAATCACGCGTTCCGGAAGAGTTTCTTCTGCTGTTTCTTCCCCTACTCTTCCTTGAACCTGCAGTATCTCCACTTTTATTAAACTGTCTCCCCGGACTATCAGTGTGCTCCCTTCCTATTCCGCCATCTTGCCAGTCCCCCATAACTGTGTTTTGTAATATGATATTAGGGAATATGATGCCTCCAGCTTTGGCCTTTGTTAGGGTTGTTTTGGCTGTTCAGTCCCCTGAGACTTCTTGTGACTTCTAAGATTTTAAAAAAAGGTCTGCAAAAAATACTGCTGCGATTTTGAAAGAGACTGAATTGCACCTGTAAATTGATTGCTTTTGGTAATATTGACATCTTAATAATTTTAAGCCTGTTCATTCCTGAATATGGAAGTGTTTCCATTTATTTATGTCTCCGTGAATTTCTTTCAGCAGTGTTTTGTAATTTTTCATTGTGCAAATATTTAACTTCCTTGGTTAAGTTGATCATTACGTGTTTGATTCTTTTTGTTGCTGTTACAAATGGAATTATTTATATGCTGTCCTTTTTGGATTCTCCATTGTTAATGTATAGGAATAAAACAGGAAGTTAAAACAGCTGGTACTGGGGAAGGCCAAAGCCAGGAGCCATGAACCCATTATGTGTCTCACATCTGGGTGGCAGGGATGTACCCTTTGATCCACTGTCTCCTTACCAGGGTGTGCATTAGCAGGATGGTGGAACAGCAGAGCCAAAACTTGAACCTAGGCACTCTGACATGGGATGTGGGTCTCCCAAGCAGTGTCTTTACTGCTGCACCAAAGGCCTATCGCTATTTGTTGACTTTGTATCCTGTTACTTTGTGGAATGCATTTTTAATTCTAATCGTGTTTTTGTAGACTGTTTTGGGCTTTCAGTACATAAAAGCACATTACCTAGGGCAGAGATAATTTTACTATTTCTTTTCTAATTTGGATGCCTTTTTTTTTTCTTTCTTTCATTTCTTTTCCTTGCCTAACTGCTCTTACTAGATTTAGTTAAGCATGCCCTGTTCTGGATTGTCTGAAGGAAGAGCTTTCAGTCTTTGGTCATAAAGCATGTTTGCCATGGGGTTTTCATATATGGCTTTTATTATGTTTCCTTCTATTCCTAGTGTGTTGAACATTTTTATCCTGCAAAAGTGTTGGCTTTTATCAGATAACGTTTCCTGTATCATTTGAGATGCTCATGTGTCATATTTTTCCTTTCCTTCTGTTAATGTTGCATATTATATTGATGATTGATTGGTTTTCATATGTTGAACCATCCTTGGATTCCAGGAATAAATACCACTTCTTCATAATAGATGGATATACTACTTTCACTATGCATCTGAATTGTTTGCTGTTGTGATAGTGGGATGTGTACGTTAATGTTCATAGGAGTTACTGCCTGCAGTTTTCTTGCAGTGTCTTTGTCTGGCTTTGATAATGGGGGAATGCTGGCTTCATAGAATAAGTTCAGAGGTGTTTCTTTCTCTTCAGTTTTTTTGAAGTTTGAGAAGTGAGAAGTCTTGATGTTCTTTAAATGTTTGGTAGAATTGGCCAATGAAACCATCAGGCTCAGGGCTTTTCTTTGTTGGGAGAGTTTTGATTACTAATTCAATTTCCTTGAAAGGTAGAGGTATATTCAGACTTTCCACTTCTTTATGATTTAATCTTGGTCAGTTTTGTATTTGTCCGTATTATGTAGGTTATCCTATACGGTTGTTTTTAGTATCTCCTTGAAATCCTTTTTTCCCCCACTATGGAATTGGTAATAGAGTCCTTATTTTCATTGCTGATTTTTGTAATTTGAGTTTTCTCATTTCTTACTTGGTGTATTTAGCTAAATGTTTGCCAGTTTTGTTGATCTTTCCAAAAAACCAACTTTTGGTTTGATTGTATTTTTTCAATTCCTTGTTTTATCTCTTCTGTAATCTTTTATTATTTTCTTCTTTCTGACACCTTTGGATTTAGTTTTTTTTCTTATCTAGTTTAAGTTGTAAAATTTGTTTTGATTTGAGATCTTGTTTTTATTTTGCTTTTTTAAAAATTGTATTTATTTGAGATGAAGAAAGTAGGAAAGCAAGAATGAGAGTGTTCCGCTATCTGCTGGTTCACTCCTCAGGTTCCTGCAGCAGCCAGGGCTGAGCTGAAGGTAAAGCTGGGAGCCAGAAACACTTTCGGGATCTCCCTTGTTAAGTGGCAGGAATCCAGTTACTTGAGCCATCATCATTGCCTCCCAGGATTTGTACTGGCAGGTACCTGGAGTCAAGGATCAGAGCTGGGTATTGAACCAAAGCACTCTTTTATTTTCTTTCTTTTAAAAAGATTTATTTATTTGAAATGCAGAGTTGAGGTAGGGGGAGAAAGAGAGATAGATCATCCATCTAATGATCCCCTCTCCAAATGGCTGCAACTGCTAGGGCAGAGCCAAGGTTGAAGCCAGGAACCTGGAACTCCATCCAGATCTCTCAAATGGGCGACAGGTACCCCAGTACTTGGGTCATCTGCTGCTGCCTTTTCAGGCATATCAGCAAGGAGCTGGCTCGGAAGTGGATCAGCTTGGACTTGAACCAGCACTCAAATGGGATGCTGGTGTCCCAGGCAATAGTTTAACCTGCTATACCACAGCGCTGCCCAAAACTCAAGCACTCTTATATGTGCAGGTATCTTCATGGGTGTCTTAACCTAGAGACTAAACACCTAACTTGAGATCTTGTTTAAGGTAATCAGAGCTATAAACTTCCCCCTTGGCTCTGCTTTTGCTGTGTCCCATAAATTTTGGCAGGTTTTGTTTTTGTTTTTGTTCATCTCTGAATATTTTATTTCTTTGTCTTTTTAAAAGATTTATTTATTTGAGAGAGTTACAGAGAGAGAAAGAGAGCATTTCTTTGATACATTGGTTATTTAAGAGTTGCTTAATTTCCTCAGTTTTGTTAATTTTCTAGTTTCACTTCTGTTCTTGATTTCTATCTTGATCATATTATGATTAGAGGCGTTATTTTGTATAATACTTGTCTTAAATGAGTTGAGACTTAATTTGTGATCTAATATGTAGTTTATCCTGGAAATTGTCCCATGTGCATTAGAGAAGCATGTATATTCTGTTGTTGGGTAGTGTTCTATATTTCTGCTAGAATCAGTTGATTTCTTGTGTTTTTAAAAAATAGTTACACATTTTCCCCCATAGTCTTTTTATGCTAATATGATATTAATACAAAGAGAACAGATACAGTATAGTTCATAGATAAAATTCTAAGTAAATAATGATACATTTATTCATTGAAATTTATTTTAAAGGCATAGCAACCCAGAGAGTCAGCAGAGTGATCTTCTACCTACTGATTCACTCCCCAAATGCCTGTAACAGGTAGGGCTAGGCCAATTCAAAGCCAGGAGCAAGGACTCCAATAGGGCTTCCCACGAGGGTGGTGGGACTCAAATATTTGACTTCTCATCTGCTCCACCTCCTGTGTACTAGTGAGAGGCTGAATACAAGTGGTGAAGGGACTCCATCCTGGCACTCCAGAACCAGGACAGAGTGTGGCAACTTATCCCTCTGTGCCACAAAGCCCACCATGATTTTTTGTGTTTTTCAAGTCTTCTATTTTCTTACTTATACATGAAGTTTTCAAAGAGTTAGTGGGAAATGTGTATTGTGAATAAGCTATGCATGAATCTCAAATTTTTTGTACCAAAATAAACAGCTTTTAATTTCATTTTATCAAGAACTTCTTAAAATATTCTTGTATTCAGTTCTTCTGTCTGTGTAGCAAGTGCAACATTGAAGACTCCAGCTATTGTAGAACTGTTTTTCCTTTTAGTTTGTCAGATTTGTCTTGTATATTTTGATGGCCTGTCATTAGGTATTAGGTGCATAAATTTTCATAATTATTTTATCTTCTTGCTGTAGCTACCATTTTATTAATATCTAATAAATGTTTTTGTTTAGTAAACTTTTAAAGACTATTTTGTCTGGTGTTAGTATAGGCTCTCTTGCTCTCTTTTGGTTACTGTTTGCATGGAATATTTTCTTCATGTGTTCTTTTTAAAGCTGAGTCTTTGGTCTAAAGTGAGTTTCTTATAGAGTTCATTTTTAAAATCTGTTCTGCCATTCTCCATTGTCTGATTAGAGAGTTTCATCCTTTTACCTTTAAAGTCATTACTGAACAGGAGGGGCTTCTGCCATTTTCCAGTTTGCCTTTTCCTATACCTGGAAGCTTTCTTGTCTCTCAGTTCTTGTGTTATTATTTTCTTTGATATTCAGTTGATTTTTGTTGTGAAAGCTTTCAATTCCTTTTTCATTTCCTCTCGTGCAGCTGCTATAGTTATTTTCTTTGTGGTTACCATATGAATTAAATTTACATTTTGAAGTTATAACACCCTTAGCTTCAATAACGAACCAAAAAATTCTGATTCTGTAACAGTTCTGTCCCCACTTCTTTCAGTGTTTATAAGGTACTTCAAAAAGTTTGTGGAAAAATGAAATTATAAGGTTAGTTCATTTTGGTCCATAATGTTTTGAAATCCCCACATAGCTTTTTTGTAAGATACATTTTCCATGACTTTTTTTTTTTAGATTTTTATTTATTTATTTGAGAGAGAGAATTCAAGACAGAGAGGGAGAGGCAGAAAGTTCTTCTATTCGCTGGTTCACTCCCCAGATGGTTGCAGCGACTGGGGCTGGGCCAACCTGAAGCCAAGAGCTAGGAGCTTCCTCCGGGTCTCCCACGCAGGCGCAGGGGCCCAAGGACTTGGGCCATCTTCCACTGCTTTCCCAGGCTTCAGCAGGGATTTGGATTGGAAGAGGAGCTGCCAGGATGTGAACTGATGCCTGTATTGGTTGGTGGTGCTGCAGGTGGAGGCTTAGCCCACTATGCAACAGCACCAGCCTCTCCATGATTTTGTTGAAATACCTCAATATGTGTGTTTTTACATTGTGTAAAACAGAGTGATGAAAGAACTAACAGTAGACTAGAGTGTAGTTTCTTAAATTGTGTGGAACCCAAAATGAGGGGTCACAACAAATGACAACTAGCATTTAGACTAATAGTTCGTAAAGAATCTGGTACCCCAACCGGGACTAGAACCCAGGGTGCTGGCGCCGCAGGCAGAGGATTAGCCAAGTGAGCCGTGGCGCCGGCTGGTATTTCCATTTTGTTCATCTGTGATTTTCTTGTTTTAAAATCTGTATCTAGTAGATAGGTTTTTTCAAGGGCCATTGTTTGTTGATTTGCTTGTTTATTTTTATTATGAATCGGACCACACTTTTCCTATTTCCTTGTGTCCTTTGTGAACTTTTTTCTTTTTTTTGTTTGTAAACTGGATGTTTGAGTCTAATAAGGTGGTGACTCTGGAAAGCAGATTCTGTCTTCTTCTGCTGGGTTTTATTACTGTTTTTGTGTGTTTTTTGATTGTTGGGCCAAAGATTAGCCTGAAGTGTAAACTTACAGTCTTCTCAGGTCTGTTTAGAACGTGGACCTTCTGTTGTGTATGCTTGGTCACTTTACAGTTTGCTCTACATGTACACCTGTTTTTGAAATGTTTTAGTCTTTGATATCTGGCTCCAGAAATGGGAAGAGGATGCCACCATATAAATCCCCTGAAGTCACTTCAGCTGGAGGACGAGGGGCTTGCATCCATCCAGCAGGTGGGACAGCAGTGCAGTCTCTGCACCCCTGTGATCAGAAGCAGCAGTCTGCCACCAGAGCACAGATCCCTGATAATTAGAGAGTGGAATGGGGTCCTTTGTTGCAAACTGTTCCGGAACACATGCCTGTCTGCCTTCCACAGGACTGGGGCTGGGGCTGGGGCTGGGGAGTGGGTCACTGGCACTATGGTAGGACCTGAAATGGATGGAAATCAGCTGCTGCTTGCTGTCCGTGAAGCAGTTTTACCTGGTAGTACAGGTGTTTTCTAGCTGAGAAGACTGGTTCCTGGTTGTTTCCTACCCTGAGTGTCTCAGAGTCTGCTCCTGAGTAGATTTTCATTTAGTGTAGTTGTACAGATTTTATCTTTATTTCACCATATTCTTTAATGCTAAGCCATTTAACCTTGCAGATGTTCATGTGAGGCACTTTTTTATTTTTATTTTTTACACAGGCAGAGTGGACAGTGAGAGAGACAGACAGAGAGAAAGGTCTTCCTTTTGCCGTTGGTTCACCCTCCAATGGCCACCATGGCTGGTGCGCTGTGACCGGCGCACCGCGCTGATCCGAAGGCAGGAGCCAGGTCCTCCTCCTGGTCTCCCAATCCCAAGGGGTGCAGGGCCCAAGCACTTGGGCCATCCTCCACTGCCTTCCCGGGCCACAGCAGAGATCTGGCCTGGAAGAGGGGCAACCGGGACAGAATCCGGTGCCCCGACCAGGACTAGAACCCGGTGTGCCAGCGCTGCAAGGAGGAGGATTAGCCTATTGAGCCGTGGCGCCGGCCAATGTGAGGCACTTTTAAAAAATAGTTTTTAGTAGGGTGAACACATGAATTCATTTTAAGGGTTAAGTTTTTGTTTACTCCCCACCTTTCCCTTGCTGGCTCCCCTCCTGGCTTTCCGGATGTAAACACTTCGTTAGTCTGATATTTCCATTTTCATAACATCATCGCATTTTTATTGTTTGAAAAGTCGTTTGCTAGGTCTCATGTTTACTCTCTGTGTCTCTGTTTTCATTCCATGACATGCTTTGGAGAACTGTCCCATGTTAATTCTTATAAATGTAGTTTATTATTTTTAACTGTTGCTAATTGTTATATAGTTGAATCAATGGGGTTATATCATCATTTTTCTGCCATGTTCCTGTTGCTGAGTTTCTAGGTTGTTTCTGATAGTTTCTGCTTACAAACAAGGCTGTAGACACCATCTTTGTCCCTCATGTGCATGTGGGTGTGTTTTTATAAAGTGCGGTTGTCAGGTCCTGGGGTGCTGTACTAGATAACTCTCTAATTTACCATCAGCAGAGACTTGGCTCTTTAATCCTGTATGTTCATGTAGAGAAATGGTGTCGGGTAGGAGTTAAATTTGAAGAACCGACTTCTTCTCCACAAGTAAGACTACCTCATTAATTTGTAACATTTGGCTTTCAGGGTTTTCCAAGACTAGTTTTATTTATTACACTATATATTGCTACTAGTTGTGAATTTATTTAAAAACAGAGAATTCTACGATTAAAAGATTCCTAGTAAATTATTGCAATGACCATTGAGCTTTTGTCTGAAAATAACGCCTGATTTTAAAATCTGCACGTTGGAGACATAGCCGAGTATGAGAGTTGCCTGAGGTGCTCCTAAGGGCTGAGAGCCTCTTCAGTCCACTGCTGATCTCTGCTCTCATGGCTAAGGAATGTGTTGTGTGTTTAGCGTGACACCTGCCTCATCATGGACACCGCAGGCAGAGGGAATCCATAATTAAATGAGAGCAACTGCTCTGGCATGGAGAGATCCAGCACCACCTTCTTTTTTCCCCTTAAAGGGCTATTGCTTTCAAATAAGTAGTAGTCGTTGTTTTTCTTCCCTTTTTATTACTTAAGAAAAATTTTAAATGTACTACTTAGTTTGTAAATGCAAATTATGTTCACAAGCTATGATTTCTAACATTGTCAGTCTTCTGTGCCTCTTATTTTCTGCATGATAATTGGCATATCTGTTCCTTTTTATTTCTAATGCCATGAGCTGGAGACTTCGGTACTGTGAGCTTCACTCCAGTCATCTTTTCAGTGGGGCTGAGAAACCTTGAGCCCGGCAGGGTTGCAGGACTACGTGCACGGCCCAGTGCCTCGCAGGAAGGAAGTAGCTGTCAGCTGAAAGGGCCCAGATATCGTTTTGTGCAGCCTTGTCCTGTGACGGGTGAGGAAACAGGCCAAGGGTGTGGTGTAACAGGTAGTTTCTTTCCCTTGGGTGTGTGCTCACTCACTATGGGGATCTTTCTAATGCCTGCCATCACCCTATGACTGTGCCACGGGAGAAATTTGGTGGCCTCTTGGGCACAGACCGTTTTTCGTGCTTGTAATTTCCCTTTCTGCTCGCCACCTGTCGGTCACTCCCCTGCCTTTGAAATATGCACAGGCTCGTTTCCTCAGGAAGGCTTCTTTAGTTTCTCTGCATGGGTGGACATGACTTCAGATCCCGACTGACTCAGTTCTGGCTTTGCTGTGGAAAAGTGAACTCCACAGGGTTCTGCAAAACTGTCTTTTTTTTTATTTAATTTAATTTAATTTTTTATTTTATTTATTTATTTTGACAGGCAGAGTGGACAATGAGAGAGAGAGACAGAGAGAAAGGTCTTCCTTTGCCATTGGTTCACCCTTCTCCGGCACACCGCGCTGATCCGATGGCAGGAGCCAGGTGCTTCTTCTGGTCTCCCATGGGGTGCAGAGCCCAAGGACTTGGGCCATCCTCCACTGCACTCCCTGGCCACAGCAGAGAGCTGGCCTGGAAGAGGGGCAACTGGGACAGAATCCGGTGCCCCGACCGGGACTAGAACCCGGTGTGCCAGCGCCGCAAGGTGGAGGATAGCCTAGTGAGCCGTGGCGCCGGCTTTTTTTTTTTTTTTTTTTTTTTTTTATCACCACCTTTTTTAGAAAGGACCTGTGTCATGAAATGCTGGTAATTTAGGGAAAAGACTTTTTCTTCAGGGAACAACAACAACAACAAAACCCCATATTTATTAGTAGCTCTGCTGTTCGTGTGTTTTGAAAGATAGCAATTCAGTTGACAGTGACAAACTTCCAATATGGTTTTAGCGTGTTAACTCCTGCGTGTAGACATTTGCTCTGCTTCTCATTCAGCCACCTTCCAAGCCAGTAGTCTAGAGCTAAAGTGAGAAGCTCCACTGACGATTCATGTGTGTTTGCATACAGATGAGTACCCCTGCAACTTCCCCTAGCGTTTTCCTTCTCCTTCCATGTCATGAAAAACTGTAAACAAAATAAAAGTTTCAGCTCATCAGTGTCCACGCCTAAAGAAAACTCACAGAAGTGGTACATGGAATGATGCTACATAAAGGGTCACGTGAGAGGTGAGGTAGGAGATTTCATAGTCCTGAAAGTGAATGAATGAATGTTTCACCGTAAAACAGACACATTTTAAATTGATTTTAGGGGCTGGCACTGTGGTATAGCAGGTAAAGCTGCTGCCTGCAGTGCTGGCTCAAGTCTCTGCTGCTCCACTTCCAATCCCGCTCTCTGCTATGGCCTGGGAAAGCAGTGGAGGATGTCCAGGGTCCTTGGGCTCCTGCACCCACATGGGAGACCTGGAAGAAGCTCCTGGCTCCTGGCTTCTGATCAGCACAGTTCCAGCCGTTGTGGTCATTTGGGGAGTGAACCATCAGATGGACGTTTCTCCCTCTCCCCCTCTCTCCTCCCTTCCCTCTCCCTTTCCCCTTCCCTAGCCTCTCTGTAAATCTGCGTTTCAAATAAATAAATCTTTAAAAAAATTAATTTTCACAGACTATTGGGCAAGTCTCATTTCCTTGCATTTGAGAACTGCTTGTATCTGCCATCACTTTATAATCAGGTGTTCTTTTATAGGTATATGTTTGGTGAAGCAGTTAAGATACTACTTGGGGGGCTGGTGCCATGGCTCACTCGGTTAATCCTCTGCCTGCGGCGCCGGCATCCCGTATGGGTGCTGCGTTCTAGTCCCAGTTGCTCCTCTTGCAGTCCAGCTCTCTGCTGTGGCCTGGGAGGACAGTGGAGGATGGCCCAAGTGCTTGGGCCCCTGCACCCATATGGGAGACCAGGAGGAAGCACCTGCCTCTTGACTTTGGATCGGCGTAGCGCTGGCTGTGGTGACCATTTGGGGAGTGAACCAACGGAAGGAAGACCTTTCTCTCTTTCTCTCTCTCTATCACTCTGTGAAAATAAAAAAAATAAATAAAATATTTTAAAAAAGACAGTACTTGGGACTCTCCTATCCCCTAGCAGGGTGCCTAGGTTCCAGATCCAGCTTTGGATCTGATTCAGCTTCCTGCTGATGCACATCGTGGGAAGCAGCAGATGATGGCTCAAGTACTTGGGTTCCTGTCACACGTATGAGGACCTGAATTGAGTTCCTGGCTCCTGGCTTTAGCCTAGGCTTGACTGTTGGACATTTTGGGAGCGGACCAGGAGATGGAAAGTCTTTGTCTCTCTGCCTTTCAAATAAAATGGAAATTAATAAACTGAAATTTTTGCAAAATATAGTGTGTGTATGTGTATTGGGCCATTATGGATAAAGGAAGCAACTGTTACAGGTAGCTCTGCCCCTCAACACAAAAATTGCGTTATGATGTTGTGTGTATGTTTATGTGGAAAGATTCTAAGGTCTATGGCTTTTATTTGGTATAAGAGAGTATGAAGGAAAGAGGTATAATAGTGTTTTAGATCTGGTTGTGTGTTCATTGTATAGATGGATAAATCACAGAGATCACATGGCTTGCTAAGGTCATACTGTTGTATAATGTTGGAGCTATTACTTAGTGTGGGGAGCATCTCGGACTAGACTAAGTTACTGGAATTAAGACTTATTCTATTCATCTGCTCTCCCACAATATGGCGCTGGGAGAGGAGTAAACAACTTCTACACAGCTGCCTCCAGTTCGACCAATAACCTGCAGGAGCTGATCCTGCTCCTGATTGGAGGAGAGCAGCGTACTCGGCATCTGGGTAGCAGAGTTGGGATTGGTGGAAGAGGACTATAAAGGAGGAGAGAGACAACATGCACCAGGAACATCTAAAGGGAACATCCAGATAACATCTGAGTAGCCCCTGAGAGAGCCAGCCGGCGGTGTGCTGCTCCCCCGCGGAAGTGGGGAAAGTGGCAGGGGGAGCCGCCCTTCCACGGAGGTGGAAGTGTCGGCAGCCAACCCGGGAAGGGCCGAGCAGACAAAAGAACAGCACAGGGTCCTGTGTCGTTCCTCCGCGAATGGGGGAGCGACACTTAGAGCTCTGAGTTTCTTGGGATTCAAAGGCATTTTTATGCTTTTGGGAGAAACTTCATAGTATTTGTTTATCCACTTGGGAAACTCAGAGTATTTTCTAATTTATTTATCTTCTGGATTTTGGATATTTAGAAAATTATGCTGCTGATGGAGTTTGAAGCTAGACTCTTGTCTGGACTTTCTTAAGCATGCTACCCAAGGAGGTTTTTCTAGAAGATACTGTAGAAAATCAAAACTTTGGGGGCTGGTGTTGTGGCATACTAGTTAAGCTGCTGCCTGCAGCACCGACATTCCATATGGGTGCTGGTTTGAGTCCCAGCTGTTCTGATTCTGATCCAGTTCCCTGCTGTTGCACATGGGAAGGCAGCAGAAGGTGGCCCAAGGGCTTGGACCCCTGTACCCATGTGAGAGACTAGGAAGAAGCTTGTGGCTCCTGGCTTCAGCCTGGCCCAGCTCTGGCCATTGCGGCCATTTAGGGAGTGAACCAGTGGATGGAAAATCTCTGTCTCTCCCTCTCTCTGTAACTCTGTCTTTCAAATAAATAAAACAACTCTAAAAAAAGAAAATAAAAACTTTGTGAAAACTGGAGTTTTATTCTCTTCTTTGCAAAATAAGGAGATTTACTTTGAAAAACATTTTAATAGCCTCCTTACAAAGCATTTTTGAGAATCCTAGGTAGTTTCATCCTTTCAAGTATTTACTTTCCACTACTTAAGCCCAGTTTCTATTGTAAGAATTGCATCTTGGGCATCATTTTATTTCCTACAGCTCCTAGCACACAGTAAAATGTTTACAACATTAAATTGTAGACTTTTGTATCTAAAATGCTTTGCTCTGTTTTCCTACCCAAGTTCTCAATGAGAATTACTTGACCTCTCTATGTCCCCTGCTACTTTGCTCCTTGGCTTTACTGTAGCTAAAGATCAAAGGAAGTTCTTAGAAGACTTGTTTGGATATTTGGAATACAAAGTTTCTTCTAATCAGTAACTGAATCATTGGACCAAAACATATTACTTTTGGCTTTGGTTTGTTAAACTCTTAGCATGTGGTAGGTACTCTGTAGACTCTGAGTACAGAGTTGAGTTTTTTATGCCCTCTGCCCTTAAGGGCCTAAAATTGAGTAGGTGAGGCAGATGCATATATAGGTACAAGAATGGAAGTCTTTTTTAGAAATGGTGAGGTATAAATCAATTTGCTCTTTGCAGTGTATAGAAGGATATGAATACATGGGTGATATAAGTTTAATTAAAAAGTGATTCATGGGGCTGGCACCGTGGCTCACTTGGTTAATCCTCTGCCTGTGACACTGGCATCCCATATGGGTGCCCGGTTCTAGTTCTGGTTGCTCCTCTTCCAGTCCAGTTCTCTGCTGTGGCCTGGGTAAGCAGTGGAGGATGGCCCAAGTGCTTGGGCCCCTGCACCCACATGGGAGACCTGGGAGAGTCACCTGCTCCTGGCTTCGGATCGGCACAGCGCCGGCCGGAGGGTCATTTGGTAGGTGAACCAACGAAAGGAAGACCTTTCTCTCTGTCTCTCTCACTGTCTAACTCTGTCAAGTAAATAAATAAATAAAAAATAAATAAAAAGATAAAAGAAGAAAAAGTAATTCATTTTTTAAAAATTAAATTTCATGTTTTAAAGTAGCTATTACATACCCATGAAATAAAAATGCCAAGGTTATACAATGAAACTAAATGATATAGATGGTATTTGAATTCTACCAGTTTTCCTGCTAGCATCCTTTTTATTTTCTAGGATGAAATCAAGAAATGCCACATTGCATTTATATGTATGCTTTATAAAATTTTATTTTTACACAAATGGTGGCATACTGTACTGTCATTGTGTGTCATTCCTGTTTATAGTTATATCTTTTTTTTTTTTTTTTTTTTTTGACAGGCAGAGTGGACAGTGAGAGAGAGAGACAGAGAGAAAGGTCTTCCTTTTGCCGTTGGTTCACCCTCCAATGGCCGCTGCGGCCGGCACACCGCGCTGATCCGATGGCAGGAGCCAGGAGCCAGGTGCTTTTCCTGGTCTCCCATGGGGTGCAGGGCCCAAGCACTTGGGCCATCCTCCACTGCACTCCCTGGCCACAGCAGAGAGCTGGCCTGGAAGAGGGGCAACTGGGACAGAATCCGGCGCCCCAACCGGGACTAGAACCCGGTGTGCCGGCGCCGCTAGGCGGAGGATTAGCCTAGTGAGCCGCGGCGCCGGCCCTATAATTATATCTTATTACCCAGTGTCTTAATCATTGACTTTAAACTGTTTCTGATCATTTGATATTATTATAAATGTTACAGTAGCTATCTTTGAACTTGCAAGTCTGCAATTTATATAGAGGAATTTTCTGACTTGAAGAACCTATGTCTTTCTATCATGGATAGCTAAACCACCCTTCTTAGATATGATCCAACAACTTTGCACTCCCATCAGCATTATTGTACCTTTTCTTCCTCCTTGCCAGAAGTGTCTGATCCAACTTTTTGATCTTTGCCAGTTTCATGGAAGACAGTTGAATCTCATTCTGATTTATTGAGAATTTTTCTTGTTTAAATGAGGTTGAACATAAGATCATGTGCTTAACAGCAGTTTGCCTTTCTCTGGATTGACTCTTGGGATCATTTGCCCATTTATCTGTCGAGATAAGCTTTTTATATAAAAATGAAATTAGCACTTTGTGAAAGGGCTGGCATTTTTTTCCAGTGGGTTTATATTTTATTGTTTATGGTAACTTTTACTATGTATAATTTTTCATAATCACATTTATTAATATTTTTAAAAAGATTTATTTCATTTATTTGAAAGAATTATAGACGGAGGTAGAGACAAAGATCAATCTTCCATCTGCTAGTTCACTCCTCAAATGGCCAGAGCTGAGCCAATCTGAAGCCAGGAACCGAGAGCTTCCTCTGGACCTCCCACGTGGATGCAGGAACCCTCTGTTGCTTTCCCAGGCACATTAGCAGGGAGCTGGATCAGTAGTGGAGCAGCCAGGACTGGCACCCATATGGGATGGCGACACTGCAGGCCGGTGCCCTAACCCACTGCACCACAGCGCCGATCCCAACATTGATTAATGTTTTTCTTTGTGATTTGGGGGTTTTATGTCTGTCTTTGAAAAGTCTAACATGCTCCAAGATTATGAAACAGGTTTCCTGCTTTATTTTAATATTATTTGTGGTTTCTTTTATTAAGTGTTTAAGTTTTTTGGTCATTTTGACTTTTGACTTTTCTTTTGGTGTGAGTTGATACCCTGTTCTCTTTTCCATATGACTACACGGTTGTTCCAACACCATTTTTTTTTTTTTTTCACTGATTTTAGGTTTCACATTTTACCTTCCATCAAATTTTTTGAAGTTCTTTCAGAATTTTTGTTCTGTCTGTTGATTTGAGGACCTGTTCATAAGACAGTTTCCCACCTTGTTAATTATTGTGTGTTTATAACACTCCTGTCTGGCAGGCATTAAGGCTAGTCCTCTTGTTATTTTTCTTTTTCATAATTGCCCTAATTGTTCTTGCTCATTTATTTTCATGTATGAACTGTATATATAGCTTCTGAATTTGCAAAAGAACATCCTCTTAATCTTACTTTGATTGTGGTATCTTCACATTAATTTCATTTTTTTTAAATTGATCCCCTAACAATTTCTTTTGTATAGTTCAAATGTTTCTCAACTTCTAAGGTTCTTTAACAACTTTAGTTTAAAAAATTCATTACTGGTAGTACAGAGTTAGTTAACCATAATCTCACCTTCCTGTCACAACAAACGTTCCTGTTGTCATATAGCCTCTTCCGTTTCCCCTGTGCTTTCGGTAATGCTGAATCATTTCTTAGGATCTTGTATTTGATTGCTTCTTGGCCTTTTGCCTAAGATCAAGTGTAGGATCTTCTGTTTGATTATATATTCTGTTCTTAGTAGGGTACCATGAATACAACAGGTAAAAGTTTATAAAGAACTCATCCACACTCTGTGGGATCTTCCATGGAAAGTAATTTGGGATTCTATCTGTTAAAATGTAAAATGTCCCCAGGCTTGCCCTGTAACCCCATAGTTGAATTACTCGGCATCTACCACAAGGCAAACTTGTGTGTCTTAGTACCACTAGCACCTCTTGTTATCTCTTTTCCCTCTAGTTCTGCTAAAGAATATGTGAAACTTGGCAGAATTTGTTCATTGCTGATGCAGAGCACTTTTTGATTTTCCACCTTAGGTTTTAGTTTTAAAAATCCCCAGAACCTCTTCAACATAGTAATTCTTTAGACCAGTGTGTTAGTATCAGCTATATATAGTTTTTTCCTTTCAAACTTGACAAATCATCATCCTCAACTACCCCTAGTTCTGATTATTCCTCTCTTCTCCACTGAAAGTCACCATAATGAGCCCTGTTCCTGACTGCATTGTCCTTGATGAGTATGCCGGGGACAGAAGTGCTCAGTCCCCTGTGGCCCTCTTGTCCTGACCAGGCACAGAGGTGAGGTCTCCAGCCGGGTTAGCAGCATCCTGTGCTCCTCCTTCCTTTTGGGACTGCAGCCTCCATGTCCCTGTTCCTGGAGTTCACATCCTCTCTACCTGCTGTATCTTTTCCATCTTTATTTCTGTTCCAGAGAATTTCTTTATTCGGTAAACATTTACACATGGTATGGTGAAGAGGACATGATTGCTTTAGTACCAAGTAGACTTGAACTAAAATTACATCAGAAAACAGAAAATTGCTTTTTGTAAACTTGGAGAAAAGGAATCCCCTTCATTTTCTCAGCATCAAGTGGAAGGGAGAAAGGAGGGAACTTTCCAGGAGGGAGTCTGGGAAATTCGCAGAGAACTGGAAGTGGAATGCTTAAACCTGTAATTAGCTATGAGATTGGTGCCTGTTGGTGGGGGTCTTGCTCTCCTGTCTGTATGCAGCTCGCCTGCCTTCTCCTTGCATCAGTTGGGAAGCTGGGGGTTGGTTACTCTGGGAATTGATGGATACTGCTGGCAGTGGGAGAAGCCGATTTCTTGGAAATGATACAGAAATCAAAGGAGAGCGGGGTTCTCCCCCTACCCCGGCTTTCCTGCTTACTGTTCCTTGATTGGATTCCAGAACTTGATTTTAGCTTTGGGGAGAGCCCTTCCAAGAGCTTTCCTCTGACATCCTAAGGGAGGAGTGAGTGAGTGTCTCCCAATAAGACTTCACAGACTGGAGGAAGAGCACAAGAACCCCTGATGTGCCACATGAATTTCTGTTTTAGCAATGGCTTTTTGGGTTTCTCTGAGCTCAGAATTCACCCTCAGTTTGTTTTCTTTTTACACTTTCAGGGAATGTGCTGTGGACAGTGAGGGGAAATTGATGTTTAATTTCGGTATCACAATCTTTGCCTTTGCTTCATTGCCACTGCCCATCATGAAATAAAGGTGGGGTCGGGCTTGCAGTTTTTCCTCCTGTGGGTTTCCTGATTCTGGAATGTTGGAGATGGAAAACAGATGTTTTATAAGACAGTATCCACGTTGGAAAGCAGTGAGGTCAAAATATATTTTGAAAGTCAACTTTAATTAATTTGATTAATCAATAACTTAAAATTCTGCATCCCAATATGTGCTGGTTTATTTTTACAACTTCTCATGAGTGTGGAATGTAAGGGATCAGTTTTTCTAAGAAAAGTATTTGACTGTGGGAGAAAAGATTATTAAAATGTCACGGACATTATACAATCTGATGGGACAGAAAAAGCCTCCCTCCCACTCCTGCATTTTTAGTTTCAGTTCAGTGTTTGATTGTTTTACCACTAATGAAAACCTTATTCAGATAAAGCTCTGTTTTGGCTTTGAGAGATTTTTGTTGAATTCCTTGCCTAGCTGTGAGAAGGCTGTGTAGATCTATCCAACCCTTGACTTTGGGGTCTAGAGGTGATGAATCATGTGGCAGAGAAACCATGAAATGTTGAATTACCTCATGATTTGAATAATTAACTTTTAGAAGCTTTTACACTCTTTTCATTCATTTAATCTGGTCTGTGGGAAAATTGGCAGAGGAAGGATTGGGAAGGCTAATCACACAGAGACCTGGCCCTCTTGGAGCAGAAGTAAAATGGTGAAAACATGAAGATACAAGGGGAGGCTGTGGGAAAGTTAGAGATGAGTTGATGAGGTGTGAGGCAGTTCCAAGGTTAAGTGCCCTTCCTGAGGGATGCTGAAGAAGCCACCAGAGAGGAGGTGGCAGTCTAGTCCCTGGGACAGTGCGCTGACTCAGACATTTGATAGGTCACAGTTCTTAGGATTTGGATCAGAGTGTACGGAATAAGTAATGTTTCAGTAGGGATTTTTTAAAAAAATTAATTTTATTTATTTGAAAGGCAGAGTTAGTGAGATACCTTCTATCTGGTTTATTTTTCAAATGGCAGCCAAAGCCAGGAGCCTGGAACACCATCCAGTTCTCCCACATGGGTGACAGAAGCCCAAGTACTTGGGCCATCTTCTCCTGCTTTCCCAGGTGAATTATCAGGGTGTTGGGTCAGAAACAGAGCTGCTGGGACTTGCACCAGCACTTATATGGGATGCTAGCATTGCGCATGACAGTTTAACCTGCTGCACCACAATGGCAGTGCCTTCAGCAAGCATTTTCCCTTTGTTTCTCAGCCTCAGGATCTCTGAGTTCTCTGTTTTTTGCTTACATTTTCCTAATGTATTTATCTGCCGGGGGCCTACAGAATGCCACATTGTCTAGACTTGAACTGTGCCAATGCGCCATTGGCAGAGGGATTTCTGATGGAAGAAGCAGATACCCCCTTGATGGGGAGGCACGCAGTCTGCGGTGGCTGCTAGTCCAGAGGAAGGGATGTGGGGGCCAGAGTCTGCACTGACTCTCTGGTCTGTTCTGCTGTGAGATAGATGCAGCTCCCCCCAGCTGACCAGTCAGAAAGTGGTTCATTGGGTTTATTTCCTTTTCGGAGGTCAGAGCCTGTGCAGGTCTTAGAATTGAGATCATGAACTCAGAGCATGGTGACCTTGCAAGGTGGTGATTATTTTCTCTAGGTTTAGAGTGAAGTTAGTGAGACCAAGTACTTTACTCAAGGCCTAGCCAGTATGTAACGGGGTTGAAATCTGAATGGTGCTCATTTCCAGAACTCAATGCTCTTTCCACAAAGAAAGTGCAGCCGAGGGAAATTCGGTAGAAGGGATGCTAGTGAACCCTCAGAGAGGCATCTCTTGAGTGAGCCAGAGTAGGGTGGATAGAATTTGGAGGTAAAGAACAGTGTTAGTGGACAGCTACTTAATGTACATAGAATGTATGAAGAAAGATACACTCAAAATACAGTGAGGAGTGTGCTCAGATGTTAAAAATAATTAGTTCAGTTTGCTGGAGTGATGGAGTGTGAAAATGCTATAGAGGAAACTGAATTTGAAAAATTGGGCCTTGGAGTGCTTCGTCAATGTAGGAATTGACAAACTATTGATGGTTTTGAGGCAGGTGATAGGATATGTTTTTTCATGCTGAACTTAAATTTTGCCTTTAGCTCCATCTTTCTTGAAACTGAAATTGTAAATTCTTTAAAAGATATGGTTAAGGAAAATTAAGATTCGACTTAAATTTCACTATTTAGGAAAAATTAAACCTAGTTGTTTTTTTACCGAGTTTAATTCTGATTGTGTCAATTTTCAGAATTTGTTAAGCTTAATGAGTTCATGGTCACAAAATGACTGGAAGCATGGTATTGTCATAAATATTTTTGTATGGGGGAATTTCTGCCATTTACTTTATAAATGAAGCCACTAAGACTGCCATAGATAAAGGTTATTTATGGCCTATTTCAGATCCAAAGTCTTGCATAAGACTGTTCCAGTGGGTCTTAAAGCTGGTGAAAGTAGAGTGGGGCCACTGTGTAGCCTTCCCCAGGCTAGCTTCCATCATTCAACAATGGAGCCAGCTCTGGCCAGACTTCCCAGTTGCTGCTATCCATGCATTATTGCCAAGAAGATCCCAACAGGTCCTGGTTGAACCTTTAGTCATGGAGATTATTTATAAAAATATAGCTATCATATTGCTATTTGGAGAGGATTAAACTTTCATACTTCTCAGTAAAAACTTTTCCATTATTATTATAAGGAGAAAATTTGTTCAAAACCAGTTTGGACTGATGGATAATTTTTTTTTTTTTTTTAAGATGTATTTATTTGAAAGGCAGATTACAGAGAGGGAGAGACAGAGAGTAGGAGTAGAAGTGGGAGTGGGGGAGGGAGGGAGGGAGGGAGGGAGGGAGGGAGGGAGGGAGGGAGGGAGAGAGAGAGAGAGAGAGAGAGAGAGAGAGAGAGAGAGAGAGAGAGAGAGAGAGAGAGGTCTTCCATCTGCTGGTTCACTCCCCAGAAGGCTGCAGTGGCCGGAGTTGGGCCAATCCGAAGTCAGGAGCTAGGAGCTTCTTCCTGGTCTTCTATGTGGATGTAGGGGCCCAAGCACTTGGGCCATCCTTCACTGCTTTCCCAGGCACATTAGCAGGGAGCTGGACTGGAGGTAGAACAGCCAGGACTCGAACCGGTGCTCATATGTGATGCCTGGGCTGTGCCACAGCGCTGACCCCATTGTGGTTAAGGTTTTTTTTAGAAGATTTATTTATTTATTTGAAAGTGAGAGTTACATAGAGAGAAGAAGAGGCAGAGAATGAAAGGTCTTCCATCTGGTGGTTCACTCCGCAATTGGCCGCAATGGCCAGAGATGCGCTGATCCGAAACCAGGAGCCAGGAGCCTCCTCCGGGTCTCCCACGTGGGTACAGGGGCCCAAGGACTTGGGTCATCCTCTACTGCATTCCCAGGCACATTAGCAGAGAGCTGGATTGGAAATGGAGCAGCCGGGACCCGAACTGGTGCCCACTTAGGATGCTGGCACTGCAGGCAGCAGCTTTACCCACTACACCATAGTGCCGGCCCCTTGGTAAAGGTTTTTAAAATGCTTTTTTGATATTTTAAAATGTTAATAATGCTTGGAAATTCTTTTCAACCAAACAGAACAGAAATAGATAACAATGTGAAATCTTGTGGCTACTTTAAAAAATTCAGAACATGTAGTATTGACATTCTCTCCCTTTTGCTTCAGGAAGGGTCACTGTCCTAAATTAACACATCTGCTTTCAAGCCAAGATTTCATTTACTTGACTCAGAGCCCAGAGTGTAGATGGAAGTGCAAGAAGCTTCGCCAAAATGAGGCAGAGTAATGAGATTTTTCTCCTCCCCTCTGGCAATTTCAAGTTTATTTTTCTAATTCTTATGATTACTTATAGAAAAAATGTTAACATTGAATAAAGAGAGAGTTGAACTAAATGGAGGAATTTTGTATAAATACTAAGCTTTTTTTTTAATTCCTGATACCACAATAGGAACATATGAGGAAAAGATGATTATCTGAAGGTTTGGTCACCCCAGTAGCATCTGTGTCTCTGTGACCCCCCCCACATCTCCTGATGAGAATGTAGCGTACTACAGGCATGTTGTACTTGGAGGTGGTTATTGCAGTAGACATCACTCATGTTGGAGCCAGGGACAGTAGAGGGTAGGAAGATGAATTTTGTGTTCATGGTGATTGAGTTCAGAGTCCTGAGATTTATTTATTTATTTATTTTTAAAAAGATTTATTTGATTTATTTGACAGGCAGAGTTACAGAGAGAGGTAGAGACAGAGAGAGAGAGGTCTTCCATCCACTGGTTCACTCCCCATATGGCTGCAACAGTCGGAGCTGCGCTGATTGGAAGCCAGGAGCTTCTTCCGGGTCTCCCACGCGGGTGCAGGGGCCCAAGGACTTGGGTCATCTTCTGCTTTCCCAGGCCATAGCAGAGAGCTGAATCAGAAATGGAGCAGCAGGACTCGAACCGGCACCCATATGGGATGCTGGCACTGCAGACGGCGGCTTTACCCACTATGCCACAGCACTGGCCCTGACATTTGGTTTTCGTACTGTAGTATAAGGCATTTCACAGTGCTATTCTGTGTCTGAAAATATTTAGCCTTTCCCAGTTCAATTTTTTAATTCTGCAGAGTCTGATGTGTAGGTGATTATTCAGTACATTATACAGAAGACATTCTGTGGTATTCTAGATATCGTTTGCCTTTTCTTATGAGAAAGTGATTTTTTAGGCTAATCAATGCATACATTTTGAAAATTTTCAGGGCTGGTGCTGTGACACAGTGGCACAGTGGGTTAACACCCTGGCCTGAAGTGTCGGCATCCCAAACCCAGCTGCTCCACTTCCCATCCAGCTCTCTGCTATGGCCTGGGAAAGCAGTGGAGGATGGTCCAAGTCCTTGGGCCCCTGCACCCAAGTGGGAGACCTGGAAGAAGCTCCTGGCTCCTGGATTTGGATTGGCACAGCTCCAGCCATTGCAGCCATCTGGGGAATGAGCCATCAGATGGAAGATGTCTCTCTCTCTCTCTGCCTCTCCTCTTTCTGTGTAGTTCTGACTTTCGAATAAATTAATAAATCTTTAAAAAAAGAAAATTTATCAAATTTAGTCATTTATAGAGAATTTTACCTTTTTATACTTGTTTGAATTTCTTTGTAATCCTTTTGAGGACTTCTGAATGAATATAAAATGAAATTGGTTTTCAAATGGAAACCACTTCCAGTTTGAAGTAGAGGAGGTTGCCAATTTTTAATGCACTTGAGAGACTTAACGTAGTAAGTCCTTTAGAAAACCAAGTGTGCATGCAAGAGTCTCTCTGGCTCCTTCTGTCATAACTGAACTTTTTTTCTTGACGATAACCAGCTTGTTTATGCTAAGCAGATTAAGCAGTATAATTTCTACCACGTAGAATTTAGACTTTTACTGAACCACAGAAGTATTGAATATGTATATATCTGTAGCACTAAGTGTAGCAACTCCTTCCTTAGGAAGAAAGTAAGTCAGTAAGGACAAAAAAAAAAAAAAAAAAAAAAAAAAAAAAAGAAGAAGAAAGAAAGAAAAGAAATACCATGTAAAATAGAGGCATTCGTGGATATGTTTTTCTTCCTTTACCAGTTTCTGTCCAGACAATCCTGTTGTCCTTCAAACACTGTAGAACAAGACATTGTGAAGCTTAGATGACAGTGATGTTATAATGTTCCAGGTTTTAATATTCAGATACTTTCAACCCCGGAATTTAGTTTTGCCTATACTTAGCCAGATACATTAAGGGCAGAGTCACAAAATTCATGTTCCTGAAGTAATACCCTTTGGTACCCCATAGGTGCCCGGAGCCGTTACAAACAGTGTGGGACAGCAGCCCTTCTTAGCTCTCTGTGGACACAAAGAACTATTTCTTGTACTTCAATGGGACCAGTATAAAATTCTCAAATTAGCATTCATTCTAGAAAAAGAAAAGTATGCCATTTAATACTTTCCTTGGGGTTCCAGGACAGTGTTTTGAATTCAAAGAAACTTGAGAAGAAAGTAGTAGAAAATTCCCAGACCCTCTTGGTCAGTGACTCTGGAATTTTGGAATTCATGCATTGGTTTTTCGTATACACATTTTCATGAACTTTCTGAAGATTTCTTGTGTAGGTACATACACATGCACATGAAGAGTCTTCAGAATGTTACTGGAAAATATGTATCATGAAAAACTTATGCATGGCTTTCATTTTTTGCATCAAAACAAACATTTTAATTCAGTTTCCACAAACTTGAAAAACTTATTATTTATATTTTCATTTACTTGAAAGGCAGAGATTTTCCATTTGCTAGTTCACTCCCCAAACACCTACAACAAAAATAGGCTGGGCTAGGCCAAAGCCAGGAGCCTGGATCTCAGTCCAAGTAGGTGGCAGGAACTCAAGTACTTGGAACTGTTAGGTACTGCCTCTTAGGGTGCATATCAGCAGGAAGCAGAAATCAGCAGTGGAGCCAGGACCGAAAGTCAGGTAATTAAATATGGTCTGTGTACCTCGCAAGTAGTGTCTTAACTACTCTGCCAGGTGCCCTCCCTGCATGACTGTTGAAGTATCCTCATAACCAAGTTGATGTGGCCCTTGGCACTGAAACCTGGTAGTAAAAGGGACTTCTTCTGTGCCTACAAGAGACAGTTCTGAAACATGGGGGGAAAACCTTCATCTCAGGATAGAGTACCTTGGCTAGAAGGCTAAGCCAGGTGTAAAATAAAATATTTGTGAACTTTCAAATTAGTATATATTTTATTTGGGGGTGAGAAAACTTGTTCATGTGAAATCATTAATGGAAAACAGCATTCACTCTCATTACTTAATTGACAGTTTTTACTTCAAGGTTAGTAAGAAAATTGATTTGGTAAACTGAAAATCTGAGTAGGAGCATTTGGCTTCTGGTATCCGAATAAGGGAGAGAAGGGGAAAAAGGAGCAACTCTGTTCTTCCAAAAGCTAGCTTTTTCCCTTTAGGGACAGTAGTTGTTGATCAATATGTATTCCATATATTAAACACGGTAATCTTTTATCTTTTCTTGGAGTACTCTTCTGGTTGTTGTAGCCATTGTTCCAAAGTAAGTAATGAAGATTTTAGATAACTTGATTGTTTTCCATGCCTTTTTTCACTTTAAAAGGTTCCTTTTTACCAATTAAATAAGCTTTTGAAGAAAATACAGTGTTTCTGATTATTAACATTTTATTATATTTCTCTTTTCTATGCATGTGGTTTTCTAAAAATATTACAATCATATTTACATTTTATATTCTTTTTATGTTTAGCATAAGTGTATGAATATTTTCCATTGCATTTAAATAATCTTTAAAAATACCATTTCCAGTGGCTCTGTAATGCTCTATCCTATCATACATTGAGCTTCATTGGATTTTTTGTGTGTGTCTGCGTTATTATGTGAATGATGATTTTCTTAGGGTAATTATCTAGAAATGTTTGAATGTGTTTGTTTGTTGCTTCTTCAGATACTCCTTTGAGACGTTGAGGACTAACTATTGCCTTTTCCTTCTCCTCATAGTAAATTGTGTTTGACAGTATGGACAGTTAGGGGCCAGCGCCGCTGCCCAATAGGCTAATCCTCCGCCTGTGGCACTGGCACCCCGGGTTCTAGTCCCGGTCGGGGCGCCGGATTCTGTCCCGGTTGCTCCCCTTCCAGTCCAGCTCTCTGCTATGGCCTGGGAAGGCAGTGGAGGATGGCCCAAGTGCTTGGGCCCTGCACCCGCATGGGAGACCAGGAGGAAGCACCTGACTCCTGGCTTCAGATCAGCGCAGTGGGCCAGCTGCAGCGGCCATTGGGGAGTGAACCAATGGAAAAGGAAGACCTTTCTCTCTGTCTCTCTCTCTCACTGTCTAACTCTGCCTGTCAAAATAAATTTGAAAAAAAAAAAAAAAAAAAAGTATGGACAGTTAGTGAAGTGGTAGCCTCTGCTCAGATAACCACACAGGGCGGTAGCTGTGTGCTGGGACCTGACAACACTGAGCACAGATTAAGGCAGTGCCAGAGGCACTTGTCTGTGAGTGTCTGAAGTTGCAGAAGCCTGGATCAGAAACCTCACCTTCTCTTGACCTTTGTATTGGTATTGTAGTGAAAGGATAGATCCTAGGCCATAAACAGAATAAAGCTTGAGAATCACTTCATTCAAATGTTCATGACCTAAATGAAAGGCATTTTAGATCTGTTCTGCTGTATTTCCCATGGTGCCCCAAGCTAGCTTGCGGTGCTATGATGTTTGTGGGGTTTTCACCACACTTCGGAGTTGCTTTTAGGAAAACCGTGACAAACACTTGCCCTATTCTGCTGATACAAGACTCCAGGTGTGGGATATGCTGTCACTAGATTTTATTTTTTATTTATTTCTTTAGGTTTTACTTTTTATTCAGCTTCTTTGGGATTTTAACAAAAATCACATGACTGTTTATTGTTCCTGTTATAGTGCCAGACACAATACTCTTTGAATGTTCATGGCTATTTGACGCAAGGTTCACTATGAAAGTTTACTGTGCTCCAGGGTTTGTGGAGACAGTGTATGATGTTAGCTGTGCGTTCTCTTGTGGCTTCCAGAACAGCCCTATAAGGAGGGAGGTGGCTTAGGTGAGGGAGGCCAAGGAGCTCATCCAGCAGGCCTCAGCGGTCGAGTTGCTGGTACTGTCCTCCTCTCTCAGTGCTTATCCATTTATTCCCCTCCCCTCCCCTCCCCTCCCCTCCCCTCCCCTCCCAGGTAGCTCTTTCTAATAGCCTGTGTTTCAGCTCCAGTCACAAAGAAGAAAACGTGTCGCTAGTGGAAATGTAGCTGTGTGCTCTGGGCAGAGTGCCCTCACCATCAGAGGATGCTTGCGCTGAGAGTCAGCCCTCTTTTCCACAGTAGGAATAGTTCTGGTTAGTGCAAGCCTGAGGATGAGTGACCTTCTTGGTTGTTGAAGCCAAAGGGATGTCTGTCTGCTCCTAGGTAGCTCTCTGGCTCGCTGAAGCCGTTACAGATGACCTAATCAGACAGGAAGGCATCAGGGAAGGCACATTATACTTCTGGCTTCAGTTCTCCATGCTGATGCATTTGATTGCCTGAGGCAGTAAACAGGAGTGGGCTTTTCTTTTTCCCTCAACAAATGAAATGACATTAGTTCTCAGGGGAATTGAGATTATGGGCAGAATGGCACCTGGTGATTACCTGACTCCTGAGCTCTGTTGAGAGCTGAATGCACCTTTGCTCTTTTGAGGTCCCCAGGACTGAGTGTTAGTCACAGGCTACCCTGCTGGGGATAGGCAAGTCTCTAGGTACTTACTTTTGTTCAGATAACAGAGCACATTGAAATCATGATGATTTTAACAGAAACCTATGAACTTATCTATGGAGGGGCCATCAAAAGTTCATGGAAAATATGTGTTAGGAAAAACTGTGCATGCATTTCAAAAAATCTTGTACCAAAATAATCTTATCTTTTAGTTTCATTTTCCACAAACTTTTAAGTATCTTTGTATTTAATTCTCTTAGGTACTAAAAATTATTTTACTAGCAGACATGATCATAGATTATATCTATATATCTGTGATACAAGATCAGAACTGCTGTTTCAGGTGTGGAGGTGGACTGGAGGAAATGCATTGGCTAAGCATATTTTTTTGGTGTGTGTATGTGTGGGTCGTTTCTTGCTGCTGCTGTTTGTTCTGCTGTGTGTGCTTTGCTGATACAGGTGACAGGTGCCAGAAGGTTGAAGGAAAATACATGGTAGAAAAATCTTGGGGAAGGGCATTTGGTGCAGCAGTTAAGTCATTGCTTCGGATGCCCACGTCCTGTATTCTAGGGGCTGCGTTTGTGTCCTGGCTCCTCCACTTTCAATACAGCTTCCTCCTAATGTGCACTGGAGACAGCAGTGTTGCCTCAAGTACTTGGGTCTCTGCCACCCACAAGAGAGACCACGATTGAGTTCTTAACTCCTGGTTCCAGCTTGACCCAGCCTTGGCTGTTGTAGGCATTTTGGAATGAACTGGTGTATAGAGTCCTTGTCTGCTATTATTTGATATGAAAATAAATAATTTTAAATGTATCTTTTTAAAAAAGTTTATTTTATTTGAAAAGCAGAGTTAGAGAAAGGCAGGGAGGGGCAGAGAGAGAGAGAGAGAGCGAGCAAGCGAGCTTCCATTAGCTGGTTCACTCCCCAGATGGCTGCAATGGTTGGAGCTGCATCAATCTGAAGCCAGGAGCCAGGAGCTTCTTCCAGGTCTGTCACGTGGGTGCAAGGGCCCAAGGACTTGGGCCATCTTCTGCTTTCTCAGAGAGTTGGATTGGAAGTGGAGCTGCTGGGACTTGAACTGGCGCCCATATGGGATGCTGGTGCTGCAGGCAGCAGCTTTATCCTTGATGCTACAGTACCTGCCCCTTAAATGTATCTTAAAATTGAGAAAATTCAGGGCTTGTGCTGTGGTATAACTGGTAAAGCCATTGCCTGCAGTGCTAGCATCTCATATGGGCATTGGTTCCAGTCCTGGCTGCTCTACTTCTGATCCAGCTTCTCGGTAATGTGCCTGGGAAAGCAGTGGAAGATGTCTCATATGGGAGACCTGGATGAAGCTCCTGGCTCCTGGCTTTGAACTGGCCCTGCCTCAGCCATTGTAACCATTTGGGGATTGAACCAGCAAATGGAAGATTCTCTCTCTTTTTTTTCACTCTCTCTCTCTGCCTCTGCCCCCTCCCCCCGTAACTACCTTTCAAATAAATAAATAAATCTTCAAAAAATTGAGAAAATTCTGTCCCACAGATTTACTTTGTTCTCTGATTCAATAAGAAGACATTTTATTTACTTGAAAGGCAAAGAGAACTTCGTTGCACTGGTTCACTCTCCAGATGACTGCAGCAGCCTAGACCACGCCGAAGCCAGGAGCTAAGAACTTACTCCAAAACTCTGATTTGTGTGCAGGGACTCAACAATTTGAGCCAAGGTTGGCAGTCTGGAGTGGAGCTAGGACCCACACCAGTCACTTTGATATGTGATGCCAAGTGGCTGAAGTGGTATCTTAACTGCTGTGCCAAACACCCACCCCTATGTATTTTTTAAATTATATATAAGAAATACTTTAACTTTTTTTCTTGCAAATTAAAAAGGTAGCATGTATAGAAGAGCAGTAGATCTTTTTACTTTTGATAAAATTTTCCCATGCTTAACACATGTATGTAATCATCAAAATTAGAACATTACAACATTCTAGAAACTCTTCTTGTCCTCTCCCATTTTACCCCCTTCCCCTGAGCCCCCTACTGCCAGAGGTACGCACTGTTGTGACATAGGTCACCACAGATTTGTTTTGTTTGATTTTGTACTTTATAAAAAAGAAATAGTGTATCATCTTTCATCTGGCTTCTTTTGCTCTGTGTAATATTTGAGGTACTCATATTTTTGTGAATAGCCACATAGTGAATGTTTTGTGTGGTTTACGTCTCCCTGATTGCTAGTGGGAGTTCACACTTTGTTCTGAAGCGCTTCCCTCCTGGGAAAATCTTGCATTGTTAAAACATAGTGCTTTTTTTTTTTTTTCTTTTTTTTGACTGATGTGTGCTAGTTTGACTTCATTTCAGTATTTTCAGAAATTCTTACTTTCCCCTGGCATTGAGGATATAGTGTACACCAATTTCAATTTGCCAGCCCCTCCATTGATTCTTCTCTATCACTAGAGTGGGGTAGTCACTAATGGAAGTTGTCATGCAACTGAATTTCACTCAATGACTGCCTAATTTACTATGATGTTCTGGTCCATTCTAGTGAATGATTGAAATTGTGAAATATAGCAAATTATCTATCCATTTTCCATTGTGACTAATTAAGATGTTGGTCAAAATTCAATTGAAGAAATCCAGAAGGAAAGTGGTTTAGTGCATTAATTGTCTTTAGACCTGTTTGCCAAGAATTATTCATCCCTGTAACTGTGATTCAAAGGACTCTCACTGCAGAATAGAAAATTATAGGTGAATTTAATGCATGTAGAATGTGCATTTGCAAATTAAGTCTGGCAGCCGGCACTGTGACGGAGCTGGTTAATTCACTGCCTACAACCCTGGTATCCCATTTGGGCAGTGGTTCAAGTCCCTGCTGCTCCACTTTGATTACAGCTCCCTGCTAATCCACCTGAGAAAAGCAGCAGAAGATGGCCCAAGTCCTTGCGCCTTTGTACCCACATGGAAGACCCAGATGAAACTCCTGGAATCAGCTTGACGCAGCCCTTGGTCATGTGGCCATTTGGGGAGTGAACCAGCAGATGAAAGATCTCTTTCTTTCCCTCTCTCTCTATAACTCGTGCCTTTCAAACAAATAAATAGATCCTTTAAAAAGAACTAAGTCTGAATCTAATAGCTAAATGGAATATTTGTTGAAGGATTTTAATCTTGAAGTCTAGTTTTAGATTTTAATATTAAATTTTCTTTGATCATGAAATAAAACCAAGAGATCCTTAAATTTTTGAGTGATAGATTTTTTTTTAAAGATTTAGTCATTTATTTGAAAGGCAGAATTACAGAGACAGAGAGGGACAGACAGAAAGAGAGGGGTCTTCCATCTGCTGGTTCACTTCCCAAATGACTGCAGCAGCTGGGACAGGGCTGGTCTGAAGCCAGGAGACAGGAACATCTTCTGGGTCTCTTTCGTGGGTGCAGGGGCCCCAAAGACTTGAGCCATCTTCTGCTGCCTTAGCAGGAAGCTGGATTGGAAGTGGAGCAGCCGGGACTTGAACAAGTGCCCATATGGGATACTAGAGTTGCAGGCAGCGATTTAACCATATGGGATGCCGGCACGCCGTAGGCTGCAGCTTTACCCACAACATCGCAGTGCTGGTCCCAAGTTACAGATCTTAAAAGAGGACTTGGTAGCAGATCTTGAGTCTGAAGTCTTGGAGTAGTATGGAGACTGAGCAAGTTCTGTGTTCCCAGACCTAGTGTCGGGCCTTGTTGTACATGTGCTTACAGCACAGTAAGGTAGGCAGTGTTGTTATCTTTTTTTGAATGGGGAAATTGAGGCCAAAAAGTTTAAAGGAGGTCCCATAATTAGAAAGTTTAAGAACTTTCTGGTTTAAAATAACTCTCTGTGAACGCTTTTGACATCTTGGGTGCCATTCATACATAAAAATGGAGTGGTAGCTGTTGACCCTCAGATTGAATACAGGGAGAGTTGTGTGGAGAGAGTTGTCTTAGAGTCACACTTTCTTGGGTTCAGCGAACATTCTCAAGCAAGCATTCTGATTAAATACATTATCAGTGAATATATTACCAGCGGCAGCTGATGACGTTAGAGAAACTTGGCCCTAACTGCAATCTTGAAAAACAGCAAAAGCATACATAGAATAGTGTCTGTCTTGAGCCCGCTGGCCCCTAAATGTGGCAGAGATCTAGCATGTGTAAGAAGATAACCTTAACGCAAGATAGAAGGGGAAACTGGGGGCTGGCGCCGTGGCTCACTTGGTTAATTCTCTGCTTGCGGCGCCGGCACCCCAGGTTCTAGTCCCCGTCGGGGCGCCGGATTCTGCACCAGTTGCTCCTCTTCCAGTCCGGCTCTCTGCTGTGGCCCGGGAAGGCAGTGGAGGATGGCCCAAGTGCTTGGGTCCTGCATCCGCATGGGGAACCAGGCGGAGGCTCCTGGCCTCGGGTTGGCGTAGCTCCGGCTGTGGTGGCCATTTAGGGGGTGAGCCAACGGAAGGAAGACCTTTCTCTCTGTCTCTCTCTCACTAACTCTGTCAAATAAATTAAAAAAAAAAGGGGAGAGGGGAACGGACATGAGGCAGGTACAAGCAGAATGCCACAGGAATTCATAGAAGTGGAGCCGATTTTTCAAGAGAAACCTATGAGGAAATGCTTGCTGGGGGAGGAATTCCTGGGACAGTCCTTGAAAGAGGGCTGGAATATGGACACTCAGAAATCGATATCTGGATGGTGGCAAGGCACTCTTAGAGAGTGAATCAATACCCACATCCGACTAGGACAACAAATAAAATGCAAGGAGAACCTTACCTGTCACAAGCAAAGTGGGGTGTGTTGTTAAACCACAACTTTGCAGATGAAGATCAGACAGAGACTACATCACGAGGGCCCGTTTAGCTCTGGAACTGTCTACCTGCTGTCACCTCAGTTAGTCCCTTTACCTTGATGTGGAGGTTCCAGATGATGTGCTGGGTGAGACAGGACACACCCTGCTGCATCCCTAACCCATCTTCATGGATTCTCTTCTCCTGCAGAGATTGCCCTGTTGCCACACGGAGACTTGCCAGGGCCAGTGCAGAATAAGAACTTGCTGGATCCTTCACAAGGAAGCCTGCTGGCGAAAGGTGGAATGAGTAGAACAAGTCCGTGTTTTAACTACACACAAGTGCTTGTTGAGGTAGTGGCAGCCTGTCCTGGAAAGTCATTATAGTGTAACCTCAGGTAAGAGGAACTGAGTGTGTGGTTTTGTAAGTTTACTTGGAAAATGGCTGTGAGTGTATGCGTGCCATTGTTTGATTAAGTGAATACTGCTGATGATGGTTGATTCCTTCCAAGTGCTTGTTTTTGACCTTTTGTTCATTACTTTCTCAAATTATTTAGATTGGGAAAAGAAAAGACTGGCTTATCCCCACTGCCTTATTGTTGGTTGAAAATGAAAATTTTACTAGTTTCCACAATGCTAGTGTGACCACAAGATGAAATTCCTAACCCAGAAACCTTTAATTTGGTGTGGTTTTATGATTAAATTTTGTTTTCTTAGCATGTGGTCTTTTGGTAATTCCAAATTCTTACTGAGAAAATTTTACATTAGTGTTAATAATAATTACCTGTATAATTTGTACCCAGAAGTTTGCACAAGGCTTTTGCATCCATTATCTCATTTAATCCTTGTAATTACCCTGTGAAATGTGATAGGTAGCCTCATGGAAGTTACAGTAAAAAGGTCCAGTGGTTTCTAAAAAGTCATGGAGCTTGTAAGTGGCAGAACTGGGATCTGCCATTCATGACTGAGCTGTGTTAATGTATTCTTTTTGGGGCTGGTGCTGTGGCATGGGAGGCTAAGCCTCCATCTGCAGTGCCGGCATCCCATATGGGTGTTGGTTATGTCCTGGCTACTCCTCTTCTGATCCAGCTTTCTGGTATGACCTAGGAAAGCAGTGGATGATTAGGCCGGCGCCTTGAGTCACTTGGTTAATCCTCTGCCTGCGGCACTGGCATCCCATATGGACGCCAGGTTCTAGACCTGGTTGCTCCTCTTCCAGTCCAGCTCTCTGCTGTGGCCCGGGAAGGCATTGGAAGATGGCCCAAGTCCTTGGGCC
Source organism: Oryctolagus cuniculus (assembly GCF_051225735.1). Taxonomy (NCBI): domain Eukaryota; kingdom Metazoa; phylum Chordata; class Mammalia; order Lagomorpha; family Leporidae; genus Oryctolagus; species Oryctolagus cuniculus. Next base: position 22,140,096 of record NC_142886.1, read on the forward strand.
CTGCACCCGCATGGGAGACCAGGAAGAAGCACCTGGCTCCTGGCTTTGGATTGGCACAGCTCCGACCATGGCGGCCATTAGGGGAGTGAACCCATGGAAGGAAGACCTCTAGCTCTCTAACTCTCTGTCAAATAAATAAAAAAAATTAAAAAAGAAAGCAGTGGAAGATGGCTGAAGTGTTTGAGCCCCTGCACCCTTGTGGGAAACCCAGAAGAAGCTCCTGGCTTCGGATTGGCTCAGCTCTGGCCATTGCGGCCATGTGGGAAGTGAACCAGCAGATGGAAGACCTTTCTCTCTCTCTCTCTCTCTCTCTCTCTCTCTCTCTCTCTCTCTCTCTCTGTAACTCTACCTCTCAAATACAATAAATATTTTAGAAATTACTATTTTCCTGTTTTTCTTCCCAGGTATTTATGATGCCTCTCCTTTCAAATACGATAATATGATATAATGCTTTTTTTTTTTTTTTTTTTTTAGCCTAAGATAAAATACTTTTGATATTCACTAATATTCTCTCTTGGTGGTGGTATTCACTTACTTGACATTTTAGCTATTCTGGTGAAAACTCTTTCAGTTACTGTTGTGTTAATGGTACTTGAAATTGTATTTTGGTTTATTTTTAACAACTAGAGGAAAAAATTCTTTAGTTTCACATGTGATAACATTTCTCATTGGCTGTTTAGTGAAAAATTCTAACAGTGCCCTGAGAGCGAATGCTGGAGTTCAGGCACTTCTTGTGCTGACTTGTGTGATGTAGCTGCCAGGGCACATTTGCGTGGCTGCAGTGAGGCAGTCCTTGGATGCTGTGGGCAGAGGCCAAGGATGGTCCATCAGATGAGATTGACCTGACCCTTCCTGTATTTAGCCTTACATTGGAAAAACCTTCAATACTTGTAAAATTCTTAATGTAAGTACTCAAAAACAACAGAGATAAAAGATATATACTATTTGATGTCCTGAAATACTACGGTGAATATCTGTTTATTGTACACTAGTCTGCCAGCACTTGTGTGGCAATGTGCTATGCTTTATGAATCCAACAGAATATGTCCAGACACAACCAAAAGAATACTTCACATAAAGTCACAGCTCAGGGATTATGGCTGAAAAACTTAATTATTGCAACTCTATCCATCTTATATTATTTTGTTTTATGTATCCTTACAGTTTTGGCTTATTCTTGCAGAAGACTTGAAAGTTTATTTTTATAAAAAGTTTATTTTTAGATTTTAAGAATATTTAAAATGTGATATGATATGAACCCAGTTTAAGTAAAATGTATTTTTCCATCCAGACAACCTTATGTTTTGTGATCTGAAGAATTGTGTAAATTTAAATAAGGATCATTGCTTCCAGCATTAAATCTGGGCAGAAGCTTTCTGAAAGCAACTTATTAGGGTATCAAAATTGCCATCTTAAGTCCAAATGTCTTTTGAGTGGAGACTTACTGGCACTGGGCACAGCACATTTTTAAATCGTTTATGCTGTCCTGACATCTGTCTAGCTTTTGTTTTCTCCCTTCCTCAAGTAGTCTTGAACACATCACTCTCCTCCTCAGCCAGCAACCCCCAGTTCTTCTCTGCAGAGAGACTGCCAGCTTCTCCTCTCCCTCCACTGACCTGTCCCCTCCAGACAGGCCTCTCTAAACAAACAGCAGTGAGAATTTTGTTACTGAGTTGGAGGAGTTCTTTACACATCCTAGATACCAATTCTCCTTTTTCTTTTCCCTCAGTTGGTGGCTTGCCTATTTAGTCTTTTTTAAAAAACAGTAGCATTTGATAATAAAGTGTTTTCCATATGACAAAATATAATAATTTTTTCTTTTATAATTATTACTTTCTGTGTTTGGGAAGTCTTTGCTAGCCTCCTAGTACTGAAAATATTCTGTGTTTTCTTTTGAAATCCTCATCATTTTAGTTTTGATATTTAAGTGTTCTATTCTAAATTAAATTTTTTTCCATGCACTCAGTCCTTTAAGAGAGATATTACTTGTGTTTTATAAATGAATATTTTGGCACTCTGAGAATTTGGCACTCTTGACATTGATATGCAGTAGTAAGTTGCTGTGGAATTTTTGAACCCTTTGAAGGATGATCAGAATGAAGATAGATGTTAGGGCCTATCTGTATATAGCATTGTGGTCAAAAGCCTTTTTTGGGATATTCTTCCATCGTTGTCACAAAGTATTGCTATTAACAAATAAATGTTGTTTTGGTAACTGGGTTCATCCCATGGTCAAACTAGTGGTATCAAGTGCAGAATAAGTCTGCAGTCTTAGTGTGCAAATATTTCATCCCATATGTAGACATGTATTTATGCACAAATGTTCTGTGCAGCTGACCCAGTAGGATTTGCCTGTTGAGTCAAGATACTTAAACATATTGCAGTAAGGAGCTGAACTGCAAAAATTCAGTTGTTCAGCTGTTTAGTTTGGCCTGATCATTATTTCTGTTGCTATGTTGTGGAGTCCATCAGTCTTTACTTCTGCCAGAGCTATCTCTGTTGCTCAAATTTGAGGTGTCTGCCTTGGCACCACCATGGCCAGCATTGTTCATACCAGATCTGAGGCTGGAGAGAATTCTCAGCAATAGGTATTGTTTTGTTGATGGTGTATGTTTTGGGTGTTTAAGCATGCTAGCCTTGTATTAAGTGTTGTCTTTCTCAAGTTATTCCCATTTTAAAGGTGTGTCTGGAGAGGTGGAGGGGGGAGTTACAGAGGTTTCCCAGGATACATCTGGGGACAACATATGGGGAGTATACCACAGTTTTCCAATACATCTTCTGAATGGTGGCTTCTTCTAAATCTTAACGAGTACTTGAGTCAAGATAGGTAACACTGGACGGCACCGCGGCTCACTAGGCTAATCCTCTGCCTGCGGTGCCAGCACCCCGGGTTCTAGTCCCGGTTGGGGCGCTGGTTCTGTCCAGGTTGCTCCTCTTCCAGTCCAGCTCTCTGCTGTGGCCTGGGAGGACAGTGGAGGATGGCCCAAGTGCTTGGGCCCCTGCACCCACATGGGAGACCAGGAGAAGCACCTGGCTCCTGGCTTTGGATTGGCGCAGCGCGCTGGCCGTAGCGGCCATTTAGAGGGTGAACCAACAGAAAGAAGACCTTTCTCTTTGTCTCTCTCACTGTCTAACTCTGCCTGTAAAAAAAAAAAAAAGAAAAAAAGAAAAGAAAAGATAGGTAACACTACCATACACCCATAATCCAGTGGACTGTGGGATACAGAAGGGGAAAGAAAGGGACTGAGTACTGAAGGCAAGTAGGTCCAAGACCCTGTGTGACGGGCATTTGAAGGTGAACAGGTCAGGAAAAAGCTGATGCTCCCACCAAAGACAGGCTCATTTTGCTTCTGGAGTGCTGCGCATTAGCATGGATGATTGAAGTCCTCTTAACTTGCTGTGTATGGGGGCAAGACTGCCCTTTATCTGGCTGGTAAGTGGAGCCAGTGAGGACTGTTAGGAGACTTGCCCTGTGGGCACTCAGGTTCCCTCCCACAGCGGCTGCCTGCTGTAAATCCTGCAAAGAAACTGGCCAGGCCCCTGGTGGAGTTCCCTCTAAGGAAACATTAGCTTCAGCTGATAACTCTCAAAGAAACTAGGACAGTTCCCAGCCTGCTCTTTATTTGTGGAGATAAACAATGGGCATTAGTAGAGCCATGCTGAAAGCTGCAGTAATAAAACCCACTGTGTTCTAATTATATCCTTTTGCAGGGTTATTTTACATTTTTTAACCCCCAAATGGTGCCTGAAGAGGAGATTTGTACACATTATAAAGTAAATTAAGTGTCTTTTCCTAAATGGGGTTTGTCTTGCTTAGTGTTTCCCTGTTTCTGACTGGAATGGGTATTTATGGTCTTAGGCATACTGGCCAGTTGGTTTTTGAGGAACCATTCAGTATTGGACACAAGAGCCAACTTTAATGGCTTTTGCTAAAAATTTTCTTTCACAACAGTTCTCTCCAGTTTGACTGCATTAAGGCAGACGCTGAGTGCTTTTGCTCTAGATTTCAGTGATAGGCACGCAGTGTAGAGCTTTCACAGGTGGAAGGCAAACTGGCTTGTCCCATGATTCACAGCCAGCGTTCTGGAGCACTTCCTCCTGCTTGGAACAACATTTCTGATTGTCATTTGAAGCCAGCAGTGCCCTTCATTGCCATTCCAGCACCAGGATTTATGTCAGCATTAATTACTTGCTGTGGCCTGGGGGACTCTGAGCCAGCACTATATGTCTGTAAGTGTTGACAAATGCACCATTGGATGCTGTGTTGTCCAAGAGAGTGTTGACTATTATTTTACAAGAATTCCCTTGTTTGTATAGATATCAGGTTATTTGAATCAAGTAATACCTGCTTAACATTTAAGCCTTAATATGTATAAAAATAAATTTCTCAAAGCAGCGTTGATCACTCGATGGTCAAATGATGACATTGACGTTCTTATTGTATAAGCGTTAAACAAATGATTTTGCCGAGTGTAATGCCGAGAGCAGGTGCACTTCCTAATAAAAATGGCACACAAAGTTCAAATGTAAGTGCATTATTTGGAAGCATGATAAAAACCTTGTATTTTGGGGTGACTTTTATAAAAGTAACTGTGATTTGCATTGTGTCATGATTTTTGAAAAAGTATGTGAGAAAGCCTAAAAACTGAAGAAGCCAAAACCAGTGCTTACATTTTTAAGTCTGGTGTGCTATTTGGAGAGACAGTTTCATGTATAGAGGTGTAGTATATAACTCTGGCACTGGTTTATCTGGTTCAACTCTTGCCTCTAAAACTTAACAGCTTTGTGACCTTGGGCAAGTTACTCTGCCTCTCTGTTCTTCACTGTCCTCCTTTGTAAAATAAAGTATTAGCAATAATAACATATACCTCAGAGAATTTTTAGAGGATTGAATAAGTTAGTATGTGAGAAATATGTGAGAATATTTTAAAATGTTTGTTGAAGATGGAATTACAGCTGAACTTATTTTGGTGCCAAAAATTCATCCATACAAGTGGCCAGGGATCTTCAGAAAGTTTGTGAAAAGCATGTATTATGAAAAAACTGCATAGATTTAAAAATATTTTGGCACAAAATATCCTAACGTTTTAATTCAGTTTTATCATGAGTATTTTTGATGCACTCTGCTACCTAATGTGCTTAGCATAGTGCCTGGCACACAGTGAGCGTGTGCGAATCGAGCTGGGAGGGTCAGGAGCTTGGAGGGAGCATGCGCAAGCACTTCTCCTGTAATCAGTTCCAATTTTTAAAACACAGGCCTGATCCATCAGTGATAATGTATGGTAACTTGCATAATTAGTATTGTTCCTAATTTCTCTGAGACATATAAAAGTAATTAAGGTTATGGTCCTTACTCTGAAAGCTGGACCACATTTCAGTCGCTCCCCACGTGGAGATATGTACAAAATGAAAACAAAATGAGAGTGTTTTACTATAGTGTGTATAAGGAGAAAACCAAGTATTTTGTAATAAAAATAGAGAATGAAGTAACATAAAAGACAAATTTCAGTGCTGGAGAACCATAGTATCAAAACCCATCATAGGGACAGGGGTGTTGTGGCACAGGGGCTAAGCCACCACTTATAATGCCCACGCTGATTGCATTATTGGAGGGCCTGGTTAGAGTCCTGGCTGCTCTGCTTCCAATCCCACTTCCTGCTACTGCACACCTTGGGGGACAGCAGTCATGGCTCAAGTTGTGGGTCCCTGTTAACTACATGAGAGCCCCAGGAGTTTTGGGCTCCTGGTGTTCTGGCCCTGCCCTCCCTGTTGCAGGTATTTGGGGAGTGAATCAGCGGATGAGATATCTCTTTCTGTTGCTCTACCATTCAAATAAATAAATATTTTTTTAAATCACAGAAAGTCTCAGTTTTTAAAATTTTTTTAAAAGATTTGTTTATATTATTTGAAATTCAGAGTTACACAGAGTGGGAAGGAGGAGAGAGAGAGAGAGAGAGAGAGATATCTTCCATCTGCTGGTTCAGTCCCTAATTGACTGCAACAGCCAGAGCTGTGCCAATCCGAAACCAGGAGCCAGGAGCTCCCTCCGGGTTTTGCCATGCAGGTGCAGGGGCCCAAGTACTTGGGCCATCTTCTACTGCAGAGAGCTGGATTGCAAGTGGAGCAGCTGGGTCTCAAACCGGTGCCCATGTGGGATGCCGGCAGGTGGTGGCTTTACCAGCTACACCACAGTGCCGGCCCCAAGTCCCAGTTTTATGTCTGTGAGACGCATATTATCTACCTAAAAGAAAGCTCATCATGTTCATTGTTTTCTTGCAGGCTAGTCATTCATTTCAGTTGTGTGTCCCTGGTTTTGATTAACTGTCTCCCTTGTTTTGCTCTGTAGCCCTTGTTAATTCACACTAGAAACCAAGTGCTGCAGCCCAGAGTTTCCTGGCTCTCCATCTTCTGCCAGTGGAAAGCTGCAGGGGTGTGTATGATTCTGGAAGGCTTTGAGCTGCCCTCTCCTTCTCTACCTCTCTGAGGCTTTGCTGCATCTTTTAGAGCCCACTGAAGTCTCAGCTCCAAGATCCTTCCCAACCACATAAATTGAACCTTCTTCCACAGCATAACTTTAGTGCTTAGTTACTATTCTGAGGGCCACTGAGTCTACATGAAAATCCATGCTTTGCAAACTATGAAGTCCAGTACAGATGTGAATGGGCAATACTGTCATCTTTCATGCATTATTATTTTTTATCCTGCTATGTGTTCATCATATCATTCCTTCTCCCTTCCCCATTAGCTGAGAGCTAGAGGTCAAAAGCTTTATTTTTCTTAACCCATCCCCATATGTAGAGCAGTCATGGGTGAGTGAACCGAGCAATGCTCTCTGCTAGAAGAAGTGTGCAGTGTGCAAGCTGATGCAGCTCTCTCCCAAGATGCCACGCAGTTAGTGTGCACAAAGGGCAAGAGCTTTTGTTTTGAAGGATGTTGGTGCAGGTTTGTGCTTTACTGAAGTGTGACACAGGTTTCCTTTGCATCCTCATTGTTGTGGAAGATAAGGAAAAGATATTTTGCTGTATGCTTCTTGGGCTGGGGCTTATGGAGACCAGGTGAAGAGATGTTTGTGGAAAAGCTGCTTTGTTAATTTTTTAAAGTATTTTTTTCCTTTAGGTTTAGAGGATTTCTTCCTGTTTTAAAAAATTTATTTATTTGAGAAACAGAGACACACCAAGAGAGATTGCCCGTCTGCTAATTCATTCCCCACATGCAACAACAGCCTGGGCTGAGCCAGGGTGAACCAGGAATGCGGCACTCGTTCTCCGTCTCCCACATTTGTGGCAGGAACTCAGTTACTTGGGCCTCCACTGCTGCCTCCCAGGGTCTGTATTAGCAGGAAGCTGGAGCTGGGAGCAGAGCCAGGACTCAGAACTCAGGCACTCTAAGGTGAGACTCAGGTAACTTAACCGGCATGTTTATCACTACTAGGCTAAACGCTTGTCTCTATTTTGTTAATTTTTAATCGCCTATTAGTCATCATTTCTAACAAAAATGTTAGGGAAAACTTCCTATTGGAATTGGCTATGTTCCTAAGGCATGCTCAGTCCTGACCAGGGGATGGTACAGTCACGTGAGCGGAGTTGGAGCTTAGGGGAGACCTGGCTCACCCTGCCTATCTCGACTGGGCTTGCACTTGTACCTCAGCAGGGGCTGGCGCTTTGGAGCAGCCCTTGCAGTGTGTTCCATATCTTGTTGAAATGATTCCAGAGTTTTGTGCATTAGGGCATTCAGCCTGGGACAGGGAAATGATGAAATCTGTAAGGTGGCATTTCTTCATACTTGTGGGAAACTGGCCTTGGGGAGTTTTCTGGGTGGCTCCTTAGATTACTGCATTTTATGAAGAACCTTTGAACAGTAAATACGAACCGGATGACAGTTAACCAGATTACAGACCTGCAGCTACCCTCACTCTGCTGGAGATTCATAGTAGATTCTGATAAGGATGAATTTGTGAAGGAAGGAAGTCCAGTTAGCAGCACCTGCTTTCTCCAGTGCCTCTGAGATTTTGGATCTGGGCTGCTCAGCTTTTCATTTCTGTCTGCTTTGAATTGCTACCTGGCACTTCAGCAGACTCCAGTCTGGTCCTAGGCTTTTCCGTAACCCATGGCGCTGCCAGAAGCCTCTTGGTGAGTGTTGTACATACCCCAGATGAAGTGCTGCATGTCCCTGATTGCTCTAGATATTTGCAAGAGCTGTGTTGCATCTAACAAAGGAGCGTGGTCTTGGTGGGTGATCATCTGGCAGCACTTCTTGTCTGTCATTGACTGTCTGCATTGGGATCCCCGGGTCCTTGTGACTTTGGGTAAATTATGTTAGCATTGGGTTCATTTTCATAAAGTGAGAGTATCAGGCCAGTATTAAGTGGTCTGTTTGTTATTTCTGAGCTGTGAATATCATGTAGTTTAAAAAGATTTGAAAATTTCCTCCCAATTTCCTAATTATATATAAAAAACTTCTCAGAGGAGCCAGAAATATTTTGGGGACTCTTAGTACCCAGCAGTATGAATTAAGGGCTGTGCACCAGGGAGGCTGTTGAGGGCCTGAGGCACCGCCGCAAACAAGGCAGGCCCGCTCCCTCCTGCTGCCCCCATCGAGGAGTGGATGTGAGTATAGGAGGCAGAATGTTCTCAGAAGACGTGCAGCAGTGGCAGCTCTGCTGGCTGTGGAGACAGGACAGCCCAGCCATTTGTCCCGAGTAGCTGTGCAGAGGGAGAGGTGGCTGTGGGTTTGGCGAATGCAGTAGGTCCAGGCTGGGGAAGCTTGCTTTGGAGAGATGTTGTCGACAGTATTTTTTGCAGTGGCTGTATGGATGGTGTTTTAAGCTTTGAGACTGCATGAGATCAGCTACTGATTGGATTTAGATGGAAAAGAGAGGAGGACTGGACACTGAGTCCAGGTCCAGCCTTCGGAGGTCTCCTTAGAAGAAGGGGGAGGTCTTGGTGGTTGCTCTGGCTTTGTTCAGCCTGTCTTTGTTAAACACTGCTGTGTGCACTGCTCCTCCTTTCCATGTTGGGGCAACCTGTGTCTGTCTGAGTTGATGTCACACATATGTATATGTGTGAAGGTTAATCAGTGCATTTAAAATGATAATAATCATCCCAGGGTATGAGAGATGGGAGCTCTCCTGAGGTACCTCCTCCTGGGAAGCACACTGATACGCTGACACCCTCATGGCTAAGGGTTGGACAGGTACCCTGTAGGCTCCTGTGTCCTTCTGGGTCAGCTGGCCAAGTTGAATGTTGGTCAAGAGTCAGTTTAATCTGTACCAAAGCCTGCTTTTGTCAGCAGTACTTGTTATTGTAATCATGTAATTACAATTTAATATTTTAGGTAAGTTGATTATGAGAATTATTGTTCTACAAAACCATACTAAATTTGGGAAGGAGCCTTCAAAGGCAAGCGTTCAAAACAGTGCCATTATTAGGTGTGATCATGGTGACTGTCAAATGTAGCTTCTGTAAGAATTTGCAGGTTACTTCTTCTTTTTAATTTTAGAGTTATTTATTTGAAAAGCAGAGTGATAGAGGGAGACACAGAGACAGATCTTCCATCTGCTGGTTCAGTCCCTAAAAGGCCACAACTGCCAGGCCTGGGCCAGGCCTCACCAGGAACCTGGAACTCTGAGTGGCAGATGCCCAAGGACTTGGGTCATCTTCTGTTTCTCCTGGTACATCAACAGGGAGCTGGATCATAAGTAGAGTAGCTAGGACTCTTAAACAGGTGCTCACATGTGATGCTGACATCCTGGGCAGCAGCTTAACCCACTATGTCACAACACCAGAACCTCAAATTACTTCTTGAGTCTTTTGAGTTTAAAAGGGGGAAATTATAAGTTGTGTGGATGCTCTTTTGGGTGTGGGCTGTGTAACAACCATGAGCCCAACAGTCAGTCTGAAGAGTATTCATTCATAGAACAGACTTGTGGATGAGAGGTAGAAGGTAGAACTGGATGAGTTAGGAATCTGATCTTCAAACAGGAAAAGAAGAGAGTTCTGCCTTGCTCTCATGTATAATGGCACAGCTATGCTGAGGAGTTGGGTGATCTGATTGAGGGGGTGCGGTGGGGAAGTGCCTCCAGAAGGAGCCACAGCTGTGTTTGCCAAAGCGGTACATCCTTTGGCATGCAGGGAGAAAATGCCAGAACTGCTGGTAAGCTGTTCTGAGGAACAGCTAAAGTTTGCTAACAGGTACTCCTCAGCTGGAGAGTGGGGTTCCATCATGATAAGCCTGTCATAAGTTGAAGCTATCCTAAGTGGATGTACTTAGTACACCTTACCTTCCACACATCCTAGCTTAGCACACAGTGCATTGCAGAGTGCCTTTCATGCCGCTGGTGAGTGTGAGGCTGTTCAGGAGCTATGCTCACTGCCCTGCTCAGCATCAGGAGAGTTTCCTACCACATAGCTTGTAGCCTGTGTATAGCCTGACATTCAGAAAGTACGGTTTCTGCTGGACGCACATTGCTTTTGCACCATTGTAAAGTGGGAAAATCCTAAGTAGAACCACTCTAAGTCAGAGACCTTTTGTTTTTAACAATGGGATGAAACTGAGATTTCTTGGGTCCTCTGTTGGATGATGAGCATCCTCACTGGAACTCAGCTACCTTGGGACCATGGGGGGCAGTGCAGAAGTCCCTCACCCCCTGGCTGGCTTTCACCTCGTGATGTGCTCAGCATCAAAGATGATGTTAACTGGTTTTAATAACAGCTACAGCTACAATATTGACACCTGGCTGTAAGAGATTCCTACAGATATGCATAGGTGGAAGGTAATGTTGATAATGCAAGCATAAATGAGCTGTAAACATTTGGCAGAGCTGAGAGTTCTCCTAATACAAGCTGTTGTCAGCCATGAATTTAACTGAAAAGTAAATTTTGCTGAAGAAAATATAATACTCCTTTTATGGAGGTATTGTGCTCTTAGAAATATTCTGCAAAGCAGGGGTCTTTCTGTTGATGGCCAAGAGAGGAGTACGCTGTGCGACCCTGTGAATGGTGTCCACCTGGCGTTGCTGCCCTTTCACCTAGGTTTTTTTTTTTTTTTTTTTTCTTTCCCCCATTAATTTGTTGGAGAGGGTTGATAGAGTAATCTCAGTTCAGCCCTGTGACTGTTTGCGTGGGGTCCTCTGTGCCTTGCACACCCTGGTCAGTCCCACTGTCAGGACCCTGACTGTGAGACTCCTTCCCCTGGCTCGGCATCAACAGGCTTCACATGCTAGCATCCAATTTTCCTTTTCTTCATTTGACTATTTATAGTTACATTCTTAGTCCTGCTTTTTCAACTTGCATTTTTGCCAGTAGGCATTGCTAATATATTCTGTCCTGAAAAAAAACTTAAATTTTGGTCTCTAAGTCATGTAAAATGAATGAGTGTTCTTAAAATTATGCATTTGTGGGTGTGTGTGAATGTGTGGAATGCTGTGCGTTGATATTATTTTAAATGCAACGTGTCTTTGCTGGCCACGAAGACTAACAGAAGTAATAGCGTCTTGGGCCATGGAGAGGGAGGCACTGCTGTGCTGTGAGTAGCCTTCTGGCACCTCCTGCCCTTTGGATATCTAGCAACAAGCAACAGGCCCAGGCACGTGAGCGTGCTGCTGCAAAGCCATTACTGTTAAGTATGTGTCTAATAGGACCCCAGGAAGGCCCGCTCTAGAGTGATGCAGCTTATACTCCAGGTTTGCACTGTTGGCTTCCAAGCAGGCTTATGAAGAGCTCATCCATTCCTGAGACTGTTCGCAGCAAGCCAGAACACCCGAAGCAGACTGTCCCATTTAAAAATAACCAAGCCCTCCTGATGTTTGTAACAGAAATATTTTGGTATTAAATTGGTGAAAACAATGTTATCTGGAGTGTCTTATCTCCCTCTCATTTTAATTTATTTTAGTTGGCAGTGTTGGTAATGAACTAGATAATGTCAATAAAAAGTAGGATTTCCCAGGAGTGTTAGAACACAATAGTCACAGTCATTGCTGCCACATTGTGTCAGTAGTAGTGGGAGAGGAATTTTTCACCTATCTTGATGTTTTAGTGCTGGGAACTTTGGAAAAATAGAAGGTAAAAAAAAGTCAGGTAACTTTTAGAAGTTCTTGTCTGTGACATTCCCTTTCAGAGCATCACATTTGTGATTGGGGCAACTGAATGGCCCGTGCTCAGAGTGCCGGAATCCTTGAAAAAGGGACAGTGGGCTGAGGACAGCATGGCCAGCAGCCATGCTCAGAGGAGCTGGAAGACTGGCATGTTGTGACCAAGAGGTGCCTCAGAGAATGAGGCTCTCAGCATTTGAACCTGGGTTGGGCCATTTCACATTAGTAGTGCCCCCGAGGGGGTGGCAGCCATTGGTCCTTCTGCTCACTCCATTGAGGAGAGCGCCTCCCTGGGGTTTCTGAGAGGCAGGGTCGGTGTTGGGTGCACTGAGCCGCCGCCACAGCCCTAAGCGCGAGCGCTTTCCCTAAAACTGCTTTGCTTCTGTGCACATGCTGGGTGAGTTTTGAAGCCAACTGTGCACTTCATGCCTCTTGTTGAAGTGAGGAGTGCCTGGGGATAGAGATGGTCCTACTTGTTCTTGGAGGCAAAGTGTCTCCAAGCTCACCTATCCTTTCCCTGATGACTTGCCTGCTAGAACTGTTGGGTTCTGGAGAGTGTGGCATGCTAGCCCTTAAACAGTGTCTTTGTGGCCATCCAGGTAATTTTGGAAAGAAATAATTTTTTGTGTAAGCTCTGAGATCAAATTTCCTTTACTTGGGTGTGGATGTCCAGTTCTCCCTTGAATTGCTTTTGCACCTTTGCTAAAAGCCAGTTGATTGTCTTTCTGTGGGAGATCCTAGCTCCTCTAATCAGAGAGGAAGTTTCTTTTCCTTCTGAGGTTGAGGTGACTGTGGACCTGCTGTCACTGCTTGTGTTGGCCTAGGAAGCAGGAGAATGGGGCAAGGGGAGAGAAATGGAGGATTTCTGCCACCTCTCTAGGCTTAGGAATCCCCTTTCCTGTTCCTCCAAATGGGATGCAGAGGATTTGCTCCCTCTTTCACATCTTGGTGCTCCCTTCTGGATGTTGGGCTACCTGGAGTCCAGGCTGGAGTTCTGGAGGGCTAAGCGGGAACACTCATGGCCAGTTTGGTGGTAGGCACATTGTGATTCCATGTTCTTCTCTGCTCAGCCTGCTGTGGTTTGCTCTGTGGAGTCCTTGCAGAGTTGCTGCAGTCTCCTGTGTAGGTGTCCAGCTGACTTTAAGGGACACACTGGCTGGGGTGTTGGTTCTCTCATGTCACCCGGAGTCACTACACCTCTGTGTTGTTTTTAAATACAAAATTTGGAGTAGTGCTTTGGGAGAGTTACTTACACCTTGAAATGATAGGTATACAGGTCAACTTTGTGGACAGTTGATTCTTAGACTTTTTTTTTCCTAAGTGGTCATATTCTGTTGTCTGAATTGATTTACAGTGTATAAAATACAAGAACAAGGTAGAAAGCTTTCAGTTTTCTAGAAATCCTGTGACTCTTCTCTTGCTTTTCCTAACCAAAAAAGCAAAACAAGAAACAAAACAAAAACCATGTTAGTTTCAGGTAAGTATTTTATACCATTTGCATGCTTTCATCTTTTGTTACACCGAGAATTGTCTGATTTCAAGCCCTGAGTAACCTGAGTTAATTGTCTTCTTTCTGAACCCCTACACAAGCTGTAAGAGGAAGCAGAGAGCACAGGGAAGTTCAAAAAGAGAATTTAATGATTAACATATTCATTCTCTACTGACATTTAAAAAATGTCGGCTAAATATAATTATTTAGACAGCTGGTGAAAAACAAATATAGTTCAGTGGATTCCTAGTGGAAACAGCTCCATGGTCTAGAAATTAACAAATTTATTTTGTCATTATTTATCAGTAGAAAATCATTAAAAATTAGTGAAGGGGGGAAAACAGCTGTAGGTGATCCTAACACTCCTGAAATACACCTCAGGAGGCCACTGTAATGGAGTCTCTGCAGGGTATGAGGAAAGTCAATTAGGAAGGCTACGCACAAGGTAATTGTGAATAATTCACTTGGCATCTAAGTTACGGAAAATGACAGTGCAGTGCAAAGAAGGAATCCTGTGATATTCCCATACGGATGTATCACAATGGTAGTTAATTGGAATTTTTTATGCTTTCCAGCTCTTGTTTTCCACAAAGTTGATTAAAGTGCTGTGAAATCCGTTGGCAGCTTATGTACTTCTGTAAGGGAGTGAGGCACTTAAGGGACTGAGGAATGGTGTTAACATCCTGTCCGGATGGACATTTGTGCCTGGATGTTCATGTTTATACACATTTTTGTTTGTGAATGTTGGGGCAGAAGCCAGCCCACATCAGCCAGGCAGCTTGTGTGGTATGTTCCCTTTTTATGCACACTTTCAGCTGACAGCTTGGTGCAGAGAAGGTCCCTTCATCAAGCCCACGGAGCTGTTTTAGGGTTTTAGGCCATGATCATGCTGAAGTCTTCAGGGAGGAAAAGTCTTTAAAGTGGCTTCAAATTGAGGGCTAATAAAACTTTATTCTTTACTTAAATCTAAATGCTTATTTTAGATAGCCGTTTGCCCACACCACACATAGAAATGATGAATGTCTGGGATTCAGTTTTCCTCCTACAAATAGTAGTTGATTATAATTAGAGGTGGGTGTGAGAATGGTGGTAGGGAATTCATTCGGAAGTTGGCCTCTTGCTCTTTGTGAAAAGGTCTCCTATTACCCTTTTGGTTGCCTCATATGTCATGAAAACTTAAAACCAGACCACGTTATTCTATTCTTCTGGAGCTATTGGTAATTTTCAAATGGAGAACCTCTACTGAAATAAGGGAGACCCGGCTTGTTTGTAATAATTCCTCAGAAGACCTTGTAACAGCTTGGACACTTAAAATGTGAATTCTGTAGCCATCTTCACTGGACTACTGGTTTACCATCTGATTCCGTCTCTGTGTCCAGTTCATTTTCCTCCTTGCCACCAGGGTTTCGGAACAGAGCTTTCTAGCTATATTATGCTCCTGCTTAAGACACCTGCTGGCCTGTCAGAGGAGGTCCAGGATGGTCCTCAGGGCCTTCAGCACTGGGCAGGAAGCCTTGTCGTCTGGCAGCTGCACCATCAGTGACCCAGCCTTGACCTTCCTACTTGTGATGCACTGGGTGCACTCTCAGCTCAGGGTCCTTCTGCACACTTCAGCCCCCCATTCTCCACGTCCTCATCTGTAAGATCTTAGTCAAGCAGTCTTCCTGGACTAGCTGTGCTGCTGCTGACTTCCATGTGAGGAAGCTATGACTCTTGGAGAGCAGCAGACCATGTTCATGATCTGTGAGCCTCCAGCTTGACACAGAAATGACACGCTGTGGACACTGCCCTCACTGTGGCTTCATGCAGCGCTGGGACCTGGTGGAGCTGCCTTTTGCAGTGGTGAGATCTCACTCCAGGCATTGGATGTGGAAGCTGAGAGGACTCTTCCCCAGCTCTTCTGCCTCTCATTTTGTTTGATGCTTTTAGTTTGGTGGCCTTTTTTAAAAGAAATTATTTGAGAGGCAGAGAGAGGGAAAAAAAAAAGCTCCCAGTCCCCTGGTTCACTTCCCAAATATCTGCAGTGGCCCTGTAGCCGGGACCGAAGCCAAGAGCAGGGACCTCAGCCCAGGTCTCCCATATGGGTGACAGGAACCCGATTTGTTGAGCAGTCACCTGCTGCCTGCCAGGGTCTACATTAGCAGGAAGCTGCAGTCACAGGCTGGAGCCCAGTACCTAACCCAGGCATTCTGATATGGATATGGGATGTGGCTAATCTTAAGTGCTAGGCTAAATGCCAACCAGCTTTTTTTTTTTTTCCCTTCATTTTGTTGTCTTTGACACTCAAATAAGTAATCCACTTACTTGAATATTTAAAACCTCTTTAGTGATTGATGTCATAGTAATACTAGGAAATGTCTAGTATTTCCCACACATTTTGCTGGGTTCTTTTTGTGTATTAGCACCAGGTTTTCCAGCAATGGGAGGAGGGCATGATAGCATTGTTTTCATTGATAGTTTTAGGAACTGAGGCCAGAGAGAGGTGAATGAGTCTGCCCCAGGTTTCTCCTGCAGTTAGTAATTGTTAGAGCCCAGCCTGAAGTCCATGTAGACTCTGGGTAGTCTATGTTTCACCGTTTGACTGCACAACTTCACCCAAAGAAAGCTGATGTTTGTGCAAAGGTCATAGTTATCAAGTAATAGTTATCTGACCACATGCTCATTGTTGGTTTGGCAATAACATTTTAAATAAGAATAATTATTTTTTTGAAGAAAAACCAGTTAAAGCTGAAAATAGAATTATTTCTGTTTAGAATCTTCATTTGCATTTTGTTTTTAATTGGAAAAAAATCCCTGTGCATAGAGTAAAGCAGAGAAAGGTGACCCTGATTTTTCTACATAGTCATTCTCTGATTCTGTTCAAACACATGCATCTCTTGCCGCCTCCTCATCCCAGCCCTGTAGAATTATTATGTTTATCTTCCACATAATCTGTTGTCCATAACCCTTTAGCTATTTTCGGGAAGAAGAAGGTGGAGGGCTACAATAGCATTTCCACAAAAACAAAGTGATGTGTGTCACCTGTATCAGGTGTGTTTGCTGTAAAGCAACTCTACCTTTCAAAAACAAAGTGACAGAGATACCAGCTGAACTAAGAATGCCATTACAGTGGCTGGCTCTGTGGCGTAGTGGTTAAGGCCGCCACCTCCAGTGCCAGCATCCCATATAGGCGCTGGTTCAGGTCCCAGCTGCTCCTCTTTAAGTCCAGCTCTCTGCTATGGCCTGGGAAAGCAGTAGAAGATGGCCCAAGTCCTTGGGCCCCTGCACCCACATGGGAGACCTGGAGGAAGCTCCTGGCTTTGGATCGGCGCAGCTCCAGCCATTGCGGTCATTTGGGGAGTGAACTAGCGGATGGAAGACCTCTCTCTCTCTCTCTCTCTCTCTCTGTCTCTCTCTGTCTCTGTCTCTCCTTCTCTCTCTGTGTAACTCTGACTTTCAAATAAGTAAATAAATCTAAAAACAGAATGGCATACATTTAAATCCCAGTGATTCTATGACAGCAGGTAGTGGCAGCCAGAGACTACACTAGGTACTGGGTCCACAAATTCACTCTTAGCAGTTTGCCTACCTTGTGGACATAACGCTTTTTGTAAATAGCTTCTGTTGGTTGTGGCATTGATGTTTCACATACTGGTTTCTCCGACACACTGCCACAGAGCTCTTTCTGCTAGGATCCACTTCAGCATGAAGAGCGGATCCAATGTTTCCAGAACTCTATGTCTTTTGTGCCCAAGGAAAACACAGAATAATGTTTGTTTCGATTTAAAATAATGTTTAATAATCATGCACACGTGTGCTTTAGATAGCGGATCATGACGTGTGTTAATGCTGTAAATCTTAACCATGGGTACTTGAGTTAGTTCCTAGCATCTGTCGTCAGTGCTGGGTTTGACTGTACGAAGAGGGCTCTGCTGAAACAGGGTTAGGTCTTTTCACATAAAATGACAGTTGTGAAACCAGTGAGGGGTGGTGGTTCTGTCGGGTCGACTGGGAGGGACTTGGGCTCCCTGTGGCTCTCAGCGTGGTCCTCAGCACCACAGGCCTCGTTGGAGCCCCAGCCAATATGTCTACAGGAGTGGGGGAAGGAGAAGCGCAGCAGGCATTTTCTGGAATCTCCACCCATTGACTTCTGCTCGAAACTCCTGGGCCACCACTGACTTCAAGAGGATTCAAGTGTGGTGTTTAAGTGGGCACGCTGCCAGCCCAAATACAACTGTATTTCTGTTACTGAGAAAGACGGAGAGGGGAATGGAAATTGAGTTTAAAGAAGTTGACTCTCCGCCATCAAATATAAATTTTATTTTTTAAACCATGTATCTGCAACTAGACTTCCAAAATTCAGAGGGAAGTGTGTTGTTTAGGTATAAAGAAATATTTCAGCTTTGGGCAGATTTTTTCCAGTTCATTTCTGTGCTTTTGTAAAGTTCTTAGTGCATTTTTATTACTCTTCAATAAGTAATCTTATGAAACTATAAGTATTAATACCCTGGACTTAAAATTATAGTAGGATGAATATTATTTGTCACAGATTCAGAAATTCCTGCATGCTTCTCCTGAAGGTACATGCTGCAGGAACATTTCTAACAGATGATCAGGTCTTTCTCGTGAACCCACCCTTTAGATTATCAATCTGGAAAGCCCCATCTCTAACTGGTTAGAAGCTACTTTGGAAACTGCTTAACCAGTGCAGTACCAAGTCTGCTGTTCTCTTATGATTCACTGTGTTCTTTCTTGGCTCTGGATTTTTCTACCTGCTAAATCTTCTGCGTGAAAAGTTTTCTCTCTATCTTTCAGGTTTCATTTTCTCTGCTCAGCCTTTCTGATTGCACATACTATCTTGACTGTTGACCCCATTGCCTAGCTGAGTGGCTCAGTGGTTTGGCTGCCCCTACTAAGTGTCGTGTGGTCTCTGCTCAGCACATCACAGGGAGTACAGCAGTGATGTATGAGATGGCCCATGTGAAACAACAGCGTCCTATCCTCATGAGACATGCAAGATGTGTATCCATCACTCTTTCACATTGCATTGCAACACAATTACTTCTATGCTTTTTTAGTGTTAAATTCTTTGAGGGAAGTTGCTGTGTGCTTTGTTTATTAGCTCTGTTCCTGGCATCTGTGCAGGGTGTATGTTGTGTTGTAGGTACTCAGTAAATATGGAATGAATGAGTGACTGTGAATGAGTGAGCAGGAAGAAGAAAAAGAACGACAAGGTGTGGGTGTTTGGTGTAGTGGTTAAGCCACCACCTGGGACGCCTGCATCCCACATCAAAGTCCCTGGGTTTGAGTCTTGGCTCCTCTATCCATTCCAGCTTCCTGCTAATGTGCACCACAGCAGGCAACAAGTGATGACTCTACTGCTTGGGTTCCTGCACCCTGTGTGGTAGATTCCTGGCTCCTGGCTTTGGCCAAGTCCAGTCTTGGGTGTTGCAGGCATTTGGTGAGTGAACCAGTGGATGGATAATGTCTGCCCTCCCTCCTTCCCCAGCTCCTCTATTTCAAATCAGTAAAATAAATTTTAAAAAAAGAAAGGCTAGAGCTCTCTAGTGTCACAATTTAACTGTACCCAGTTCTTGAGGGCATGAGGCAGTGAGATATGTAGATCTTGGATGTACAGTGAGGTGCCTCACCTTCAAGGGACACCATTTCCCCCACATTCTGTTCTGCTAGATCTCGTACAGATACCATGGCATGATTCAGAACTGCGGACTGGCTGGTCATTGGAAGACTGTGTTCCTTTGCTCTGAGTGGTTCATTCTTGACTATCTACTGTATGCTGGGTAAGCCAGAGTAGTCCTTGTCTTTAGGTTTTTATAGGGCAGTGGATGAGACACCCCCCTTCCCCCCCATCCACGCCGTCTGCAATGTGTAAATGTTCATGTTGTAGATAAAGGGATGAGCAGAGAAAGGGTGCATGATTCTTCTATTGTGTTTCTTCTGTCAGAACAGTAACTTATCTTTTTGGAAGCTAAGTGCTGCTGTTCCTTAAGCTCTTTTCTTACAGAAATCTTAAATCTTTTTTTATGTTCATAAGTTTGAGACATCAGACTGTTGCTGCATTCGTGGTAATTGTTTACAGTGTTTTTGAGCACTACTGCCCTGGATGTGACAACACTAGAATACTGTGTAAGCCTTCTTTTTGAGTGCTTTGTATGCACCCTTCAGCTGATTGATAGGATGGCTATCAGAACATTAGATTGATGCTACAAAAAGTGGAAGGAGGGATGAAAAAGGATGAAATTGTAAACAGCTTCTTTCAAACAACTTGTTGCTTAATTTCCTCAGAACACAAAGCTTATTTATATGGACTTACCTTGCTACAAGAGAAGCCTTGGCCGGCGCCGTGGCGCACTAAGCTAATCCTCCGCCTTGCGGCGCTGGCACACCGGGTTTTAGTCCCGGTCAGGGCACCGGATTCTGTCCCGGTTGCCCCTCTTCCAGGCCAACTCTCTGCTATGGCCCGGGAAGGCAGTGGAGGATGGCCCAAGTACTTGGGTCCTGCACCCCATGAGAGACCAGGATAAGTACCTGGCTCCTGCAGTGCACCGGCCGCGGCGGCCATTGGAGGGTGAACCAAAGGCAAAAGGAAGACCTTTCTCTCTGTCTCTCTCTCTCACTGTCCACTCTGCCTGTCCAAAAAAAAAAAAAAGAAAGAAAGAAAAGAAGCCTTCAAAGTAGTCTTCTATTTAGGTGTCTTGCTTCCTTGGACAAATTGAAGATTCTTGTGGGAGCTAGAAAGGAGTGTATATTGGGTAGACAAACAGCCTCAATGAAGTGTCTCTGCAAGGTGGACTCAAAGCTTTTGTTACAGGTGCTCTGGTTTCGTTTCCCATGGCCTATAGTTTGTGAGTCTTAAAATCAGATTGATCTTTCACATATCTAGAAAATAAAATATTTGGATTTGCCCTGCTGCCTGAATTCCAGCGTTTGCCTGTCATTAGGGCCAGTGGGCGAGGCCAGGCTTGCAGGCTAATGAGGGAAGGGAGGCTTGCTTTGGGGCACCCATGTTTACATATGGGCACGTCTAGTATTTTTACTTTCATTGCTGATAATTAATAGTTTAAGTGGAATTCATCAAGTTACTGTTACTTTGTTTTACAAGAATACGTATGTAATGTTTGTATTTCTGTCTTTATGGATGTCTTTCCAGAGATGCTTTTTACTGTTTCATCTCTGTCCTGATGGTGATTTTCTTAATGTGGATTTTAAAATTCATAGGATATAGTTTCCTCAGTAATATGGTGTGCTATTTACTTTGTACTGACACCACAGTGCCAATTTTATGCCACTGTAAGTACCCTTGAAAAATAATTTTTAGAAAATTGTAAAAGTCCTCAATGCTTTGAGGCTTCCTCAAAGTTGAGGATGATAAAAAAATTCAAAATTATTACCAGTCCATGCCATAATTATTGAACAGATGTTATAGTAGGAAATTTATGGCTTTCTTTTATCTTCTCATTTCTGAACACAAAATTTAAAAGAAAACACGTTCTTCATTGTCAGTGAAACTATTTTGGCCGGTGTGACCTCGTGAACTTGTACTCTCTGAAGAGAAGTGTACTGTGAGGAAACTAAAAAATGGGTTTTTATTGGCATCTTCTTTGAGATAATGTTCGTGGACTCCAGGCACTATTGAAAATGTGCTCTGTTACTTTATTCCGTTGTGCTGAGCTGTCGGAAATTGGTTTTCCCAAAGCATCTTAGAGTGAAGAATGGCCTTTTTGATCAGTTGTGCGAAGAAGTAAGTTCCAGAGCCCCTCAGCCGCAGGGTGGCTCTTTTCTTCCCAGCTGCTGCTCCTTTCTTGGTGGAAGACGCCAGTTGCTAAGAGAAGGCTTTGTCTGTTGTGTATGAAATGAACTTTGTTTGGATCTTCCTCAAGCAGCCTTAACTGCTCAAGAGTCCAGCCAGACATTCCTAACCAGATGATAATTTAAATGCAGGGCAAATTTAGAGCCCAACTTAACAGTAGTTTAAAAATAGACGCTGCCTTCAGAGCTGACCTCTGGTACATCTGGGGCTTGGGGCTCCGATAGGCTTTGTCTTGCAACCCCGAGGTCTGTTTTAGATGCTGCGGTCAGCACACATGGGAGGCCGGGCCAGCCTTGTGTGCCCGTGACTTGCACTTGGACTTTCTGGTGTCTTTCAGTTTCTGGAGTCCACACTCAATGATTTTGGTGACAAAATGAGAAGTTTTTCGGTACAGTGATTTTCTGTACATTAATTTGAATGGATTATTTTATTTATTTATTTTTTTGGTTTGACTAGGAACAGTTAGAATGCAAAGAATTTCTAACAGGTTGATTTTAAGATAATAAGACCATTGTGTTGATAGATTTTCAGTTGTATTAAGTTAGGAATTTTCCTCCAGAAAATGTTGTTAACCCCAACAATAAGAAAATAAGACAGGTGCAGTTCTGAGACTTGAAGTTAGTTTATCAAGTGATGTGACATAACATTATGCATTTATACAAGTTAATCAGTTATCAAAATATGGAATGATTCTTTTTTTTTTTTTTAAATTTATTTATTCATTTATTTGAAAGCCAGAGTTAAACAGAGAGAGGAGAGGCAGAGAGAGAGAGAGAGAGGTCCCCCATCTGCTGGTTCACTCCCCAATTGGCCACAATGGCTTGAGCTGTGCTGATCCAAAGCCAGGAGCCAGGAGCTTCCTCCGGGTTCTCACGTGGGTGCAGGGGCCCAAGGACTTGGGCCATCCGCTACTGCTATCCCAGGCCACAGCAGAGAGCTGGATGCGAAGTAGAGCAGTTGGGTCTTGAAGCAGCACCCATATGGGATGCTGGTGCTTCAGGCCCTGGCATTAACCTGCTGTGGCACAGCAACCCCCCCCCCCCCTTTAAAGATTTTTTATTTATTTGAAAGGCAGAGTTATAGAGAGGCAGATATGGGGAGAGATAGACACACAGAGAGAAGTCTTCCATCTGCTGATTCATTCCCCAAATGGCCACAACCGTCAGAGCTGAGCCAATCCGAAGCCAGGAGCCAGAAGCTTCTTCTGGGTCTCCCATGAGAGTGCAGGGGTCCATGGACTTGGGCCGTCTTCCACTGCTTTCCCAGGCCATAGCAGAGAGCTGGATTGGAAGAGGAGCAGCCAGGACTCAAACCCATATGGGATGCTGGCACTGCAGGTGGCGGCTTTAGCTGCTATGCCACAGTGATGACCCGGGAGTGATTCTTTCAAGCCTCATTTATCATGCTCAAGAGTATGGTTTACATAGAATGTATTGAATAAAAAAGTTAATAGGATGCAGTTGAGGTTGGGAAAATGCATTGCTAACTTCTTAATTATCGGATTAGCAAGCACACATTGGGCCTGCATTTTATGTATTTGAATTATTGCCTAAAATTTTAGATAAAATGAGAGAAAATCATAACTTTGAAATAAACATTTGAGTTATTTTGACTTGATTAAAAAATAACCCTGAAGGATAGTACTTGTTTTCATGATTTAAAACGTATAAAATAACCCTTCCTCTTTGTGTAGGAAAACTCATATTTATTTCTGACAGCACTTTTCTTGCAGTCTTAATTTTTATCATCTTCACATATTAGTTTCCTTGAGGCTGATTCCTTGTAATGGTGTTGGTGTTCAACATTATGTCTTTTTTGTACTTTGAACAACACAGAATTGCGTATTATTTTGTGATTCAACTGTGCTCATAATGTGGTTTTTGTTTTTTTATACCAAAACAAATATCTTTTAAAAGGATTTTAAATATGGGATTTCATGGGAATTTTTGGGGTTTTTAACTTGTACCTTTGTTTATGGGGCTATATTGTCCACGTTCTTAGGATAATTTATATTTCTGCCAGAGACTACTGTGAATATTTTTGCATTGTACACGTGGTGTTTTGGGTGTCTCCAGGGCTACCATGCCGTTCTAGCTGAGGTAGAAATGTCATACAGTGACGTTTAAAACTTGGGGAAGCACTTGGAATTTTTTTTCTTTGTTGTATACTGATTTGTACAAAATACTTGTAAGAGGCACTTTTTTCATCATAACATAAATGCTTAAACTACAAGAAAGTGGAATTCCCTTACAAAGGTGACCTTAGGTGTTAGATAAGTAATGATGTGCATACATTGTGCAGAACACCTTCTAGGTTAATGAATTAATAGGAATGAAGACTTAATGTTTCTCACAGTAGGAAGTTTGTTTACTTTGTAGCAATGATGTTGTTGTGTTTTTTTTGTTTTTTTTTGTTTTTGTTTTTTGTTTTTTTTTTTTTTTTTGACAGGCAGAGTTAGACAATGAGAGAGAGAGAGAGAGAGGTCTTCCTTCCGTTGGTTCATCACCCCTCAAATGCCCGACATGGCCAGAACTGCGTCGATCCGAAGCCAGGAGCCAGGTGCCTCCTCCTGGTCTCCCATGCGGGTACAGGGCCCAAGCACTTGGGCCATCCTCCACTGTACTCCCAGGCCACAGCAGAGAGCTGGACTGGAAGAGGAGCAACTGGGACAGAATCCGGCGCCCCAACCGGGACTAGAACCCTGGGTGCTAGCGCCGCAGGCCAAGTGAGCTGCGGTACAGGCCAGCATGATGTTTATAATGCTTTAATTTTTAAATAATTTTTAGGTCAATGGATGCTTAAGTAGTTAACACCCCTTTTGATTCTCAGAGCCTTCCCTTCAAATAGATAGGCCGTTCACATTTAAAGATGATAAGAAATCAGATGCATGTATTGATATATTTCTAATTCATTGGAAAAGAATAGCAGCTGTTAGTTGATACTCAAGCAGTGCTGCACGTGGCTGTGGTTGGTGCAGTTCTCTGTTGCTAGTGGTGGTGATCATTGTTGGTTCCCTTTTCCCCTTGAGACCCTTCTGTATTTCAGGCACCATCCTGGCCTGAGGTCTTTCTCCAAACTGATGCCGTGCTTATCTTTGTGGGAACTTCCAGCTTAGTGGAAGGGACGTGAAACAAATAGTGTGGCCACACAGTAAGCGTGTGCGTCTGACCCATAATGAGCGCTCGAAGCAGAACAACCACGCTTTTCCTTTTCTAGTTGTGTTAAGGAACAATGTGATGTTTCATTTTAGAAAAGTAAGAAGAAACAAGGGTTGGGTTCTGTGGGCTCCATTTTCAGATGGTCTTGGAAGTCAATTGAATGAAATATGAGATTACCTGAAATCCTCCTGTAGTTCAGGGTGTGTGTGGGTAAAGATGAGAGAGGAGAAAGCACTTCTGATAAAAATGCGTGAGGCTAACCCAGTTGGGGCTGAGGAGGGGTCAGATGTTTTAGGCAGTCCCTGCCCTGACGGGAAGGCTGGCTGTGTTGGAGGAGCTTGGAGGGAGGATGCACCAGGGCATAGTAATGGGGAGATGGGGACATGCCATGGCAGTCGGAAAGATTTGCTGGATCATCAGGAGTTTCATTTTTACGCTGTGGTGAGAAGGCATAGGCAAGGATATGTTGCACAGTGAGAAGGAGATCATTTCTATAGTCTTCACTTGGTGTTCTGGAGATAAAAGGGTTGACTACATTTCTGTCACCAAACTAAAACTGGAATTTCTTTGCATTTTGATGAGCTTTCCTACTCCTCCCCAACTAGAAGGTAGGCTTCCTGAGGGCCAACGGTTTGTCTTACTCATTTGTGCATATCAAATCTTGAGCTGAGATTGATAGAGTGGTCGGGGCCAGTGCTGTGGGCACTGAGGGTTAAGCTGCTGCTTGCAGAGCTGATGTTCCATATGGGCGCTCATTCAAGTCCCAGATGCTTCACTTCTGATCCATCTCCCTGCTAATGTGCCTCATAAAAGCAGAACATGGCCCAAGTCCTGATCCCTGCCACCCACATGGGAGACCCAGAAAAAGCTCCTGGCTTCAGCTTGTCCCAGCCCTGGTTGTCGCGGCTGTGTGTGGAGTGAACCAGTGGATGGAAGATGTTTGTCTGGCTTTCCCTCTCTCTCTGTAACTCTTTCAAATAAATCTTAAACAAAAATGCTTCAGAAGTACTTTTAGACAGACCAACTGATGGTCTAAGAAAATGCTTCTCTGTTTTTTGCTGATCTAAGTCTGTCAGCATCTTCCCTGTCTGCCATTCAGTGGTCTGTTTTTAACCTGTCTAATGCCAGGGGCCAAGGCAGCCAGTGTGGGCACAGATTCTTGTCTTCGACAAGCAGGTCTTTGTTGGGATACTTGAGGAAATCCTTGCTACTCCCAGGGCTGGCATGCACAGAAATGGTAGCCTCAGTTTCATTCTGGCAGCCTGATGGCACAGCTACAAAAAAGAATTGGGAAGCAAGGACCCGCTGTGGATTGCTTGAAGTTTCAAGGGGAGATAAGGCAGAGAGACTGTAGGAACATGTTACTGGTTTTATTAGTTAAGAAGTTTTATATTTCAGCATAACCATGTTTTTTTCCAATGGTATAAAGGCTCATCTTTATGTTTTATTAAAAAAGCAGCAGGTTTAGCAAGTTGGAGATTGGCGGCCACATTTTCATTGTGTTCCTTTGATGTGAGATCAGTCTTGACTTTGCGAGAGCCTGCCCGTGGAGCTGTTCAGCGTGAAGAGAGTGACGCTGGTGCAGATTCTGGCGTGAATCACCTGGTTCCCTGGCTCAGCCTGGAAGAGCATGTGGCAGGATCGTGCTGAGAGTCCATGGGTAGAAGCCATTCTTCCCAGGGAGGCCTTTGAGGAAGATTCTGTGTGGGCCCCTGTGGCCTGCGCGGGTAAGCGTATGCTGAGGCATCCTTTTTCCCTGCCTTTGGTTTCTAAGCTCTGCCAGGATGGTTTCTTGCTCCATGAATGGGTCCAGACGTGGCTTCAATTGTACTTGTAAAGCTTGAGATAAATTTCTTTATTTCCCCTTTAGGGAAGTAATTGGTATTTTCATACATTGACTTCCCTGTTTGTTTCTGTCCCGTTCTACACTTTCCACCTCTGTTCCCATCCCTGCCCCTTTAGCCCTGGCTGCAGTGTGGTCACTGAGCAAATACTTGGGTAGATGCCAGATCTTGTTCTGCTGTCTGTGAGTAGTGCAGGGTTACATTTTTATGTGCATACAACTTCTAGGGACTAGTGAAATTATTAAACCGATTGTCTTAATTATGTCTCTCCAAGGATATAGTATTGAACCTCCCCAATGCTCTTAAGTATTTTGACAAAGTTCACCATGAAATTAGCCTTCGTTAGAAAATACAGCTCAAGCTGGAAACTTGGATTATTGTTTCTTGTCTAAGACAGACAGGAACAAAAGCGTTAGGCATGTTCAGTCAGGAGTAATGCAATCTTGCAAAGTCTGCATAATCTTATTTGGTGGATTATGGGAAAATAAAAATGTATTTCCTTATCCTTGAAAATGTCAGATATTTTAAGATAAATAAAGAAATAATAAAATAAATAAATTTGGGGAGTGAACCAACGGAGGGAAGACCTTTCTCTCTGTCTCTCTCTCTCACTGTCTATAACTCTACCTGTCCAAAAAAAAAAAAGATTAGGTGTGTGCTTATAATTGTATCTCCATGTTGAATTGGCATTTTTATTACAAATTATCCTTCTTTTCCCCCCTGATATTTTTTGTCTTGAAGTCTATTTTGTCTATTAGCAGGATAGCTGCTCCATTACTCTTATAGTTTCTGTTTTCTTTGGAAGGATATTAGAATCAGTCAGTGTCAATTTCAGAATGTTACCAGGGCAGGCCTGGTGGTTAAGATAAACTGTTAAACACCTGCACTGCACCCTAGACTGCCCAGGTTCTCTGCCCACCCTTCTTCCTGACTCTCCTTTCTGCTGATGCTGACTGTTGGATGCATGGGGAAGGCTCAAATAATGAAGTCCCTGACACCCACGTGGGAGACCTGGATTGAGGTCGCAGCTCTGAGTAACAGCAAGGGCATCTCAGGAGTGAACCAGTGATGGAAGTTTTCTCTCTGTTTGTTTCTACCTCTGAAATAAACAGACAAAAATATGAGTGTGAAAGTGTAGTCCTTTATATATGTTTATCAAATCCATGACAGTTTCTTAGCATTTTATTTATATGCACAATACAATGAGTTAAAGTAAAATGAGAATCTTTTAAAATCAGCATAGAGTTCACATGTATGGTTTTTGTAACTTTTACCATTGTAAGGATTCAAGAGTTGCTTAACCCACCAAGACTCCATCACGAAGTTCCTTTATAGTCATTTTTCCACCTACCCATGATCTCTGGCAACTGCTGATCTGTTTTCCATTCTTACAGTTTTTCATTTTGAGAATATCACTTCACTTAATGAGTTAGAATGGATAATAAATGGGGTAATATAGTATATAATCTTCTAAGACTGCTTCCTCCACTTGGCTTGCTTTTGAGAGTCTTCGACGTTATTGCATATATCAGCAGTTTGTTCTTTTTATTGCTGGTTGTTCCATTGTGTGGCTGTATCAATCCATTTCCAGTTTTAGATGATTATGAGTGGCGCTGCCGTAAACCTTTGTGTTCAGATGTTTCTGCTAATGTAGGTTTTTATTTCTCTAGAATAGATGTCCAGGTATGTGATTTCTGAATCATAGGGTGAGTGCTTTATAAGAATTCGTGGGCTGTGTCACTTTGCATTCTCACCAGCAATGCTTGAGAGCTCTGCTTGCTCCCGTCCTTGCCACCACTTGGTGTTGCTGGTACGTTTTACTTTAACCATTCTCGTAGTTATGTAGCAGTCTCTTTCTCTTGGCTTTAATTTGCATCTCTCCAAAGATTTATGATTTAAAACATACTCTTTGGTGAAGTGTCCTCTTTAAGCTTTGATTTTTTTCTGTTGACTACTTATGAGAAAAATTGTAAGTACACAGAATGTATTCTGTTCTTGATAGCAGATGTCACCTTGCGTTTGGAATTAGGGGAAGCTTTCAAGGATTACCGTGTGGCTGTGGCTGCTTCCGTCCCCCGGGGCATTGCTTTGGTGCTGCTGTAGCATGCTGGATTCTGGCCACAGTCCCACTTCCTAGTCCCTTTCTGGTTTACTGCTTCTATGATGTGATCGTGAATAAGCCAGTTAGAGCTGTGTTTAAAAAACACAGTGCAGTACCTCTCAGTAAATGGCCTAGGAGCTCCTCTGTGGTAGAGTACGTAGACTCTGTAACATCTGTTTTAGTGCCTGTCAAACTTGGCCTTCACACTGCAGCAGGGGGTCTGTGGATGTGAGTGTGTGCATGCGCTGTCCACTGCCGACTGAACCGCGGGCCTTGCCCTCTTCTTTCTCTTGGCCACAATGTGGTGAGTAGAATCCGTCAGGTACCGCTTTGTGGACAAGAAGGCAGGACTGTTTATGACTAACCAGGAAGGGATCAAATGGGTTTTTCCATTTGTGCTACTTAGGCATTACAGGTTATCACATCTTCTCTATAAGGCTAATTAATTTTTGATGATATTGTAAGGCAAAGTTTTGCCCAACAGCCTTTTTTTGTTGTTGTTCGTTTGTTAGTTATTTTTTTTTAATTTAATAAATGTGAATTTACAAAGTGCAACTTCTGTATTGTTGTGGCTCCCCCCCCCCCAACCTCCCTCCCTCCCGTGGCCCTCCCCTCTCCCATCCTGCCCTTCATCGAGTTTCATTTTCAATTACCTTCATATACTGAAGATCAACTTAGTATATACTAAGCAAGGATTTCAACAGGCTGCACTCACACAACCGCACAAGGTATAGGGTATTGTTTGACTAGTAGTGTTGTTTTTAAGTTTCATAGTAAAACACATTAAGGACAGAGATCCTACGTGGGGAGCATGTACCCAGTGACTCCTGTTGTTGATTTAACAATTGGCACTCTTATTTATGACGTCAGCAATCACCCGAGACTCTTGCTGTGAGCTGTCTAGGCTATGGAAACTCCTTGAGTTCACCGACTCTGAACTTGTTTAGTCAAGGCCGTATCACAGTGGAGGTTCCTTCCTCCCTTCAGAGAAAGGCGCCTCCCTCCTTGATGGCCTGATCCTTCTGCTGGGGTGTTGTTCACCAGGATCTTTCATTTAGATTGTTTTTTGCCACCGTGTCATGGCTTTCCATGCCCGTGAGACTCTCACGGACCTTTTAGCCAGATCCGAATGTTCCAAGGGTTGATTCTGAGGCAGGAGTGCTGCCATTCTATGAGTCTGCTGTGTGTCCTGTTTCCCCGACAGGATCATTCTCTCCCTTTTAATTCTATCCTTCATTATTTGCTTACACTGGTCTTATTTGTGAAATCTCATTGACACACTTATCTTTTTGATCGGTTGTATATTTATACTTACCACTTTACAAAGTGCGCCAGCTTTGGTACCTGCCTCCTTGGTAAGATTGAGTTGAAATCCCCTGGCACATTTCTAGTTCCACCATTGGAGCTAAGTCCGAGTGAGCATGTGCCAATCTATATATCTCCTCCCTCTCTTATTCCCACTCCTATGTTTAACAGAGATCACTTTTCTGTTAATTTTAAACGCCTAAGAATGATTATGCATTGATTACAGAGTTCAACCAGTGGTCTTATGTAGAACAAACAGAGCAACAACAACAACAACAACAAAAATACTAAAAGAAGTAAAATCGTTAGTTGTTCCTCAACAGTCTAGACAAGGGCTGATCATGTCATTGTCTCTCATAGTGTCCATTTCACTTCAATGGGTATCATTTTAGATGCTCGTTTAGTTGCCATCGATCAGGGAGAACATATGATATTTGTCCCTTTTGGATTGGCTTATTTCACTCAGCATGATGTTTTCCAGCTTCCTCCATTTTGTTGTAAATGCCCAGATTTCATTGTTTTTTTACTGCTGTATAGTGTTCCACAGAGCACATATCCCATAGTTTCTTTATCCAGTCATCCGTTGATGGACATTTAGGTTGATTCCATGTCTTAGCTATTGTGAATTGAGCTGCAACAAATATTGAGGTGCAAATGGCTCTTTTTTTCTCCCCTTTAATTCCATTTGGGTAAATTCCAAGGAGTGGGATGGCTGGGTCCTGTGGTAGTGCTATATTCAGGTTTCTGAGGGCTCTACAAACTGTCTTCCATAGTGGCTTTACCAGTTTGCACTCCCACCAACAGTGGATTAGTGTCCCTTTTTCCCCACATCCTCGCCAGCATCTGTTGTTGGTTGATTTCTGTATGTGAGCCAATCTAACCGGAGTGAGGTGAAACCTCATTGTGGTTTTGATCTGCATTTCCCTGATGGCTAGGGATCCTGAGCATTTCTTCCTGTGTCTGTTGGCCATTTGGATTTCCTCTTTTGAAAAATGTCTGTTAAGGTCCTTGGCCCATTTTTTTTATTGGGTTGTTTGTTTTGATTTTGTGGTGTTTTTTGATCATTTTATAGATTCTAGTTGTTAATCCTTTATCTGTTGTGTAGTTTGTGAATAACGTCTCCCATTCTGTTGGTTGCCTCTTCACTTTCCTGACTGTTTCCTTTGCAGCCCAACAGCCTTTTGTGAAAATTCGATTCTTTTAAAAAAGCTCTTGAAATTCTGTAAGGGAGAGGGCCTGTCTGAATTGTTACTGATTCTCAAAATATAACATGAAAAAGTGTATTCTTCAGGTTCTTACTGCATAAAAGAAAGGTTTAAATCATGAGTTGCAGGGTTGATGATTTCCCATGTTCTTCATGTCATCTTGATGAATGTTATAAATAAAATTTTAGTGGCTTGATGGTTTAAGAAAAGATTATGAAAAATAGGAAAGCAAACTATTTGTATGTATATAATCTATATAAGCACCAATATCTGCTTGCATTTTGTTATCAGATTCCTAGTTAAGTTTTGAAAGTTCTTTGCAATGTGCATGTATCGTATTGTCAAGCAAGTTCTTAAAGAATATGCAGTTATATCAAATATGCCAATTTGTTACACAGGTTTCATATATTACATTATTAGTCTATTTCTTTCTTTTCTTTTCTTTTTTATTTATTTGAAAGACAGAGTTACAGAGAGAAGTAGAAACAGAGGAGATCTTCCATCTGCTGGTTCACTCTCCAGATGGCCACAACAGCCGGAGCTGGGCTGATCCAAAGCCAGGAGCCAGGAGCTTATTCTAGGTCTCCCATGTGGGTGCAGGGGCGCAAGGACTTGGGTTATCTTCTACTGCTCTCCCAGGCCATAGCAGAGACCTGGATTGATGGGGATTGTGATTATGATATGTCCCACCAGGAACCAGGGGTCCTGTTCCTAATCATTTTCACATTTAAAAAGCACCCTTAGATTTCTTTTTTTCTTTTTTCTTTTTTTGCTGACCAGTTAATGTATCCTGAATTCATTATGGGTTTAAATCTTCGGTAATTTGTTTAAAATGAACAATTTTATTGTAAACATGCTAGTGTTAGTTAAATTAATGTTAATGGGAAAAGTTAATATTTGAATTTCATGGAGATTAACTATACAAGAGTGCTTCAAAAATTGATGGGAAAATGGAATAATACATGTTTATTTTGGTGCAGAAGTTTTTGAAATTCATGCATAGGTTTTTTGTGATACTCATTTCCATGAATTTTTTGAAGACTTGCTTATACAAAGGGCAAAAATGATACATTGAACTATATTTAAGAATTTCTTTTCTTCAAAGGCATTGTTAAATGAGCAGAAAGGCAAAGATAGAGCGGGTTGGAGATATTTGCAGTACTTATATCTCGCTGAGGACACATATCTACAGCCTGTGAGGAACTACAGATCCGTAACACCAGGCACCCCTTCCCTCCCTGTGCCCTACTCCATAGGATTTGAGTAGACAGTTCACAAGATGAGGTGCTCATTTGGTAAATAAGCCATTTAAAAAGAGAGGAAGAAGCTGGCGGGAGTAGAGGGTGAGAGGGTTGGGGGGAGCAAGAGCACTGGCTTCTAGTCTGCTGGTTCACTTCCCATTGCTCACAACAGCTGGGACTGGGTCAGCAGCTGGGAACTCAGTCCAGGTTTCCCCCGACATGAGTGGCGGGAACCCATCACTTGAGTGTCACTGCTGACTCTCAGGGTCTGCCCTGTGGGAAGCTTAAGTCCGAGCCAGAGCAGAGAATCGAACTTAGGCACCTCAGCGTGGAGCGCAGGCATCTCAATTGCTTAGGCTAAGGGCTGCTCCCCCAGAATTATTAGTTATAAGGGAAGAGGATGTTATTATGTAACATTATATTCTTAACAGGATAGCAAATGAAAAAGACTGATATGATAATTCAAGTGAAGACAGTTTAACTCATGCAGTACCACTGGAGGTATAAATTGATAGAACTTTTAATCCAACAATTCCTCTCCCAGCTGTTCAGATCTAGCACACAAACACATACACATATGCCCCAAAGAATGTGTCTAAAAATGTTATTAACAGCATTACTTGTGTTAGCGCTACACTGAAAAATACCCATATTCGTTTGTTAGTAGTCAGTGGAAAAATACATTGTGGTATTTTGCTTCCTGTTACAACATAGTATTGCCTGGTGTTGAACTAAAGAAGACAGATGTTGAACAAAAGAAGATTTTTTTTTAAATGTGCTTTTAAAAAAAAAAAAATGACTTCATTTAACTAAATTACTTTTCCAGTACTGTAA
Organism: Oryctolagus cuniculus; assembly: GCF_051225735.1. Taxonomy (NCBI): domain Eukaryota; kingdom Metazoa; phylum Chordata; class Mammalia; order Lagomorpha; family Leporidae; genus Oryctolagus; species Oryctolagus cuniculus. The sequence continues at coordinate 22,173,171 of NC_142886.1, forward strand.
AATGACCAGTTCAGAAAATAGGAGAACCAGTCTGTGATGCAAGAAGTCATGATGATAGTGCGCTTGGTGGCTCTGGAGGGCCTCCTGACGTGGTTTCTGATGTGTTGTTGGAAATGGTCTCTTCTTCTTTAGGCAGCAGTTACCTAGGTGTGTTTAATTTGAGAAAATGCTCAAGAGTATACACAGGATTTCTTATTTAAAAAAAAAAAAACATGGATAGCTAACTTTTTTTCTCTGGTCATATTGCATTCTAGAATGCTATAATATAATTGGATTCTTCAGTGTTAGAATTATTCTTAAAACCTTTTTTCCTACATAACCTTGTGCCTTAATTTGGCCGTTTTTGGTTTCCTATTTTAAGGACCTTTAAGGAACATCTTAAAGTGCTGCAAATAAAACTTAACTCTCAGCTTCAGAATAAACTATAGTGGGTTCATTAAATACAAAAATCTGTCAGGGATGAAAATACATTACATAGAACTAAAAGTACTGGTGCAGTCTTGATACTAGTAATACTTATAATCCATAGAGGACACTTTTCACTTACAACAATGAAAATCTAGTTAAGAATTAATATACTTCTCAGTTAATGATATGGCTTTATCAGCCTTGTGTTCTCATAAGACTCCTCCGGTCTTGGAGTATGCTGTCCAGTGTTCAGATGCTTCATAGTTCATTCCCAAGTGTACTGTAGTTTCCTTGAGGGCAGGAATGGCTTCTTTATGTTTCTTAGTATAGTGCATTGCTGACATTAAATAGCAGAGGATATTGATTGTCTTCAATGTTACGGAAGACTGAGTGATGAAATCCTGGAAGTTTTGAAGTCTTACGTATATTCTTCTCTTCTCTTAAACAGGACAAAGTTGGTTGCAATTTCTTGCATGATGTAACATCTGTCCTAGCGGATGATCTTGAAATTTAATGAGCATCATGTTTCTTATTTTACTGAAAAAATGTGCTTAAAATAGGCAGATGTGAGCATTATGAACATTGTTTCAGCTTAGCTTCAGATGTTGTAGATAATACCATATAAAGATGGGAAGATTGGGATTTGCTGCATTTGATAGTGCAGCGTATTTTCTGCTAAGAACAGTCATTGTGAAAGTAAATTAACAAAGTTATATAATTAGAAGGCTGTATTAAAATTTTCTCACTTGAAACCTCTTTTGGACTTTTTTTTCCTTTAACTTTTTTTTAAAGACTTATTTTATTTATTTGAAAGAGTTACAGAGAGAGGTAGAGACAGAGAAAGAGGTCTTCCATCCTCTGGTTCACTCCCCAAATGGCCATAACAGCTGGAGCTGAGCCAATCCGAAGCTGGGAGCCAGGAGCGTCTTACTGGTCTCCCACACAGGTGAAGGGTCCCAAGGACTCGGGCGGTCTTCCACTGCTTTCCCAGGCCATAGCAGAGAACTGGATTGGAAGAGGAGCAGCCGAGACTAAAACCAGCGCCCGTGTGGGATGCCGGTGCTTCAGGCTAGGGCTTTAACCACAGTGTCAGCCCCTTTACTTTTTAATTTCAAATTAGTTAAATTTATAAAACAAAAATTGTGAAGAAATACAGAGTTCCCATATAGGGCACACCCAGCTTCCCCTGTTAACATGTTATATGATAAACTGTTGCAATTAATGAACCACAGCTAGCTTCCTGTTTTTTTTTTTTTTTTCCTGATTCTATTTCCCATCCCCAGTCTCTAGTAATCAGCATTCTGTGTTCACTCTACATATGAGGGGGAACATGCAGTATTTTTTTTTTAATGTGTCTGGTTTAATTCATTTAACATGATGTCCCCCAGTTCCATCCATTTTGCTGCCAATGACAGGATTGCGGTTTTTTTAATGCCTGAATAGTATTCCACTGCATCTGTATTCCATATTTTCTTTATCCGTTCATCTGATGATGGACTACTTGGTTGATTCCATATCGTGGCTGTTGTTAACAGTGCTACCATAAACATAGTGATGCAGGAATCTCTCTGATACGATGAGTTCATGCCTTTAAGATATATACCCAATAGTGGGACTACTGGATCATATATGGGAGTTCTCTTAGTCAGTTTCTTCAAAGAGATTTCCATAGTGTTTTCCTGTGTGGCTGGCCAGCATTTGTTACTCTCTTTTTGTCAGTAGCCTTTCTAAAAGGGATGAGGTGGTATCTCATTGTGGTTTTGATTTACATTTCCTCAATGGCCACTTGTTGGCAATTTGTATTTATTTTCATATTTTAAATTTATTTTTAGAGATTTATTTTCTTTGTTTTAAAGACTTATTGGGGGAGGGGTCTTCTATCTACTTGTTCACTCCTCAAATGACCTCAATAGCCAGGGCTGTGCCAGCCTGAAGCCAGGAGCCAGGAGCCTCTTCCAGGTCTCCTACATGGGTCCAAGAGCCCAAGCACTTGGGCCATCTTCTGCTGCTTTCCCAAGCACATTAGCAGGGAGCTGGAATGGAAGTGGAGCAGCTAAGACTTGAACCGGTGCCCATGTGGGATGCCAGCACTGCAGGTGGTAACCTAACCTGCTATGCCACAGTGCCCTGGCCATTTGCATTTCTTCTTTTGAGAACTGTCTGTTCAAGTCGTTTGCCCATTTCTTTTCCTCCCCCCCTCCCTCCCTCTCTCCCTTGCTATTTGAAAGGCAGAGTTAGAGAGAGAGAGTTTTAGAGAGGCAATAGGGAGAGGTGTCTTCTACCCACTGATTTACTACCCAAATGGCTGCAATGGCTGGGGCTGGACCAGACTGAAGCCCGGAGCCCAGAGCTTTGGCCATCTACTGCTGCCTTCTCAAGTGCATTAGCAGGGAGCTGGATTGGAAGTGGAGCCAGCCAGGGCTTGAACTGTATCCATATAGGATATTGGCACCACAGGTAGTGGCTTTACCCCCTGTACCACAACGCTGGCCCCCTTGCCCGTTTATTAAATGGATTGGTTGCTTTTTGTTACTGTTTTGAGTTACATAATTTTGGATATTAATCCTTTGTTGGATAACTAACTTGAAGATATCTTCTCCCTCTCTGTCAGGTGTCTCTTCACTCTATTGACTGTTTCCTTCACTGTGCAAAAGCTTCTGAGTGTGATGTAATTCCATTTGTCTAGTTTTGTTTTTGTTGCTTGTATATTTTGGGTCTTATGCAAGAAATCATCATGTACACCAATGTCTTAAAGGATTTCCCCTATATTTTCTTCTAGCAATTTTGTAGTTTCAGGTCTTATGTTTAGGTATTTGATGAATCTTGAATTGATTTTTTAAGTATGGTGGGAGGTAGGGATCTAATTTCTTTCATACACACACACACACATATATATATATATATCCAATTTTGCTAGCACCATTTGTTGAAAAAACTATGCTTTTTCCAGTGCATGTTCTTGGCACCTTTGTCACAAATCAGTTGGCTGTATATATGATGATTAATTTCTGGGTGCTCTGTTCTGTTTTGTTAATCTGTATGTCAGTTTTTATGAGAGTATTTTTCTGTTTTAATTACTATAGCTTTGAAGTATGCTTTAAATCACCTGTAGTTTATTTATTTATTTAGGTTCAGGATCACTTTGGTCACTCTGGGTCTTTTGTGATTCCATATGAATTTTTTTTTTTTTTTGACAGGCAGTGTGGACAGTGAGAGAGAGAGACAAAGAGAAAGAAAGGTCTTCCTTTCCTTTGGTTCAACCCCCAATGGCCGCTGAGGCCGGCATACCACGCTGATCCGAAGCCAGGAGCCAGGGTGTTTCTTCTGGTCTCAATGGGGTGCAGGGCCCAAAGACTTGGGCCATCCTCCACTGCACTCCCTGGCCACAGCAGAGAGCTGGCCTGGGAGAGGGGCAACCGGGACAGAATCCGGTGCCCCAACCAGGACTAGAACCCGGTGTGCTGGAGCCTCAGGTGGAGGATTAGCCTAGTGAGCCGCGGCGCTGGCTTCCATATGAATTTTAAGAAGTATAGACATTTTGGGGCCGATGCCTTGGCTCACTTGGCTAATCCTCCACCTGTGGCGCCAGCATCCCATATGGGTGCTGGTTTCTAGTTCTGATTGCTCCTCTTCCAGTCCAGCTCTCTGCTGTGGCCCGGGAGTGCAGTGGAGGATGGCCCAAGTTTGCTTGGGCCCCTGTACCCGCATGGGAGACCAGGAAGAAGCACCTGGCTCCTGGCTTTGGATTGGCGCAGTGACGGCCATAGTGGCCATTTACGGGGTGAACCAACGAAAGGAAGACCTTTGTCTCTGTCTCTCTCCCTCTCACTGTCTGTAGCTCTGTCAAATAAAAATTAAAAAAGTATAGATATTTTAACATTTTTTCCAATCTGTGAGTGGGAGATACCTTTTCATTTTTTTGTGTGTTCTGGATTATTTCTTTCATTGGTGTGTAATCATTTTTATTGTTGAGATTTTTCACTTCTTTGGTTAAATTCATTCCTGAATTTTTTAAAAAGATTTTTGTTTATTTAATTGACAGAGAGAAAGGTCTTACATCCACTGGTTCACTCCCCAAATGGCTGCAACTGATGAAGCCAGGAGCCAGGAGCTGCTTCTAGTTTTCCCACTCAGGTTCAGGGGCCCATGCACATGGGCCATCTTCCACTGCTTTTCCAGGCCATAAGCAGAGAGCTGGATCTGAAGAGGAGCAGTGTAGGCACAAACTGGTGCCCACATGGGATGCTGGCACTGCAGGTGGAGGCTTAGCCTACTATACCACAGTGCCTGCCCCCTTTCTTAAATTTTTACACTGTTTTGGTAGCTATTTTGAGTGGGACTTCTTGATTTCTTTTTCAGCAAGATTATTTTTAATATATAAAAATGGCATTTTTAATGTTTATTTTATATACTGTGAATTTACTGAGTTTCTCAGCTCTAACAGGTTTTTGGTGGAGTCTTTATATTGCCTGAAAGCATAGATATTTTGATTTCTTACTTTCCAATTTTGATTTCCTTTATTTCTTTTTCTTCCCTAATTGCTCTTATTAATATTTCCAATACTGTATTGAATAAGAGTGGTGAAATTCGGCATCCTTGTCTTTTTTCAAAGCAGACGAGAAATATTTTGAACTAATTTGTTGAAAGTATTTATCACTAAGAGATGTTGAATTTAACCAAATGCTTTCTCTATAGCTATTGAGAAAATCACATGATTTTGTTTTTGGTCTATGTGATTTATGATGTTTATTAATAAGCAAATATTGAACCATACACTGGAACTTTATTTGTGCCCTAATGTATGAGGTGCCCTAGGAAATGTTACATGTGCTAGTGGCAACAATGTGTAATTCTATAGCTGTTGGGTAAAATGTTCTACAAATGTGTGGTAGGAACATTTATTCTATCTTATGGTTCAACTCTGATATGTCTTTGGCATATTTCTGTCCGGATGATATGTCTGTTGATGACAATGGGTTGAAAGCCACTTAATTGCATTGGAGTCTATCCTTTTAGGTCTGATTGTACTTTATATATTCTGTGGTTTTATGTTGAGTACATAGATCCTCTAATCTTCTAATCAATATCTAATGTCTTTCTTTGTCTCTTTTTTACAGTTTGGTTTTGATTTAAAGTCTGTTTCATCTGGTATGACTGTAGCTATCTTGCTTGTTTTTGGTTTCCATTTTCATGGTATATATTTCTCTTAGTATCTTTACCTGTGAATTCAGTTTCTTTTTCTTTTTCTTTCTTTTTTTTTTTTTTAATTTATTTGATAGATAGAGTTAGACAGTGAGAGACAGAAAGATCTTCCTTCTGTTGGTTCACTCCCCAAATGGCTGCTACAGCCAGAACTATGCCGATCCGAAGCCAGGAACCAGGTGCTTCCCCTGGTCTCCCATGCGGGTGTAGGCACCCAAGGACCTAGGCCATCCTCCACTGCCCTCCCGGGCCACAGCAGAGAGCTGGCCTGGAAGAGGAGCAGCGGGACTAGAACCCGGTGCCCATATGGGATGCTGGCGCCGCAGGTGGAGGATTAACCAAGTGAACCATGGCGCCAGCCCCTAATTCAATTTCTTGTCTGTTCGAGAATTTGGTACTGTCATGTTTTCATATATGGTTAATGCTAGTGTAGAACTCCCTTCAGGATTTCTTGTAGGGCTGGTCTGGTGGTGGTGGATTCTCTGTTTTTGCTTTTTTCGGAAATCCTTTACCTCTCCTTCACTTTGTGTGTGTGTGTGTGTGTGTGTGTGTGTGTGTGTATGTGTTTATTTAAAGATTTATTTATTTGAAAGGCAGAGTCACAGAGAGGCAGAGAGAGAGAGAGGTCTTTCATCCACTAATTCACTCTGCAGATGAACACAATGGCCGGAGCTGCACTGATCCAAAGCCAGGAGCTTCTTCCAGGTCTCCCATGCAGGTGCAGGGGCCTAAGGGCTTGGGCCATCTTCCACTGCTTTCCCAGGCCATAACAGAGAGCTGGATCGGAAGTGGAGCAGCTGGGACTCGGACTGGCGCCCGTATGGGATGTAGGTCCTGCAGGCAGTGGCTTTACCTGTTACGCCACAGCACCAGCACTTTCTTCACTCCTGAAGGGATAACTTCGCTATATAAAATATTCTTTGTTGGCCGGCGCCGTGGCTCAATAGGCTAATCCTCCACCTTGCGGCGCCGGCACACCGGGTTCTAGTCCCGGTCGGGGCGCCGGATTCTGTCCCGGTTGCCCCTCTTCCAGGCCAGCTCTGCTATGGCCAGGGAGTGCAGTGGAGGATGGCCCAGGTGCTTGGGCCCTGCACCCCATGGGAGACCAGGAAAAGCACCTGGATCCTGGCTCCTGCCATCGGATCAGCACGGTGCGCCGGCTGCAGCGGCGGCCATTGGAGGGTGAACCAACGGCAAAAGGAAGACCTTTCTCTCTCACTGTCCACTCTGCCTGCCAAAAAAAAAAAAAAAAAAAAAAAAAAAATTCTTTGTTAAGAGTATTTCTTTTAAGACCTTGAATATTTTCATACCAATCAGTTCTGGCCTGTAGGGTTTCTGTTGAAAAGTCTGTTAGGGGCCGATGCTGTGCTGTAGCAGGTAAAGCAGCCGCCTGCAGTGCCAGCGTTCCATATGGGCGCCAGTTCGAGTTCCAGCTGCTCCACTTTCGATCCTGCTTTCCTCTACGGCCTGGGGAAGCAGCGGAACATAGCTCAAGTCCTTGGGACCCTGTGCCCGCGTGGGAGACCAGGAAGAAGCTCCTGGCTCCGGGCTTTGGATCGGCTCAGCTCCAGCTGTTGCTTCTGTTTGGGGAGTGAACCAATGGCTTGAAGACCTTTCCATGTCTTGGCCTCTCTCTGTAACTCTGCCTCTCAAATAAATAAATAAATCTTTAATTAAAAAGAAAAGTCTGTTAGTCCAGTGATATTTTCTTTATTAGTAACTTGTTGTTTTTCTTTCACTGTTGTGAGGATTCTCTCCTTGTTCTTACCTTTTCACAATTTGACTGTAATCTATAATGTAACATGTATTCACTTAATGATATCTCATCTGTCCCATAGGGTTTCTTCATGCTTTTTAATTCTTTTCTCTTATTTTGTATTTGAGTTATTTCAAAAGTCTCCTTTGCATCAGAAATTCTTCCTTCTATTCTGTTGATGAAGCTTTCAGTTACTTTTTTTTATTTAATCGTTTGATGTTTTCAGCTGCAAATTTTCTGATTTTTTTTAAAAATGATTTCTATCTCTGTTGAATTTGTCATTTATATCATGTATTGTTTTCCTCATTTCTTTTAACTGTATCCTGTTGCATCTAATTTAGTTTCTTTAGAAGCATCACTTTGAATTCTTTGTTCAGGAATCTCATAGATTTCCTTCAAAATTGGGATCCAATCTGGAGGACTGTTGTGTTCTTTTGGATTTCTCAGGCGTCCTTCTCTGTGAGTCCTGCGTCCACATGTTGATGTCTGCACACCTGCTGTAATAGTTCCTTCTTTATCGAGTAGGTTTTTTTAGAAAAGTTTTGTTGTTATTCAGATGGAGTTGCAGAGTATCACTTAGGTTATTGCTTCGCTTTGGGTGTAGCTGAGCTCAGAACTGTAACCTTAGAGTGAGTTCTTCAGCTGTGGTCAGTGGCAGCAGGGTCTGTGTGTGTCACCGCGTAGTCTGCAGCAGCTTGTGGAGGGAGCAGTATGACTTTGAAGTGGGTGTGGCTTTCCTAAGGTGTGCATCTTCAATCCCCAGGAAGTTGGCTGTCAGTCACACTGGTGTTTGTGATAGCAGTGGCCGCATTCCTGGTGCTGTGGGACAGAGAGGGCTTACTGAGGGATGTGGGGGCGACCTTCCTCCAGTCCTGCTGGGTGGAGAATAGCCCATGCTAGGGTCTGTGCGCTGGCAGGCGTGGGTCTTGAGCAGTGGAATGCAGATAGTGTCTTCCCTAGGTCCTGGATGCAGAGTAGACTCCAGTGACTGCTATAGGATGCCAGAGGCCTGGCAAGTACTTTGTCCCTGGCTTGGGGCTTCTGATAGTGACCCTTACATCAGCATAGAGGTTAGCAGAGACTGTACCACAGCAGCGCCAAGTCTAGTGCTTTGTGGGTGGAAGGAGGTAATATGGGCTCAGTTTTTGGAGCAAGCATCTCTTCAGTCCCCGTCAGCTTACTGGGCTGGGTTTAAATCAGTGAGGATGGTGGAATTCTGCTGCAGTTAGTGTTTCTGGTCCACAGTGATGGCTGGGGTCATGATGCGTCACTTCTTCACTGAAGTTCTCTCAGTGTCCTGGAAACCTGCTCCTTCCTTTGTTTGCTTGTGGCTGAGGCAAGTCAGGCTCCTCCCTATGCAGCCATCTTGATCGAGGTCCACCTGTCTTGGCTTTGATGCTGAACATGGGTATATTCAGAGTCACTTAAATGTTTTAGGAATAAGTAACTGGGCCATTCTTATAAGGAACTTTTTAAGATGCTAATTTTATTGATTTGGTTATATATTTCCAATAGTATAGGCAAGGGTCTAATAAATGTATTGATTGACAAATTGTGTTTATTTGTAAATCATTTAGAAATGTGTAAGTACATGTCAGCTTAGAGGCTAATTGTGGTAATTTCTAAGGGTATCTGATGCTGCAGATGGTTCAAATATATATAAAATTCTATGTTTATTTGAGAGAGAGGGAGAGAAAGAGCTCCCATCTGCCGATATCCTCTCCAAGTGCCCCTCATGGCTGGGCTGGGCTGGTCTGGGGTGGGCTAGGACCAGCCCGGAACCAGGAACACAATTAAAGTTTCCTACATTGGCAGCAGGAACCCAAAGCCCTAACCACTGTCTTCCAGGGTTTGCATTAGCAAGAAGCTAGCTAGTCAGGAGCCAGAGCTGGGAATTGAACCCAGGCATTCTGATGCAGTACATGGGTGTCTTAACTACTAAGCTAAACTCCTGCCCCCCACCAAATATTTTTCTTTAATGTTTCTGGATAATCCATTTCTTGAATCTAAAACCTGAATGAAATTGTCACTGAAAATTGTTAGTATTATGTTATATTCATTTATTTCAGAAAACTGTTTGGACAGTAATTTTAGACTTAGAAAATTTGGAAAGATGTTAATACAGCATTTAAATTGACACAAGTGGGGTAGTCATTTAATTAACATTTCTATTAAAATAAATATTTTTAAAGTATCCATAGAAAAACAATTTTAAGTACATTATATTTCATTAAAAGTACGCTGTTTCAGTTGTCCTTTTTCCTTAAAGTTGCTTTGGCTGTGCTGTGACATGGCCATCAGTCATGCGAAGTGCTGTGAAACCTGTGTACACGGGATTTATGTTCTGCATTTATGAGCATGAGTCCACTTTGCTGAATCAGCCCAGTAATCTGCCTGGTGAAATGTTCAGTATTTTATACTTTCATAAAACAAAAAAGTAACTTAAAATTGCATATGCCCACTTCCTCCTCCTGTTTCCTTGCCCTCTTTCCAGTTGTAGTTATAAAGGAACATGAGAGAAGTCTGAAGGGCAGAAACCATTATTTCACATATTACTGAGTTTAAGGTATTTTGATATGTAAGGTATGCCATTGTTTTATAGGTGCAACCTTGTGGCATGTTAAAATGATGAAAAATGTGAATGTTATACCCATGTAAAGTATTTGCTGCTCTAAGACAGTTATTTGGGATTTAACTTCAGACTCCTAGCTTTTGTTGAACGCAGTATGAGAATAATTTATTTGACAGATGTTCTAATTGATGTGTCCCACATTAGGAGGATATGAGAAATTTAAGTGAGGCATCACTTTAAAAAAAAAAAAACAAATTTGATTACTTATGGGTGGCAGATGATAAAAAGCAAGGTTGTGCTCCATGTAATCTGAGTCCTTGAGTTGTGTGACCCGCAAGAATTCCTGATCTTCCACATTTTCACTTCCTTTTTCTCTTTACTCATTGCGCACTCTCCTTTTTTTGAAGGGCAGAATTACAGGGAGAGTGAGAGGGGGAGGGAGAGGTCTTCCATCTGGTGGTTCACTCCCCAAATGGCTGCAATGGCCAGGGCTGGACCTGGCTAAAGCCAGGAGCCAGGAACTTCATCTGAATCTCCAACATGGGTGCAGGGGCCCAAGGACTTGGGCCACCTTCCCCTGCTTTGCCCGGTGCGTTAGCAGGGAGCTGGATTAGAAGTGGAGCAGTGGGGCCTTGAACTTGTGCCCATATGGGATGCTGGTGTTGCAGACGATGGTTTAACCCGTTTAACCACAGTGCCAGCCCCAACAGTCTTTATGTCGCTGCCCTTCTGCTGAGCCTGCTCTAGATATGTCCTGGCAGCTTCCCTGAGCTTCTAAAGCTGGTGATGACTTCTTGTTAATTCATTTGTTCGAATGCGTCTTCACTGCTCTGTAATTTTGGGCTCCTCTAGGAGTCTCTTGTTTATGTGCCATTCATTATTTTTTTTAAAGATTTATTTATTTATTTGAAGGGGCAGAGGGTAGATCTTCTATCAGCTGTTTCTCTCCTTAAATGCCCTCAACAGCCAGGGCTGGGCCAGGCTGAAGGCAGGCGATTCATCTATGTCTGCCACATGGGTGGCAGAGACTCACCGCTTGAGCCTGTTTTGACTGCTTTCCCAGGTCATTAGCAGGGAGGTGGATTGAAGTGGAACAGCTGGGACACAAACTGGCACCTGTGTGGGATGCTGGCATCACAGGTGGCAGCTTTACCCACAACACCAGCCCCCTGTGCCAACCTTGTAATCCAATGATGCCTAGATTTTCTTCCCATTTCATCTACTGTTATTAAAAGAATATTGAAAGATGAAAAAATGCTTCATAAATCTATCAACTCCAATAATAATTACTTTCACTTTCTGAATACTTCCATTCTTGTCTGACCACATGTAGACACATTTCTCCTTTGTTACCTGGTTGCAATCTTAGTGTAGGGATGTTATTTTACTTGGTACCTTGACCTGATATGTTATTTTTCCAGGTTTACATCTGGTCTTCATTATTGTCACATTAAAGAATAATAAATTACAGGTTTGGTGCTGGTGTACTTTTTCTATATAATACTTCTGCTGAGGGATAATTTTTGTGTTGCCAGATCCTTTTTCTGCTGTGTTTTTGCAGAGCATATTTTCATTCCTACCCTTTTGCTTCTGTTGTGTTATTCACATAGGCCCCGTTTCCTCTGGGATGAACGCCTGCGAGTGCCCTTGATGACTTCTGCAAGGGTTCTGAGCAGGTTACCCAGCACTCCCTGCTTTTCAGAGCACTATCCTGTCTTATAGCACCAGAGCAACTTACTCCTGTCAAAGGTATAGAGCATCATTTTGCTAATTTAATACTTCTAAACTGATGACTACATTTTGGCTTTATTGTTTTTGTTTTATTAAGGGTCACTTTTAATATTGAAATTGTATTTCCTTATGAATTCTGTCACTATTCTATATTCAATTTATCTATCTCATTATCTAGTGTACAAGCTATAACAGAGAAACCCGTTTTACATTATAGTGTTTCTAAATTTTCTCATTTAAGGAAATGTGAATCAGTGTTCCTGCTTATTCACAGTCTGATGGCTTTTGCCTGTGTGTTGCTCTAAATTCCTCTGTAGGGGTGGACATTTGACTCCGTTGTTCGCATATCGGTATACTACCTCTGCTCCCCATTCCAGCTTCCTGCTGTTGTGCACATCGGGCAGCAGCAGATGATGGCTCAAGTTGCTTGGGTCCCTGCAACCCATCTGGGAGACCTTGACTAAGTTCCTATCCCTTGGCATTTGGGGAGTGAAGCAGCAATGAGAGCTGTGCCTCAGATAAATAAATTCTTGAGTAAATTTTCGGTAAAATGGGCCTTTTTTTCTTATCATATAGAAATTTAGAGGGCATACCTGGTAACTTTTTTATTTGATTAACTGGACATTTTTGTCATTTTAACAGCCCAGGTTACTCTTACAAGTCTAAAACTTCGAAGGGAATTTTGTTGTTGAATTGTACCTAGTATTTTTTTTTTGCCTTTTCCTTTGAAAGTACTTTTCACATGTTAAACTTGAGTAATATCAATGTCATGATAATTCTGGCCAATGAAAAATGACTTCCAAATAACTTGACATAGTAACATTTATGTTGATAGTAGTTAAGAGACACATCTTTCTGTGTTAACAAATTAATATGTAGTACAGTTTGATGGATACCTTAAACTTGACTTTTGTTGTTATAGCATCAGATTACTTTGTAAGGGACTGTAGTCTGTTTTGACAGCACTAGTCTACAACAGAATAAAGTTTTTCAGTAGTCAGTGTTCTGTCAGCCTAACTAATTTGAATTCTTTCTTGTGCGTCTCAGTCCTTTCACTGTACTTGACTGACTTGGATCATGGCTGTTTCCTAAAGTGCCATTTATACTCGCCATCTCCTTTTATATATTCTTGTTGGTGAGCTTGGCCTTCTTTCATTTTAACTTACATCAAGCCCTTTCCCGAACACTCCCCTCTTTTATTTATTTTTTTTTTCCTTTATGCCAGAGATCTGTATATCTTCAGTTTCTTTCTCCACAAACCCAAGTGTCTGCATGGGCCTAACTGACCACCACAGTGAATAAGAGCAGGTCCCTGGATAAGGAAAAAATATTTTTCTACTGTAAGAAAAACACAGGGGTGAGTAGAATGATAAATGGCAGCTAACATAGGCTTATGATTAGGAATACAGTCTTGGGGGTGGTAGAGAATGAGGGAGTGCAGGGCCCATGCAGGCCCTGTGGCTCCAGCCACCATTGCTTTTTGGGGGTGTTGGCCCAAGTTATCAGGTCTCCTCATTTTCCAAGAGAAGGGATGAATTTGGATTTGCACATTAAATACTCTGATTGTTGAGAGTTAGGTTGAATTTTTGTGAAATCTTATATTGACCAATGAAAACTGTGCAACAGAATACGTTCTATATACATAGGGTCTTTTACAAAAAAAAAAAAGATTTACTTATTTGAGAGGCAGAGTTAAAGGCAGAGAGAGAGAGGTCTTCCATCCCTGGTTCACTCTCCAGATGGCTGCAACGGCTGGAGTTGAGCCAATCCAAAGCCAGGAGCTTCTTCCCAGTCTCCCATGTAGGTGCAGGGTTCCAAGTAGTTGGGTCATCTTCCACTGCTTTCCCATGCTATTAGCAGGGAGCAGGATGGAAAGTGGAGCAGCCAGGACTGGAACCGGTGCCCATATGGGTTGCTGGCACCAGAGGCAGGGCCTTAACCTACTAAGCCACAGCATTGGCTCTTAGGCCCTTTGTTTCGTAACCCCATCTTGTACATGTAACATTTTATATTGGACATGTTGTCAGTTGTTTCCCCCTTTCTCATTATTCTCTTTTGCTTTTTTCTTCATGTAATAGCAGGACCATCCATCCAGTTATGTTAAGATGGGAATTTTCAAATGATCATTGGCACCTTCTTACTATTTTTTTTTTTAATTTATTTATTTGACAGAGTTAGACCGTGAGAGGGACAGAGAGAAAGGTATTTCTTCCGTTGGTTCACCCCCCGAATGGCCGCCATGGCTGGAGCTACGCCGATCCAAAGCCAGGAGCCAGGTGCTTCCTCCCAGTCTCCTCTGTGGGTATAGGGGCCCAAGCACTTGGGCTATTCTCCCTCCCGGGCCACAGCAGAGAGCTGGACTGGAAGAGGGGCAACCAGGACTAGAACCTGGCGCCCATTAACCAAGTGAGCCACGGTGCAGGCCCCCACCTTCTTACTGTTTTACTTCTTGATTTTGGAAGGGGATCCTTGTTTTGGCAAAGGATTTCTGTGGTTTACAGAGGCATCATACATGCATGTGGGCAGAAGAGAAGAAGCCAGAGCAGAGATCTCAAAGACAGAGAGGGTAAAGGGTCCAGTTTGGTTTGTCTGTTAGTGGTGGAGTACAGGTTATAGAATTCAGACATAGACTTCCATGATCAGATAATGACCTTCTCTTCCTCCTTCCATGTCCCACTAATCTTGTTTTAACCAAAAATAATCAATTTAGTTTTTCTTTTTTATAGATGTCCTATTTCCTTGAGTTAGGGAGAGAGGACTTATTAATAACATGGCTTTTGTTTTCTCATATTAATTTTTCCTTAGGCATTCTTAAATTCAGTACTTCTTTCCATTTATTGATCTCCTTGTGATGGGATATAGATTGTCATAGAATTATTTGTAGTAAACAGTGGCACTAGAAGATTCAATTCAACTTTGTTATAGAGACATAGTTCATCTGGTAGCACATGTGAGCCATGGCGGAAAGATAGGGTGGCTCTTCCCCAAAGATGTATTTAACTTGCTTGCTGAGTGTAGGGTCACCATAATGAACTCCTTAGTCATCTGGAGCAGTGTCAAATCCTCTAGTTCCAAGCACACTGTGACCCTCTCTTGGAGGCCAACACTACACAATAGCTGCACAGAAAATGGTGAGAACTGATGTTGGGGTCTTGCTGTGTGATTACCTATCTTACTATGCAAGTTCTGCTGCTTCTCCAGTATATGCTGGTACTTACTGTTTGTTTTTCCTGGGTTCTGCTAGGAAGATTTATTGGAAGGTCTGCTCTGTTACTTGTAGGAGTTTCAGGTATTTTGTGCCCGTTATGTTTTGCCTTTTGTCTGTTTAATTTGCCCCACATGCTTTCTATTTCTCAGATTTGTTTCACTGTACTGCTCCACTGATGTCATCTATATGGGATTTCCTGTATTCTTTTGAGTTTATTAGTTATTTATATTACTCAATTTTATTGAGATAGAAGGGTGGAAAAAAGTTAAGTTTGTAGGTTATGTTTAAAAGCAAATTTCAACACATTTAATTTTTTAAAAAGATTTATTTATGTATTTGAAAAGCAGAGTTAGAGCATGAATGAGCACGAGATCTTCCATCCTCTGGTTCACTCCCCAGATGACCAACAACGGCCAGAGCTAGGCCAGTCTGAAGCCAGGAGCCGGGAGCTTCTTTTGGGTCTCCCTCATTTTCTGCTGCTTTCCCAGGAACATTGGCAGGGAGCTGGATCAAAGGTGGAGCAGCGACGGCTTGATGGGTGCTCATTTGGGATGCCACTTCCATGTGGCAGCTTTACCCGCTTTGCCACAGTGCTGGCCCCAAACACATTTAATTTTAAGATCTAATTGATGTTTATTAGTTTTCTCTGAATAGAACAGCATTCCATCTAACAAAAACAGAGGTGCCCGTTGCACGTGGTAGAACATTTGGTTTTGTACAATAGCTTAAGCAGGAACAAGGAAGTAGGATAATTCAAAACAGAATGATGAACAGCAGGTTACTGCAGGTTACTTTTCTTGTAGTGATGAAAAGCAGAGGGGACTTTGTCATAGTGGAGGTTCAAGTTGACGGTGCCCCTTCTGATTAGTTGCTGTGAATCTCTGGATTTTTAGACAACTTCTGTTTAGGGATTTTCCTTTTTTTTTTTTTTTTTTTTTATTGTCTTGGTTTGATTACACAGCGCTTAACAGGACTTATATTGGCTTGGTCTTTCGGGACATACTGTGGGAGCTCAGTTCAAAACAGTGGCCTCCCATGAATTTTATTTAATGGACATTAGCAATTTTGAACCAGAAATCTTTTCTTTTTACACAATTTGTTTATTTTTCTGCTTGGTCCCTTTAATCCCCTCTGTACAAATCTAAAATATCATATGCTGTTTACTTTCAATATGCCTATGGTTTCTTTTAATGTGTCTAAGATCCTCTGTCTTGGAATGTTTTTGCCTTGTTGCTCTGCCTGGGAAATATTCTGATTAGGGATGCCTGTCCTTCAGTAGCTCACAGCAAGGCCTGTGTTTCTACTTGGGATCTGGTACCACTTGGTGGCTGTGTCACTTTGTAGGATTGTTTGTTTGTTTATTTAAGATTTATTTGAGAGGCAGAGTTACAAATAAAAAGAAGGGGAGACAGAGAGAAAGATCTTCCATCCACTGGTTCACTCCTCAAATGACCACAACAGTCAGAGCTGGACCAATCCAAAGCGAGGTGCAGGGGCCTAAGCACTTGGGCCTTCTTCCACTGCTTTCCCAGGCCATAAGCAGAGAGCTGGATTGGAAGTGGAGCAGCCAGGATTCGAACTGATACCCATATGGGATGCTCATGCTTGACCTATTACGCTACAGTGCCAGCTCCATTTTTGTTTGTTTTTGTTTTTATGATTATGTCATTAGCTTCTCGTCCTTCCTGAGAATTAGAGATATTAGAGAATTAGAGATAATAATAAAATTCACCATTGTGGACAACAACATGAGACAGTCAATAAAACAATGGCTCCTGATAGGTGCTGAAACTGTTGTATAGAAAGATTGGATGCGTAAGTCCTCACCGTGACAGCTCTCAGCTCTGTGGTGGCTTTCTCTGTGGTGCTTTGTGTGGTTCCCTCCCAGCCCTTCTCCCCTTCAGGTTTCAAGAGCTCTTCTTCCCCCAGTACTTGTTTGTTTCAAATTTGTTCTGTATTCCACTTCCCACAGTCTACTTTTGGTTAGTTGGGAAAATATCTCCATCACTGAATATGGTCTCTAGATGGATTTGTTTCTCCAGGTGAATAGAATTAAAATGTCTTTCTTTGTATGATTTTAAATTTAAGAATCTTTGAAACTCCCAGTGAGCTTACCATCTTTTGCCTGATGTGGTACAAGAAATCAGTGTTTGATCTCTGCCTATGGTTCTTGGCACAGAGCATCTAAAACGCTTGTCAGCTATCCTGAGTGACAGGGGTGGTGCGAGCCTCTTATTAGGAGTTTGGTCTTAGTCTTCCATGTTAATGAGATGACTGGTGGCTGAGGCTGACAGCCCCCTGTAGCCTGCAGGGTCAGGGCTTATTGCCAGAGGTGTCCACCATGTGTTACAGGTGTGGAACTTTCAGCTGTTACCTACGTAGAGGGGAAACAGGCTGTGACTGAATTGCTAATCACTCATGGCCAGTGATCTAATCAATCATGCCTACATGATGTAGCCTCCATCCCCCCCGCAAAAAAAAAAAAAAAAAAAAATACCCCCCACCATGGGGTTCTGGGAGCTTCTGAGTTGGGAACCTGTGAAGGTACCTCCAGAGAGGGCGTCCTGTTCCCTGGGATTTCTTCCTGTCCTTCCTCCATGGGCTGATTCCACAGTTGCATCCTTTGTAACAAATTGTAAAACGTAAGTAACTTTTGTTGAGTTCTGTGAGTCATTTTAGGAAATTATTGAACCATGGAGTTTGCGGAATCCACCATGTTGGCCAGAAGTACTGAGGCCTGGACTTAAATCATTGACATCTGAAGTGGGGCATTCTGATGGGACTGAGCTGTTTGCTTGTGGGCTCTAAACTAACTCCACACAGACAGTGTCAGCATCAAATTAAATTGCAGGATGTCAAGTTGATGTCTTCCAAGCACTGGAGAACTGGTTGGGTGGAAAACACACTGCTCGTTGGGTGTTAGAATTGGTGGATGGTATTTCTTTTAACTCAGGTGTATCAGTCAAGGTTCTGTGGACAGATAGAACATATGGATATATGTGGATATCTGTACACACACATATGTATGTATGTATATCAAGAGAGAGATGGGGACTGTTTGATTTTAAGGAGCTAGTTGACCAATGCAGTCAGGGCTGCAATTGAAAATCTGAAGGGCCAGTTCAGGCTGGAAACTGAGACAGAGTTGATTCTGCAGTCTTGAGATAGAATTTCTCTTTGTTTGACAACCCTCAGTTGTTGCTCTTAAGGTTTTTCAGCTGTTAGGATGAAGCCCACTCATTTTAGCAAGGGTACTTTGCTTTTTTTGAAGTCAACAACTGTAGATATTAGCCCCAGACCCAAAATATCTTAACAGCAACTAAATTAGTATTTGATTAAATAATGGAGTATTGTATCCTCATTTACATATAAAACTGACCATCACACTTAATGTAGGCTAAACCAGTGTAGAAAGACATTATTCAATTAAGTATTGCATCAGTAGCTATTAGGCCATAGAGGCTGATCCAGCTGAATGTGCCTGCTTCAAGTTCTTGAAAACTGTTTTGTGTTCAGTGACAGTAGACCATGTATGGTGATGCTGAGGGCTGTGCATGTTGATCTAAGTTGTCTGAGAAGGCTGGCCTCCCCCATTCTGAGTAGTTAAATGTGGCAATTATGATTTGAGCCTTTTTCTTTCGTGCTTATTTTTAGTGAAAAGATCTGTATATTGGCTGAATTTCAAAAATTTCATAAAGAAGCTGGTTATTTAGATTTCAGGCCAAATGCACAGTTGTTGCTGTAGAGAGGAAAGCAAACATTGCCTTCTGATTTATTCAGAGTGCACTCAAGTAAAGAATGGAGAATTCATGCAGCAAAATGATGACTTAATACGTTCAGTGACTTGTTAGGCTGATGCACCTAGCACATACTCCTTTTTTTTTTTTTTTTTTTTGACAGGCAGAGTGGACAGTGAGAGAGAGAGTGGCTGGCGCGCTGCGGCCGGCGCACCGCGCTGATCCGATGGCAGGAGCCAGGTACTCCTCCTGGTCCCCCATGGGGTGCAGGGCCCAAGGACTTGGGCCATCCTCCACTGCACTCCCTGGCCACAGCAGAGAGCTGGCCTGGAAGAGGGGCAACCGGGACAGAATCCGGCACCCCGACCGGGACTAGAACCCGGTGTGCCGGCGCTGCAAGGCGGAGGATTAGCCTAGTGAGCCGCGGCGCCGGCCCCCTAGCACATACTCTTGAGAATGACAACTAATGATTTGCCAAAACATGTGTCTAGTGTGTTCTGCAGCAGTTCATTTCTTCTGTTAACCTGCGTAATTACTTCTTACATAAGTAAAGATGTCACCTCTGCTTAAAATGAAAACCTCTTCTATAGGCTGTAGAATTGCTCTTTTTTGAAACAATGATTGTTAGAAATCAAACAAAATGAATTAGAGCTGAATCAGCTAGAACTGTCAGCTGATATCTCCATGTAACTTACCATCTGGTTAAAAGATTTTATATATACCATGACCCACATAAAATATGGTCTCTCATAATCTAAATTCAGAATGCTAGTATATAACACTTAAGTGAGTATCTCTGGTTCCACTTTTAAATACAGAGCTTATGCGGTTTTTCAGATTATTAACATTTGTTGACTTTCAATGTTGTGAAGAACCTTTTGCTTTGAGAGTGGTTAGGTGGTCCTGAGGGACCACCTGGGCTGCCTGGACCAGAGGCACCATGCTCCTGGGAGGTTGTTCGTGTGTGGCTTTCACAGTCCAGGAAGGTGATTTGAAAAGTTTATACTCTTTTGGTCAAAAGCTGTGCAGCCTTACTGTACATAGAATACATAAATGATTGGTAGTCCAGTTCGTGGGAGCCCAATAGAAGCAATCTTACCTCACCCTGCAGCCCACTAACAAAATACATGTTTTTGCTTTTTCTTTAAATCCATGTTTTTCCATTTGAAAAATTACAATGGGGTGATATCTTCTCAAGTGTTTTATTTGGACTTTGAGAATTTAAGTGCATTCTTCTATACATAGCAAATGAAACTTAAAATTTTGTTTTATCTTGTTTAATCCACTGTTTACCATGAGCTCAGTTTTGTGTTCAGAGCTGTCAGGAATTGCGTTACTATCTTTTGGAGGACTTAAAAGTATTTGCTTTAGAAATATTTATAATATCTCTCTAAAAAACTGGAAAATTTTAACGATTGTTAAGTGATATGACAAGTGATAGTGATCCAGCCTTTGATGAGCTTGTAAGCTAATTAAATTTTTTTGTTTAAAACTAGTTTATTTTTAAAAATGTATTCAGAGATATCATCTCCTTTCTTCACGTGTTTAGCATCTTAGTTCACTGGTTTTGCTGCAAGCAGAACCACACTTTGTTTTTAACGGTAGTGTTCGGATTTGAGTTGTTCGCCGTTTTCTGTGGTTGAGAACAACTGTGCGTGTCTCTGGATTTCATGTTCTCAGTGAACATCAATGTAGGAGTGAAATTGCTGGGTGGTAGGGGATGCCTGTGCTTGGCGCTTCCAGAGGGCCTGTAGGGACTGTACCAGTGCACACTGTGACCAGGGGGTGGGCCCTTGCTGTTGTCCCACATCTTTGCTGCTCACCTGACACTGGCTGTGAAAGTTCAGTAAAGCTAGTAGATCTGTAAAGATGCTTTCTATTCATATCCCCCATTACTGAAGAAACTGTCATTTCCTGTGTGTAAGGACCTTTGCATTTCCTTTTCTTTTGTAATTCTTATTTTTGTTTTTCTTTTGTATAGCTTATCTTTGTTGCACATTTATAATGAATTCTGGATACTTAGATTTTCTTGTTGATATGTTTTCTAATTTGTGGCTTATCCTTTTGTTTTCTTTGTGTATCCTTTAGTGAATGGAAGTTCATTCTTTAAAAAATTTTTTTCAGGGCTAGCATTGTAGCATAGCTGGTAAAGCTGCTGCCTGCAACTCCAGCATCCATATGGGCACCGATTCACATCCCTGCTGTTCCGTTTTTGATCTGGCTCCCTGCTAATGGCCTGGGAAAACAGCAGAAGATGGCTCAAGTGTTTGGGCCCCTGACACCCATGTGGGAGACCTGGATGAAGCTCCTTGCTCAAGCTTTGGCCTGGCCCAGCGCTGGTCTTTAATGATCATCTGGGGAGTGAACCAGTGATGGAAAATGTTTCTCTCTTTCTCTTTCCCTTTCTCTGTAACTCTGCCTTTCAAATAAATAAATTCTTTAAAATTTTTTTCTTTTTATTTATTTAGGGGTCAGAGAGATAGACAGGTAGAACTCCCATCTGCTGATTGATTGCCCAAATGCCCCCAGTGACTGGGTTTTGGCTGAACTCAATCCAGGTCTCCCCTGTGGGTGAAAGGAACTCTTGTCACTTGAGCTGCACTGTTCCCTCCATGGGTCTGCATTAGCAGGAAGCTGGAGTCAGGGGCCAAGCATCAGACCCCCACACTTCAGTACGGGGCATAGGTGTCTCAGCTGATGACTGAACTGCTAGAACAAGTGCACTCCTCCAAAAGTTCTTTATTTTAATATAGAATGGATTTATTTTCTTCATGCTTTTCCTTTTTTGTGTTAACTCATTGAGAAGCCATGAAATATACTTTTATTGTCCATAAAAGTTTTATAATTTGACCATTACATGTGAGTCTTCAGTTAAATTGGGATTCATTTTCATATGTAGAGTGAAATAAGAATTTTGTTTAATTTACCTTATGTTTAATAAGGATAAACATCTGTGGAAGTACCATTATTAAATAATGTAATCTTACTTTAATCTGCAGATCCTGTTGGGTTGTAATTGGTAGTTGACAAGGCATGTCCCCTGCTGCTGTCTTACTACACAGTATCTAGATTCCTGGGCTTTGGACTTTTTCATTTTAGCTACATGTATTACTGCCTCATCTAGTTTCTTGAAAAATCCTATGGGTGTGGCTGTCATTATTAACTAAGGGTCATGAAAATATGTATTACAAAAGAAGTATATGCATGGAATTCAACATTTTTTGCACCAAAATAAACTGATCTTTTAATTCAATGTACCCACAGATTTTTTGAAGTCCCCTCATGTATTTCCCAGCTCAGTCCATTGAGAGCGGCTCAGAGTAATGTCCAGTAGCCAGGAGGATATCTAGCACCTGGATTTTAATTTTTAAAAAAATTCTATCTTTTAATAAAAGGAACTGGGAGAAATGCTGCTTCTAGGATAAAAAGTACAACATCTAGTTTCAGAAATTAAAGCAATTATTATTAAAAAAAAATGCTAGAGTGATGTTAGAATGACCTGGAAGCCATCTTTTTCTATTGGCTAATGCTGAGCAGGCTGGGTTACAAATCAGTAATGGTTGTAACTGATTATAATACATAATAGCAGTTATAGGTCATAACCCACCAAATTAATGAATAATATCCATACAAAATACAAAACATTCATTGAAAGCTAGATGAGAAGCAGCATGTTTATATAGTTTCAGAGGATTTCCCTGTGAAATACTTGCTAATTACAAAGGAGAAAAATAGAAGTAACTGTGCAGTGGAGAAGCCTGGCAGATGTTACGTTAGTCAGCTTATCAAAGTGAAAAAGTTGTGTTCCACTGATTGGCTGCAACGAGAGGAGCCTAGTGACTTTCCTTTGCTCATCATTCACTTCATTTTTAGATAAGTTGTTTTGAAGTATGACATATACACACACACACACACACACACGTGTACAGATCGTAAATGGACACGCCAATGCTTTTCAAAAGTTGTATTCATCTGTGAAATCCAGCCATCTTCTATTGCTTTCCCCGGGTGTGTTAGCAGGGAGCTGGATCGGAAGTGGAGCAGCACCCATATGGGATGCTAGCATTGTAGGCAGCAGTTTAACCTGCTGTGCCACAGTGCTGGACCCTCTCTGCTGCCTTTTTAAGATTGCATTTTATTTGATACATGATGTTTTTCTGTGATATTTCTTGGTATTGATTTTTCTCTTGGTTGTTATTTGTTGGCCTTTCTGGATTTATGATTAATGTCTTTTGCACCAGTGAGTCTTCCTGTTATCTTTTTCTGATATTTCTTCTAGGCAGGTGTCAGACACACTCACTGTGTCATCCATACCTCTTCCCTCTCTCTTTATCATGGTTACATTTCTTTCTCTACTTGGGAAGTATCCTGAATACTCCTTTTAGGTTTAACTTTTACTTCATTGATCTTTTTGTTTTCTGTGCCCATTCTATAATTTATCCACCTAATGAATTAAAAAAAAACAACACTTGATTGTCATTTTCTTTTTTAAAGATTTTATTTATTTGAGAGAGAGGGCTTCCATCCACTGGTTCACTCCCCTATTGGCCACAACGGCAGGAGTTGCGCCAATCCGAAGCCACGAGCTGGGAGCTTCTTCCAGGTCTCCCACGCGGCTGCAGGGGCCCAAAGACTTGGGCCATTTTCTGCTTTCCCAGGCCATAGCAGAGAGCTGGATTGGAAGAGGAGCAGCCAGGACACAAACCAGCGCCCATATGGGATGCCGGTGCTTTAGGCCAGGGCTTTAACCCACTGCTCCACAGAACCAGCCCCTGTCATATGTTTTAATTGTAAACTTTCCTCTGGTTCTTTTTCATTCCTCTTTAGTAATTTACAGTTCTCTGTTCACTTTTTTTTTTTTTTTTTAATTTCTTTTTTTTTTTTTTTTTTTTTTTTTTTTTTTTTTTTGACAGGCAGAGTGGACAGTGAGAGAGAGAGACAGAGAGAGAAAGGTCTTCCTTTGCCGTTGGTTCACCCTCCAATGGCCGCCGCTGCAGCCGGCGCACCGCGCTGATCCTGGCAGGAGCCAGGAGCCAGGTGCTTTTCCTGGTCTCCCATGGGGTGCAGGGCCCAAGCACCTGGGCCATCCTCCACTGCACTCCCTGGCCATAGCAGAGAGCTGGCCTGGAAGAGGGGCAACCGGGACAGAATCCGGCGCCCCAACCGGGACTAGAACCCGGTGTGCCGGCGCCGCAAGGTGGAGGATTAGCCTATTGAGCCACGGCGCCGGCTTTTTTTTTTAATTTCTTTGAAAGAGCTACAGAGAGGGAGACAGAGAGGTCTTTCTCCGCTGATTCAGTCCCCAGATGGCCATTGGCCTAGAGCTGGACCAGGCTGAAGCCAGGAGCTAGGAACAACTTCCAAGTCTCCCATGTGGGTGGCAGGGGCCTAAGCACTTGGGCAATTCTCTGCTGCTTTTCCTAGGCCATCAGCAGGGGGTTGCACTTGAAGTGGAGTAGCCAGGACAAGAATCGGCACCCATACAGGATGCTGGTGTCATAGGTGGTGGCTTTACCCACTATGCCATAATGCTGGCCACTGGCTGCTGGTTTCTGTCAAAAAAAAAAAAAAATTACATTGAGAGACAATAATCCATAGTGTAACACAATGCCCATGAGTCTATACTATACTGGTAACAGTTAATTATTTTTTATTTTAATTATTTTTTTTTTTTGACAGAGTGGACAGTGAGAGATAGAGACAGAGAGAAAGGTCCTCCTTTGCCGTTGGTTCACCCTCCAATGGCCACCATGGCTGGCGCGCTGCGGCTGGCGCACCGCGCTGATCTGATGGCAGGAGCCAGGTGCTTCTCCTGGTCTCCCATGGGGTGCAGGGCCCAAGGACTTGGGCCATTCTCCACTGCACTCCCTGGCCACAGCAGAGAGCTGGCCTGGAAGAGGGGCAACCGGGACAGAATCCGGCGCCCCGACCGGGACAGAATCCGGCGCCCCGACCGGGACTAGAACCCGGTGTGCCTGCCAGCGCCACAAGGCGGAGGATCAGCCTATTGAGCCACGGCGCTGGCCTGTTTTAATTATTAAATTAATTAATTATTAATTTTTTTTTTACTTTGTGAAACATGCCCCTCCTCCTCTATTCCTGATACAGTGTCTTCCCTCCCCACCCATTTAAATCAGATTTAAATGTGAGTGAGGTTGACAAGTCCTCACACTTTCTCAGCTGTAGCTCCTGCTGCTGATTTCCTGTTAGTCCTCAGGCAGCACAGACCCACAGCTTGTGCTTCCATTGTCTTTGCATGTTTTCCCACTCTGCCTGGAATGGTGCTTTGGTTCCCTCCTCCCCTTGCTTATCTGTAACCACTCAAAACTCCACTCCAACCTCTGTGAAACAGCTTCCTCCCATTACCTCTCCCCTGCAGTCTTTCACTCCCCCACCTACAGTGATTCCCTCTTGTAATTCGTGGCTCCCATACCAAGTGTGCATGTTTCCTGACTTCCTTGACAATGTAAATTGATCACAGGCTTGCCCACCTCTCTGTCCTGTGAGTTCCTCTAAGACAGGGACTTGGCTTAGTATTTCCAACAGGTGTCCAGCAGTTTCGCAGTGGACTTTTTTTCCCTTCCTATAGAATGTTCGTCCTCACTGTGTGATGCTTGTGATCTTTGTCCTTGGGTTTTGCATAGTTTTTACCTCCTCTGATGTTTTGGGCACCACTCTAGTAATTTGGTAATTTCCTGTGACCACTGGGAAGTGACAATGACTAATTAAATTTTAAATGTTGTAGCATTTAGTGTTTACCTTTATTTAGTGATAAGAAGAAATCAAAGTGTAGAGGTTATTGAAAGCTTGCAGGCCTAGAAAGGCGACTCTTGTTATCTGTCAGCTTTGTTCCTTCCCTTGAAAAGCTGCAACTTCCTGCCCATTATAATTTATTTGCTAGATTGGAAGAAGTTGTTGAACTAGAAGCAAATCCCTTCAACAGTCTTTGAAGAGTCTAAGCAAGCTTTAAGATTATCATTATTTATGTCCAAATGGCAAGATCACTGACCTTCTAAATTGTGTGTTTCTAAGCTGCTTAGGTTACTTTTCGTTTTGTACAGATTATTCAGAAGATTTTTAAAATGCAGTGCTTTATATCTACCAGTGTCTTCGTCCACCCTTCTGTTCCTCTCGCTTCACCCTCTTGGTACATTCACCTCCTGTCCTCCTTTGTGTGCTGTCTAATCGTCGCTCTTCTGAGGCCCTGCTTGAAGCTGGGCAGAGTGAACTGCAAGGCCCCCCTAGTGAGAGAACAGGCTGCCCACTACAGCCGCAGTGGATGTCCAAGGGACCGTGAGCTGTGAGGCAGCATCTGCCTAGGAATTTGGCCTGTATTCTTTTTTATAAAATATTAAAATGTTTCACCTTTTTATTCAAAATGAAGACAGGTAAATCGTAAGTGCATAATCATGAAAGTACCACTTAAATCAGGGAACCCTATATTACCGGCCCTCCAAAATGGCCACTTGTTCTCTCTCCCAGTCTATTTTTAAGAACAGTATTTTTAAAACTTATTTATTTTAGAGACCTAGAGACAGAGATATATACACACATGAGATCTGATATGCTGTTTCACTCCTTCACTTCCAAAATGGCTGCAATGACCAGGGCTGGGCGGAGGCCAAAGCTGGGAGCCAGGAACTCCATCAAGGTTTCCCACATGAGTGGCCGGAATCCAGCCACTTTAAGCGCTCAACTGCTGCCTCTCTGGTTCTGCATTAACAGGAACCTGGAGTAAGGAGCAGAGCCAGAACTCAAGATGCAGGCACTACAGCGTGGGATGCGGGTGCTAAGCAGTTTGTTAACTACCAGACCAAATGCCTGACCCACTTTTGCAGGCTTTGTCTCTTTCCCAGTATACTAGTACTATTCCAATTTATGTACAAGGGAACTTTAAAAAGGTCATGAAAAATTGAACTAAAGGTAAGTTTGTTTTGGTACAAAAATGTTTTGGATTCCATGTGTACAGTGGTCTTCAAAAAAGTTAATAGAAAATGCATGTTATGAAAAAAAGCTATGCGTAGATTTTAAAATGTTTTTGCACCAAAATAAACTTATCTTTTAATCCAAATTTTCCATGAACCTTTTGAAATCTCTGGTTCATTTGTTTCCGAACTTCATAAAATGGAGTCATGTAGTCTGTTCTCAAATGTATCTGCTTTTGTTGGCAAACTTTGTGAGTTTCATTAGTGTTGTTTTATCAACTGTGATTAATTTATATTCATCACTGCGTATCAGGCAAAACTGCAACCTGTGGACTGGCTGTATGATTTTGTAAATAAAGTTTTACTGGACGACAGCCAAACCCATGTTCCCTGTGTCTGTGTTGGATTCCAAAGGCAGGGTTGAAGAGATGTGACAGAATTAGGGACCTTACGGCCAACAAAGCCTGAAATATTTACTGTCTGGCTTTTCACAGAAAACATTTCTTGATTACAATGTGTGACTCTCCCACAGTTCAGCAGGCTTTGGCCACTATACCACACATTTTTTGACTGTTACTGTAGGCGTCTTAGGTACCCATGTATGTGTTTTCCTAGAGGGATTCACTGGAGTGGCATTGCTGGGTCACAGGGTGTATTAATATTTGCCTCTGGCAGATACTGTCTGTTCTCCAGTTTACACTCCCAGTAGCAGTGTTCGAAAGTTGAATTGCTGCGTATTCTAAGATTTGGTATATCCAGGTTTTAAAATTTTAGACATTTTGATCAATATGTCATTTTGTCTCATTTTAGTGTTATTTGTATTTCCATGGTGATGAATGAGGTTGAGCACATTTTCATTCATTTACTGCCATTTTGGTCTCCTATTTGGATAGTCTTTTTCTGACTGTTTGGTAGTTCTTTGTACATTCTCAGGGCATTCTTTGATGATATATGTATTGCAAATATTTGTCTATTGTGAACTTTCTACCCTTGTTCTTCTATTTAATGGTTGTTTAAAAAATTGTTTTGTAAAATTTATATGAACCATGACTAATGCAACAGCGTGGCTGAATGTTACATACATTGAGCATGGCCTTTGTGAATACATGATAGCTACCCCAGCCTTGTCAAGGCTCATGCCCACTGGAAACCCCATGGCCTTGCAGCTTACTTAGCTTGTTTCTGTGTTTTTCTGTCTGTTGAATCGAGAATATGATTGATTTGCTGGATTCATATTCATCCTGGGGTCTGGACAAGGACAGCGTTCTTATCTTTCACTGGTGAATATTAAAAACACTTCCAAGACTTAAAAGTCTTCAGTTTTATGGGAGTCTTCATTCAGTATTTCATGGTATGCTACATAGTCAATTTATTAAGATGATGCAGTATCAATTATTTGGATCAGATCTGAGTTTTTTTTATTCCTGATGAGAACTGTTTTTTTCTGAGAATCTTAGAGGTTTAGAAGTTGGAGCTGACTTTCCTAGCTTTAGATTGCACTAGGTTGGGTCAGTTGTATGTGGTAATGTGTATACTACATGATTTGTGAAGTTCTTTAATATTTTTTTCTTCCCTTTTTTGTTGGAGTTTTATAAATAGTAGCCCAGGACAGAACTTCTTGATTAAAACATATTCATTTATTTTAGTTTTTTGAGGTTCAGATCTATAATAGGTGCTGGCGATCTGAACTGAGAAATATTTGGAGATACTCTAAACCTGGAGACATTTTCTCTGAAGTCTAATTGAAGTGCAGCTGTTTAATTGAAAGGCAGGTTTGCCTCTTTCAAAGCAAAGATAAGAGTTTTGCCAATGATATGCAACTGCATTGTTTTAGTGAGTTTTTATATGTACTTTAACATCTGTGGTTTTTTTTTTCCAGGATAAACACTATTAGGGTGGATGATGCTGTTGTCTACGTATCTGTGGCCATGGCACAAGAACATAGTAAGTACTATGCCATACTTCCTCCATAAAGCATTAAGTTTCTGTATTTACCTTTAACACGAGAGAAATGGAAACACAGAAAAAATTTCAACTCTTCTCTCAAAAAGATCAATTTATTTGGTCACCCTTCTGAGCCTATAACTTTATGTGCTAATATATTGATAGTGATTTATCCTGTGTTTTGATACACACAGAAGTGCTCAAGCTATTCCCTATAAACAGAGTGGACATTAGGCTTGGATCCATGTCATGCAACCATCTGTTCACCACATTATGAGGTTGAGGAACGGATCAGAGCTCCAGGGTAGGCCCTGCTCAGGGACAGTTCCGTCTCCACTTTGTCTTTGGTTGGCTTGAACTGTGGCTACATCAGCTAGTGTTACCTGGCTAGAGGGATGGTGCTATTGTAGCCAGGGACATCCAATGCAGGTTTGCTCAGAGCTTCTGGCACAAGTCTCCTCATACCTAGGATAGAGGTACAGGAAGACGCTGCCTCTTTTCTGGGTGGTGGTGTGTGCTTGTGTGAGGTCTGTTGTGACTGCAGCCTGCTGGCTCTCTCTGGAGCATGAACCACACAGGGCGGAAGACAGAGTCCGGAATCACAGGGAAGCCAGCCCCGGTGCCTGCCCCTACTCCGGACATCCAAGTATTTGGGCCAGTCCATTTCCTTTTTTGTTGAAGCCAGTTTGAGTTGGAAGCCAAAACATCCTAAGTGATTCATTTAATCTCCATTTTATTTTTAGTAATCCATTAGTTTCTCCCTGGGGGATGTGGGAGTAATTGCAAAGCAAGGCAAAATAACACAGTTAAATTAAACTGGCGCAGCGTGTCGTGTTGGCTGGCGTGCTTTCTTGCAGCCGCTCTCAGGTAGTGAGTTAGCATTCAGAGACATGAGAATAAAACACACCCCTTTCAGCTTCTCTTTTTTTCTCCTGGAGGTTTGACTTTTAATCAGCTCACTTAGACTGTGAGCCCTTCAAAGGATCTTGGATTACCAACACAAAACTACCCCCTTCCTTGTCTGTGTGTGTATTTGGCAGTGCACACCTTGTGTGTATGTTTTTTTAAAGCACCCTGTACTCACACTTATAAATCCTTGTTTGCTTTTGTCCCTCAAAATTTAAATTTCACAGATAAAGAGTAGCATAACAAATATTCATATATACCTTCCTGACCCCAACACAGTAGAGAAACGGAGTGTTTACCAATTTCACCAACCAGTTAGGAACCCAGGGTAGTCTTCCCTGAAAGCGGTTCCCTGTCTCAGCCCCCAATGAACCACTGTCCTGTGTTGGTCTTTATTGTTCCCTGTAATTGTGTTTTTACCACGCATGCATTGTATGACTTCTCTGTGCTTAAACTTCAGGTTTAAAGTACATGTTATGTGCTTTTGTTGTTGAAAATCACACTACATCCAGGATCACTGAAAGAGTCATCAAAAGATCTGTTATTAGGCTTCCTAGTGATCTGCACCAAAACGAGGTCGACTTTAAGTGGCTGAGTTTGAGTCAGCATGCCAGCGGCTTTTGTCTCATCTGCAGCTACAAAGCACTTTGCCGTGCTGCTCTGCTTGCTGCTGAGTTTTCTTTCTGAACCCCCTTCGGCATTCCTGTGCAGGCTTGGAATGTGTTGGACGCTTTCAGACCCAATGTGTCCTCCGTGAGCTTTTTACAGTGTGGTGATCGCGGTCTCACTTAAATAGTTTTAGTCCTCCTGTGGTCCGAATGCATGCTTGAGGCAAACTTAACGCGCATCTATGTCTTTTTCTCATTCTGACAGGTAGCTGTCACGCCTGCAAGGTTTCACTTCTGTGCATTCTAGATTTGTCAGTTTATTGCCTTGCTACTTGTGCTGCTGGCAGTGGGTGTAGGAGACATCTGCTCCTTTGACCTGACCATTGACCATGACTGTACCTCGAGAGCCTCTCACAAATCTTTCTTGTTCCCTCATTTCCCTTATTTTATTGCAAGGCAACATTGGATCATATCGATTACTTTGTACCACTCTGGTCTAAAGTGGATCTTAAGTTATTAAACTTCATTCAAAAAGCTCATTCTTTGACTGTTGGAGGATTCTTGTTACACTTTGTTCTTGTTTGGAATATGGCCTCTGTGAAGCTGAACAGTCAGTTCCATTCACAAACCATGCATCCTCTCCGCTTCAGAACCTGATTACTGGAACAGTGTCAGAGAAAGATTTATGAAAATCAAAAGAAAATCTCTGTGGTGTGTGTGTGTATCATTTTTATTTAAATGTTGAACTTTTTAAAAAAGAACAAGCTCAAAGTATTTTTCTCCTCAGTTCATACATTTATTCATGTTACAGAAGAAAAACTATAACATCTTTTGTTGAAATTGCATTTTAGGTTTTTGTGCTTTTTATTGTTAAAAGAGTGAGTTCTTCTTTTACTTATATTTAAATGTAACTGTCTTTTTTTTTTTTTTTTAATTTTTTTTGACAGGCAGAGGGGACAGTGAGAGAGAGAGACAGAGAGAAAGGTCTTTGCCGTTGGTTCACTCTCCAGTGGCCGCCACAGCCGGCGCGCTGTGGCTGGCACACCGCGCTGATCTGATGGCAGGAGCCAGGTGTTTCTCCTGGTCTCCCATGGGGTGCAGGGCCCAAGGACATGGGCCATCCTCCACTGCACTCCCTGGCCACAGCAGAGAGCTGGCCTGGAAGAGGGGCAACCGGGACAGAATCCGGCGCCCCGACCGGGACTAGAACCCGGTGTGCCTGCCAGCACCACAAGGCGGAGGATTAGCCTAGTGAGCCGCGGCGCCGGCCTAAATGTAACTGTCTTGAGCTTCCCCGACCCCATTGTGGACCTGGGATCTGAAATCACAGTGTTGCTGGTGTGAGAACATTTTAGCCATCACATGGAGATACCCAATATGTGGGATTCCAGAGTACAACCTGTCTCCCACCTCCCTACGGGCTGTGATCAAGATGTGCTATTTCAGAGGTCCAACCAAATAAAAGCACAAAAATGCAAGATAGGATATCTAGGTTATAATCCTCCAATATGTTTTTGTCTTTTTTTTTTTTTTTTAAGAGAGTAGGGGCTCTTGAAAAATTTCTTTGAAAAATCAGTTCAGTGAATCAACATCACTCTATTTTGTGTTCTTCTGGAATGGTGCCTTTCTCCTTTTTTAAATCTTTATAAAGGTACTTGTAGACTTCGGCTGTTTTTGTACCTCAGAATGAAATGGTGTGCTTGTGGGCGTGGCCCAGGGCCAGGGGAGCCTCTGGCAGTGGCTCGGCTCTGTAATTAGGTCTTGCTCTCCGCCCCCGGTGGACGTGGAAGCACCGGCTGTAGACCATTTAGTCTGGGAAGGCAGCACATGAATCATCTAAATTGGCACAAATTATCTGGAATGCTTCTCGGTGGTTTCTGCTGCTTATTGTGTGATTGAGGGAATTAGAAAAGGAAGCTTGTTCTTGGAATTTGACAGTATTATAGAGTCAGTGCACACTGGTGAAAGCAGATAGACTGGTTCCCTAGATAGAGTGAAAAGCCGTGGGATAGTTGATGTTTTGTAAGCAGGTGTGATTTCATGGGTCTCTTTTAGAAAAGTTCGTCCACGTTCTAGCCGTGTCCTCTCTGTGGAAGGTAGGGAGGAGCTGTTGCCTGTCTTCCAGCTCCTGTCCTTTGACCTCTGGCACTCTTGAGGGAAATGAAGGGCTGTGTGGCTGCCTGGAGCCTTCCTAACCCCACAGCACGAGGGAGGCAGGAGGAAGCCCTACAGCTTGTAATGCCCCATTTGTCTGCATCTCTCTTGCGTATTATTTATTGGTGAGGTAGAGTTACAGAGAAAGGGAAAGACAGAAAGGAAGGTCTTCCATCCACTGGTTCACTCCCCAAATGGCTGTAACAGCTGGAGCTGGGCCATCCTGAAACTAGGAGCCAGGAACTTCTTCCATGTCTCCCAGGGGCCCAAGAACTTTGCACTGCTTGCCTAGGCCATAAGCAGAGAGCTGGATCAGAAGAGGAGCAGCCAAGACACAAACTGGCACCCATGTGGGATGCTGGCACCTCAGGCGGAGGCTCAGCACAGGCCCTGTCCATATCTCTGTTTAAAATGGAAATTTGGTCTCTTTGTCTTCCCTGTTTGAAAATAATGGGTTCCTAGACTTGGCATGGCTTGTTCAAGGTGCCTGGGAGTAAAGTGGTCAAAGTCATCTTTTGTGTTCACTGAATGATAAATCGACAGTGTTTCATTTTATTTTAAAAGATTTTCTTTGTTTCAGTTTACTGTGTAATAAACCTTTAAAATAATAACATTCATTTCAAAGTTGAAGATACTTGTAAATCACTACTCAGGGAAATAAAATGAAGACTTTTCCTAAATAGAGTAAATCTTATTTTTTTTTTCTCTTGTTTTCTCTGGAGGTGGTTTTAAGGGTCATTTCCAGCATGTATTTAGAGGAGGGCTTACTATGTCTGCTCTGAAGAGAAAAGGCTGAGGAGATTTATCCATTTATCCATTCAGTAGCTAGAAGACCACACTTTTCACTTGTAATGTGAGTTGACTTTTGGGGATGTGGCTGTATCTATATTGTGGGCATCTCCGAGAAGAGTGGCTTCTGGCAGTGAGCAGAAGGAAGCCACAGCTTGCTGTGCACCTCACTGTTTCCTTAGCTGGACTTGACTGCTTCGTGGCACATTTGCCTGTGCATGTGAATTAGGTTTTCTTTGTTAGTCCAGGGCGGTACTGTTGGTTAGACCTTGTTGTGTTCACTTTGGAGTTCTTGTAAATCGTGTGTTCGAATGATAAAATTATTGTTAGCACACCTGCTGAGTGATTTTGCAGTGAGTTCTAAGATGCTGATTGCAGAAGTAGTTCTTGTCAGTGACTACCCTTCATGTAATTCCTGACTCGATGGGAATGTAAGATCTTTCCTCTAACATAAAATACCAAGGGTTTTAGGTTGTGTTCATAAAAAAGGCCTGCTGGCTAAGAACTGTGACCTTAATGTCCTAAAGACTTGTTCAGTACCCAATTAACTTTTCACTTAATCTCCATTTGGAATTAGGAACTAAGAGACCTTGCTTCAGTACCAAAAACAAATCTAACTTGTTACCCTGGCTTTGTATATTGTGTAAATAATTGGATCATTAGCCATCATCTAAACAGGAGGCATCAAAGATTCACCTTTTCTGGTCATTTAACATAATTTCTTGGCTTCTAGATTACTTCAGATAAATTATTTCTCCACTGGCTGTGAATAACTCTTGTTAGTGCTGGGTACAGTGACTGCAAGTCAAGAATTCTACAGTTCTTAGAGTAGAAATATATCAAGGGGGTTGTATTTTATCCCTTCCAGTGACAGCTGCCTTCTCAGTTTTCTGAATGAATGCTAATACCTGATGAAAGCCTCCCACTCTGTCTGTCTCTATCTCTCTCTTAATTTCCTTCTCAAACCAATTAAATAGAATCAGCCTAATCTGCGGATTTAGGTGTTCCCTCTGTAATGTGGAGAACTCTACTGAACAGAGTATGTGCAGATATGCCATCTGTCTCGATTTTTGTCTGAGAATTTGGCCCCATCCCTAAAATCTGATGTTATTCCCACAGCGGCCTCAGTTCAAAGATGGAGAGACCAGTGTGCTTGTACTCTGCACATGTCCAGTCTGTTGGATGTAAAGTCCAGGCCGAGGTCCAGCCTTTATTGTTAGTGTAATTTGATCCCTTAATTGTGTCTTGATGATCATTTGCAATAATGTCCATTTGGTTGTATTTGATGTGATAAGAAAATCACATTTAATACTTTGTTCTCAGCAAATTTTAAAAATATTTGTTAAAAAATAGTATGTTATTGTGAACCAATGTAGGAAATGCAGAGAAATAGACAAAAAATTGAAAATTATCTATAACATCATCATCCACAGTGGCTGTTCTAACATTGACTAATAATGTGGTCTCATACACCATAGTTATGGGGGCGTCACACCAGTTACTTGTAAGGGACTGGCTGGAGGTGATGACCAGAAGGTGGAAAGTATCTTATCTGTGGTGTGTGTTAAACACAGTAGCTTGTAACTGCAAGCAGTTATTTCTGCTGGGTGTAATCATTTCATCATAGGCTAAAGGAAAGAGCTTCTTCAATGGTAAGCTGGGCTCTGCTTAGCTTTTGTTTCCACTGATTTTTCAGAAGAAATTTTCTTATGCTAGCTATGTTTCTCAATTTAAGTATCAATTTTTGATTTTTAACGAAAGCTTAACATGAGTGTAACTTTTGGTTTTGAAGTGGAAAAAATATAAATGTACGCTCACACACTGTAAAGAATGGCATGCTTTTAAGAGTATTGTCCTCTGCTCCCCTGATAGAAAGATAGGAGAGAAAGCGCGTCATCAGAGGCTGCAGGTGGTAATCGTGGAAGGGTGACTGCAGGTCAGGGTGTCTCGTGTCTGTCCCCTTGTGTGTTCTGTCTGCTGTCCCTCTTCTTTCTGCCTCCCCCCAGTAGCAGCTTCAAGAAACTTAGCAAGGCTCTGCTCCATGGCAGACGTGTTGAACTCTGCACTGACTCAGACCCCTGTGATTGTTTCCCATTCTCTCATGTGACAGTTCACAGTAACTTAGGTTATTCCTGTCTGCTTTTCAGATCCTCATCTTGGAAAGATTCATGTAAACAGCAGTCCTCTCTTTTGATGGGAAAGTATCTGTCCTTTGTGGTGTTTGACAGTTTCTGAGCATTCTTTGCTGACCATCTTCTCTGGCACTCAAAATAACTTGGTATGCCACACTCTCTCAGCATCCAGTGGGCTTCCTTTAAGTGTTCATGCTTACCAGAGGCGTTTGCCATGAGCAGTGATGCACTTCAGCCACTTGGCCAGTCATGACCCCAACAGGTTTTTGTCCAGAAGCCATTGTGGTGTACACAGAGCCAATAATAGAACTTTGTGCACTACCCACTTTCCCAAGTAAAGAGTGTAAAAGCTGCTTTAAAGGGAGTCTGCATTTTGTGGCGTCACTCAGCTTTGAAGCAATGTCCCTTCAGATTTTTGCCTGGGAAAGTCAACCCCTGGAAGAAAACAAAGATCTTTCAGAGATTGGGTTCCAGCAAGCATGACTGTTAGTAAGAGATGGCACTGTCTTTGAAGATCCTTTGCCTACATAGCAGCAGCTCACTGGGTCTCACCTTTGCTACCGCAGTCCCTTCCAATGAGGGACTGATTGATTTTAAATTATTTGGCAAATACTGCCAATTCTAAAGTTACTTTATAAACATTTTGGTAAATGTTCACATTTGGATCCATTGTTGTTGTTATAATGTTTTTAGTTTTAAGCATCAGATTGTAGTCTTAGCATTTTAAATGATTGAAGAAAGCAAGTTTTTGTTCTTCAAAAGGTACTATTATTAATAAATAGTAATTGTGTGTTTCCCTTAAGGGTGGCTCTATGAGCATTTAGATTTTGCATGATTATTTTCAGCAGTTAGGAACTTTTTGCAAAGCACTCATTAGATTGATTTCAGTTAACTTTTCCCAGCCCTAATGATAGTGAGTGGCATAGTAAAGGACCTTGACAAGTTACAACATGGTCTAGCAGGGAGTTACTGGTTCTGTTCAGGTTAGTACTCCTGCAGTCAGGTTGTTAGGTTTTTGTTTTAGATGAGATGCCAGTTTCCTTATTGAAAGTACTTAGATTATGTTTGCAGTTGGCTTTAGTCCTTGAAGTGGGCTATCTCCATCCTATTTCCTTCTCCTTTTTCGATGAGAGAGAAATCTGACCTGTGTGGAGGATGGGAGATGGAGGAGGTTCAGATAAAGAAGGAAGCGCTGGGCATGCTCTGGGGAGACAGAGAGGAAAGTGAAGGCTCTGTTACCTGACGGGTTAAAGCCTGTCCCTGCTTCTTCAGCTGTTTGTGTTCCGCCTTTCTCACACTGGGTAAGGCTGACTTCTAATCCAGCTCAGGGACAGCTTTTGAGCAGTCACTCATTTATCGGTTTGCCTGTTGTTCACAAGAGATACTCAGTTAACAGAACATTTGACCTCCTGACTATAAGATAAAAAAATGAAGCTCACTCTGTAAGAGCCTTTCTGATTTCCTTACCAGATGAAGTCCTCCTTTGTTAATTCTGTAAGGAGGCAATGAACTAAGCTGAACTTAAAAAAGGGAACCCTCTTCCCTACTGTTGCATACTAGCTTTCCCCCACCCCAAAGGAGTAAGAAGTTATTTTCAGATTTTAAGACAAGTTAAAGAGTAGTGTAGTTTCCGGCTGGCGCTGTGGCTCACTTGGCTAATCCTCCGTCTATGGCACCAGCACCCCGGGTTCTAGTCCAGGTTGGAGCACTGGGTACTAGTCCCAGTTGCTCCTTTTCCAGTCCAGCTCTCTGCTGTGGCCTGGGAAGGTGGTGGAGGATGGCCCAGGTGCTTGGGTCCCTGTACTGGCATGGAAGACCGGGAGGAAGCACCTGGCTCCTGGCTTCGGATCGGCACAGCGCCGGCCATAGTGGCCATTAGGGGAGTGAACCAGCCGAAGGAAGATCTTTCTCTCTTTCACTGTCTATAACTCTCTCTCACTGTCTAACTCTGCCTGGCAAAAAATAAGAGTAGTATAGTTTCCAGTGACTTCCAGCTCTTAGTTTTTGTGATCTTCCATAAATTGGGCAAATCAAGGTTGCCACATTCTTTAAGATTCTTGGAATCCTTGTTTGGAATAATTGCTATTAGGAGTGATCTATCTTTTCACAGTAGGTAGGGACATTGCTTGTGAGGATGACAGTGAAGTCTGTCACACCTGCCAAGATGGGATCTGGACTCTGAAGTCTTTGCTGCCTTCTCTAGCCTGCCACTTCAGGTCTCCGTCCTCACTGCCAGGTTTCTAGGCAGCAGCATCAAGTACTTTCTTCCTAATGTTGGAATAGAGGTGTGGGGGTCATGGTGCTTTTTGGAGGTGTTTGTAGGTCCATTTCTTTATGTCTCAGTGCTTGACAAATGACAGAAAAAATGAAAGAAAGAAAAGCAGGCTTCTTAGCTTTATGGTGTCAGTGATGTTTATTGAATGCAGTGCATCACTAATTCCGGGCATGAGAACCAACTGGTCTACAACAGCTTCTTGGTTCCTATTTCTCAGCTGTTTTTCAGCACAAGAGAAGATGTACTCACTTGGATGCACCCAAGAGCAGCAGAGGGCTGTAGGGTTCTCCCTGTGACCTTCAGAAGGCCATGTGGTCTGCATTTCCTCTTGCTTGTTGGCCCATTTCCCCAGATGAGATCATGAATAACAATGAAAAAATGCTGTCTAGTAAACTGTAAAGTGTTGTAAATTGGAGAAGGTGTCATCACCACTCCTCTGTCCTCTTCCTGGGTGGCCTGCTATAAATGGTCTCTGTGAAGTTCCTGATGTCCATCTGATTACCGGCTGCTTTTGACAGTACTGTTCCCAGGGAATAGCCATTTCCTGATGAAGCCAGCTTTTTTTAAAAGGAAAGGATTTTCACATTGAACAAATGTGTCATGTAGTGCGTTAAAGTGAGGTTTTGGATATTTCATAATATTTACAAGTAGAAAAGTTACTGTACAGTATATACAGCAGTTTCCTCTTGGCAGTGACCATGAAGTTGTTGGCCATATGAAAAGTAGCTGTCTTTTATGAATACTGATTCAGAGTGTCTCAGTCTAACTTCTTATTCAGAGGTAGGACAACTTTTCTGACTTCAAGCCTTTTGTGTATTGGTGATTTAACTCTGCCCTTGTGCTTTTTACTTTGCACCTATTGATGGCAAAGACTGTGTTCATGGAGAGATATGTGACTTGGATTACAGGAAGTATCATTTACAGGGACAGTTAAGAGGGAAGAGGAGGCATTTCCCCCCCACCACCACCACCCAAAAGTAATTCAGTATATTA
Source organism: Oryctolagus cuniculus (assembly GCF_051225735.1). NCBI lineage: Eukaryota > Metazoa > Chordata > Mammalia > Lagomorpha > Leporidae > Oryctolagus > Oryctolagus cuniculus. Next base: position 22,211,511 of record NC_142886.1, read on the forward strand.
TTGTAGCGAGACGGCGGAACTGTTGTTATCTGTTATGAGCAAAGAGATGGCGCTTCTGCTGCAAGGTGCTGTCTGGGCAAGCGCCTCTCTCTGTGTGCTGATGCCATGTCAAACTTGGAAGCAGGCCTAAAAATGCTTGTGCCTTGGCAGCAGCTTCTCATTGGAAATGCTTGTTTTCTCATAGTAAACCTGTGTTGACTCTAATGGGAGCTCTAAAAAACCATATCATGGAGATCTGACGTTGCTCAGAGCTGGCCGATAGCTGACACTGACAAACCCCTTGGAATTGTTTCAGAACATTAATCGCTTGCTGTCAGCAGCTTGTCCCACTGAGGGGAAGTGATGGGCTGATGATCGCATGTGTTGTGAGACAGTAGGGACATTTCTGAGCTCACATTGTCGTTCATTCCTTTCCAATGTATATTAAAATCAAAATGTTAGGAAGGGCGGTGACAATTGTTCAATCAACAGGAGTCACTGTTCACTGACTCCCCATGTAGGATCTCTGTCCTTAATGTGTTGTACTATGCGAATTAACAGTAAAACTAGTCTTCAAACAGTACTTTATACTTTGTGTGTTTGTGTGGGTGCAAACTGTTGAAATCTTTACTTAGTATATACTAAGTTGATCTTCTGTATATAAAGATAATTAAATCTTAATGAAGAATGGGATGGGAGAAGGAGTAGGAGATGGGATGGCTTGTGGGTGGGAAGGTGGTTGGCGGGGGGGACTGCTATAATCCAAAAGTTGTACTTACGAAATTTATATTTGTTAAATAAAAGTTTTCTTAATAAAACAATGGTGAACAGCAAAAAAAAAAAAAAAAAAAAAAGAAAGGCTGTGACAAACCTGATGCATAGAATTTGTTTTCAAGAATTTTGGGTATTTAAAAAGTACGGTGTCAGTTGGCATTGTGGCTCATGGGTGAAACCCTCCCCTGTGATGCTGTCATCTCATGTGGGCACCAGTTAGAGTCCCAGCTGCTCTGCTTCCAATCCACCTTCCTGTTAATGTACCTGGGAACACAGCAGAGGATGAGTCAAGTGCTTGGGCCCCTGCACCCACATGGGAGACCTGGAAGAAGCTCCTGGCTTCAGTCTGGCCCAGCTGTTGGGACCATCTGGGGAATGAACCAGCAGTTGGAAGCTTGGTCTCCCTCCTGCCTTCCTTTAACTCTGCCTTTCAAGTAGTAAAATAAATCTTAAAAAATAAAATGTTATTGTTAGAGCTAGCAAAAAAAATGTATCCTTTTTCTTGGAAGTTATGCCTTTGTTGAGAGAAAAAGAAGTGTATGGTAGTATGGGGAATACTTGATTCATCCCAGGAAAACATTTCAACCCTTGTTAGAACAGAATTCTCTAGATTAGGTGTTTGGCCTTGGAGTTAAGACAATTAGGGCACCTGTGTCACACATCTGAGTGCCTGGGTTCAGTGCCTTGCTCCAGTTCCTGACTCAAGCTTCTTGGTGCTGTAGACCCTGGGAGGCAGCAGTTATGTCAGGTACTGGCTTCCTGCAGTTCACATGCAGGCCTGGATTGAGTTCCCAACCCAGGCTGCTGTGGGCATTCAGGGAGTGAAAGAGTGGATGAGAGTGGTTTTTTTTTTTTTTTTTTTTTCCCTCTCTCTGAAAAATAAGAAACTTTTAAAAACAGAATTCTCACTCAAGAGATGGATGTTTATTTAGGCAATGAATTCTTTGAGATTAAGGTGAAATCATGTAGTGCTTAAATACTCAAATATACAGAGAAAAGATCTAAGTTGTTGAATGTCAGTAGGAACTTATTGTGCTATGTTGAAGAGGATTTTTTTTTGTCTCTGCCTGTGGTCAGACTAATTGACTATTCCATATGAGGTGAATCAGTTCTTTTATTGGACCATTTATTAAATGTTAAATTCTACCCACACATAAGTAAAGTGCCCCTAAGGCATGTTTCCTATTTATAACGTTTGATATTTGGGTTTTAATGTTTATTGCATCCATCATATCTCCATTTTAAGGATCAATAAATAAAAGTGTTAAGTGTTTAGGTATTTGTAATAGTAGCAAAATAAGTAATTTAAAGAGCAGGAAACATGGGCTCATGCACATTTCCTTAGAAGTTTAATCTATGTTAGTACGATGCAGAGATCACTCAAGAGATACTGTCTTTTGCCACTTGTTCTCATTATTTTAGTCAAGTATTGTAGCCATTGTACTGTAGTAACTCTAGACTTCCCAATCAATGCATTTTCCATTGGTTGGCACGAAGAAATTGAAAAACTTCTAAAGATCAGTAGTAATTGGTTGACTGTAGGGTTAAGGAGAGGAAAGAATCAAAGAAAACTTTATGGCAAGCCCATGATGCGATCTGTTGGCAATCAGCTTGGCTTTGGCAACCCAGCTCCTTCATTTCTTCTGCTTTCCAGTAGTAAAGCCATCCTTTCCCATCTTCTGTGGAGCCCTTCTTTGCACGGTTAACCTCTGTTCTGTCCAACCCGCTTCCCTTTCACCTTTCCTCGGATGTGAGTCCTTGAGTCGTATCATTCCAGTCTCTCTCCCTATCATTCCAGTCTCCATCCATGCACTTTCTTTCCTGTAAATGTCCTTCGTGTTCTCTGCAGCACACATTCTTTGACCCCTCTCAAGTTTTGCCCATTCTCCCTCTTTGCTGCCAGTGTGGGGAGAACAAAAAGCAGAAATGAGGAGTCTTATTCCATCCCTCTCTTATGTCTTTGCTCCTTCTTCTTCAAGTTTATTTTTTATTAGATATACTATACATCCAGCAAATGCATAGATCCTCAGCTTTCAATTGGTGGTGTTTCTGGTTGTGGGCTGTTACCAGTAAAGTTGTTATAAACATTCTTGTTTAAGTTGTTTTGGAGCCACATATTTTCATTTCCCTTGGGTCATACCATGAGTAGTATTGTTGGAGCAAAGGGTAGGTGGGTGTGCATTTTATTGTGCAAGAAACTGCCAAACCGTTTTCCCAGAGTGGCTGTGCTATTTTATGTAGTTGTGCCAGCAGTTTTTGAGAGTTCCAGCTGCTCTACATTTCTCACAATCGTTTGGTGTTAATAGTTTTCTTTTTAAAATGAATTGTGCTCTTTATTATATTTTTAATGATTTATTTTATTAATTTGAAAGGCAGAGAGGAAATGAATCTTTTATCTTCTGGTTTACTCCCCAGTTGGCTGCAGTGGCCAGGGCTGGCCCAGGCCAAAACCAGGAGTCTGGAACTCCATCTGAGTCTCCCACTTGGGTGCAAGAGACCAAGCAATTGGACCATTCTCTGCTGCCCTCACGGGCACATTAGCAGAGAGCCGGATTGGAAATGGAGCATCCAGAATTCAAACCTGTGCTTATATAGGATGTTACAATCACAGGTCGTGGCTCAACCCACTGAATCACAAGGCCAGCCCTGAGTTTTTGTTTGCTCATTTAGCTATGTGATGAGTGTTAAATCATATCTCATTGTGATTTTAAGTTGCTTTTTTCTGATGACTGATGATTTTGGATCACCTGGTTCTGTGCTTATTGGCCATTCCTATGGCCATTACCTATTTTTGCACAGTACCTTTTTCAAATCTTAAATTTTCTAAATCAGTATCATTACAGTCTTCTTATGTTGACTTGTAAGATTTTGAGAGTGCTTCAAAGAGTTTGTGGAAAAATAGAATCAAAAGATGTTTATTTTTATGCACAAAATTTGAGATTCATGCGTAGTAGTATGCATTTTCAAATAGTTGGGTCTCTGTCGCTTATATGGGAGAACTAGATTGAGTTCTTAGCTCCTAGCTTTGATCTGGCCCAGCCCAAGTGTTGCCAGCATTTGTGGAGTGAACCAGCAGATGGGAAGATCTCTTACTTTCTGACTCTATGTCTCTGTCTTTCAAATGAATAAGAATAAATAAAGACTCAAAAATTCAAACCTCACATTTAAAAAAAGAAAAAGAAAGAAAAAAAAAACCAGGCTGCCCTGAGTGTTTCTGTCTCTTCTTTTCTCTGGTCTGTTCACATGCTGTTACACTCTAGCTTGAGTACTATCGCTCTGTGATGAAGTCATCCAACTTCATTCTTTGTTTTTTGTTTGTTTGTTTTGACAGGCAGAGTTAGTGAGAGAGAGAGAGAGAGAGACAGGTAGAAAGATCTTCCTTCTGTTGATTCACTCCCCTAATGGCCGCCATGGCCAGCGCTGCGCCGATCCGAAGCCAGGAGCCAGGTGCTTTCTCCTGGTCTCCCATGCGGGTACAGGGCCCAAGCACTTGGGCCATCCTCCACCGCCTTCCCGGGCCACAGCAGAGAGCTGGACTGGAAGAGGAGCAACTGGCGCCGCAGGCGGAGTATTAGCCAAGTGAGCCGCAGCGCTGGCCTCAACTTCATTCTTTGAATTGCTTTGGATATTATAGATCCTTTGTATTTTCATATAAATTTTGGAGTCAATGTGTCATGCCTGCCTGATTCCCTTGAAACCTATATTTCAGTTTGTGGAGAATATAGACATTCTGATATTATTGAGTCTTCCTATCTGTGAACCTCTCCACTTAATTTCTGTCAACATTGTTTATAGTTTTCAATATAGAGTTGTACATCTTCCATTAGATATATTGTTTTCATTTGACATATTGGATTTTATATGTCTTGTTATATATTCCTCTGTGTAATTTTTCAAATTTCATTTAATTGTCCCCTTACTGGTATACAAAAACAGAATTGCTACAGACCGCCCAAATTCCATTGCTAGTTCCATATTGTGTGTGTTTGTGCATCTGTTATTTTTATAAGGTTATTTGCATACATAATCATATATGTTTGTGAATATGGACATTTTCATTTCCTTTTCCATCTTTATACCATTTAAAATGTTTTTCTGTCCTTATTAAGCAACTTAGAACTTTTAGTACAATGCGAGCTAGGAGTGGTGAGAACAAATACTCTTGCCTTATCCTGATCTTAGGAAGAAAGTGCAAGTGTTTCACTGTTAACTCATACCTAATTTTTTTTTTTTACACTCTAGCTTCTGCTCTTTTAAAGCTCTGTAATTTTGTATTCTTATTCCCAAGTCCATGATGCTCAATCTGCATATTCCTGGGCTATCCCGTGCTTGTGATATTCCTGCATTACCCCCACTTTTCTCTTTGTTTTCTGCTTCCTTTCCCAAGAAGTGTTTTTTTCTTCTTCTGTTCCATCATCCCTTCTGTCCTCCTACCTCTGTGAAAATACTGTTTTCTCTCTCTCTCTTTCTAAAGATTTATATATTTGTTTATTTGAAAATCTGAATTAGAGAAGAGAGGGAGGGAGAGACAGAGATGTCTTCCATCTGCTGGTTCATTCCCCAAACAGCTGCAGTGGGCCAAAGCCAGAAGAGGAGCTTCTTCCAGGTCTCTCATGTGGGTGCAGGGGCCCAAGCATTTGGACCATCTTCCACTGCTTTCCCAGACCACAGCAGAGAGCCGGATCAGAAGTGGAGCAGCCGGAACTAACTGGTGCCCATGTGGGATGCTGGCACTGCAGATGGCACCTTAACCGCAGCACTGGTCTCTACTGTTTTCTCTTTTACTGGCTTCTTTTCTCATTCATTTATTCTTTTTTAAGAATTCTTATTTAAGAATATTTGAGAGATACAGTTACAGAGAGAGACAGAAAGGTCCTCCATCTGCTGGTTCACTCTCCAAATGGCTGCATGGCCAGAGCTGAGTCGATCTGAAGCCAGGAGCCAGGAGCTTCTTCCAGGTCTCCCATGATGTGGGTGCAGGGGCCCAAGCACTTGGGCCATCTTCCACTGCTTTCCCAGGACATAAACATAGAGCGGGATTGGAAGAACCACAGCCGGGACAGGAGCCAGTATACCCATATGGGATGCCAGCAGTGAAGGCAGAGGCTTGGCCTATTGTGCCACAACACCAGCCTCTCATTCATTTATTCTTAGAGAGTTCCTAATCTTCAAGTGTTTACTGAGCAGACGCTGTGTAACTGTTGCCTTCTGGAGCTGTACGGGTTGACATTTGGTCTGTGTCCCCAAGAGCTCACTGTGAAATGAGCTCTTTAGAATCTCCAGAGCCTGGACAGTGCTCTGATTGAATGAACAGCTGCTGGAAAGTCCCTGGAAGGCATGGGCACGTCACTGGCTGGTGGGGACCAAAGCGAGGCCCGAGGGAGAAGACGGTGCTCCTTCTTTTCCCTCTTGTGCAGCCACCAAGACGAAGACGAGGCATCCTTCCTCCTCTGCCTGTGCTCACATCCATTCTCAGTTGCTCCTGTGCTCTCAGCATGGAAGCAGAGTTTCAGAATTATGCTGTGGTGCTTATTGCTTTAGTGTTGTGTGTGATTTGGGGGTAATTAGCTCTCTTAAAAGCTCTTTAGCTGGCCGGCACCGTGGCTCACTTGGCTAATACTCTGCCTGCGGCACTGGCACCCTGGGTTCTAGTCCTGGTTGGGGCACCAGGTTCTAGTCCCAGCTGCTCCTCTTCCAGTGCAGCTCTCTGCTGTGGCCTGGGAAGGCAGTGGAGGATGGCCCAGGTCCTTGGGCCCTGCACCCGCATGGGAAACCAGGAGGAAGCACCTGGCTCCTGGCTTCAGATCGGCGCAGCACGCCGGCCGCAGCTGTAACAGCCATTTGCGGGATGAACCAACGGAAAAGGAAGACCTTTCTCCCTTTCTCTCTCTCTCACTGTCTAACTCTGCCTGTCAAAAAAAAAAAAAAGCTTTTTTAGCTGTCAATGGTAGTAAATTGTGTTTTATTTTTAGAAACTATAGAATTTTATAAACATCCAAAATTTACAAGAAAGTCCTCAAATTAATGAACTCATTGAAAACCTTGGCTTTTGTTCATAGGTGTCTTATACTTCATTACTGGGTAATGTTTGTATTAATTAGGGAACTGTTTTTGGAATGCACTAATTCTCCAGGATAATTCTTTGTTGGAATGTTTCTTTTGGAGGGCTTCTTTCACTCCAGGCTTGGGCAGGAGGTGACTCGGACCTGTTGTGTGTGGAGCCGACTCTCTAGCCTGAACAGTGCGTGCTGGTGAGCTGCCCTTCTCTGGCATTCCTGCTTCAGCCTTTTGTTCCATTTCTTCTTCCAAGCAGTGTCTGTTGCTGTCTTTCTCATAGCGCCTGTCTTAAATAGCTTTGCAGATTTTCTTGTAAAGTCATCATGACAACAGAAAAAATTTTTTAAAGGATTTATTTATTTATTTGAAAGAGAGGGTTGGGAGACAGAGAAGTTCACTCCCCAAATGGCTGCAACAGCCAGGATTGGGCCAGGCCGAAGCCAGGAGATTGGGGCTTCATCCAAGTCTCTCACATAGGTACAAGGGCCCATACTCGGGCCATCTTCCACTGCTTTCCCATGGAAATCCCAGGGCTGTATTGAAAGTGAAGTAGCCTGGACTTGATTTTGGTGTCCACAATGCCAGTCCTACAGGACCTCCTCCCCCCCTTTTTAAATATTTATTTATTTATTTGAAAGTCAGAGTTAGACATCTTCCATCCACTGGTTGATTTACTCCCCAGGTGGTCACAATGGCCATGCCAAAGCCAGGAGCCAGGAGCTAGGAGGTTTTTTCAGATCTCCCATAAAGGTGGTTGGGAGCAGTTGGGCCATCTTCTGCTGCTTTCCCAGGCCATGAAAAGGGAGCTGGATTAGAAATAGAGTAGCTGGACTCAAACCCATACCCATATGGAATGCTGGCATTGGAAGCCGAGGCTTTACCTGGTACCCCAGAACACCAGCCCCAGGACATATTTGTTAAGGAGGCACCAACTAGGGATTATTTTCAGATCATTAAATTATAAGTCTATGAATACTTTCTCATTACAGATAATAGATTTATAGGACATTCTTTAGTGATTTCATTAGGATGAAGGCAAAGCGATTCAAAGCATTTAAAATATACAAACTAAATGATGTATTTCTTGGTTTAGGAAAATGTATGCTACTCAGTATCTATTAAATATGTTCCTAGAACTTTACCATGCTTATAAGTCATATGTCTGTGAATGCTGTCAGCATTGTAGTCACTGAAGTTCTATCATTTATAAAATTTGAAACAACTTTTGAAAGGTAAAAAATTATCCTTTATTACTAATGGATGTTTAAATGTATGTCTGCAGGGTGGAGAATGTGATGATCTTAGAAGATGTTTGTGTATCAGATAAAATCAGTGTGTATCAATATATTTTATATGCCTTTAAATGCATTAATCAATATCCCATCAACAGGGATATCAGTGTTTTCAGCATAATTTACATTAAGATGATTATACTTGGGCCGGCGCCGGGGCTCACTAGGCTAATCCTCCGCCTTGCGGCACCGGCACACCGGGTTCTAGTCCCGGTCGGGGCGCCGGATTCTGTCCCGGTTGCCCCTCTTCCAGGCCAGCTCTCTGCTGTGGCCCGGGAGTGCAGTGGAGGATGGCCCAAGTGCTTGGGCCCTGCACCCCATGGGGGACCAGGAGAAGCACCTGGCTCCTGCCATCAGATCAGCGTGGTGTGCCGGCCGCAGCACGCCGGCCGCGGCGGCCATTGGAGGGTGAACCAACGGCAAAGGAAGACCTTTCTCTCTGTCTCTCTCTCTCACTGTCCACTCTGCCTGTCAAAAAAAAAAAAAAAAAAAAAAGGATGATTATACTTGAAATTATAAACAAAATAAGTTTGAAATTCAGTATAAAAGTGAAATGAAAAGTCATACTCGTTAATGAGATACTGCTTGAGCTTTATCTGACCATGAACAGTTGAGTCTTATCCTTCAGAATTTATTAGTTTCTAATTTTAAACCCATGTCTGTCTTTTCCAATTTTTTTGCCTTATGAAAGATTAAAAATGCCTCCCTTTTAGTAGACTCCATGGGGGTTCTGCGTGGGCCAGCACTGTGTCTGGGGTGCTCGAGAAAGGCGAGGGTGGCTGTTCTGCTGAGGGGCCTCTGGGGCTCTGTCAGTATTCCACAGGGCCCCGCCGTGCAAGGTCCTGTTTATCAGCAGAGTATGAATTTGTAGGCATCATTTATTCCCGGAAACTGTTTTCCTGAATTCTCCCTTTTGAGATTTCTTGTTACTGTCTTTCGGTGGACAGTCCTTTTCAGTGGAAGACTGTCTTCCCTTTTCCTCTTGTGCCTGGTTCTCCCTTGTCTGGGATGCTGGCCCTGGTAAGCGAGCTGTCCCACACGTGGGCCAGGGGGTGCTGCTGGACCTCTTCTGAGTATTGCTGATTTTTTTCTTTATTCTCTATTTCTGCTCACATTGCTGGGCAGAGTTAGAGTTGAAGGTCAAGTGCAAGCATGTGATTGTTTTCTGTCACAAGCTGGCCAATTGAGTGGTTTCTATTTAGTTATTTGAAATAGGTCAGCAGACACATTGTATTAATTCCGTAGTTTAAATGGGCCATCTGTGGAGTCACTGTGGTAATTGTTCCTTTTTTGTGAGTACCAGCGTGCCCAGCTAAGATGCAGCCAAGGGCATTGGGAATCTTTTCAATGAGACCAGCGCGCTGAGCCGCGGGCTCCTGTCACTGAAACTTGCCCTTGGAGAGCTTTTGTCAGTTTGTTTGCTTCTAGATTCCTTTTCCTTGATTGTGAGAGTTTGGTTTTTTGATTGTGGAAGTTGAGAGTCATGCTTTATTGAAGATAATTAGAAAGCAGGGGAAGTGGGATTTGGAATAGGAAAAAATGAGACCACACGTTTGGCTGTAGCAATGGTGGAATTTCTTTGTTGTGAAGTTTTGGGTAATACAGAAGGAAACAGTAGACAATAAACCTGATCCCTACAATTACACTCTTCTGTAGCTCTTAGGAGAGGAGCTGAGACCATGCTGTGGGGTTGTCAGAGCTGAAGTTTGTTTTTTAAGATTTATTTATTTATTTAAAAGGGAAAGAGAGAGAAATGGAGGGAGAGAGATCTTTCATCCATTTCTTCATTCCCAAATAGCCAGAACAGCTGAGGCGGGGCCAGTCTGAAGCCAGGAACTCCACCCTGGTCTCCCATGTGGGTGCAGGAGCCCAAGCACTTGGGCCATCTTCTACTTTCTCGGGTGCATTAGCAGGGAGCTGGGTCAGAAACATACATGACAGGACTTGAACCAGTGCTCTGGGGTTGTGGACATTGCAGATGGTAGTGTAACCTGCTGCAACAGTGCTGACGCCAGAGGTAAAGTTGGAAGCAAAGTATTTTAAGTTCATTGCCTGAGAACATGTGAAATGTGCATGTTACTCTTATGTGGAAAGTACAAGTAAAACATGGAGTCTGAAAGGTAGCAGCTGTGTAAATGGGGAACTAGCCCGTGAAGTGACTTGTGATCTGTGGAGAATAAAGATGCCAGTGCTATTCTGGGTGCCCTACTCTCGGCTCCTGAGGCGATACTGTGTAGTTCTTCCGTGTGCCTGTGTGACTCCTGGTTCTGGGTCTGTGGCTCAGACTTTCTTTAGACTTAGGCTTCCAGCTACCTTCCAGTATCTCCACAGAGACGTCCAGCAGGCTTTTTTTTTTTTTTTTTAAATTTTTTTGATAGAGTGGACAGTGAGAGAGAGAGAGAGACAGAGAGAAAGGTCTTTCTTTGCTGTTGGTTCACCCTCCAATGGCCGCCGTGGCTGGCGTGCTGCAGCCGGTGCACTGCACTGATCCAATGGCAGGAGCCAGGTACTTATCCTGGTCCCCCATGGGGTGCAGGGCCCAAGCACTTGGGCCATCCTCCACTGCACTCCCGGGCCACAGCAGAGAGCTGGCCTGGAAGAGGGGCAACCGGGACTTTTAACATTTGACATGGACAGCAGAGAACTCTTGATTTATACCTAGCTGGTCCTGGCTCCCTGGGACTTTTCTCAGTTTTAACACTGGAAGTTGGGGCTGGCGCTGTGGCATAGCAGGTAAAGCCTCCCCCTGCAGTTCCGGCATCCCGTATGGGCTCCAGTTCAAGACCCAGCTGCTCCGCTTCCTATCCAGCTCTCTGCTATGGCCTGAGAGAACAGTGGAAGACTGCCCAAATGCTTGGGCCCCTGCACCCATGTGGGAGACCTGAAAGAAGCTCTTGGCTCCCGGCTTCAGATCAGTGTAGCTCTGGCCGTTGCAGCCAGTTGGGGAGTGAACCAGCAGATGGAAGACCGACCTCCCTCCCTCCCTCCCTCCCTCCCTCCCTCCCTCCCTCTCTCTCTCTCTCTCTGCCTCTCCTTCTCTGTGTAACTCTGACTTTCAAATAAATAAATAAATCTTTTGAAAAAAAAAAACACAAAGTCTCACATTGTAGGATACCCTCTCTGTCCTGGGCAAACCAAGATAGCAGGTCACTAAGTTCATATCCTTTAAACCTGTTCACTACTCAGATTTCTTGGCAGAACCATCAAGCTCAGTTTAAACTTTGAAGACCATCCTTGATTCACACCTTTCTCCACCACTACATATGTCCTGTTTTACAGTGGCATCTAATCCATCAGCATGCCTTATCTCCACCCCAGCAATTCACAACTCCATCCACTTCTCTCCATCTCGCTCATCCCACCTTAAGGCAAGCCTGTTTCACCTTGAGCTGGATCCTGTCACAAGATGAAGACATGAAACCTTACACATTGTTCTTACACATTGTTACATGGATCTGCAAGCTGACTCCTAGACTGACTCAGTCTCTTTCCTCCCTCCAGCCACAGTGGTTCTCTGCCTCAGACATGCTAAGTTTGTTCATGCTTTAGGCCCTTGTCCATCTGCTGAGAATGTCCTTTTTTAGTGTAGCTGATTTCTCTTTGATGTTTAGGTCGTCTTATCCTAAAGCATTTACTCAAGAGTGGCTTTCCTTGACCAGTCTATTGAAGGTAAGTCAGCCAGGCACTTTGACTATGTTACTATATTTCAGTGTTCTGGATGGCACTTGCCACTGCCCATCTGGTATACTCTTCCACTGTTTGCTTGCTGTCACTCTCACCTATTAGAGCGTAACCCCCACAATTCACAGTGCTGAGCACTGTGTTCCATCCCTTTTTGTATTTTAGGGCAGGTCTCAGAACAGAAAAGAGCATTAATTGAAATAAAGAATAACCTTATTGGCCACAGGTTAAAACTCCAAGGAAAAGAAGAGCTTGAAAGATTTTTAGCAAGCCAGGGTCAGTAAGTAGAAAGTAAATTTACCATATCTGTTATTACCACTACAAAATATACAGAATATCATTGATATTGTCTTCACTTAATAGGTTATCATCCTTGTGTTAGCTAAAATAAAAGAATAATAATCAGATTCAGAGATACTCAGAAAGCCATTTTACCATAATTTGTGCTACTTTAAAAAAAAAAAAGATTGATTTGTTTATATGAAAGGCAGAGTTAGAGAGTTTTCTTCCAAATAATGGTTCACTCCCACAAGGGGCCACAGTGGCTGGAACTGGGCCAGGCTGAAGCCAGGAGCTTCCTCTGGCTCTCCCACATGAGTGCAGGGGCCCAAGGACTTGGGCCATCTTCTACTGCTTTCCTAGACCATAGCAGAGAGCTGGATCAGAAGTGGAGCAGCCGGAACTTGAACTGGTTCCCCATATGGGATGCCAGCACTGCAGATGGTGGCTTAATCTGCTGCGCCACAGCGCTGGCTCCTGTGCTGCATTTAAGTCATAGATTTGGCAATGATGACTTCTCCTCCAGCAGTTTTTGAGGATGTACCCTGTATGAAAGTTACTTGCTTTGATCTGGGTATATGTGTTGGAACTCGGGTGATGAAAAAATCTTTGTATTCAAACATACTTCTGAATCAGGGTCTCAACCTCAGGACTGTGGCATTTGGGGCCAGATAAGATAATCCTTTGTTATGCCCTTCCTTGTGTTCTACCCTGTGTCACAGCATATTGGGCCTCTACCACTAGATAGCACACCTCACTGTGACCACAGCATTTCTGAATACTGCCAGATGTCCCCTAGAAGGCCCAGATCTCCCCTTGACAGTGAATAGTCATCTTCTATTTTCTTTACATTAGAAAAATTATAATTATTTTTTAAAAATTTATTTTATTTTATTTATTTCAAAGAGTTTCAGAGAGAGGTAGAGACAGAGAGAGAGGTCTTCCATCCACTGATTCCAAAACCAGGAGTTTCTTCCAGGTCTCCCACGTGGGTGCAGGAGCCCAAGCACTTGGGCCATCTTGTACGACTTTCCCAGGTCATTAGCAGGTAGCTGGCTCGGAATTGGAGCAGCTGGAACTTGAACTGGTGCCCATATGGGATGCCAGCACTGCAGGCTGGGGTTTTAATCTACTGCTCCACAGTGCTGGCCCCAATTACTTTAACATTTTTTTAATGTATTTTCACTTTATTTGAAAGGGAGACCGAGGGACAAAGAAAGATCTTTCATCCACTGGGTCCTCCCCAAATGGCCCACAACAGCCAGGGCTGGGCCAGGTCGAGACCAGAAGCCTGGAACTCAGTGTGAGTCTCCCATGTATCTGGCAGAGACCCAATTACTTGAGGCATCACTGCTGCCTTCCAGGGTTCACTTTAGCAGGAAGCTGCATTGGAGGGGGAGGGGGAGACTTGAATCAAGCACTCCAGTAGTTTGGGATGCAGGTAGCCCAACCTATGTCTTAACTACACACTGAATACCTGCTCTGAGAAATTACAATATTTAAAAGACCAAGTAGAAAAAATTTGTTTGGACTGGAGAGATGCAGCAGACTTTACAAAGGTATTATAAAGAAAGATTGTTCATCTTGCACCATTACCAAATTATGAGAATCTATTTTAAATGTCTCTGTTTCCTGAGTTCTGCAGTAAGTTTGTATTAGGAATCTAAAATATTCTGAGGGAATTTGTTCTTTCAGTGTTTCTGTATTTTTGCCTGCTCTCATCACCGTGAAGCGAAACACTCTGAGACAGGTTGGGATTAAAAACAGTAATGACAGAAGGCATAAAAAGCCTCATATTTTTCTCTTCTATTCTTTCCCCCCTTTTCTGTTCTTCCTTGCCTCTCTGTCAAACAAATAGGGTATCTAGTTTGAATGATTTTAAGTTGAGCATCGATATAGGAAAGGCTTGTTTTTTAGCGCTCCCCTCCCCTGGAAAATGCTAACAGTGTACTTTGCACAGACCTATGAATTGATACTCTGAGAAAAGGGAAAATGTGTCAGAAATGTGCAGTGAGGCAGCCCTTTTCCTTGGCCTGCACCCATTTTCTAGATCTGTGTGCTTCAGAGTTCCCGTTTCATTATTGCTTAGGATTCCCCTTCGTCATTACAGAATTACTTTGTCTGTGTGTGTGTGTGTGTGTGTGTGTGTGTGTGTTTTAAAGATTTATTTATTTGAAAGGCAGAGTTAGAGGAGAGAGACAGAGATTGATCTTCTATCCACTGGTTCACTCACCCAAATGGCCACAATGACCAGGTCTAGGCGAGCCAGGAGTTTCTTCTGGGTCTCCCATGTTGGTGCAAGGACCCAATTGGGCCATCTTCCACTGCTTTCCCAGGAGCATTCGCAGGGAGCTGGATTGGAAGTGGAGCAGCTAGGAGCCCATGTGGGATGCCGGCACTGCATGCAGAGGCTTAACCTTCTACCTCACAGCACCGGCCCCAGAATTACTTTTTCATATACATATGTAAGCTAGTGTTGTTGTAAAACTGATGATTCTTTGCATAAGTGCAAGTCTTAATTGACTTTCTTAAACTGAGACCTTGGCACGGTGTTGTGTGTAAGCTAGTGAGTGGTGGGAGACAGTATGCTCTGGAGGAGTGTGAGCTTCAGTCTCCTTAATAAGGTTGTGGAAATGTTAGAGATGGTTGTGCTGCATCTGCCATTCCATGTCCATCAGAAATCTAAAAAAATGGCTCTGGTCGGCATTCGTATTTTGCAGGTTATGGTTTTTGTTTGAAATTCATAGCATCATCCAATCATGGGCTTTGAGCTTTGAGTGTGAATGGATTATTCTGTTCAGTACCCTCAGATGTCCCAAGATGGAAGTCCAACTTGGGCAGATGTTTTCTCCCTTAACATCTATGAAAGGTGCATCTTGTGCTAGGTTGTAGGAGCATGTACTGAGAATGCTACTTGTGCTTAGCAAGAGGGGTTGGGACACTTCTCAGAGTCTACATCTCTCTCTCTCTCTCTCTCTCTCTCTCTCTCTCTCTTTTTTTTTTTTTTTTTTTTTTTTTGGACAGGCAGAGTTAGACAGTGAGAGAGAGACAGAGAAAAAGGTCTTCCTTTTTCTGTTGGTTCATCCCCCAAATGGCCACTACGGTTGGTGTGTTGAGGCCGGCGCGCTGTGCCGATCCAAAGCCAGAAGCCAGGTGCTTCCTCCTGGTTTCCCATATGGGTGCAGGGCCCAAGGACTTGGACCATCCTCCATGCACTCCCAGGCCACAGCAGAGAGCTGGACTGGAAGAATAGCAACCGGGACAGAATCCGGCGCCCTGACTGGGACTAGAACCTGGGGTACTGGCACCGCAGGTGGAGGATTAGCCTAATGAGCCACAGTGCCAGCCCGCAGCTGTCTCTTAATGTTAATTATCAATCCAGCCTTGGCTTTACTGTGCTCAGACCCTCAAACATTAATTTCAGGAGATGTAAATGGATCATTCTTTTTTAAACAATGTTACTGCTCCCTTTGCACAAAGACATGATACTGAATTTAAAAGTGGCTGACCTTGAAGAAGAAAATTGTGTCATTTAAGCATGAGACTTAAGAATTAAGTAAAGTTTGTAAAAGGTGTCCTACTTTTCGATATTAGATTAGTGAGAAACGATGGTCTTTTATAAATTGCTCTGTGTCTTTATCTCCCTGTCAGTTACCCTTATGAGAAACCTGAGTTGTTCTTGGCTCTCTGAGAAGAACTCTCACAGGTGACTTTCTTATAAAGAGCTAGTGAAGACTCCTCTTTGTTCATCTGTACGTCGATCAGAACAAGACCACAGTTCAAAAATCACAACATCTTCTGACTTTTTTCTTATAAAATATATGGTGAGTTTTAAATATTTCATTCTTATTCCCCTTATCTGTTTACTTCCTTTGGCTTTAGATTCAGTAAGTGGATGTCTGTGAGGACCCACTGTGTGCCAGGGAGAAGTGACAGGCTGCAGACCCCATCCTCGTAGGCCCTGGAGGGACCTAGAGCATCATCTGTTCACGTCACTGATCCTAAAGCACTCATCGCTGGTGGTATCTCCTCCTCCATGTGTGTGACATTTTTCTTTCTCTTTATATTTTTGAACTCATAATCCTGTACACACACACAGATTTTAGTCTCTTGATACATATGCCTAAAGCATTTTTTTTTTTTTTTTTTTGTCAGGCAGAGTGGATAGTGTGAGAGAGAGACAGAGAGAAAGGTCTTCCTTTGCCGTTGGTTCACCCTCCAATGGCCGCCTCGGCCAGCGCGCTGCGGCCGGCGCACCGCGCTGATCTGATGGCAGGAGCCAGGAGCCAGGAGCCAGGTGCTTTTCCTGGTCTCCCATGGGGTGCAGGGCCCAAGCACCTGGGCCATCCTCCACTGCACTCCCGGGCCACAGCAGAGAGCTGGCCTGGAAGAGGGGCAACCGGGACAGAATCCGGCGCTCCAACCGGGACTAGAACCCGGTGTGCCGGTGCCGCTAGGCGGAAGATTAGCCTAGTGAGCCGCGGCGCCGGCCCCTAAAGCATTTTTTAAACCAGTTTTCATTCTTTGCAATTGCTAATAAGCACATCTTGTTTAAAAGAGCCTCTTTTGAATTTCATTATTGAACAGAAACATTTTAAGTGTCAAGCCAATTATTATTTTTCTTGTTGTAAATCATTTATTAATAGTTCCTTTGCATTTTTCTTTTGGGGTTGTATTATTTTATCTTGGTTAGCAGTGTCTCATTGCATATATTCAGTGTATTAAACCTGTGTTATATTTGCCATAGTTTTCTTAGTAGTTTTTTATTTATCTTTAAAAAAAGAGAGGGAGATTTATTTATTTACTCGAGAGGCAGAGTTACAGACAGAGGGAGAAACAGAGAGAGAGAGAGAGATCTTCCATCTGCTGATTCATCCTCAAATGGCCACAATGGCCAAAGCTGAGCTGATCCAAAGCCAGGAGCTTTTTCTGGTTCTTCACGAGAGTGCAGGGGCCCATGCACTTGGGCCATCTCCTCCTGCTTTTCCAGGCCATTGGCAGTGGAATATCCTGGACTCAAACCAGCACTCATATGAGAAGCTGGTGCCACAGGCAGATGCCTAACCTACTACGCCACAGTGCCAACCCCTGATTTCTCTTTTAATATATAGGTATTTTAGTTTTATGCAAGGAAATCTAGCTATGTCTTCCTGTGTGAACTTTTTTTTTGGATAAGTTTTTCACATAGAAAATTCCCATTCACATATCACATTTTTTCCTGGCAATTTACTAATTTCTAACTAAATTCTAAGCACTCATTTATTTCCTAAGAAAGGAAGCCTACTATTTGTGAACTAGTAGAATTTTGCTACTGGTCGTGGTTACTGCAGGTTGTGCTTTTGTGGTTCTGTGTACAAATGGACTACTTGTGCTAATTGTTAACTTCTGACTTTGCCATGCCACTTGGTTCTTGCATTCCACTTTAATTCCATGTGTCTATGATTCTGTTAGGGTCATTGGGAATGTACTTTATCACATATAAAGGATGAAAATGAACAGAGTAATATGAAATTAACCCACAGTCATGACTGATTCCTATGTGAGTTCATGCTTTGTTTTCAGAGGCCCAGAAATAAAACTTGATTCTTTTCTGATGTATCTGATACAAAGAAACCTGTCTCACCTTGCTGTACTAGGAGTATTAAGGATTGTAGCATGAGATCACAGATGACTGCCAAATGCAACATAAAATATTATCTCTGGCTTGTTTTATGGAGATAATTGCTAATTTTCTAATGTGTACAGTTCAATTTTTAATACCACTAAGCCATTTCATATGAAATTAAAATGCTTTCAAGTCTCTGGAAAATCAATATGATTAGCCTATATTGTAGGAAATTATTGAGAATATTGGCTTGTGATAAGTAAATTAGTTTTCTCATAATTAAACCAAAAGCCTCCTGTTAGAATTTATTTTCATAGCTTTCTGGTTAAAATGTTATCTTGAATTCAAAGTCCTGTTTGTTGTTTTTTAAAGATTTGTTTTGTTTTATTTGAAAGGCTAAGGCTGAGAGAGAGAGAGACAGACAGACAGACAGAGACAGAGAGAGAGAGAGACAGAGATCTTCCATCTATTGGCTCACTCCCCAAATGGCCACAATGGCCAGATCTGGGCCAGTTGTAAGCCAAGAGCCAGGAACTTTCTCCCAGTCTCCCACATTGGCACAGGGGCCCAAGCACTTGGGCCATCTTCTGCTGGTCTCCCAAGCTCATTAGCAGGGAGCTGGATTGGAAGTAAAACAGCTGAGGCCTCAACTGGTGTGCATATGGGATGCCAGCACTATAGGCGGTGGCTTTACCCACTGTGCCATGGTACCAGTCCCCTATATGTTGTTCTTACATCACACATCTATTTGCTTATTATCTGTTTCCCACCCAGTGCAAACATTTTTTATGGCGTGTCTTCAGCACATAGAATGGTACTTCAGATATTTGTTGAATGGGTTTAAAGGTATAGACTGAAAAACAGAAGGAAAAAGAAGATTGTTTCCTGCATGCCAAAAACATACCAGGTGTAGTGTTAGACACTCAATGGATCTTACATAGGGAGCATTGCTTTTTTAAAGAGAAGTCTCGTTTTTCCTTTTCTGTTAATTTTTTTGATACATTATAAGCTGTGTTTTTTAGAAAATGGTAGATAAATGGAAGTGGGGAGATCCAGTGTGTTAGAGGTGGATTTTTGAACTGGGAGAAGGTCAGTCAAGGGCCACACAGAATAGTGCCCATGCTTTCCTGTAAGGAATGGTAATTAGAAGTGGCATACAAGGCTGGTAGACACTGTGGGACTGGCACACAACGTTCCCAAGGAATTTGCTTGTGAGGGTAGGTAGGGCTTGTGAATCTCAGCAGTGCAAGTCTCCTTTCTTTTTAATTCTGTGAGGCATTTTTACTATGTGCAGCCTAGCAGCAGGTGACAGCCCTTTAATTTTCTGTCCAGTCTTAATTGCAACTTCACTTTTTGTAGAGAAAGGCATATGAAGACAAAACATTTTCTAGCTTTTCTCTATAATCTGTACTGCCTACAGACACTCCTCCCCACCCTCAGTGGCATTGTACTTTCCCAGAAAAAATTGTATGTTAGGATTATATCAAAATGATATTTAGGATTCCTGACTTTATCATTGAGGACATAATGATCTTAGATGTTCATGTGAAATATTATGCTCTTTTATGTTACCTGGTAAATAAGCATGAAGTAATAAGGAGCACACTTTTTTTTTTTTTTTAAATGATTTAATGGGGCTGTGGCATAGCAGGTAAAGCCTTCCCCTGCTTGTCGACATCCCGTATGGGTGCCAGTTCAAGGCCCGGCTGCTCCACTTCCAAACCAGCTCTCTGCTATGGCCTGGGAAAGCAGTAGAAGATGGCCCAAGTCCTTGGGCTCCTTTGCAGCCATGTGGGAGACCCAGAAGAATCTCCTGGCTCCTGGCTTCAGATCAGCACAGCTCTGGCCATTGTGGCCAACTGGGGAGTGAACCAGGAAATGGAAGATCTCTCTCTCTCTCTCTCTCTCTCTCTCTGCCTCTCCTTCTCTCGCTACTGTGTAACTCTCTCTCTCTCTCTCTCTCTCTTTTTTTTTTCTGGACAGGCAGAGTTAGATAAAGAGAGAAACAGAGAGAGAGTTTTAGACAGTGAGAGAGAGACAAAGAGAAAGTTCTTTCTTCCGTTGATTCACTCCCCTAATGGCCATCATGGCTGGCAGTGCGCCGATCTGAAGCCAGGAGCCAGGTGCTTTTTCCTGGTCTCCCATGCGGGTGCAGGGACCCAAGCACTTGGGCCATCCTCTACTGCCTTCCCGGACCACAGCAGAGAGCTGGACTAGTACCCGGCGCCCCAACTGGGACTAGAACCTGGGGTGCTGGCGCCGTAGGCGGAATATTAGCCAAGTGAGCCATGGCGCCGGCTGTAAGTAACTCTTTCAAATAAATAAGTCTTTAAAAATGATTTAAGCCTAATTTGAATACTTTAGACTTGATTGATCAT
This sequence comes from Oryctolagus cuniculus, assembly GCF_051225735.1. Classification (NCBI taxonomy): domain Eukaryota; kingdom Metazoa; phylum Chordata; class Mammalia; order Lagomorpha; family Leporidae; genus Oryctolagus; species Oryctolagus cuniculus. The sequence continues at coordinate 22,231,556 of NC_142886.1, forward strand.
TACAAACAGAATAAAAACTTTACTGCATTATTCCTACCAATGTAAAATGTTTTCTAATGATTGAAAAAAATAATAAGCCTACTCCATTTTAAAGTAGGAGAATGATGTATAATTTTTGTTGGTATGAGAATTCCATTTATTTTCTGAGCTGCATGTTATCCGAATGCATCTCCTTGGATAATCATTGAAAAATAGTCTGAGAGATTGAGACTTTTTCATTACTCTGACAGACAAATTTGTGCTTGCTTTAGTGGACTTTGATTACTGTAGGAAATAAATTAGTGGTACATCTTAAAACTTCTATTGTGATCCACCATTTACTCATTTGTTTTCTTCACTTTTAAAAGCTCCTATTTAAACCTCAGTTTTGATCAAAATATTGTCTGGCTATTTTTGATAAAAAAATGAATGGCAAGTGTTTGAGTAGAAATTTTATTTATCATATCAGGCATTTGGCCAAGGGGTTTAGATGCTGGTTAAGATGCCTGTATTCCACCTCAGTACCTGGATCCCATACCTGGCTGCACGTCCCTGCCATTGGACACCCTGGGAGGCGGCAGTAGTTGGATCCCTGCCACCCACATGGCAGACCTGGGTTGATTCCTCAACTTCTCTCTTTCTCTCCCTGCCCCCTCAACCTCTCTGCTTCTCAAATAAATAGATAAAAATAAAAAAAAATTTAAAACTGCATTTACTTATTCAGACTTAATGTTCTGTCAGTTAGGGTACGTGATTGCTACAAGCATTTGAAAGCCACTCTAGTGGCTTAAACCGTTGGAAATTTCTTTTCTTCCATAAGATGCCACCTCAAAAATCAATACCCCAGACTGGGGTATACGTGTTCAGTGGTGCTCCCAGGAATCCTGCGTCTTTGTTCTGATTCTACCCTTGTCTTTTCTCATGCCGGCCTTAAGAATGGAAAATGGCTGTGTCCTCCAAGCGTCCTGTACTCGAGGATCGGAAGCAGAACGGGGAGGAATAAATTGACCAGAGAGAATGAGATGAACCTGTTACTTGGTTTTTGTTTGTTTGTTTTAAAGATTTATTTTACTCATTTTAATGGGAGAGAGAGAGAGATCGATCTTCCGTCCATTGGTTCACTCTCCTGAAGGCCACAGCGGGTCTTCTGGGTCTCCCATGTGGGTGCTAACCACGGCACCACCCCTGCACCTGTTCCTTTTTGATCTGGAAGCTTAGTTTGCTAGAAAGCCTGCATGCTGGAGATTTCAGTCTGTGTTCCATTGATCAGAACTAGCTTAGGTAGTTAACCCAGGACAAGTCACTGCCTAGGGACATCAGAGTCTGTACATGAGTTCTGTAATTCTGATGGATCTGGTAGGGCTGGAGAAGAGGGTTCTTGGCGAGGTGCTCCCTCTGTGCACACCTTCAGAATTGGGCAGGGTGGTGCAGGGCGAGTCAGGAACACCGTGCGTCACACCTGCTACAGTGAATACAACATGTGCTCGATATGTTTAGGAGTCCTGTGTGCTTTGCGTTTCTTTTAAGTCTCTGTTTCCTGTAATCGGTTATGGATTTTCCTCCCTAATATCTTACTTAAGATGTTCTCTGGTCATTCTCAGTCATTTTCCTAAGTGACTCAGATATTGGGATAGAGAATACTGTGTTTTAAACTCTTTCTTAATCTTAAAATTTTTTAAAGATTTATTTATTTATTTGAAAATCATAGTTATGCAGAAAGAGGAGAGGCAGAGAGAGAGACAGTGAAGTCCTCCATCTGCTGGTTCACTCCCCAATTGGCCACAACATCTGGAGCTGCGCTGATTTGAAGCTAGGAGCCAGGAGCTTCTTCCGGGTCTCCCATGTGGGTGCAGGGGCCCAAGCACTTGGGCCATCCTCTACTGCTTTCCCAGGCCATAGCAGAGAGCTGGATCGGAAGTGGAGCAGCCGGGTCTCGAACAGGCACCCATATGGGACGCCGGTGCTTAAGACCAGGGCATTAACCCACTCTGCCACAGCACCAGCCCCAATCTTAATTATTTGATGAAAAAATGGGTTATTGTCATAATACTCCAAAATTGAAATTTGAAATCTATTTCATCAATTTTCATTCTTTGAATGGAATTCTTCTTAGTAGCTGTCAAGAAGATTCATTTTATTTGTAGTTCAAATGCCTTGAAGATGACTGTTTCAGAATGTGTGGACAGTGATCTTGTGTGTACACACACATACACATACTTGTATATATTCATAGTCTGCTTTTTTTTTTTTTAAGTATTTATTTATTTGAAAGGCAGAGTTACAGAGATGCATAGGCAGATCTGAGAGAGAGAGGTCTTCCATCCACTGGTTCACTCCCCAGATGGCTGCAATAGCCAGAGCTGGGCTGATAGGAAGCCAGGAGCCAGGAACTTCCTCTAGATCTTCCCACGTGGGTGCAGGGGCCCAAGGACTTCGGCCATCTTCTGCTGCTTTCCCAGGCCATAGCAGGGAGCTGGATTAGAAGTGGAGCAGCTGGGACTCAAACCAGTGCCCATATGGCATGTCGGTGCCGCAGACCAGGGCTTTAACCTGCTGTTTCACAGTGCCAGCCCCTATAGTCTAGTTTTTAAGGTTAACACTGTCTCATAAAATTTTTCCATGTACTATTATGCCATTTTAAAAAACTGCTTTGGCATTATAGTGGACTTAACATTTTCCAGGTACACATCTAATTAACATGCATTGTATGCTATTGATTCTTTTTTTTTAATCTTTTATTTAATGAATATAAATTTCCAAAGTACGACTTATGGATTACAATGGCTTCCCCCCCATACCGTCCCTCCCACCCGCAACCCTCCCCTTTCCCATTCCCTCTCCCCTTCCATTCACATCAAGATTCATTTTCGATTATCTTAATATACAGAAGATCAGCTTAGTATTTTATGTCTTGATTAATGCAGATAAATTTTCAGTGTTGTGGATTATTTTCTTTTGAGTATTCACATTTTAGAGACTTCTGAAGCATTTAGCTGACTGCAGTCCAGTAGCATTGTATTAATTCACAATGTCCACAAGCAAGATAGGAGAATACAAGCTCTTCAATTTCACAATATTTATTGTAAATTAGAAGATACCTTCTCATTAATCAATAAGAAGTTTTTTGCAGTGACAACTGAAAGTTAAAGCTACTTTTAAAAATCATTTTATTATTTCAGATTTGGGTTACCATGTAATGTTTTTATGTATATGTTTTAATGGAATGAATTGCAGTGTTCCAGCATATAAACACAGCAGAAAACAGGCTATTCAGCTAGCCTTTGGATTTCCTTATCTTTTCTTGGTATTTGAACCTACCACTCCTCTCTTCCTGTTCTTCTTACAGAATATAATACATCATTGCAACCTGTAGGGTGCTGTGGTACCCTAGAACTTGTTACTTGTATCTGACAGTGCTTTGGGGCTCATTACCAGACCCCCTCTCTCTCTTCCTGTCCGACCTCCCCAGTGTTTAAGAATCACTATTGCAAGTTGTATCAACTTCTGTTTTTAACTTGTACAAATGAGAGAGGACATGCAATATTTATCTTTCTGTGTCAGGTTTATTTTCGCTTAACATAAATGGTTCTGTCTTGCTACAAGTGTCAGGATTTCAGTGCAGAATTGTTTTGATTTTTGTTTTATGGCAGTAAGGCTAAATATTTTCTAGTAACCTCTTTTCAACTTGTAAATGGCATCTTCCTGTTTTTGTTCTGTTTGGTACTTTAAGTAACAAAGTAAGTTCTCCTCCCACACTCTGAAATGATAATTCTCAGTATAGAACACATTTGTTAGCCATAATTGTCACTTCACAAAGAACTGTTAATGTTTTTCCTGATGGTTTGTGCAAAGGCATTCTGTAAGTATATTTTATAACATCTGTTACTCGTTTAATGTGTCTATGTATGTACATATATGTTTAGTTGTCTATCTGTCTCATCTATGTGCCTGATATTGTAGTAGATCCTGTGGATACTGTGCTAAGTGTAATAGCTATCATGTGTGTAATATCAGAAAAATAATGGTACTCATATCTTCTTTTATGTTTGTATTATTTAATTATAAGGCTTAGTGAATTTCCTAATCTAAAAATAATTGTTTTCTAAATAAATGATTATCAAAAATAGAATCCATTCTTATTAAACTTTGTGCTTTTATTAACTACTTTGTCTATTAAGTGATTTCACGTTTTTGTTCTTTATGTAGATTTTTTTACAGATTTATTTTTGTCTGAGTACATTAATAATGTCTGTAAGTCATTATAGTGTTAGGCATATAGAAAATTCTCAGTAAAGCTTTCTTTTCTCTAATATGTTGAGTGTTGGGAATTGAACCCTATTTAACTCTTAACAGTTGGTTGGGTAGCCTGGTTTTTATTTTATGTTATTTGTTTTGTATTTTTTGCTATGAATATGTAATGTGTAGCAAGTGGTTTTTAAGTTGAGAAATTGAAATTTCTTGAAGTGTGTTATTAGTAGCAATTTCTGTTATCTCCTGTATTTAGGAGTATCTTAATAATTTTTTGTTTTATTTGTCTTTGCTGCACTTTTTATGCTGTTGTGTTCTTAACAGGCAGTCATGTCTTTGCTCACACATTCATTCTCAGATTTTCAAAAATACTTGTGTATATAATATTAATCTCCAAGCTTTATTTACTTATGCTTCATTCTTCTATGAATGTAATTTCTTAACATACAAATATTTCATTGTTTTAATCAAATAGTTCTGTTTAGATATATTCTATCCATTTATGTCTATAGTTTACTAAATTTTTTTTCTTTTATTTTTACTTTTTCATGTACTTTCTTGCAGTTTTGAATTGAATGTTGAGTTTATCATTTACATTAAAACGCTCAGTATATGACTTTGGATTAATCCATTAGGTTAGAAATTATTTCATTTTTCAGAAACTCTAAATTAACTGTTTGTGTTTTACACTGTTGAATGTTTGCTTGATTTCCAGGCACACACCGCGGGCATTTGCTTGGCTAGGATGTCAGTCTATTGTCGGGCTGCAGAGGTCAGTTCATTAACTCTCTTCATGCTCTGGGGCTCTGTGCCGGGGTTTTCTGCTGCCTTGCCTCCTCTGGTCTCTCTACAGGGGCCTGCTTCTCACTTGATGTCTTCCTGATAATTTTTAGAACCGCGCTTCCCAATCCTCATTCTCCTCGTACTTTATTACTCTGGATGGCATTTAGCAGCGTGTCAGAAATATTTGTGTTTGTTGCCTTGTCCCTGCTCACAGACCATAACCCCATGAAGGCAAGACATTCGTCGCTCTTTCAGTGGGATAGCCTCGTGCATGCTTGTCTAATTACTAGCAGTGTGTTCATTTTGATTTCTCATTTTACGTTTCAATTTTTGCCTGATTTCCTTTGACATGAAGTGTTCTACTTCAGTGCAGAGTTTTCTTTGATCCTAAGAGCTAGTGTAGGAAACAAGGAAACAAATGCCCTTCCTCTGCTCCCACACCTCAACAAGCAGCAAGAAGACCTGTGGGCTCTAGAGGTCCCGGCTTTATCCCCGCCCCTTGAGTGAGTAATTGCCACCGTGGTGGCTGTGGGCAAGTGTCCCCTGGTTCAGCCTCCACATGGTCTACCTGGAGGCAGCACCGAACCCCTCAGAGCGGAGCTCAGTCCCCTAGACCGCCGCCACCCAATTTTAGTACCAATCCCAAACTCGGGGTTATTTACCTGTGCTTTTGACTGGTTGGCAATAATTCAGGTGTCCCACAACCCCCGCCTCGGGTTCGGTTTGTTTCTTCAAGTGGCTCACAGAACTCAAGGAAGCATGACTCTCCTGCAAAGGATGTTTCAAAGGATTCCCTTGAGGAGGTGCAGAGAGTGAGGACTGTGGGGACGCACAGGAGCTTCCACCCCTCCCCAGTCTGCCACCCCCCAGGATGGAACCTGGGCCCTGCTCTCCAGAGCCTCTAGAGCCCTGTCGTTCTGGGTGCTTGTGGGGTCTTTTGTGCTGGGCATGACTGAAGCACAGAAATGTGATTGCACAGAAAGCAGAATCTTAGGATGCTGGGGCCACGGGGAGACGCAGCACAGCCATCTGCTCACAGTCTTCCTGGCCTCTCTCTGCATCAGCCCTTCCCCCGGGTGTGAGGCAGGAGCCCCTTCTGAACTGGGGCTGCCATCTGTCGGGTGGGTCAGGGAACTCTGCATTGCAGCTCCAGGACAGAAGATAGAGTGTCTGTGCACTGCCTCAGGGAAGGAAAATTCTAGTTTCTGTGGCTTACTTTAAGAAAGAAGTTATGAGCAAGGCATTGTGGACAGAAACCAAAATATGTACAGTATAGTATCACACCTAGCTTGGTGTTTTTCTTTTAAATTTGACACCTAATAATACTGCCTCATGTGTTTTTTTTTCTTTGAATACAACTTTCTTAAGTAACTTCTTAAAACGTTTCTCTGCCTTCTTTTGATTTATAGATGTTAAAAACAATATGTTGAGTTTGTTTTCATACAAAGAGATTTAGTAAGTTGAAAAATCTACTTTTTTTTTTAAAGATTTATTTATTTATTTGAAAATAAGAGTTACACACACGGGGGGGGGGGTCTTCCATCCATTGGTTCACTCCCCAATTGGCCGCAAAGGCTGGAACTGTGTTGATCTGAAGCCAGAAGCCAGGAGTTTCTTCCAGGTTTCCCACGTGGGTACAGGAGCCCAAGGACTTGGCCATCCTCTACTGCTTTCCCAAGCCATAGCAGAGAGCTGGATCAGAAGAGAAGCAGCCGGGACTAGAACCGGTGCCCATGTGGGATGCCAGCACTTTAGGCCAGGGCATTAACCCACTGCACCACAGTGCCAGCCCCTGAAGAATCTACTTTTGTGTTTGCTTTCATGCTTCTGTTACTAAGGTGTTATGTTTCTTGGCTTGCTTTTAAAGATTTGACTCCTTAAGAATTATAGTCAGTATGACGTATTGACCATGGTCTGTTTCTTTTTACATCTTTCCATGATTTGAAGTAAAATCTCTGGGCTAAATTATTCTTCATGTTTATATCATTGCTCCCACATTTTTAAAAAAGATTTATTTACTTACTTGAGATACATAGTCAGAGAGAGAGAGAGAGAGGGAGAGACAGAAGTCTCCCATCCGCTGGTTCACTCCCCAAATGGCTGCAAGAGCTGAAGCTGGGCCAGTCCAAAGCCAGTAGCCAGAAGCTTCCTCCAGGTCTCCCATGTGGGTGCCCGGACCCACACACTTGCTCCATCTTCTGCTTTCCCAGACCATCTACCAGGAACTAGATCAGAAGTGGAGCAGCTGGGACTCAAACCGGTGCCTATATGGGATGCTGGTGCCGCACACGGATACTCAACCCACTATGCCACAGCGCCAGTCCCTGCACCCACATTTTTAAGCCAGCTTTATTCTGTGTTACCCCGCAGTGCAGTGTGTTTGATTCAGTCCTCTGTGCTCTGGCAGGTGCTCTTCTTGATGGAATTTGACTCCACCTCTGTCCTGTGTTAGCCTCCAGTTCAGCTCAGCTGTGTTCTCTGAAGCCTTCCCCGACTCTTGAGCAATCTTAACTTCTTGTCTCCTGTATTCTTACTGCACTAAGCACATATTTCTAGTCATTTTCTTGAACTGCAGTGTGCTTCCACACTTCATGGCACATGGTAAGGACATTGTGATGATTTCCTGTTCATATTTTCCTTTATTTATTTATTTATTTATTTATTTATTTTGGTCAGGCAGAGTTAGACAGAGAGAGAGAAAGGTCTTCCTTTTCCGTTGGTTCACCCCCAAATGGTCACCACGGCCGGCGTTGCACCGATCTGAAGCCAGGAGCCAGGTGCCTCCTGCTGGTCTCCCATGCAGGTGCAGGGCCCAAGCACTTGGGCCATCCTCCACGGCACTCCCGGGCCACAGCAGAGAGCTGGACTGGAAGAGGGGCAACCGGGACAGAATCCGATGCCCCAACCGGGACTAGAACCCGGGGTGTCGGCGCCCTGCGGAGGATTAGCCTAGTGAACCGCGGCGCCGGCCCTCCTGTCCATATTTTTCTTCCATTCTTCGTCTTTAGTACCATTTTCCTTTATATCTAATAAGGTGGTCACACTGTTTTGTTTTCTTTACTCCTACTTAGTCTAATGTAAGCAAATGAATTTATTTTTATAGGTTTTCTCTGTCTTCTAAATTCATGGACACCTGCTTTTGTTTCCAAACGATACTCCCCTTAGAAACATGAACATCTTCCTCCCCTTACTTAATGTTAACCATTGTTTCTTCTTGACATTTTCTTTGTGCTTTCTCATCCCCTTTCCCATTCAGCGTAGCTCTTTGCTTAATTCTAAAACAAGTGTTATTTACTTTTACAGATTTTATAAAAATTTATTTATTTATTTGAAATTCAGAGTTGGAGTGTGGGGAGAGGCGCACAGAGGGAGAAGTATCTTCTATCTGTTGGTGCATTCCCAAATGGCCACAGCTGCCGGACCTACGCAGGTCAAAGCCAGGAGTCAAGAACTACATCATGGTACCCAGCGAGGGTAGCAAGGGCCCCAGCACTCAGGCCATCCCCTGCTGCTTTCCCAGGCCATTAGCAGGGAGCTGGATCGGAAGTGGAGCAGCTCAGACTCCGCTGGGTGCCCATATGGGACACCAGCGCTGCAGGCAGAGGCTTAACCTACTGCACCACACGCCCGGCCCTCTTCCAGGTTTTGAACAATAGTTTTCCATACTTACCTTCTTAGGTAAATATACTCCTCCCTCCCCCATTCTTGTCATGCTCTGAATTAAGACCTCTTTTGCTCTCCACAAAACAATACTTGGTTTGCCCATCATCAGATTGGGGAAAAATTGTGTGGTGTTGGCCAGAGTGGAGAAATGTGCTGTCTCTTGAAGAACATTGTTTTCTCTTTGTTTGTGTTTTCTCCTTTGACATTTCTGTTTGGAAATTTCCTTTTGTGTACTGTGGTCCTTTGTTTATATATTAATCCCGCTTCCTTTCACTTATTTTCTCTGACAATTTTCCCTTCTCTCTGTTGCGCAGTTTTCTTTTTTCATTGTGCAGCTTTTTGTTGGGTCAGAGTGTTATTTTTGTCCATTTTATTAATTTGCTAGGCTTTGGAAACCTGATGCTATGAAAGGCTTTTCTAAAGTTGTTTCCTTTATGTACTCTAAATTAATGGAGATCCTGACTTTGATTTTGGACCTGCTTAGTGAATTGACTGAAGGTTCCATCTTCCATTAATTTTGTTGTTGAGCCAAAATTCATAGCATCTCAAAAAAGCTTTTGGAAAGACAGTCCTTCTCTTTTTTCGACTGAAGTTGTGCCATAGGAAATGTAATAGTACAGTGTGTCACTACTGCCCACTGTTTGCTTTAGTGAAGATGGTGGACTGTGTGGAGTTGAGTCATTGGCTTGCTGCTACTGATGGATCCTTTGTCACAGTGCAAAGAAATACACACGTACAGTCAGGTGTGCTCCTCTTCCAAATAGCCTGGCGTGATTTGCTGACTTTCTTAAGGATCTCTCAGTACTTCTAGAAAAAGTTATGGAGCATATGCAACTTCCTGCATATTACTTCCAAAGTATTCACATTTTTTAGAAAACTGCTTTATAAAGAAAAAAAAATACTTCCTTCTAAAACAGCAAGTATTTTCATTTCCCATATTCTTCTAAAGTCTTTGTGTTTTTGCATATAAACATATCTTTACAGAGTAGAATATTTTTAATTTAATATTGTATCTTAAATTGAGATTGTGTTAACTACTAGCCAATTCAATAAGGCCATAAAAGGGGACAAATTATTATTATTTTGAAAAGAGTGTAATTGTCTAACTAGAAAAAGTGAAGAGAATCATAAAAATATTAACTTTACTAAGAATTCCTTACAGTTATTGGATATGTAGTAAGAAAATAGAATAGTTTCATAGTACACAACACAGCAGTACATTAGACACTGTCATTACATGAACACTTATAGTGACAATAATAAACCTTAAAATGGTTTATGATAAGTCTAACAACAGGTATGCAGTGACTTTATGAATAGAAAGTTCTGAAGCAGATTTTAAAAAATAGAAGACAAATATATCACTGAATGGGAAGACTTCATATTGAAAAGAATTTAAAGTTTCTTAATTTATACAGTTGGTACAATTCCAGAGTAAAATGGAACAGCAAAACCAAGAGTGTCTGCCATGAAAGATGACAGAATAATTCTAAGAAAGTGGAATTAAGGGGTCAGCAGAATTTATTATAGTGCTGTGGTATTTGGATTGGGGTGGCATTGGCACAGGAATAGACAAACAGACCATCAAAAAGGAAGAGAAACCACAAAAAAGTAAGGGAACTTGTTTCTGACATTGTGTTACAAGTAAGTAATTTGAAAGTGTTAGTGGTTATTCAAGAAGTAGTGTTGGGGCAGTATGATAAAGTAATTCCTATGAATAAATTCCAGATGAATTAAAGGCATGCATTTTCAAGGGAAACTTAAATTGTGAGAAGAAAATTGATGAAATGTTCGTATGACATTGGCAGTTTGGAGGGCTTTTTTTTTTTTTTAAGTAAGATACAAAAAGCTTAGACTATACATTTGACTATGTTAAAAGTTTCAAATGCAGGTATAAGAAAATACTCCTTGGGGCTGGCACCATGGCTCACTTGGTTAATCCTCTTCCTGCGGCGCCAGCATCCCAAATGGGTGCCAGGTTCTAGTTCTAGTTGCTCCTCTTCCAGCTCTCTGCTGTGGCCTGGGAAGGCAGTGGAGGATGGCCCAAGTGCTTGGGGCACTGCACCATGTAGGAGACCAGGAGGAAGCACCTGGCTCCTGGCTTCGGATTGGCGTAGTTTCGGCTTTGGCAGCCATTTTGAGGGGTGAACCAACGGAAGGAAGACCTTTCTCTCTCTCACTGTCTAACTCTGTCAAATAAGGGGGGAAAAAAAGAAAAAGAAAAAAGAAAATACACCTTAATCAAAGGCCACAAATTTTCCAGCCTTAGACTTGGGGACTAAATTCAGATACACATATCTGATGAAGGATTAATATCCATGCTATATGAAGAAATTCCACAAATGAGTAACATGACAAATAGCTGAAACATGAGGCCAATAAACAAATTAAAAATCTTAATTATCAGAGGAATGGCAGTGAGAGCAGAAAGGTGACATTCTGTGTCCTCATATTGGTAATAATTGAAAGGCAACTTTGTGGCAGCGCTAGGTGCAGTGTTCAGTCCCTGCTGGATTGTAAAATCGCCACGCTGATTTTGGAGAGCAGTTGGTGTTGTCTGATGATGCTGGAAAAAGCTCCTTTTGAAGCCTTCAGCAGTTCCATTCTAGAGTCCTCCAGAGAAAGCATGTTCCCCTGTAGAGATGGGAAAAAAGCTTGTGATAGCAAGTGTTAATAGCCTAAACATCAGTCAACAAATTCTATATGCAAAGAAGAGAAAAACATACAGAAGTTACTGTAGTGGATCCATATCTTTTTGTAGCAACATACCTAAATATTGAAAACAGTTTTGTATAGGCAGTGAAAGATGTGTTCCCAGTGATAGCCATTTATGTATAAATTCCATCAAGATCTGTAATATTAGTATGGGTCCTTGCCTTTTTAGTAAAAGTCAAGTGTGTAGACTAAAGGTGCGTGGCATCCTTATGTGAGAAATTGTTCTAGAGAGGCTGGGAGAAGTTTGGGATGGAAAGTTGATGTTTTAACTGTATTTATAACATTATTTCTTTGTGATTGGCAACAGATCAGGCAGAATATAACTTAGTAAATTTGGATGATGTTTCCTCTGTGTTTTTGCATGTTTCAAATATTTGCCAATAAAAAGTTCTCAATTTAAACTAATAGCTATGCTATTAGTTTGGATTGAAGATAGGCAGTTAGTTTCCTTCCCCAAGCTCTGTGCTAGTGCTATTCAAGGACTATAAAAAGATAAAAAGATAAAAAAAAAAAAAAAAAAAACAGGAGTGAGTAAGAGGAAGAAAAATAGATTAGGCTTATCATCATAGTTTTGGTCAGCAGACAAAAAGGATGAACTGTAAATAAAATAACTTATTGCTGTGGAAAGCACTGATTCTGAATGGCTTTACAGGATTCTAGAAAAACGTGGCCCCACAAAGCTCCAGGATTGGAGGCTCCCAGTTACTGGAAATATTGGACAGAGAGATGGGAAATGTTGTCAGTAGGTGGTTGGGTCCCTCCTGAGCCCAGAGAAATAATATAGTGTCTAGAAACAGGGAGGAATCACTTGAGACTTTTTTTTTTCCTGTGATGGTTGCCAGAGTGTTGGGAGCCAGGCAGAAGGTGGAGCCATTCTTTTCTAGAGACCAGAGTGCATCCTGGGAATGACCTATGGATGCCAGCATTTGTGGCTCCCTCAAGGAAAACCCTGTATCTGGCAGGAGAGGACGAGGCTTGGAAAATGGTCAAAAGCAAGGGAGGCCAAGGGGCCAGGACAATACTGTCCTACCAGAACACTGCTGTGCTGTGGTGTGGCTCCTGAACACTGGTGTCTAGTTGTGTTGCCAACGTCAGTACTTACTTAGGGTGCCACTGTGCACCATTGCCACTGGTGCCACCTCCGACTTCCATGTTAACAGGTCCACCTCCTTCTTCTCTAGTTCAGAGTCCAGGATGTACCTGTCTTGTTGGCTGAGGGGCAGGTGGCATATCTGTGCCCTGTCTAAAGAATGACTGGAATAAGTGGGTTCTGTCATGGAATACAGACTTTGTTTAAAACAAAGAAATTCCCCATATAGCATTCAAAAGCTAGACTGATTCTAGAAGTCATCATTTTTCTCAGGTGTAGTTCCCCCAAGTCAGCAAACAGTGTGCTCAAGTAAAATCCACTTAGTAGTCTACAAGCCATGTCTCCACGCAGATCTTCAGTTTGCTGTTTTGGTCGCTCATTTTTAAATATCAAAGGACAGCCAGTGATGCAGACAGCAGCAAAACCTCCTCTGTGAAAGAACAATGATCAAAAGAAAAGTAAACAGATACCAGACTTAGAAAGACTTTGAAAATGCACTTAACAGAAGGATAAGAGAGAATAGTACAGTTGTGAAGCAAGAGTAGAATGTGATTATCATTTTTAAATGGAATAAAGAGAGGACAAAAGTGTTTTTCAAAATTTGAGCCCAAGAGTCTAAAGGAAAGATTTAAATGATCTCATTTGAAAATTAAGTCCAAAAATACCCAAAAGAAAAACTAAAAGAAACAGAAGGGAAGAAGAAAAACTGTTCAGAAAGGAGGCCTGATATCCAACAAATGGAACATTTACAAAGTGAAGAATAAAATAAAGGGAAGGAAAGGAAATTAATTTTTTAAAAATTTATTTATTGGGGCCAGTGCCATGGCTCACTTGGTTAATCCTCCTCCTGAGGCGCCAGCATCCCATATGGGTGCCAGGTTCTAGTCTCAGTTGCTCCTCTTCCAGTCCAGCTCTCTGCTGTGGCCCGGGAAGGCACTGGAGGATGGCCCAAGTGCTTGGGGCCCTGCACCCGCATGGGAGACCAGGAGGAGGCACCTGGCTCCTGGCTTCGGATGGGCATAACTCTGGCCATAGCGGCCATTTTGGGGGTGAGCCAACAGAGGGAGGACCTTTCTCTCTCTCTCTCTCTCTCTCTCTCGGTTTAACTCTGTCAAAAAAAATATTTATTATTTATTTAAAAAGCAGAGTTAGAGAGAGGGAGATTTTCCATCCACTGGTTCACTCCCTAAATGGCTGCAATTGGCAGAGCTGGGCCAATCTGAAGCTGGGAGCCAGGAGCTTCCTCTGGAATTCCCAAGCACTTGGGAAATCCTCTACTGCTTTCCCAGGCTGTTAGCAGAGAACTAGATTGGAGATGGAGTGGCTGGAACTCAAACTGGCAGCCTATGGGATGCTGGCGGTAAAGGCATAACCCACTGCACCGTAGGTTGGGCCACTATCTGTGGTGCTGGTGTCCCATATTGGCGCTAATTTCAAGTACTAGCTGTTCCTCTTCCGAACCAGCTCCTTGCTAATGCTCCTGGAAAGGCAGTGGAGGATGGCCCAAGTCCTTGTGCCCCTGCACCCACATGGGAGACCTGGAGGAGGCTCCTGGCTCCTGGCTTTGGCCTGGCCCAGCCCCTGCCATTGTGGCCATTTGGGAAGTGAACCAACAGATGGAGGATCCATCTCTCTCTCTCTGGCTCTTTCAAATAAATGAATCTTAAAGAAAGGCACAAGATTCACCACTACATACTTAAAAAGAAAATGAAATGAGATTTCACTTAACTGGGAAAGAGGTGTGTTTTCATATTGAAAAGTTTCACTGGGCATCCAATACAATGAATGTAAAATGAATACAATGAATGTAAAATGATCTACACAAAGGCTAATTCAATATTATAGAGATTGTCCGAAAAATAAGGCATTATATCAAAGAATAGGAATCAGAATATTATTAGATTTCTCAGTTGCAACAGTAGAAACTAGAAAATAATGAAAGAGTACTTTGAATATTCTAATGGTAGATGGTTTATTATCTGTAGTTTCATCCCCAGTCAACCATTGGTCATTATCAAGACTAGATATGCCAAAACTCAAAACATTGACCAGCCCTGTACTCCTTCTAAGGCAGTTGTTGAATGAAGCTAGTGGTACACTAAGAGTGAGGAAGGGGTGTGGTCCGAGAGGCATTGGCTCCATCCAGGGAAGATGTTCTGTCAGCCTGTTGATTCATGGGATGTTCCTGGAAGTACACCTGGAGTGAGCTGGGCTGGAGTGCAGTAGGTGGAGAGCTGTAGGAGCGAGGTCTTCTTAAGAGAGAAATGGAGCTGGATAAGGCATCTGCTGCTTTCAACATGTGGAACACAGTAATGAAAAGGATTTTCGCTTCTCTCAGTTAGAATTAAGGGTAGGTATATGGAAAGAAAGCAAATGAAAAAAGAAAAAGGGAAAATAGTTACTAAGCTCATGAAAGACAAAGTAAGCAGCTGAGCAAATACAGCTGTACAGATACAAGGTCTGGTAAATAGAGCAGTGCAGCATAGCCCATGCATGCACACGGGTGTATGAGGGGGCTTCAGTGGACTTGTGGGGAAGTAGAATTAAAATATAGTGCATGTTTTCCATGAACTTTTGGAAGCCCCATCATTCATATGTATCTATACAAAAGTGCACACACACACATTCAGGTACACAGAATGGGACAAGAGGATGGAGGAAGATAGGAAGAAGCAAGGTGATTTCTACACATCATTGGACTTCAGTGGCTGATGTCTGAGATTGCTAAGTCCAGAAACAGCAGTGTGAGCCGAGCCTGTTAGTGAGGAATTGGAAATCCTGGAGGAAACAGTGCTATGAGTTGAAAATAGTTTCTTCTTGGAGTGCAGAAAATGAAATAAATCAGTACTGGTTGTTGTTTTTTCTTATATGCCTGTGATGCTGTTTGCCCTTAACTGTACAAATTACTTTGATAAAAACACATCCAGGGCAGGCATTGGGCCTAGCAGTTAAGCTGCTGATGGAAACATGTGCATTCCGTATCAGAGTGACTGGGTTTGAGTCCCAGTTCCACCTGCAATTCCAGCTTCGTGCTAATGCAGACCCTGGGGGCAGCAGTGATGGATGGCTCAGGTGGTAGGGTCCCCGCTACCCACGCGACAGACCTAGATTGAGTTCCAGGCTGCCAGCATTTGCCTGGCACAACCTCTGCCATTGAGGACGTCTTGGAAGTGAACCAGTAGATATGAGAGCTCTGTCTGTCTTTGTTTCTGTCTCTGCCTCCTTCTCACTCTGTTTCTCTGCCTCTCAAATAATTAAAAATTTTTAGAGGCCAGCATTGTGGTGCAGCAGATTAAGCTGCCACTGGCAATGGTAGCATCTCATATGGGCACCCATATGTGTTCGAGTTCCAGGCGCTCTACTTCTGAGGCACCTCCCTGTTATGGCCCAGGAAAGCAGTAGAGGACAGCCCAAGTACTTGGGCCCCTGCACCAACGTAGGGAGACCTGGATGGAGTTCCAGACTCCTGGCTTCAGTCTGGCCCAGCCCTGGCTGATGAAGCCATTTGGGGACTGAACCGCTGTATGAAAGGTCCGTTTCTCTCCCTCTCCATGTAACCCTGCCTTTCAAATAAATAACATAAATCATTAAAAATATTTTTTAAAGGTGAAAGCAAAATAGCATTGCAGTGACCATCATTGTACAGTAGAATTTTCTTCTCATACATTGTAAAAATCACTCAGTGTTTGCTGTACCGCCTATTTTCCTATTCAAATGTAGGCAACTGTTTTGATTAATACTGTACTAAGGGCTGAGTATTGCAGAGCTAACTAAGGCACATTTCCTGACCTGAAGCACTTACTGTTCGTTGAGTATTCTGTGGACCACCCTGAAACTCCCAGTGTGTTCTGTCACTGTCTTCAGAGTCAAGGAGCTGGGAGAGTGTTGGAGACTTCGGAGACTCGGATGCTGAAATTACGCAAGGAAAGGGAAAGCAAAGTCCAGGACGGTGCTGAAAGCAGGAAGATCCCCAAGAGCTGGTGCTGGGGAAAGCTGCCTCTGCGTTTGCCCCACCATCCGCCTCCTAGTGTTCAGGGAGAGATTACAGGGCTCATCAACATGAATATTTTCTGCTTTCTCTGCAAATTGCATTTGTTCTGAAAAGGTTCTACCAATTTCCATTCCCATTAACAGTGGTACTGGCATTCCTAGGACCTGTCCTCATAGGATTAAAGTGCCCCAGTGTTGTTTGGACTTGTATGTCTTTGATGCTTAATAGACTCATGACTTTTATGACACTAGACGGGCCTTTTCTTGTCCTTGTGTTCCATTAAAATTTTTCTTACTCCAGCATATTCTTGCTTTTAAACTTATTTTAACTGCAGTTTTGCCAGAAAACTTCAAAAAGACAGTATGTCACTTTTTCTTGGCATCAGATCTGGTGTTAGAAGCTAATAACATGTAGTGAACTCATAATTTCTTTAGAATAAAATTTTTGGATTCTAAAGTATAAAATCTCCACTTTGGATCAACACAAGTGCCATGTAGTACTCCCAAGGGATCTTGAACAAAGAGCTGTCATGGAGAGGGAGGTGTGGACAGCTTCCTGGAAAAGAATATAGCCAGTGCAACCTTGGAGGAGGAGTAAGATATAAGTGGAGAAAAGGGGATACGTAAGACTCAAACAGGAGGAGGGAGAGAGCTGTCCAGGCTGTGTTTCAGGGGAAGTCACCAGTGGGGTTCTGCTGCAGTCTCCTGAGGTTTGGTGCATCCAACGCATTGCCACTACTTCCCTTTCCCTTTGAACTCAGGGTTGCAAGAGCTTGGTGAGGAGAGACTGGGCTGATAATAGGGGGCTTTACCTCACCTTTGGGAAATTCCGATTCTATCCTGAAAGCAGACTGCAATTACTGTGAGATTTTAAACAAGAAGAAGCTGTGCTTGTGTACACTTCACAAACAGGACTAACAGGCAGTGATGTGACTTCAGAGCAAACATTGTTGCATACACGTAAGACTGCATTTTAATATCAAACTTACATGCTGGCTCAAAGATTTGTTTAATTTGCTACAAAAATGAAGAATAAGCCCAAGAAACAACAGAAGTTTCTGTGCTCCAAGGTTTTATCTTTGAATGTTTGGCTGATTTGTATTTTGCTTAGCTATTATTCTAGTCTGTAAGTAAAAGTGTAAGTGATTAAGCTGGTAAACCTAGGACAGAAATCTCATTCAGAAATCAGGAATTTTAAGGTTTGGAGAAAGAGGTAAGAATGACTATTTGAAGGTTATATATACTGTGTGTATTATGTATTTGTAAATGTCATTATTAAAGAACCAGGAGGAAAATCATCTGTATTAAAGAAAACTTTTTTTTTTTTTAAGATTGATTTATTTATTTGAGAGGCAGAGTTACAGACATAGAGAGGGAGAGATAAAGAGGACTTCTATCTACTGGGTTACTCCCTAAATGGACACAAGGGTCAGAGCTGGGCCAATCCAAAGCCAGGAGCTTCTTCCAGGTTTCCCACTTGGGTGCAGGGGTCCAAGGACTTGGGCCATCTTCCACTGCTTTCCCAGGCCATAAGCAGGGAGCTGGATTGGAAGTGGAGTGCCCGCAACTCAAACTAGTGCCCATATGGGCTGCCAGAGCCACTGGCTGAGGCTTAACCTATTATGTCACCTCTCTGGCCCCAAGAAGCTGTTTGATTTGCTCCTGTCTTAACTTTTGTTGCCAGGTTACCAGAATCCTTTGTGTGGGTCTCACTTTCAGACCCAGTATAGTGAAGAGGTGTGCCAGGTAGGGACACCTCTGCCTCTCCTGCACACAAGCAGATCCGTTGCCTTTCCTTTCTGGTTCTGTAAGCACTTGGGTCTCATAGAAGGGAGCGGTTGCTGTACTGGATCCTGTCTCTGTTCCTGTCATCTCAGCATCTTACTGTGGTGCCTGCAACCCAGGCACAATGTCTGAAGAGTACACAGACTGTTGGCACTGAGTAGCGTTGGGATGAAACTGTTGAAGGAGATAATACTTTTCACTTTTTCTCTACTATCTTTAAAAAATTTCAATAAGCATGTAATTTACTGATTTAAAAAAAATAGCTTTGGCAAAGGTGACTACAAATGGGAGACTCCTGTGTTAAAGAACAGTTTTTTGAGGGTAACATGAAAATTACTTCAACCATCATTAATTTGTTAGTAATATTTTTGTTTCTTATGTCTGTTTTCCTAACCTTTACTGTAAAAAGTAATCACTTGCTTTTCATTTTCCCATGTGAATATATTTATTTACTCTGCTAGGTTTCATTCATTCATTCATTCATTCTTCTAAGAGGCAAAAGTCTCCCATTGATTTGTTCACTCACAAAATGCCCACAATGGCTAGGACTGGGCTAGGCAAAGCTGGGAACTGGAAACTCAATCCCAGCCCCCCACATGGTTAACAGGGACCCAGCCGTTTGCACCAGTACCTGCTGCTCCCAGGTGTGCGTTAGCAAGTAGCTGGAATCTGGAGCTGGAGCTAGAAATCAAACCCAGGTGCTCTAATATGGGATGTAGGTGTCTTGACCACTGGATCAAAGCCTACCCCTCTGCTAGGATTTCTCATAGCTGATCCTTCTGTGTGTTAGTTTACCTTTTAATTTCACTGTGATAACGTCTGGTATACCCAGTTTTACCTGGTTACTTATTTTTACTCTTTTAAGAAATTTGCTTCTTTTTAGGTCTATTTTTCGTATTCTTTGATGATAGATGAATAGGAGAGGATTAACTCAGACTCTGCCATTGTTTTTCATTCAGTGCCGTTGTGATGGCTCTTTAAGAGAGAAGGATGAAGCTGAAATCTAAACTAAATTTTTATTTTATTGACTTGTTTCCTGCATGTCTTTGTCAACACAGATATTTGTGAGATAATTTTAATCACATCTTAGATTACAGTATAAATTCTGTTTATTGTTTAATTTCTATTTCATTAAAAAATTAAATTTATTTATTTGAACTTGGAAAGACAGAGAAAGAGAAACAGTCTGGTGGCTTACTCCCCAGATGCCTATAACTGTTAGGACTGGGTCAGGCAGAAGCCAGGAGCCAGGAACTCATTTTATTTCATTTTAGTCATGAGCATGTTACTTCTGTTTCTAGTGATTGGATTTCAAGGGTAATGAATCCAGGTACTTTGGGGCTAAGGATTGTACAGATGTCTGCCCTCAGAACCCTGGAAGTCTTAATTTGGGAGAAAAGGCCAACCAGGTATAGAGTTCATCGCAGTATTTCGATCAGTAGCAGAAAGCAGAGGCATTTTTAGAAAGACAGGTGCCCACGTGTGAAGAACGCAGCTGAGGGATGAGACTAAAGCAGTGGTCCTGTGTCTTCTGAGCTTCAGGATCTTGACATGCAGCCCGCAGAAGATCAGGTGTCCATGCAGGGAGTCGAGGAGGTGGTGCAGTGCCTGCTACGTAACTGTGGTTACAGCCGATGGCAGCAGATGACTGAGAAAGTCTGTTCAGGAGGAGCCTCCTGGGTCTCAGGCAGGCGAGGAGTCAGGGAACGTGGCTTCAAGTGCAGGCCCCGCTCTCCAGCGTTTGCCTTTGGTGAACTCAGAGTGTCTGGCCCTGGGATACCACATGTGGAAAATGGCAGGCTCAGACAAGTACTCCCTATAATAATTCAGTTAGTTTCTGAACATTGAATTCTCCATTCAGGCTCAGCTGCCAGGTGCAGCTTTATGTCCCAGTGGTTTGCCTGGGACTGTCCTGTTACCCTCTGTTAGGGTGAAAAGGAAGCATCTCAGGGACACTTCACAGCTAGTCCTGAATTCCAGGCCCAAAGCAAACAGTAATGATGTGGTGATTGAGAAACCACTACAGTGTTTAAAATTTTTTGTTTCATTTTATTTAAAAGGCAGAGAGACAGTGAGGTGTTCCATTTGCTGGTTCACTCCCCCAAATGCCCACCACAGCTAAGTCTGGGCTGGGCTGAAGCCAGAAGCCTGGAGCTCAACTTGGTTCTCCCACTTGGGTAGCAGGGACTCAGCTACTTGAGTCGTCACTGCTGTCTCCCAGAATGCACATGAGCAGGAAGCTGAAATCAGGAGTGGAGTTGGCACTGGAACCCAGGCACTCTGATCCGGGTGGCAGGCTTTCCAGTGGCTTCTTCAGCACTGTGCCAAATGCCCACACCCACGATAGCATTTATAGAGTTAACTCTCAGGCAAGCTTCGTGATGCAGCAGGTTAAAACACCTCCTGCAACTCTGAGTCCCGGCTGCTCCATTTCCAGTCCAGCTCCCTGCTAACGTACCTGGGAATGCAACAGTGCTTGGGCCTCTGTACCCACATGGGAGACCCAAATGGAAGTTACAGCCTCCTGGTGTCAGCCTGGCCCAGCTCTGGCCTTTGTGGCTATTTGGGGAGTGAACCAATGGATGGTAGATCTCTGTGTATGTATGTGTGTGCTGATGTGTCTTTCTGTTTCTGTCTCTCCCTCTCCAACTCAAATAAATAAATAAATAAATACATCTTGAAAAACAAAAAGAGTTAACTATGAATTAATCTGCTTTCTCCCAGTGGATGCCTTTCTGCTAGATGCTAGAGATGAATGGCTGGGGTGAGGTTCAGAAATGCAACTCGGGTGGGAGGTGTTACTTCTTTCATAATGAATTTTCTTTTTTTTTTTTTTTTTAACTTTTATTTAATGAATATACGTTTCCAAAGTACGAATAATGGATTACTATGGCTTCCCCCCCATACCGTCCCTCCCACCCACAACCCTCCCCTTTCCCACTCCCTCTCCCCTTCCATTCACATCAAGATTCATTTTCGATTATCTTAATATACAGAAGATCAGCTTAGTATACATTAAGTAAGGATTTCAACAGTTTGCTCCCACACAGAAACATAAAGTGAAAAATAATAGATGATTTTTTTTAATGATGATGAAATCAGATCAGACCTATTGTCATGTTTAATCCCAGTGAGAGTCAAGTTGGGAGTTGATAGTTTCTTTTCTTTTTTTTTTTTTTTTTTTTTTACAGAGGATCAGTTTAGTATGCATTAAGTAAAGATTTCAACAGTTTGCACCCCCATAGAAACACAAAGTGAAATATATTATTTGAGTACTCGTTATAGCATTAAATCTCAATGCACAGCACATTAAGGACAGAGATCCTACATGAGGAGTAAGTGCACAGTGACTCCTGTTGTTGACTTTACCAATTGACACTCCTGTCTATGGCATCAGTAATCTCCCTATGCTCCAGTCATGAGTTTCCAAGGCTATGGAAGCCCCTTGAGTTCTCCGACTCTTATCTTGTTTAGACAAGGTCATAGTCAAAGTGGAGGTTCTCTCCTCCCTTCAGATTTATTATTTATTATTTAGGGCAGATGCCCTAAATAGCACTCTGGCCTCAGAATCAGCCCTAAAGGCATTCAGATCTGGCTGAAAAGCCCATGAGAGTATTTCAGGCATGGAAAGCCAAGACACTCTGGCAAAAGAGCTCTGTGAGTGAGATCTCAGTGGAAAGAACAGGTCTTCAAAGAAGGAGGTACCTTTCTCATAATGAATTTTCTAAATTGTGTTTCTGCCCTAAATTCTTTAACCGCCTGCCCAGCACTCATGGAGACAGAGCTTGTGTTGCCACAGTGAGCCATTTGTGTCATACGCTCCCTACATAGCTTTATGGCTTGGGGCATGTCCATCATTGACCTCTCTGCGCTGTTTCTTCATAAAATGGATATAATTACCCTGGGCTGCTTGGGAGTAGAGAATGAGCATGTGTCAGAACGAGTCCTGCTTTCTTGGAGGCCTCCCTAGGGAGAGTTGTGCTGACAAGGGAGGGTAAAGCGGAGCAGGCATGTGAACTATCTGCAGTGTGTGTCTTAAGGAAATGCTAAGGCAATCTGGAAAGACTTCATATGTTTATGTTTTTCTTCTCCGTCTTGGCCCTTGATGGCGTTTTAAAATTGCTGAGTGGGTCACTGTTGATATGAATATTAATTACATGATTGATGATTTGGATATTAATTGAAGGAACTTTATATCCACCCATTGGTTCTCATTGACACTACTTTTCAGATCTTTTCCTAAACTAAATTTAAATGTGTGTTTTCAGTTGCACTTTCTTAAATTCATTTTGGAACTTAATACTCATATGAGAAAACCTTGCTATCCTTGATAAAGCCTTATGTGACCGTGCTTCCTACCTCTGATGCAGGAGGCCCCTAGTTTCCTGCACACTGCTCCTTTTCCAGTTAGACGACAGGGTCTAGGGTGGAAATGTTCCCTCTGTGTCACTGACAGAGACCAGCTAAAGCAGTCCATGGGGGCAACCTATTACACCATCATAACGATGGGGAATCTGCATTGGGCTCTTGCAGAGCTCATTTTATGTGGATCAGAGGCAATTTTCCTGGTTTATCTTGTGCAAATGCAATCATACAGAGCACACATCTTTTTCCTTCTTGCCCCGGAGAATGTCTGTTCCACCAGACTCTCCCTTCCTCCCAGGCACGGATGCAGTTTCCGTGCCTTGAGCCTTCGATGCCCCTAGCACCTCAGGTGTGCCCTCCAGAGTGTGGGTCCGGGAACTCACATGGTGATGGTCCTCACATTTAGCCTAAATCTCTGTGCGAAGAGGGTAGTGAAAAGGGGAGAATGCCCAGGGGGACGTGGATGCAGCTCAGGAAGGGATAAGCAGGGATAGCAAGCTGTGCTTTGCCAGGGCAGCCTCACCTGCTGCTGCTTGGTCACTGCAGTCTTGAGCGGAGATGGGGTACTTGGATGTCAGCACTGAATGTAAACAAAAAACACATCTGTGAATGAGGGACTGTGAGCAGCTATGTCAGTTATCTTTATGAAGTAATGATTCCAGTCCCATAAATACTGCCGATACTGCTAATCGTATCATCCTGAGTGCTCTGTGTTTTGAGGGACATTCTTTGATTTCATTTTAATTAGGAGGTTTAACACAAGAGCAGCTCCCTGGAAGGGGCCTGGCACTTGTTGAATTTTGGCTTATTTGGCAAATTGAATGGAGATTGATGTAGGCAGGTAGTTAGTATTCAAGGGGGTCATATTGCATTCCCAGATCACACTTTACTTTTTAGCAACAGAATGCTGGGTTTCTTTTTTATTTCTTTTCTTCTTCTTCTTCTTCTTCTTTTTTTTTTTTTTTTTTTTTTTGACAGGCAGAGTTAGAGACAGAGAGAAAGGTCTTCCTTCCCTTGGTTCAGCCCCTCAATGGCCGCTATGGCCGGCGCACTGCGGCTGGTGCGTTGTGCTGATATGAAGCCAGGAGCCGGGTGCTTCCTCCTGGTCTCCTCTGCGGGTACAGGGCCCAAGGGCCTGGGCCATTCTCCACCGACTTCCCGGGCCACAGCAGAGAGCTGGACCTGAAGAGGAGCAACCGGGACAGAATCCGGTGCACCAACAGGGACTAGAACCCCGGGTGCCAGCGCCACAGGTGAAGGATTAGCCAAGTGAGCCACAGTGCCGGACCTTTTTTTTTTTTTTTTTTTTTTTTTTAAGATTTATTTATTTATTTGAAAGTAGAGTTACAGTAGAGTTACAGAGAGGCAGAGAGAGTGAGATAGATTTTCTATCCACTGGTTTACACCCCAGATGACCACAATGGCTGGAGTTGTGCTGATTCGAAGCCAGGAACCAGGAGCGCCTTCTGGGTGTCCCATGTGGGTGCAGGGGACCAAGGACTTGGTCCATCTTATACTGCTTTCCCAGGCCATAGAAGAGAGCTGGATCGGAAGTGGAGCAGCTGGGACTCAAACCAGTACTCATATGGATGCCAGCACTGCAGGTGGCCGGCTTTACCCACTACACCACAGCACTGGCCCCAGAATGATGGGTTTCTTTTCTCAGAGTTTTGTTTCTAATTTTGAAGGTAACATGCTCATTTAAGAAAAAAATGACAGACAGGAAAAAAAAAATCCCAACATTATTCCAGCTATCTAAACACAAACATCATAATCCTTTGGTGAATTTCCTTTATTTTTTTTACCTTTTTAAAATTTATATAAGGTGAACAAGTTTCACATGTTTCTTATGCATAGATTTAGTAGCATAGTGGTACTTCCCCCATACCCTCCCTCCTTCCCACATTACCATCCTCCTTTCTTACTCCCTTCTTCCTTTCTTATCTTTTCTTTTAATTTTTACAATGACACACTTACTTTTTAAACTAGATTTTTAGTTTTATTCTTACTTGAGAGAGAGAAACAGATGGTTAGAGATTTTCCATCAGCTGGCTCACTCCCTAAAACCTTCCATAGCCCAAAGCCAGGAGCTGACACTCATTCTGGGTGGCAGAAACCCAAGTGCTTGAGCCATCATTTGTGGCCTCCCAGGGTGCACATGAGCAGGAAGCTGGACCAGAAGTGGGGAAGCACAATGCAAACCTGGCACTCTGATGTAGAATGGAGGTGTCTCAAGTGCTGAGTTAACCACTGTGACAAATTCCTACCTCATGGTGTTTATTTTTAAGGTGTATTTTTAACATGTGTTATGACCTAATAAAGGTCACACATACACACACACACACAGAGTGTGCTCCTGTCTTATTAAATTATGAAATTCTTTGTGGATTAATAACTTGAAGAATTTGAACACAGTATGGGAAAAAAATTGGCACGCATTGCCCCTGTGTACTAGATGTTTACCAGTTGTGACCCAAACTCTGTTTCTCACATTCCCCTTTCCCCAGATTGTATTTGGCAATAGGTTGTGTAATACTAGGTCATATTTGATAATGAGCTGTTCAGTTGTAGATCATGGTTTACAGTATTGGTGATTAAGTTTTTAAATGCACTATAACAGATTATTAATGTACAAAGTAGTGTGTAAAAGCTCATTTGTTTCATTTGTCTGGTTTGATCTCTTGATACTGTAGTATCCAGCATAGAAAAGTCTCAGTGTTTGGATAAGCTGGTGAACTCTGGTTTCTTTTCCTTCATAGCATTTTTCTTTTGATAGGCAGAGTTAGAGACAGAGAGAAAGGTCTTCCTTCCGTTGGTTCACACCCCAAATGGCCGCTATTGTCGGTGCTGTGCCTATCCGAAGCCAGGAGCCAGGTGCTTCCTCCTGGTCTCCTCTGCGGGTACAGGTGCCCAAGCGCTTGGGCCATCCTCCACTGCCTTCCCGGGCCACAGCAGAGAGCTGGACTGAAAGAGGAGCAACCAGAACAGAATCCGGTGCACCAACAGGGACTAGAACCTCGGGTGCCAGCGCCGCAGGTGGAGGATTAGCCAAGTGTCCTTCATAGCATTTTAAAAAAATTATTTGTGAGGAAGAGACAGAGAGAGATTGAGCCAAGGAACACTCTTCCATCTGTAAATTCATTTCCCAGGTATCTGTACTGGCAAGAACTGGAGCCATGGCTGAAGCCAAGAGCCAGGAACTCAATCCAGGTCTCCCACATGGGTGGGAGGAACTTAATTCCTTGAGCCACCACCACTGCCTCCCAGGATCTGGAGTCAGGAGCCAGACTGGAAATCAAAGCCAGGCACCCCAATATGGGACTCGGGCATCTTACCAGCTCTCTTACTGCTCACCACACGTCTGTTCCTCTTTGCCTTTAATATGTTAATTTGTCACATTTGCAACCTTAGGGTCTGTGTTTAGTAATTCTAATTCACCTTTATCTTTTCACCTACCACCTTTTAAAAAACTTTATTTTTATTGACAGAGATCTTCCTTCTGCAAGTTCACTCCCTAAGGGCCCTCAACAGCCAGGGCTGGGCTAGGAGCCTGGAATTCAGGCCTAGTCTCCCCTGTGGGTGGCAGAGACTCACCTGAGCCTTCCTCTGCTAGAGCCAAGGGTGAGCATCAGCATCAAGCAGGGCAGGAAGCAGCGCCAAGCACTCTCATCTGGGATGTGGGTGTCTCTGGCAGCTACTTCATCGCTTTGCCACAGTGCCTGCCTCTCTTTCTGCCTTTTACCTTCCTACTTTAAGCACCTCAAACCTGGCCCTTTGGCATTTTATTAATTGCCTGTTGTGTAAATTTGCCATTTAAATGGAAGAGATAAATATTCACATGTATTTCTGTTTCCCTTTATTGTGCCAGTTACTGAATCATTTCACTGCTCATCAGTAATTCCATCTGATGTAATTCCATTCTGAGGGCGTATCTGTCTGAGATACTACCTCTGCAAAACGGGAGTGAGCTGCAGGACAGCCAGGTGGAGCTCCTGCAGAGACAGCAGTGGCCCTTGGCTGGTGATCTTGGTGAATCTTGTAACGAAGCACTGTAACGTTGCACCTTTGTTGTTTTTTTTTTTTTTAATTTTTTTAATTTATTTTTTATTTTTTGACAGGCAGAGTGGACAGTGAGAGAGAGACAGAGAGAAAGGTCTTCCTTTGCCGTTGGTTTACCCTCCAATGGCCGCTGCGGCCAGCGCGCTGCGGCCGGCACGCTGCGGCCGGCGCACCGCGCTGATCCAATGGCAGGAGCCAGGAGCCAGGTGCTTTTCCTGGTCTCCCATGGGGTGCAGGGCCCAAGCACCTGGGCCATCCTCCACTGCACTCCCTGGCCACAGCAGAGAGCTGGCCTGGAAGAGGGGCAACCGCACCTTTGTTTTAGAATCAAGTCTCCTGTTATGTCCTGAAATAGGAATATTTACAGACATTCTATACGTGCACAGCTTCAAAAATCTTTCTAGGGAAGTTTTCATAGATATTTTAATGTTACTTATCTCTAGCGTTTAGAGGTCTTTGAGTGGTTGGGAGCTGGCCCTGGTTTGAGGCCAGAAGTCTGACAGCACCCCGTCTTGGAAGCTGGAGGTACATGATGGGGGGCACTGCATCTTTTCTGGTGGATGTGCTGTGGAGCACATCCCCTCACCCAGCCCCTTCCCATGTCCTCACGTGTAAGCAGTAAAGTGCTCTTTATGCCCTTGGCACAAAGAAAGTTTCCTATGCCACATTCATCGAGTTCCTTGAATTATTTATTGTCTTCACTTCCTTACTTCTCACTGATTTCTTAAAAAATGAATTTTTTCCATTTTTCTTCTTGTTCACTTATTGTAGAAACTAGGTAAATAAGGAATATATCAAATGAGCACCTGTTTATATTGTATCTGGAATTTGGGGTGAAGGTCATGGGTAGGGATGAGGGGGTAACAACACAGATGATATTTAAAGCCGCAGGCACCTGTAATGCCACCAGACAGGTACTGGTTACTGTGCACATATCCCCTCTACAGTTTCACTATTCTATCTTTATTCAGCTGCACAGACAGCTGTGATGTAGCCGGGCTAGTACCCTGCTGTCTGTAGTAAGATGTTTACTCCAGTGTTTGCATGCCTGCTGCTCACCATCATGCACCCTGTGCTCACATATATCCTAATAGCAAAACTCTTCATATTTCCTTCTGAAAATTAAGGAAAAAATGTATGAGAAGTAAACCAGGTAAACCCTGGGGTCACCAACTTTTAAATGGAGATAACCAATGATACTGAGTACCAGGCAAAAAGAAAGACAAGAGCAAATGAGGAGACCATGTATATCACAGAGGAAGGGAGAGAGGGTGTAGAAGGAGGCCAGTGTGCAGTGCACAGATGCTTCCAGAGCTAGAGTGACAAGGGTTCCTCCTTCAGCACTCCTGGGGACTTGAATCTTACCATGAGGCAGTTCTACTATCTATATCCTCAATCTTTTTTAAAAAATAAAATATTTATTTATTTATTTGAAAGGCAGAGTTACAGAGAGGCAGAGGCAGAGAGAGAAAAAGGTCTTCCATCTGTTGGTTCACACCCCAGATGGCTGCAACATCTGGAGCTGAAGCCAGACGCTTCTTCTGGGCCTCCCACGTGGGTGCAGAGGCCCAAGGCCTTGAGCCATTTCCTGCTGCTTTCCCAGGCCATTGCAGGGAGATGGATTGGAAGAGGAACAGCCAGGACTCCAACTGGCACCTATATGGGGTGCCGATGCTACAGATGGGGGCTTTATCCTGTTGTGCCACAGCACTGGCCCAGCAATTCTTCTAAAAGAGCTGTTTACCTGCCTGCGTCTCCCTATACCTCGAGATGCCCCTGAGAAAGAGACTGATTCCTTAAATGTTCCTAGTACCAGTTGTGTGGCCTGTGCTCAGAAGAGAATGCAGAGTGGTAGGTATGATTTAGGAGTGAGGAGGAAGGGTAGCATTATCAGAAAAATGGCAGTGAATTCCTCTGTGGTAGACCTTGAGTGATGAGAAGATTTTTGCCAGTAGAATTTAAGCTGCAGCCTTTGTAGATGGGATTCCTGTTCTGGCCCAGTGGATCCACCTTGGACTGTAAAATTAAACATGGAACGAGGAAGTTTTTTATGTGCACTGCTCTTTCAACAGATGGAGGTGACATGCTGTAAATTAGTATTGCTCTTCTGTTTAATTCTGCTGCTTTTTACCATATTTAATGATGCTCAGTCAGGTTTGCTGGTATTTAAGAGACTTGCTAATCATTTGCAGCATGTTTGCTATTTAAGTTAACCCTAAGCACTAGGTTCTAAGGTGTTACTGATCTGTTATAATGTGACACACATGGATGGACATGTTTATTTTCTGCCAGTTGTACAATACGTGCAAAGCATGTATGAGTATTTCTGTCCTCTGCTGGTCAGTGCCAGTGTTTCCATCACACCTCAGACAGGTTGGTGCTATAAACAAAGATGCGGAGAGCAAGAGAGAGAGGGGAAACATACAGGAAGGATGACCCTTGTGACTGGAAAATGTGTTAATGAATTTAGTTGCCCACTGTGGACCCCATCCACTTTTACCCATCATTCAGCTGTGGCCTCTCACTTCCCAGTTCCCAGTGGCCCATCTGTGTTTTAAAATGAATAGAAAACACCGAATTGTTGTTATAGTCAAGATGTAATAGGAGTAGTGACATTTAAGTTGCTAAGAACCTGTTATTTAAAAATGAATATTTAAAAAAAAACTATTAAAATACAGGAAGCATAAGAGATGGTTTAGAAGAGAAATACTGATGGTGAAGATTGAGCCTTTCTAAGTCACTTTTACCTGTTCTGTTTTCTACTGGCTTTCAGTTCACATAACTTCACATATCCCAAGAAGGACAATTCTACAGTAAACCATTTCCTAACGCAAATACGGGGTGGCAAGAAACAGTTTTTATCTTGATGGGCTCAGGGTGTGGGCCTTCCAGATAGAGAATTGATTTGGATTTCTGTGATGTTATGAGAAATGGTGAAAGCATCTGGTGTTTATAAGAACTCTCTTGAATTATGCTTTATGGTAGTGTATAAAGTATTCTTTGAAGCAGTCAGTTGCGGGTTTTTGTTGTTGTTGTTGTTGTTGTTTTTTCTGAGCTGGGCAGGTGTGCGTTTTGGCTCAGTTGCTTGTGTTTTTTTCCATCTTATGAAGGGCATTTGGGCCTTGGCTGTGGCCACATGGGCTGTCATCCCTCACTGTTGCTATAAGCAACAGTTAGCAGTTATTCCACTTGAAGGTTTACAGTAGGAATTGGAGGGTGCAGAGTTCTGGAATGTAAAAGGCAACCATAACAATCTGATGGTAGAAGTATCTCGAAAGCTCCAAAAGCAGGTTCCTTTAGGTTGTGCTCCACAACCATTACATATGCCACAAAAGATGAGGAAGAAGGGTGGGGCAAAACAGTTGGCATTTATCTGACTGCGCATCCCCAGACTGCGCGAGCTCCACAGCGCTTGCCTGGCCCTGCATTCTGCAGGCAAACACCCCGGAATGTTCCAGCCTTTAAATAGCAGCAAGTCCTCTAAAATGATGCTGCGTGCTGCAAGAGGAATGAAAGCGGCTGCCTTGGAGGCAGGAAGCCGGCAGGCGAGATGCTTAATTATTGTGGAAGTAAGTGCTTGTTACGTTGAGCGGAGAGTGCAGCCAGCCGGGTCCTCCTTGGTGTCAGAGTGTGATTTGTAGACAATGCCACCCTGTCATCTTTCCAAGCACGCATTTGGCAAGAATTTAAAGGCCACCTCTTGTGTAATGTGTGGAGTTTTGGAGAAGGATCGTCTGCCTGTCTTTTCAGGATGTACGCAACCGTGCAGGATTTTGTACTCAGAATCCCTGCCTGCCGCCTCCAGCCTGCCATGCTGGTGAGGAAGTTGGCGTCCCTGCCCGTCACCTGGAAGGATGGTCACAGTTCTCTGTGACCCCTGGGGAACATGGCAAGGGCTCCCCAGCAGCATTTTGCTTCCGCACTCTTCGTAAATTAGCACTGATGTGGTGGAGCCGGCTGCAGTGCTCAAGGAAATGCAGGCATTTTGTTAATTAGGAAACACTTGCAGCTTTAAGAGTAGATGACGCTCAGGAGAGCTTGGGAAGAGATGGTGGTTCGTGCCGGATTCATCCTGAGATCTTCCCGTCGGGGTAAGTAAGAAAGTACAGGGAGGTGCAGACGAGTGCCAATGGATAGAATGGCTCCGGGGAAACCCTGTTTATTTTCCTTCTGCTGTATTTGTCTTGCCAACTATGTGAAGCCTTTGTAAGGAAAGAGAAAACAAGCATTGATTTTGAAATGTGGAAGAACTTACAAAGTGAATGTGGCAGCATATTCAGTACAATGATTTTTCAATTTTTAGTTTTGTCAGAAACCTAACTGTGTTGCTCTGATTACCTGAGTCATTTGGTTGTGTCTCAAACTTCTCACCTTTGTTAGAGATCATTGGAGCCAAACTCTGCTCCTGGGGTAGAAACCTTTATCCCCTGTTCTGTGAAGCAGCTCAGCTCAATTAAACTGAAGTATTCATGTTAAGTGTTTTTTTTTTTTTTAATGGAAGTGATGGGTTTTACTAAATAATTGTCCTTCCCTTCAAATCTTCTTCACTAAAGATAAGGATTGTGAATTGTGAGCCACAGTCTGTTAGTGAGTCTCTTAATTTGCCTGTGTCTGGCCCCTGCAGTTGCATATTTATTTTTAGATGTATTTATCAAGGGTTAATGCACACTGTCCTTTTCTGTTTTAGAGAAAGCATGGGATCATGCCAGTCACAGAGTCCCAGTAAGACAAGTTCTGTTCAGTTTCTTCTGAAAGAAAGCCATCTCCTGAAGTGAAGCGAAGGAGCTCTGTGGATTACAGTGTTCTGAAGATCTGCATTTTCAGTCATTTGAAAATAAGGTGTCATTTTTCCTTTTAAATGAAAAAAATCAGATCTCATGCCACTGTTATATTTTCTGGAAGCCGTTGTCCCAGAGGGAAGCGCACGTTAAAAGAGCAGACGTGATGGTCCTTTCTGCAGGGATTTCAGTCTGATCGCGTTGACATCATGACCAGCCTGAAGCGGTCACAGACGGAAAGGCCTGTGGCCACTGACAGGGCCTCCATTGTCGGCTCAGATGGCGCCCCCAAAGTCCACACCGATGACTTCTACATGCGGCGCTTCCGGTCCCAAAATGGCAGCTTAGGATCATCAGTCATGGCTCCCGTGGGGCCTCCCCGGAGCGAAGGCTCACATCATATAACCTCGACCCCTGGAGTCCCAAAGATGGGGGTCAGGGCAAGGATTGCAGATTGGCCCCCGCGAAAGGAAAACGTAAAAGAATCGAGCCGTTCTAGCCAGGAAATAGAAACCTCCAGTTGCCTTGAGAGCCTGTCCTCCAAAAGCAGTCCCGTGAGCCAGGGAAGCTCTGTGAGCCTCAACTCCAGTGACTCAGCCATGCTGAAGAGCATACAGAACACGCTGAAGAGCAAGGCGAGGCCGGCGGAGAGCATGGACTCCCGATTCCTGATGCCTGAAGCCTACCCCAGCTCGCCTAGGAAAGCTCTTCGCAGAATCCGGCAGCGGAGCAATAGCGACATTACCATAAGTGAGCTTGACGTGGACAGCTTTGATGAATGTATCTCACCCACATACAAGAGTGGGCCATCACTGCACAGGGAATATGGTAGCACATCTTCAATTGACAAGCAGGGGACATCCGGAGACAGTTTTTTTGATTTGTTAAAGGGCTACAAAGATGACAAATCTGACCGAGGTCCAACCCCGACCAAGCTCAGTGACTTTCTCATCGCCGGTGGGGGCAAAGGTTCTGGCTTTTCTTTGGATGTTATAGACGGACCCATCTCACAGAGAGAGAGCCTCAGGCTTTTTAAGGAAAGGGAAAAACCACTCAAGCGACGTTCTAAGTCTGAAACTGGAGACTCATCCATTTTTCGTAAGTTACGCAACGCCAAAGGTGATGAACTTGGAAAGTCCTCCGACCTTGAGGACAACCGGTCGGAAGACTCCGTCAGGCCCTGGACGTGTCCAAAGTGCTTTGCCCACTATGATGTCCAGAGCATACTGTTTGATTTGAACGAGGCCATTGTGAACAGGCACAACGTCATTAAGAGGAGAAACACCACCACAGGAGCCTCGGCAGCCGCCGTGGCATCCTTGGTCTCTGGGCCTTTGTCCCATTCAGCCAGTTTTAGCTCCCCAATGGGCAGCACCGAGGATCTGAACTCCAAAGGAAGCCTCAGCATGGACCAGGGGGATGATAAAAGCAATGACCTTGTCATGAGCTGTCCTTACTTTCGGAATGAGATAGGTGGTGAAGGGGAAAGGAAGATCAGCCTGTCTAAGTCCAGTCCCAGCTCCTTCAGTGGGTGTGAAAGTGCCTTCGAGTCTGCCCTCAGCCCCCACTGCACAAACGCGGGAGTGGCAGTGCTTGAAGTGCCCAAGGAGAACCTACTGTTGCATCTGGATCGAGTGAAAAGGTACATCGTGGAACACGTGGATCTCGGCGCATACTATTACAGGAAATTTTTCTACCAGAAGGGTGAGTGGAGATCCTCTCTGGGAAAATAGTAGATATACTGTATATTACGATTTTCAGCAGTGTGGTGTTACTGTTTGCATGAATCCTTTTGATTTCTTATGGTCAAGTAATTAAATGGCTGTTTGCTATAATTTATTTCTTTGTGTAGTATTTGAGTTACTTTCCCCTTTCAAATATACAGCTGTCTTGTATATTAAATATTAATTTTGAATAAAAAACTTGATGTAGTTAGTAAAGATATAGTCTTTGTATAGATTTGCTATATTACTTTTAGGCATAAATGCATGAAGTTGAAAATACTGTAAGGCTTTTTTGATCAAAGTTGCAAAGACAATTTTAATGCTCCCTTTCATATTGGAGCACTTTTGTTCTTAGTACAGAATTCTTCCCTTGCGGCCTCAGTGTTCTTCTCAGTAACAGGGCACTACAGTATGCTTCCAATCCATTTTACAGGCTTTCTGTGAGAATGAATTACATGATTTATAAAGGCACAGAGCCAATTATTTTAAGAGTCAAGAATGAAACCTAGGTCTTTAGTTTGAGTAGAAAAGGCACCAAAGAGAAGAGGACTCATAACATGTTGGCTGCTTCCTTTCTGGTTTCTCTAGGGGAGCTGGGGAGTGTGTGTGTGTGTGTGTATCTCCTTAAATGTATATATACTTGGTGTGCTACTTCACAGTTTCATCTCATGCTTTGAAGAAAGGCACTTGTACTTTATTGAAAAGTGAATAGTGTAAGTGAATTGTTGAAGAGCTTCCTAATTGCTTTATGTAGCATGATTAATGAGGGACGAGTTTAAGTCATCCAAGTCTGCAGTCTGGGAAACAGGTTGATCCCCATGGAAGGGTGTCCACTGTGGTCCATTAGTTAGCTCCGTCATCTCTGCAGTCAGGTACCGAGGCCTTGGCAAGAGGCTCCCTGACTGCAAATGACTCCAGCAGTGTTTTGATTTCCCACTTATTGTTTGAGGGGTTTGCATGTTATTTAGATTTATTCATCTGATGAAGTTTAGTTTTACATCTGGTATTCATTATAGCTTTATGACATTGTTCACTTTAGAATACAATTTATCTTAAGATTGTTACATGATGGACCTCATTCTGGAAGGTTTACTGACTGGAAGAATCTTGTCTCATTTCTAAATATCTATGGCACAAGTCCTGGAATTAATATGATAATGAAAATCTTTATTTCATTTTAAACAGTATGATACTTAATTTTGTCACAGCAAGGCTCTGGATTCAGATTTTAGAAACCACATCTCTATTACACTGTCCTGCCAGCTACAGAGTTTTTCAGCCTCACCAACATGGGGTGTGGGACCAGCTAATTCTTTCCTTTGTTGGGATGGGGTGGGAGGTTGTCTGGTGCATTGTGGGATGTTTCCCAGCATCCCTGACCTCAGCCCCCTATATGCCAGCATCTTCTCCCCTTCCTCTGGGTTGTGACAGCCTAAAATGTCGCCAGGTGTTGCCAGATGTCCTTTAGGAGGTAACATTGTGTCTGGCTGAGAGTCTCTGCTTTACTGTACTCCGGGAAGTTTTCTGTAGGTGTGTCTGAGCAGTGTATAGGGGAGGCAGTCTTTCTTGCAAGCGTTAAACATGAGAGAGAACATACCAGTCACGGGCCTGCTTATGTAGCATGTGGGCTGTTTTCCTATTAGGAAATATCATAATGTTGTAAGGAACATTTTTGAGCACTTACATAGCAGGCTCTGTACTAAGCATTTAATGTGATGCACATTTTCTCAGCTCAGCCTCTTGATGCCCATGAGGTAAGTAGGCAGTTGCTAATCCCATTTTCCAGAGGAGAAAACTGGCACTTAGGTGATATGCTGCCTTGTATCCAGCACCTGTTAGGTCAAGGATCCACCCTTGGTCTGAGGAGAGAGAGCTGTGCTCTTCCTCTCTGTTCCTCAGATCTACTCTGGAAGACTAGAGGGAGAGACTCGCTTACTTAAAGTGTTTACCTTTCAGAAAGGTGAAGTGGAAAGGAGAACACCTAGATTCTAGAGGAATTCTGATCATTTATAAAATTTCATACATTTAAAAGCCACTAATCCAGTAATTGCTAATTTGAAGTATGGGACATAGCATTATACCCAACACAATGGGAACTGGCTAATTGACATTACTGGTTAAATAGCAGAGATGTTAAAATATATGCATATCTGAAATATCTCATTAAGTATTTCATTAGAACATATTAAAAATACATTTACTACCTGCTGAGGCCAGAGGGTTTTCTCTGACAGCATTCTACTTGTTTGATTCCACACTGTATTATTAGTCTCAAGCATAAGAGCTAAAGTATGGACACCGGCAAGTCTTTCCAAAGCTTTCAGTATTGCTTTCAAAATAATTCAGTTTCATAATTAAAGTAACAAGTTACCTGGCATAAAGGTGTAGGGAGACACAGCTGACTGTCCTTGTGAAATCCAGTTGGTGGGGGCACAAGGTTGCCCACTAGCCTGCTCATGCCCATGGACATTGATCAGTGTGGATTAGAGAGGGAGTGGTCCGTATTGGTTAATCCAGGAACCTCGAACACAGGTGCCTGCTAAGCTAGCTCTTCTTGGGCCACATCATTTAGAATTTTCAATTTGGGCAGGTCATTTGTCACAATGTAAAAGTGTATCAAAAATTGTAACCCTGAATGGTATCAGTTGAAGCAGAAATTAAGCCTGTTCAAGTATGACAGTGGTGTTGTTGTTTTTTGGTTTTAGATTTTATTTATTTATTTGAAAGGTGAAGGTACAGACAGAGAGGGAGACACAGAGAGAGAGGTCTTCGATCTGCTGGTTCATTCCTCAGATGTCCGCAACCAGAGCTGGGCTGATCCAGCCAGGAGCTTCTACCTGGTCTCCCATGCAGGTGAAGGGACCCAAAAACTTGGGCCATCTGCCACTGCTTTCCCAGGCCACAGCAGAGAGCTGGATCGGAAGAGGAGCAGCTAGGACTAGAACCGGAGCCCATATGGGATGCTGGCACTGCAGGTGGAGGCTTAGCCCACTATCCCACAATGCAGGCCCCTGTATGTTTTAAAAACATATATGTTATCGGTATTTTTTAATATATTTCTCATCCAAAATATTCTAAAATCTGAAAGCTTTTGAGTGCTAACACGATGTTAAAAGTGGAAAATTCCACATACATAAAACAAATAATACATTTGTTTTGTGTACAGAATGACTAAAAATTCTATAGAAAGTCACCTTCAGGGTATGTGTGTAAGGTATATATATATGAGGCATAAATGAACTGCTTATTTAGACATGGGACCTATTCTGAAAAATAACCCAAATCCAGAATGCTTATGGTCCTTAGTGTTTTTGGATAAGGAATAGTCAGCCTGAGTAGTCCAAAGGTTCTATTTTGTAACTTTCAGTCTACGACTTAGATTCACTGAAATTGCTGCACTAACTCATTTTGCTTGCTCGGAACCTTAAAGCATGTCAGGTCAGATGTGTTCATCCTCTAGCACCGACCTGTAGGGTCACTGACCTGGCTGTCAAGGCAGCCTCTTCATCACCACATAGCTTCCATTCTGCTGTTGAATGCGTTCCTAACTTGATTGTGGCTAAGTCTCCAAGAGAAAACAAAATTTACTGAAGTACACTCAATGACCAAAATTCTAGGTAAAGTTCAGTCCTTTTCAGCTGATAGAGCTGTGACCCCTTTTTAATAGTGTGCTGTTTTTGTAAACTTCATTACTTTGCACATGTAGACTTTAGAGGATATTTGACTCCTACATGGAAGCAAAGTCCATTGCTGGAAAAGGCTGGGCCAGCAGAGCGCTCCGTCGTTTGTGCTCATTAAATAAACAACATGTTACTGAGGACTTTCCGTCTGTCCTTCCTCCTGCCCGCTGCTCTGCCAGCTTGCTAGTGTGTGTGCTCATGTCGAGACTCACCCAGAATGAAGCGGCAGTCGTAATACAGCAGGTGTTTGTAGTGATACTACTTTGTGTCTTGGGCAGACTTCGTGGGATCCTGGGGTGAACCTGTCACTGTGGGTAGAGAGACCCAGACTAGTCAGGAGGGTAACGTTCAGATCACTGCAGACGTGAGTTTAGTTTTTATTTAGATAGTCGCCATAGTCAAAGTAGCCAGGAAATGTGGAAAAGCATGTGGAAAATAACAAAGCCACAGAATGCTAATGTTGCCGTGGCTTTCGAGGAGGGATTCTTTCCTAGCCATCACTGATCTTCCTTTCTGTGGCCACACCAGACTTTCCCAGTTTGCGTTGAGAGTACAGTCGCCTTTGAGGCACTTTCTCCCTGAATCCCGTTTGTGAAGACAGTGGAGCCCACGAGTTGCTCTGGCAGTTGTGTTTGCTGCTGCATTGGTCAGCAGTGTAGACAGGCTTGCTGTATGCACGCTAGGATGCCGTGATAAGTGAGGGCATTCCTCTCTTGCCCAGTGGCCTGGACAAACTGCCAGCATGGTCTGAGGAACGTCTGGAAACATTTTCTGCTCCTTAAGAGAGGGAGGATCAATGCTTGTGCACCTGCTTATCCTGCTAACTCTAAACCACCAAGATGGTCCTTGTAACTGTTCTCCTTCCTGCTCCTACACTTGGCACCTGTCCCCACCCCAGCCCCAGCACACTCGCGTATTCACGGGGATGCTTCCCTGCGTGCAGAAACACAGATGAGGTTGATCATATGCTGGGCCCCAGGATTGTTTGAGAAGACCACTTGGATTTCCATTGCTGTTGAACTGCTTTGCTTCTCACTCTCTGGTCATCAGCCATCTTTAACGTCATTCCTTTAGAATATCACACTTAACTTCCTTTTCCTTCCTGTCAGCTTTAGCACCCCAGTAGAATCTCCATTTTGCTATCAAAGGGCTGTTTTTCAAATCAGCATCATTGAGTAGCCATTCTAAGTTTTATTGAGTTTTCTAATAAATGCAGAACACCAGAAAGTAGAACTGAAAAGGAAAATTATCTAGATCGAGAACCAAACAGCCACATCATCTTTACACATCATCTGATATAACAGATAAACTGTTGTTCAAAGCCACACTGCTCCAGAATAATTTTTAATGAAATACACGTTTTTTCCATGGAAGATCAACTTTTTTTTCCAGGAGTTCTTGTGTATGTAAGTGTTTTTTAATGAATGAGATAGGAACATGTACAGATGTAAAGCCTTGGATGATAAATTAACTCTGCTTGGGGGCCAGTGCTGTGGCGCAGTAGGTTAAAGCCACCACCTGCCAGTTTGTGTTCTGGCTCCTCCACTTCCAATCCAGCTCCCTGCTTATGGTCTGGGAAAGCAGTAGAAGATGGCCCAAGTCCTTGGGCCCCTGCTCCCACGTAGGAGACCCAGTGTAAGCTCTTGGCTCCTGGCTTCTGGCTTCAGTTCTGCCTAGCTCTGGCCGTTGCAGCCATTTGGGGAGTGAATCAGCAGATGGAAGACCTCTCTCTGCCTCTGCCTTTCTGTATCTCTGACTTTCAAGTGAATAAATAAATCTTAAAAAAAAAAAAAAAAATAGGCCGGCGCCGTGGCTCAATAGGCTAATCCTCCACCTTGCGGCGCCGGCACACCGGGTTCTAGTCCCGGTTGGGGCGCCGGATTCTGTCCCGGTTGCCCCTCTTCCAGGCCAGCTCTCTGCTATGGCCAGGGAGTGCAGTGGAGGATGGCCCAGGTGCTTGGGCCCTGCACCCCATGGGAGACCAGGAAAAGCACCTGGATCCTGGCTCCTGCCATCGGATCAGTGCGGTGCGCCGGCTGCAGCGGCGGCCATTGGAGGGTGAACCAACGGCAAAGGAAGACCTTTCTCTCTCTGTCTCTCTCTCTCACTGTCCACTCTGCCTGTCAAAAATAAAAAAAATAATAAAAAAAAATAAAATAATTAACCCTGCTGCGCTGCAGGTGTGCTGTTGCAGGTATCTTTGCACTTCATCATTAGTAAATGGCTTGACCTTAGTTCTTGATATGAGCTTGTCCTCTTGTTTGCAGTGGAGAAACCACTCAGATGCTGTTCATGCAAACAACCTGAGCTCAAATGCATCCCGTACATGTTTTTTATCTTTAAAGAACTCTTGCCCAAAGCATGTAGAACACGTATACCACTCTCCCAAGAGTGTGTGAGGTGATAAGGAGAGTGATTTCCAGGTTATGGGTTAAGAAACCAAATATTTGAGAGGTTAAGTCACTATTCCAGCATTTACAGTCTAGAAGTCTGAGCATGTGGCCCAGTGGTTAAGATGCTGCTAGGGGCACCTGTACCCTGTACTGAAGTGCTTGAGTTTGAGTCACAGGCCTGCTCCTGATTTCAGCTTCCTGGTACTGTGTACCGTGGGAGGTAGTGGTGATGACTTAAGTAATGGGGTCTCTGCCACCTGCTTAGGAGACCCAGGTCACATTTCTGGCTCCTGGCTTTGGCCTGGCCTAGCCCCAGCTGTTGTGAACATCTGGGGAGTGAACCAGCAATGAGAAGACCTCTCTCTGACTTTCAAATAAATAAAAATTTTTAAAACTTTAAGAATTATTACTTCCATTTTAGATAGAAAGAAACAGATGAAGTGGCTTGCCCAAGGGGAAGCAGGAAGCCCAATAAACAGAGGAGGCAGGATGGGGTAGATTGCTCAGGCAGCTCCGGGGAGCTCAGCCTGTTTCTCAGACCTGGGCTGACTTAGTTTATAACAGAACTGTGCTTGAGAAAAGTGTTAATGGTCATGTTGGAAGCCGAGAGTGCTGTAAGGATGGCCTTCAAGTCTGGTTTCTGATGTGCAGAGTTGTGTGCTTCAGGTAGGTGGTGAGCTCCAGCGTCAGCCCATCTGTGCTCTGGGACTGTGTTGTGCTCTGTGCTCTTGAGCCAGCAGCTTCTGCCGAAACACATAGTGTTTATACATGTATTATAACTCCTTGTTTTACCGAGACCCCACAGACTCTGTATGATTAATTTAGAGGGAGTTCTTTAATTGATAGTAAATGTTTCGTGTCAGGGAGTCTTGGGGGCCTTTGTGTTTTCTTGAGGAGCTGACCGAGGTGTATGTTTTGCTGCTCTCTCGGTATCTTCTCGGGACTCCCAGCGACAAGCATGCCATATTGTGGTTTTTCACACTGGCTCCTTTGGAAACAACATCCTCTCCCTCCTTTCCTGTGATGTCCATGTCCCTGCCCTTGAAGGCATTGGGGCTTTCATAGTGTCAGTTGAGGGCGTGTGCTTCAACTTCTGTTTATTCTTAAAATTAAGATAGACTGTCTGAAGGCCATGCCAGCTGAAACTTTATTTGACTTTCTACCAGGTCATCTTTTCAAGATCCAATCATCCAGAAATGGGGTTTGTTTTACAATAAAACTGGTGATCAACATTGCCCTATTATGTCATTCATCTGCCCCTTTGAAAGCGTCATATGAGAAAGGTATTTTAGAACTGGGTGCCTGAAATTATTTGCGGGGAGCTGCCACATGCCTGCCTGCTCTCCTGAGGACAGCTGTGTTGTATGTGTTGTTTTCCTGGAATTCCTGCAAATCTCAGAAACATTTCATGAGCAGCTGTACAGCTGTCATTATTATTGACACATTGGCTTCCACTTTCATCTTTAGTTTCCTGTTCTGTGTTATCAGCATGAGAAATGTATGTCCTTTCTAATCAGCGGCCTCAAAAAAAAAATTGAGTGGGAATGTTAACACTGCAGGGTGCAGAAAGGAGACTCTCCCCTCATGTGAATCATTCCACTTCTATCTTTCTATATCTTACATACGCGCAAGTATCTTCCAGTTTAGTGTTGACAAGAGTGCTCTGCATATTTTTGCAGTAGTTTTAAAAAATCAGCTTGTATATTCATTGACTTATTTATTCAGTTATCCAGCCATTTGAATAATAGT
Source organism: Oryctolagus cuniculus (assembly GCF_051225735.1). Taxonomy (NCBI): domain Eukaryota; kingdom Metazoa; phylum Chordata; class Mammalia; order Lagomorpha; family Leporidae; genus Oryctolagus; species Oryctolagus cuniculus. The sequence continues at coordinate 22,272,557 of NC_142886.1, forward strand.
GAACATCTGCTTTGTCCCAGATGCGGTTCCTGGAGAAAGCAAAAACTGACAGTTCCCCTTCTTATTTAGTCTTCATTTAGTGCTACTGAGGTGGATGAGAAGCTGTTGAATTATTTTTTTCCTCCTTTAAAAAAAAATTAAGTCTTCTACAATATCTTCTTCCCTTCTGCCTAGAACTCCATTAGATGGAAGGTTGGACTCCTGGATTAATCATCCATTTTTTTTTTCTTATGTAACTGCACTTTAAAAAAATTTTTTTTTATTTATTTGAGAGGTAGAGTTACAGACAGAGAAAGAGAGAGAATGAGAAAGGTCTTCAGTCTGCTGGTTTATTCCCCAAATGGTGGCAATGGCCAGAGCTAGGCCGATCTGAAGCTAGGAGCCAGGAGCTTGTGCTGGGTCTCCCACACAGGTGCAGGGACCTCAGGACTTGGGCCATCTTCTGCTGCTTTCCCAGGCCCCAGCAGAGAGCTGGATTGGAAGTGGAGCAGCAGGGACATGAAGTGATGCCCATGTGGGATGCTAACGCAGCAGGCAGAGGCTTAGCCTGCTACACCACAGCACTGGCCCTGATAATTGCACTTAATTTTGTTCCATTCTCCATTAGTTTTGTCTTCTGAACAAGGAATTATATGTAGCTCTGTGTGCTCTGTTATCTGATCTTCTCACTGGGTTTTGTTTTTAGCAATCATGTTTTTAATCCCCAAGAACTCATTGTTTCTATTGGTGTTGATGAAAACATGTTAATGTCTTTCAAGAGTGATCTCTATCTTCTCACTTTTCTGTTCGGCCTCTCCTGTTTCTCTGGCTCATGCTGTTGGTTTTCCTTCGTTGTCCAGAGATGTTTATCACATTTATGACTAAAAGCTGCAGTGGCTTAGTGTAAGTGGCATCAATTTCCCCTGTGGCTGGCTCTGTGGGTCTCTTTCTCCAGCTGGCCTCTCATTGGCATAGGAGGGCCGAGAGCCAGCTGGAGAAGTGGTGTATCTCTGCACTGGGAGGTGTCCCTGTGGAGGGAGAGGCAGTGAGCAGGGTGCGATATGGAAAGCCACATTCAGGTCAAGTTGGGAGGGCTTCTGTGCGTTCTGCTCCTGCCTGGGGCTGTGTTGGTCTTCTTTCCTCTCTCGCCCACTTGGCAAACTCCCGCCTGTACTGCAGGCTTGAGAAGCCTTTGCAACCTTTTCCTTGTCAGAGGTGTAGCTCTCCCACCACCGATCCATCTCCCTGCACAACACTCTGTGGGATGCATTGGTTCACAACCAGTCTTAGCACACCCTGAAGGCAAGGATTGTAGATTAGGGGGTTCCACAAATGTTTTATAAATAAGCGAATGTCTGGTAACTATGCAAAGTAGAGGTTCTATTGAGGTGAGGATCCAATTCATCTTGTGTAGCATTAGGTAGAACAGTGAAGACCCTCTGTGTTCATGGCCTTGTGTTATGCTCCAGGCACTGAATCATATGTTGCAGTTCCTTTTCCTCACTCCTCAGGAAATGAGACCACAAACATGTCTGTGTGTGGTCAGGGTGGTTTTGTGGAAACTGACCACGACCACCAATTGATTCCCATAGGCACAAAAAGCCATTACAGAGACTGATTTTTAACTACTGTGTAAATTTTAAAAGACACAACTGATGGTGTGTTTAAGACTGTGTAGTTTAACATTCTCTTGAATACTTTTATTATTGACACTTTATTTTTGGACATTTCTTATAGGCCAAAAAAAGGTTTCATTTCCTTGATCACTAGTGAGGTTAATTTATTTTTAAAGCAGTTATTGTTTGGGCGTGTGGCGTAGTGGTTAAGTTGGTGCTTGGTGTAACTGCATGCCCATTGTGGTGCCTAATTTGAGTCCTCTGCTTTGGATAAAGCTTCCTGCTAATGTGTGTACCAGGAGGCAACAGTAATGGTTCAGTACTTGGATCCCTGTCACCCGTGAGGGACGTGGGTTGAGTTCCTGGTTCCTAGTGTTATCCTGGCCCATCTCTGGCTATTTGGTCATCTGGAGAGAGAACCAGCAAATGGAAAATCTCCCTCTTGTGTGTGCCTTTCAAATAAAATGAAAACAAACAGATTTGTAAAATATGTATATAATTTATGTTCATTTGTTATAGATAGTGATGGAATAAAAACAGATTCTGCTTACTCTTTATTTTCTCTATTTCAAAGGATTTTCTTGGTATTTTTTTCTTTACCCATTTAGATTGTGATTTATTAATGTGAACATAACTTCACAATACAGCTTACCTTTTTTAGGCAAATTAGAGTCCTAAATGTGGCTGTTTGGTCTGATGCTATTTTTAAACCCTGCAAACTGCAAGCAGTTTTGGCAAGGGTACACTCCACTTTTTAAGTTACCTATGGAAAGGTTGTAACCTGTAAGTACTGAGCACTTTGTAAATGTGAGCAATTATTCTTATGTAACAATAATTATAAGCTTAGTGCAGTGCTCTGGGACAGAATTCTGGCCTGTGGCCAGTCCTGTGCAAATGTCCCCATCCATTACTCTGTCCTGCTTTTGGTTATGATGCAGAGTCCTAGGCTGTTCAATTCTCATGGAACCTCACCCTTATAATTAGGTCCCCTTTGAGGACCACAGACAAAATATCCAAGTGGTGCTTGTCCCAAAAAGAGCTACAGTTGGTCTCATATTACCTCTGCTTCTGCAAACCTCCATTGTATTTTTAAGTTTGTTTGTTTTGATGGGCAGCTAATGGAGAGACAGAGCTGCCATCTGCTAGTTCACTCCCCGAAATACCTGGGACAGCTAGGGCTGGGCTGAGGTTCAAATCAAGAGCCAGAAAGTCAATCCAAGTCTCCCATGTGGGTGGCAGAAGCCCAAGTACTTGAGGCAAAAGCACTGCCTCCCAGGAAGTTGGAGTCAGGAGCTAGAGCCAGGAATTGAACCAGGCGCTCCAGTATGGGATGTAGGTGTCCCAGCTGATGTCTTAACCTCCAGGCCAAATGTCCAATCTTTTTTTTTTTTTTTCCTTTTTAAATTACATTCTTCTAAGTTTCTGAGTTGTCTTTTTCTAGCCTAGTCATTCATCATATTAAGATGAAAGAAGTTGCCTACAAGCAAAATATCTGAGCAGTTTGAAGCCAATAGGTAGAAATAAGCAGTTTTATAGAAATATGTGCCGTAGTTGTCTTCTTACTTTTATCCAAATGCTTTGTCTAATGGAAATATTGAGGATCAGAGTTCATGTTTTCTCCTGAAGTAAAATTTGTAACCCATCAAGTAGACTGTTTTAACAGTGTTTCTAAGGTGGTGAAACAAGTTTAACCCAGTCTACTAAAGTTGTTTCATCTACTAATATATAGTGAAGCCCAGATCTGACAGCTCATTACTTGCATCTTCAGCTCCTTTCTACACTGTCTTACAGTGTCTTTTCTATAGAAAATGGAGTTTTTCATTTCAGAAAAATCATTTAGAATTGTGTTAGACATGAGACAGTAGCTGTTTTATTTGCTCTGTGTTTCTTTGATTTGTGTCTTTGATATCTGTTTTCCCTATTTAAAATTTAAGTGAACAATTATAAAGAGATGTTATAGCCATAAATTACAACTTGCCAAATTATTTATAAGAAATAAAAGTGTATCTTTGCTGTTTATAATTATACTCAGTCCAGATTATGCTGATGTCCCTAGGGAAACATGCAACTAAAATATTAATACATAGCCTACAGATATTATGAGAACAAATATGAGCAATCCAGGAATTGCTGGTTGAAGCGCTATAACTCTTGTGATTATATTTTCCTCTTCTTGATGCCAGACTTTTTTTTTTTTTGCTATGTTCATGTGTTCCTACACAGCTTATCACCCGATGATTTGACTGACTATTCTCATTACTTGAAGCTTTTGACTGTCTGCTATTTCTCCTCTTTAAATGTATAATTTTTTTATTATTCATGATTCTGAATGAATCAACCAAAAACACAGCTACTTAGGTGGAATGTTCTAGTAATAGCAGAACCACATACTAGCACTGTGAACCATCCTTGTTAAAACTCTACAACCACAGTTGAGTGTTGTGCTGCTGTGGGGCAAACAAAGCTTGAGACACCTGCATCCCACATGGAAGTGCCTGCCTGAGTCCTGGCTGCTCTACATTTCTCATCCAGCTTCCTGTAATGTGCCTCAGAGGCAGCAGATGGTTGGTACTTGGATCCCTGCCATCCGCATGAGAGGCCCAGACAGCTTCTCGGCTCCTGCCTTAAATATGGCCTAGCACTAGTGAACTTCTGAGAGTGAATCAGCAGATGGTGGATCTCTCTCTCTCCTTCTCCTGTGTCTTATTTATGTCAAATAAATAAATAAATTTTTGAGAAGGGGACACAAAGCTGTCAAGAACCAGAAATAGTAAGAAAACCTCAGGATGAACATGTGCTTAGCCATTAAATATACATGGCTAAAAAAATAGTATAAGGATATAACACTAATATGTTTCAATGCAGAGAAACCTTAGCTACCTAGCACATCAAGGAAGAAAGCATTGTGTGTGATCTGATTAAATAAATGGTATATACCTTCCAGCACCATACTGTATTTAACTACTGCTTATCCTTAATAAAATTTTTGAGATTTTTTGGAACATAATATTTGTAATGGCTAAGAAAAAGAGCTTTACAATCTGTAGTTCATGTGTTTGAATTTTGGTTCTGCTGTATACTGTACCATGGCTAAATGACTGATTTTAAATCATCACTGCCAAATTTGTAAAGAGGAAGGAAATAACCTGTGTTTCCCTGGTTGAGTGTGAGGTAGAAGGCTTGGCTGTACCATGTCACTGTCATGGTGATGGTGGTCTGGGTTGTGGCACTGCAGTGTACCGCTGATTCTGTGTAATACCTGTGTTCCAATTCATCCATCAGCAGCTTTAGCCACCCTCCTGAGTCTGCAGTTCTCCACACCCCCAGCCCTACTTCTTTCTCTGAGGCTCCTTATCCTGAATCCCTTCATCACATTTCCCTGCCTTTAACACTTCTCATCTGTAACTCCCAGTGCTTGTTCCTCTTCCTCCCTTGTTTACTACCTGCAAAAGATAGAATTAGCTGGAAGCGCTCCCTGCAATTGGTGGCTGGTCCCACTAGTGAAGAATGGAAGTAGATCACTGGTGCATCAGGGAGCTGGAGTCGAAGCACTGCCCAGAGGCCACCCTCCTGAGAGCAGGGTACCGCCCTCCAGGGAGGGAAAGGACAGACAGAGCCACGAGGGACATAAGAAGGATGAGACCAAGGATATCCCTGGAATGGCTGTTCGTGCCTTGAGATCAAAGTTTAGAAACTCAAAAGTTCAATATAAGGTGACTTCCTAGCCACATCCTTCTCCACCAGAGGATCACATACCACGTCAGGATTTGGAATTTAATGAGCTTGTCGTCACGTAGAATCCGCTTTATTTTCCTCTTAGCTGAGGTCAGAAAAAACAAATCATGGAAACATATAGCACGTTCTTTGGTGAGATGAATTCTTACTGAAGCTGAGAGGCCCCTTGAGTAAGCATGCCAGTGGGGAAGTCTAACACCGGAAGGGGAGCCAGCTTCTCTCTCGGAACCAGTGGAACTGCCAGAAGTAGAGTCCCAGGAAGTGCTGTCTTGCAAATAATAACCAGAGTTTTTGTCCAGTCTAAAAAAAAAAATTGGTGTTTCTTCACAAACACACATGAGTTCAGTAAAATCTCCGAGCTTTAGCATATCAGAGACGGGCGTGTTTGAAGTGGGTTTATAATTACTCCATCCCCAATTTCCCAACTCAGAAATCTGCTACTTTAGCAGGTGGGTAAATTGTACAAAAGTATAAGTACAGTCAGGTTTTGATGATGATGACACCAAAAAAGGGCTTAAATGATAATTAATTTTAAAATTTTATGATTAACAAAGTATTCCTTATTTTTAATCTTATGTTAGTTTATTTTTAATATTATTTCTATTTTCCATGTAATAGTAAAATGTTTTATATTTATCTTTATAAAGTTACACTTTTGTATTTCTAAACTTTTATATTTGTGATATATTAAATATTTGGATTCACTAATTTTTGTTATGGAATCTTTTAAATAGAGCAAATATAGAAAATAAACACTTTAATTTTGCTCCATTATTTAGTCACTCTTGGGGGAGATGTCTAAATGAGATTTCAGATGAGACTAAAAGATGAGAGGACATAGTCAACAGAACAAGGACTAATGGGAAGAACATTGAGAGGTTTTTGGGTGAGAAAGAGCATAGGGAACTTGAGCACCTGAAAGAAGTTCAGTATAGTTGGCTCTCAGAATTTAGAAGGCTGAGAGAGGTCCGAGTTGAGGCTGGAATAACAGGCTCCTGATGGGTTACGAGGATACTGGTAAGCCAGGGAAGGATTTTAAGGTTAGTAGTAATTGGTGAGATTAGAATTTTAGAAAGTTGATCTGGCTGCTGTGTGAACAAGATGGATAAAAGCAAACTAGTTATTAAAGACCCTCAAGCAGATAACGAATAGGGTAAGTCAGAGGCAGTGAGAAGAAGAGAAGTCAGAACAGGCATTCAAAGGGCATGGCAGTGGGTCTAGCGTGTGTACCTGGGTCAGTGTGGGAGCAGTTGCTGACACAGGGTCTGCAGGGAGGGCCGTATGGTTTCTGTGGGAATCTGCAGATGCTCTCGGGGATAGCTCTGGGCCTTAGAGGAGAGTGGAGTGGACTTGTACACCACAGAGCATCATCTGCATTTGGATGGCAGTTGAGCTTCTGCAAGTGGTTGGAATAGTCAGTAGAAAGAGCACTGGAACCTGTGCAAGAGCACCTGGAGGGCTAGAAGCCAAGTCAGAATAGGGCGGTGCATGGAGCCAACAATTGGAGTTCTCCCGTACAGAAGGAAGTGATCCTGGGTGTGGGCTGTTTCCAAGACGGGGAGCAAGATGTGGACAAACAGTGCCCTTCGTGTAGCTGTAAGGTAGTTGTTGCTGATGAGCGTGGTGGAGATCAGACCATAGCATTTGGAAAGTGAGAGGTTGGGCAGCTCTTTGAGAAGTTCCCAGTGGAAGAAAGGAATCATATTTTAGTTCTGAATGATGCGAAGGAGAAAGAAAAAGAGTAAGAGGTACATAAAAAGTTGTTGGAGAAATGAAATTAGAAGATTCCTTTGGTGCAAAAAATTGCAATCTGTGCATAGGTTTTCATAATACCTATGTTCCACAAACTTTTCGATGACCCATTGTATGCATGGATTTCGAAGGATTTTGCACCATAATAAACTTGCCTTTTAATTCTGTTTTCCACAAACTTTTTCAAGTGCTGTCATCTGTTTGAAGGAGACTTGAGCCTGATTAGATGATAATGAGAAGGAACAACTAGAGAAGCAGGAACTTAAAGAGAGGGAGAGTGAGGCCTCAGTGTCTCTGAGAAGGTGCAGCCAGGGGAGGCCAGGAAGTAGGGGAGATAAGATTTGTGTTGTAAGTAGAAAGAAGTGTGCTGCTGGATGCCGAGAGAGAAAGTGATAAAGAAGTTTACTTCTGGGATAGTTTCTTATTTTTGTGTGTGGCAGGCAACGTTGTCATTTGTTGAGACTGGGGAGAAGGGTAGGTAGGTAGAAGTGGGAGAGGAGTGGAGAAAGTTTAAAAACTGGCTCTGTAGAAACAGCTGACTGGGGAAAGCTTGAGGACGGGGTACGAGCTCTCCTGTATCTCTTTGAATTTCACAGTAGCACAAAGCGAGAGTACCACCTGCCCTGCCTGGGGTGTGTGTGCAAGGGGTGTTTGAAGAGTTTTTAGAGTCAGGTTTTGGTTGAGTCCATGAAGTTCAAGGAAAGGAAGGACATAAACGGGACTCAGGTATGCCTGTGACGCATTGGCTGTTGTGTGCTGCAGTGCTAAGACGTCCTCGCAAGCCATTGAAGTGCTCCTTCAGTAACGGCCCCAGACTGCTGTCTTGTTTTTCTTTAAGTCCTTGTCCGCTTTTTTATATTCTTTCTGTTTCCTCCCTTTCTGTTTTCTCCTTGTTGTCAGTTGTTCTATCACATTGCTGTCTGCATGCAAGTCTGTATGAGCCCTACACCTTGGACTTTGTCAACATCTGGAATTACCCCATCTCTGAAATAAAGCTGTGGGCTTGAAGACCAGACAAGCAAGCTTATTAGAGTTGTGTGCAAAGTAAGAGTAAATAAATACCCCTGAGTGTGATTCTCACGTGCTGTGCTTCGAGGATGTTACATGAGTTTTGTGACATTTATTGGGTTGTTTCTCAGTTGTCCATATATTGGATGTTTGTTGCCTGCATTCCCATTGTGTTTTTCTTGTTTTGAATTTCCATGGATTATAATATTCTTAGAAAGACCCACTATTTATGATTGTATCTCTTGTAATTGTGGTTTAGTATTACAAACTACTTGCCTATACATTACCTAAATTTTAAAATACCTGATTAGATATTTTATGTTATTATTCTCATGGATTTTCAAATATTTATATAATTTGTATGGAAATAACATATTTTCAAATATTTATGCGTTTTTTTGTGAGAATGACATGCCACATCACAATTTGATCATCTCATCATGTTACATGTAAATGAAATAGAACAATATGTAGTAAATATTTTGGAGGTTTGAAAAATAAGTTACCTACTCTAGCTTTTCATATGTTTCTGTGTTTTATGGAGTTCCTCATCAGTGAACCTTTCCTGTACATATCAACACATACATAAGAAGTGCCACTTTTTAGCAGTCTGTAAATTAACTTACTTTTGATCCCCACCTTCCTTCCTGTCAGGAGGGAGGTGCGTTCACAAGCAGTCACTTGGAGACTTTTCCCTAGTGCCCAAGTGAGCTGAAATCTGGGACCCTGTAATGGGAACACAGAGGCGAGGCCCTGACTCATCAGCCACGTGGTCACACTGGTTCCCTAGGAGATGCCTGCTCCCGGCTTCCATGGCTTTCCTGGGTAACTCCTGTGCTCAGTGCTCCCGCCTCCTCCCTGGCTGGCTTTGCCTTTGCCTTTGAGCATGCCCATCTCACGTGGGCTCCCTGCGCGTGGGAGTGTGGTCATTTCCGTCACACCCCTTTCTCCTCTCTCTAATCCAGGGAACACCTTTTAAAACTCTCTCCTCAAACTGTGTTCTCAAGAGGTTTAAGATTATTTTTTTTTCTTTTTAAAGCTAAAAAGCTCTGACACACACAGTATAGCCTATTTAAATGGTGGGATATAGAAAAAGAGGAGTAGTAAGTTTTAAGGGCAGTAGAAAACTCAACAGGACATCTCTAATCAGCATTACCATCTCTGGAACAAAACCTTGGTAGCCTTTATTTTTATAACTCACTAAAGAGCATTAACATCTTTTAAATGTGTTTACTTCTTATTGATGTAATTTCTTAGTGGTGATCTTAAATACTGAGCAGAACTTGATATTTTCAAAGTGTTGGGTAAGTTTTAATTTTGTTTTGTCTTATTTTACCCAAGAACACTGGAACTATTTTGGGGCTGACGAGAATCTTGGTCCAGTGGCTGTGAGCATTCGAAGGGAGAAACCAGAGGAAATGAAGGAAAACGGATCTCCATACAACTACCGAATAATTTTTAGAACTAGTGAGGTAAGTTTTTGAATGAAAGAGATTTGAAGCATAATGGAAGTGAGGAAAAAATATAGTAGTAGCAATACCAAAGCAATTGAACTTAGTAGCACATGGTTACAGATGTCTTTGGAATAAACAAAGGCTTCTTTCTCTCTTTCTTGTGGTGATGGGGGTGGACAAGATGAGTAGATCTGAATCCTTTCTTTCAGTCTAGCCCTGGACGGATGCCATAACTGAATGGGCGTTTTGATGAAGAGCATATCCATTTAGTGTAGCCCAAGGACACTCAAGTGCTCAGAATCGCAAATGGCTGGCAGGTGTCTGGCCTGATGATTAAGATGCCCAAGTCCCACATCAGAGTGATTCCCAGCTCTGGCTCCTGACTCCAACTTCCTGCTATTGTAGACCCTGGGAGACAACGAGGATGGCTCAAGTGGTTGCGTTCCTACCACCCACATGGGAGGCCTGGTTTGAGCTCCCAGCCCTAACTCCATCTCTAGTTGAGCTAGAGCCATTGCAGGCATCTGGGGAGCAAACCAGCAGATGGGAGAATCCGGCACAGGAGATTGCCCATCCTAGTCTCCTTCTCAGGACGGCCAGCATGCTTATGGGTGACAGAGGTCTCCTGAGATTGAATGCAATCTTCCTAGCAATTGTGTGGGACATTTCTTAGATGTTGAGGAGGGAAAGGAGCTTTTCTTCTTTCCTCATTTTGCTGTCTCTTGGACCTGTTCTCCTAGGCTTAGAGCTAGAACTGAACCAGAGACCATCTAATTATGGGGAAGATGGGTTTCAGGAGCTCTTCAGGAATCTAAATGCATATAATATATGAGCTTTCATTCAAGTTAGAAAAGGAAAAATAAGTAGCCAATGAAGCTTTTTTAAATTTTTTTTTAGAGAAGACTTGTGACAGATCTGGAGCTCCGAGGTTCTTGTTTGTTTTCTTCCTCGACCTGTGTATTGTTGTGCCAGTTACCAGCTTATTGCCACTCAGCCTCTCACGTTGGGATTGTTGTTGTGTATTAAAGCCTAACTCCCCCTCGAGCTATCCAGAAAATAATGGGATTGGAACCAGTTTAAATTGGGCATTTGGCCTCATTTCCCCCACTGAATGTCAGGCAGGTTTCAGGGGTCGGCCTGTCTTAGTAATTGTTCCTGAGCTTGAACCCCAGGGAAATTAAAAATGAGATTTCTACAAGCAAGGCTTTAACATCTAATGTGTTGCTTGTGATGGCCAGAGAGAAATGAAGGATCGCTTGGAGCTGATCACGAGGCAGGGTGAATTCTTCCGCAGAGCGGGAAAAGCAGAGCCGTGCCGTGTGGAGCGCCTTGCTTCTTGCGAGGCGTTTTGCCCCTCCTTCGGCTCCTTGGTTTTAAGCCCCTGTCAAATGCCTCCTTTCCCATGGTTCTCAGCCATTAGACCCATCACCTTGCCGTGTCCTAGCCTGTGCCATGTTCCCGAGGTAGAAGTTCTCCACCTCCTGTCACTGGTGGCTGTGGGCCGTCCATTCTTGCCTCGCAGGCACCCTCCCTCTCCAGGGTTAACTTGTGGCCTCAGTCCTTCCATGGGCCCTGAGCCACACCAACTCCAGCCTTTCTCACCTCTGTACTTTCACTGCCTGCTGCCTCACCTGCCCACAGTGCTCTGCTTACATGCCCCTCACCATGTCATTGGCTTAGAGTCTTTACCTGCCCGCCCATCTGAGTGTTTCATACCCTTTCTCTTTGCCTTTGATTAAAAGATCCAAGTCAGGGGTTGTTCAGCGACCCTAACCAGCTCTTATTTAAATTCAAATGAACGTTCAGTTTATGGTGAGGCCATTACTTCATCTGTTTAAGCCAAAAGCTTTGAAGTCACAATTGACTCTCTTCTACTCCTCCTTCCCATACCTCAAATCTGGTCTGTCAGGAACGTTTGAGTTTTAGCCAGAACTTGGCCACTTCTCCCATCCCCACTGCCTTGTCCTGGTCCCTGTGTTGCTTGGAGCATTGGTCTCTCTTTGCTTCTGCCCTGCAGATTAGCGTTCTTTCCATCCAGCAAGGGTCTTCTTAGGTTGTGATCCAGATCTTGTCATACTTCACTCCAGAAGCCTTAAAGGGTTCCCATGTCCCTCTGAACAAAAGCCAGTGTGCTTGCCTTGCTCGGGAACCCTGCACACCTGCTCCCCAGTTCTCTCTCCCGCCTTACCTCTAGCAGCTCCCCGGCTTTCTTCTCTTCTTCTCCTACTGCATCAGCTTCCTTCCCCTCTGGGCTGCCTGGACTTTCTCTGCCTGCAGGCTCTGAGACTCCCCTTCCTCACTTATTGAAGATCTTCCCCCAGCACCCCTGGGGCTCCAGCCCTCTCATTTTCCTCTACCCTTTAGTCGTAAATTCCAGGAGCTCTCTTTGGCCACTGGATCTAAAATGTCTACTCCTTCTCCATTTTGTAGCCAATTCAATGCTTTATTTCTCACTAACACTTAACAGTGTCTTAGACATTATACTTCCTTAGTTTGGTTTGCCTGTGTCTCCCACTACAGTGCTGACGCCATGAGGGTGGGGCCGTTATCTGAGTTCTTTGTTACTACACACCTGAGAGCTAAAACAGCAGCCTCCATCCTTCCTGTCCTTCTTTCTCCTTCCTCCCTGCTGTTTCATCCCCTTTCCCACCTCCTCCTCTTCCTCTGAATGTTAAATTGCCACTAATGTTTGTGTAGTTTTTTCCTTCCTAGGAAAATAATCCTAAGGGTGGTTTAATTGTATAAGACTTTATATAGAAGTAAACAAAAGTCTTTTGATATATTCATTGTTTGCTAATTTGACTTGTTTAAAAACCAGAACAGCAGAGAAAGAGAAAGAGCTACCTGCTGGTCACTCCCCAAATGCCCACAAGCGGCCGGGGATGGGCCAGGGCTCTATCCAGGTCTCCCATGGGGGTGACAGGGACACATGCACTGCCTCTTAGGATACATTAGCAGGAAACTGGGTCAGAAGCGGAGGAGCCATGACTCAGACCAGAAACTGATATGGAATGTGGGCATCCTAAGCAGCAGCTTAACCCACTGCACTGTAACGCCAGCCTCCTGACAGAAGTATTTTCAAGTGCTGGTCCCTGTCCATCACTCATGGATCATCGCCTTACTGTTCTTGTCGAAGCCAGGTCAACAGATATATAATGACGGAAGATGGGATTTATATTAGGGCTTCTCATGTTACTAATCTCCCATGCCAGTAAGTGCATCCAGAAAAGAAAGAAACATGGGCATCACTCTTTCACCCTGGTGGCTTAGTAAATGGCATGAAGATAACAAGAATTCAAGCGAATCTCTTTGATTTTAGTAGGGATAGTCAGTGCAACAAAGGAGCCAAAATGACCTTGCAAGGCATCTGTAGGCAGCTTGTGTGTGGCCAATCTTAGTGCATGTGAATGTTTTCAAGCATAAGAGCACAAGGACTCATCTCCCAAGGCGCTCTTGTTTCTGGAAGTCATTCCCAGCAATATCAGAACATCACGCAGTTACTCGGTTATAAACATGAGTCTTTCTTTTTCCCATCTCCTTAGACTTCTGTGGAACCCATGGCTGTCTTTCTGTGGCACAGGATACAATGGTTCGCGTTTCTGGCCCTAGCTTCTAAAATGAGAATACTCTCAGCCTTTGATCCCCTATCCCAAAGCATGTTATTTTTATTTATTCATTTATTTTTTATTTTTTGACAGGCAGAGTGGACAGTGAGAGAGAGAGACAAAGAGAAAGGTCTTCCTTTGCCGTTGGTTCACCCTCCAATGGCCGCCGCAGCCGGCACGCTGCGGCTGGCGCACCGCGCTGATCCGATGGCAGGAGCCAGGTGCTTCTCCTGGTCTCCCATGGGGTGCAGAGCCCAAGTACTTGGGCCATCCTTCACTGCACTCCTGGGCCACAGCAGAGAGCTGGCCTGGAAGAGGGGCAACCAGGACAGAATCCGGTGCCCCAACCGGGACTAGAACCTGGTGTGCCGGTGCCGCAAGGCGGAGGATTAGCCTAGTGAGCCACGGCGCCGGCCGCATGTTATTAGCTCATGAAAGGAAGGGCCCAGTAGTTACTGAATTTCAGCTGTTTCCCAGGACTTACAAGCAAAACAAAGACAATTCCTGTTGCATTAGATGGTAATAGGAAAATGATGATTTTTATTCATGTTATTTGAAAGAGATTATCCATAAATGAAAGCGAACAGATACTCGTCAGATGAATAGACTGCAGATAGCTCCAGTACCTTGTTCTTGTATTGACAGTAAAGCGTGGTCGTCTCTGTCAGCTCCATCAGGTAGCAGGTGCAGACATGTCCTCACTGGCCATCTTCCTTTCGGTTTCCGTGTTCCCTCCTCATCCTTACATCATGTTCTTCTTTGCTGAAGACCTAACTGTATCTTCTGCCTCCAGTTTCTTCTCTTACAGGTCACCTCATTTGCTGTCTTAATCTCTCCTTTTTTTTTTTTTAATAAGATTTATTTTATTTATTTGAAAGACAGGGAGAGAGATTGATCTTCCATCTGCTGGTTCAATCTCAATGGCCGCAATGGCTAGGGTAGGCCAGGTTGAACCAAGAACTAGGAACTGCGCTGATCCGAAGCCAGGAGCTTCTTCCTGGTCTCCCATGTGGGTGCAGGGGTTCAAGCACTTGGGCCATTTTCCACTGCTTTCCCAGACCATTAGCAGGAAGTTGGATCTAAAATGGAGCACTGGGGGCCAGCACTGTGGCATAATGGGTAAAGCTGCCACCTGCAGTGCCAGCATCCCATATGGGCACTGGTTCGAGAACCGGCTGCTCCACTTCTGATCCAGCTCTCTGCTGTGGCCTGGGAAAGCAGTGGAAGATGGCCCAAGTCCTTGGGCCCCTGCACCCCCATGAGAGACCCAGATGAGGCTCCTGGCTTCTGGCTTCAGATCAGCACAGCTCCGCCTTTGCGGCCAATTGGGGAGTGAACTAGCCAATAGAAGACTAATTCTCTCTCTCTCTCTCTCTCTGACTCTCCCTCTCTCTCTCTGTAACTCTGACTTTCAAGTAAAATAAATAAATCTAAAAAATAAATAAATAAAATGGAGCAGTGAGGACTCGAACTGGTGCCCATTTACCATTCCAGCATCACAGGCAGTGGCTTTGCAGGCTGCGTTGCAGCACTAGCCCCTGCTGGCTTAATTTCTGAGAGTACACATCATTGTCCCCATGCACACACATTCTGAGTAGCCATTGGAGCCTGGTGAGTGTGTGTCCCTCAGGCAGCTGCAGGGTCCCTGGTTTGCCAGCTCTGTGGCTTTAGTGTCACTCTTCCTGGTGCTCTCTGCAGGTCCAGCTCCAACATTGCACCTCCTGCTCACACCCTGTTTTTCCTGTTGCTGTTACCTTGGCTCATATTTTTGCTGACATTTTCTTCTTGTAGAAGAAGCTATTCCTGTGTTTTGTAGTTCCCCACTAATGTTACCCCTTCCTCTCCTGCCTTGAACCACTTGGATCCATTCTTGACCGTCGGACTGTCTCAGGGCCTGACTTTGCTGTGCTTTCCTTAGTACACATGTCCTCTCCTTCCCACACTGTATTTGCGTATTTCTCACCTCTCACCCTATTACGCTGCTCATTTCCCTCTGCATGCACTCTGCCAGCTTTTGTGGCTCCTTACAAGTTACATGCTTAATGAAGGTTGTTCATTTTGATGGTTTTGTCATGTCACCGTACAGTATTGAAATTTTGTTGGCTGTCGCCGCAGCTCACTTGGCTATTCCTCTGCCTGTGGCGCCGGCACCCCAGGTTCTAGTCCCGTTTGGGGTGCGGGATTCTGTCCCGGTTGCTCCTCTTCCAGTCCAGCTCTTCTGCTGTGGCCCGGGAAGGCAGTGGAGGATGGCCCAAGTGCTTGGGCCCTGCACCCGCATGGGAGACCAGGAGGAAGCACCTGGCTCCTGGCTTCAGATCGGCGCAATGCGCCAGCTGTAGCAGCCATTTGTGGGGGTGAACCAACGGAAGGAAGATCTTTCTGTCTCTGTCTCTCTCTCTCACTAACTCTGCCTGTCAAAAAAAAAAAAAAGAAAGAAATTATGTTAACTTTTCCATGTGGGAATTTTTGGAAATTAAGACTGGGCTTTATGTTTGGCTACCTTTTCTCAAGCAAATCATCATTACATAGGAAAGTATCTTCACTTAAGTTTATATTTCATAATGATGGAATTTATTTTAAGAAATAAAGGAAAATTGGGCCGGCGCTGCAGCTCACTAGGCTAATCCTCCGCCTTACAGCGCTGGCACACCGGGTTCTAGTCCCGGTCAGGGCGTCAGATTCTGTCCCGGTTGCCCCTCTTCTAGGCCAGCTCTCGCTGTGGACAGGGAGTGCAGTGGAGGATGGCCCAAGTACTTGGGCCCTGTACCCCATGGGTGACCAGGAGAAGTACCTGCCTCCTGGCTTCAGATCAGCGCGGTGCGCTGGCCGCAGCGCGCCGGCCGTGGCGGCCATTGGAGGGTGAACCAATGGCAAAGGAAGACCTTTCTCTCTGTCTCTCTCTCTCACTGTCCACTCTGCCTGTCAAAAAAATAAATAAATAAAAATAAATTAAAAAAGAACAAAAATTATAAAAAAGAAATAAAGGAAAATCAAAAGTAATTTCCTATGCTGATGATTGTGCTGCTGTACTAACTATAATCATTGTCCTATAGTGATAGCATTTAGGGATAAGAATAGTTTATATTTGTAAGCTATGCGTTAAGACATTTAAAACTTTATACTTATCTTACTTTTGTAATTCTAAAAGGTATAGCACCCAGCTTCTGAATACATTTTCTTCTGGTGTTTCCCTGTGCCCTTCCCTTTTTTTTTTTTTAAATAAAGGCCAAGTTTTTGTTTGTTTGTTTAAGATTTATGTATTTGAAAGGCAGATGGGGCCAGCATTGTAGCATTGCAGGTTAAGTCTCTGCCTGGGAAACAGGCATCCCATATGGGCTCTGATTCAAGACCTAGCTGCCCCACTTTCAATCCAGCTCCTTGATAATGCACCTGGGAAAGCAGCAAAAGATGGCCAGAGTGCTTAGGGCTGGCCTCTGCACTCATGTGGAAAACCTGGAGGGAGCTCTGGGCCCCTGGCTCCAGCTTGGCCCAGCCCTCTACTATTGTGGTCATTTGGGGAATGAATCAATGGATGGAAGATTCTCTCTCTCTCTCTTTGTGTGTATGTGTGTGTGTGTGTCTTCTAACTCTACCCTTCAAATAATTTTTTTTTCAAAATCTTTAAAAAATGATTTTTTAAAAGCAGATTACAGGGAGAGAGAAAGAGGGAGAGACAGAGAAATCTTCTATCCACTGTTTCACTCCTCAAGTGGGCACAACAGCCAGGGCTGAGCCAGACTGAAGCCAGGAGCCAGGAGCTTCTTCTAGGTCTTCCATAAGGGTACAGGGGCCCAAGGACTTGTACCATCTTCTGTTTTCCCAGATGCGTTTGCAGGGATCTGAATCAGAAGTGAAATAGACCTGGCTCCCTTATGGGATGTTGGCATTGCAGGCAGAAGCTTAATTCATTGCACCACAAAGCTGGCCTCAGTCTTCCTGTTCAGTTTTCTGTATGGCATTGTGAAACCTGTAGAGGCCTTGATCTCTCTTGGAAAGTGTTCTGTTTTGCGTTTAAGTCAGTATCGTCCAGAGGTTTGATCAAGGGTCCACTTGACCCTGCCTGGATCTTCTTGAAAGTCCTGCTCTCATTTTTCATATCTTGTCTCACTGCTATTGTTCTTTCTCCCTCTCTGGCTTCACCAATCAGCAGTCATCCTGCATCTCTGTTAGGAGCCTGCGGTGCACATGGTGTGTTCAGCTGCCCCGCGGCCCCAGGAAGCCCTCACCACTGCCCCGTCTGTCTTGCAGCTCATGACCCTGAGAGGTTCTGTTCTGGAGGATGCCGTCCCCTCAACAGCAAAGCACTCGACAGCCAGGGGGCTGCCCCTGAAGGAAGTGCTGGAGCACGTGATTCCTGAGCTCAACGTGCAGTGCCTGCGCCTGGCCTTCAACACCCCCAAAGTCACGGAGCAGCTCATGAAGCTGGACGAGCAAGGGGTGAGTGGAGTGTGGCTTCTCAGGAGCCTTCCTGCGGCTCCGTTCCTATGGGCTTGCACAACGCAGACTTGCCTGCCTCATTCCGTGACGGGGAAACTGATACCGTTCATGGTGAAGGCTGTTCTCTGTGCAGTTACTCATTTTCCTTATTCTTAACTCTGAACTCTGGAGGTTTCATGTCAGAGTTGATAAGTGGGATACTTGCCCTGGGTTCTCTTTTGTTGGTCTTCCATACATGCAGTGATTTTCGAGTATCTGGAAATAAGGATAGCAGTAATTATGATACAGCACAGTAACAGTGTTATTCATTGATAATTACTACATAATATTAATGGCTGCCACTGATGAGCATGGTCACTAGGCTTTGTTGTAAGCACCTTAAATATCCCGGTTAGTCTCCCAACGCTGTGAGAATGGAATCTCACTGTCCCCCACTCTACAGATAAGAAATCTGGCAGAGATTAATTTACAAATCCAATTTCACACAGTTAATAAGTAGTGGAATTAGGGTTCAAGCACAGTGTGTCTCAGAGCCTGTGGTAGTTAGCCACAAAACCATGTACCGTTCCTACACGCTTAGATTTTTGAAGTCTGTTAATACCACCATTGATGTATTTTAGCCAAAATTAAAATGTTCAGCGTTTTCTCCCTCCATGCTTCTTGTGCCAAATATGGAGGTCTTTTAGGTCAAGATGTGAAGGTGCAACAGGCTAATACATGTGGAGGTAGCAGAAGCTAAGAGAATGAAAAGTTATGACCTGAAAAATTCACTCTCCGGAGAGTGCTGTCTACTGAGAGTGCTTGGACTGATTTGAACATATGGACTAATTTTGTAGATACTTTATCTACTATTTTTTACATCCTAGCAGGATATGATTGTAATTTTAACATTGCATTAAAAAATTCTTCCAAAAGTAAAATTTTCCCAGTTATTGAATGTCATTTTGGGAACAAACTTTTATGATATTTCCTTAATTAGTAAGGAATTTGAGTTTATTAAAATGAATAGGGCTCTAAAAAAAGAGTCATCTTCAAGGTATAGTTATGCTTTAAATTCAGCCAGTGACAATACATAATTACCTAAGTAACCAATAGTTGGGTGTAACTGTACTAATCCCTTTTCTATCCATTTTGCTTTTCATAATACACAGCTAATATCTGTTATATGTCTATATTTATAGAAATCTGTATCAATGTTTATAATATTAAATTTGAAATGCTGTGGATACATCAGAAGATATCTTATGCCTAAACTCAAGTATTTGGGGACAGTTTTTCAGTAAATATATATTCTTAAAAGGAGCGGTAGAAAAACGATGTTTAGGGTTAACTTTATTGGTTCAGTCATTTCAGTAACCAAATGTTTGGAGGAAAAAGACATTCGGCTTAAGACATTGTTAATACAGTCATGTATTTAACATTCTAAATTTACATTAGAACAGATTATTAAGAGAAGGATTAATTGCCAATTTTCTTCATTTAAATAATCCTGAATAAAAAGCAGATTCTTTAATTGTAGACATTTCATGGAATTTCTGGCATATTTTGTGTCCTCTGCTACTGATTGTAAATTACTGGACCACAGATGGTGCTGATCTGTGATGGACACTTTATAGTCCCTCAGGAAATAAAAGAACACTATAATATGTTTAATCCAAAGGAAAATTTATTTAATTCATAAAACTAGATGTTATTCTGAAATTATGGCTTTCTTATTCTTGAGGGTATTACATATCTTTCCCTCCATAAATTCTTAATAATAAAATATGATAGCTTTCTTTAATGCCTTTTGTAGGTAGAATTCAAGTCAGACAATCAGGGCGCGTCTCTCCAGTTTTATTTTAGAAAGAAGTGCCTTCAATATGTTGCTGCGCGTGGTAGGAATAACATGAATGGCACGGCTTTCACTCTCAGGCAGTTGTGTCTGCTGGGCAGTGGCATCTGTGCATCTGAAGCCTGCTGCCCAGTGTCTACACTGAAGGGCATCACCTTGGCCTTGCTCTGTTCTGTCTCCATACAGGGCATTGAAAGTCATAGTTGTGCTGACAGAAAACACATGACACTCATACTGGGGCTTTTAGTCTAGGGAATCTCAGCAATGTCTTGGAATCGTTTTGAGAAACTAATTGTTTTGCTACCTTTACAAATACTCATTTCAAAGAGGAACATGTGTAAATACTGTGGGTTGTGCATATAAATCATTGCAAGGAATTTATTTTCCAAAAATCCCAAGTTTTTGTATAGCCTTATGTTTAAAGAGATTCATACTGTGGTAATCAGGAAGTTAGACTCAGTAAAAGGGATTTTTTAAATTTCCCTTTAAATTTTACTTAGGTAATTCCTTTAATATCTTTTCTACTCTTACTGAATGACTTACATAATAATGCTTAGAAAAAGAAAACACAGTTTGTTTGCTGTATTGTGGCATTTTTGCCTTTCAGATCTTTGGTGCTTTATTTCCTCATTTTCTGCTACTGAAATTGAACTGAACAGAAGGAAAAATTAAATGTAGGATAGAAAAATGAACAAAGATGTAATAATTTGTTTGTCATTTGACTCAAGCATGGTAGGCAGGTAGGAGCCGAAGTGAGCGTTTCAGTTACTGGAGGAATTGATTTTAGGAAATAAATTGTGCCTTGCTCAAGCTTCCGGATTCTCCTTCCTGATACCTCCCTGAACCTTTCACTGTTCATGGTTAGAAAACTGCTGATGAGAAGATGAAACTAACCTTGGCAGTGCTTCACACTGGCAAGAAATTTCAAATGCTTTGTGCCTCAGAAACTTTGGGTCAGCTCTGAACTTGGTTTACTCATCGTGTCCCCAGATCTTCCTCATTGGATAACTGAGAGCCTCTCTCATGAGGAGGAGATTAGGTAAATGCGTGCTGCTTGGCCATGTTCTAATCTCTTCACTCCGTCTGACTCTGGGCGCATGGCAGCCCTGTGCAGTAGGTTCCGGTTACTGGCAAGGACTGAATCTTACAGAAGTTGTCATTGCCATTCCTCTTCCCTCTCATCCCTTAATAATTTTCCACCCTGGATACAAATTTGCCTAGTATTGCCATTTATTTTTAAGATTTGGAGGCTTTCCTGTATTTTTGCATTATTTTGAATCCTTAAAACTATGTTGTGAAGTATTGGGGATTTCATTGTCTGTTCTAGTCAACTTTTTAATAATATGACAGGTTTAGTTTTCTTTTAAAATTTTCCCTATCAGAGCCATTTTTCTTCCACAGTCATTGAAAGCCAGCTATGTCTCATCTGTTCTGTTCCAGGGCGGTGGAAGATTATCAAGCCAAGCCCTGTGTTAAATAATTGGCACATTTAAAGCACACAGTACAATTATGAACATGTGACAAACATGCAGGAAGTGTCAACTGTTGTTGGTGACAGTAAAATAATAACTCTTTACACACACTTAACTCATTTATTTTCTGTAAATGTCCTGTTATACAAGGGTACTTCAATAAATTTGTGGAAAAGTGGAATTAAAAATGTGAGTTTATTTGGTGGCCAAAAGTTTAGAAACTCATGCAGGGTTTTTTGATAGCATTCTTTTTCTATGACCTTTTCAAAGACTTCTCCTAGATAATGTATTATATATATTTTTACAACCACTGGTGGCTTTCAAATCCAATAAAAGCTTATTGAATTTGATTCTCTGCAGATTCTTAAATTCTCTGGAGGATAAACAGGCCAGTAAGACCCCATCCTTAGCCATGAAGGAGACAAGGCCACGCATGACTATCCTGGATGTCAATGTTAGTATAGCACAAGAAACGCCAGCAGCCAGCAAGAGCAGTGCAAGCCAGGGTGTCCAAGTCATGATTGGCCTGTCGGTCAGAATGAGATGAGCCTTGGGAAGGCTGAGGATTCCACCAGACAAGAGAATAAGCAGTAGGGCGGTCTCAGCCCAGAACAGTGAGAACAGAGCGTCAAGGGACAAAAGCAGAGTGTGTCCACGGACAGTGAGCACATGTAGGGGAGTGATAAAAATGGCATTTTTGAGCAGTGACCAAACCAGGTCCTGTATGAAGCAGTGTTCTTGAATTACTTGTTAATCCTCAGAATCATTGATGAAGGTGTTCCCATTGCCCCTGTTTGGCAGATAAAAGCACTGAGGCCCAGAGAGGCTGGTCACAGTTAGATCCATGGAGGCTGGTCTGGAATCCAAGGACGCAGACTCCAGAGCCCATGTTCTTTACCGTTACCAACATATCCTGGTTTTTGTTTCCCTCTCCATGAGTGGGAGTAGAAACTGGACAGAAGGTACCAGGTCTTACTCCTGCAGGCTTTGGTCCCTACGTTAAGTCTGACTAGTTAGATGCAAATAATACTGCAGTAGAGCTGCATTATAGGCACTTAAAGTACAACTGCCAGTTTGTAGTAGAGAAAATGGGTAGTTTTATAGTCATTTAAAAATACCAGATTTCCATACACAATTGTCATACACAAGTGAGCATTTCCACTGTTTTTTGGATGTTTGTTAAAAATGCAAGGAAACGAAAATATTTGTTGAGTTTTCTTTCTTTTTTTTTTATTAAAGATGTATTTATTTACTTGAAAGGCAGAGTTACAGAGAGGCAGAAAGAGACAGAGAGGTCTTCCATCTGCTGGTTCACTCCCTAGATGGCCACAACCGCTGGAGCTGGGCTGATCCAAAGCCAGGAGCCAGGAGCTTCTTCCAGGTCCCCCATGCAGGCTCCGGGGCCCAAGCACTTGAGCCATCTTCTGCTGCTTTCCCAGGCCATGGCAGAGAGCTGGATCGCAAGTGGGGAGCAAGTGGAGCAACCGGGACTCAAACCAGGGCCCATATGCATAAGGAATGCCAGCACTGCAGGCGGTAGCTTTACCTGCTACACTACAGCTACTGCCCCAATCCCAGGGTTTTTTTGTTTGTTTGTTTGTTTTTAATTATCTTACAAGTTATTAAAGTTAGAGTACGAAAAAGTGATCTTATTTAATTTAGGTCTGCAATTTATATCTTGAGTGGGCAAAAGGAAAGAAGCAATGTTTATTTGCTAATGAATAGCACTGATGTTTTGGTTAAAAACATGAATGGAATTCTCTGCTGAGTTAGCCTATCCATTGCCATGATGTATTATTTTATGGTGAAGATAAATGAGTTTGACCAGTCACTTTCTTCTTCTTCTTTTTCTTTTTTTTTTTTTTTTTTTTTTTTTTTTTTTTTTTTTTTTTTGACAGGCAGAGTGGACAGTGAGAGAGAGAGACAGAGAGAAAGGTCTTCCTTTGCTGTTGGTTCACCCTCCAATGGCCGCCGCGGCCGGCGCACCGTGCTGATCCGATGGCAGGAGCCAGGTACTTCTCCTGGACTCCCATGGGGTGCAGGGCCCAAGCACTTGGGCCATCCTCCACTGCACTCCCGGGCCACAGCAGAGAGCTGGCCTGGAAGAAGGGCAACCGGGACAGAATCCGGTGCCCCGACCGGGACTAGAACCCAGTGTGCCGATGCCGCAAGGCGGAGGATTAGCCTAGTGAGCCGCGGCGCCGGCCCACTTTCTTCTTTGATTCAGGCAGCTAGTCTTGAAAAATGACCCATGCGGGAAACATTTTTTCCAAGGCTGATTTTTGGATGGAGTCCTTTCCAGTGAGGAGAGTCTGTAAATACTACGCTGGTGGAGATAGCATTTGGGAAACGTGTGGCTGAGCCAGCACTGCAGTTGGCAGTGGTGGAGCCCGGCACGGCTGAAGCCCCATGCAGTGAAGATGCTTTAGTTCATAATCCAGAAATACAGATTGACGTCTAAATACAGGCAGACGTGTCAGTCTGCCCAGTACTGCATTGCAGACTGTGTTTTTGTGTTTTAAATTCACTTTAAAATAAAATATTGCATTAGTTTCTTTCCCACAGGGCCTATCTAAAGTAGGTAATTTATTTCAGTGGTCCCCAAATTGGAGTATTATGTCTGTGTTAACATGGCGGGGTCCCACTTGCACCCTGTTTGTGTTAGCTTCCCCTCCACTCTGTAGTAATCATTTTGGTTACTTACTTAGGTTTTTCTGGGTGCCTTTATGCAAATCCAACCAAATATGCCTATGTGGTTTCATTTTCCCATTTTCTTATACAGATAGAGTATTCCTTATCCAAAATACTCGGCTCTGGAAGTGTTTCTGATTTCAGACTTTGGAATACTTAGATGTATTAGGGATAGGACGTGAGTCTAAACACAGAATTCATCATCAGTGTTCCATACATCCTCGCCTGAAGGTGATTTAATACAGCATCTCTTGTGGGCCTGTGTTTCCACTGTGACTTGTCACATGAAGTCAGGTGTGGAGTTTTCTACTTGGGGCACCATGTCAGCATTCATAGTTTCGGGTTCTGGATTCTCAGGTTCAGGATGCCGAGCCTATACAAAACACAGCATGCTGTAGACACTTGCTTTGCCTTTTTCCCTTGATTATGTATTTTGCAAATACTTCTGTCAGTATATAGGAAGGTTTCCCATTATTTTAGTGCTGTAGAATACTCGTCTGCATTACTGTGCTGTCATTTATTTCATTTGTTGTGTGCATTAGGACTGATTTCAGTATTTTTCTGTTAGAAACAAAAACTGCAATGAAGAGTCTTACCCTATAAAATTGAAATTCCATCTCAATGTGAGGATAAATCAGTTATTTGTTATCAGCTTAATAACTCATTTTAAACCTTTAATTTTGTGAAGAAAATATTTTAATATTGTATTGATTTATTCTGCTTTATTTAAGAGACAGCATGTTTCCATCCTCTGATTCAGTCTCCAAATGCCCAAAAACTTCTAGGGGCTGAGCCAGGCCAATGACGAAAACCAAGAATTCAGGTCTCCCACATGGGTGGCAGGGTCTCAGCCAGGTAAGCCATCACCCACTGCCTTCCAGGATCCACGTTAGCAGGAAGCTGGAATCGGAGCAGTGCTAGGACTCAAACATAGGCACTGTAATAATAAGTCTCTTGAGTAGGGTCTTAATGAGTAGGCCAAATGCCCGCCTCTTGTGAGAAATTCTGCGTAGCACACCATTAGAGAAGATGATTATCTGTGTATGTAGTATGTTTATGTTGTGCCAAAGATAAAAATAAATTAGAATAGAACCATGCAAGTATATATAAATGTAAAACTGTGAAAAAAAATAATTTTACAATCCAATGCAGATGTAACATTTTTTAAAAAGTATTTGGATCTTTGTTGGTAATTCCCAATAAGAATGAATTTCTTATTCTCAGGATTGAATTCTTTTGTTCTGTGTCCTGTGGAGGACAGTATAGAGATTTATCTTCAGGAAGTACTTAAGAGTTACATTTATGGGGCCGGTGCCGTGGCTCACTTGGCTAATCCTCCGCCTGCAGCGCCGGAATCCCATATGGGCGCCGGCTTCTAGTCCCAATTTCCCGGTTGCTCCTCTTCCAGTCCAGCTCTCTGCTGTGGCCCGGGAAGGCAGTGGAGGATGGCCCAAGTGCTTGGGTGCCTGCACCCGCGTAGGAGACCAGGAGGAGGCACCTGGCTCCCGGCTTCGGATCGGCATAGCTCCGGCTGTAGCGGCATTTCGGGGGGTGAACCAACGGAAGGAAGACCTTTCTCTCTGTCTCTCCCTCTTACTGTCAAATAAATAAATAAAAAATCTTTAAAAACAAAAGAGAGTTGCATTTATGAAAACAAACTAAAACAAATGTTGTCACTGTGAATGATGAGGATTTAAATTAAAAGACCAGAGTCTTCCCGTCAGTAGAGGCACAGTAACTTGTTGCAGACCAGCTGTCCACTGATAAAACCTGGAAAACTGGACGGAATTTTTAAAACTGTTTGTCTTCTGGAAAAATAGATCGACTTTTTTACCCCTGTTGTTCTTGTTAAGTATAGCCAGCAATCCTAGACATTATAAAGTAGACATAAAAGGAATTTGAAAAAAACAGAGATGGCTAGGAACCTTGGAATCTGAGGAATGGCACAAGAGTGATGTCTCTGGGTTTTCTTTTTGTGCTTATTCTTATTTTCCAGCCAAGGAAGCTAGGAACTTGGAAATACCAATGTACAGACAGAAGAAGCAGCAAAAAGGCCTGTGCTCTTTAGCCAAAAGGCCAAAAACAGGGGCACCGTTAAAAGGACAGAGAACATGTTATTTTGGGTAATATTTATAGTAATTTTGTAATTTTTATGGGGTTTAATTTAATATCTTTACACATGATACAGAATAAACTAATCAGACAGTGTTTCCATTTCCTTTTCTTTATGTTGGCAGCCTGTGAGCTGTCTCTTCTAGCTGTTCATACAGAATATGACACGTTGTTGAGAACTATAATTGCCCCGCTGTGCAGTGGAGCACTGGAACTCGTTATGGTCATCTAACTGTTTTCGTATCTGTTAGCCAACCTGCTGTTCCCTCTGACCGCTGACCCCTAACCCCTGCCCCTCCCAGCCTGTTGTAATGACCATTCTAAGTTCAGATATACTTTTTAAAAACTTTGACATATGAGACCCCACATGGAATGTTTGCTTTTCTGTGTCTGGCTTTTTTCACTTAACATAGTGATCTCTAGGTCCATTCCTTTTTATGGCAGAATAATATTCCATTGTGTGTACATCACAGTTTCTTTATTCACCCATCCATGGGTGCCTAGGTTGACAGCATATCTGGGCTATTGTGAATAGTGCCGAGTTCATTTCCTTCAGGTAGATATCCCGATGTAGGAAATGTGCATTACTTGGTCCATCAACTTTTATTTTTCTGAGTGACCTCCATAATGTTTTCCATAATGGCTGTACTAATTTGCATTCCCATTAACAGCATATAAGGGTTCCGTTTTCTCATATCCTTACTAGCACTTGTTGTTTTTGATAATAACCATTCTAACTGGGGTAAGATGGTATCTCACTGTGGTTTTGATTTTCATTTCCCTGATGGCTAGTGATATTAAGCATTTTTCATGTATGTGTTGATCATTTGTGTTTCTCCTTTTGAGAAATGTCTATTCAAAGCCTTTGCCTATTTTTTTAACTGGATTGTTTGTTTTCTCGGGACTAAATCTTTAAAATTCCTTACACTTTCCGGATGTTAATTCTTTGTCAGGTGAATAGTTTACACATGTTTTCTCCCATTGCACTGGTTATTAGCTCTTCACTCTCTTGATTGTTTCCTTTGCCCTGCAGAAGCTTCTTGGTTTGCACCCATTTGCATTTGTTGCCAGTACTGGGGTGGAGTTGGGTGAGGGAGGTTACATTCAAAAAGTCATGGTCTGTATATTGATGTCTTGAAGTGTTTCCTCTATATTTTCTTTTAGTAGTTTCATAGTTTTGAGTCTTATATTTAGAACATTGATGGATTTTGAGTTGATGTTTGCACAAGATGGGAGGTAGGGGTGAAGTTTCAGTCTTCTGGAAATGCTTCTCTGGTTTTCTCAGCACCACCTGCCATACAGACTGCCCTTCTTCCGGAATCTTTGTAGTACCGTTGTGCAGATCAGTTGGATTTAGAGGTGTGGATTCATTTCTGGGACCTGTGTTCTGTTCATTAGTCTGTGTGTTTTTGTGCACTGCCACATTGTTTTGATTATTGTAACTATATTTGAAATCAGGAATTGTGGTGGCTCCAGCTTTGTTCTTCCTATTTAAAATTGCTTCTGGTTTGGTGTCTTTTGTATTTCTGTACAAATTTTAGGATTTTTTTTCTACATCTGTGAATAATTTCACTGGTATTTTGATGAGGATTACATTGAATCTGTAAATTGTTTTAGGTAGTGTGGACATTTAACTATATTATTTCAATTCATGAACATGAGAGGTCGTTCCATTTTTTTATATTTTCTTCAATTTCTTTCATTAGTGTTTTATCATTTTCATTGTACAGATCTTTCACATCATGCATTAAATTTATTCCAAAGTATTTTGTGGGTTTTTGGGAACTATCGTGAAGAGGATTCCTCTTAGAATTTTTTCTTAACAAATTTGTACTTGTGTATAAAAGCTTTTTTAAAAAAGATTTATTTATATTTGCATTAGAGAGAGAGGGAGATATATAGGGAGCTTTAATCTAGTGGTTCACTCCTCAGGTGTCCACAATAGCCAGGGTGGAGCCAGGAGCTTCACCTGTGTCTCTGCAGTAGGTGCAGGGGCCCAAGGATGGGGGCCATCCCCTGCTGCTTTCCTAGGCACACTAGCAGGGAGCTGGATTAGAAGTGGAGCAGCCAGGACTTAAACTGCTGCCCACATAGGATGCCAACATCATGCCACAATGACATCCTCCCCACCCCCTTTTTCTTGTTGTATGTTGATTTTTCTAGCCACAACCTTACTGAATTCATTTATCAGTTCTAATAGTCTTTGGACTTTTCAGTGGAAAGAATCAGATCATTTACAGAGATCATTTGACTCTCCCCTTTCCTGTTTGTATGTCTTATATTTCTTTCTCTTGTCTAGTTGTTCAGGGTAAGGCTTTAGTTACTCTGTGAGTAAGACTAATTGAGAGTGGTCATCCTTGTATAGTTCCAGATCAAAAATGAAGTGCTTTAAGCTTTTACCGACTCATTATGATGCTGGCTGTGGGTTTAGTGTGTCTAACCTTTATTATGTCAAGGTTTGATCTTTCAGTACTTAATTTGTTCAGAAGTTTAATCATGAATGAATGTTGAATTTCATTACTTTTTCTACATCTGTTGATATAATATTTATCCTCATTCTACTGATGTGATATTTATTGATTTGCATAATTTTAGAGTTTTTAAAAATATTTATTTGAGAGGCACAGACAGAAAAAGAAAGCGCTCCAGACTGCTGGCTCATTCACCAGATGCCCACAACTTCAATGACTGGGCTGGTTCGGAGCCTAGACCCAAGAACTCCATCCAGGTCTTCCACGTGAGTGATAAGGACCCAATTACTTGAGCCATCACTGATGCTTCCCAGGTTCTGCATTGGCAAGAAGCTAGATTTGGGAGCTAGAGCTATATATCAAACCCAGGAACTCCAACATGGGGTGTGGATTTCTTAACAAGTGTCTTAACCAGTAGGCTAAATCCTTGCCCCTGATTTGTGTATATGGAATAATCCTCAAAACCCTGGGATAAATACTGATTGATCTTTTGGATACGCGGTTGGATTCAGTTAGCAAGTATTCTGTTGAGTTTTTGCATCTGTGTTCATTAGGGATATTGGTCTGTAGTTCTCTTTTTGCTGCTGTTGTGTCCTTGTTTGGTTTTGGTACCAAGTTAATCTTGACCTCATAAAATGAGTTTGGAAGAGTTCCCTTGAAGTTTTGGGGACAGTGTGAGGAGACTTGGTGTTAGGCCTTCCTTAAAAGCTTGGTAGAATTCAGCAGTGAGACCATCAAATCCTGGGCATTTCTTTGTTGGGAGGCTTAATCAGTGATTCATTCTCATTACTCGTTACTGGTCTGTTCAGGTTTTCTGTGTCTTCATGGTTCAATTTTGGTAGATTATATGTGTCTGGAAGAGTATTCATTTCCTCTAGATTTCCCAGTTTGTTGGTCCGTAGCTGTTTATAATAGTTCAGAATAATCATTTGATGAGAAAACACTTAAGTGATCATTTCTGTACTCTAAATAAATACCACAAAGACAAAAAATGACACACACACACACACACACACACACACCCAAACATAACCAAACATACCCTCTTGCTGGGATATTTTTAGAGACAGCTGAATGGGAAGTTCGGCCTGTTCATCCTGCAGCCCACTATAATGCTGTCAGGTCCTGGTGGAGAGCCAGGCCTTTAAGCGAATTTGGCAATTATAGAGTCTCCTTAAGACTTCACCCCAGCATCCATGAAAAACACACACATGGAGGCTGTGACAGTATTTCCCTGCCTGGCTATATAAAATCCCTTAACCTCAAGTGTCAGTGGAGACCAAGGTGGGGGACACCTGACTTTCTGCCTAACCTGGCCATGTCCCGTTTTGCCTGCCGGAGTGGTAGTAAAGAAGGCCTACTCTGACAGAAGATTTAAGCAATATCCAGAACCTCATATTATTCAAAATGTCTAGATGTGAATTGATCAGTAATCATGCAAACAACAAGGAAAATGTCAGTTTGAAAGAGAAAAGACAATAAATGCCAACACTGAGATGGCATAGATGTTAGAATTGTCTTACAATGTTTTTTTTTTAATTATTTTTAAAGCAGAGAGACAGACAGATGGACAAAGATAGAGCTACCTCATCTGCTGGCCCACTCCCCAAAGGCCTGCAACAGCCGGAGATGGGCAAGGCCCAAGCCAGGAACTAAGAACAGAATCCATTTCTCTCACATAGGCATTAATCCAACCACTTAAACCATCACTCAGCTGCTGCATTCCCAGGGTATTAGCAGGAAGCTGGAATCAGAAGCAAAACCAGGACTTGAGTGCTGGCACACCAGTATGACACCTAGTTTCCCAAATGGTGCCTTGACTGCTAACACCAATTGCCCACCCCTAATAATGATTTTTTAGTTTTCATTTATTTTCTTTATTTGAAAGAGGGGAAAAGAGGGCATGTGGGGAGAGAGAATCTTTCGTTTCCAAATGTCCACACAGCCAGGGCTGGGCCAGGAAAAAACCTGGAGATGGAAACCCAGTTTGAGTATCCTACATGGTTGACAGGGACCCAATTATTTAAGTCGTCATCTTTTGCCTCCCATGGTGTATATTATGAGGGGGCAGGATTCAAGGGTGGAGCAGGGACTTGAACTCAGGCACTGTAACATAAGATGAAGGCATCCAACCAGCATCCCAAACACCATGCAAATGTCCACTCCTAACAATAATTTGTAAACAGCTACCATGATGCTTCAATGAACATTTGCCAGGTATGGTTTTAAGAAATGAAACTGCAGGGAAAGTGTTAGCAAAGACATAGAAAACATCAAAAGAAACATGTAGAAACATTAGAACTGAAAAATAGCTAAAATGAAACAAAAACTGAATAGATGGGCTGAGAAAGCAAAATGGAAATGACAGAGGAAATAATCAGTGAATTTAAAGATAGAACTATAGGAATGACCAAATCTGCTCAACGAGAGTTGACTGAAAGCAGGAGTGAAGAGTCTCAGGATTTGTGGGGTTGTAACAACATATTTAATTAACATTAGTGTCAATATAGTCTCAGGAGAAGAGGAGAGAGACAGTAGCCTGTGACAAAGTATTTGAAGCAGTAATGACTGACATCCTCCAAGTTTGATAAGACAAAAATTACAAATTTAAAATGCTGAGCAAAATCAAACAAGAGAAAGCCAAGAAAGTCCATAGCAGGACTTACTTTAGTCAAATTTCTGAACACAGTAGACAAAGAAAAAATCTTTGAAGATGCAAAAGGAAAAAGCACCTTCCCCATGAGTAGAAAACAATTTGAATGGCAATTTTTTTTTCTTCACTAGAAGCCACAAAGGACAGAAGGAAATGGTCTGCATTTTTTAAATTCTGGAACAAAACAACTCTAAGCTCAAAATTCTTCATTCAGGGGAAATATCCTTCATCAGTGAAGGTCAAATCAAGACATTGTCAGATAAAGGAAAACTAAGAGACTTTGTCACCAGAATCCCTATGCTAAAAAGATGTCTGAAAAACTTCTTTCCTGTTTAAACTTCATCTGTTTAAAGAAGTTCTCTAGACAGAAAGGAAATGATGAAAGAAGACCTTGGAGTTTCAGGAACAAAGAAAGAATAATTTTTTTAAAAAAAATTAAGGATAAATATTTTTCTAATGAGTTATCTAAATTATTGTGGCAGTTGAAACAAAAAGTGTATCAGTATCCAAGTTTTTTATCAGTGTAGGGATAGGAATTATTTAAGACAATTACATCAAATGGGAAGAAGTAAAGAGATGTCAAAAAAAATTTAAAAAAAAAGAGTGGTAAAGTTTCTACATTTAATTCAAACTGCTAAAATGTTATGTGATATCAAGTATAAAGATACAGATAAAAGTATAAGTAGTAATATCTGGAGAAACTACTAAAAAGTATATATGCTGGAAATATATTTAAAAACAGTAGATGAATCCAAATGAAATACTAAAAAGTGCTCAAATAATCATCAGAAATGCAGAATAAAGAAAATAAATGAAAAATGGAGAACAAATAAAGTGACTGACCTACACTGTAGCTCATCAGTTATTTTATTAAGTGTATACAGTATAATTGAAGGAAACACACTTGAAATGTGATACAGGTAGGTTGAAAGTGGAAGGACAGGAAATAATATACCATGCAAACAGGAATCAGAAGAAAGCCATAGTGACTGTGACCATCAGATAAAGTCAACTTCCAAGCAAAGAACATTACCCAAGAAAGAAAGGGATATTACATAGTGATGAAAGGGTTATTGTTCTACCAAGGAGAAAAGCGTTCCTAAATATTTATGAACCAAAGCTATGGAATATGTTAAGCAAAACCTGATAAACTGAAAGCAGAAACAGGTAAATCCACAATTATATTTGGTGATTTTAACAGCCCTCTCTCAACAGTTGATTGAACAGCCAGACGGAAGAGCAGCTAGAATATAGAACAGCACAGAACCATCAGCTAGCAGAATCTAATTGATGTGAAACACACTCACATCAGTAGAATACACATGCTTTGATTGCATTGGAAAATGTACCAAAATAGACTACATTCAGGGGCATCAAACAAATGTCACCAAGTATAAAAGAAGTAAAAAAGAATGGGACCAATGTTGTGGCATACCAGGCACTATTCATGTTCTGGCTGCCCCACTTCCAATCAAGCTGCCTGCTAATGGCCTGGCAAAGGCAGTGGAAGATGGACCAAGTGTTTTGGCCCCTGCACCCTACATGGGAGGCCTCGATAAAGCTCCAGCCCTAAGCCATTGCAGCAATGTGGGGAGTAACCCAACAGATGCAAGGTATCTTTGTTACTCTCTTCCTTTCTGTAACTCTTTCAAATAAATAAGTAAATCTTTTTTTTTTTTTTTTAATTAAGAACCAAACTAGAAATAATAGGAACATCACAGAAAAATGCAGGGGCATACTATGTTCATGGATTGAAATACTCAGCATATTAATGATGTTCCTTTCTTCCCAAATTGATACACAGTTTAATACAGTTGTTATTCCAAATTTTTTAGACTATTCTAAAATTTGCATTGAAAAGCAAAGAACTCTAGTAACCAAAACAGTTTGGTTTAAAGAAAAGGGATTAAATGGAAGGAGGCGTTCTACCTAATTTCAAGGCATATTATATAGCTTGAATAATCAGGACTGTGTGCCACTGTTGGAAGAACAGACAGTAGATCAATGGAACAGAATTCAAGAAAGAGAAAATGCATACTCACAAATACATCCAACTGATTTTTTTTTTTTTTTTTTTTGGACAGGCAGAGTGGACAGTGAGAGAGAGACAGGGAGAAAGGTCTTCCTTTTGCCATTGGTTCACCCTCCAATGGCCGCTGCGGTCGGCACACCATGCTGATCCGAAGCCGGGAACCAGGTGCTTCTCCTGGTCTCCCATGTGGGTGCAGGGCCCAAGGACCTGGGCCATCCTCCACTGCACTCCCAGGCCACAGCAGAGAGCTGGCTTGGAAGAGGGGCAACCGGGACAGAATCCGGCACCCCGACTGGGACTAGAACCTGGTGTGCCAGCACTGCAAGGCGGAGGATTAGCCTATTGAGCCGCGGTGCCGGCCCATCCAACTGATTTTTGTCAAAGTTATAAAAGCAGTTCAAAAGAGGAACACTCAGTCTTTCAAGCAAATAGTGCTGGACATCCACAAAGAAAATGAACCTTGGGGCCGGCGCTGTGGCTCAGCGGCTCAGGCCTGAAGCGCTGACATCCCATATGGGCGCCGGTTCTAGTCCAGGCTGCTCCTCTTCCTATCCAGCTCTCTGCTATGGCCTGGGAAAGCAGTAGAAGATGGCCCAAGTCCTTGGGCCCCTGCACCCAAGGGGAGATCTAGAAGAAGCTCTTGGCTTCGGATCGGTGCAGCACCGGCTTTTGTGGCCAATTGGGGAGTGAACCATCAGATGGAAGACCTCTCTCTGCTTCTCCTCTCTCTGTGTAACTCTGACTTTCAAATAAATAAATCTTTACAAAAAAAAAAAAAAGAAAGAAAGAAAGAAAATGAACCTTGACCTAAAGCTTATATCTTAGGCAAAATTAACTTCAAATGAATCATAGATTTAAATGTAAAGCTAGAAAGATTTTACGAAAAACCTTAGAGAAAATCCTTAGAACCTTGGGCTTGGTGAAGATTTCTTAGACATGACACCAAAAGCCTGATCAAGAAAAGAAATAATGGAGAAATTGGCTTTCATCAAACTTAAATGTTTTTTTTTTGCAATCTTTTCTCCTATGCACATTTGCTGATATGTAAGAGACTTGGGCTAAAGTCTACCATCAAGCACCAGATAGTTATGCAGTGGATCAGAGCTTTCTGTCCTAAGTCTGCAGAAATTAAATACTGGAGTTCAAGGGGTAGGCACTGGACCTAGCACTTACGCTGCCAGTTAGGTCACCACATCCCATATCAGAGTGCCTGGTTTCAGTACCTGACCCTAGTTCCTGATTCCAGTTTTGGCTAAAGTGCACCCTTGGAAACAGCATGATGGCTCAAATAACTGGATTCCTCCAAACCACATGGGAGACCTAGATTGAGTTCCTAGTTCTCAGCTTCAGCCCTGCCCAA
The DNA here is from genome assembly GCF_051225735.1 of Oryctolagus cuniculus. Classification (NCBI taxonomy): domain Eukaryota; kingdom Metazoa; phylum Chordata; class Mammalia; order Lagomorpha; family Leporidae; genus Oryctolagus; species Oryctolagus cuniculus. Next base: position 22,306,768 of record NC_142886.1, read on the forward strand.
TCCCAGATGTTGCAGGCATTTGGAGATTGAACCAGGGTGCGGGTGGGAGTAGGGCCCTCTCACCTTGTCTTTCTCCTTCTTCTCTGTCCCTCTCATTATCCCTATGAAGTAAATATGTAACAACTATCTTAAAAATGGAGTTCAACTCAGCAGAAAAATCAATAATACAATCAAATTAATTCTAGAACTGAAAACACAAATAACTAAAACACATTCAAACATAGATGTGTTTAAGAGAATGTTAGATATAGAGAAAGTTGATGCAGACAGTTACTAGAAAAAATTTAAAGAGTGAATACAAGAAAACAGAGAGGACCAGCATGTGGTGAATTGGGTTAAACCACTGCTTGCAATACTGACATCCCTATGGGAGCGCTTGTTCAAGTCCCGCTGTTCTGCTTCTGATGTAGCTCATTGCTAATGTGCCTGGGAAAGCAGCAGACAGTGGCTTAAGTGCCTGGGCCCCTGCCTCCCACGTTATAGACCTAGATGGAGTTCCAGGCTCCCAGCCTCAGCTTGATCCAGCTTTGGCACTTGCAGGCTTTTTGGGGGTGAACGACACCTCTGCCCCCAACTTCAAAGAAATACAAGAAGGGAGGAAGGAAAGGCAGGCAGACTTGGAAAATACAAAAACATATCTAAAAGACACATGGACAACAGTGGAATATATATGTAATTGGATTTCCAGAAGAGAGGTGATATCTATGCACTGTTTGAGAACAGAAGCAATACTTAAAGAAATGCTGGCAGGGAAATTTTCAGAACTGTGATGGAAGGCATGAATCAATATAGAATCAAGGAGTTCTTTTCACCAAGTAAGGTAATACAAAGGGAATTAGATCTAGACCCAGCATAGGCAAAATAAAGAAAAAGAAAAATCTAAAATAAAATTAATAAAAATAGAAGAAAAAGAGAGGTGTTGTGGCATAACAGGTTAACCCTGCGCCTGTGACATGGGCATCCCATATGGGCGCTGGTTCAAGGCCTGGCTATTCCACTTCTGATCCAGCTCCCTGCTAATGTAGCTATTCAAAGTAACCATTTTCTGAGCTATAGAGCATAAAAGGAAAGGTGAGAAAGATTTCTGGAGTGTGGCAAGAGAATTCTCACAATGAATTTTACCCAGCAAAAATGATCTTCAAAAATGTAGGCAAATCTAATTGACAGCGCATAACTTAGAGCAGTGGTTGCCAGAGACCAGTGGATGGTGCAGGGTTGCACTGTGAAAGAGAACCCGGAACTCCTGCTATGGTGGGAATATCTCTGCACTGATTGTGGTGGAGCCTTGTCGGAGCTCATTATATTGAGAGCCTTTGACCGATGCAGTTTACTATTCAGAAGTTGGACTTCAATCAAAGGAAATTTCTTTTCCTGGCCAGAATTAAGTAAGAAGGCCTGGCTTTGCCCTTCTGTGTGAAACAACCTAAAAACTAAAAACAGTGAAGGAGTGGTTTCTGTGACACTGGACACCGTGCAGTGAAGGTTGGTGAACCCGGAAGGTGGGAGACAAGTGAGGTGAACTCTTCTTAGATTGCAACAGTTTTTCTGCCGGAAGAGTCCCCAGGCCACAGGCCAGGGAGGGGCACCCAGTTAAGTCCTGAGTCTTGCGGAAGTAAGATTGAGATGTGAGTCCTGGGAGGCCAGAAGGCTGGAGTTTCTGGAGCAGAGTGAGCCTGAGGGAGGTGATAGCCGCAGGTGGACTAGTTCCCCAGCTTGCTAGAAAACCTCACCATTCACATCTCACAGTGCTTTGTCTCAGTAGTGGGGCAGAACTATCCTTTAATAAAGCACTGCTCAAGTACAGCTGAATATAGAGTTTAAAAGCTTGAACAGAAAAGATCAGTCTATTTCCATATAATTTGTGTTCAAGAACAAAGCTCACGAATATTTACAGAAATACAACAGTATCCAGCATCCAACAAGGTAATTATCACAGTATCTGACAGTTAATCACTCAAAACTTAGAAGGAGGAAAATAGGATCTGGAAAAAAAAAAAAAAAACTAATGAAATCAGTCAGCCACAAAAATGGCACATCTTTTCATATGTTCAGGAAATTGGAAGAAAGATTGAAAACATCAAGTATTAAACTAGAACATATTAAAAAATGGTCCAGATCTAAACTACAGTATCTGAGATGAAAAAATGCATAGGATCAAATAAACAGATTAGCGATTGCAGAAGAAAAGGATTGGTAAACCTGAAGGCATAGCACTAGAAACAATTCCAAGTCAAACACAAATGACTGAAGAAAAATTCAGCAACAAATTAACATCCATGTGCTGTGAGACAGTGTCACCTGGCCTCACCTACATGTAACCAGAGTCTCAGAGTTGAGAAGTGCCTGAAAAATTAATTGAAGCAGTAATAGCTCCAAATTCTCCATATATGATACAAACTGTAAACCAAGAGATCTAAGAAGCACAGATTCAAGAATAAAAAACAAGCAGAAAACTGGACCAAAACGCATCTCATTCAAATTGTTCAAAACCAGTCATAAGGAGAAAGTTGAGAGAGGCCCTTCAGAAAAAGAGAATGATATCAAAATAAACAGTAAACACAGGAAAGGGTACATGGCTTCCTAGTCACTACAGAGACGCAAAATAAAGTACAGTGGTAGCATATCTCAGACTGTTTAGTGTCAGAATCCCTTTATTCTCTTGAAAGTTATGAAGACAGGGCCGGTACTGTGGTGCAGTAGGTTTTAAGCCTCTGCCTGTGGCATCAACATCTCATGTGGATGCCAGTTCAGATCACAGCTGCTCCACTTACCAATCCATCTCCCTGTTGATGGCCTGGAAGAGCAGTGGAGGATGGCCCAGATTTGGCATGGTAAATCTTCTCTGTCTCTCTCTTTTTTTTTAATCAAAAGGGAAGTATATTCTGCTCAGCTGAGCTCTTCTCCTCAGTCTCAGAACAGTGCCTGAGCGCTAGCCCCAGTGGGAATAATATCCGTCTGCCCTATCCCAAGGACCACACAAAGGATCTGTGCAGTTCTCAATGTAAGTTCAGATTCCCCAGCAGTGTCTCTCACCAGGTAACCAGGAACCCCCAAGCTTGTTTAGTCTCCCACTGAGACTGCTCAAAGTCCCAGCCACACCGTGAGTCCTCCCACACACCCTCAGTTTTTTTCTGGTCTCTGTTCAGAAGCTTCACACAGCTCCTAGCCCCCTGTTACTTCTCCCCACTAGAGTCAGGAGTCTGCTCAGCTGGTTGCCAGGCACGGACATGAGCTGGTGCAGCTGTTATGTATGTCCAAAATGGCACCCGCTCTGTAGGCTTGTTACAGTATGCCTTTGTAAAGTGATCGGAGTAAGAGAAACGTGTCTGTCCTGTCCTTTTTTTTTTCTCTAGTTTGGCTGGTACACTTTCCCCCATGGGGCTCCAAGCCTGGTTCCCTCTACACTCTTCCCTGTCACAAAATGCCAGTGGCTTGGGCTGCTGCGGTCTGGTCTCAACCTCACTTTCCAGCGCTCATGTGTAGACTCTCGGCTGTTGGAGTCCTGAGCTGTGGATGTCCACACCCTCCACATAGGTCCATTTTGTCCCTCTAATTTCAGTAGAGTTTCCTCTGCTGTTTTTTTCCCTAACTCTTCCCTGAGACTACACTATCTCCACTTTTTTAAAACTATCTTTTCCTGGGCTAGAGCAGTAAGCTCCCTCCCCGCTCCGCCATCTTGGAACCTCCCTCAAATAAATCTTTAAAAAAAAAAAAAGCATGGGGCTGATGCTGTGGCGTAGTGGGCTAAGCCTCCACCAGCATCTCCAGCATCTCCTGTGGGTGCTAGTTCCTGTCCCAGCTGCTCCTCTAGCTGCTTTTTGGATCAAGCTCCCTTCTGATGGCCTGGGAAAGTGGTGGGAGGTGACCCAAGTGCTTGGGCCCCTGTACCCAGTTGAGGGACCCGGAGGAAGCTCTGGCAATTATGGCCATTTGGGGAGTGAACCAGCAGATGGAAGGCTTCTCTCTGTCTGTAACTCTGCCTCTCAAATTAACAAATAAATCTTTTTTTAAAAAAAAGTTATTAGGACTCCAAAGAGCATTTGTTTGTGATTTTTATGTTTATCCTACTAAGATATAAACAGATTTATAAATATTGTTATTCATTTGAAAATAACGATGATAAAACTATAACATGTTAACATTTCTTTGAGCAAATATTTGAGGGACTGGTGTTGTGGTGGAGTGGGTAAAGCCACTGCTTTCAATGCCTGGATTCCCACATGGGTGCTGGTTTCAGTCCTGGCTGCTCTGCGTCTTGTCTAGCTCTCTGCTAATGTGCCTGGGGAAGCAGTGGAAAATAACCCAAGTGCTTGGTTCCCTGCACCCATGTGGGAGACACAGATGAAGTTCCTGGTTCTTGGCTTCTGCCTGGCCCAGTCCCAGCTGCTGCAGCCATTTGGAGAGTAAACCAGCAGATCAAAGATCTCTCTCCTCTCCCCTCTCCCCGCTCCCCTCTCTCCCCTCTCTCTCCCCTCCCATTTCTCTCCTTCCCTCCCACCCTCCTTCCTTCTCCCTCCCTCTCTCACCTCCTGTTTCTATCTTTATCTCTGTCTCCATCTGAACTCTTTTTTTTGTTGAAAAAAAAAATAATGCAAAGAATAGTATTTAACATTTTTTTGCAAATCTTTTCAATGTCTGGTTTAATAGAAGGCATTAGGGCTGCTTACATATCTGTGTCTGCTGTCTGTTGCAATATGTTGTTTGGTTGGAGTAGATTAGGAAAAGGTGGCTTCACACAGTTTATGTATTTGGAAAAGAAAGGGGTATTTTATGGCTCTTTGAGATAACTGTGAATATTTTTTTCAATGCAGCACTGAAACTCAACAAATAGTAGTTTTTAAAGGTTAATAGCAATATGGAATCTAAAACCATGTGAGTACACTGTGTTAAATTAAAAATTGAGACTTTCATGTACTTTGAATCTTTTACGTATGTTTGATTTTATAACTTCATGCATTGGTCAGTTAGAAAAATATTGGTTGTTTTATGCAAATTTTGTGTTCACTGAACTTTACAATAATGAAAATGTTCTATGGTTAATATAAACATTGATCTTAATACAAAAATATTTAACTGTTGGGATGCTCTCAAGCACACTGTAATAGGTACATGTTTGCCAGAATTCAAATTTTGCTTTAAAGCTTGAATTATGTTATTGGCAAGAAGTATCAGCAGTTATTTTCCCTCAAGTAGCACAAACACCCTTTTTTATTTTCAAGAAAGTATGTGCTAGAGATGCAAGCCTAAATAACGGAAGGCTGTCTCTTAGTGGTTCTTCCAAATAAAAATAGTGGCTTTATTAGTTTTTTATCACAGTTCCAACAGTTATCTGAACTTGGGCGTTCTAGAGATGAATCTGTCTAAGTCTTTCCAGCTTCAGCTCAAGGCACCTTCTCCTGCCTTCTCGGCCAGCAGTACTGTGTCCCACCACTGTCACTGCCCTTTCTCTAATCATCATCTTCTGCCCCTCCACTTCTCACCAGCTTTTTATCACTGGCCCACCTGGGTAACCCTGAATATGCTCCCTATCTGCTGATGCTCATCTGTGAGATCTGTTATCTTATTTCCCTTTGCCACATGACTTTGTATGCTGACAGGACCCAGGGATCAGAATGGGCAGGGCTTGTGAGGCGGGGAAGCGTATTCTGTCTACCACAGTCTTTTATGGAAGAAAGCAACTCGTTCAGTTGACACGTTTGAGCAAGTGCTTTTCCTTGGGGTATCTTGTGTATTCCATAGGCAACAAGTGCTTTCTACTTTTTTGCCATGTCATCGCATAGGATTTTAAAAGTACTTCAAGCGTCCAGATTTAATAAAAATTTATATTCCATTGCTTCATCAAGGACACTTTTTTTTTTAAGATTTATTTGCTTATTTGAAAGGCAGAGTGACAGAGAGAGAAATCTTTTTTTTTTTTTGGACAGGCAGAGTGGACAGTGAGAGAGAGACAGACAGAGAGAAAGGTCTTCCTCTGCCGTTGGTTCACCCTCCAATGGCTGCCGCGGCTGGCGCGAGCCAGGTACTTCTCCTGGTCTCCCATTCGGGTGCAGGGCCCAAGCACTTGGGCCATCCTCCACAGCACTCCTGGGCCACAGCAGAGAGCTGGCCTGGAAGAGGGGCAACCGGGACAGAATCTGGCACCCCGACGGGGACTAGAACCCGGGGTGCCGGCACCGCAAGGCGGAGGATTAGCCTAGTGAGCCGCGGCGCCGGGAGAAATCTTCTGTCAGCTGGTTCACTCCTCAAATGGCCACAACAGCCAGAGCTGGTCCAGGCTAAAGCCATGAGCTTCTTCTGAGTTTTCCACATGGGTACAGGGGCCCAAACACTTGGACCATCCTCCCCTGCTTTCCCAGGCTCATTAGCAGAGAGCCAGATCAGAAGTCGAGCACCCAGGACTTGAACCAGCACCCATAAGGGATTGCTGGCATTGCAGGCAGCAGCTTAACCAGCTACCACACAGTGTTGACCCTAAGGACATTCTTTGGTGTTTTTTTTTTTTTTTTTTAAGATTTTTATTTATTTATTTGACAGGTAGAGTTACAGACAGAGAGAGAGACAGAGAGAAAGGTCTTCCTTCCATTGGTTCACCCTCCAAATGGCTGTCACAGCCGGAGCTACGCCGATCTGAAGCCAGGAGCCAGGTGCTTCCTCCTGGTCTCCCTTGCGGGTGCAGGGGCTCAAACACCTGGGCCATCCTCCACTGCCTTCCCAGGCCACAGCAGAGAGCTGGCCTGGAAGAGGAGCAACCGGGAGTAGAACCTGGCGCCAATATGGGGTGCCGGTGCCGCAGGCAGAGGATTAACCAAGTGAGCCACAGTGCTGGCCCTTAAGGACATTCTTAACCAGATGTATTTTTTGCAGGAGGGGCTGAGTGTACCACCATGAGGAGGAGTATGAGCACTGGTGTGTTTGTTGCCAGCAGTGGGACCGGCCATCAGAGCTGATGCCAGTGGGAGAAGAAAGAGGCTTCTTAATTTATTACTACGAAAATATTTTTGACATCATGGCCCTCCCTGAGAGCCTTAGAGAACTGTTGCACAGCGAATACCTCAAAGTGTCTGTCTGAATGGTTTTGTGAAAGCTGGGTTGTTACCATGGGCTGTGATGTCCCAGTCAGCAGCCTTCTGGCCAGGACACGGGGAAGATGGGGCCCAAACATAAGACCTCTGGGGGCCAGTGCTGTGGCGCAGAAGGTTAATCCTTTGCCTGCAACGCCTACATCCCATATTCTTGCTGGTTCTAGTCCCAGCTGCTCCTCTTCTGATTCAGCTCTCTGCTGTGGCCTGGGAAAGCAGTGGAAGATCTTGGCTTCGGATTTGCTCAGCTCTGGCCATAGCAGCCATTTGGGAAGTGAACCAGCAGATGGAAGCCCTTTCTCTCTGTCTCTCCCTCTCACTATCTGTAACTCTACTTCTCAAAAATAAAAAATAAAAATAAAATATTAAAAGACTTTTGAAGCAGCCTTGGAGAAGTTGCTACCTCATGTCTGTAGCTGCTGGTAATGACCAGGGATGTCAGGGCCCTGTAAATTAGGTCACAGTATCTGTGTCTTTGCATCACTTTTGGTATATATGAAGAGATGCTTTTTTGAGATTCAAGGTCTTCCTTTAAAATATAACCTTTGTCCTACTGTGCTGACCATGTAATCTTTAAAATACAAATATTTATTGAGTACCCAGACACTTCCTCTAGTGCCCCATATGAGCATTGTATCTGCAAAGCCTGCAGTTAGAGAAACATTATTCAGTGGCCCAGAGATCATCCAAAGCAAGATCCTAAACTGTGGATAAACCCAGCCTGTTCCCAGGGTGGAGTCAGGTGTCATTGTAGCTATTTTGAGTATAACATTAAAGTATTACATGTATAATATAATGTATATGATATATAATATACATATACTGTATTATAGTATGTGCATACAAACTATAATTTATAAAATAGTTAAATTATGAATAATTATTGTACTATGTTTATGAAACCACACATATCTGTTAGTATTTTTTAAATACCATTTTATTTAGCTTCATAACAATCCAAAGTCCCAGTTCACAGTTTTAACTCCATTTGCACTTGCTCCTTTTCTTGGTATGTTTCTTATACATTTACTGCATTCTCCCTAACAACTCCTCATGTTTTGGCAGGGAACATGCTTGCTAACTAAGGATGCGAGGAGCTTGAGTTGAGAGAATGACACCTACCTTTGGTTTAATTGGATTAGAAATCAGGGATACAGGCTCATTGTCACCTTAGAGGATGGGACAGACAGAGCTTTATGTTGGCACTGGTACAGACATTTGGCACGGTTTCAAAATGAAGAAAATTTGACATTCTGACAAATTTCCTAATCCTCTTAAAGGATCATTCCTTTCACAACCAGTGAAACCAGTTTGTTCTCTCTGCAGGTAGAGTTCACTGGGGTATGAAAGAACCCAGCCAAAAGATGGGCACCGCGTCTCCTTGCCTGGGAGCTGCTTTCTGGGGAGATTTCCTTACTTATCTTCCTTCCTCTTGTAGCAATGAATCCTTTTGAATGTCGCATGGTGTAATGCCAGACCTTTATCCATGAGGTTTTTAAAGAAGTCCGCAAATCCACTGACACTGTTAAGGTTTCCATTGAGGGTGTGACTTTGGTTTTACATTGTTTCATGTGGAGGCCCATCTGGGTGGCTCCGCCCACTTTCAGCTCTGAGCCCCTTCCTCACTCCAGAGGGAGAGACTGAGATGACAATCGTTCAGTCTTCAGACCCAGCAGTAGTAAGGACTTCTTCTGTAACAGAGCCTTAGCAAGACATTTTCATTTGTTGAGACCTAAGCTCAGTTTTAAAGCCAAAATGAAACCTTTCCCTGTGGGCATTCCCTTCCATGCATTAGCCACAGTCAAGTGCTGGAAACAGGCCAGCTGAAGAGGAGGTGACACGGCAGTGGAGTGCAGGCGTTATCCTGATGTTTGTTTTCTCTTTTTTCCTCCCTAACTCCCAAATGTATTCCTGTTAATAATTAAAATTAAATAGCAATAATATTGGTAGGATGCTACTTTTAAAATATTCTAATATTCGTAGCAGGCATTGCGTTAAGATGCTACTTGGGAAGCCCACATCTCATATCAAGAGTGTGTAAAGTTTGTGTCTCAGCTCCACTCCCAGTTCCAGCTTCCTGTTAATGGGTACCCTGCAAGGCAGCAGTGATGACCCAAGTGACTGGGTTCCTGCTATGTGTGTAGAAATGGATTGAGTTCCAGACTCCTGACTTCAGCCTGGCTCGGTTTTGGGCATTTGCCAAGGGAGCCAGTAGATGTACAGTCTCTCTTTCTGCTTTGCAAATAAATACAAATAAAATTTAAGAAACTTAAAAAATATATTCTAATATCAGTGTATTCAGCTCTGCAAGTTTCAGACTGGGACTTTGCTTCCACTAGAGGCACTGGTAGAGTCACGTCAGATTGGGGAGATTGAGCTCTCCGTCTGTGGGCCCTTGGAAGGCTGTGGAACTTGCTCATCAACTAGGCAGGGTGCAGTGAGGGGGGAAAAGGTGTTTTCCCACCACATTTGAGCCATTTGCTTTGGAAAGGTAAAAAGAGCAGCTCAGGTTCATGGTCCCTTAAATGTAAAGTGGCAGAGGCTGGGTGTGTTTCAGAATTTGAAAATTTTCATATTTTAGAAGGGTAATAAGATGCATGTGCATACAGTAATGTTCCCAGCGGGCGGGATCTGGGGCAGCACCCCACAATCAGACACATTAATATTTATACAGAGGAAAATATGAATATTCACACAACAAAATAAATTAAAAGTACTAATGTCGGCCTCATATCAAGTTTTGCTGCCAAATGTGTTTGCTTAAATTCAGTTTTTACCTTTAAATTTCAGAATTGCAAATAAGGAGTTGTGGACATATGTTGCAGTGATAGAAGTAGAGGAAGACATGCCTGGTTGAGTGCTGGTGGTATTTAATGGAGCCGAATCACAGCGCTCTGAGCAAGTTAACTTTGTCTTCCATTCTCTCACCTCTTTGCTTATCAGTCAAACAGTGGTAGTGATTGTCATGTGAGCTGTTGTGAGGATAACAAGTTAATGTTGGGGCAGGCCTAACTATACTGCTTGGTACCCAGGCATCCAATATCAGAGTGCCTGGATTCACTTCTTAGCTCTCCTTCCACACCCAACTTCCTACTAATGTGTACCCTGGGAGGCAGCAGTGATAACATTAAGTGGTTGGTCCCTGCCACCCACATGGGAGCAGTTTGAGTTCTGGACTTCTGGCTTTGCCTGGCTCAGCCTTAGCTGTCCCAGGCTTTGGGACAAAAAGAGGTCTGTCCTCACCCCCACCCCCACCCCCACCCCCTCCTTCTCCTTCTGCCTGGGTCTCTGTATGTGTTTCTCCATGTCTCTCTATGTGTCTCTCTGTTCTTCAAATAAGTAAGAATTTTAAAAAACAAGTTAATATTCATTAAATACTGGACATAGTGTTTGGCACATAGATACTCAATAAATGTTAGCTATTAAAATCCCACCTCTCTTTTTCACTCTGGAAATAGAAGTGATGTGAATTGTGCTGATGTCACTGAGAATTCAGAGTGCATTTTTATACTGAAAGCTGATTGTTAAATGACTAGCAGACCACCTTAAAGTTTGCTTGCACAGTGACGTTTGCAGTGCGTGTGCTAGATCATAATTCTCTTGCTTCACTTTGTATTGGAGGAAGGAACATATATTTGTCCCCAGCTGGTTTGCCATTTTGTAGCTCCTTTTAAAGTTTCTCCCCATGTACTTATTCAGAAAAATATTTGACAAAGAAGTTTGTCCAAGTATGTTGTTGGTATTGGCTCTAGCAAAGGTACAACCAGTGTTTGTATTTTAAAATATTGAAAGAACAATGTTGGGAAACAGCTGTTTTTAATTTTATCCCCCCCCCACCCCATTCAAGGACATTAACGGACTTTTTAGTGCAAAACAACTTATTTTAATGTATGTTTTCTTAAGTGGGCCTCTTTTTAAATTGTTAAGTCCTTGCTTTTTTGAAGGGGAAGTCATTGGAAAAGAACTGCCTTTTGTTGCCAGGCTGTTTTTGAGAGCCTTGTTTTGAGCTTTTGTAATCCATTAACGGAAATGTCTTCAAGTATCAGCATCAGTTCTCCTGATGTATGGTCTTGACATTCAGGAAGTGTTCATTCCTTTTTTTGAACATCACAGATGCTTGCTCCACAGTGTGTTTGGGATCAGAGAATGAATTAGAAGAACTTGAGGGGAAGAAAGGTGTTAGCTATTTGCTGGGCAGATCCCCCAGGGCTCACTGCCATTGAGTGCTGGGTACAGCATGGACCTGCTCGTGTTTTACGTGCGTTGTGTTGCCTGCCTTCACAGCTGAACTATCAGCAGAAAGTGGGCATCATGTACTGCAAAGCCGGACAGAGCACTGAGGAAGAGATGTACAACAACGAAGCCGCCGGCCCAGCCTTTGAGGAATTCCTTCAGCTGCTGGGAGAACGAGTTCGGCTCAAAGGATTTGAGAAGTATCGTGCACAGCTTGACACCAAAAGTAAGAAATACTCAGAGCTTCCTCCTGGGCTTGTTTTCCTCCTGCTGTGTTGATGTGCATCTGCTAAATTATCGGTGAAACAGCATTGCCATTTATTGCAGATAACTGCTGCAGCTGGGGAGAGAAAAGCCAAAGAAAGCAGCTGTAGCACCAGAACAGCCGAAGATCATGATCAAAGTAGCAGAGACTGGGCTGTGAGCAAAGGATGCTCTCAGACGTGTGGCTAGAGCCAGGGCCATGGACGCAGATGGAGAATTGCTCTAGGATACCATTGCTTACATTTCCTTACGTTTAGGTGCTGTTGGAGTCAACTGTTACTGTCGTAATCTCCAAAAACGTAGATAACTTAGCTTTAGTATTTGGCTCATATAATGTGTTGATGAAAAGTACAGGAATGAAGCAATCTGTTTAACTAGGGCACGTGACCGGGCAGGGCTGTCCTCTCACCCTCCCCAAGTTGTCAGTAAAATAGTCAAGTTCTCAACTTGCTGTTTTCCTTAGGGGATGTGGATGTCTGCTGCATGTCTTTTTGGAGGCCATTTTCAATTTTATTTCAAAATCCATCCATGGACACCTGTGGCCTGTTTTCCTTTGAGAGGGCTTCTGGATTAGCACATCTGTACTGCAGTCTATAGTGATCTTTCTGATTTTCTGTACAGGAAATTAAATAAGGAATTGAGTCATGAAAACAGAAAAGCATTCATAAACTCCACTGCAGGAAGAATTTCCTGTTGCCATGGTTTTGCTGTTGCCAACTTGGAAACGACATGCAGGAGAGACTATTAAAACCCATAAATAGCCTAGCCTCTGAAATATTATTTTAACATTCTGTACTCTGTTTGCAACTGCATGAAATGCTAAATCTCAAAACACCCTTAATCTCTTTATAAAGGTATTCACCCTGTACAATCATTCTTGTTACTCTAATTTGTTCTGCTGCGTAGATCATCATCACATAAAACTACTGATGGGATCTGAGAGGAGAATGTACAGTAAGACCCCTGATTCTATAAATGAACAGCAGTGTTGGTAGTTGATAAGATAGTGTGTTGCTTGTGTGTTTATACCTTCCCAGCTACCTCCTGATGATGGAAGAAAATGTGAAAAATATATGGCCAGGATGGGGTTAAACAGTATGGCATATGGTAAATCAGTGGAATAAGCAAAAAGCATTTTGGGCCCATTTTGCCCCAATATCCCAAAACTGCAAAGTATGAACAAGAATTAGCAAACTACCTCTAACTGCGCTGTTTTAGAAAAGGGTACATTTTCAGTGAGCCACTCTTCTATAAGCAGTATAACTTTTTGAGTCTTGTCTATTTTTTTTAAGATTTATTTATTTTATTTGAAGGGTAGAGTTAGAGAAAGAGAGATCTTCTATCCACTGGTTCATCCTCCAAATGGCCACAACAGCTAGGGCTGGGCCAGACCAAAGCTAGAAACCTCTTTTGGGTCTCCCACTTGGTTCAGGGGCTCAAGCACTGAGGCTGTCTTCTGCCTCTTTCCCAGGTACATCAGCAAGGATCAGAAGTGGAGCAGCCAGAAATTGAACTGGCGCTTATATGGGATGCTGGCATTACAAGAGGTGGCTTTACCCACTGTGTCGCAGTGCTGGCCACCTAACTAACCTGGGGCACATGTCCTGATAATTCATCTGTTCCTTTTCTGTCCTTTCATGGTGTCGTGTGCCTGGAAGTGGATGGATGAATGAAGAGTTGAAAGGTGTTATCTCTTTATACCCAAGAGAATAGGGGCAAAAACTAGAGGAGTCCATTGGCCTTGTCACAGAAACTCAAGAAACAGTTGACGGCAGGCCTGTTCACTATTCCAGCAGCCTCTTTCTGGCTGTGGCCACCCAGAGATAAGGCCTTTGCTGTGCGCTGCAACATTGTCTCCACATTTTAACTAACTTTATTTTGCACCAAGAAACTTTCTTTCAATATAACCTCTAAAAAGAAAAAGCTTTTGGGGCCAGTGATTTGATGTGGCTCCCGCATCCCACATGGGAACCAGTTCAAGTCCCAACTGCTCTTCTTCTGATCTAGCTCTGTGCTAATGGCGTGGGAAAGCAGTGGAAGATGGCCTAAGTACTTGGACCCCTGTATCTGCATGGGAGACCAGGATGAAACTCCTGACTCCTGGCTTCAGCGTGGCCCAGCCCTTGCCATGTGGCCATTTGGGGAGTGAACCAACAGATGGAAGCTCGCTCTGTCTCTGTCTCTCTGTAACTCTGCCTTTCAAATAAAGAAATAAATCTTTAAAAAATAATAAATAAGAAACTTTCTAGAACAATTGTTCCTAAAGTATCATCCCCACAGTAGATGTGACTTCATTTGTAGCTCCCGTCAAACTAAAATAACTTACCATTATTTACTTTTTTTTTTCTTCTATTCTGCCTTACTTCCTTCTGACTCTCCAACCACAGATAGACCACATCACTCACCAGGGTACCACAGGTGAAGAGTCTGAGTTCTTTTTTTTGAGGGGTGGGGCCAGGTTTCAATCTTTGTCTCTGTCCTTCACTTTGGGTAATCCCTATTAAGATGTCTGTATGGGGTGGGCATTGTGGTGTAGCAGGTTAAGCTGCCATTTGGAACACTGGGTTCCATATATGAGTGCTGGATCAAGTCCTGGCTGCTCTGCTTCTTGGCCAGCTTCCCATCTACTGCATCCTGGGAGGCAGCAGGTGACGGCTCAAGTGCTTGGACCTTGGGAGACCAGGAAGGAATTTTGGATTCCTTGCTTAGCCCTAGCTGCTTTTGTGGGAATTTGAGTTGTGAACCAGCAGGTGGAAAATAATTCTCTATCTTTATCTCTCTCTCTTCTCTCTTCTCTCTTTCTCCCACTTCCCCTCCCCCTTCTCACTTGCTCTTTGTCTCCCTTGGTGGGGAAAACAGATACAACACAAATATGTCTTCAGCTTCATTATGTTCTTTGTCTTCCATATTGCCTTATTCTGTTAATCCTATCTAATGAAATTGCTATTTAAGATAATGTTATTTGCGTGGCCAGAAGTTGTGTTTACTAATCTTTTATGTCTCGTGTTCTCTTTTCATTTGTTCATGATTCCCTTTAAACTCTGAACATCTTTATAGCAGATGCTTTGAAGTCCTCATCTGCTGCTTCCATCATCCTGTTTTTTTGGGTTTCTATTTTTTAATGCATTTTCTTGTGCTTTGGCTTATGTTTTACTTCTTTTTATTTATGACTTTATTAAATATTGAATGTTGTGAATACTTCATTTGTTTTTTATTCTTTATTTACATAAAGGGAACAAATTTCATATATATCACGTATACAGACTTAAGGGGCTTAATGATGCTTCCCACCCTACCCTCCCTTCTCCACTTGTGTCTCCTTCCTTTCTTATTTTTCCTTTAATTGTTACAATGACATAGTTTCAATTTAGTTTATAATCACAAGCTTAACTGTACACTAAGAATTCAATAGATAGTAAGTAGAAAAATCACTGTTCCTCAAGAACTATGAAAAATAATAAAATAAATAATGTCAATTTTGCTCATATACACAACATTTTTTGTACTCTGTATATTAGATACCACAAATCCAGGATATTTGTCTTTTTGAGACTGGCTTATTTCACTAAGCATAATGGTCTCTGATTGCACCCATTTTTTTTTTTTTTTTTTTTAGAAAGGATTTCATTCTGTTTTGTGACTGAGTACTATTCCATCATGTGTATATACCACAGTTTCTTTGTCTAGTCATCAGTTGATAGTCATTTGGGTTGAGTCAATATCTTAGCTATTTTGAATTGTGCTGCTGTAAACATGGGGGTACAGATAACTTTCATATGCTGATTTAATTTCCTTTGGGTGTATTCCCAGGAGTGGGATGGCTGGGTCATATGATACATCTATTTCAGATTTCTGAGAATTCTCCATTCTGTCTTCCACAGTGGTTGTACTAGTTTACATTCCTACCAACAGTGTTCTAGGGTACCTTTTTTTCCACATCCTTACCAACATTTATTATTTTTCAATTTTTAGATAATAGCCATTCTGACTAGGGTGATGATTTTATTTGCAGCTCCCTGATGGCTTGTGATCCTGAGCATCTTTTCATGTGTCTGCTGGCCATTTGTATTTCATTCTTTGAAATATGCCTGTTCATGTCCTTTGCCCACTTCTTTAGTAGATTGTTTTATTTTTATTGAATTTCTTGAGCTCCTTGTATATCCTGGATATTAATTCTTTATGAAATGTATAGTTTGCAAATATTTTCTCCCATTCTATTGGTTGCCTCTTTGCTTTGTCATTATCTTTGCTTTACAGAAGCTTCTTAGTTTGATGTAATTCCATTTGTCTATTTTTGCCTTCATTGCCTGGGCTTCTGGGGTCTTCTCCAAGAAGTCTTTGCCTATGCCAGTGTCTTGCAGTATTTCCCCTATGTTTTCCTCTAGTAATTTAAATCCTTGATCCCTTGTGAGTTGATGTTTCATAAGGTGCAAGATGGGGATCTTGTTTCATACATCTGCATACGGAGATCAACACCATTTGTTGAAGAATCTTTTCTTTTCTCCAGGGAGTGATTTTCAGCTTGTTTATCAGAGATGAGTTCATTGTACATGTGTGGATTAAGTTCCAGGGTCTCTCACGTGTTCCAATGGTCCACATGTCTGTCTGTGTGCCAGTATCGGCTGTTTTGATTATAGCTGCCCTGTAATATGTCTTGAAAACTGGCATTGTGTTGTCTCCAGCTTTATTTTTATTGTTTGGGATTGCTTTAGCTATTCAGGGTCTCCTGTGATTTCGTATGAGCTTTAGGGTCCTTGTTTTCCAGGTCTTAGAAGAACATCTTTGGTATTTTGATTGGGATTGCATTAAACCTATAAATTTACATTGGGTAGTGTGGGCCATTTTGATTATACGAATTCTTCCAATCCATGAACGTGGAAGATTTTTTCGCGCGTGTGTGTGTGTGTGTTCTGTTTCTATGCTTAATGTTTTATAGTTTTCATTGTAGAGATCATTCACATCCTTGATTAAATTTATCCCAAGTTATTTAGTTTTATTTTATAGCTATTGTGAATGAGACTGATTTTATAAGTTCTTTCTCAGCCATGGTATTGTTTGTGTATTTATTCAAAGGCTATTGATTTTTGTATATTGATTTATATCCTGCAGCTTTGCTAAACTCTCATTATTTCCAGTAATCTCCTAGTGTAGTCTCTTGGTTACCCTGTATATAGGATACTATCATCTTCAGACAGGGATAATTTGACTTCTTCCTTTCCCTTTGGGATCCCTTTGATTTCTATTTCTTGCCTAATGACTCAGGCTAAACTTCCATGACTATATTAAATAGCAATGGTGAAAGTGAGCATCCTTATCTGATTCTGTATCTTACTGAAAATGCTTCCCCATTCTATATGATGCTGGCAGCGGGTTTCTCATATATTGCCTTGATTGTGTTGAGGTATGTTCCTTCCACACCTGATTTGCTTAAAATTTTTATCATGAAAAGATGTTGTATTTTAATCATGATTTATTCTTCAATTTGTTAATGCAGTATATCACATTTATTGACTTGAATATGTTGAACCAACCCTGCATACCAGAGAAAAATCACACTTGGTCCAATTGAATGATCTTTTTGATATGTTGTAAAATTTGATCACCTAATATATTGAGAATTTTTGTATCTATGTCCATCAGGGATATTGGTCTATAGTTCTGTTTCTTTGTTGAATCTTTTTCTACTTTTAGAATTAAGATCCTAATGGCCTTATTGAAGGATTTTGTGAGGATTCTCTCCCTTTCAGTGTTTTGAATGGTCTGAGGAGAATTGGAATTAGTTCTTTAAAAGTTTGGTAGCATTTAGCAGAGAAGCCATCTGGTCCTGGGCTTTTCTTTTTGGGGAGGGTCTTTATTACTGTTTCAATATCTGTCTTTATTATTGGTCTATTTAGGTTTTCTGTGTCTTCATCACTCAATTTTGGTAAATTTGGTAAATTTTATGTGTCCAGAAATCAGTCTGTTTTTCTAGATTTTCTAGTTTGATGGCATATAGCTGTAGGAATTCTTGAATTTTGTGGTATCTGTTATAACATTTCCTTTTTCATTTTTGCTATTATTAATTAAGGTCCTTTTTCTACTAGTTGGGCCAATAGTGTATGAATTTTGTTTAATTTTTCAAGACCACAGCTCTTTATTTCACTGATCTTTTGTGTCACTTTTTTTTTTTGTTTCAGTTTTGTTTATTTCTTCTCTAATTTTTGTTAGTGCTTTCTTCCTCCTGATTTTGAGTTTGGTTTGTTCTTGTTTTTCTAGGTCCTTGAGATACATTGTTGGATCATTTATTTTGATGCCTTTCCAATTTCTTAATGTAGGTACTTATTGCTATAAACTCTCCTCTTAACACTGCTTTTGCTATGTAAGTTTTGATTCGCTGAGTTGTCATCTTCATTTTTGGGAGTTTTTAAATTTCTCTTGATTTCATCTGTGACCCACGGTTCGTGCAGGAGCGTGTTAGTCTCCAGGTGTTCCTGTATTTTCTGGAGTTTTTTAGGTTGTTAATTTCTAGATTCATTCATTGCAGTCAGAAAAAAGATACATTGTATGATTTCAGTTTTTTTAATTTTTTGAGACTTGTTTTATGGCCTACATATGGTCTATTCTAGAGAAAGTTCCATGCACTGATGGAAAGAAGGTGTGTTCTGCAGCTATGGGATACAATGTTCTGTAGATATCAATTAGGTCCATTTGGTCCATGGTATAAATTAGCTCTGTTGTTTCTTGGTTGGTTTTTCATCAATCTGTCCCTTGATGAAAGTGAGGTGTTGAAGTCTCCCCTATTACTGGAGCCTCTATCTCTCTTTAGATCCATTGGCGTTTGTTTTAAATAGCCAGGTGCCCTAGCCTTGGGTGCATTTATATTTACTATCACATTTTAGGATCTATTCTTTATGTTTTACTTTTTGAGTGTAAAGTGTCATGCTGAAGATTTTTTCCAGCCCAGCCAATCAGGGAAGGTTTCTGCTCCTGTTTCACTGAAGAGGCCTTCCAATCCATTCTGTCATTCTGTCTTTGCAAACCGTCAGTAACTCCTAAGACACCGCGTTTGGTCATCTGATAGGATCCCATGAATCTCAAACACTATTTTCAACTT
The DNA here is from genome assembly GCF_051225735.1 of Oryctolagus cuniculus. Classification (NCBI taxonomy): domain Eukaryota; kingdom Metazoa; phylum Chordata; class Mammalia; order Lagomorpha; family Leporidae; genus Oryctolagus; species Oryctolagus cuniculus. The sequence goes on from NC_142886.1 coordinate 22,325,437, forward strand.
CTCTAATTCGTTCTTTTTCTTCCTCTTCTACTCTTTCTCTTTCCTTCTCCTTTTTTTATTTTGTCTGACTGAAGAATTTCCAAAGATTTGTCTCCTAGCTTTGATATTCAACAACTGAATCTGTTGTTACAGCTTTCCACTGTGTTTTTTTATTTGACATATTGAATTCTTCATCTCTAATATTTCAGTTTGATTTCTGTTCAGTGTCTGTCTCCTGGCAGAATTTCTCATCCATGTCATGTATGGATTTCTTTAACTCATGTGTTTGCTTCTCTGTGTTTTTGAGTTATATTTTTTTTTTTCTTTTTTTTGGACAGGCAGAGTTGTTAGAGAGAGAGAGAAAGGTCTTCCTTCCATTGGTTCACTCCCCAAATGGCTGCTACAGCCAGCGCTCTGCACCAATCTAAAGCCAGGAGCCAGGTGCTTCCTCCTGGTCTCCCATGCAGGTGCAGGGCCCAAGGACCTGAGCCATCCTCCACTGCCTTCCCAGGCTACAGCAGAGAGCTGGCCTGGAAGAGGAGCAACAGGGACAGAATCCAGCGTCTCAACCGGGACTAGAACCCCGGGGTGCAGGCACCGCAGGTGGAGGATTAGTCTAGTGAGCCGTGGCGCCGGCCCTTGAGTTATCTTATGATCATTCTTTTGAATTTCTTTTCAGGCATTTCATCAATCTCTTGAACTTCACTTTCTGATAGTGAATAGGGAATCATATTGTCTTCCTTGTTGTATTTCTGTATTTTTAGACATCTGTAGAAATACTTGTTAATTTTATCCTGAGGGTTTTTTTCCTTGAAATATGCCATTATGGGTATTCAGAGGTATGTACTGGGTAGGGCCAGGAGCTCTGGACAGTGCTCAGGGATGGGGCAGTAGTCCAGACTGACACCCAAGTTAGCATCAACAGAGGGAGGGGAATGATTGCATCAGCTGGTGTGATCACAGCCTCACCCTCCCTTCCCCCACCAAGGTGAACCAACTACCCAGAGTGAGCCCACAGTGCCCACATACCCCACTTTTTCATTTGAGAGGCAGAGAGAGCATACCCCATCTGTTAGTTCACTCCCGAAATGCCTCCAACAGCTGGTTTGAGTTGGGCCTGGAGCCAGGAGCTGGAAACTCAATCCACATCTGCTGGAGCTATCACCTGCTGCCTTCCAGGGTCTGCATAGGCTGGAAGCTGGAATAAGGAAGCCACAGCCAAGAATCAGAGCCAGGCATTCCAGTGTGGGACTCGGGTGTCTTAACTACTATGCCAAATGCCTGCCCCATCCCCCGCTGATGTTCATGTATTTGCTGTCTCATTTAATCCCTACAAACCCAGCTGGGTTAGTTGTCCCCATTGTATAGAACTGGCTTCTTAATATTAACAGTGAAGCCCCGAGTGGGGCTTTTTGGTTGTCTTCTACTCTTTGAAGCCCTTGGGCTAAGCTTTCTCATGAGACAGCTCTACTTTGATATTGGATTATCATAAGTAGTTATTCGTACTTCTGTAAAGGAGGGAGAAGCTCAGGAAGGGAGGGATTGATGGAACTCTCCAACTCCAGCTTCCTTTTCCCGTTACCTACACTAAGTCCATTTCCTCATCTCAGAAATAAGGACTCAAAGCAAACAAGCTTCAAATAAGTATGTCATCAGCTGGAACAGTTGTGCAATGAAGAAACTTTCAGTAGTAGATTGTTTTTCCTCCCTTCTTCTTGTTTCCTTATTTGTGTGACATAACCCCTAATTAATTACCTTTCCCTCACACTACAATAAATACAAAAATAAACTTCCCACCAAGCAGTTTGTTTTTGAACGCTGGATCCCACTCTCAACCTGGGCTGTGAATGTAGGTTTTTACTTGGGAAATTATTTCCCAGCTAAGTCTTGTTTGCTAAGGCAGCACACAGGTGACTGAAGCCGTTCGTAGAGCAGTCCTTCAAACCCTGGCCTTCGTTCCTTTGCTAGAGTATTCGTGTTCATTGCCTCTCTGTGTGTGTTTTTGTTTTTTTAGCAGTGTTGTGAAGTCAGCTGAGATTCAGGGTCTTCAAAGAGCTAAAGACCTTCTTTATGTGGAATATTTGAGCTTTGGTAGGAAAAGGACAAAATTAACATTGTGCACATGTTTTGCACATGTGAAAGGTAATTCAAGAGTTCTAGAGACTGATGAGTGAAGAAAAGATTTTAAGAAAACTTGACATCTTCTATCTTTATTGTGCAAGATTCTGAATTCTAACCAACAAATTTACTGGGCACATTTTATAGACTAGCACTTTAATATCCATTATTTCACTTTATTCTTACAATGGTGAGAATATTGCAGACAAGTGAAGTGACTTGAAGTGGCCATATAGCAAACGATGCTGTTGGCTTTCAAGTTCAGAATGCCAGTGCCTGCAGGCTGGGAATCCAGGTAATTCCAGGTGTCTTGCAGTGGGAGCAGTAGGTGTAAAGTAGTGCCTGACTCCTAAACTTTGGTCCCACACTGACTCCTTTCCTCTCAATGTGGTAGTAGTTTTGAGAAGCCTTGAGCCCCAGGTACATCCCTGCGTACAATCATACATCCCTTGAATTAGCATAGTAGGAAGTTATAGCAAAGGTAGGACTACAGCCTCTTCATCATCTCATCTTCATCCACACCATGGCTAAAGATACATTGACAAAGTATTAGTAAATATTGTAGATGCCAGAGCAGGTGGAATTCTTGACTTCCCCAAATACCTCATCAGTGAGCAAATGGAATAGTATCACAGATGTGAAGTGGGCCTTGTCCTGAACACATGCAAGTGTTCTAGAAGTGAATTGTGTAGCCTTTGCCTGGCTTCTGAGCACTGAGTTCTACCTTCCAGACCTTGAGGCTAGGTTGTGTAGATCTGAGATCTATCTGTCTTTGACTCTAGCATAATGTTCTTCCATGCATCTGACTGATTGTGACATTTCAAACTATTCTTATGAATCAGACTCACAATTTATCTGTGCTTTTGTCTTGAACTTAATATGTTGTATAATAGTGAGGACATAATAGACCATGTTTAAGCAAGCCTTCATTCTGTTGACGCTTTTTAGTCTGTATGCATTTGATTAATTGAGATTACTTTTCTCCTTGAGTTCATAGATATTTAAAGCTAAGAACTTTCCAAAAGTCACATCGCATATGATTGTTGTCCTTCATACAATTTTTCTTAACTCAGAAATACCTTTTAGTGACCAGAAAATAATTATATGAAAGTTCAGTTACTTTTTCCTGATTCAAATTCATCTAGACCAGACTTCAGACTACCTAAAAACAAAAGAATGAGCCAAAAGAGAAGTCCAGGTTGACTGTGACATCATCTGTACCTGCAACTTATGCACGTGTTCCTGTCATGTTTAATTAAAATGTTTAATGTAAGATATTACTTATGCTTGGGGCTGGTGCTGAGGCATAGTGGATAAAGCCACTGCCTGCAGTGCCAGCATCCCATATGGGTGTTCCAGTTCAAGTCCCGGCTGATCCACTTCCGATCCAGCTCTCTGCTATGGCCTGGAAAAGCAGTGGAGGATGCTCCAAGTCCTTGGGCCCCTGCACCCACGTGGGAGAACCGGAGGAAACTCCTGGCTCTTGGCTTTGGATCGGCGCAGCTCCGGCCATTGTGGCCAACTGGGGAGTAAAACAGTGGATGGAGGACCTCTCTCTCCCTCTCCTCTCTCTAACTCTGACTTTCTAATAAATAAATAAATCTTTAAAAAAGATATTACTTATCCGTACCTTCTCAGAGCAGCTGAGGACAATACCCATATCATTTCTCAGTTATGAGGGATAGGAGTGAGGTGCAGGGCGTCCAGGTTCTTGTCACCTGAGCATTTATCAGACTTTTTCAGCTGGCAGCACCCTTTACTGAAGAGAGGGCCCTTCTGTTCAGGGTGAGTCTTTGGTTGCATAGGCATAAGTGGGATAGCATGTTCTAACACAGCGTCTCCTCCCAGGGATGTGTTTTGACTATCACAGTCAAGCACAGATTAGTCAGTGGTCAGTATGGTTGCTTGGTTTGCTAACACCAGTTCTTGCTTATCTGTCCAGTGTAAGGAGGTAGTGTGGGTCTGGCTGCTTATTTATTGATGCCAACGGCCCATTTCTTGTTGAGGTAGCCATGACCTCATGCATCTTTGCTGCAAACCAGGTGCCCTGCATAGGCTAGTTATTTACCTGTTCTGTCCCATCTTCTTCTTAGCATCTAGTCTGAATATTGGAAGGTTCGCTTTCTCTGACTTAGCCAAAGGGTGTGTGGTACCCACTGGCAGCATGATTTGGAGCAGGGTATCTCGTTGTCAGGATGACTACACAAGTGCTTGGATTTGCTTTTCAAGTGTTAGAGCTCCATCAAATGTGAAGTGGCATCATCGTTGCATCCCTTGCCTTAATGACTACTCAGTGTCCATGCTCCTCAGCAAGATTCAAAAGCTTTTTTCCTTCATTCTCTTGATTGTCACTCTAGAGATTCATGGTCACTAAAAATGTAAGGATAAGAACATTGGCTGCTTTATTCCATAGAAAATAACAGCAGACACTCCTTTTCTGTTCTTCCTGGTAAAGTTTAGCAACTGTATTATGTATACACTGACTTCAAGATTTTAGAATTCTCCTCTCAAAAAGAAAATTTTCATTCTTTTGACCCTAGTTCCATCTCTAAAACTTTCAGACTGCTTCCAGATTTTGAAAATTATTTTCAAAACTCTGAGATTGCCTGGGGCTGGCGTTGTGGTATACATAGCAGGTTAAGCTACCACCTGCGAAACTAGCATCCCTGTGGGCACCTGTTTGTGTCTGTTCCACTTCCGATCCAGCTCTCTGCTAATGTGCCCAGAAAAGCAACAGAAGATGACCCAAGTGCTTGGGGCCCTGTTCCCATGTGAGAAACCCCAGTGAAGCTCCAGACTCCTGGCTTTGTCCTGGTCCAGCTCTGGCAATTGCAGCCATTTGGGGAGTGAACCAGCAGGTGGAAGATCTGTCTCTCCTTTTCTCTCTATAACTGTGTTTGTCAAATAAATAAATATTAGAAAGAAAAACAGATTTCCAAAGTTCCCTCCAGAAAAAGCATTCAGTATATAAATTAAGGGATGCAAGAAGGAAAGAGAGAAAGGGCTAGCAGTAGGGGCCAGCTCTGTGGCACAGTAGGTTAATCCACCGCTTGCAGTGCCGACATCCCATATGGGCGCCAGTTCTAGTGCCGGCAGCCCCTCTTCCACTCCAGCTCTCTGCTATGGCCTGAGAAAGCAGTAGAAGATGGCCCAAGTCCGTGGGCCTCGCACCTGCATGGGAGACCAGGAAGAAGCACCTGGCTCCTGGCTTCGGATTGACACAGTTCTGGCCGCTGTGGCCATTTGGGGAGTGAACTAACGGAAAGAAGACCTTTCTCTCTTTATCTCCCTCTCACTGTAACTCTACCTCTCAAATAAATAAAATAAAATCTTAAAAAAAAAAAAAAAAAAAAGGGCTAGCAGTAGAAAGGCAAGTGGGCTTCAGGGCTGTCTCCAGGTCAGCTTCCCTCTGTGGCAGTAATCCTTTTAGCATTACACAGACAGATAAAGAAAAATGTAATAAATGAGTGTTGAATGACAATCTTTTTTCTAGTTCATTAAGTTTGCTTAAAATCGACTTGATACACATGTGAGTACATGTCAAGGCTGACACATTCACGTTAAAGTTTTAAATGTACTAATCAGTTCAACAGATATTTATAGCAGGGGCCCTTAACAATAGATAAGTTCTTCATACTCAAGACTTGTCTGAAATAGTTCAGTTAGTACTTTATTGTAGTAGTATGCAGTTTTTGTGGTGGTCATAAATATTGAGATCTTACTCTTGGATAGTTATATGTTGGTACATATCCTTGCAATTCCTGAAATGTGGTCTTTGTTTTGTTCTATTTTTCATCTTTTTAAAACCTTTTCATTTTATGATGGTCTCAAAAGTAAGATCTGACAAACTCAAGCTTGAATCTCAGGGCTGTAGCACACCTTGACATGGCTGTGTGCATACCACAGTTGTAGGTCTGTTCTTGGAGCGGGACCTGATCAGGGCTCTGCAACATCCTGACACAGCTGTCGCTGCCCACGGCTGTCATCTGTCCTTGGAGCAGGGCTGAAGGGCAGTGGAGCTTCTGCACACGAATTACCTGGAAGGCAGTGTTAAAAATAGCATCCTGGCAGGGCCCCACACCCACTGCCTGGTATTTCGGGGGCATGGGGTCTGGGGATCTGCCTTTTAAGCTGGTAGACACTGTGCATAATCAGTTTTGAACACTAATATCCTTGAAATCTGCCCGAAGCTGTCTAACAGCCTCAGTCTCTAAAAGGCAGCAGACTGCTCGGATCCTCAGAGAAACAGCTGGTGGAGGCTTGCGTTCACCCAGAATGATTCTTTTCTGTTGATTTTTGGATAGGTTCTTTGAGTTTAAACAAATGTTCCCTTCTAGTTGAACATTTAATAATTCTCTTCTGCAGTTTCTAGGTACTTGTGGGCACATTAATTCTGAGACTTTGTTAATAATGAAGGCAGTGGAGGTTGTCTTTTCCTTCAGAAAGATGGGATCACCCCACACACTTAAATTGTAGAAATTTTTTTGGACATTGCTATAATACTTTTGTCTTCAGTGTCACATTCTAGTTAAATTATCTACCTGTTAACAACCAAACAACTCTTGCTGGTATTGGGAGTATTAGAAAATGTTTTTAACTTAATGTCTGTGGACAGAATTCAGGGATCTGGAATTTGAATGTGAAATAATTTGATTTTTATTTTTACTGACCCCAGATTGAACTTTAGCAATTGTAAATACAAGCAAGAAACCACAGTAATGTAAGCTCTATTTTTTGTTTGTTTGTTTTTGGCTAATAGAAAGCACATATATTTTCATTCCCTAATATTATGGCAGGTACCTCTAAATATTGCTGTATTCATTATGCCTTCAAATGTATAGTTGATATTGGACTAGTGTCAAATCTTACTATATAAGTCTTATATATACCATATTTTAAAATTACGGTAATTGTATTTTTCAGCATAATGAATTTCTTTTTAAATTTTACATATTTTACTTTATGCATTTACAGAGGTGATTCTGGGAAGGGATTGATCCATAGGCTTCACTAAGCTGTCAGAGGGGATCTGTTGCCAAAAACACGGTCACAAACGTCTGTAGTACATGTTGTCTAGAGTCTTTTCATCCTGAATGATTTCCTTTAGTAAATTTTGAGGTATATGTCACTCTTGAATGAATTACTTTTTCCATTCTTAGAGTCATCTCTTCACTATTTTTTTTAACCGTAGCTGACTCCACTGGAACCCATTCTCTGTACACAACATACAAAGACTATGAGATTATGTTCCATGTCTCTACCATGCTGCCGTACACACCCAACAACAAGCAACAGGTAAGAGATCCATGTGTTCTCTGTGTTTTCACCCTTGATTCACGTCCCCAAGAAATCTTAAGTGGCAAGTTTGTAAAATCTTAAACCAAAATGTAGTGTTGCACCTGTCACAGCAGCAGGAAGCTTTGTTCTTTGTGGAAGTAAGTCATAGTAAATGAGCCGCAAACAAATGAACAGACACAAATTCTAGGTTAACAACCAGCTGGATAGCTTTGTGCATTAATCATTTGCTTTTCACCCACGGAGAGAAATCCTGAAATCTGAAGGGAACAGGTTGAAGCTATGGTGATGAGATGACTCTGCAGGGCTGCAGACAGTGTGCAGGTGTGGGAGCAGTGTCATCTCAGGAGGCCGTGCACAGAGCTGGGAAGAACTGGTGTTTCTTTAGGAGGGCTTCATAGGAGACTTCACGTTCTCATGGGGAATGGAGGATCAGCAAAATCTCAGAATGTTATTCTTTCTTCACATGTTCATCAGGAAATGATAAGGAACATACATAACAATGCAAATGTGTATGTCATACACAGAATTTCTCTTAAAAAGGTAAAAAAAAGACTGCTAAAATGTAAGTGAAACAGTAAAATGCAACACACTTGTTACCAAAATTGGAATTGGCAATATTATTTTAGAGAATAAATGGTGGTTATTGTTTTAAAATATACTGCAAGGGGGTTGCATTGTGGTGCAGTGGGTTAAGCCACCATGTAACACTGGCATCCCAGATCAGAGTGCCAGTTCAAGGCTGGGCTACTCTGCTTCTGATCCAGCTTCCTGCTGATGCACCTGAGAAGTGTAGAAGACCAGGATGGAGTCCCTGGCTTCAACTTGGTCCAGACTTGAATGTTACAGCCATTTGGGGCATGAATGGAAGACTTCTCTATACTTTCCTCCCTATTGTTCTGCCTTCCAAATAAATATATCTTTCTTTTAAAAAAATATTTCAAAATAAATGATACCAAACTGAAGTCTAACAGACTCTCCATCAGAGGCCCTTAGAAACATGATCAGGCCAGTTATACTTATGACCTTAAAAAGGGATATAAGTTTTTGTTTTTCCCAGTTACTATGCTAACTCAACAGGCCCGGCCGCAGAATGAATTACATCCTCTTTTCACAGAATTTAACCTAACACTGGTCTAACCTAACACCTCACCACTCTAGATTTGATCAAATCTAGGTATAAAATTGTGCCTTTCATGATAACCAAAGCAGTCAAAAATAGGAAGCCCGGCAGTGAATAGACTGTACATCCCAAATTAAACCTGTTTCCAGACAAGCTTCCCAATCCAGACTTTGCTGACAACTTCTTTTGCAAATTCTAAGGTTCTCTGAGAGAAATGTACCATGCTGAGATTATTAGACTTCTTTTTCAGACTGTGAGTAGACAAAATGTTTTTAATGAATGATGTTACAGTACAGATAAAGGCTTATTCTACCTGATCACTCAGAAGAGATTTGTGAGGGTAAAAAAATGCAATGAGACCAATAACTGGCTTTTAAAAGCATTTATTTTTTGAAACAGCAAAAGAGAGATCTTCCATCTGCTTCCAAGTGCCCATGTAGCCAGGGCTAGGCCAGGGCAAAGCCAGGAGCTTTCTCAAGCACTTGGGCTGTCTTCCTCTCATTCCCAGGCCCATTAGTATTACCAGAAGTGGAGCAGCCAGGACTGGAAGCAGCACTCTGATACGGGATGCCAGTGTCATAGCAGGGGCTTGACCCACTGTGCCACATGCCCACCCCAATAATAAGAACAGTTGTGGGGCCCGTGCTGTGGCATAGCAAGTAAAGCTGCCACCTGCAGTGCCGGCATCCCATATGGGCATTGGTTAGAGTCCTGGCTGCTGCACTTCCCATCCAGCTCTCTGCTGTGGCCTGGGAAAGCAGGAGAAGATAGCCCAAGTCCTTGGGCCCCTGCACCCACGTGGGAGACCTGGAAGAAGCTCCCGCCTCCTGGCTTCAGATTGACCCAGCTCCAGCCCTTTAGGCCATCTGGGGAGGGAACCAGTGGATGGAAGACTTCTCTCTCTGAGTTACTCTGCCTTTAAAATAAATAAAATAAATCTTTTTAAAAAAGATAAGTTGTTTTTAATTTTTTTAAAGATTTATTTTATTTATTTTAAAGGCAGAATGAGAGCAAGAGAGAGAGAGAGGTCTTTGATCCACTGGCTTACTCCCCAAATGGCTACAACAGTCAGGCCTGGGCTGGGCCGGAGCCAGGAGCTTCCTTGGGGTCTCCTAAGTGGGTGCAGGGGCCCAGGCACTGACCCATCGGCCTCTGCCCTCCCAGATGCATCAGCAGGGAGCTGAATCAAAAGTGAGACTAGAACTCCTGCCCATATGGGATGCCAGTGCTGCAGGAGGCGGCTCAACCCGCCATACCATGACACCAGCCCCCAGTTGTTTCTTTCTTTATTTTTTCCTTTATTTGACAGATAGTGTTAGGCAGTGAGAGAGAGAGAGACAGAGAGAAAGGTCTTCCTTCCATTGGTTCACCCCCCAAATGGCCGCTACAGCCGGAGCTGCACCGATCCAAAGCCAGGAGCCAGGTGCTTCTTCCTGGTCTCCCATGTGAGGGCAGGCGCCCAAGCACTTGGGCCATCCTCCACTGCCTTCCCGGGCCACAGCAGAGAGCTGGCCTGGAAGAGAAGCAACCGGGACTAGAACCCGGCGCCCATATGGGATGCCGGCGCCACAGGCGGAAGATTAACCAAGTGAGCCACGGCGCCGGCCCCAATTTCTAACTAAAGGAGTTGAAGTACTGGGCAGAGTGAGTTAGCATATAAGTGGATAGTGAAATTATTTAATTTTGATGTCAGATCAAGGCAAAAATATTTTGGTCAATTAGAAGAATGAGAAAGTAATTGGTATCATCCATATGTGAGAGGTCTTTGGAAAGTTCATGGAAATGTATATTATGGAAAAACAGTGATGGACTTAAATTTTTTGCACCACAAATAAGCTTATATTTTATTATTTTTTTCTTTTTTTAACTTTTATTTAATGAATATAAATTTCCAAAGTGCAGCTTATGGATTACAATGGCTTCCCCCCCCCCCCATAACTTCCCTCCCACCAGCAATCCTCCCCTTTCCCACTCCCTCTCCCCTTCCATTCACATCAAGATTCATTTTCAATTCTCTTTATATACAGAAGATCAGTTTAGCATATATTAAGTAAAGGTTTCAATAGTTTGCACCCACATAGAAACACAAAGTGAAAAATACTGTTTGAGTACTAGTTATAGCATTAAATCACAATGTATAGCACATTAAGGGCAGAGATCCTACATGAGGAGTAAGTGCACAGTGACTCCTGTTGTTGACTTAACAAATAAGCTTATATTTTAATTGCATTTCCACAAACTTTTTGAAGTCCTATCATGTTAAGAAATTCATTCTCTCCAGTATTAAGACATTTCATCCTCTAGCTAAAGAATTTGTTTTCTTCAATTTAGGTTACTTTGTGCTTGGAAAAAGTAGAAAGAGCGGGCGTGCTTTGATATAAATATTATCTTTCATTATATGTATCATGAGAGCTATATATGGCTGTATTTTTTAACTTTAGATTTTTATTTAAAAGGCAGAATTTTATTTATTTGAAAGGCAGAATTACAGAGGGAGGGAGGGAGGGAGAGAGAGAGAGAGATCTTGCATCCACCAACTCACTTCCTAAATGACCACAGCAACCAGGGCTGTGCCAGGCTAAAGCCAGGAGCTGCTTCTGAGTCTCCCATGTGGGCGCAGGGCCCATTCTTCAACTGGTTTCTCAAGCACATTAGCAGAAGCTGAGGCAGCCAGACATGAACTGGTGCCCTTAGAGGATGCTGGCTCTATAGGCAGTGACTTAACCTGCTGTGCCACAAAGCCGGCCCCAAATGGATCTATTTCAACTTGAGTCGTCCTTTAGTAGAACATTAATTTTACATATCAGGGCATAATTTAAAGAAAGAATGACATTGCACACAAAAGAAGAGGCAATGACATCTGTGCAGGAATATTGTAATGCATAGACAAATTGTATTTGTTCATGGTATGCCTTAGATCCCAAGTGCTGAGGAAGAATCTTAAATTTTTTGTATGTTCTCTTGGTTATATATTATGTTTTGAAATGAAATAAATGCTGCATTAGAATATAGTTTGGGATGCTTTCAGATTCCTGAGGTTAAAAGTACATTTCGTCAACAGTGTAACTCCCAGTTCTCAACCCTGATCTGTAAGGATGTCGTTTCTCACAGCTGGCAACCGATACCAAATCATTGATTTTCACCAGTGTGTAATTTCTGCACCTTAGAATAAGTATGAGAAGTGGAAATTGTCTTCAGGTTTCTTTTCACTGTTGAATTAAACTACCTATCAAACGCCTCCCTGAAATGGCACTGGCCTCAGGTGTTCAGGGGGCAGAGGGATACCTGATTTTGAAAGCCGCCCATCCAAAACACCATTTTATGTACAGCAAAAGGTGGTCTTAAGCAGCTTTCACTGTAATTAAAGAAACAGTTTAAACTTGAAATTTAACCTGCTTTTAAAGTGTTGCAGCATTGTGGAATGTTATTAATTTGCACATTCCAGCTTATGACACAGAAAGTATCAGAAAACACATTCGCCACATTTGCTTCAAATGAAGCCAATTAAACCAGAACATAAATTGTGTTGTAATTACCTCAGCCTTTCTCATCTCTAAAATTCCTCCCCACGGCAAATTCCTTTCTTATATAAAAATGGAACAAAACTGTTGTTATGGAAACTGAGGATTTAGAGATGCTGAAACTTGGCATAATATGCCAGATATTGGGTAGATCTACTTGAATGGCTATATCTTGTATGCAAATTTCAGAATTCTCATTTCCATTTTCTTCCTTGGGGGAAATGATAAGACTGGCTCAAATATTGATAATAACTGCATAGATTACTTACCCCGATGTGTACTAATTAGAAATGAATGTTTTGCATATAGTTACATAAGGGAATTGGGGAGGAAAACACGGAGCTTCGTCATCTCTGTGGGTTGCTTATTTTTTCTTGTAGCTCTTACGGAAGCGGCACATTGGAAATGATATCGTAACAATAGTTTTCCAAGAGCCGGGAGCACAGCCATTCAGCCCGAAGAACATCCGATCCCACTTTCAGCACGTCTTCGTCATCGTCAGGGCTCATAACCCCTGCACTGACAGCGTCTGTTACAGGTGTGTCCAGGTAGACATTGGCGGATTGTTGCAGAGAGGCCCTGTGCAGCTCTACTTTCTGAAGTGGCCATGGAAAATCCATTTCTATCTACTTTTGTCTTTAAATTGTGCATGTGGCTGGCAGAACCTGATGGCGTTGCCATTCCCCAGACCTGTTGGTTAGACACCTGCTGTTTCCATTTGCACTTCCTCCTTAGGTGTTGTCCTTCATCCATGCCATCTTGTCGTCAACTGACTAATTACTCATACTGCTAATTATAGTCTTATTTCGGCATGGAAATATCAGAGAAAAATAATCGTAATAAATGGATAAGTTCTTTTTTTAAAAAAATATTGTTCAAAGAAGCCCAGACCCTATCTTAGGACTATCTTGGTCTACTCTGATGTAATCTCAGAAGCATTTCTGTGCCTTATTAAGCATCGACTGCAATTGTTCCAGTGTCAGTTGTGACCGAGTAATGAGTACTGGAATTCAGGCCTCTGTCTGCAGGCTCCCGTCCAGCACTGGCAGGGCTGGGGACTGTCGGAGGATGCCAGCCCATGTGGTTGTCCTGTCCAGATGTGGAAGGGTGTTCCAGCTTTTGTAAGATGTTGAGCTTGGTTTACGTTAGGTGTTCATTTTTGACTAACATAGCGAGCTACTGCACAGAATGTGGGCTATACAGAATGACAGCTGGTTTCTGAGATCTGTAGATGCTACCTCATTTAATGTCTAAAACCTATGAGATTAAAAACTAAGTAAGTAAAAATAAAGTAAAATAAAATCAAACCTAGAGAGAGGTCTTTATCCCCCTTCACAGACAAAAGTATTTAAGTGCTCGGAGGCCAGGTCATTTGCCGGAGCTCATCTGTCCGGCGCTGGGCAGAGTTAAACTGGAATCCATGCAGTCTGACTGTAAACCGTACCTGTGGGCCTTGCCACTGAGCCGCCTCTGTGCCCTGCCACGAAGGCCGTGCCATTGCCGTCCTGGCTGCTGATTCAGGACCTGTTTCAGAGCTTCTCAGGAGCCGTGTGACACTCATGGCCAGACAGGTCTTGGTTGCCTTGACTCAGGGACTGGAAACCCTGATGCGACCTTGATCGGAAGCCTCTTACCAAAGAGACAGTCTCTGAAAGCTGTTTTGGTTAGCCATAGAATGAAAGAATGAGCACAGAACACTCGACAATAACTGGGGTGGATCACTGTTGCATTTAGGGCTCAGGATTCATGCAAAGGATTTCATGCTGCTTTGCAGATAGAAAGCTGAAGCCCTTTTGAAAGGGCATTAGGAAGTTTGGGACACAGAGAACCATGCAGTTTCTTTTAAACAAAGTTTCTTCTTTTCAAGTCTTTGTCTAAATCAATACTGTTTCATAGAAATATAATGCAAGCCGCATTAATTCTAAGTATTCTTATAGCCAGATTTTTAAAGCATAGTAAATTAATGAAGTGAATTTTAACCTTATATTTTTGACCCAGTATTTTATTTATCCAATATTTCTAAATATTATCATTTCAACATGTAATTTTTAAAAGTGGAAAGTTATTGCCATTAAACCTGAACCTATAATACATTTTAGACTTACAACAATATGCTAAATTTTCATTGGGAGTACTTGATCTGTATTCAGAGTTCATAAAATACACAGTTGAATAAGTAGATATATATGCCTAGATTGTTCCAAACATGCTTCTAAGAAGTTTTTGAGTAACTGAATTGAGTACTAGTTTTTACAATTTATATTAATTAAAATGTAATATAATGTTATATTCCTGGATCACAGTGACCACATTTCAGTGCTCAGTAGCCACATGTGGCCAGCAGCCACCCTTAAGACAGCACCGGTCTAAGCAAATTTCCAAGGAAGGCAGGAGGCCACCTCCAGTGCTTTGCTCTTTTACTTTTAACACACACTCCCTGAAAATCATGTTTGCTGTCTCTCTCTGTTTTCTTCTGTTGCCTGGAGAGCCCATCTTTTTAACCCCACTTGTGACACTGGAAGTCTTTGCTGGGGGCAGAACCCTGAGCATCCCTGCCTCGGGATGGGTGGGCCTGGAGTCTCCCAGTTGCCAACTTGTTTGAATGCCCAACATGCTGCCTATAAACCATGGAGTTGGGCTTTTTGTGAATGCAGTAGAACGTACTGGTTTGCAACTCCACTGAAAAAAAATCACAAGAGGTTATAAAGTTGTAACCTTATCCTTGTTAACTTTAGATGTCATTAACGTCTCTACTTCCTTTTCAAATGAGCCAGGCGTGTTCCTTTTGGTGTGAGGTGATATCAGGAAGTGTTGGAAGGTATAGAATAAATAGGGCACTTCTCTCGGGCCTTAGTGTTGGGACGGGAGGAGAGGAAGAACCTAGATTCTCATGAAAGTAAGTGTTATGAAGCAGGACCAAAAGTAAGTGTTATGAAGCAGGACCAAAACTGAATATCAAAATTAAAATAAAAACATGTCTTCAGGGAATTTTCCATGTCACAGCCACTCTCTAACCCAGCTGGGTATAGGAATTTATAGGCTTCTTTTGTTAGAGGTGCTTTGGTGGAAAATGTGGGGAGCAACTCGGACTAGACTAAGTTACTGGAATTAAGACTTATTCTATGCATCTGCTCTCCCACAATATGGCGCTGGGAGAGGAGTAAACAACTTCTACACAGCTGCCTTCGGCCAATTTGATTGACTGAGCTGCAGGAGCTGATCTTGCTCCTGATTGGAGGAGAGCAGTGTACTCGGCGTGTGGGCAGCAGAGTTGGGATTGGTGGAAGAGGACTATAAAGGAGGAGAGAGACAACATGCACCAGGAACATCTAAGGGGAACATCCGGATAACATCTGAGCAGCCCCCAAGAGAGCCGGCCGGCAGTGTGCCGCTCCCCCGCGGAAGTGGGGAAAGTGGCAGGGGGGAACTGCCCTTCCACGGAGGTGGAAGGACGGTAGCCAACCTGGGAAGAACCAGCAGCGAACCCGGGGAGGGCCGAGCAGACAAAAGAACAGCGCAGGGTCCTGTGTCGTTCCTCCACGAAGAGGGGGAGCGACAGGAAAAACTCAAAAATATACCAATTTATCTAATTTAACTTTATCCCTAAGTAATATAGCTAGAGAAATTCAAATAATTTTGTCATTTAAAACCTGTTGCTCCCGGCTTTTCTCCACCATAAACACTTGCATATTGATTTACATACTCCTGCATGATGCCTTAACCTGGGAAGTAGAAATACCATTTTCTCAAAGAAACACCTTGCCATTGTAATGTAGCTAAGTGTGGGGTCAGCACCACTGCTGTTATGAGGATATTTAACTGAGAGAATGAGACTGTGTTTCAGACACAGATGGATGGAAATCAAAGGGCACTAGAGAAGCAGTCGCAGCAATGGTCAGAGATGTGCAGAAACAGAGGGACAGGAAGGATGGTGAGGTTGCAGTGAGGAGGCTGCTCAGGTAGGGAAGAGAATGGCAGTGGAGGCCCCCAGAATGCTGGGCCCTCCCGGTGACCCTGTGTGAGTGGAGTTCTGGGAACGTGTCCAGTGTCACCAGACACACTTGGAAGTGGTGGTTGTTTTTCCACTGCTTCTTTATCCAGCACTTATATGTGCACAAGGCGTTATTCTAGACCTTGGACTGTAATAGGAGAACAAAGAAAGTCCCTGCAGTGCAAGACAAGGGCCTTCAGGAATGGGATGTTGTACCTGGAGACCAGAAAGTTAACTTAAAAAAAAAAAAAAAAGCTGACTTATTTTAAGCTGGTTTCAGGAGTCAGTTAATCTTGGGTAGGCATGATGTAGCCAGGAACTCGGACATCAGTCACGAAGCCTGTGAACTGAAGCTCAGCCTGTAACTGATAAAGGAGCCCTCTGATCTCTGTTATTTTATCTGTCTCCTGCAGCGAGCCTAATAGTCTGGTCCAAGTTGATAGAGCAGATTAGAAGCAGCCAATCAAAAAGATGACTAGGCTGTTAAGGACATGCATGCACTGAAAATATTGATTTATGTTTGCTGATTGCGGAGATGCAGAAAAACTGTTCACATCAAAGATACAAATGTTACAGGCAAAGCAGTCTGAGGTCATTTGGTTTGGAAGTAAAAAACCAAATAGGCCTCACTCACCCAAGGGCTCCCCTTTGTAAAATCACGTGTAGAACATCACCATTTTCCAACAATGAATGAGTCAGTGGATATGGACTTTGGTCATCAAAGGCTGTATAAGTATTATAAAAAGAGGTAAAAGTTTCCTCTGTACTGGAAGGATGCAACCTCACCTATGAATTAATCTTGCTCCTTCTCCCCCCCAAATTAAACATGAATCTTTTCAGATCTCTGGACAGACAAATTTACATGAAACTACAGCGGAATATGCTTATAGTCAATGGACTTTGGACAACTCTATATGACAGTCAAATTTCTTCAACAAATAAATTGCAAGAAATAAAAGAATAATGGAAATAAAATGGAATCTGTAAAATAAAGAAAAAAAATAAGTTGTTTGCAATGTGTAGACCTTATTTAAGTCTTAATTTAAACAGACTATAGAGAAAGTCTTAGGACATCTTTAAAAATTGGAATCAACTAACTATTTGATGAAATTAAAGTATTAGTATTAACTTTTTTCTAAAGAATTCTTTATTTATTTGAAAGGCACAGAAGCAGAGAGAGAGAGTTCTTCCATTTGCTAGTTCACTCCCCGGATGGCTGCAACAGCAAGAGCAGGGGCCGATCCGAAGCCAGGAACCAGGAGCTTTCTCTGGGTCTCCCACACAGGTGCAGTGCCCAAGGATCTGGGCCATCTTCTACTGCTTTCCAAGGCCATAGCAGAGAGCTGGATGGGAAGTGGAGCAGCCAGGATGTGAACTGGCGCCCATATGGGATGCCGTCATTGGCCCCTTAGCATTAACCTTAAAACTGGAATATTTGGCCGGCGCCGCGGCTCAATAGGCTAATCCTCCACCTTGCGGCGCCAGCACACTGGGTTCTAGTCCCGGTTGCCCCTCTTCCAGGCCAGCTCTCTGCTGTGGCCAGGGAGTGCAGTGGAGGATGGCCCAAGTGCTTGGGCCCTGCACCCGCATGGGAGACCAGGAGAAGCACCTGGCTCCTGGCTTTGGATCAGCGTGTTGTGCCGGCCGCAGCACGCCGGCTGCGGCAGCCATTGGAGGGTATACCAACGGCAAAGGAAGACCTTTTTCTCTCTCTCTCTCTCTCACTGTCCACTCTGCCTGTCAAATAAATAAATAAATAAATAACTGGAATATTTCCTGGCCCCCCCGGCTCACTAGGCTAATACTCCGCCTGTGGCGCCAGCACCCTGGGTTCTAGTCCCGGTCGGGGTGCCGGATTCTGTCCCGGTTGCTCCTCTTCCAGGCCAGCTCTCAGCTGTGGCCCGGGAGTGTAGTGGAGGATGGCCCAAGTCCTTGGGCCCTGTACCCCATGGGAGACCAGGAGAAGCATCTGGCTCCTGCCTTGGGATCAGCGCGGTGTGCCATCCGTAGCAGCCATTGGGGGGTGAACCAACGGCAAAGGAAGACCTTTCTCTCTGTCTCTCTCTCTCACTGTCCACTCTGCCTGTCAAAAAAATTTTTAAAAATGGAATATTAATAAGTAGATTTAGTTATGACCCTGAGTCCTCAAAACAGATGTTGACTTGTGGACAGTAGGTGTGTTCAGGAAGTTAGAAATAGATGTTACTCCTCACAGAGGTTTCCATATTCAGTGGTTAAAATGTAATGAATGTTGAAAGGAGTCTGTATGATGAGCGAAAAGCTCTTAGCGTTGAAGCTCTTGGATCTTAAATTCCTTTTGTGTACAGGGCTGCTTGACATCTCCTTAAAACCCTGCAAGTAAAGTGGCAGGCGTGGGCAGGGAGCATGACAAGTGCCCAGCAAATGTCCACGTCCGTCCTCCTCTCTTCCCTTAAGGAATCTGCAAGCTTCGAGAAGGAATAAACGAATCAACATGTGGGTCAAGCGGTAGAAATTTGTTCCAGAATGTCTGTTCCAAGCTAGAATTCACCAGCATCCCTCTCGGCCAAGACAGCTGAGATTTTTCCCATGGTAAAGACCACTTTGCTGGTGGCAGTTAGCACAAGTCGATAAATATTGATCCCCAAAGAAGAGCTTAGTTATTTTTCAGATTACTGGTCTGTAGAGGGCCACTGGGGGCCGGGATGCCTGAGGTCAGGGCTGCTCCTTGGGAAGTGAAGCCCAGGAGAGCTGACAGCTGGCCGAAGCTGTGAGGGTCTGTGCAGGCGGGTGTGGATGCACTGCCTTCCTTTCTCCTCCTGAAACAGCCCTTGTTTCTCTGGGGCTTTGATTTCAGAATGCCCGCCTGGAGCAGTGCTTATGGTTCTCTGGGCAGTCTGACCAAGAGTCAGCATTTTGGCTCCTTGACTGCCCACCAAATGTGACAGCTGAACACTGGGAACGAAAAACGCTCCACAGGAGCTGCAGCTGACCTTCCAGGACAGAAACCTGTTAATCCCTCCAGCGGCTATCTGAGGGTCTGGGTTGGATTCCCAGCTCAGGCTCCTGACCCAGCTTCCTTCCCTCTGACGGTGGGGTGCCGTGATGATGGCTCAAGTAACTGGCTCCTGGCATGCACACAGGAGACCTGGACTGAGTTTCCGTTTCCTGGCCAGGGGTCATTAGAGACATTAGGGGAGTGAACCAGGGCATGGAAGTACATGCATGCCCTCTCTTTCTGCCTGTCAGAATTATTTTGTGAAGTTTGTGAAAAATAGAATGAAAAGATATGTTAATTTTTTTTAAAAATGTAGGGTTCAGG
This sequence comes from Oryctolagus cuniculus, assembly GCF_051225735.1. Classification (NCBI taxonomy): domain Eukaryota; kingdom Metazoa; phylum Chordata; class Mammalia; order Lagomorpha; family Leporidae; genus Oryctolagus; species Oryctolagus cuniculus. The sequence goes on from NC_142886.1 coordinate 22,344,765, forward strand.
CCCTGCAGCAAAGCCTACTGTATGGGGTCCCATGCAGAGGTTTTGACCTCTGCTGGCTCCTCTGCGGATCTTTCCCCCACCCCGCCTCATCTCCCCGGAACACACATGTTGCATTGGGGCGGGAATGCTTCCTCTCATCACCACCCTGCCCCGCCTTCATCTGGTGAATTCCTGCTTTGCTTTTTTCTGGGAAACTCCCATGGCCACCCAGAACAAGACCGGGCGCCTTTGCTCAGTGTTGCCGGTCACACCCTGCCCTTCCCCAGCATGGGACTCAAACCAGCAGAGTCCCTGCCGGACGCCGGGTCAGTCGCTCAGCCGCAGCTCAGAGCCAGGTGTGTGGTGGGTGCCCCGCTGTGGTTGGCAAGTGAACACCAATTAGAAGTCCACAGTCCCCCGATCCAATGCTTGGCACATGTTTGTTCTGCCACTGATACCTTCCAGTCCTTTGCCCAGCTCTGCTCTGCTTCCTTGGAAAGCTCCCCAGGCTGCCAATCTGATCCAGGCACCAAGAAGGGGAAACTGCCCTCTCCCTTTTTGAGGTTTTAACTGTCACTTTCCCTTTAATTTTTGAGCTGAGGTTCATTGCTGATTGCTGTTTCCATCTTGCCTCCAAAGTTCAGGTGTCTTATTCTTGGCCCTTTGGCCCATTGAGGCTTTGTTTAGGGGTCTCTGGAGCATTGCCGTGTGCCATGGGCCCATATCCATGGGTTCAGCATCTGTGCTAAACATGTGCAGAGTATTTTCCTGGTCATTTTCCCCTAAGTAATGCAGTATAGTTTATTAGCTACTTGCACAACATTCACATTGTATCAGGTATCGTAAATAATCTAAATATGAATTAAGGATATAGCCACTTGAAAAAGTTCATGGGGAAAAATGGATTAAAAGAGTTTATTTTGATGCAGAACTTTTTTGAAATCCATGCATAGTTTTTGCATGATACACGGTTTTTATGAACTTGTGCAACACCCCCTCATGTGCAAGAAATTTTTGCAGCAAAATAAACTGCTCTTTTAACTGCATTCTCCACAAACCTTGTGAAGTACCTGTGCCTGGGTTATATGCAAATACTGTGTCATTTTATATGAAGGACGTGAGCAATGTGGATTTTGTACCTAGGAGGGGTCCTCAGACACTGTGAGATGACTGCATCATCTCAAACCTTCATCAAAGCCTGTGACCCCGGCAGGTGGTTACCTGGCCCAGATCCACTGGAGGCAGCAGCATGGTGGTCCCAGGCTATGTGACTCAGGGATGGTCTGGTTCTGCAAGCACTGCAGGATGGGGAGATTCTAAGACCTCCCTCCAGAAGGAGTGAGAGTTGTCTTGTCATGGAGTGCTGTGTCGCTGTCCAGACACTTGCATTCCAATCCTGCTCTCCCTGACAGGCCCTGCGAATCGTTTCTCGTCTCCGCATCTGCTTCCTGGAGAAGTGAGGAATTTGTACCAGCTGTTCCCATGGAGGTTTGGAGACACTTCAACCCACAGAGCAGACAGAAACCTTTCTCGTCCCTCAGTTGTACTCAGAGATTTTAGAGAGAAAATGTGTTTTTTGAGTTAAAAATGAACACAGATGTTCCTTGGTAGAACACAAAATCAAGATGAAATTTTTTTTCATTTTATTTATTTTTTATTTTTATTTATTTAATTTTTGAGAAACAGCTCCTGTCATCTGGTTCCTTCCCCACATGTCTGCAGTGGCTGAGCCCAGACCAGGTGGAAGCTGAAACTTGGTCCCTGTCCAGAGTGGGAGTGGGTGACAGAGACCCAACTACTTGAGCCGTCACTGCTGCCTCACCCAGTGTGCACACTACTCAGAAGCCAGAATCGGGAGGGGGGCTGGGAGTGGAACCCAGACACTCGCATATGGTGTGCAGGCATCCCAAGCAGTGCTTAACTGCCATGCCAAATGCCCACCCCGCGAAGTGAATTTTAAGATGAAACTCAAGATTTTATTGAAAGAATTTGAGGAGCATTGAATTCTCCAAATTCTCTTCCAACGCTAATTTTCTACATCTGTTGCAGTCTCTGATCTGTGTGTCTGTCTCTTCTCCCTCTGTCTCTCATCTCGATAGCCTTCTAGCATAGAGTATCCTAATTCTCAGTATTGGTGGATAAATAAGGCATGGCCATCGTCTTAAAGAATATATTATTTTGTTTTATTTGACAAATAGAGTTAAGACGGTGAGAGAGAGAGAGAGAGAAAGGTCTTTCTTCCATTGGTTCACCCCTCAAATGGCTGCCACAGCCGGTGCGCTGCGCTGATCCGAAGCCAGGAACCAGGTGCTTCCTCCTGTTCTCCCATGCCAGTGCAGTGGTCCAAGCACCTGGCCCATCCTCTACTGCCCTCCCGGGCCACAGCAGAGAGCTGGACTGGAAGAGGAGCAACTGGGACAGAATCTGGTGCCCATATGGGATGCCGGTGTCGCAGACGATGCCGGCTCCACAGACGGAGGATTAACAAAGTGAACTATGGCGCTGGCCCCAAGAATATATTATTTTTAAGAAATACAGTGTTGCAAAGCAGGCTAACCTAAGTGCAGTCAATCAGAAAATCAGAAGCCCTTTGGAATCCTTTTTTTTTTTTTTTTTTTTTTTTTTTTTTTTTTTTTTTTGGAAAGGCAGAGACAGAGGAACAGGTAGAAACAGGGATCTTGCATCTGCTGGTTCACTCACTAAAAGCTCACGGTGTCCATGGCTGGGCTGGGCTGAAACCAGAAGCCAGAAGCCAGGAAAACAGTCCTGATCTCTAGTGTGGATGGCAAGGACCCAGTTGCTTGAGGCATCACTGCTGCCTCCGAGGGTCTGCATTAGCAGGAAGCCAGAGGCAGGAGCTGTAGCTCAGGCACTGTGGGAAACAAGCATCTTAGCCACCCAGCTAACTAACCCTGGAGTCTGCTTTTTTCTTTTTTCTAAAGATTTTGAGAGGTAGAGTTACAGGCAGACAGAAAGGTCTTCCATCCACTGGTTTACTCCCCAAATGGCCACAATGGCTGGAGCAGAGCCAACCCGAAGTCAGAAGCCAGGAGGTTTTTACGGGTTTCCCACACCAAGCAGAGATCCAAGCAACTGGGGCATCTTTGACTGCTTTCCCAGGCTGCAGGCAGAGAGCTAGATCAGAAGTGGAGCAGCCAAGACAGGAACTGGCACACATATGGGATGCTGGCGCCGCAGGCCAAGGTTTAGCCTACTACACCACATTGCCGGCCTCTGGAGTCTGCTCTTAAAAATAGCAAGAACACTGGGGCTGGCGCTGTGGTGCAGCGGGTTAATACCCTGGCCTGAAGCTCCAGCATCCCGTATGGGTGCTGGTTTGAGTCCCGGCTGCTCCACTTCCAATTCAGCTCTCTGCTGTGGCCTGGGAAAGCAGTAGAAGATGGCCCAAGTCTTTGGGCCCTGCACCCACGTGGGAGACCCGGAAGAAGCTCCTGGCTCCTGGCTTTGGATCAGTTGGGGAGTAAATCAGTGGATGGAAGATCTCTCTCTCTCTGCCTCTCCTCTCTGTGTAACTCTGACTTGCAAATAAATAAAAAAATAGCAAGAACAGGTTTTTAAATTAATCTATCTTCAAGGCACACATATATATATGTATGTGTACATACAAAAAACTAAAATTCTAGACAGGCTTACTTTCTTACTTAGACAAAATATTCTGTCTGGCTTAAACCAGACCTTCTTATCAAGAATTGACAATTGGGGGCATCTAAATTAATAACCTTGTAGAAACCTTGGAGGTTAGATTTCTCCAAAACGAAACGCGTGATTTGGAAAGAGCATCCTGGGGTATGGTCGTCCTCGTCTCCTCCCTCTGCAAGGACTCTGATTCCCATGGTGCTAAGCTGGTGTCAGTGTCTGTGTCATTTACCTCCTGCTGCGGTGAGTCATTGATAATTACATGTTAAGGATCAGTTCTTGGCCTGCAGCTCACTCTGGAGACTGCTAATTATTGGTGGGTCTTCAGTCTATGTTCGAAGTCCTATCAGTTACTAAATAGCTCTCTAAAAAGTCAGAGTGTACCGGGCAAGGGGATGGATGGTGCTCATAGTCACACCCCCTGCTAAGCGTTTCCCTCTCCACAGTTAAAATAAGCTCACAGCTGCTTCCTGAGAACAAATAATGATCTGAGCGAAATTAGAAAGACAAGAAATTGCTGGTTTTAAGATGAAAGATATTAAATATTTCTAGATCCTCACAGGATTTCTCATAGGAAATCTAGCTAATCTGGAGTTCAGCATCTTCTGCTTGACTAAAAAAAGAAAATAGCGTGATCAAATTAAATTTATGCAGCTGTCAGCGTTCACACAAGACAGTTCACAATAGAAAAGAAAATTTGCCTTCCTAATACTGGTATAATTAGGCCACGATGCGTCCGGAGATTTCAGTGATTTCTCTTCTCCAGTTACAAAATGGAACGTCGCTTGCCACTCCTTTATCCTGAAATGAACAAAATAGTTTTATTCTTCCTAAGCAAACTTGTGGAAACCAGCAGATTGGCCATTCCGGGACATCTTCTGACAGTTATCACTTTCCCACTCACCAGGAATAAAACGTGCATCCTGAGGTTGCTGATTTTGTTTCTCTGAATTTTCACAAGAAATAATCACTCAGTATCTTAGAGTAAAACCTTTTCTAAAGTGAAGAAAACCTAAAACAGAGCTCTTGAACTTAATGATGAAAAAATTCACTGTCCCATTTTGGCTGTTCTGTTCTGGAAGGTCAGAAGAAGCAGGTCTTTATATTACCTCTCCAAGACTTAGTACAGTTGCATAATTGACTCACTTTTAGATAATCTGGAAAGAGGCCATTTCTTGTGCAGGCATCACTTCCAGCCATCTCCGACTTTGCTGAGGTCATCACATGAGATCTTGCAGTGTGATACAAAACTCCCAACCTCTTCGTTTTCATTGAACTTCTGTTGCTGTCATTTTTTAGGAGAAACTCTATTTTTTTTCCTTTAAGATTAAAAACAGTTTATTTCACATGTTCATGTGGACCTTTTCTTAGGCCCATTTTCAGCAATCTTAAGAAGGAGCGATTAGAATAGATTTTCTTGTATTAATCTTGCTTTAAAAAATAGAGAAGGAAAATATGTATTTTTCGTACAGGTTCATTGTATGAATCAAATACCAAATTTTAATTATAAAAATATCATAATCATTTTATTGCTCATTCCAAATTTCATTTGAAAGTTACATTTTTGTTCTGCATAATGCCTTGCACGTAAATCAACAAATAAGTTCTTTAAAAGTTTAACCCCATTTCTTTCATATGCTGCATCTTCAGATATTTTCATTATAATCCATCATTATAATCCATATTTTCATTATAATCCATACAACTCATTGTATCTAAAATGGAGAACACATTTATGTTCTTACAAAATGTGCTTGGTTCTGAAAGGTTATATCATTATAATGGGCCCTCCCCCTCCCTCCCTCCACCTTGGAAACAGTCAGTAGGTATGAGTATTCAAAATGTCTCTATGGAAATATAGTGGTAATTTTTTAATGGTTAATTTCCTTTCAAAGGAAAGGAAGTTTGTACTTTTAAGCTTTTTGATGTTTTAGACTTTTTTGCCTAAAACAAGTTTTCTGTTCTATAAATCCTAAGTGGTTGAATGAAAAAGGATGTTCATATGGAGTAGAAACATGTATTGTTTCTTGCAGGAAAATGAGCAGCTATTTTGCCTCTGGGCTTTGTCTTTGTCTCTCTGATAGTGCATTTTGTTGGCATGTGGTGAGACTGAGAAATGACACACCTTTCTCTCTCTGCTTTGACTCTCAGTGTGGCTGTCACCAGATCCAGAGATGTGCCTTCCTTTGGGCCTCCCATCCCTAAAGGAGTCACCTTCCCTAAGTCAAATGTGTTCAGGGACTTCCTCTTGGCCAAAGTGATTAATGCGGAAAATGCTGCTCATAAATCAGAAAAATTTCGAGCCATGGCCACTCGGACACGTCAGGAATACCTGAAAGATCTGGCAGAAAAGAATGTCACCAACACTCCTATCGACCCTTCTGGCAAGTTCCCATTCATCTCTCTGGCCTCTAAGAAAAAAGAAAAGTCTAAGCCATACCCAGGAGCTGAGCTCAGTAGTATGGGAGCCATCGTGTGGGCCGTCCGGGCCAAAGACTACAACACGGCCATGGAAATAGACTGCCTGCTAGGAATCTCCAACGAGTTCATCGTGCTCATTGAGCAGGAGACCAAGAGCGTGGTTTTCAACTGTTCCTGCAGGGATGTGATAGGGTGGACGTCAGCGGACACCAGCCTCAGAATCTTCTATGAGCGGGGAGAATGCATCTCCGTAGAGAGCTTCATGAACAGCGAGGATATCAAAGAGATTGTCAAGAGGTTGCAGGTCAGTCTTTCCATCCCACCTCCATACGTGCAGTTTCCCTTTCATAAAGCTTTCAGTGCAGCTACAGCCAAGTGCCTGGAACCTGGGCTATTTTATTTGCTGCTCTGATGGTGTGAAGCAACCCGGAGTTGGTCTCACACTGGAGCTGTGTGGCAAAACAAGTAGGGGAGGACCACACACTGTGAGCGTGTGTGCGTGCATGTGTGTGTGTGTGTGTGTGTGTGTGGGAAGCCCTTCTACATGGGCCTTGATCCTACTGCCTTGGTGACTGATGTTGCACTCCAGACAATCTGGTGTCCCTATTGAAGAGACTCTTTAGACTCAGTGTGTGCTGCCTTGAATTTTGAAGGGCGAAATGAGTAGCAGAGCGGTTTCTCTTCGCCGCCAGCTCCCTGTAGGTCTTTGTCAGAGGTTCCCTTGTAGCTTCCGAGAAGCCAGTGAGCTGCTTGGCCGCAGTGAGTGTGTTCCTCTTGGCCTAATGAATAGAAACTAGTGAGGGCAGCTGGCAGCAGTGTTCAGAAATAACCTTGCTTGCGTGTTTTTCCAGTCCCATGTCCACAACTTAATGCCTTACTGGATTAAACCACAGTCTCTTTTATTTCCCTGTCTAGTTTGTTTCAAAAGGTTGCGAATCCGTGGAGATGACTCTGCGAAGAAATGGGCTAGGACAGCTTGGCTTCCACGTCAACTACGAGGGCATCGTGGCAGACGTGGAGCCCTACGGCTATGCCTGGCAGGCAGGGCTGAGGCAGGGCAGCCGCCTGGTAGAGATCTGCAAGGTAGCCGTGGCCACTCTGAGCCATGAGCAAATGATCGATCTCCTGAGAACCTCTGTCACGGTGAAGGTTGTCATCATCCCTCCCCACGATGACTGCACCCCGCGGAGGTAGGTCTGGGTTGGCACCTGTGAGCCTTAGAGGACAGGGTTTGTGTATCATGTACGGCGTCTTTTCCTGGGCAAAGTGCTGAGAGGAGCATTAGATTATATGCAGTGCCAGGAATTCCATCCTTGGAAAGTCTGAGTCATAACACAGCTCCTTCCCAGCATGTGGCAGCAGCAGCTGGAAGGAATGAACTGGGACCATTCCCAGGCTCTGGATTTACAGAGTTGCTGTTAACAGATCCAGCAGTCTGCTAATGCCTGTCTTAAGCTTGTCTTGCACCAGTAGCTGAGAAGTACTGAACATTTACCATCAAGATGATCAGCATCTCAGACTGCCAGCTTATTTTCTTAGTGTGTTCCATGACACTCCTATTCTGTGCTCTCTGTCCTGTTTGTACCCAGTTGCTGTCCACAGCTCAAAGTGTTGTTTCCATCCCTGCCCTCGCAGTCGAAAGAGCTGAACGGGACTGCCTGGGCTTTGTCTGCACTGGGCTCTGCACGTGCCGGTGCTGGCGGTGCTTGGGCAGTTGGGTACCTGTGTTTCCCAAAGGCGGAGCCCAGGAACTCCCTGTCCTCTGATGGCCCACCACACCACAGCACTGCTGGAAGTTTCATTCCTCTGTTTCTGGGTGTGGTTCTTGATGGGTCAGATTTAATTGACTGATTCTCTTCTCCCTTGGGCATGCACTTGCTACTTTTGGTAGTATTTTAAGATCTGGAATTTTTTTTTCTGCACTCTCTTGTTTTCTAGTAATTTAATGATTTCTCTTAAGCACTGGCAATTAATTCTTAGGGCTCCTAAACCAAGACTTAATTATTCTATAGTTCTTAAAAAAAAAAAATAACCAGTCCTTCCCCTGAGCTCTCATGGATGTATGATTATCAGTTGGTGGAATATAAATGGGTTATATGTACGCTTTTAAAAAAGTAAACAGGAATCACAACATAAATGTACTTTAATTCTCCCGATCAAGTGTTAGAGCCGGGCTTCACTCACAGCTATAGTGTGGATGCTGCTTACCCATGATGGTCAGCGATGGTGTACCTGTGTCAGAATTACAGCAAAACCCTTTGTCTCATAGCTTTCAGAACTAATGTCTTCTATGTGACTGACTTGGTCTTCCTGGAAATCAAAATAGATAGTTACTTCAAAAAAATTTTTTAATTTGTTTATTCAAAAAGCAGAGTGACAGTGAGAGAGAGAGAGAGCAGTATCTTACTTCTTCTGGTTCACTCCCCAAATGACTACAACATCCAGGGCTGGGTGAGGCCAAGGCCAGGAACCGGGGACTCCATCTGAGTCTCCCCTGTTGGTGGCAGGGGCCCAAGTACTGGAGCCATCTTCTGCTTTCCCAGGCACATGAGCAGGGAGCTGGATCAGAAGCGGAGCAGCCGGGACTCTAGCCAGTACTTGTATGGGATGCTAGCATCACAAGTGGCAGCTTAGCCACCTGTGCCACAATGCCTGCCTCTGAACAGGCGGTTAGGGACTGGGGAGGAACACCCCGCTTTGTAAACTGTCAGCCTGAGTGACACACGGGGAAGCGTTAGAGTCCAAGGAGACTCTGTCAGAAATGAGGCTACCTTGGCTGCTCAGAGTCTTTCCCTCATTTCTAGGCTCCCGGGTTTGAGACGGGGAGTCAGGGTTGGGGTATGTGTGAAGGGAAATACATGGGCGTGAGTGTGCACAGGAAGAGGTGCCATTGCTGACACTGACATTGTGGGCAGTTGTTACTAGATAGATGGGTCTAAGGCCTGGCCCTGGACAGACAGATCCACCATAGGAGGTGGTTTGTCTATAGCAGTGTACTAGACGAGGTTTATCTCCCATGCTACAGCTAGAAGTAATTAATGTTGGGGCTGGCGTGGTGGCGTAGAAGGTCAAGCCTCTGCCTAGGTTGCCACATCCCATATGGGCACCAGTTCCAGCCCTAGACTGCTTCCTGCTAATGCGCCTGGGAGAGCTGCTGAATATGGCCCAGGGGCTTGGGCCCCTGCACCCGCATGGGAGACCCGGAGGAAGCTCCTGGCTTTAGATCGGCCCAGCTCTGACTGTTAACAACTATTTGGGAAGTGAACCAGAGGATGGAAGATTCTCTATCTCTCTCCTTCTCTATTTCTGCCTTTAAAACAAAACAAAACAAAGTTTATGTTGACTTGAATGTGCCAGGTCCTGGAAAAAGCACTGTTATATGGATTAGTGCCTTTGGTCCTTCCAACAACACTAGGCAGTTGTAGTATTATTACTCAGACTCAGAAAGTCTTCTGGCAAGTTTGGGTCTGAGCTCTGTGCTGCTGTGTCTGCTCGCCCAAGTCCCTCCTTCACGTGCACTAGGGTGGGCAGTGCTTGTAGACCCTGCTGATTCCCGTGGTGTAAGTAATTCCCACGGTGAGGGACTTCATGCTACAGTGTGACATCCTTGGAGGCAGACCGCTGACTCCTGCAAGCCCACGCAGGCTGGCTGCAGTGCCACTGAGGGTATGTGGTGCAGCACTGATGTGGGCCTCCCACGACTGGCCAGCTGCTGGTGGCATGGGGGTCGGAGTTGGGATGAGGCCAAGGACGGGGTCAGGGTTATGCACAGCTCCAGGCCTTGAGCACACCCTGCCCTGTTCCCTACAGTTTCCATGTGCAAAGCGCTGACCTTGTTCCGAGCAGGTGGGGAGCGGCACCACTGATGCTCCTCAGCGTGCCCCCTCCTTCGTCTGGGAGTGACTTCAGAGAGAGCAGCTGAAGCAGTAACACCTTTTTACAATTTCAACAAAATAAGATAATGCTCTTCTGTCATTTCTTCCTCTCCTCCGCACTTCACACTCCCACTGCTGTTTTCCTGGAGACTTAATTACTCTGTTCTCTGACAAGGCACTGCTTTGTCAGCTGCTGCTGCAGCTCCAGTGTGGGGCAGAGGAGGCCTCCCTGGGGCTGACTGCCCCTCGGCCACAGGTTCTCAGGGTCACGGGCTGGCCGCTCCGCAGCTACAGCATGTAATGCAGCCCCATGGGTTTGCATGTCCACGTAGGAGAGTCATTTGTTTCAGAAAAACTAGCTCTTTTTTTAAACATAAAATCCAGTTTAGCATTTTAAAAGATGATATTTAAAGAACAAACATAAGATAGAGCTCTTTACCCTGTTTGTAAAACAAACAGACCCCTCTTATGGTTTGCTTCAAACTAAGATTTTTGAAAACAAGAAAGGATAAGGAGAGCATTTTTCTTTTTCAATCCTCTGGGCAACTTCATGTCCATTAAAGCAGTGAAGGGAGTGAAGTTTGGAGAGGCCCTGTGACCTTCCACAGAGTGGATCTGAGAGTGAGATGAGGGCATTGAGCAGCCTGGTGGCCCTCACTGGGACCCTGCCCTGAGTGGCCCCTTCTGCGGGAGGCGGCGTCGAGATGACCAGCAGACGTGACCTCTGAGTCTCATTCACTGTCTTGATGAGGTGAAAACTATCTGGAACAGATTCAGTTGTGGTGTTTGGATGGTACTGCATGGGAGTGGTGAACTTCTGCTCTGCTGAGGGCCATGAGCCTGCAAGTTTTTGTTTTCTGTTTATTTATTTAAGTTTTATTTATTTGAAAGACAGAGTGATATAGAGAGAAGGATGTTCTATCTGCTGGTTCATTCTCCAAATTCCTGCAACAGCCAGGGCTGGGCTAGGCAGAAGCCAGAAGACAAGAACTCCATCTGAGTGTCCCATGTGTTTGTCAGGGCCCCGAGTACCTGGGTCATCATCCACTGCCTCTCAGGCATATTAGCAGGAACCTGGGTCAGAAGCACAGAATAGCCGAACTTGAACCCAGCAGAGGTGTGCCACAACTCTGCCCCTCCTGAGCCTGCAGTTTTTAAAGGAAGCAATCAAGGATCATTACAGGCTAACAACAAGGTGCCTACAGAGACCAAATTACCTCTTACATAAGAACAGGTCATGAAGTTTTTACTTCGTTTTAAAAACAAGTATTTGAATGCAGAAGCAGACTTAAGGGCTATTAGGAGTCGTCTAGTTCAGACCTCTTTTTTCTGGGAAGACTGTAGGTTCAGAGGAGCTGTGTGCTCTCCCATGCCCTCATCACACAGCTGATAAGCAGCCAAGCTCCAGCAGAAAACCCCCCTGACTCGGGTCTGGTGTTTGGCGTTCCGCTCAGCCATTTCTCTCTGCTTCATCATGTTGTAAGAAAAAAGTAGAGAGTGATGAGAAACAAAAAATGGAAAGCGGAAGTTGGGAAAATGACTAAAAAACTGTAAGAAAATGGAATTGGTTTTCAGTTAATTTGTTTCAGTGTCACCATTTGTCACTTTTAGCCTTGATATGGTAATTCCTGCCTAACCACAGCTCTTTAATTGGGTTTTGAACGTCGTTAAAGCCTTAAGTGAGATGAGAGCTGGGATCCGTAGTGTAGCATTTTTTAGCTAGGGATCAAAATGAGGCTGGCCTCCCATTGCTCTAGGGTAGCATGTGCATGGATCCCTAGATACCACCCTACAACACCAAAGCTTGCTTGTGACGAAAGTTCTTCAAGGAACGTTTATGCATGGCCTTAAAAGCCAGGTTTTATCTTCGTTCTTCTGTGTACTGTCCACTTCCTGATTCTCCGTATCATTCTTGCATTTTGCAGATAAGAATAGACCAGGAAGCCAGGAGGTGGTTACTCTCACCATAAGATGCAGGGAGAAATAGTAGGTGGCTGAGGTTTAGCTCGGTGTTAACATGTACATCATATTTAGGAAACTGTAAAGTCAGTAATTTCTCAATATTCATTGCATGTTAAGAACATTTTTGATATATTGAGTTAAATTGTACTATTTCACCGAGTTCATTTTGCTCTTCTAATATGATGATTAGAAATTTCGTACTTAGATTTGTAGCCTACCTTCTGTTTCTATTGCACAGTGCTGGCTTGGTCTCTGTTCTGTTTATGTTATCCCTAAAGTGACTGATACAGGGCTCTTTCACAATTGTGCTATTAGCCTCCCATGTCCACATCTCTCCTGCTTTCCAGACCTTGAAATTCCTTTAAGCAAGGAAATCACTTCCCACTTAGTGATGAAATTCAAATATAGTTTGAGTTAATGCTGTAACTAGTTTATCAATCAAGTGAATAATTGAGAGCATCTCTCTTTGTCTTTTGGGTCACAGGAATGCAAGATGGGTTCCAGACTTCCTGCAGGTTGGGGGGTTGAGATTGTGGTGCACAGTGATTTCACTGCTTGGGGATGGCTCTGCTGTGGGACAATTCTTTCTTTGGGGAAAGAAAAAATGTCTTTCAGATTATACTTCGTTCCCTAGGAACTTGTTAATTTCAGTATTTCTATAATTGGTTTTTGTCCCCTCTCCTTCTGAGCTAAATTTGACTCTCTTTGGATTCAGCATTCCTCCCCCGCTTACTTTCTTGACTCTTGGGATCCCAGTGCATTTGAAACTACCCACTTTCAGGCCTCCAGTTGTAACTCACAGTGAAGGTTGTACAAAGGCTCGGGCCTCTTTCCTCCCAGAACCTGTGCTGGGGTCTGCTCCTCTGCCCTGTGGTTCTAGTGGCTTTCTCTCCATCTCAGTATGACCCTGTGTCCCCAGAGTGACCATGGTCCCTCTCTGTTTAGGTAGAGACCCCACGTTTTCAGACTCAACAGTTGGCATCAAGTAAAAGAAGACTGGTGTGTTTTATATCCCAAGCTTCTGATTTTTGCAAGGAGAATAATTACATGGCCCAAAGACTAAAAGATAGTTTGAAGTAGAGGATGGGGTTCTGGGCCCATTTTAAGCATTAAGGGGATTCAGTGGGGGTTCCACACACAAGAAGCGGCTATGCTGATGGTTCTTCTGTGCCTGCCCCTGTAGGAGCTGCTCTGAGACCTTCCGCATGCCTGTGATGGAGTACAAAGTGAATGACGGTGTTTCCTACGAGTTCAAGTTCCCCTTCCGCAACAACAACAAATGGCAGCGGGGTGCGGGCAAGGGGCCGCCTGCCCCGCAGGTCCCGGCACAGGTGCCGAGCCCCATGGCGCCACGGCTGAATGCTGGGAAGGGAGACGGCAAGATGCCTCCTCCAGAAAGAGCCGCCAACATTCCTCGGAGCATCTCCAGTGACGGGCGCCCACTGGAGAGGCGGTGAGTGGCCTTCCTCTGTGCTCCAAGTATTTAAGTAACACCAGACCTATCACTGCTGCCTTTAAGCCTTTCTGTATTTTGCTAGAAACCAAGAACTGCGAGTGACATGCATTGCTGTGGTAGCCTGTCAAAGCGCCCTGGCACCCCAAAGCTGTAAAGGTTAGCGCAGTGTGTTCCAGCAAAGCATTCAGCTCTGTGTGATGGTGCTTTTTCTCTGTTCTTTAACTCCTATGTGATTATCAACAGACATGAGCACTGCACGTGTAGTGGCCAGGGGAACTGGAACTTAGCAGACGTCCAGGTGACAGTGACCACGTTACCTTTGATGGCCTTCATCATTCCGCGACAAGTGATAGGAGAGGCGCAACAGAATGAAGGCTTTTGGTTGACTTTCTGTGTTCGTGGCACTTCTGTTAATAGGAATTGTGAGAAAGGAAAATTGGCAGAACACAAATATTTTCCACTGCTCTGTAAATAGAAGAAATGAGGGGGGAGAAGGCGTCACAAAGGGCTAGTTCTAAACATCCAGTTCAGAGTAAAATAAGCAGCAAAAGGGGAGGAGTCTAGCGGCTTAAGAAACCAAGGCTTCTTGTTAAGCTGGGAGTCATGGCAGAGTCCCTCCCAAAGGAGAGCAGACCACAGGGCCCCCTTAGCACTGTGGATAGATGCTAGGCTTAAAAAAACACTGGATTAAGTACTTTAAGGATGTGGATAAAAAGTTGCTGTGAACTTTTACATAATTGCACTATAAATTCTGTTATCTTGAATTAGGTGTGCGAATGAAGGAAGGAGTTTGCAAACCTGCTAGAAGACACCGACTTCTTCCTTCTGTCCGTCCACTGTGCTGTCACCTGTGGTTAGCCTGACCACATCTCACAATGTCTTGGTGCAAAACCTTGGTGGAGTTCGGGGTGGGGTGGGAGGAAGGCTTTGTTCCCAGAACTGAGGTGGAGTGAGAATGAATCTTTGCAAAGGCTAGAATGTACTCCTGGCTCATCTGAGCTGCAGATACCAGGTCCAGGAAGAGCAGGGGGCTGAGGAAAGTGATCCCCCAGTCGTCAGGGGCCCGGTAGGGGAGAGAAAGCTGCAGCTTTTACAGACTACAGGATGCCGTTCAGAAATGGTATAGTGATAGCAAACAGACAAAAGAGACTTGTCTTCCTAGAATCCCTGATTAGCTTTTAGAGATTGATTTACAGAGCATCACTCTTTATCGCTGTAAAAGAGTCCTCTTCCCTAGTAGCCCTGTTCCCATCTGGACTCTTCTTGCTTTCATTGTTTTTGAGGAGGAAAAGCATCCAGTAGATCTCTGAATGCGTCCTTTGTCCCACACATTCCAAACTTGGCTCTTCCCAAGGTGTGTGCTAGCTGGACCGCATGACTTGGCCCCTGTTTGGAAAGATGAACCTAGGACACGTGCTCGCTCCGAGGAAGACTTTGTCCCCTCGGTGCTGTTTTCTTTCCCTCCAGAGCAGTCCGGGTCCTTTCACAAGTGCAGCGGTTCGTGGCATCTCCTTTATGCAGTGTCTGTACAGTGAAGTGGCAGAATGTGTTTGATACCATGTTGAACTACTTCTGCCACAAAAGCTAAAGCTTGTAGCAGAAAAAACTTCAGCTGACCTCCAGAAGCGAAAATATCTCTCAGAGCTTACTGTCACCCAAAGAGGCAAGGAGCCCCCAGTGCTGGGGCGTGCCTAAGGCCGTTTCTCCTGCGTGAGGCTCCTGGAGTTCGGGAGGTTTCTTGTGTGTAAACTGGTGTCTGCCTGCCTTGGAGGGATGGGGGGACACGTGCGAGGGCTCCCCCCGTACGATGGAGCAGCAGCCTTTACCCAGAGATGACACAGCAGGACTGGGGCCTCCGGCGACCTCCTCTCCCCACCTGCTCCCGCGTCTTGGTTTCAGGTGTTCTTTGAGTCCTGGGACTCAGATTTACATCTTCAGATGGATGGCGTGGGTGCCTGGGGAGATTTCAGCCTGCATTCCCAGCACTTTAGGGTTCCCTGGGTCACCTTCATTTTGAAGTACGTGGTGATGAGATGGGTGGTCATCTTTTGTGAAAATCTAGAGTTCATTTTCCTATCCCATCACTCCTAACTTTCAGACACGCAGTGTTATCATACCTCTAGGCATAAATAGAAGGAACAGCCTTAGAAGCTGTTTTGCTGGGATTTCAGGAATATTTGGGGACTACTTTCTGAGTCCTTCATGAATCCCTAGATTCATAAAGTATACCATAGAATATAACTTTTTCCATGTAATGTGATCAAACACAGGGGAAAACTTTGCAGTCTTCATGAGATACGGAAGTGAGGGCCTGGCTGGGCCCCCTCCATCTGTTTGACTTTCTGCTATATACCAGCCCTGTCCGGCTGCCACTTACATTTAACCATGGGGAACTGATCTGTTATGATAGGGGTCTCTCAGTTGAATCATAAGTAGTCATAAATGCTAAGGGGCTGCTACCATCCCCTGAACTTGTCTTAGCAATACTGAGTCTGAGCCAGTTGTTTGACCCCATTTATTTTTCTTTCCCAGAAAGTTGTGTTCATAAACTCCAGAGAAACATCTATATTTAACCTTAAGTTAGCAGCGATCTAAAACCTACCCATGCTACACAGATCTGCCCACCTTCTTCACCATGGCTGGATACAACACGATCTGTTTTAGATAAAGACATTAATTTAGTGCTTGTAGAAGCATAGTTTTTCTTTCATTGTATGTGATCTGCCAGACTTAAAGGTCATTAGGAATAATTTTTTAAAAATATTTGTGGAATAAATTATTATTTTTCCTTTTATTACCAAAATTGAGATTTTTTTTATGACATATGGTTTTTTGAGTTTTTAAGAATTCTATGGCTGAATGTTGTTCCCTATACAAAGGGTCTTCAAAAAAAAATCACAGAACATACATATTAATGGAAAAACTATATACGGGTTTCAAAATTTTTTACCCCAAAATAAACTTAATTTTTCATGCCCATTTTTCAATGAATTTTGGAAGTACCTTCATTCTTTCAGGGCAAGTAGGAAGCTCTGACCCATCTTTCATCTAAAAATCTACTTCTGTTCAGTCTGAGGATTCTGTTCAGTTCAAGGTTTCTAAGTTTTATTTTTGTCATTCATTTAAGAGACAGAAAGGCAGAGAGTTCTCTTTGTCTGCTGGTTCATTCCCCAAATGCCCATAATGACTCCAGCTGATCTGCACTTCTACCGGAAACCAGAATTCAATCCAGGGCCCCAGTTCCTGAAGCTGTATCCCTGTTGCCTTAGCAGTCAGAAGCTGGAGCTAGGTGTCATCCCCATACCACAGTGTGAGATGCAGGATTCTTTTCTTTTTTTTTAAAGATTTATTTTATTTATTATTTGAAAGTCAGAGTTACGGGGGGAGTGGGGGAGGGTTCTTCCATCTGATGGTGCACTCCCCATTTGGCTGTAACGGGCCGGAGCTGCACCAATCCGAAGCCAGGATCAAGGAGCTTCTTCTAGGTCTCCCACGTGGTTGCAGGGGCCCAAGGACTTGGGGCATCTTCTACTGCTTTCCCAGGCCATAGCAGAGAGCTGGATAGGAAGTGGAGCAGCTGGGTCTTGAACCGGCGCCCATATGGGATGCCGGCGCTTCAGGCCAGGGCATTAACCTGCTGCGCCATAGCACCGGCCCCAAGAAATGCAGGAATCTTAAACACTGGCTACATGCTCACCCTTGGATATGTGACGTTCATGCTCTCTGGTTAGCCTTGTGATTGCACAATTTTATAGTAGTTGTGGGAGTAGTATTTATTAACAGATTAATATTTATTCAGAATAGGTGATATGATACAGTTGTTTGGGCCTTGCATTTGTCTAGAGTTTTAAGGTCATAAAAATAGCTGGTTATAGCACACTTGAAATATAACTGTATTTAAACATAGTATGGAATCAATAACGAGACCCTGATCTATGTTAATCTGCTTAGAAAAGTTTAGCTACTAGAGGGGCTTTGGATAAACAATAGGCATCTTAGCGTATAAGAGAATGTTCCTCTCTCTTTTTCTAAAATAAGTCCCCCAGCTTTTATATAAATGTCTGATGTTAGCTCCCATCAGCTCTTGCTGTGCGTTTGTGTTTTACCTGGCGTCCGCGTTATCCCCCTGTGCCCCTGAGGAGCTGGAGGAGGTGCGTCTTTGCGTGCGGCTGCTCTGCGCCTTGCTGATCCCCGCCTCAGCGACACCGCAGGGGGCACGTGAGGATTGTGCCAGCTGAACCCACAGCCCCTAAGTCATGTGCCCATTGCATCCTTGTTTGCAGAGAAAGAGAAATACTTGCTGAGTTTGTTTGGCACAGGTTCTTGGTCCGTCTTCACTGTCCTGTCTTCCGTTTCGTCTTTGCTCCTCTTTACCTTGGAGTATCAGCTGCAGTCAGAAGTTCCAGGGCTGATGCTTTCCGAATCCCATCCGCCTCAGTTGTGTTTGTGTGAGACTTCAAAATCATGGCACTTGAGGGCTTTCCTGGGCTTGCTCTGCCTGCTGATGCCTTTTTCTAAAGCCAGTGGACATTGATATCGTTCACCACTCCGTCCTGCTTTGTTCTTCCAGAACTTTTCTCATTTGTTGCTCTCATCAGCTCTTTGCACCTGTCCTCTCTCCCTGAAACTTTGTGTTCCCCATGGTTCCTTCCTTATTTTTGTTCAAATCTCACTGTACAGTAGCACTAGATAGTTCAGCCACTCACGGGACCTCAGCCCTCCTCTGAGTGCAGACTGAGCCTTAAGCGTGTCAGTTTGCCTTGGCTTCTTTCTCACTGTCCAGTATTCATGAGCCTGCTGCCCACTTCACACCACCCTTGAATGTCACCACCTCTCTCACACTTGCCAGTGCAAAATGACCTGCCCGCCTTCCGCCGCCGCCTCGTGCTGGTTGCCCACTCTGGTGAATGGCCTTACCACCTGCTCGGCATCCCAAACAGGACGGGGTCAGTCAGCTTCCCCTGGGCGCTCATCAGTCTCCGTGAGTTAACTTACCAAGTCCCTCTTGTCTAGTGCGTTGCCCATTCCTCTGCTTTTTCCACGTCATTGCCTTAGGAGCTCTCATTTCACATTAAGATTTTCTTCTTACCTGAACTGTTGCTGAAAAGCCTTCATATTTGATTATCGGCCTCCCACAGGAATTGCAATCAATAGCAGTGGAAACGCCCCTCAGGACAAGCCTGTCCTTGCAGCCCTTCCCCAGTTGTGCACAGCTTTCAGGATCAAGTCCAGATCCCCACCATGGCCAGCGAATGCCCTGCGAGTCTGCCCCTGCCTTTCCCTGTTCCTCTGTTGCCCTTTGCCCTGCAGCCCCCACCTCTAGTCATGAGAAGGCCTCTCCAGAGTGCTTCATTCTTGTTGCCTTTACAGGTGCTGCTCTGCCTGACCTGCCCTTCCACAGCTTGACGCCTGACCCCTCTCTGAGAAATCGCCTTTATTTTCTCCGAAACACTGTCCTCCCGTTTCTATCCCGGCTGCCTCCGGGGAGGTTCACATTATCAGATACCTTCTTTGGTCAAGAATTGATTCCTCCTCATTTTGCTTTGACTTGCCCATCGTTCCAGGGTAGTTAGCCCATCCTCCTCATCGTGGTAGTCCAAGGACCAACCACAGACTGGCATTTCACAGACTGGCAGTGAATTTCTTTTTAACTTTATTTACTAAGCATACCAGGACATCCTGTGAAACCATTGCCCACCTTGTATTCACACTTGGCACACAGCTGCTCCGGCCTTCCACAGGAGGAGTTTCCTCTGCCCCCCTTCGTGGTAGTGAACCTTGAACAGCAGAAGAACTTGCTGAAGTCAGCAGAGGTGGAAGGGAATCAATCCCAGGGAAAATAAACCACTTTCTTTTTGTAAAATGAAAATAATGGGTGAAAACAAAACCCTTTGCAGTGTGCTAAAGCTATGTCATTAAAGCTAGATTTAAGTCAAATTCCTGGTTTCTGTTGGTTTAGGGCACTCCTGCTCTAAAAGTATATTGCTGGTAAAACTGCTCTAAAATGGACTCAAAGTGAAATGTAAGTTGTTCTTGAGTGAATCTCCTGTGACAGTTTTAGCTGGAACTGAATCACAGGCATACTTGTCACCAAGGTCAAGCAGAAAAGCAGAGGCTGCACTTGGCGGCCAGCTCCACGGCTGCCTCTTTGCACTCTCCACAGGGCTTAGTCAGCTCTGGCACCACAGTGGGATTGGCGTGATGGGATCTGCAGGTTTGCATTTTTAGATGATATTACATTGATGGCTCCCATTCGAGAGCTGAGAAAATGAGAACAGCGGCTTGAGCAGGGCTTGCCTCCCCGCCCCCTTTCAGTTAGACTCCAGGCAGACCCCAGAAATAAGCCAGCAAGATCCCAGCACGGTCCCCAGCTCAGGCTCCTGAGTTCCGCACTTGTTCGAAGGCAGAGTTCCCACAGGGCTGCCTCCCTTGGAGCCACCTGTGTGTTCCTGCCACTGCTTGGAAGCTCTAGAGGCCTCAGGAGCAGGAGCTGTCTGTGCCCATTAGTTATCCCAAACGTACGGGCAGCCTGCCAGCCTGGATTGACGCGGCCAGTGACGGGGGCGTGGTTAACTTGATGAATGCAGGCCTGCTGTGCTGAAAACACCATGGTGAATTGAACAAACTGCAGAAACCCAGCTATGCGTGTCAGAATGGACCAGGGTAACTGTGTCAAGAACAGTTGAATTCTGGAAGGAAGGAAAGGTGGTTTGGCCATATTGTCCTGCATGTAACTAAGGAGCCGTCCTCCTGTCTATACTCGTCATGCGGTCCATCTGTCCTGTCCAGCTCAAGGGAGTGTTCTGTGCTGGAACCACCCGGGAGGCCAAGCCTGGTCACATCTTAAGGGAAAGTCTCTATGTGCCCTCAGTGGTCCTGTAGCTTCTGTAAGCCTCTCTCCCTCGCCTCCCCACTCCACGCCAGACAAGGGGAGGGCCTTCCCAGAAGGCAGGTCCAATAGGCCGTGCTGTAACCTCCTAGGGGTCTTACCCCTTGTCAGAAAAGGGGTACATAAGATAGATTTATCACTGGAGATGTAAGTAACACTCGAGGGAGGGGTGTGTTCTTCTGTCTTTGGTTTGAAACTGCTGGCATTTTTCTTTAAGACTGGTTGATTGCACACATGGTTATGGGCTTGTGGAGGTCAGTAATGGGATCCAGCCCTGCAGTGGCCAGTGTGAAGTTTTCCCATAAGCACCTTGTTCAGGCCCCAGATAGCAAATGGTCTGATGAGGACTGCTGAAAATCTCATGATGATTACTTGGGATGGGGGCAGAATGACAGTTTGGGATCTACCCATCATGTGCTGAGAAAAGTGGATTTGATTACGTTTGAGTGTCCAGGGACAGTTGCTGTGAAGTAATGAGGTGGACAGAGTCCCAGGGCTGTGAGCAGAGGCGAGTCAAGCTCTGCACCCGAGTGCATGAGTTTCTGTGCGCCGGGTGTGCTTGGGCTCCCTGCTGGTGGCCATCCCACAAGAGGACTTACAGGGAGCCCTGGACCACTCACTCTGCGCCTGCTCTAGGATAGGCTGATGTAAGAGCACAGCACAAATACACAGGAGGGGATAATGAGGTGCAGGGAATTGATTGATGTGAGGGTATTTAAAGTTAAGGGAAAATGGAATAAAAAGAAAAGTTTATTTTTGCACAAAAAAAATTTCTAGTATGGGGCTTCCGGAAGGCAGTTGCAATGGGGCCTTGCTGAGTGTGCCCAGGTGGCTGCTGTGAGCTGAGGCGAGCGTGACATGCTGTATTTCAGCTGTTGTTTTTTTGTTTTGTGTAGTGGAATAGGGAATGCATTTACTTTGGTTCATTTTCTTCCAGTCTTTGAAATCCTACGTTCCCATAAAATCACTTAGCTTCTCACCGAGGGATTTGGTTGTGATTTTTCCATGTGAAGTCTCTGTGAATATTGGTTGAGGGCAGGACTCATCAAAGAAGTTAGTGGTTGTGGTGGGCTAATGAATCTTATCTATTATGTGCCAAGGACTTCAAAAGATTTCTGGAAAAATGGAATTAAAAGATGTTTATTTTGTTGCGAGAAATTTTTTAAGTCCATGCATAGTTTTTGATTAATGTGTATTTTTTGTGAACTTTTTGAAGACCCTTCGTCTTGCTCAGATTTTAGACCTATTTCATCAGTTCTCTTGTACCTTGGCAGAAAAATAAAGAGGAAAGGAAGGAGAGCTGGATTCTCAAAAGCCTCCCTTCCCAGACCTTCCTTTCCCATAGTTCTCCGAAGTAGATATGATTTCTAACCTGTCTAGGCCCTCTGCTCCCTTTGTACTGCTCTCGGGACAGGTACATTTTACTTACATCTTAAAAATTATCATCAGCTGAGTTTATATTTGATACCAGCCTTCACTCAGAGTCCTTCAGAGGAGTTTTCTCAGCTAATCCTCCCAACAGCCTGGGTGATTTGAGAGATGGAGTGATTTGTGCAAGGTCAGCACTCGTTCATGGCAGAGCTGAGATCTGCCTCAGGCAGTCTGACTCCAGAGCCCCGAGCTGAATCAACACGCTCCATGGATGAAGTGCCCCACTACACAGAGACAGTGCTCCTGTGCACACGGGGCCCAGTCGTGTGCACTGCAGTCAGGCCAGCTTCCTGGGTGTGCAACCTGCATGGGTGCATAGGGACCCAGGCACAGAAGGGTCCATACTTGGAATAAGGTTCTGTTACATTCCTGAAATTTGTGTGTGTGTGTGTGTGTCTGTTTCTTTTTATTTACTTGAAAGGCAGATATAGAGGAGTAAGAAAGAGAGAATCTTCCATCCACTGGTTCACTCCTCAAATGGTCACAATGGCTATGCTGGGCCAGACTGAAGCCAGGAGCTTCTTCAAGGTCTCCCACATGGGTGCAGGCCACTCCCCAAGAGTACTCCCCAAGTACTTGGGCCATCCTCCACTGATTTTCTAGGCTCATTAGCAGGGGGCTGGATTGAAAATGGGGTAGCCAGAACTTGAACCACTGCCCATATGGGATGCTGGCACTGCAGGTAAGGCTTAGCCTTCTACGCCACAGCGCCAGCCCCATCTTCCTGAAGTGTGAAAAACCACTTGGCAAGGGGCCAGGCATTTGCATTCTGTATTGAATTAAGTGCTGGTCCTTCCTGCAGCATTTTCGTTCCCTATCCTTTAGAATTATCCTCAGTTATAAAATTGATCCCTCTCAAGAGGCACCGTGGTATGTGCCAGGCTGTGAACTTCCCAGCCTGCCAGCAGCTGGGAAGTGCTGATCCACTGTCTTGGTGTGGGATCAGCACCGTGTTTTCTTAGCTGTATGCAGAGCTCTTCCGTGTTGTTCATTGAGCATCTCATAGGAGGCTCATCAGGATTTCCACGATCCTGTGTGAACAGCTGATAGGAATTGTGTGGTCAGAAAGCCAGCAGTTCTGTTCACACAGTACACAGGAAGAAGAGGTGAAAAGACAGATGCATGAGCTGCTTGGCTGGAAACTCTAGTGTGGATGCAGCACCCTTTGTGTGTCATGGAGCTGTTGTACAGAGGCTTCTTTACATAATCCTGGAGGAACCCTGGGAGGTAAACAGTGGCCCTTCAAAACTTTCTTGGAAAATGAATTAAAGATAACCTCATATTGGTGCATAAAAACTTTGAGATCCATGTACATGAAGAATCTTCAAAAAGTTTATGAAAAATGTGTATCATAAAAACACTGTGTGCAGGGCCAGCATCCCATATGGGTGCCAGTTTGAGTCCCAGCTGCTCCACTTCCCATCCAGCTCTCTGCTGTGGCCTGGGAAAGCAGTGGAAGATGGCCCAAGTCCTTGGGCCCCTACACCCATGTGGGAAACCCGGAAGAAGCTCCTGGCTTCAGATCAGCTCAGCTCTGGCTGTTGCAGCCATCTGGGGAGTGAACCAGCAGATGGAAGACCTCTCTTTCTCTACCTCTGCCTCTCTGTAACTCTGCCTTTCAAATAAATAAATAAATCTTTTAAAACCAAAAAAGGCAGAAAGCAACAACAAAAAAAAACTGCATGATTTTTCAAAAATTTTTGGGACCAAAATTATCTTTTATTCCATTTTCCATGAACTTTTTGAAGCCCCTACAGGCATTGCTGAAGACAGAGGCCTTTAACGCAGCCTTGTACCCTGGGTAGATAACATTTTAATTGCCAAGTTGTGGGACGATGCTGTGTTTAATTGTGGTCTTGAGTATCTAATTTGCCAGTCACTGCTGCTATTTGAAACCCCTCTCAGTGGTTGCTGCCATCATCCCTCCATTCTCACGTGGCTTGCAGAGAGCCCTGTCTCCTTGCAGTAACAAGCAGGAAATGAAGGTGTGATTAATCCTAAATACTCAGGGAAATGTTTTACCATAAACCCGGGCAAGAGGATTCCTGACCCGTAAGTTCACGAACTGTTCCTCGTCACAATCCAGAGCAGTTCGTTCAGCTGGACCACTGATGCTCTCGCCGCACTGCAGTCCTGTGCTGTGCTCCGATTGTGGGAGGTGTGTGGTAGGAGCACGACCGTTATTTTGTATTTTTTTTTTATTTTAAGAAATATGGGATTTTTTTTTTTGGTGGTTCTTTTTATCCTGGTGTAAGAATACTTCTAGGAAAATGAGAAACTGATCCTGATCTTGGACTGTGTCTTCCTAAATATCCAGCCCGTTCAATTCTTGGTTTTCATTCCAGTGAAATTCACTAGTTACAGGTGAAAAGCTGGCGTCCGGTGTGGTCCTGGAGACTGGAAGCCTTGTCCGTCAGGGCATGACTTCCAGTCGCTGCGTTCTTGGTGCAGTCACTAACCCTGCTGGTCAGTTCCTGCAGGGGAAGTAGTGAGCACCCCTGGAGAACCCTTAGTATCAGTTATTTGAGGAGCGTTTAGCTATTTGTTGATTAAATTTATAAAAATGCTCACTTAGAGAAGAGACAGTCTTACAAGATTAATGCCAAAGCGTTTAGAAAGTTCCTTTTTGATGTCAACAAGAACATTCTTTAAAAAGATTATTGCTTGCATTCCCTGGAACTGAAAGATCTCACAGCACTTGAAAGAGGTTTTCATCTTCATTCTCTAAGCCTGTGTAGGCATTGACATCTGACACTTGGGGCTCTGTAAGATTAGTGCAGAAAGATCTAGATTACGTCAGAAGGGAAGATTCGGGACTCTGCACTAACGTCCCTGGACCCAGTGATTGCAGTCGTGAGGTGTGGATGCGGCCAGCAGTGATCCCCGGGTGCTCACGCTGGCTTCCTCTGTGGGCCAAGAGGGGCTTCTGCTCCCGTCCTCAAAGCTGCTCTCCAAAGTGGCAGGACAGTGACCAGCCCAGCTTCCAGTAATGGTGAGCTCTGGGCCATCTCGGCAAAACGGACTGCCAGTCCCCAGGCACATGGCACCTCCTGCTTCCTGAGTAGGCCTGTTCTCAAGTAATATTTGTGTGATGATATCAAACCCAGAGTGTTTGGAAAGAACGGTAAGTCATCAGAGTCAGGGCTGATTCTGAATGTTCTTTGCCCCCGCTGCGTGCGTCCAGAGCGCTAAATGCGTTTGGGTGGCATTCCATCAGTATGTGTGTTGTGTTTGTGAGCAGTCAGAAAACAAAGCCACTATTGAGTCACATAGATGCAGAAAAGGGATGGGGATGAATGCCGGCCTTCTGGAAATGCTATTTTTTCACATTGGGATAACTCCAGTAACCAAATAGAATTTTCTGATACATTTGCCAAATAAAAGAGCTGAGGCTGAGAACTAACATGAGGTATTTTAGCTTAATGCGTGTGCTGGAGAATGGGGTAAGAAAACAAGCTCTAAATACAGATAGAAGAGGCATTTTTTGGCGTTTGCTATAGAATCGTTGTGTTACTTCCTCATAGGAGTATAAACATCTTAACATTCAACATCAATGTGATTCTTTGGTATTGTTTACCCAGAAATGGTCTTAAAACCTACCGGGCTCCCAGATGTTACATTGGCCCCAACTCTGAGAACATTCTACTACCATCTCCTTTCTCCCTGTTTTTCTGTAACACCGCCTCCTCTTCACAGTAAGACTATCAAAGCAGATACAAGAAGAAACTATATTTGAAGTTTCTCTATATTAGATGTATATAAACGCCAAACTCCTGAGGCAGAAGGGTGGTCTTTTGTTACATTTGAATCCATTTACTTCTTCAGTCCTTTCTTGGTTTCCTTTTCCATAACCTGCTCCTCCCCTTCCTCCTCCACTCCAGTCCCCTTCCACTGACTTCAGAATAATTAGTGGGAAATTTGAGAGCTACCTTGGTGGAAAGAATATGGGCACTTCCATTTTGTGGCACCCAAAATGTCATGATCTTTGCCTTTATCAAAACACATCACCCAAAATAGGAATGAGTTAGTGTTTCACTAGCTTTGCCCCCTCCATAGCTGCCCACTTGCAGACCCAGCCGCCCATCGAAGGTGCCCCCGTGGGTTCGTCTGTGTAGCAGTAATAAGACTGCGGATGATGGAAGCAGCAGATGCGGAGGTAGACCTTATTCAAATTAACAGAGGGACACCTAAGCACAGGCCTTGGGTCATCTGTGAAAGTCCATGTTTCCCACACTACAGCTGTGGTGTGAAAAGGCAGACAGTAGTCAGATATCAGCTGCTGCTTTACAGGGTGGTGATGATAATGAGAGGAGCTTAGAAACTCTGCCTCTTTTCCTAGCTTCTCTTCATGTTCCCCAAATCCCAGCACCCCAGCTCTTCCCAGTAACTCCACTGCATATACACTGTGATGCTATTCACAGGGGTGTCTGGGCCTAACACAGCTCTACCATCTGTAGCCCCGTCCCTTTTTTCTTGCACTTAGGAGAGCATATTAACGTCTTACAATTATTTTCTGTGGTTGGTCCACAAGCTTTGGCACTGTGTTATCAGTGACCATCAGTTTTTCAGCTAATCTGGACTCACTGTGATTGGGACCTCTGATGTAACTGTGGGTTCTTGTCCTGAAGCCCCCTCTGGCCCCCAGTTTACGCACTGCTAGCAAGGCCCCTCCACCCAGAGCACATGCAGTAGACACCAGAGCTGTGAAAAAAACAGGGCCCGGTGCTGGCCCTACGACCATCTGGAGGAGGCAGACACACAGACATGGCCGCAGTGTGGGATGCGCCACGATGCCGGTGCTGTGGCAGAGCTCAGACTGGGAGTTCAGGGATAGGATGCTGGAATTGGGCCTTGGAGAAAGGATTTCATGTGAGTGGAAAGTGGGGAAAGACGTTCGAGGCAGGGGCAAGGTGAGCACAGGAGTGAGTATGGTGGCCACATCAACATGGTGAACCCTCAGTGTGTCCACAGTGGAGCGTGGGGTTGGAGGAGCTGGCTGCACACTTTGAGTGATAGTGCCAGGGACTGGGTGCTCTATCCCAAGGCGAAGGGAAGCTTTGGAGAGACCGTCAAGCAGTCAGGTGGCTTTAAGGGGAGATGGTTGGGCGTTGGGTCGAGGGGTTGGAGAGAGTCTAGAAGGTGGGACACAGTGAGGCACTGTTGGACTGAGCAGACCAGAGGGGAGGGAAGCCAGAGACCAGCATGCTGGAGAGCAGAAAGCCTCTGTGTTCTCAAGATGAGCCTGGCACAGTCCGTGCTCAGGGTCAGGCCAGTTGGCTATGGAAGATGAGGAAAGGGGAAGAAACAGAAGGCTTCAAGATGTTTAGCTTGTGATAGCCAAGGCAAGGGGAACAGATGTGGAGTATCAGGTGCTGGGGAAAATCCTGCTCACAGCCAGGAGGTCTGACAGGGTCCCTGGGGAGGGTGCTCCGGAGAGATGTGTGGGAGCTGGGCAGAGAGTGTGTGGACCCTCGGCAGAGGCGTTTACTGGAGTCCTCGCTGTTTGATGTTAGAACAGCTTCTCAGATTCATTCTGCTGACCCTTCTGTCAGCTTCCTGCACCTGGAACCCTGTCTGCCTGCTGCAAAAGCCCCTCGGTTCTCTAGCACACGGCCACTCCAGTGAGCCAGGTTCTGTCCTAGGACTTCTGAACTGGGCCTTGGAGTTAAGAAAGCTTTACATGCAAAGTCTTTGGACTGTGCAGATCCCTGCAAACTGTCTTGTTAAGAAAGGGAAGCGTGGTCTTCTCCGGGCGGCTGCAGTGTTTAGCAGAGTACAATGGACTTAAAATCAAGAGTCTCAGCTTATTGTGGCCTTGTAAATGACTTGGATTCCATGTCCTCAGCTCGCTAGTAGAAATTACCTTCCCTGGCCAAGTTACGTGTGCCAGCATTCTCTCTAAAGTGAAATATTGCTCTAAGAGTTAGTTGACACTCGGTCACGATAGTCGGCATCATCTACTGACGGCACCTGTGGTTGCCCTGATACCTGGGGGTAGGGGGAAGGTGACAGATGCGTCTGTCCTGCTCCCAAAGCCCCGGGGTCTGCTGAGACAGTCAGCTGGCAGGGTGAAGGGTCCAAACATTAGAAATTGATACTTTAGGGGCCTGTGTGGAGCCCACCTCTACTGAGACATTATCTGAATTCAGTCATTCTAATGAAACTCAGCATCTGAAGTTTTGGGCTTTTTTAATGTGGTGGCTTTTCATATTGTTGATGCTATTACCAACCAAAATTATAAACACTAAATAACAAATTGCATTGTTTACTTTGGACTTTGATAAAATTCAGAAACAAGCCCGCAAAGAAGATGCTGCTCTCACCATGTTCTCTGCTCGGGGAGGGGCAAGTGGCATTGAATGACGGTGCTGCTTTCCAGGCGCCCTGGGGAGTGTCCGGGGCCCCTCCCAAGCCACCTGCGCCCGCTCCGGTGCGGCACACAGGGCGCTCCTGCAGGCTGCCCGGGGCCCCTCAAGGGCTGTCCTGGAATCCACGGAGACGTGAGGAGCACACCGTGGTGTGGGTCCCGAGCTGGTGGCCGGTGCTCCGCGGGAGGAGGTGGGCTCCTCTCTGAAGGGGTCAGAGGAATTCGTGCACTAATGGAGGAGGTGGAACTGGCTACAAAATTTTTTGCATCAACATCTGAGACAAAGGCAGTCCCTTAACTGGTATAAAAACTACTTTTCTTTCAAGAGAGCCCTTGTGCGCTGCCTGGACTTTGTGCACACGGCACACAAAATCTATGGCTATCGAGTTAGTAGGGTCAGTTACAACTCCCCGTGTCTCGAGTCTTGGGATCACACGACTACGTTTACCGCCTGCAGAGCTATCGCCTATCTAGAGGGTGCCAAGAGTCTGCGCCACGGCGCCGCCGGCTGACTGTTCACAGAGACGCGGCGTCCCCTCTGCACGCTAGGCACCGGCGCCGCAGCACTTCCTGGAAATCATGGAGCTGGAGTGTGACTGGCTGGAGGAGGTGGTGGTGGCACTCAGCTGCGAGAAGCCGCTGTGACTGGACTCCAGGCTGGTCATGGAGCCTCTGAAGTCCTCGGAGCCGATCACTTCCGTGTAGTACATGACCTTGCACTTGTGGGAGGACACCTGCAGGGAGGCCAGCACGTCGTCCACGCGGGGCAGGCTGGTGGTGGCACAGGCCGGCATGCTGTGGAACTTCCACTGCAGGATGTAGAAGCCTGGCCACCGGGTCACGTGTGAGCCTGCATTGCTGTGCTGCTGTCACCTGGGCTCAGTTGTCCTCTGCTGCCCTAGGAGTTGACACAAGCAACTCAGTCCGCTGAATTTGGGCAGCTTTGGGAAGCATCCGTGTTTCCTGGATCTTCCCCGACCCTGTTCTTTCTGTACACTGCCCCCCAGCCCCCGGAAGCAGGGCCCCAGCTGTTCCTCCAGGGCGCAGTTTCATGGGAGGTTTCTTTTGCACACTTCAGTTTCACTACCTCATGAAGTCGCTGCCTTTGTCACATTTATGTGACATCCCTCATGTGTTGCCCTTGGGATCTTCCCTGTGAGTCACTGACCTTGTATTCTTGATTTGTACACGCAGGCTGTCTCCTGGTTCGGACATCTATGTGACGGTCTCATCCATGGCATTAGCAAGATCCCAGTGCCGTAACTCGCCCAGCAACCTGTCTTCATCCAGTGAGACTGGCTCTGGTGGGGGCACTTACAGACAGAAATCGATGCCTGAAGGGTAGGTATACCGTCTCTCCTGATGCATGGTGCCAGGGACATGGCCGGCTCTCGTCTGTGCTCAGACGTGTAAAGGGATTTCCATTCGGCCAGCCTTGCCCAGCTTACACACGAACAGAAGGGAGCGTGTGGTTGCTGTTCCAGATGAGAAAGTGCGCTCATGGCGGCTAAACCCCTTGTTGGGGAGTTGGCGTTCCTGTGTCTCTGCAGAGGACTTAGCTCCTCCATAATGTGCGTTGTCTCCTCAGGGAGGCTTTTGTCTCCTCTGGGTGTGAGCGCCACAGGAAGTTACTGGCCCTGCAGTCTGTGTTGCTGCTAACAGGGGAAACGATGCTCACGGGCACTTCAAATTACTTGTCTCACTCTTTAAGTCTCCTGTGCGTTTTTGTTGTGCTTCCTTTTTCTTGTAAACACTAAATGCCCAAAAGTAACAGTTTGCTTCTGATAAGACTTACCAAGTAAAAAACTAAATGGACATGATTTCAGAGGCCTTTTTTACTGTGAGGGAACAAAACTGGCAAGTCTGAAGCTAGGAGGTAATTAGCTGCCAAACATCACAGGGCACACACAGGCTGCCCTGCCCGGGCAGGAGTGCGGGGACCATGCAGGCTTCCTGCGGGTGCTCTCCATGGAGAATGGGCACCACCTGAAAGTGCAGTGCGAGATCTTCATAAACACTGGTGTTTCTATGCTGCATTTTCCCCATACGCATTTTTAGCAGACAGACATGATTTGGTTACATTCTTGAGATTCCACCATGTCCCAAAATAAGTGTGCTTACTAATAATACCCTCAGCGTGGTATTTTTTATGTATTAAGGATAATTGTTGTTGGTGCTGCTAAGTGTTTACGTTAGCAGAAAGTAGGTAATGAAACCACCATAAAATGTGCTTTCCCCACCGCTCTGTCTTCCCCCAGGACTGCCTTGGTAGCCTGTCTAAAATGCACATTTCTTTTTTAATTGCTTCAGTGACAATTAGAAAAAAACTTCTAGCTCTTATTCATGAGTCCCTGCAAGAGCTTTATGAATTACATGTTATTGTACCACACCCCAGGTCCAACTAATTACTTCTTGTTTTCATTAGTGGCTTTTAATGGCCTACCTTGATTTCAAAACTAAAAATTCACTGCGGCTTCAGTGTTAGTACAGTGATAAAATATAAATGAGCTAACAGGGAAAAAAACCACGCTGTTTTCTTCTGTGATATGTTTTAACATGTTCCCAAAGCCTGCCTTGAGACATGGATGTTTTGGTGAATATTGGTGTTCAGACATGATGGCAGTGCCTGTGCTGCTCAGGTTTGCTGAGAGGTGGCAGTCACTCTGCGTGCTGCCAAATAACCAAACCTCTGCTGCTCCTGGCCTTGAGGGTTTGCCCTGTTGTTAGTGAGGTTACCAGGGGACTGCTTTTTTCTTCTACAAGAAGATGATAGGTGGACACTTGAAGTCTGTGGAAGATGGATTTTTTTTTTTTTTTGACAGAGTGGACAGTGAGAGAGAGAGACAGAGAGAAAGGTCTTCCTTTTTGCCGTTGGTTCACCCTCCAATGGCCGCCGCGGCCGGCGCGCTGCGGCCGGCACACCGCGCTGATCCGATGGCAGGAGCCAGGAGCCAGGTGCTTTTCCTGGTCTCCCATGGGGTGCAGGGCCCAAGCACTTGGGCCATCCTCCACTGCACTCCCTGGCCACAGCAGAGAGCTGGCCTGGAAGAGGAGCAACCGGGACAGAATCCAATGCCCCAACCGGACTAGAACCCAGGGTGCTGGCGCCGCAGGTGGAGGATTAGCCTAGTGAGCTGCGGCACCGGCCAAAAACAACCATTTATAAATTCCATCTTCGGCCGGCGCCGCGGCTCACTAGGCTAATCCTCCGCCTAGCGGCGCCGGCACACCGGGTTCTAGTCCCAGTTGGGGCGCCGGATTCTGTCCCGGTTGCCCCTCTTCCAGGCCAGCTCTCTGCTGTGGCCAGGGAGTGCAGTGGAGGATGGCCCATGTCCTTGGGCCCTGCACCCACATGGGAGACCAGGAGAAGCACCTGGTTCCTGGCTTCAGATCAGCACGGTGCGCCAGCCACAGCGCGCCGCCAGAGCGGCCAATGGGGGGTGAACCAATGGAAAAGGAAGACCTTTCACTCTGTCTCTCTCTCTCCATTCTGCCTGTCAAAAAAAAAAAAAAAGGTTGTTTTGCTAAAACTTTGAAATCCATGACTATAAGAAGTTTCATAGAAAATATGTATTATGAAAACACTAGGACGTACATTTCAAACTATTTTGTACCAAAATAAATTATCTGTTAATTCCATTTTTCCATGGATTATTTGAATTCCCCCTCGAGTGGTGTCTTCCTTTAGACTCTGAGCTGTTTTTGTCTTTATCAGTGATGTAAGAGACAATGGCCCCCTGTCAGTCATGTGCATTGCTCATGGGCCAGGTTTGATCCTTAAGTCACCCTAACCCAGAGGAAAATGATTCCAGCTGCTGTACAGCTCACCCCATGACACAGACACGGACACAGACGAGGCTGGCTGCAGAGCTGAGTGTGTGTGCCATGCTGCAAACTCACGGATGGTCCACTGTGAGAGGCCCCAGAGCATGACATCACAGCAGTTGCGCAGCGCACCAGGGCTGTCCATACACATAGCAAGCTTCTGTGGTGGCCTCCCTTCCTCAGGTGGGCTCTGCACCTGTGTCCGTGTGACATGTGCCTGCCTGGTCCCTGCAGCACTAAGGATATTGAGACTGTGCAGATGAGTCGAGAAGAGGGGAAACTTAATAGGACATTTAATAATGCCTGCTTTACTTGGATGGGGATAAAAGATAACCTGTACAAGTTCAGGATGGGAATAAGAGAGAGTTAAAAGACCACGTTGTTTAAAAGACATAGGGCCTATTGTACCCTCCTTGGAGATTGGATTTTTGAGTCCTGCACTTTGAGGAGCACTAACAGGGCAAAGGGAGAGCTGGGAGAAGGGCAGGTTGGAGTCCCTGTGTGAGAAGTCTGACTGCAGCTGCACAAGCCGCGGGAGGAAACAGCTATAGTGAGGAGCCCACCAGGGCTTTCTCCCAGCATGGTCCAGCAGGGGCTTCCATGTGCTGACAGAGCAGCTGCAGCCAGCGAAGGCAGCGTGCAGACAGTGACCCCCCATGGCCACCCTGGACGGGTGGACTGAGGTCTGTTGCTGACTGTGTCTCGGGGGCAGCCACGTGATTCC
Organism: Oryctolagus cuniculus; assembly: GCF_051225735.1. Taxonomy (NCBI): domain Eukaryota; kingdom Metazoa; phylum Chordata; class Mammalia; order Lagomorpha; family Leporidae; genus Oryctolagus; species Oryctolagus cuniculus. The sequence goes on from NC_142886.1 coordinate 22,377,351, forward strand.
CTAGAACTGTTTCCAGCCTGGTCTCTGACTCTTCAACCAGTAAGTGCTTTTCCAAACAGAGGCACAATTAAGCTCTTTAAAAAGAGGCACAGGGTAAAATTTAGAACAGGTTTTGTGTGAGCTCCTCAAGGCCAGGATCCTTGCAACCCTAATACCCTGGCATTACAATAAATCATGTGAATTTAAAACTTCACTGGGAAAAATGTTTTTCAAGGCAGAGTTTAGATAGCTTTACCATATCATTTATTTAAAAGCAAGTAGCCAAAAAAGCATTTGGCTTTAAATTCAGAAAGTTAGCTGGGGTTTCCATTGCTACCAAAAAGTAAAAGCAAAATTAGAATCCATTTTTAAGTGCCTTTAAAAAAAATCTTAATTTGGTACAGATTTAGAATGCAATTAAAAAGTTAGTTTGAGGATATCTGCTCTGCTGACCTGATAGAGGATCCTGCTTAGGCAGAAGATGGCAAAAAAGCATAATTGTGAAACTTTTTAAGTTTATGTTATTTAAGGGCAGGTAGAGAGGCAGACAGACAGATGCCTGCAATGGCTGTGAATGGGTGAAGCTGAAGCTGAGAGCCAAGAACTCAATCCAGGTCTTCAGGTGGGTGGCAGAACTCCTTGACCCGACACTGCTGCCTCGCAGACTGTGCATTCGTGGAAGCTGGATTCGAGGGCTAGAGCTGGGTATGGAACCAGGCACTCTGACATAGAATGTGCACATCTTAACAACCAGGCTAAATGCCTATCCCTTATCATTTTCTTTTGTATGAGCGCTTGCACTGAAATTTTAATAAATCAAGTTTTTTTTATTTTTTAAGGATTTATTTATTTGAAAGGCAGAGTTAGGAGAAACAGAGAGAGAAAGCTCTTCGATCCACTGGTTCACTCCCCAAATGTCCTCAATGACTGGGGCTGGGCCAGGCCGAAGCCAGGAGCCTCATCTGGGTCTCTCACGTGGGTGCAGGGACCCAAGCACTTGGGCCATCCTTTGCTGCTTTTCCAGGTGCATCAGCCGGGAGCCGGATCAGAAGTGGAACAGCTGGAACTTGAACTGGTACCCATGTGGGATGCCAGTGCTACAGGCCATAGCTTTAACCTGCTGTGCTACAGCACCAGCCCCTGGGTTTTTATTTTTTAATAATGGGTTTGTCGGTATATAAGATGAGTTTGCTTTAGTGAGCTTTGTGATTGAGTATGTAAATGAACAGCATTTATGTAAAAGTAACTGGAGAGGTGATATTCTTACAGGCTTTTCTACTTTGCAAATGCTTTCTATGGATTTTTCTGCCTGGATCTGTATAATGGAATTGCTATTTTGCACATAAAGAAATTGAATCTGAACAACATGGACTTGGCTCAATTGTGTTGTTTGCCAGAGTTGGAACTTGACTCCAAGCCATCTGCTTCTTTTCTTCTGCTCTTCCCCACATAGCGCTTGCTGGTTCTGCCCATGGATTTATCCAGTCTGTGCAAGCAAGACACCTACTGTGGGGTGGGCAATTGGTGCCGTGGTCAAGATGCTGCTTGGGATGCCCACATCCCATATCGTAATTACTAGATTCAAGTCGCAGCTACACTTCCAATTACTGCTTCCTACTAATGCATATCCTGGCAGGCAGGAGCAATGGCTCAGGTAGTTGGGTTCCTGCCACCTACACAGGAGACTAAGATTGAGTTCACGTGCCTGGCTTTGGTCTGGCCCAGCATCTGGAGAGTAAACCAGGGGCTGAGAGATCTCTGTCTGTATCTCCCTCTGTCTGCTCTCTGCCTTTTGAATAAATAAATAAAGACACCCCTCACATGCATCAAATTGATTCAAACCCTCGTTAGTCTTTCATTGCATAGATTACTCATGAATTCACTAGCAGCCACACATAGATCAGCATTCATATGAATGCTTGAAGTCTACATTCTGGCCTCTTTTTTAGACTCACTATTTACTTTGCTGATACCACTGATCATGGCACGTGCTTTGATTAAGCATATAGTATTATTAGTTTACACAGGGGAAAATAAAACTGACTTAATAGCTAAATGTTCTTTGCAGAAACAGATATTTGCCTTTATACATGCCAGTTTACCCACTTCCAAATTGCTCTTCCCAAAGGCAATTTAAAATTTAAACATTTTGAAAGTGGTTTCTGCCTGATATGATTGCAGCCTTTGTCTCCCAGCCCGCAGAGCAAGTGCTCAGAGGATCCTTGCTGCAAGAATGAACGCTGGAATGATGAGTGCATTGCTGCGCTAAGAGAAACAAATTCCCAGAAACCTGCCATTTGGTGTATATATGAGGGCCCTTCAAAATGTTGGTGGGAAACGTAGCAATTAGAAGATAGGGTTATTTCATTGCAAAGGAATTTTGAGATGTACACAGTTTTTCATAAGGTTTTACATAAAGCTTTTCAAGTCTGAAACATTTAGCTTGTAGAACTTTTCCTTGAGCTCCAAATGGCAGTCTGAACTTGGCTACATGAGGGCTAGAAGATTTTGGTTTCTTAACTCTGCTTATCTTGGCCCCGTCCAGCTGGCCCCTGCCCTTGCACTGCTGTGCCTGCACAGACACAGAATGCCCACCCTCCTCAACATGCACATTGCCACACTCAAGCACACAGGCCGAGGGTGCATGCCCATATACAGACTGGTGAGCAGAGCCTGGCAGTAGCTGTCATCAGAATTCAGTTCCTGATATGCAGCACTGCCTTGCACTGCAGGTGAGGTTCCTGATGCTGACTCTGCTGTTCTCTGGGGTCGTCTCCACAGGTTTGGCGTCAGCCGCAGATCCCCAGCCTCCATTGACCGGCAGAACACCCAGTCGGACATCAGTGGTAGCGGGAAATCCACACCTAGCTGGCAAAGAAGTGAGGACAGCATTGTCGACCAGATGGGTAAGTCGTTTCCACAAAAAGCATGTTGCATTCAACACAAGGTGACACCGACCACTTCTTGATGAGGGTATCAGAGCATCCTAAGCCAGCCCTAGTCAATAAAAGTGGATTAAAATCCAGTCTCCCTGTGAGATTATGGAAGCATGGAGGCAAGAAGCAAGACCCCACAGAAAAGTCATGGAAGGTTAAATGAGCTCAAATACAAAAATAGGACGTAGGAATTATTTTCAGCTCCAAGATGAAAAGAGCAGCCCACCAAACCACTTTTGTGTGAGTACCTTTCTTCGCCCAAGTTTGTTTGTGCCCAGTGGAAGGACCTTGAGAGAAGCCTTACTAGCCTGAAGGTTGCTGCTGTTTTTCAGGCTATGTACTTAAGTGGGAGGAAGATAACAGTTATGGTTCAGTCACACGTGCAGCCTCATTAGAATCTCCTCCCTCCCTCATGTGCATTTCTTTCCAGTTCTTTCCACTCTGCTATTAAGCTGTCAGCAGAGGACCTGTTTTAGCAGGGTAGCACAGCTGGATGGACAAGGTCTGCATTAGCGAGCCTCATTTGGATTTCTGGTGCATGGCCCCTCTCCCTGCAGACGTGTTGTTCTACAGTGTCAGGATGAAAATAAAGTTTGGCCGTGCAACAAGATGAAATTTCAGCACAGCAGCACCAGGGGTTGGGTGTCTGCACAGCTGATAGATAAGTCAAAGACTAGTTGTTGCAGGTTGGTTTTTTTGTTGTTGTTGTTTGTTTTGTTTTGTTTTGTTTTTTTGCTTGTTTCCTCCTTTAGCTTCTCAGTAGCATTACCATCCATGTAAACTTCAGGGCTGAAAGAGATAAACTTTTCAGGCAAAGTCCCATCTTCTGATTTTCTCTGCCAATTCATTATTTTGTCCTGTGTTTAATTAAAGAGCTTGCCTAAGTAAGTGTGCTAGGCATGAACATGGGGAGGGAGAGAGGGGAGACAACTCAGCTGAGACAGGAGTTGGTGAAGACAAATGCAGTTCTTGGGTTCTGCAGCTATGCTCAGCTATGCTTTGTTCCCGTCACTTCAGTGAGATGTGCCTTGTTATTGAAGCCATCTGTCACTCCCCACTCTTCCCACCCACCCCCAACACAGAAAACCTGAGCACATTCTGCTCTGCTTTTCTGCTCTGGACGGAATGTTTTTAACCCCATACATTTTGATGCTGTTGAGATAGATGGTAATGGCACGTGTGAAAGGGTCCCTTCTTGGGCATGACACGAGGGGCTGTTTGCAGCTTGCAGCGGCTCCCTACCCGCTCTCAGGAAGCCACGTGTGGAATGAGACGGAGCCCTGGGACTAGAAGGAGTAATTAGAAGCTTTGTCCTGGACCCATGTCCACGTTCACACAGTCCTCCCTCCAGGTCCCTCCCCTTGCATCCACTTCAGTTCAGTGACATCCCACTCCTAACAGGGAAGACTCTAATATGAATATGGATGAGTCCAATCCTCTTAATAAGGTGTAGACTTGGTATTTTTAAAAAATTTTTAATGTGTTTCCGCTATAGCAGGGGTGGGGAACCTTTTTTCTGCCAAGGGCCATTTGGATTTATAACATCATTCATGGACCATAAAAAATTATCAACTTAAAAATTAGCCTGCTACAGATTTATTGAATTTTGAGTCTGTCTGCTGTTACCTAGACAAGGACAAAACAAATGATTTTGTGGGCCCTGTGCAGCCTGTGGGTCAGACATTCTCATCCCTGCTCCTGAGCCTGCCAGGGAAGCCTTGTTCACCACAGAGTGGCAGATCCATGTGGTAACTTTGCTCCATTCAAAATCCAAGTCTTGAAGTACATTTTTTTTTCATGTTTGCTATCCCAGCACTCTAGAAGAGTAGCCAGCCTTCCTAATAGGCGGGTCCTGTCCCAGGAAAAACACTTAGGTGTTCATCACTCAACTCAGTGCACACTGTTGTGTGTAGAAAGGGCTGACCTTTCTACACCCAGATTGTAAGAACAAGTTTCTGTGATGGTTTATCACAGAATAAATGAGAATGTTTAGAAGGTTACTACTTGTTGGATAGGCCCGCCTGTCTTTGGGTATCAGGGTCTTACAGGCATAACCCAGTACCCAATTCACCGTGCAGACAGGAGTCCAGCTTTCTTGACCCCATGGATGTTTGTTTTCCTGCCTCTCTGCTTTGGGAGATGGTTGAGGGTCAGACTGAAGGAGTATGCTACCTTGTCCTCTGCCAGTTAGGGAGGAGCTGCAGAAGCCTGCAACTGTGGCTGTTAGCTTGGGTGCATTAGAGGATAAATGGCTTATCTCTGACTTTTGGAACCCCAGCTTGAATGCCCACTTGGAGTCCGAAAGGAAGCAATTGTTTTAAGTAAACTAGCTGCTGTGTGTCTTTTCTGTTGTGCTTAGCTTACAGTTATAGAGGACCTCAGGATTTCAATTCTTTTGTCCTCGAGCAGCATGAATACACAGGTAAAATATTTCCAAAGTGTCATGGTAAGTAACACGCGATTGCATCCATGCCTGTCTAGGTATTGCAGACCGAGCCAGGGTAGCCACACTGCGGTGAATGAATTTCCTAAGTTTAATGCATACATTCTAAACTGTCCCCCAAACCGAAAGTTGATTCCAAACTTTGCTGTGTTGTTCATGGCCCTTGGTTTGGTGGTACTTGGCTATGCTAATGTGTATGATGTGACACGTTGTCACCAGCTGCAAGCTTTATCCATCAGCCACTTAAGTTTCTGACATGCTGTCTATGGTGTAGATTCTTAACAAGCTTACTGCTGACATTCAGAGTTGGCTGGCCGGTGAACTGAAAGATGCAGTGGCAAGCCATCTTCATTTGTTAACACGTGCCTGTATCTGTCTGTTGCCTGCACCATAATGTCCTATGCTGTATTCCAGAGCCCACGTGCCATCTCCCGGCAGTGTCCAAGGTCCTGCCAGCTTTCCGAGAGAGCCCGAGTGGGAGATTAATGCGGCAGGATCCAGTGGTTCATTTGTCTCCAAACAAACAAGGGCATGTAAGTTAACCGTCAACTTACAAGACTAACAGAGTCTTAGCAGTCGGCTTTCCTTGTGATGTGTAAGTGGTCAGGCTGCGATGCTGTTTGTCCAGCCGGTCAGAGAGGAAGTCATCCTGGCAGAGGTTGGCCACAGGCTGCCAGGGCCCTGGAATTTCTGCTGCCGTGGCCCTGTGGTTGCTTTGAGATGAAGTTTAACTTCTCAGTGCTGTGCCCTTGTCCCTGCAAGTCTGGATGGGAGATCATGTCATTCACATACTCGTCCTGAAATGTTCGTGACAGAGATGTGCTAGGAGGGGATTTTATGTATTACACGGTTGCAAGCATGAAAGGTTGCAGCGTTAGCTTCCCTTACGGCTGCCCCTGCTGCTTCTCTGGCCTTCCACAGCTGCACACATCTCTGTCCTCTCACCATGGCGACACAGTTCCCTAGTGCTTACAGGTCCATCTGTGGCTTTCTGGCCCTGTCCATAATTTCCCTGTTAGGTGGTAAAATGATGTGGACAGATTGGGCTAGGTAAAAACATGATACTAAAATTCAATTCACAGGCCGGCGCCGCGGCTCAGTAGGCTAATCCTCCGCCTTGTGGCGCCGGCACACCGGGTTCTAGTCCCAGTCGGGGCACCGGATTCTGTCCCGGTTGCCCCTCTTCCAGGCCAGCTCTCTGCTGTGGCCAGGGAGTGCAGTGGAGGATGGCCCAGGTGCTTGGACCCTGCACCTGCATGGGAGACCAGGAGAGGTACCTGGCTCCTGCCTTTGGATAAGCTGCGGTGGCCATTGCAGGGTGAACCAACAGCAAAAGGAAGACCTTTCTCTCTGTCTCTCTCTCTCACTGTCCACTCTGCCTGTCAAAAAAAAAAAAAAAAAAAACTCAATTCACGTTTTTACTTCTTAAAATGTGCCTCCTAGAAACTTTAAAATCACCTTTGTGGTTCACATTCTAGTTCTCTAGAAATCCCTTAATCATCTTACAGTCTCACTGCGTTTCAGTTCAGACCCACCATGGGTAAAGTACTTCCCTAATCAAGGTAAACGAAGGCCCTCTGGCACTGCTTGATAAGTTACTGAGAAAAACTAGAGCAACACCCATGAAGGAACTGGGGCAGAGAGTTTCCCAGTGAGCGCAAACTGCTGTGTCCCCTCCTGTCCTCCTGCCCACACCTCAGCCAGTGGAGAGTGTGCTCCTGCCTCCACCAAAAGCTACCCACATGTGTTCCTTGTCTGTTCTTGTCTTTAACAGGTATCTAGACTCCCTGCCTCCCTCTAGTTTAAAATATTATTTTATCCAAATATGGTAAAATCTTGTCTCTGGTAAACTCTGTAAAATGTTCTAAGCATCTAAACCTCTGTGTAAGAGAGCTCTACATACCACAATATGCACCCATGTGCAGGACACAATTTAGTGTGTCGTGGCATATTCCCTGTGATGTGCCTTGAGCACCAGGATCTTACTCCAGGATATGTTACTGCACCCCACCCCCACCACTGCCAAAATTCTGTGTCCTTGAGCAGTCATCCCATCTAGTACTTAACAACCACCAGCCCACTGTCTGGCTCAATGGGTGTGCTGATCCTTCACATTTCATATGACACAAGTCATACAACTGCATGATGAAAATATTCCATTGTGTGGATAGGCCCCACTTTTTTTATCCACTCATCAATTGCCGAACATTTGAGTGTTGGGTTTTTTTTGTTTCTTTGTTTACTTTTTGACTAGTAAGAATGATACCCTTGGGGCCAGCGCTGTGGAATAGCAGGTTAAACCACCATCTGCAGCGCTGCTGGCATTCCATGTCTGCACTAGTTCGAGTCCTGGCTGCTCCACTTCTGATCCAGCTCTCTGCTAATGCACCTGGGAAAGCAGCAGAAGGTGGCCTGGGTGCTTGAGCCCCTGCACCTACTTGGGAGACCCAGAAGAAGCTCTTGGCTCCTGGCTTTGACTCACCTCACCTCTGGCTATTGCAGCCATTTGAGGAGTGAACCAGTGGATAGAAGATCTCTCTCTTCCTCTTTCAAATAAATAAATAAATAAATATTTTTTAAAAAGTATCATTTTTAAGACTTATTTATTTATTTGAAAGTCAGAGAAGGAGAAGCAGAGAAAGAGAGAGGTCTTCCATCTGCTGGTTCACTTCCCAATTTGTCACAACCGCCAGAGCTGTGCCAGTTTGAAGCCAGGAGCTTCCTCCAGGTCTCCCGCACAGGTGCAGGGGCCCAAGGACTTGGGCCATCCTCCACTGCCTTCCCAGGCCATAGCAGAGAGCTGGATCAGAAGTGGAGCAGCAGGGACTCGAACTAGTGCCCATATGGGATGCTGGCACTGCAGGCAGCTTTACCCACTATGCCACAGCACCAGCCCCAGAATGATACTCTTATAGTGGTATTCTTTCATTTCCCTTGGCTATATGAGGGCTCTTCAAAAAATTAATGGAAAATGCTTATTATGAAAAACTGTATTTCAGCTGGCGCTGTGGCTCAATAGGCTAATCCTCCGCCTTGCGGCGCCAGCACACCGGTTCTAGTCCCGGTCGGGGCGCCGGATTCTGTCCCGATTGCCCCTCTTCCAGGCCAGCTCTCTGCTGTGGCCCGGGAGTGCAGTGGTGGATGGCCCAAGTAATTGAGCCCTACCCCATGGGAGATCAGGATAAGTACCTGGCTCCTGCCATCAGATCAGTGCGGTGCGCCGGCCGCAGCGCGCTGGCCGCTGCGGCCACTGGAGGGTGAACCAACGGCAAAGGAAGACCTTTCTCTCTGTCTCTCTCTCTCACTGTCCACTCTGCCTGTCAAAAAAATAAATAAATAAATAAAGTATCTTGAAATTTAAAAAAAAAAAAAAGAAAAACTGTATTTCAAAAATTTTTTCAGGGGCCAGTACTGTGGCATAGTGGACTAAGCCTCTGCCGGCCATGCCAGCATCCCATATCAGCGCCAGTTCATGTCTTGACTGCTCCTCCTCTGATCACCTCTCTGCTTATGGTTTGGGAAAGCAGGGGAAGATGGCCCATGTCCTTGGGCCCCAGAAGAAGCTCCTGGCTTCAGATGGGTTCAATTCTGGCTGTTGTGGCCTTTGGGGAGTAAAGCAGCAGATAGAAGACCTCTCTCTGTTTCTAACTCTACCTCTCAAAAAAAAAAAAAAAGTTTTTTCAAAATAAGTTTCAAAATAAGAGTATATTTTAATTCCATTTTCCACAAACTTAAAAAAAAAGATTTTCATTTATTTGAAAGGCAGAGTTAGAGATTTTTCTCTCTACTGGTTCACTCCCCCTAAATGGCCACAATAGCAGGGGCTGGGTCAGGCCAAAGCCAGGAACTTCTTCTGGGCCTCTCACATGGGTGCCAGGGCCCAAGCACTTGGGCCATCTTCCACTGCTTTCTCAGATGCATTAGCAGGGAGCTGGCTTGGAAATGGAGCAGCTGGGACTTGAACGGACACCTATACGGGATGCCAGCATTGTAGGCAGCAGCTCAATCCACTACGCCACAACACGAGCCCCTTCCACAACCTCGTCTTCCACATCAGGCCCTCCCACGTTTATACTCCACTCAACAACCTTCATTGCTGTCTGCCTTTTTGTCTGCAGCCACCCTGGTGTGTAGGAAGTGGTGCCTCGTTGTGCTTTAGCTTGTTTAGATGGTATGAGCATCTTTTCATGTGTCCATGGGCCAGCTGTACAGGTGCATCTTCTTTGGAGAAATGTCTAGTCAAATCTTTTGCCCATTTTTAAATTGGGCTACCCAAAACACAAAAGCTTTGAATTCTGATGAAGTCCAACTTACCTATTTTTTTTCCTTGTATTTCTTATGCTACTGGTGACACATCTGAAAAACAAGTGTATCATCCACAGTCCTGGAGCTTTCCATCTTTGTATTCTTGTAAGAGTTTTACAGGTTTAACTCTTACGTTGACATCTTCCATCCTCCTTGAGATTGTCTTCCTGTGTGATCGGGATTGAACTTCATTCTGTTTTTTGCACGTGGATTCTAGCTGTCCCGCCACCGACTGTAGAAATGACTGGTTTCCCCCACTGAGTAAGCCGGCGCCCCTGTGGAAGTGTTACCTCTCAACCCTCCTTGGACAGCCATCTCCTGAGTGGGTACCGGGGACTTAGTCTAAGATTCAGCCTTCTGTTTACTCTGTGTGGTGGGGCTTTTAGAATCCAGCCCTTTGGAAATAGTTCCTTTCTATTTTAAGACATAACTTTTAATGACAATGCAGATTTTTTCCTGATTAAAATAATCTCACATTAAATAAAAGTTAAAAAAAAATTGTAATATGAAGTAAAAAAAAAAATAGAAAAAAAATAATCTCAGTACTTTCGATGCTTCAGCATAAATCCAGTGTCAGAAAATGTATTCTAAAATAAAAATGTTTCCAGTGCGCTTCTGCCATGCCCGAGTCACTGTTTGCCGGGCACCTCCTGTCTCATGTGACCTGTCATTACTGAGACCTGACGCCTGCCGGACTCTGGCGGGACACCCAGCGCACAGTGGTTGCTGCTCCTCGCTCACATACACCCCTGCTGTTTCCCTCACAGTCGGACAGCCACTACTCGAGCCACTCCAGCAGCAACACCCTCTCCAGCAACGCGTCAAGTGCCCACAGCGATGAGAAGTGGTACGACGGGGACCGCACGGAGTCCGAACTCAACAGCTACAACTACCTGCAAGGCACCTCCGCCGACAGTGGCATCGACACCACTTCCTACGGCCCCAGCCATGGCAGCACCGTCTCCCTGGGGGCTGCCACGTCGTCACCTCGCGCAGGGCCAGGCAAGGAGAAAGTGGCACCGCTGTGGCACAGCTCCAGTGAGGTAATTTCCATGGCAGATCGGACGCTGGAGACAGAGAGCCCTGGCATGGACCGGAAAACGGAGTCCTCGCTGAGCCTGGACATCCACAGCAAGAGCCAGGCCGGCTCCAGCCCTCTGACCAGGGAGAACAGCACTTTCAGCATCAACGATGCCGCCTCCCACACCAGGTAAGTAAGTGCCCTGCACACAGCTGCCATGACGCCCAGCCTGGCCCCAGTCCAGTGTCCTGGCCCCATCACGTGCTTCGCTCCATGTGTAAAGAAAGGAGATTGTTCAAGTAGTACAGTCATTTTTGTATACTTAATGCCTTTGATTTGCCAGCAAAATACTTCAGCCCTATAATCCTAATTCTTTATTTTAAATGTTAGAACATTTTACAGATTTATTCTTTGTATGGTTGGAGTTGATGCATATTTTTTAACTTTCCTGACTACATACCAGAGTAGGTGCAGAACAGAGAAGTTTTGTGATTTTGGCTTTCAGGTAATGATAGAGAATATTATAGACTGGACTGGTTTTTGTTTTTTAACATTTATTTTACTTGAAAGTCAGAGTTATACACAGAGAGAGAGGGAGGCCTTCCATCTGCTGGTTCACTCCCCAGTTGGCCGCAGCTGCGCCAATCCGAAGCCAGGAGCCAGGAGCTGCTTCTGGGTCTCCCACGTGGGTGCAGGGGGCCAAGGACTTGAGCCCTCTTCTACTGCTTTCCCAGGCCATGGCAGAGAGTTGGATCAGAAGTGGAACAGTCTCAAATCAGCGCCCATATGGGATGCCGGCACCACAGGCAGTGGCTTTACTCGCTATGCCACAGCTCCAGTCCCTGAGACTGTCTTGAAGATACTTTTAAAAATCTTACCCATATCTTTAATATGAGAGGCAAAGGGAGAGAGAGCCGGGCTCTGTCCGCGCTAGGGACTGCAACCTGGAGCTGGGAACTCAGTGCAGATCTCCCACATGGGTGGCAGAAGCCCCATCATTCAGGCTGTCATGGCTGCCCCCCAGGGTCTGCACCAGCAGGAAGCTGGAGTCAGAAACCAGAGCTAGGGATGGAAACCGAGGCCCTTGAGTATGGGACACAGGGATCAGCCTGCTCCTGAAGTAGCTGCGAGGTCGAATGCCTGCCCCAGATCTTGACATATTTGTAAAAGACCCATAGAGCGTGGTGCCAGGGCTGAGCCCGTGTCTTGCACAGCCTTCCTGAGAACAGCACTTTCCTGATGTTTGTGTGGTAAATTTTTTTCGGTAATAGGCCCCTGACAGTGATGGGTTGAGGGTGGGAGGTGTCAAGCAGATGTAGCTAAAATTAGACACAGCCCCATCCACCTTTCAAATCAGAAAATACACATTCCCCTATACGCTTGGATATCTTTCCACTAGGCAAAATAAACACTGTTCTTCATTTCCATGTATGACAAGATTCTTCCTTGTAGGGAGGAGGCGTCCTGTGCTGGCTCTTTAGGCCTCCTGATCTCTGCAGTGGTTTTACCTCTTGCTTCTCACGGTTGTCACTCATCCTCTCTGCTGCCTTCTGGGTCTCTTTTATTATTATGCCCCAAGAGAAAAGCCTGAGCTACGTTTGTTTTTTAAATGGGAATCCAGGCACATAATCTGCCCTTGAACCCGATGACCGTAATGAGAGGGAACCTCTGCTACTCGCTCTGGGTTTGCTTTGGGTCTGTAGTCTCACTGATAAGCTTGTTGAGCTCCCCTTCTTTTTAAAATTCCAGGCACCGCGGTACAAAGCACTTCTCAGGTTTTGTTTGCATTTGCCACTACCACAGTGTGGAGTCAGAAATGATTGTGGTAGGTCTGGAAACTCCATGGCTCATTTCCAAAATGAAACTGGAAAAGTAATCTGTGTTGTTGAGTGTCGGGCATCTTGTGACTGTTGCTCTTTGGAAAACAGAATGCTGGATTCAACTAGGACAAGGGAGGTGTTTGGGAAAGTGGAACAGAAAGCTGGGCATCAGATGCCTGATAATATAAACATCGAAAATCACACCAGACAGAACGATAGCCCGTGTTTAGACTGTGCGCTGATTTAGAATGCTTTTCAGAGCAGGTTTCTAGGATTAGCTTAACTCCCATTTCTTTGCTTTCCAATTCTCTGTTTTGAAAGGAGGACACTTTTTTTTTTTTTTTTTTTTTTTAAGATTTTTATTTATTTGAGAGGTAGAGTTACAGACAGAGAGAGGGTGAGATAGAAAGGTCTTCCAGCCACTGGTTCACTCCTCAAATGGCTGCAACGGCTGGAGCCGGGATGATCCAAAGACAGGAGCCAGGAGCTTCTTTGGGATCTCCCGCTTGGGTGCAGGAGCCCAAGCACTTGGGCCATTTTGTGCTGCTTCCCCAGGCCATAGCAGAGCGCTGGATCAGGACATGATCCAGTGCCCCGATACCTGGGAAGGTTTTAAGCAGGCTGTCGCATCTGTGCATCTATCTCTAGTCCAGTCTGATGGCAGGACAGTAGGTTGTAGACATCTTGTCTCGCATGGCATCACTGTAGAGTAATGTTTGGAAAGAGCTGGGGCCCTGAAGCCAAAACATGGGGCCACTCTCACCGTCTGACAAATTCCAGGCCATCCACAAAGTCCCCTGGAAAGGAGGCACCTGGGTTTGCATTGTCCAGTGTGCTGACTGGAGCTGCCTGGAGGCCTCAGAGGATTACCTAAATCTTCTGCTTCACACAGGCCTTGCAGAATCATTGAACTTGTCACTTGGAAGTAACTCTTCTATTGAAAGTCACTTGGTGCAGGGAAGAGAAGAATGTGGGCTTTCAGGGAGGGTGGCAGGGCTTCCCCCCACCCCCATAGGTTTAGTCACCCTGGTTTGCAGATTCCTGCAAATGAAGATGCTTTGTGACTTGAGCGTGTTGATGTTGGCACAGCAAGCTGGATAATCAGAGCTTTCGCAGCCTTCCTCTTCTGGAGGCAAAGGGGACTTAGCACACGCCACATTGCGAGAGAAACTGAAATCACAGCAAATTAGAGTGTTTGTGTCCTCAGAAGACAGGAACGGCAATTAATGTGGAGATCTCTTGACAGTGCATAAAAAAGCTTGTACCTGGGACTCGGTGACAAAATCTAAATTACGGTGATTAAGTTCCCCGGCACATTTCTGGCTGGGCTCTGTTCCTACCCCTCAGTCCTCCAGTCTCCCTGTGGGTGATTGTGCGGGTTTTATGTAGCACTCATGAGAACCGCATTCGTGTGGGCTGGTAATTACAGAGGCTTGTTATGTTGAACATCATTAAGAGAAGCTATACATTCTGATAACTTTTTACAATTAAAAGAGTCTGTTAATTGTTCTAAAGGGTCACTCTCTAGAATGTATATGTATTTTCTATGACACTGGAAATTTGGAGATGAATTTTTTCCCAATGGCTTTTGGAAGAGATCTTAAAGTGATTTGTTTGTTCAGCATAAGAGAGGTGAAGATGGCTCTAATTTTAATACATTCTTCCCAACTGGATTTGTTTTCTCTTAGAGTTCTGGCCTTGACAGTACGCAGTGCCAGTTCATAGGGCAGCCAAGGGCCTGCTCCACAGCATCCGTGCTGTGGTCCAGCTGGCCACAGGTGTTTCTGACTGGGAACTGGATTTAAAACCACACATTATAAAGCTGAAAGCCCCTCCTCACTCAGGAACACTGACCTGACTTGTCCTGGCCCCCCTCATTAGCCAGCCATTCTGCTTTTCTCAGAACTTCCCTCCCTGACATCTCTCAGAGCCCTGAGGCCAGTCTGCACCCCAGTTTGAGGTCACATGCGCGTTTTCATTGCTGCCCACTCCAGGATTGCTCACCCAGTCTGCTCATCCTGAGCACCTTTGCCAGGCAAGTACCCCGTGATCATAGAAGGTGCTTGATAAATCATGCTTAATACTCCCATTTTGTGCCCGATGACTCAAGGCCCCTGCTAATAAACTGGACCATAAAGACCCTTCCATTGTCACCTCCTGACTCTTCCGGAAACCTGTTACATTTTGGTGCTCACTCTACAGGTGTGTTGGAGTTGCACAAAACTTGGTGTAGAGGTGTGGATAAAAGAGCATAAAGTCCTTGAGCAACACGAGTTTCTGGTAAAGTCGTTTCTTTATGCAGGCTGCAGCAAGGAAGAACTTCATAAGAGCTTGCTTGCACTTCTAGGTCAGGATCTGGGTTTGTGTCTGCCACTTCCGGCCCATGGGGAGACACTGGTTAAAGGCCTGGCAAAATGCCTGCCCGTGGCTGTCACTACAGCGCAGTTTCCCCACTCTGCTTTTGCTAGTTGACCTACTAAGTTCACCGTTTGTGCCTAAAAAGCTCTATTGAGAGTACAAGAGAAAAAGGGCTGCTCGTGTGTGGTTTACACTGACCCTCAAGGAGTGGCTTGGGCTGTGTGTGAGAGCTGGCGTGTTGAACCTGCATTCGCTGCTCTCTCCCTGTCATCCTTTGCATGTGAAAATTGTGCCCTGCTTAGAAATTACTCCGTTGTCCTGACCTGTGAGATTCCCTCTCTAAATCTCGGTCTACCTAGAATTCTCTGTAACTGCCTCTGCACTACATTTCTATGAAGGTGAACTATTATGGACTGACTCAGAACTTGAAAGCACAGCCTCTAAAATCGCAAAGGCAGAGCCTCTCCTGAAAGTTGTGGTCGGCTCCCTTTGCCTTGGCCTCGGTGTTGGGTGTGGATCATTTTCAGTGCTCCTGTTGCTCTGTGGCGGTGCACACGCTGGAGCTCAGGATGATGTTTTCCTGTGCTTTTGTAATTACAGAACTGCACATGAACTGACCCAAGCTATCTGGCCCTGTTCCTGCCAGCTTATGGGGAGGTTGGCTGTTTTATCCAGAACTTTAGTTGCTTTGGGTTACCTCAGAGACTGAAAAATGGGTCCACTGAGGGCGAAATTTGAAGTGTGTGTAGAGAAAATGAACCCTCTGTCAAGCCCTGAGTGCTTGCTCAGAGCTCACAAAGAGAGCATTGGCCACGGCTCAGTCCTGTGAAGCAACTCAGCCGTTCATCCGTTTGATGGAGTGAACACAGATCCTCCAGAGAGAGTTCAGATAGAGCAGCGGGTCCGTTGTTTCTCACATTTAAAGCATCCATCTAGGATGAGAATTTATGCAGCTACTTTATTTTTTTAGGAATGATTCCACAACTTTCCAGAGTAATTTCTGTGTGTAGCAAATCCCCCTGTTCAGCACTGTGTTCCATTCCTCTAGCTGCAACTTCAAGTAAATGATTAAGAGCTGAGTCTTTGCTAAACATGAAGACGGCTTCTGACATCTAAGAACTATGGGAAGATGTGCTTGGCTCCACTTGCCTTAACCTAATTGTTGAGTGTAGGTCCTTGCTCTAAGTCAGTCATTTTAGAAAAAGGAAGAAGAAAGAAACTATTATAGCCATCCACCTCCAGGCAAGTGAAGAGGGCAACTTTGGAAAAACAGATTTCTGTTGTGAAAGCCAGGTTCAAAGCTCAGTTCTACCTTTGACCAGCCATGTGGCATTTTGTCAATGATACCATTTCACCGAGCCTGTTTCTTATCTGTAATCTAATAATACCTGGTCCACCTACTAAATAGCTTCTTTTGTGTGTGAAAGGTTATCAAATGTATCACAGATTATAAATGGCCTTTTAAGAGGAAAGGTTTTGTATCATTTCCTTTTTATGCTCTCCTGTGTTAACACAGTTATCTTGTTACTTTTCCTTCAACAAGCATGAGCCTTTTATTTAAATATTTATTTATTTAAAAGAGTTAGAAAGAGGGAGAAATGGGAAGGGAAGAAGGGAGAGGGAGGGAGAGAGGGAGAGAGGCAGAGAGAGAGAGATTCTCCATCCACTGATTCACTCCCAGAATGGCCACAACAGCCAGGGCTGAACCAGGCCAAAGCCAGAAGCAAGGAGCTTCGTCTAGGTCTTCCACATGGTTGGCTGGGGCTCAAGCACTTGGACCAACCTATGCTTTTCCCAGGCCATTAGCAGTGAGTTAGGAAGAAGAGCAGCCAGGACACGAACCAGCACCCATATAGGAGGCTGGCGTTGTAGGCATTGGTTTTACTGGCTACACCACAGTGCTGGCCCCAAGCAGGAGTCTCCTAAAGCTCCTGTACCTGCCCCTGGTTGTGTTTCAACCTAAAGTTATATTTCTCTTCTCAAGCTTCTTGCTTTGTTGTTTATCCTTTTTAGATGCCACATTGGATGTGGTACTCTTCTCAGCTGTGCCCAGTGAAATGGTACATTCACGGGGCCAGTATTGTGGGCAGCAGCGTAAGCCCTGGCTCACAACACCAGCATGCATACCAGAACGCTGGTTCAAGTCCTAGCTGCTCCGCTTCTGACACAGCTTCCTGCAATGCACCTGGGAAGGCAGAGGAATACGGCCCAAGTACTTGGACCCCTGTCAGCCAGGTGAGAGACCAGGATGGAGTTCCTGGCTCCTGGCTTGGTCCAGCCCTGGCTGTTATAACCATTTGGGAAGTGAATTAGCAGATGGGAGATCGATCAGTCTCTCGTGTTCTCACTTTGTTGCTCAAATAAATCTTTAAAACTGATAATGTTCATAGGTACCTGGTTAGCTCCTTACTTAAATAGCTTAGCATTGCAGACTTAATGCAGCTTGTGGCCCACTGTTACCCCTGAGGCCTCTTCCGCATATGCCTGGGCACTGATTTCTCCATGCTATACAGGTCAGTGTACCCTCCCTTGTACTTACTCAACCCCTGCTTCCTATAGATGACAGTTTTTCCTTACTGTAGATTCCTGGGTGTCCCCTTTGCCAGCTTAGCCATCCCTACTTCACTTGTTTGTCCCCTCCGCCATCTTTGGGAATCAGTGTCTCTAGAAGCCCTCCTGATGGGCAGAGCCCAGCCCTGGATGCAGTACAGAGCTGATTAGTGCAGAGGGCGGCGGGAAGGGCCTTCCATGTGGCGCCGCGCCCGGAGACTTGGTATTTGTACAAGCCGTCACACAAACCCAGTCAGCTCCCTCCCCTTGGGATCGAGCCAGCATTCAGACTTTGCCCAGATTTTGCCCCAGCTGTGTGACACGAGACTAACTGCTGCTCCTTCTCCCAAAGCCACCCCTAGCAGGCCCGGCCGAAAATCCATCCCCAAGTGCTCCCATGGGCAGCCTGCAGGAGCACGGGCAGCGTTCACTTGGGAGGTGGCAGTGCAGAGGTTGAGCAGCACTTTCCCAGCACTCAGGACTCTGACGGGCGGCACTCAGGCTCCGTTTCTTGGGAACATTGGGTCAGCATGAGACATCTGCATGGATTGAGGAGGTGCCTCCGATACCCTGGAGCCTCTTGTCCTCCTTTGATGTGAGGCACTGGGTGTCTCTGACTTGCTGATCATGTCCTGGAGGAACCCTTCAGAATCCCAAGGTGGACCCATCCTTTAGGAAGGGGGAAGTGCCCTAGAATTGATGTAAAGCCTGAAATTAGTGGTCTTTTCATGTGGAATCCAGGGACTCCCTGGCAGATTCTTAGTGGCTCCAGCGTAGCCATGCTTACAGGTAAACACGCGCTCTGTACGCTGAGGACAGTCACTTCCGAGTATAGCCACCACTCTTCTTTTCCTCCTTGTTACCGGCTCATTAATGTCCTGCAGTTCTTACGAAGAGATCTCACTTGCCCTGGGTAAAACAGAATGGCAGCACATTGAATTAACACAAAGTCTCCGTGATCGCGAGACAGCCCTGTCACACAGTCGCTCTTAAAAAGTGTGACGTTGGCCGGCGCCGCGGCTCACTAGGCTAATCCTCCGCCTAGCGGCGCCGGCACACTGGGTTCTAGTCCCGGTTGGGGCACCGGATTCTGTCCCAGTTGCCCCTCTTCCAGGCCAGCTCTCTGCTGTGGCCCGGGAGTGCAGTGGAGGATGGCCCAGGTGCTTGGGCCCTGCACCCAATGGGAGACCAGGAAAAGCACCTGGCTCCTGGCTCCTGCCATCGGATCAGCGCGGTGCGCCGGCCGCAGCGTGCCGGCCGCGGCGGCCATTGGAGGGTGAACCAACGGCAAAGGAAGACCTTTCTCTCTGTCTCTCTCTCTCACTGTCCACTCTGCCTGTTAAAAAAAAATAATAATTAAAAAAAAAAAAAAAAGTGTGACACTGTCAGCACTGCAGTGAAACCCACTTCAGAGATGCTGGGGCCCAAGGCCAGCAAGCGAGGTACAGCTGGCCCAAGCATGGCGTCGCAGAGGCAGGAGGAGATGGACCATTGCTGAATGGGAAGAGTTGAGGGGCAAATGCAGTCATGTTTGAGCACCCGGAAACACCAGAATCCTCCAGAAGTTTGTTAGCTTATTGCTGTGGGGCCAGGGACTCTGCGTGTGCATGCAGCCCTGCAGATGGCCACAGGCCAGGGCTTGAAAGCACGGCCCCTCCGGCTTCACTTTTCCTGTTCTGGACAAACGTCAAGTTGAGTTTTGACCAAGTCACAGCACTTGAATAATCCAGCTGGATCCAAGCTGCAGTTCCCAGGGGTGTGCAGAGTTGGGGGGACATTGTGCTGGATCTCCCAGGCTCCACCCCAACTCATGAACATCTCTGGGATTAGGACAGGGACTGTGCTATTTACAGGAGCCCCGAGTGATGCTCTCCTGCCCACTGAACACCCCCTTACTTTGTGTACATTGACAAAGATGTACCAGTGAAAGCTTTGAATCTGTGTGTACCTTTGTTCCCCAATCTAAGCGATTGCTAAGTAGAGCTGTCTTGATTATGATCAGTAAACAGTTGTGTGTGCTGGTTTTTCATACCTGGAAGCTGGTGTCAGCCATTGTGCTCTTAGACAAAACCAGGAATCAAGGTCAGTGGTCTTACTGAAGCAGTCATCCTTTAAAGAAAACACTTGTAAATAGAAGCATAAATTTAATAATTTCTAGCATTACAAATCAACATCTAGTTTGAGGGGCTGACATTGGGACATACCAGATAAAGCCACAGCCTGCCGTGCCAGCATCTCCTGTGGGTGCCAGTTCATGTCCTGGATGCCCCACTTCCAATCCAGCTGCCTGCTAATTGCCTGGGAAACAGTGGAAGTTGGCCCAAGTGCTTGATTGGAAGTGTGGAGCCCATATGGGATGCTGGCTTCCCAGGCAGCAGCTTAACCCGCTACATCACAATGCTGCCCCCTTGATGGTTTCTTTCATCAAGAATTGAGTGCCTCCAGTTGCCAGACTATCCTGAACCTAGGGAACAAAGTAGAGACCCAAACGAAACATTGTCCATCCTCGCAGAGCTTACATTTAAATAGGGGAGACAGACCATCAGCAAAGAAAAGATTGAATTCATACAAGTCGAACATACCTAATCTGAAATTCCAAAATACTCGAAAAATTTCATATCTGACATGTTGCCACAAGTGGAAAATTCTGTACCATGAAATTTCTATTTCATGTGAAAATTATAAAAGATACTGTGTCAGTACAAAGAAATGATACACTGAGATGATAGATATGTCACGGAACCCTGATCTGATGATTAAGCATTGTATACATGTGTGGAAATGTCACACTGTACCCCATAAATGTGTACCATGAAAAGTATAAATATTTTGTGTAAAATTACCTTGGAGTATGTGTACGAAGTATTATATGAAACAACAAGGTTTCATGTTTGGTTTGGAATGATATCCCTAATGTATGTGCAGACACTCCAAAACCCAGAAACAGACAAAATCCAACACACTTCTGATCCCAAGCAGTTCAAATAAGGGAATCCCAGCTTGTAGCAGGCTACATAGTGACAGATGCCAAGAGAAATACTGTGTTTGACAAATATTTTAGTGGGAGTCTTGTGTTTCTGGCATTTTTGGCTCTATCAATGCCGGCCTTTACAGGTGCTTACTGGAGATGCCTCCCCAGGAGATAGTGGGCGTGGTTAAGTTCCCAGTCATAGAAAGCACCCCAAAAGCTGTACGGACCGTGCATGCTGCTCTCTCCCTCAACGCTTCTGAGCCTCTTCTTTGATGTTCCCTTTTGTGCAGTACATCAGGGTAAAGCCAGCAGGTTATTTTGGAGAACGTGGAGGAATGCTGTGGAGGTGAATGCACTCTGCAGTCTACTTTGTCTTCTGGCGAGTTGTTTTTATTTTAACCAAGCATTTAGTCTCTGAAAGGTCCAGGGTGTTAGAACAAGTCTAATTACTTTTTATTATGTTTTGTGGAATTTGAGCCCAGTTCCTCTTCCTTAGTTAGAAAAATACAGGCAATAGTACTCCTTGGTCTCAAATGAGGTGACCCAGTGGGTGTGGCCAGCCCTCCAGGTTGTCTCTCTCTCCAGACAGAGGTCCCGGGGCTAACCCAGCTTTGTGTTGGCCATTGACTGTTTGGCAAGCATGTTTGAATTGACAGATGACACTCATACAGAAAAGGGCACATGTCATAAATGTATGTGTGGGAGAATTTTCACAAAGTAAGTGTGCCAACGTAATCACTATTCAGATCAAAAACCAGAACACTGACAGCATCCAGACACCTACCCCCATGCCTTCCCTGGGCATACACTCCTTGTCCCCATGGCAAACACAGTCCGGAATCCTAAACACGTGGGCTCATTTTGCCTATTTTTGGACTTTATATAAATGGGGTAATAACATGATTTACTGTGTGTCTTGTATCTTTATGGTTTACCCATGTGCTGCAAGTACCATTATTTCCATTGCTATATTATATTTATATTGTAGAACATCCTGTAACTAATGTATCTGTTGATGAATATTTACATGGTTTCCAGTTTGGAGGTGTACCAAATCCTTATACATGTACTTTGCTAAACATGTATCTATATATATACATTTCTTTTGTGTTTCTAGCAACATTAATGCCATGTCATAAGATACACAGGTACATTCGTTCAGCCTCCACAGAGGCCGTGAACCAGGTGGCTGACGTGCAAGCCAACGACACTTGCACCTGCAGTCTGAGCAGTCCAGCTGCTCCACATCCTTTCTGGCATTCGCTGTTGTAGATCTGTTATTGTAGCCATGCTGGTGGGCATACAGTGGTCCCTTACTGTGGTTTTAATTTGCATTTTCCTGGTAACTGATGATGCTGGACATGTTTATTGGCCTTTTAGATTACTTCTTTTGTGGAATTCCTTTTCAAGTCTTGACCCGTTTTTCTGCCGGGATTCCGCCTTGTTGGTTTGTAGGAGTTGGTTACCTGCTCTGGATGTATGTTTTGCATGCAGTCTCGCTGAACAGAAGTTCTTTATGTTGCTGGGCCTCGGTCCTTTCACTTGGGGTCCTATTGCAGAAAGCTCCTCCCCAGGATCCAAGGTCTTAGACTCACATTTAAATATACTGTCTCGAAGTGATTTTTTTTAATGTTTATTTTTAATTTTCATTTTACTTGAAAACCCCTGCCACACACACACAGATCTTATTTCTACTGATTGACTCCCCAGACAACCACAACAGCTGGGGCTGGGCCATGCCAAAGGCTGGAGCCCAAAACTCAGCTTAGGTCTCCCATGTGGGTGGCAGAGGCCCAAGTGCTTGAGCCATCACCTGCTGCCTCCCAGGATGTACCTTATCAGGAAGCTGGAATTGGAAGCAGAGCTGAGACTCGACTCCGAGCACTCCAGCATGGGACATTGGCATTCCACGCAGCATCTTAACCCCGCGTCTAACGCCCTCCCCTAAGTGATTTGGTGTAGAGTGTGAAGGGAAGTCAAGATTATCTTTAGACCATTAGGTGGTTTGCTTTTGCTGAGTTTTAAAATTAACTGTTTAGTATTAGTTGCAGATAAAGACAATGGGGACTTTCCATGTTTCCCCTCCCTCCCCACCCCATCGTTGCTTTATCCATCATTGCTGAGGAAGTGACCCCAGTACTGTGCTCAGGGCAGGAACTCTGCTTTTTGGCAAGTGAAGATGTGTTAAGTAGAGCTTTGGGACCACAGTCTGTTATGAAACCTCAAGGAGCTGAGAACCCACTGTAGCAACAGTCGGCTGTGTCTACTGCCATCCTGAACTGGAGAATCCAGTGGCACGCAAATGGTTTGAACGTAGGGCCCGTGAGCCAGGGGACTTCACCCACACAGTCCTCTCCGTCAGCGCTTAGTGTAGACTCACTGCCGTTTTGAAAGTTCTGCATTTTTCAGTTTTGAAATTCCTATGTGTTGGACTCCTTTAGTCCTGAAGATTTTAGTTTTGTGATCGTTAGTCAGCATTCAAAATGTTGATACCAAGAAGCTTTTTAGAGCCAGTATTAAAGCCAGACGCCATGGGCACAAGAACTCAGTGTGCCCGGTCGAGGGGAGGGCATCTGGTGTGGGCGAGACTCCACCCGGGACACCTGCATCCCATATCAGAGTGCCTGGGTTCCATCCCAGCTCTGTTCACCTTCTCTGCTTCCTGCTAATGTGCAGCCTGGGAAGCAGCAGGTGATGGCCCAAGTAATTCAGTACCTGTCACCCCACAGTGGCCCTACTATGGCTGTTGTGGGCATAGGGAGAGTGAACCAGCAGATGGGCGATCTCTTCTCTTGCTCACTCTCTGCCTTTCAAATATTAAAAGTGAAATTACAGGGGAAAGAGTGGCCCTCTGACTGTGGATGTGAGTCTGTGGAGAGCTGTGTCCTATTGCTCTCCTTCTCGCCTCCACTTGGCGTCACCACACCCCAGTGGAGGAGGGCGAGGCCTATGGAGGGTGACTCTTCCGTGGCTCACCCCTCCAAACTTCACTGTGCCCAACCCCTGCCATGCCAGGGTGTTTGACACACTCAGAGGCCAGCACTGGTTCATATCCCAGCTGCTCCAGGTGAATCCAGCTCCCTCGTAATGGCCTGGGAAGGCAGTGGAGGATGGCCCAAGTCCTGGGGCCCCTGCACCCATGTGTGAGACCTTGACGAAGCTTCTGGCTCCTGGCAGTGGTCTGGCGCAGCCGTGGCCATTGGCGCCATCTGGGGAGTGAGCCAGTGGATGAAATATCTCTCTCTCTCTCTCTCTCTCTCCGTCTCTCCATCTCTCCGTCTCTCCTCTCTCTGTAACTCTTCCAAAATAAATCTTTGGGGAAAAAAAGAAGAATAAAGTGCCCCAGAGAGCATAACAGTTTTTACTTAAAACGTAGACTCAGCCCCAGCAACCATGACCTTGAGCAGACATTTCAACCATAGTGAGAATGCAAGGAAGGCCAGCCCCAGTACAATTTAATGAAAAATTTCATCGTTCTTTAACCGGCCAATCCCAGATCATGCTTTCCTCACTGACGTGCAGACCCTCAGGTACCCCCTCCCCGCCCCCGGCTCATCTTGTCTGTGTCCCGCTTCTGCGCAGTACCATGAGCTCCCGGCACTCTGCCAGCCCTGTCGTCTTCAGCAGTGCCAGAAGTTCCCCCAAGGAAGAGCTGCATCCTGCCACCGCCCCCCAGCTCGCGCCCTCCTTCTCCTCATCTTCCTCCTCCTCGTCCGGTCCCAGGACTTTCTACCCCCGCCAGGGCGCCACGAGCAAGTACTTGATTGGATGGAAAAAGCCCGAAGGAACCATAAACTCCGTGGGATTTATGGACACAAGAAAGTAAGAGTCCTCTCGCGTGACCGAGGCCAGGAAGCCTGGGGTGGCAACTGACCACAGGGGAGACCCAGCTGGGGTGGGAGGCGCTGGCTTGGTGGAGGAATTATTTTTATATCCTGTATTATTTATCTGCCTCATTGTATCCTATGAAAACACCATGCATGGATTTCACAAAAATATTCCAGAGTTTACCTTTAATTCTGTTTTTCCATAAACTTTTTGAGATCCCCTCACAGAATGGAAAGCATTTAGTTAGAATCTTGAATCTCCTCGGAAAGAGCAGGTCCCAGGCCACACCGGGACCCGCTGTGTTGGCTTCCTGTCTGTCACTGCCTTCCGACGAATTCTCAGGTGGGCCAGTAGGGCCAGAGAGAACCTTAGAGAGTGAGCCAGTACCCCTGAGAGCAAAGGCTTGAGTTTGTAAACCAGGTGGCAAAGCAGAAACTTCAGTCATTTGTGTTTTGCTTTTGTCTGTGTAGTTTGCTTTGGGATTGCGACTCTGCAGTCCTTCCCCAAGCTTACTGCTCCCGCTGGCCTGGAGCTGACGGTGTCCATGAAAGGGGTTGCTCGTCGGATTTGACCCTGTGTTTCCCATTGGCCCGAGGCGATGCCGAGGGCGTCCACAGAAGTAACGCTCTGCTTCTCTCCTCTGCTGTTTCTCCGGTCCCTTGACTTCTGCCATCTCTTCGCAGGCGTCATCAGAGTGACGGCAACGACATGGCCCCCGCCAGGCTGCGGGCATCCACCAGGGACCTCCGTGCATCCCCCAAGCCACCCTCCAAGTCCACCATCGAGGAGGACCTCAAGAAGCTGATCGACCTGGAGAGCCCGACTGCTGACTCGCAGAAGAACTTCAAGGTACGGCCCAGAGCTGGCGGGCCCGCAGGCCCACCTTGCGCGAGGGTTGGCCGCTGGCTTCCCCTCCCAGGGGTTAGCTCACAGTGCTAACAGTGCTCTGCCCCTCCGGCCCCATCTCTTCCCCCCGGCTCCTGTCCAGCCCCACAGTTGTTTCTTCTCCCCGCGGGTCCCAGGCCAAGCACACAATTTCCTGGACATCCCTGGCATGATGCTGCTTCTCGGAACGCTGCAGACACACTATGGCTCCCGCCATGCCTAGGGGCTTTAGTGCTCTCTGACCACGGGGTTGCCGTCCTGTCTCAGGTTCTGCCCCCTTTGCCTGCTGCACTCTGACCTGGCCTCTGCTCCTCCACCACACACAGCAGCCGTCTGCAGGGTGGACGGCCTGCTCTGTCCGCTCCTTCATCAGGGGTTCCGCGGCGTCTTCACTCTGCAAAGCTGCCTGCTTTGGGCTCAGTGCAGGCTGTTACTGCCTCTGCATTTCTGTTTGTGTCAGTGGCCAGGCCTTGGAGTGCTCATGGGGAAAGGCTGCTCCCCGTCCAGCAGGAGGACCTTGCAGCTGGCTGCGCAGCCTCGGGCTCCCAGGACCCGAGCTGGGCCTGGACGTGTTGCGTTCCGAGCAGAAGGTGTTTCTGTCCGCGGTGTGCCGGGCAGCCCGAGAGAAAGGACGCCCGCCCCTGCGGAGGGCATGGCAGTCACCTTTGAAGTTTTCTGTTGTCTGTGTTCCAAGTTCCATGGTTTGTGGTCTGTAGAGATGGCCAAAGCTTTAGGACTTTGAGAATGGATTGAAAGGTGGAAGCTAGAATACTTCCTCACTGTTTCACCGGCTCCGCACTGTGCCGGAGGAGGCGTGCTGGGCGGCAGAGCTGCGTGCTCGCCCCGCCTTCAGCCTCGCTCTCCGTGCAGGTGTCTGTGTGCCCTCCCCCCCCACCCCGGGGAGGGGGGCATCTGGTGTGCCTCCCAAACTTCACAGCGTACCCAGGGACCACCCTGGAGTCATGCTGAAAAATGAAGGCTTGAAAAGCTCGGTCCATCGTCTTACTAAACCATTCGCTGCACACGGCTGCTCTCGGGGCTGGGATTTCTGTTTCCTAAGCCAGCACTTAGCAGTTCTGACTCATCATCCAGGCACACATGGTTTCCTTAGCAACCTTGCAAAAGATAGTGCTTGAAACTTCTTCACCCACCAAAACCCAAAGAGGCATATTAAAATTTTTAAGTACCAGTTTCAAAATAAAAATTACCTCAGATTTTTTTCCTTTGAGGTTGGAGAAAACTAAAACCTGCCCTTTTGAAAGGAATCTTTCCTCCGATTCCTAGTTTCACATTTTTGGCAGTGGGCAAGCGCAAAGCACTCGTTCTTCAGATTTCCTCACGCAGTGGAAATAGTAGTAGGCAATGTCTGTTTTGCCCTTACTCCAGGTCGTGGCTTGTTTTCCAATGGGAACCACTGTAACTTTCCTCCAGAGACGGGTGCACTTTGTCGTGACTCTGCCAGTACGAGACCCTCTGCAAAGACAGTGTTGGTGCTGAGGGCGCAGGACTGGGAATCGCTCCGGCGTCTTTCTCCAGTCCTGTCCCTTCCGAGCCGGTTTGGTTTCAGATGAGGGCAGTGAAGCAAGTCCACACATCTTCTTGGAGTCACCATCTGAGTGGCTGTGGCTCCGCTGTGTCAGAGGCCAGCGTGCCCTCGAGGAGACTTCCAGGCCACCCCTGGCTTAAGGCTCCAATCAGCATGCCAGGCTTCAGGGTTCTGGGAGTGGCCAGCTGTGGGCCGTGCCAGCTGGAGCCAGGTCGGCTTTGTTGGTGAGCCAGCATTCATATCAGTGGCAGGGGGGCAGTCCCAGGCCCATCTGCCAGCAGAGCGGGCTGCCTGTGTAGGACATGGCGGCGCTCCCACCTGGAGAGTAGCCACAGGGCCCACATGGTCCCAGGCATGCAGCTTGGGAGACGCCGAGCCTGGCGAGCGGGCACATGGTAGGGTGAGCTGTTAGTCCTGCTTTCTAGCCAGTGCTCTTGGGTGTAGACCAGACAAAAGTCTCCTTGGGCTCCTGCTTCCCATGAGTGACACCTGTCACTCACAGCGAGGGGAACAGCCCAGAGGAAGAGGAGGCCAGGAGAATGACGTCAAGCAAAATGCCACCCCTGCAGGCCCCACTTCTCAGCTGTGAAATACACATATATAATTTCAGGGTTTTTTTTGCACCTTACAAGCTTATCTTTTATCCTTTTCTACCACTTTTTGAAGTCCCTTCATTAGAAGACCAGAGTAGAAGAGTGAGGCTCTGGAGTGCTCCCACATCCCTGCCTTTTTAAAACAAGTGGAACTGAGAAGGCAGAGTTTCTCCAAGGGGAATTGTGTGGCTCCTGGGTCCCACCTGAGCCTCTCTCCCAGCAGTGGTGCTGTAAGGAACTCGCAAGGCTCCTTGGAACACAACTGGGAGGCCCTTCCCCACCGGGATGCTCTCTGAACTCCCTGTGGTCCTTCCAGGGGCTGGCAGCAGTGGGCCGCTGCCCAGAGCAGTCCTGTGTGCCACCTGCAGGGCAGGCAGGGGGCGTTCTCATGAACCAAACAGGTGTGCACACTTCCTCCCCGCAGTGCAGCCATTACAACTTCTAACCCTACACGCCGCTCAGAGGGACCTCTTCATAGCTTTAAAAAATATTTATTTGAAAGTGTGGGAGATGTGGGAGGGAGGAGGAGAGTGAGGGAGAGAGAGAGAGTGAGTGAGAGAGCACTTCCACTTGTTGATTCACTCCCCCAAATGGCCACAACAGCCAGATCGGGCCAGGCCACCGCCAGGAGCCCAGAATTCCATCTGGGTGTCCCACGTGGGCAGCAGGATTGTAAGTAATTAGGCCATTATCTGCTGCATGCCAGGCGCGTTGGCAGGAAGCTGCATTGGGAAGAGAGTAATGAGGGCTTGAACTGACACTCCCATGTGATCGCCAGCATCACAGGCAGCCACTTCAGCTTTTGCAGCACCATGCCAAGCCCCAACCTACTTACTGCCTGAAATGTATTATGTTTCCCAAAGAGGCTGGCAGTAGAACTGGTAGAGTGTGTCTCCCCTATAAAGCCTCAGTGGAGAAGGAATGCCACTGGGAAAAACCAGAGGTGAGATCTTAGACTTGGCCTGCGATAGTCCTTGAACCTGGCAGGTAAAGGAGAGATGAACTGGTTTGATCTTAAACACTGGAGCCAGGAATTTAACATCTCTCAAGGCCACTCTTACAAGTGAGAAAGGAAGTCATCATTTCCATACCAGCTCTCCTTCACAAAGCTTTTATCACGGAAGCTTAATTTTCTTTCTTTATTGATTTGAAAGGCTACAGAGAGAGAGAGATTCCATCTGCTGGTTCACTCCCCAGATGACCACAACAGTCAGGTCCAGGCTAGGTCAAAGCCAGGGGCCCCATTCCGATCTCCCACATGGGTGGCAGCGTACTTGGGCCATTATCTGTTACCTTCCCAGGTGCATTAACAGGGAGCTAGATCAGAAACAGAGAAGCCAGGGCTCAACCCGGTGCTCCGATATAGGATACCAGTGTTGCAGGCCATGGCTTAACCCACTTCACCACAACGCTGGGCCCACAGAAACTTTATTTTCTTTTTTATTTTTATTTATTTATTTTTTTTGACAGGCAGAGTGGACAGTGAGAGAGAGAGAGAGACAGAGAGAAAGGTCTTCCTTTGCTGTTGGTTCACCCTCCAATGGCCGCCGTGGCTGGCGCGCTGCAGCCGGCGCAGCCCGCTGATCTGATGGCAGGAGCCAGGTGCTTCTCCTGGTCTCCCATGGGGTGCAGGGCCCAAGCACTTGGGCCATCCTCCGCTGCACTCCCGGGCCACAGCAGAGAGCTGGCCTGGAAGAGGGGCAACCTGGACAGAATCCAGCGCCCCGACCGGGACTAGAACCCGGTGTGCCAGCGCCACAGGCGGAGGATTAGCCTAGTGAGCCGTGGCGCCAGCTATTTTCTAAGCAAGGACATAAATATCTTGAATGCATCAGGAATTTTTTTTAAGTGAACACAGTTTTTACCGAGTTGGTCGTACCCTGGGCATAGTTATGAGTGTAATCAGTCATCCTTTCATACTTGTGCTGCAGCTGTGCATACCACGTTGGGGGTCCCTTTGGCATGATTAGCTCTCGGCCTGGTGAATGGACATCCGCCAGGCCCAGAGCACGTGGAGGACCCTGAGTGGCAGCTCTGCATCCCAGCTCTGTCACAGCAGCCTCCCGAGTGGAGCCTCTGCTGAGTCACCCTCTCTGTGCCCCTGCAAGGCATCCCGGGAAGCCCCACGGTGGACAGCAATGCTGACTCAGCCTGCTGCTCCGTCCTTACTCCACGTGGAGCCCCCAACAAGGTGAACAGCTGAGGGCTGACTTGTCAACAAGCCAGGTGCTCGCTGACTCTTGAATAAGGCCAGTCCCGTTTCTCAGGGAAGGGATTCTCAGAAGCCTGCTATCTGTAGAAAAATCGCAAGTGAAATCATATTTGGTCACAAAGACGAAAGACGTCAACAAGAGCTGCGTCTCGGAACTGCTTGCCATTTATAGAGCTGAGGAGAAGTAGTTATCTTTTTTAAAGCTGACTTAACCGTTTTAATTTCATGGATAGATACATAATGAAATAAACTCATCTGTGTGACTCCTGATGCCTGCCCACCTGAGAGGTTCTCAAGTTCACGGCCTTGAGGGTCAGACGCTCTTTCTGCCTGGCTCCTGGGGCTTTGTCTCTCTGCTCTGGGATGACACTGCTGGCCTGGCCCTGGCCACAGTGATCAGCCCACAGGCGTCCCCCAGGTACAGACGTGGCAGTGAGCTCAGAGGAAGAACAAGGAGTGGTCCCAGGCGCAGGACTCATGGAAGCTCACAGCTGCCTTGTTCTCTTCCACAGCCCGCACTGTTGATAACCCATGTCCCGATGGCGGGCGCAGGCCGCGTGCTGGAGACAGGGACGAGGGACTCCGCTTTTAGCTCCAGAGCGTGCCCTGAAGGCTGCTCGCTGGGGCTCCAGGGGTGGGTCGGGCAGGTCCTGAGGGACTTCCTCACCAGCTGCGCGCCCCCAGCCTCGTCCGCGGTGGCTGAAGCTGAACAGACTCCCCTCTTCTCTCTTGCAGTTCCACGCGCTGTCCTCCCCGCAGTCCCCCTTCCCCAGCACCCCCACCTCCAGGCGGGCGCTGCACAGGACGCTGTCGGATGAGAGCATTTACAGCAGCCAGCGGGAGCACTTCTTCACGTCGAGGGCCTCGCTGCTGGACCAGGCCCTGCCCAACGATGTCCTCTTCAGCAGCACGTACCCCTCCCTCCCCAAGTCGCTCCCGCTGCGGAGGCCGTCCTACACCTTGGGAATGAAGTCCCTGCACGGTGAGTGGGCTGCCAGCTGCAGCCGAGCGGCCGGGGGCCAGTCCTGCCTCCGCTCTGCTGAGCTTTCCTGTGACCCAGCCCTCGCCCACGCCCGTGCCTGAAGGCGAGGCTGGGAGTCCCTGCTGCTGCGCTGATTGGCCTCCGGGGCTCACACCTCACACGAGCGACGTTGTTTTTAGACAGTGGGCTGCCGCCTCTCGCAGCCACAGTAGGAACCCAGACTTGCCACCGCTCGCTGCCTCACAGGCGCCAGGATGTGGGCTTGGTGTCAGCCCCTCAGCTGCGTCCTGCCTCCTCTCTTCGCCAGCAGCATCACTCACAAGCAGCTCAGTGAGAATGGGCGCCACCCTGAGCGTGCCTTTGCCCTGGGCTGCAAAATGACTTTGACATCCATGCTCCCGGGGTCCTCATAAAGCTGAGGTCATGTATTAATGAAAAAACACATGGATTTCAAAGTCTTTTTGTACAAACTAAATTCCATTTTTCAAGAGCTTTTTGAAGTCACCTCATATATGCCTTGTTTGCACACTTTTTAAAAGATGTATTTATTTAAAAGGCAGAACAACAGAGAGAGAGAGATGTTGCATCCACTAGCTCAGTCCTCAAATGGTCACAGTGGCAGGGAGCCTGGGATAGCATCAGGGTTCCCACATGGGTGGCAGGGCCCAGGTGCTTTCCCAGGCATAATAGCAGGGACTTGGGTCTGAGGCGGAGCAGCCACAGCTCAGACGTGCAGCATCCCAGTTCTGCTGAGAGCCAGGCCCTGGGCTCCAGGCTTAAAGCTGTGCCAGCTCCACAGCACCCTTACAGCTGAGGCCTGGCCCAGCCTCCCCTCATCAGGCCTGCTGTGGCCTGTGGTACACACCGCACGGACCCCAGCTCCCTTCCCTGTCTCCGGCACACTCACACACTCATCCACCTGCTGCTTTTCCTTCTTCTGCTTTCCCTGTGTTGCCCTTGAGCCGACTGTCCCACTTGCCACTCCCCCCAGCAGACATCACTCAGGGCCCCCCAGCACCTCACCGTCACAGCTGACACATGAGAGGGTCGCTGCCTCAAAAGCAGACTATAGACTAGAAGACATCTTAGTGGTGACCCCTCCCTCTCCCCTCTCCTCCCCGTGCAGGGTGACTGGTACACCCCTCCCCCCTCCTCCCCATGAAGTTGTCACTGCTCCTCCAGTTCCCACCACCTTTGAGTGCTCATCTTAGTTCCCTTCACTTTTGAAACCTTTGTAGCTGTAAAAATAACCTCTGTGTGATGCTGCGTCGTGTGTACGTGGGCACTGTCCACCCAGGAGGCCTGGGGTTGAGGCTCCCTCGGGGCGGTGGGAAGGGAGGGGAGGAATGGCAGCTCTGAGCACCTGCCGTCCCCTCCTGCTTTCCTCAACGTCAGGCTGCAGCTGTGGCGATTCTGTGTCCTCTAAGCTGAGCGGTCCCTGCATGGCTGACCTTTAGGCCCTGTGGGGTGTGGGGACCACCTCTGAGGAGTGTGGAGGCGAGGGGGAGGGGGTTTTGTTGGGGCTTCAAGGTAAAAGGGCTGTAGGGCTCCAAGTGGCACACAGAAATCCCTCTTCCACCTGCTTGTCCTGGCAGGAGCAAGTGCAGACAGAAGTGAACATTTTGTTTCTTGCAGTATTTATTGACTTCCTTCCATTCAGTCATAATTCTTGCTAATCTTAAGCATGTTAATAACCAGCAGCTGCACTCCAGGGCAGTTCTTTATGTAATCTGAAGGGGAAAATGAGCACTAAATGTATTCTGGGCGGCGGGCTGTCACACAGAGGAACTTTCTAACTCGTCGTAAGCAGGTATTGCTGGTGCTCCCGGGCTTCCATGGGGAGCTTCACTTGCAGCTGTGCCTTTGGGTTTGGCTGCGACAGCCGCCTCATGGGGTGGTCCTGCTGGTGGGCCCGCACGCTCTGGCTCCTCTCTCCCCGCTTATGTTCCAGAGGCGTTTCTGTTTCACGGGCTCTGTTTTCCCAGCCCCCGCCCGTCCTCCCTTTCCCCGTGTCTTCATGCACTTGAACATAGCATTGTACCTTCAGAGGACACCGCTGAGTCATCGTGCCTCCCTGCCCCAGGCTGCGCTAGGTCAGTTGATGAATTGTTGCGCTGGTTCAATATTTTTATTCAACCAACCAAACACCAAGTGTCACCTTGGAAAGAGCTCGATGTTAGATGGCTGTCCCCCAAAACTAAACCAGAGAGTTTCCTGTGTGATGGCCCCATGTCCCAGGAGGGGAACAGTGCCGACACCACTGTCACCCCCGAGCAGCCTGGCGCTGTCTGACATGTTTCTCCCGTCATCTGACCTGGCACCCAGCGGCCCTCCCAGTCCCAGGGAGACCACAGCAGCTGGGTTCAGATCTCAGCTCCCAGTCCAAATAAAAAGAAGTCCTGTTGTCCTCCTAGCAAAAATGAACACCCTTAGTGTGGCTTCCAACTCCAGCTCTGTTGAAGTAGCCTCGTCTTCCTGCCTGAACTGCTTGGCTCCGTGAGGGACGCCGGAGCTGTCCTGGGCACTCTGGACAGATGAGTCCCCCAAAGCAGACGTCACGACTCCTTGCAAAACTATTCTTCCCAAGACTCACAGTGCTGGAAGAGAGACAGTTAGGGATTATAAGAGACTGGAGGGGCCGGCGCCGCGACTCACTAGGCTAATCCTCCGCCTAGCGGCGCCGGCACACCGGGTTCTAGTCCCGGTTGGGGCGCCGGATTCTGTCCTGGTTGCCCCTCTTCCAGGCCAGCCCTCTGCTGTGGCCCGGGAGTGCAGTGGAGGATGGCCCAGGTGCTTGGGCCCTGCACCCCATGGGAGACCAGGAAAAGCACCTGGCTCCTGGCTCCTGCCACCGGATCGGTGCGGTGCGCCGGCCGCAGCAGCCATTGGAGGGTGAACCAACGGCAAAAGGAAGACCTTTCTCTCTGTCTCTCTCTCTCACTGTCCACTCTGCCTGTCAAAAAAAAAAAAAAAAAAAGAGACTGGAGGAAGCCAATTCCTGTTTCAAGGTGGGCACTAATGCTGGGAACAGCTGTTGTGTTGCAGGAGATGGCTCAGCTCCTGAGTGGTTCTCTGGTGGACACGAGCAGTGTCTCATCCCTGTTCCTTTCCTGCAGGAGAGTTCTCGGCCTCAGACAGCTCCCTCACCGACATCCAAGAGACTCGAAGGCAGCCCATGCCGGACCCTGGCTTGATGCCCCTGCCTGACACTGCTGCAGATTTGGATTGGTCTAACTTGGTAGATGCCGCCAAAGCCTATGAGGGTGAGTTCACCAAAGTTGCAGGCGGGACAGCCCCGGACCCGCAGGGCCGTGCTGAAGTAGGTTGGGTGAGGGATCCAGTCTCACCAACAGCCATGCACTTCTCTGCACAGCTGGTACCCAGCAGGGCCAGGCCACAGGCTGGGCACTTAGGCACGGGGATGTCCAATCTTCCCTGTGTGAAGGCAGAGGGTAGAGGAACCCCAGCTGTCCCTTGACCAAACGGAACACATGCGCAGAGAGGGTCTTTCGTCACCTGTGAAGGCGTAGTTGCTAAACGCACGATCACAAAGGTCAGGCTGCTGGGCCTGCTTGGCCGCGCCCCAGGTCCAGCCAAGCGCCAGCTGCTTCTCTTGCCCAGCTCGTCCAGCTCCCGGGTGCAGGTGCTCCGGCCGCATCATTTGTTTGCAGCCTGCTGGCTCTGAGCTTGTTTTCCACTGGTGATTCCTAAAGGCAGAGCCCCAGACTGGTGCTGATCTGGTTTGCTGAAGTGAAAACAGAAAGGAATGAATGCAGTGTGTGTGTGTGTGTGTGTGTGCATGTGTGTGCTGATATAATGTCAGTACCTGTCTTTTGTGAGTTAAGACTGCCTGTAAGATTGTTGCAGCATTTTTGGTGCTAACATGTGGTTTGTGATGTTACAATAACAGATGATTATTGTACTGCTCTCATGAGAACCGAAAGTTGCTGTTAAGTCTTAGTTTGGAGGAACAATCTGCTATCTGCTAGACCACAGAATTCAGAAGTCGGGAAACCCTGGAGCAGTCAGCAATTAGTCCCCGTGCCCTCCCTCCTCTGTGTCTGTTGATGGAGGTTCCTTAGTACTAATTTTTCCAATTTGTCAATTCATTTTCATATAAAATGTTAGATTTTTAATATAAATTGTT
The DNA here is from genome assembly GCF_051225735.1 of Oryctolagus cuniculus. Taxonomy (NCBI): domain Eukaryota; kingdom Metazoa; phylum Chordata; class Mammalia; order Lagomorpha; family Leporidae; genus Oryctolagus; species Oryctolagus cuniculus. The sequence goes on from NC_142886.1 coordinate 22,411,927, forward strand.
TAAAACATGGATGGTGTAGACTTGGGTTAAAGTCCACTGAAGTGGACCCTACATCTTGTGGGAAATGTGGTTTCTTCCAAAAATCCACAGAAAATGGAATTAAAACTTTATTTGGCACAAAATCCATGCACCCAAGGGGTCTTCAAAAAGGTAATGGAAGATACTGGAAAAGTGCATATATTTCAAAAAATTTTGCACCAAAATAAACCTACCTTTTAATTCCATTTCCCACAAACGTTTTGAAGTATCTTTTTACTTCATGGAGTTCCAAGAATCTTAATTCTAGCTCTTTAACCCATGTCTGTCAGTACAGAGTGGAAAGCCTTGGTCTGGAATTGGGCACGGGCCTCTCTTCAGGGACGCAATTAAAAGAGGACCCTGGGGCCCTGGGGCACAGCAGAGACTGCGGACTGACAGCAGCTGCTGTGTGGGGGGACACAGGGATACTGCTGTCCCCCGGGGCCGCAGCAGTGACGCCTTGCTTTCCTGGCACCCTGATTAGACTTGACTGTGCACGTAGACTGGCTGTTGGCTTGGGGCACGTGGGGCCTAGGGGTGTGGTTCCAGAACACGGAATGGTTTCTCCTCTCCTTCCAGTCCAGAGAGCCTCGTTTTTTGCTGCTAGTGATGAAAATCATCGTCCCCTGAGTGCTGCCTCCAACGGCGATCAGCTCGATGACCAGGCTCTGGCCCAGATGAAGTCGTACGGCAGGTGAGTCACCTGACAGCGAGGGCACCTCCCCCAGCCCTGCTGGGGATGCAGATTCGGGGGACAGGAGCCGGAGGCCCTGTGGAGTTGGAGAGGGCAGCACCAGACACTGCATACACACCCCCACGGTGGCTGCTGGCAGAATTGGCATTATGGATACTCCTTACTGGTGAGCGCCCTAATGCACGTAGGCCCACTGGCCTTACTGGGCCAGGTAGGAGGCGTCATTTGTGTTAAGAACCCCAGGCCCCCATCTTCCCTCGCTGACCCTAATGGTCGTTGTTAGCAGTGTCCCTCTTTGGGTCTGCTATGTCAGGAAGCTGGAGCCCCAGGCCCCTTAAGGTTGTCTGTGAATTAGAAAGAAACCTGCTTCTGGGGCCGTGCCTGGGCGTTAGACCTGTGCAGAGACTGGCTTTTCTGACCCTCGTTAGGCACTGCCCACTCACTGCAGAGGGTCTCCCCTCCCTTGAAACCCTCTGCAGCTGAGAGTCCAAGTGTCATGGGCACCAGTGGGAACCGCGCCATTGCTGCACACACTGGGGCTCCTGTGAGCTGCTTCTCCAAGCCCCACCCAGGGAAGTGCTGTTAGTGCAGAAAGGCTAAGAGCAGGGGCGTCCACTCCTGTCCTGGGGCAGCGCGGCTGTCAGCCTGCCTGCTGCCAACCTGCCAGTGTTGCAGGAGAGCCCAGGATCTGCCGGGTTAGGATGGGGCCTCCCCCGTCCCAGAGCAGCGTGGGTGAGGGCAAGGATCGGTACTTGGCTCTCTCAGCATGCACTGAACAAGTGCTAAGCTGAACGTCTTCAAATGTTATCCACACGCTCACACAGAGCATTCCCTTACAGAAATCTGTGGGGAGCAACTTGGACTAGACTGAGTTACTGGAATTAAGACTTATTCTATGCATCTGCTCTCCCACAATATGGCACTGGGAGAGGAGTAAACAGCTTCTACACAGCTGCCTCCAGTTCAACCAGTAACCTGCAGGAGCTGATCCCGCTCCTGATTGGAGGAGAGCAGCGTACTCGGCATGTGGGTAGCAGAGTTGGGATTGGTGGAAGAGGACTATAAAGGAGGAGAGAGACAACATGCACCAGGAACATCTAAGGGGAACATCTGAGGAACATCTGAGCAGCCCCTGAGAGAGCTGGCCGGCGGTGTGCCGCTCCCCCGCGGAAGTGGGGAAAGTGGCAGGGGGAACCGCCCCTCCATGGAGGTGGAGGGACGACAGCCAACCCGGGAAGAACCAGCAGCAAACCCGGGAAGGGCCGAGCAGACAAAAGAACAGCGCAGGGTCCTGTGTCGTTGCTCCATGAAGAGGGGGAGCGACAGAAATCAAGACAGGAGTAGTACAGGGGAGTGCAGAATGTTTGTGGAACATGGAATTAAAAGTTGATTTTGGTGTAAATTTGAAATCCATACATAGGTTTTTTATAATATGCATTTTTGATAAATTTTTGAAGCCCCTCGGATGCTTAAACTTCAAACTTTTTTGCTCCAAATTAAACTTTGACCGCTGGCAATGACTTCTAGCGGGCACCGCTGCCCCACTGTACTGTTCAGCACCGCCTCCTTGGCCTTCGATGCTTACAGCATGTGACAAGCCTCTTGCCCACAATGTGCAGTTGTGGATTGCAGCCGAGCAGGTCCCTTGGAAAAGCCATTCCTTTGATTGGTTGTTTGGAGTCATCGTCACCCTGTTTGTCAGACGCTACAGCGCTGTGCACCTACGTAGTGCCCCGTTTAGATTTTGAGTCAGAAGTCATCAAGTCAGGAACTCCAACTTGCATCTTCCAAGCATTCTGAGTCACAGCCCCTTCGCCCCAAGGGAAGACACCACTCAGCTGGAGCTCACTGGGGAAACCTGAGGCAACTTGAATTTAGCCAGAAGAGAGGCTGACGGAGGTCCTAGGGCTCAGGGCAGGAGCGTGCCCAGCTGGGTCCCTGGCTGGCTGGAGGGCCTTCGTCCTCTGCCCGCCCCACTAGCATGGCAGTATTAGCACTTGAGAAGTCACCAGAACACGAGCCAGGATGCTTTGACGCGCTTCTGAAACGCTGCCCGTTACGATATTGAGACCAGTGTTGAGGATGTGGGCGCCGGGGCTTGGCTCCCACTGTGGGAGTGGGAAATAGAGTCCAGGGCTGTCCTGGTCACCCCATCGCAGAGATCCCAGAGCGTCCCGAGGAACCCTTCCTGCCGCCTGTGTCTGCCAGAGAGCGGCTGTTTCCCTCATTGTCTCCCCTTGGCTGGGGCACGACGGCTTTGACAAAGGAAGCCATCGATTGGCTGCAGTTCAAGCCCCATTACCCTTTGTTAAAATTACTACTTTGTGGTTTTTTTAAACCAAAAGATGCACACTGGATCCTGGCCATACTGAGTAATTAGACTTCGAAACCCATTTTACAAATACAGCCTCTTCACAGGGTGGGGGCAGGGGGACCCCGGACGCGGAGGCTCCTGCCCACGTGGGCTTTGGTTTCTCTGTCCCAGCAGCAAAGACTCCTCGCCTACCCTGGCCTCCAAGGTGGACCAGCTGGAAGGCATGCTGAAGATGCTGCGCGAGGACCTGAAGAAGGTAAAGCCCACAGCCCCAGAGCCAGAAGGCCTTCCTGCACACGTACAGAGAAGCCCTCCGCCCGGCCCTTTGGCGGAAGCCACTGCAGCTTCGTCACCGTTCTCGCCTGACACTCCAGACAGCCCTTATTAACAAAGACTTGAAAATGCACGCTAACGTAGTCACGTCCCAAGCGAATCCTACAGCGGGTCGTCTTAACCCTGTCTCTTGGGCTTGGGGCATCTTAGCGCCCGGCCCTAAGCTGGTGTCCAGGTGTTGGGAGCACAGGGTCAGAGCCGGGCCAGGGGGGCACAGGGCTTGGGGCATCTTAGCGCCCGGCCCTAAGCTGGTGTCCAGGTGTTGGGAGCACAGGGTCAGAGCCGGGCCGGGGGGGCCAGGGCTTGGGGCATCTTAGCGCCCGGCCCTAAGCTGGTGTCCAGGTGTTGGGAGCACAGGGTCAGAGCCGGGCCAGGGGGGCACAGGGCTTGGGGCATCTTAGCGCCCGGCCCTAAGCTGGTGTCCAGGTGTTGGGAGCACAGGGTCAGAGCCGGGTCGGGGGGGCCAGGGCTTGGGGCATCTTAGCGCCCGGCCCTAAGCTGGTGTCCAGGTGTTGGGAGCACAGGGTCAGAGCCGGGCCAGGGGGGCACAGGGCTTGGGGCATCTTAGCGCCCGGCCCCAGGTGGGGTGTCCAGGTGTTGGGGGCACAGGGTCAGAGCCGGGCCAGGGGGGCACAGGGCTTGGGGCATCTTAGCACCTGGCCCCAAGCTGGGTGTCCAGGTGTTGGGGGCACAGGGTCAGAGCCGGGCCAGGGGGCACAGGGCTTGGGGCGTCTTAGCGCCCGGCCCCAGGTGGGGTGTCCAGGTGTTGGGGACTCAGCCTTGGGGCGTCTTCGTGCCCGGCCCCAGGCGGGGTGTCCAGGTGATGGGGGTGCAGCCCTCAGTGTGTCTCCCCTGTGCTCTGCTCTCCAGGAGAAAGAAGACAAAGCCCAGCTGCAGGCAGAGGTGCAGCACCTGCGCGAGGACAACCTGAGGCTGCAGGAGGAGTCCCAGAGCGCCTCGGACAAGCTGAAGAAGTTCACAGAATGGGTCTTCAACACCATCGACATGAGCTAGGGCAGGCCCGGGAGGCGAGGCAGGGCAAGCCCCTCAGAGCGCTGCCCCGCCCCTGCCTCGCCCCCTCCGGCCTGCACAACCAACCGCAGCAGATCAGCAGTCCTCACCTGCCTTTTGTAGAAAAGAAAAAACAAAAAAAATTTTAAAGAGTAAAATAAAAGTTTAACTGCTAAAATGTGAATGTTTTTATTTTTTTGCACACTATCTTTACCTGTTATGTATTTAAAGAGAAACTGGGCCGAGGCCCGGGGCCCCCTGGCCCATCTGCCTATCTCCACCGCTTCCTTATCTACTTCAGGTGACCCCAGCTTTCCCCGTTTCCCCGACAGATGTCACTGCTCCTAGGACAAGGCAGGGTGTCCTTGTCTTCTCACCGGGGGAGTGAGGAAGGGTACTCGCTTACCTCCTTTCCTAACATGTCTGGCGAGGAAGGTGCCAAGAGAGCACCCTCCGCCCGGAGTGGCTCGTGCACCTGCCCCCCAGGCCACAGCAGACTCCGGCCTCCTGGAAGCGCTGGTCGGGAAAGCCCCAGGCGCCTTCCCTGGCCTGCGCTGACGGCACCTGCTGCCCCGGCCTCTCCCCTGGGCAGGGTCCCAGAGCTGCCCTCACAGCTGGGTCTCGTCTCTGGCTGAAGGGAGCAGCACCTCATTGGAATCAAGTCCCAACAGTTCACTTCCCCCAGAGTGAAACCTTATACCTGTGTTCATTTTCGGCCAAAAGCGTATATTGTTTTTGTTTGAAATGTTTCGAGATAAAAATGTGGCACAATAGTATTTTTTAGCCTGCTCAAAATGACTTCCTAAATTACTAAATCTTCCTCTCCAAATCAAGGCGTCACTGGTATTTGTAACTAGGAAAAAACCTAGCGGTGACGGGGCAGTTGTGAGTGCGCCTGCTTGCCTGTTAAGCAACGGCTGCTCACCAAGTGGCCTCTTGACAAGCTGCGCGGGGCCTGTGGGACCCCAGCACGGTCTCATCCGCGCCCTCTTGTGGTCATCCCGAGGATTCTGCCACAGGAATCCCTGGAGGCCGTGCTGATTCTCCCAGCCAGGGACACAGGCTGCTTTGGGTCCTCACAGCTGTGGCGCGCAGACAGAGGGCCAGAAGAGACCCCTGGTTTCTCGCCCTCATACTTGTCACTCAGCTGCCGCCTCTGCCTCTCCGGTGGCCACCCTGGTCTGGGGGGTTCAGGCACCAGCTGGCTCCTCTCCAGGAAACGCAGGAGGATTCCCTCCTCCCCCGCCCCTTCCCCACCACCAGGTTTTTATGCTACAGTTTCATTCATGATTGTGATTTTCCCATGGGATTTTTTTTTTTTTTTTGGTGACATTTCTATCATGGAAATAGGAAGATTTCGGAATGCTTTGTAAAGATTAACCGTCTGTCTCTTTCTCTGATTTGTATGAAGGAGATTGTACATTGCCTGATACCTATTTGTAAATGAGAAACACTGCTAACATCCAAGCATTCTGAAGTCTGGCTTACCTTTCTGAGTTTAGTTTTCATTTTGTTTTACCTTTTGTTCGGGGACTTGGGGCAAGCTATTTATTAGAGTTTTGCAACAGAATTCTTGTTTGAAGCCTCTAAAGACTACTTGTAAAATTCAGACAATAAAATTGATTTTAAACGCTCTTTTAAAATGCATTGGTCTTATTTCGTGAAGCATCCTTTGAAACACCACTCAGTCCCTTTGGCCCTCCTTGCAGCCCAGGGTTTTCGTCAAGTCCATGAACACCAGATAACTGTCTGTGCCTTTCAGACCCAGAAGAAGCCCTTTTGCCCTCTGTCTGCCCGTCCGCAGAGAAGCCCTGGTTGCAGTCTCTGCTTCTGAGCTCACACTCACAGAGCGCCTCGCAGTTACTTCCCTCTTGGCCGCCCCCGTGTGGGCTTCCAGTAAGGACACCGATTCCTGGACCACCGAATGCACCACCCTCTCCCCACCAGCTCTCGGTGTCAGATGTCAGGCGCCCCAGGAGTACAAATGCCTGCTAACAGTCAACTGTGCAGAATATAATTAGAGAAGTTAATTTACTCAGGGAAAAAAAATCAGTGCAGCCGTTTTTAAAACTCCAACCTGGGGACTGCACTGTGGCATAGTGGGTGAGGCTGCTGCCTGCAGTGCCGGCATCCCATATGGGCACTGGTTCTAGTCTCAGCTGCTCCACTTCCCATCCAGCTCTCTGCTGTGGCCTAGGAAAGCAGTAAAAGATGGCCCAAGTGCTTGGGCCCCTGCCCCCAGGTGGGAGACCCAGAGGAAGCTCCTGGCTCCTGGCTTTGAATGGGCCCAGCTCTGGCCATGATGGCCATTTGAGGAGTGAACCAGCGGATGGCAGACTTCTGTCTCCTTTCTCTGCACCTTTGCCTCTGCCTCTCTAACATTGCCTTTGAAATGAATAAAAAAAAAAAAAAAAAAAAAAAAAAACCTCTACCACAGCACTGTTCCTCTCCAGTAGTGCAGCTAATTGAGAGCCAGCAATATTTTCTTCCTTTTATTCGCTCCAGCAGTTCTACAAATTCTAGAATGACAAGACCAGAATGAGACTGGATGCCTCAAGATATTCAAAGACGACAAACAGGTCTGTTAGACTGATTGTATTTTTTTAAGTGTTATTTAAAGAGTTACACAGATGTGTTTCTGTGTGGGTGCAAACTGTTGAAATCTTAATATACACTAAATTGATCTGTATATAAAGATAATTGAAAGTGAATCATGATGTGAATGGGATGGAAGAGGGAGAGGGAGATGGGAGGGTTGCGGGTGGGAGGGGAAGTTATGGGGGAGGGGGAAGCTACTGTAATCCAAAAGCTGTACTTTGGAAATTTATATTTACTAAATAAAAGTTAAAAAGTAAAAAAAAAAAGTTACACAGAAAAAAGGAGAGGCAGAGAGAGATCGGTCTTCCATCCACTGCTTCACTCCCCAGATGGCCGCAACGGCCCGAGCTGCACCGATCAGGAGCCAGGACCTTCTTCCAGGTCTCCCACATGGGTGCAGGGGCCCAAGGACTTGGGCCATCTTCTACTGCTTTCCCAGGCCATAGCAGAGAGCTGGATCGGAAGTAGAGTAGCCGGGACTAGAACTGGCACCCATATGGGATGCAGGCACTGCAGGTAGCAGCCCTACCTGCTTGCCACAGCACCGGCACCACAGACTGTCCTGATTTGGAGGGTCTTTTATAATTATTGTTGCTATTGGTTTGGGAGTTCCTGGGGGAAGAGCCATTGGCTTGGCTTGATGGAGGATCTTCACCCGGGTGCTGACTGCAGAGGCCAACTGCTTGTGCTACACACCTGCTGCGGGTGCAACCTGAATTGGGTCACTGCCGCCTTAGATTCCGATAAAGGTGATGGCTCAAGGGCAAAGGAAACGGGCCCAGCAGCCTGGGCAGTTTTCCTCCAATTGTAGGGCAAAGACCTGAACCCAGATCCCGATCTCGCAGCGCAGTGGTCCAGCAACTATCCAGAACCACTTCCCAGTATGAACGAAAAGTGTACACCTTGTTCAAGCCCAGAGAACCAGTAAACACCGGGCGGGCATGTTCACCAAGAACTGGGTGGTTTGAAAGCGCGATACCTCGGCTGACCTTGCATGTGCGCTTCCCACGTAAGAATGTTGAAACGATGGATCCGTGCCTAGGAGTCATGCTGTGGTGACAAGAACATGTGACTTAGGCTGGGCTCAGATTCCACCCATCTGTGTCCTTGGGCAAATGACCTAATCTGACCACGATTGCATCATCTGGTCAACGGCAGCAGCCCCTTGTTCGAGGTACTAAAGGTGCCTGGGTGTCAGGCCAGGAAATCAAAAGCTGCACACTCAAAAAAAGATGTTTTCCTGTGTGGCCCAAGGTCTTTTTGTTTGTTTTCCAGGAGAGAGTCCTGACTCACAGCAGAATGGGATGGGACAGGCAGAGGGAATTCCTCTGCTTGGCTTAGTATCAGTTGGGTGCGTTTAACCCTGGTATCTTAGCACGGCCCTTCTCAATCTTGAGCTCAGGTCAGGATCCCAAGGAGAGTTTGGTACACCTCCAATCCTTGGCTACAACCCCGGAGCTGCGATTCCAGGCCTTGCACTTGCTACAAGTTCCCAGGTAACCTGGGCCTCCCTTTGGAAGTGGGGTTTGGAGGACGGGGTTAACAGGAGGGCGACCACAAACAGCAGCAGCAAGGGGAACAGGTGCAGGGACCTCCTGCGTGTCCACACCACTGTAGGGGCCTGCTGCGCACCCTGCACACCCTGCAGGGGATCGGCTTCAATGGTAGCAACAGTTCAGCCGCCTGCAAAGTAGACTCGAAACTCCCTTTTCGGCTTCACTTGCAGATTTCAGATCTCTTCGTTGCCCCATGGGGCTGGGATGCCGTCACCATTAACTATAGGAGAAGACATCTTGAGGTCGGGTCTGGTCTTGAGGGGTTTATTCTGGTTTTTGCTTTGTTTTCATTTTTACAGGAAACCCTGGCCCTGTGCAAAAAGTAACTCCGTCCCCCCGAGACAGACTGGAGCCCACTTTGTCGTCATCTGAACTCCTGAGAGAACACGGTGGCCGTCCTGTCACTGATGAAGAGGACCTGGAGCAGGTGAACCAGCCGGAGACCTGCACGCGCTAAGCACACACCGCAGCCCCGGCTTCAGCAGGATTCCTGACCCTCGGGTCCTCGGCAGTAAGGAGGCGGCAGCAGCTCAGACCCCTCGTCGCGGGCCTTGCAGGGTACAGGCCACCTTCTCCCCTGCCCTGGTGCCAGGGATTGACGCAGAGGGTGCTGGGCAAACAGATGCACACCTTTCGGGGCTCTGCAACAGCTCACAGCAGTCTCCAGGAACCTAGCAGACTATCACTTCCACACCGGCCCAGTCCATTACTGCACTTCAGTGTCCCGGCTGCACGGTAGCTCATTTTCTTTGCTATTACCCAGAGTAAAGAAGAAAGGGGGTGGGGGCAGCGCGGAGGCGTAGCAGGTAAATCCGCCGCCTGCAGCCAGCATCCCATGTGGGTGCTGGTTCAAGTCCCAGCTGCTCTACTTCCCATCCAGCTCTCTGCTTTGGCCTGGGAAAGCAGTAGAAGATGTGCTTGGGCCCCTGCACCTGCGTGGGAGACCAGGGGAGGCTCCTGGCTTTGGATCGGCGCAGCTCTGGCCATTGTGGCCATTGCCATTTAGGGAGTGACCAGCAGATGGAAGACTTCTCTCTTCCTCTGCCTCTCTGTAACTCTGCCTTTCAAATAAAACATATTTAAATAAAATAAAATGGCAGAACTCATCCCATGTTTAAAAAAAAGAACAACCAGCAGCAGCAGCAAAGGGAAGAAAGCAAGGGTTCCCCGAGCAGAGAGCTACACCGGCGGGTTCCTTCTCCTCTGCTGCCGCGGCCCCTTCCTTGCGCTCTGCCTGCCCTGCCTGCGCCTGCCCTGCCTGCGCCCTCCCTCAGGTCGAACTTCTTCCATCCATCTCTGCACCCGAGTCGTCACGCTGGGGGCCCGGGAGATCTCGCCTCCCTTCCCCTCATCACAGGCTCGTTGCTCCGTCTCTCAGCTGCCTTCCATTACTTTCCCTAAATGAGTGCGGCTCGCTGCGCTGTTCAAACGGCACCTCTGCAGGCACAGCGCCGCCTTCGGGCGCACGGCCCTTTGTACCCCGCAGTCCCCACCCCTTGCAACCCCTTTTCAACCAGAGAATGAATCTCCCAGACAAAACGTCCTGAGCTCTGGGTGCCTTGCTCCCTGTCCACGGACACATGCTTCCCTCCCGGGGTCTCACGACACATTGCACAGGGGCAATTTCCAGGCCTTAACCCAAGGGCTTCGTTCTTTTAAATGGGCTGCTTGCCCCCACACCTGTTAGATCCAGCAGCTCATCCCTGAATCATGAGTTCATCCAGCCACATCTCTCCCAGGCATTTCTGTAACTCGGCATTTAAGGGAAGCTTCATGCTGTGGCCACCTGCCAATCAACGCCAGCTCCCTGTGTGCCAGAAGTGTAATGGCTTGGAAGGGTACGGTTCTGCACTCCAACACCACTGCCTCCACCCTGCCTTGAGCTCTCTGCACACATTTAGGGAACCCAGTAAGTAGACATTAGAAAGGGGTGTCCTGTAGCTCCCATCATCCGACCCAAGGAAGCCATTTCCTTCCCCCAAACACCCCCCCCAACACACACACACACACACACGTGTGCACACACACACAGTGACCGGTGTTCCTGGGAGTGAAAGATCTTCAGTGTTCTTGAGAAGGGAGATCTGTTCGGATTCAAACAGCAAGCTCTAAGTTTCTAGTAAAGCAGCCTGGGGGTGGTGGATCAGGCGCTTGTCTGAGGGCAAGGTGGGAGTCTACTCTTGAGAAAATACTCTTACGGGTATTTTAAAGCAGTCCTTCGAAGCTTAAACATTGCTCTGCAACAAGTAGGTGCAGCAGACTGAGTGCTGCAGCCCAGCCGGTGTAGACACAGCGAGTTAAGCAGGCTCTGCCAGGAAGCCACGTCCCTGAAACACATTAGCTTCTGCAGCAGGACACCAGCAAGGTGGGGTGTGAGGGTGTCAGCAAAGGTTCCCAAGTCCAGAGGAGATGGCTGGGGCAGGCCCTCACTGCTCAGGGCACTTAAGTATCTGACAAACAGTGTGTGCTCAGCCTTGATGGCTGCTGTCCTCGTGAAGTTTCCCCTTGACAGCAGGGACTCCGTTTTGGTGCACCCGAGACTCCACCTTGAGGAAGCACACACCTCCCCACCCCCACCACCATGATTCTGGTCTCAAACTACCATCTCAAGCACTCAGACAACAGCAGTCCCCTCCATCGCACCTGGCAAAGCACAGAAACCCCCCAGCATGGTCGCTCAGGCGTGGAAGCGGATAGGCTGCACCTGGGTTCATAAGCTTGTAATTCGTCTTTGTCTACATGATCTAGGCCAATACCTGGATTTACGTCAAGATTGATTAAAATTGTTAAGATTGTAACTAGTATTGTTAAGATTATAATTGATATTAGTTTTACACAGGCTTTAGGTCAGCTTGACCCTAGTAACCATGCGTTTCCCCTCCCGATTTTGTGGTTTCTGCCTTTATAAGCCCTGTTGCTTTGGGCTTCGGGGTCAAGAGTTCTTTAAGGCATGAGCCCACTCTCCACCGCCGGCAACAAAGGACCATCAAATTGTATCAGTGTGTGGTGCGCCTCTGCACTCGCTCAGGCACAGCGGCAGGACCCAGGTTACGTGGCGCCGACTTCCTGCGCTCGGTGCTGACCGAGTGGTCTCCGAGCTTGCAATGAGGCGGCCCAGGAGCCCCTCTGCAAAGACACCACTCTCTGCTCTTAGGAGCCCCGGCTGGGAGTCGGCCAAGACCAGGGGGGAGCTTCCAGGCTCACAGCTCCACGGCCCAGGCCAGGAGTGCCCTCCTCCCACGCCACTGCCACGAGGCCACCCCCTGCATTTGGGCACACCCGGCGCCGAGGGACCCCTGGTTGGACTTCAACTCTTAACTCCCCCTTTTCCTCCGGGAAAACCCACTTCCCTTTCCCTCTTCGCCACTTGGCCCAGTCCCCGTCACTTCAGATTGCACAGGGCTCTCTTCCACGGCAATGACCATGACCACACCGGACAAGCTCCACTCCTCCCAACACCATTTCCTCCCTGGGGTAAAACATCCGACCTCTCAACTTCTCCCCGGATGTCATGACGTCCAGCCCCCCTCCCCCCACACATAATCACATACAACACAGATGATGCACACCAGCAAGTCCTCGCAAGTCCTCGCTGCCAACACCCCCACTTTACAGAGCAAGACGCCGAGCCCGAGAAACGACAGGAGGCTGGTCTGCAGTCACACAGCTGTCCAGGGTGGAGCTGGGATTCAGACCAGGCCCCCGGCCCCTGAAGCAGCGAGGAACCAGTACTTCCTCCATCTCAGCGGTGCCCACCTGTGAGTCTGCACAGCCAGGCCGCACGGGACCTTGCCCAAGGCACCCCAACCGCTGCACAGTTGGTTCCAACAGGGCCAGGGGATAGGGACGGTGACTCAGTGTCCCTGAAGGGAGGGGGCCACTTCTGGGGGCTCTTGGAAAAAGGGACCTCCAGAGTGAGTTCATTTTTTTTTCAATTTTTGACCATTTTCAGAATACAGTGTCATCACCCAAGGTCCAAAATCATTTCAACAACACATTAAATATAATTGGATGTTAAAGATCGGTCTGTCAACACAATGCCTGTGACGCCACATTTGCCCGTGGCGCTCTCTTGAAAAGCCACCCTCATGCCTTAGCGGCCACCAAGGCCTCAGCTCTGCCTCCCGGACTGTGAGCGGTGCGGAGCCCACACAGTATGGGCGCACAGTCAACAGCTGTGAGGGCCTCAGGGGGGCCGGCTCAACCTTGACCCAGTGCTGAGCGTGATCACTCCGAGTGAGGTGCAGCAGCGGCCACACGCGCAGGGGCCTTCTCCGCTAGGTGCCAGCCAAGTTGGACCATAGGTCTGGGCAGGAAAGACCGGACGTCCCGCCTCCTAACACAGGAGATGTGCTCCCCGCGGGGGAGCCATTCAGAGAGACACCTTCCCGTCCGGTCCTGGGCCAGGGCGGCTCTGAGCTGCCCGAGCAGTGGTTCTCAGAATTACTGCATCGGCACCACCTGGAGAGGTTACTTCAATTCTCATTGAACTCCAGGCTTAGAAACGACAGGGCATAAAGAGTTGATGGAGCTTAAGCTGCTGCCTGCAACACCGACATCCTCTTTGAGCACTGGTTCAAGTCCCAGCTGCTCCACTTCCAATCCAGCTCCCTGCTAATGCACCTGGGAAAGCAGCGGAAAATGGCCCAAATGCCTGGGTCCCTGTCCCCAACATGGAGAGACCCGGATGGAGTTCCAAGCTCCTGGCTTCAGCCTGGCCCAGACCAGGGCCCTTGCAAGTCAATTGGAGAGTGACCCAGTAGATGGAAGATCTTTGTCTCTCCGTCATTCTCCATTAACAAACCTTTTCTTAAAAAGTTGATGGGAAATGGAATTTAAAGATAATACAGAGCTCTATCAACTTTTTAATTTAAAGGCAGAGTGATGGGGGAGAGAGACAGAAAGGGAGCTATTCCATCTGCTGGTTCGTCCTCAAATGGCTGCAACCCCCGGCAGAAGCCAGGTGCCTGGTGCTCCATCCAGGTCTCCCACGTGGGTGGCAGGGGCCCCTGTACTTGGGCCATGCTCTGCTGCTTGCCCGGGTGCTTCAGCAGGGAGCTGCATCAGAAGCAGAGCAGCTGGGACTTGAATCAGGGCTCCCATCTGGGACGCCAGCATCGCAAGTGGTGGCTTAACCTGCACCACGGTGCCCGCCCTTGTCCATCAGCTTTTTAAAGGCCCCTTGGAGGCCCCAGCTGGAGCATCTTACAAGTAGCTCTCGTGTTTATGGCCTGGGTGGCCATGAAACTGCTCTTTCAGAAACTCTGCCCGTGGCTTTCCAAGCCCTGGGCCAGCTCTTCTGAGCCAGGGAGCAGCAGATTGTGCCTAGGTGTGAGACGGGAAGGTGTTCCCGGGTTTGAGACGCCTGGACGCTCTGCCGCTCTGACCCCACCCTCCCAAGACAAGGGCCGGTGGTTCTCAGCCTTGCCACACCAGGTTTTCCTTTTTGTAACCACGAAGCCTTGCTTAGCCCATGCCAGTTACAGCCTTTGCTTCAAAGCCAGCTTCCCAATAACCTCTATGAGCCACCTCCCTCTACAGGACCAACCGCAACATCAAGTTCACAGTGGGGCCTGAGAGCAGCTCTAACAATCCCCCTGCTGGGTCTGTATCACGACTCCAAAGCTGCTCGCTACTTTCAGTGATCAGAAAGACTTCCAGGTTGATACCCCTAGGTTTGCCTGTCAGGGAACCACACCCCATGGCCCTGCACACAGGAGCAAAACAAGCACAGATCCCAAGTGCAAACCCCAGCAAAAGTCCACAACCCCCACCCCCAACCCCCACCCCCACCCCTGACTGCCAGCCGAGTGCTGCTTCCTGTCTGAAGCCCCGCCTCCAGCCAGCATTCTGGGTACCAACGGCCACCAAAAAGTCAGGACTTAAACAGCCGGTGATTACATACCGCTCCGTGGGCCAGGAACCCAGGCAGGGCTCCGCTGGGCGATCTCTTGCTCCGTGGGGCACGGACTGGAGTGGTTCCGCGGTCCCGAGCTGCCAGCGGGGCTGGTTTGGGGTCCACAGTGGTGCACTCACAACCCCGAGCACCTTGAAGGGGACGGTGGGAGGCTGGGGCCTTCTCCCTCCCCATGGGGTCTCCAAGTCTCTCCATGGGCCCTTCCTAACAGCCACTGGATTCTCAGCTCGGTGCAGACAGCTCCAAATGCGCCAAGTGGAAGCGGCTCATCTGCTTAAAGACTCGGCCCAGAAACGTCAGAGCGTCCCCTCCTCACACACTGTCCAGAGGCAAGGGAAGGTGACCCAGGCCCGTCGGCTCAGGGAGAGGCTTGCTGGAGAATCCGCGCAGCCCCTCGCCTCTCCCAGACTCGGAGATATCCAGGCAGGATCTGGATGGCCGGAGCTTCCGCTGGGGCGGTAACAAGCAGTCGGACACTCACTTCCCCTGGGTGCAGTCACCCCGCTCCTCCCATCATCACGGGGCTGAGGCCTCCATGGGCTTCTGCATGGGTCAGGGAGGCCCGTGTGCGCCTCGCACCTCCCCGGGAGGGCCCCGTGCCTGTGGCTCGCCGGGTGCTGGACTCTTCCCTGTGCCTTTGCTCAAGGCGTGGGCCGGCTGTCCTGCTTTGCCACCAGAAGACAGCAGTGGAGGAAGAGGACGTCCATGTTCAGCCCGGCCCCTGTGTCACCCAGACCCAGAATCTCAACCCAGAAACTCCTTGGAAAAGGCTGAAGATTGTTGGAGGTCTTGGGAGGGCCTGGTGCGACGGGATCCCCAGGCTGCCCTGGTCCAGCCGTGGCTAAGGACCGAAGAAGAGCCAGCTACACCTTCAGCCCATTCCAAGAATGCAAGGTTTGCTCTGTAGCTTGGGCAGCCCCTTAGGACCTCCCCAAGAGGGGCAGTGAGGAGGTAGCTGGTGGGAGGTGGGAGGTGGGAGGTGCGAGTCCCAGTCCCAGCTGGTGCAGCCAGCGGGAAGTAGCGGCCAAAGCTCCTGGGGCCACTTCCTCTGCTGCCCGGCCACAGGGAAGATCTGTGTCAGACACCAGGTGTGTGGAGCCAGGCCGCCCTCTCCCTGTGGCCGGCAGGTACTGGGAGCAGCCCTGAATCCATCCCTCCAGGCTGGGTGTGAGCGCTGTGCGGGAGGCCTCTGGGCTTAATCCTCTGATGTCTCCCGGCTGGGCTCAGATCCTTAACTTGCCGGGAAACTGACTGCGAGGGGGAACAGGAAGTGACTCAAGAAAAGCCTTCAGCCTGGTGTCCGCGCAGGGGCCAGCCTTCCCCCTCCCCCCAGCACTCGAATGCCTCTCAGTCCGCCCGCCCTGTCCCGCCGCTCGCTGCTTCCACAGCGCCTGTGACGGCTGGAGGGCAAGGTTGACCACTGTCCCAGGCTAAGGACAGCTGCCCGTGTCCACCTGCAGTGTGTCCCCCCTCTCCCCTTTGGCTGGCTGCTCTGCAGAGCGGTGATGCGAGGGGTCCCCGTGGGGGACGCAGAGAGGCGCCAAGGACAGACTGTTCTACCTCCAAGGCAGGAACAACAAAATCCTTATGGCCTCCCTGGAGGCAAAGGGATCTTGGTATGAAGACTCTGCGTTGGCCGGCGCCGCGGCTCACTAGGCTAATCCTCCGCCTAGCGGCGCCGGCACACCGGGTTCTAGTCCCGGTCGGGGTGCCGGATTCTGTCCCGGTTGCCCCTCTTCCAGGCCAGCCCTCTGCTGTGGCCCGGGAGTGCAGTGGAGGATGGCCCAGGTGCTTGGGCCCTGCACCCCATGGGAGACCAGGAAAAGCACCTGGCTCCTGGCTCCTGCCATCGGATCGGTGCGGTGCGCCGGCCGCAGTGCGCCGGCCGCGGCGGCCATTGGAGGGTGAACCAACGGCAAAGGAAGACCTTTCTCTCTGTCTCTCTCTCTCACTGTCCACTCTGCCTGTCAAAAAAAAAAAAAAAAAAAAAAAAAAAAAAAGACTCTGCGTGGATTTCAGAACTGTTTTCCAGCGTAGCAAATTTACCTTCCCATTTTATCTTTTCCACAAGCGTCTAAACAAATCATTGACTCGAGAGGCAGAGAGCTAGCTCTTCCACGCCATGGTTCACACCCCTAAAATGCTCAGAACAGCCGGAGCACGGCCGGGAGCCCCCAGGGCTCCACCCTGGTCTCACACATGACTGGCAGGGACCCGACCACTGATCCGTCGTTTGCTGCCTGCCTGGGTGTGCATTAGAAACCGGAATTGGAGCAGAGCTGGAGTTTGAACCCAGGCATTCCGATACGGACGTGGGGCGCCCAAACAGCAGCCTAGCTACCACCCCCAACGCCCAGCCCTGCATGAACTTTCTGAAGTATCCCTGAACTTGCAATCAGTCTAGCTGGGCTGCCAAGTGTACAGAAGCATCACGTGTGCAGTATCAGACCCTGAATATTCATAAATATTCATGAAGCCAAAACTGCACTCTGGGGGGAGGGCAGGTCGAAGTGTCGGAAGCAGCGCTGACGTGGTTTCTGGCACTGTGCTGGGCACGCCATGTCAACGACCCTCACGCGGGATAACCCAGGAGCACCAGGTTCCCTGTTTTATGTCTGGGAAGGGCTAAGGAGACGCCAACTCATTCCACTGGGCTTGAACTCAGCTCTGTTGTGGAATCCAGGACCAAGGAGGCCCCCAGCCCCTTGGGCCTGACCCCACCCTCAGGAGCCCCCAAGGAAAGCCTTCAACCCTTTGGAGGTGGCTGCCTTCCCCCCGCATCCGTGGGCTCCCAGCTGCTGGCCACCTTGGTTGTGCCTGCCTGGGTCCAGGGTGGCCCAAGTGGCCGCTGCTCCGGGTCCAGAGGCGGGGACCCTCACAACACAGCCCCACATGGCCACCGTGTTTCTATGCGCTGCCCCCCCCAATGTGAGCTCAGAGGAGACCCCGATGCCGGAGACGTTTCCACGAGTTGCAGGACAGTCCTTCTCCTGTCCACAGGGGCGGTGGGCAGAAGACCGGACACTGATCCCGGGCAGATTTCATCTCTCCACATGGGACGCCTTGGGAGGTTTCCACAATGGCAGCTCAGTCATTTAGCAGAGGGGCTCCCCCTCCAAATGTGTCACATGACAATGCAGTTCATGGGCCGGCACTGTGGCTCCGGGGGTTGAGCCGCCACCTGCTATGCTGACATCCCATGTGGGCGTTGGTTCGAGTCCTGGCTGCACCGCTTCCAATCCAGCTCTCTGCTACTGTACTTGGAAAAGCAGTAGAAGATGACACAAGTGTTTGGGTCCCTGCATCCACGTGGGAGAGCTGGATGGAGTTCTAGGCTCCAGGCTTCAACCCGGCTCAGTTTTGGATGTTGCGGCCTCATGAGGAGTGAACCAGTGGATGGAAGTGCATTTTCTCTCTCTCTCTCTCTCTCTCTCTCTCTCTCTCTGTCACTCTGCCTTTCAAATAAATAAAACCTTTCTTTAAAAAATGTGATTCATGTTCCCCAGGAAGGACACACGGGCACAGATTGGCTGGGGTTGAGGACATGCACCACACAGGCCACCCAGGCTGGGATCCGACATCCTTAACAGGGCCCCCTGCTGAGCCCCGTCCAGCCAGTGAGGAGTCCTTCAGCCCTGGGCTGCTTGTGCCTGGGCTGGATAAAGGCAGAGGCTGACAAACACCATCAGCTGGGATCCCTCCGCCCCCACAGCAGCAGATGGGTAGTTTTCCGGCTCAGTCTCCTGGAACCCGGGTGAAAGCTGAGGGGCTGTGACTGGGACGCCACAGAGGACCAAGAAGGGACCTTGAACAGCGACCAGAGAACCCGCGTGAAGGACGTGGGACAGCGGGAGCACTTCCTAACCCTGGTCAAACCAAACACTTATCGTGGGTGCAACAAGGCTGCGAACCCATGGTAGCTCCTTCATGATACGCATTGTCCATGACCTTTTTGAAATGCTCTCCTGTGTTGGTGCTGAGTTCAAGACATGCACAGCACCTGCCCCAGGACAGCCATGGAGACCAGGCTGGCAGGAGGTGCAAAGAATTAGGCTCCACGGCAGGAGATGCAAGAAACCGGCCCAGGCCGAGGTGCAGCTCAGGAGCAAAGCGAGGCAGCCTCTGCCTCCTGCTGCCGCTTTTACGATTTATTTATTTACTTTGAAAGCCAGAGTTTCAGAGAGGGAGACAGGGTTGGGGGTGTTGTTAGAGAGCATGAGCACCTCCATCCACTGGTTCACTCCCCAGATGGCCACCACGGCCAGAGCTGGGCTGATCCGAAGCCAGGAGCCAGGCGCTTCCTCCGGGTCCCCCACGTGGGTGCAGGGGCCCAAGGACTTGGGCCATCCTCCACTGCTTTCCCAGGCCATAGCAGAGAGCTGGATCGGAAGTGGAGCAGCCGGGACTCGAACTGGCGCCCATATGGGATGCCGGCACTGCAGGCGGCGGCCTTACCCGCTACGCCACAGCGTGGCCCCTGCCCCCTGCCGCTTGAGTCATTTCCGCCTCGGTTCTGGTTCACTGCTCTGATCCAGGCCAGGCCCTTCTGGGAACTGCAGCCTGAAGCATGCAGGTGCCTTGCTTTAAGAACTACTTTCGAGCCTAGAAGCCGTCCACACCCTGCATTATGGTGTCTGGGTTCAGCTCCCGGCAGCTCTGGCTCCTGCCACGGGGCGGGGCCGCAGTGATGGCCCAGCGGAGTTCCTGCCACTCACACAGGAGGCCCGGAGGTAGTGCCCAGCTGTTGCAGGCGTTTGGGTGTGTTCTTTGACTCTCGCAAAAAAAGCACATTTAAAACAATCAGGTATTATCAGAGAGTGGCTGAGGGGCCATTTGCTTCATTTGCACAAGGAGCTTGGGAATGAGGACTCAGCGCCTCCCACACCTCCCACATCTCCTACAACTGTGCACACCTCACACACCTGTGCACCTCCCACACCTGCACACCTCCCACACCTCTGTGCACCTCCCACACCTCTGCACCTCCCACTCCTCTGCACACCTGTGCACACCTCCCACACCTCTGCACACCTCCCACTCCTGTGCACACCTCCCACACCTGTGTACACCTCCCACACCTCTGTACACCTCCCACACCTGTGCACACCTCTGTACACCTCCCACTCCTGTGTGCACCTCCCACTCCTGTGTGCACCTCCCACACCTCCCACACCTCTGCACCTCCCACTCCTCTGCACACCTGTGCACACCTCCCACACCTCTGTACACCTCCCACTCCTGTGCGCACCTCCCACACCTCTGTACACCTCCCACACCTCTGTACACCTCCCACTCCTGTGCACACCTCCCACTCCTGTGCACACCTCCTACTCCTGTGCACACCTCCCACACCTCTGTACACCTCCCACACCTCTGTACACCTCCCACTCCTGTGCACACCTCCCACTCCTGTGCACACCTCCCACAACTGTGCACACCTCCCACACCTCTGTACACCTCCCACACCTCTGTACACCTCCCACTCCTGTGCACACCTCCCACTCCTGTGCGCACCTCCCACACCTGTGCACACCTCCCACTCCTGTGCGCACCTCCCACTCCTGTGCGCACTTTCTCGGACGAACCCTTCAGAGCCGGCCAGAGGGTGAAGTCCCTCTGATAAACCCAGCAGTGAGGGACAGAAGCGCGGGGCGCGGACCCAGGCTCTCAAGGAAACGCAGCATACCCTCGAGGTTCGCTCTGCCCCTCACAGGCGTTCGCCAAGGAAAACCGGGCCCAGGGGCCGGCACCGCCCTCCGGGAGCCCCGCGCAGCTCCAACAGCAGGCAGCTGGCGCCCTCTGCCGTCCGCGCCCGGACTTGCCGCCGGGGACGGCAGGCCCCGCTCGCGGCGGCTGCTCGCGGCTGGACTTGGAGTACAGAGCCCTCAAAGCCAGAGGAATCCGCCCGAGTGCTGGCGTGAGCTGGAGGGCCATTCCGAGGGAAGAGGGCGCTCAGCTGATGGTCCGCGTTTTCTCTGCCCAGAGCCTCTTAGGCAAAACGTCCGTTGCAGCTCAGGGGACAGCACCGGGACTGGGCCACCGGCTCCTCCAACAGGGAACCGTCTACACCCCCCAACCCCGGGCGGCACGGTGCCTACAGGCAAAAGCACCAGTGGCGTTGACCCTAAAAGTGACTTCCATGGGGCCGGTGTTGTGGCACAGCGGTTTAAGGCACTGCCTGCCATGCCAGTCACAGTGCAGGTTCGAGTCCCAGCTGCTCTGCTTCTGATCCAGCTCCCTGCTAATGCACCTGGGAAGGCAGCAGGATATGGCCTAGTACTGGGGCACCCACATGGGAGACCCAGACGGCGCTCCTGGCTCCTGGCTCTGGCCTGTCCCAGCCCCGGCTGTTGTGGCCATTTGGGGAGTGAACTAGCGGATGGAAGAATTCTCTCTCTCTCTCTCTCTCTGTAACTCTGCCTTTCAAATGCATAAAAATAAAATTTTTTAAACAGTAAGATCCGGAAGAGTCGAGGGCTGTCAGATAAGTGGGTCTCCTGTCTACCCCTCCCCAGGCTGGAGCTCTCCTCCCTGGGGGGAGGGAAACATTGCCACGTGGTTGCTGAGTTCATAGAAGAAAACGGGTGTAAGAGGCATTACTTATTAGGATGC
Organism: Oryctolagus cuniculus; assembly: GCF_051225735.1. Classification (NCBI taxonomy): domain Eukaryota; kingdom Metazoa; phylum Chordata; class Mammalia; order Lagomorpha; family Leporidae; genus Oryctolagus; species Oryctolagus cuniculus. The sequence goes on from NC_142886.1 coordinate 22,432,980, forward strand.
CTCCCTAGGCCATATGGAAGCCCTGGGGTCTGGCAGGGAGGCCAGGTGTGCCTGGCCAGCAGGTGTTCTGGAGCACTATCCCTTCCTGCAACCAAACGACCCTTCACCCCCAGGCAGGAGAGGCACCCTTGTGCCATGGTGTGTGTGTGGGGGGGACCCCGGTGCCTGCATCACCTGACACTCAGCTACAGCCCCTCCTCGGCCCCACTCTGTGTCCTCAAGACCAAAGGGGAGCACCAGGGCTCCTGGAAGGTGTGTAGGGGTCCAGCAGCTGCCGGCAAGGGGCTCAGCCAGGCTCTGGGAGCTGAGTAGGAAGAATGCCTAGGGTGGAGGAAACAAATTAATTTTTTTTTGACAGGCAGAGTTAGACAGAGAGAGAGGGAGACAGAGAGAAAGGTCTTCCTTCCGTTGGTTCACCCCCCAAATGGCCGCTACAGCCGGCACGCTGCGCAGATCCGAAGCCAGGAGCCAGGTGCTTCTCCTGGTCTCCCATGCAGGTGCAGGGCCCAAGCACTTGGGCCATCCTCCACTGCACTCCCGGGCCACAGCAGAGAGCTGGACTGGAAGAGGAGCAACCGGGACAGAACCGGAGCCCCAACTGGGATTAGAACCCAGGGTGCCAGTGCCGTAGGCAGAAAATTAGCCTGGTGAGCCATGGCGCCGGCCAACAAATTAATTTTTAAAAATTTATTTGAAAGGCAGATTGACAGAGAGGGACAGACAGACAGTGATCTTCCATTTGCTGGTTTGCTCCCCAAATGACAACAATGCCCAGAGCTGGGCCAATCCGAAGCCAAGAGCCAGGAGCCAGGAGCTTCTTCCAGGTCTCCTATGTGGGTGCAGGGGCCCAAGCTCTTGGGCCATTCTCTACTGCTTTCCCAGGCTCATTGGCAGGGAGCTGGATATGAAGTGGAGCAGCCGAGACTCGAAGCAGTGCCCACATGGGCTATTTAACCTGCTCCACCACAATGCTGGCCCCTACATAGATTTTAACAACCAGAAACACTATGAATGGGCAAGTTTACTTATCAACAAGCACTCATGTCATTATTAAAACTGACAAGGGAAGACGGGATGAACAGCCGACAGTCAAGCCATCCAGAAACAGATGCTAGCTGACAGCGCGACACCCACGGACATCCATGGATCCCCACAGAATTTCCTAGAAACGATTTTGAAGTCTGATGCTAACATAGCCAAGATGTGCAATCTGGGCAAAAATGTTAAAAGTAGGCCTTCGGGGGCCAGCACTATGGTGTAGCAGGTAAAACAGCCACCTACGGTGCCAACATCCCATGTGGGTGCCTGTTCGAGTCCCCGCTGCTCCACTTCCCATCCGGCACCCTGCTATGGCCTGGGAAAGCAGTGGAAGATGGCCCAAGTCCTTGGGCCCCTGCACCCATGTGGGAGACCAAGAAAATCCTGGCTCCTGGCTTCGGATCAGCTCAGCTGCGGCTGTTGTGGCCAACTGGGGAGTGAACCAGCGGATGGAAAACCTCTCTCTCTCTCTACCTCTCTTTCTCTCTCACTCTCTCTCTCTCTCTCTGTAACTTTCTCTTTAAAAAAAAAAGTAGGCCCTCTCTGGGATGGAACTCACAATGAGTTGGTGAATGATGGAGTGGGAGCGGAGAGGCAGGTCTTCAGGCAGCTCTTGAGCCACTGGTTGGGATGCTGTGTCCCAGGTCCAGAGTGCCTGGGTTCAAATCCTGGCTCCGCTCCAGAATCCAGCTTGCTAGTGCACACCTGGGCAGCAGCCGTAATGGCTCAGGTAGCTGCATCCCTGCCGACCACTTGAGATTCCTGCATTGAATTTCTAGCTCCTGGCTTTGGCCTGGCCCAGCCCAACCTGTCACAAGGATTTGGGGAGTAAACCAGCAGATGGGAGCTCTCTCTCTGCCTCTGTGTACTTCCATATAAATCAAATAAATAAAATCTCTTTAAAAATGAAAAGAAACCCTGCATATATCCAAAGGAACTAGACTGTACTAAGAACAAAGGTTATGCTAAAATAACCGTCACATTAAATGAGGAACTTCAAAATGCTCACGGAAAAATGGAATGAAAAGCTAAGATTACTTTGCTGCAAAAAAGATCTAATAAAACCCATGCGGAGTCTATCATAATGTGTTTTCTATGAATTGTTCCAAGACCATTCATAGATAGTTTAACTAGAAAACAACAGGAAGTTGAAATTGTGTATTTAATTGGCTTTACAAATATTATAAACATTTTTTTGTTTCAAGATAAGAACTAAAAAAAAAAAATCTTGGGGCCAGTGCTGTGGTGTAGTAGGTTAAGCCTCTGTGACACCAGCATCCCATATGGGCACTAGTTCGAGTCCTGGCTGCTCCACTTCCAATCCAGCTCCCTGCTAATGGCCTGGGAAAGGCAGTGAAAGAGGGCCCAGGTGTCTGGGCCCCTGCACCCACATGAGAGACCCGGATGAAACTCCTGGCTGCAGCCCTGGCCCTGCCCCAGCTGATGCTGTGATCTGGGGAGTGAACAGTGCATGGAAGAGCTCTCTCTCCTCTCTCTCTCTCTCTCCCTCCCTCCCTCCCTCTCCCTCTCTCTCTCCCCTTCCTTCTCTCTCCCCTTCTCTGTGTAACTCTGACTTTCAAATGAAATAAATAAATCTGAAACACAAAAACCCTCAGTGCTAGGAGTGGGTTTCAGGCAGAGGTTCCGCGCGAGGGCCTGGTAGGACATAGCTGAGTCTGGCACGGTGGACTGCGCCTTCGTCCTGCCAGCTATTTCAGGTGTAACGGCGAGGTCCGAGGGTACCATGGGTCAGCCTGTCTCAGGTAGAAAACCTCGGGAAATCCTGGGTGGGATCACAAGAGGCCGACAGGATTCCTGTGTGCGCAGGGGCCGTGCGGAGGGGCCTCTGGCCACGGAGAGACCCCAATCTCCCCTCCCTGACATGCTGCATTAGAGGATCTCATGCCGACGCTGCACACTTCTTGTGTGACCACGTGCAGGCTTTCAACATCTACTTGGATCTTCTACGAGACCCAGCGCTCTCCTGGGTCCAGGGCACCGGGCAAAGCAGCCTTCAGAGATTCAGGGACACGGAGTTTCCTGGTCCTTTAGTTTCTCGGGTTTCTCCTGGGACCTGAGCCATCCTCTTCACAGTTCTGGAAGGAAAATGAAAGCGCCAAGGAAAAAGCCCCCTGGACGTCCTGGGTGTTTCTCCGCCAGCACCCTCAGGGCCGGACAGCTCCACTGCTTCTCCGAAGCGTGCACGCGGCGGAAATGTCAGGGCTCTATTTTGTTAGATGTTCAACAGGAGTTTTGTTCCGAGACCAGTGACACTTGCAGAGCCGTCTCTGAGGTGGGGAACCGGGCGTGCGGTGTCCACGTTGCTTTCCTCAGTGTGCGGGTGGGCTGGCCAGGATGGGGACCCGAAGGCACCCTCACGTGGAGAGGCTCCTGCCGTCTCCTAGCAACTGGTTGCTAGTTTGAGGCATCAGGGTGCTGGAGCAGTGTGGAGCTTGGTACCCTGAGAAGGGGCAGGCATTCACTTTCCCCTGGTCAAGGAAGTCATTTTAATAAACATAAGCGCCCCATTGAAGCAGGCGGGGAGGCACCGGAAGAGTTTCCAGAATTTTCTGTGTTATTGTATGAGGGTCCATTCAGAGGTTCATGGGAAATGAAAATCAAAGTTTATTTTGATGCAAACAATTTTTATAATCCATGCATAGTTTTTTTATAGTATGCATTTTTCCATTAATTTAACCTTTTTTAAAAAAATATTATTTGAGGCCGGCGCCGTGGCTCAATAGGCTAATCCTCCACCTTGCGGCGCCGGCACACCGGGTTCTAGTCCCGGTCAGGGCGCCGGATTCTGTCCCGGTTGCCCCTCTTCCAGGCCAGCTCTCTGCTATGGCCAGGGAGTGCAGTGGAGGATGGCCCAGGTGCTTGGGCCCTGCACCCCATGGGAGACCAGGAAAAGCACCTGGATCCTGGCTCCTGCCATCGGATCAGCGTGGTGCGCCGGCTGCAGCGGCGGCCATTGGAGGGTGAACCAACGGCAAAGGAAGACCTTTCTCTCTGTCTCTCTCTCTCACTGTCCACTCTGCCTGTCAAAAAAAAAAAAAATATTATTTGATAGGCAGAGACAGAAAGAGAGCTCTCATGCACTGGCTCATTCCTCAAATGCTCACTAAGCATCAGCCGGGGCTAACGCTGGGAGCCAGGACCTCGGTCTCCACATGGGAGACAGTGACCCAGCTATTGGAGTCATCACCACTGCCTCCCAGGGTCTGCATTAGCAGGAAGCTGGAGTCAGAAGTGGGAGAGAGATTGATTGATTGATTTCATATATTTCATATGCTGGTTCATTCTCCCAAATGCCCACAACAACTCGGACAGGTGCAGGCCAAAGCCAGGAGCCAGGAGCCCCATCTGGGTCTCTCGTGTGGGTGGCGGGACCCAAGTGTTGGAGCCACCGCCTGCTGCCTCCCTGGGTGCACGTGAGCAAGAAGCCGGATCAGAAGTGGAGGCGGGACTCAACACCAGGCTCTTCGACATGGGATGCAGGTGGCTTACCCCACTGCCCCACTATGCCCAGCCCCCGCTCACACCTGCGACGGTTCCATTGGCTCAGCACCTGGGCAGGGTGGAGGTGGTGGTGGTGCAGAGGAGGAAGGATCGCAGGCGAGGCAGGAGACAGAGAGGCTGGGCCCACGTGGAGCTTTGAGAACAACCCTCATGAGAGATGTCCCTGCAGAGCACGCGTGCCCCATGACTGACAGACCCCTCGCCAGGCCCATCTCTAAGACACCATAACCGGCTAAGTTTCTACCCTCTTACCACCGCTGACTGCTGGCTTTGGGGTCAGAGCCCATACAAACCATAATGGTGACTGCTTTCTAGCCAGTCCCCGGTGTCATCTCAGCCCACGTCTGAAGCCATACACCCTCCCTTCAAGCATGGGGAGGGGTTGGGTGGGGGTGGAGGAGACTTTCCAACCTCACAGCTCAGTGAGCGAACCTGTCCCTCCAGGCAGGAGGAGGGAGGTTCAGCTCTCGAGTGCCACGCCCCCCCGCCCCCCAGGATGCAGCGGCTTGGAGCATAGCAGTGGTGTGGGGTAGCAGGACCGGCCATCAGTATTTATAGAAGCAGAGTCCAGGGAAGAGAAACCCTGCAAGGTCAGGGAATCGAGGAAGTGTGGACATTGAGGGTGGGGAGCAGGATGGGCAGCAGTGTAGACTGGGCAGGGTGCAGTTGGTGAAGCTGAGCTCTGCTTTTGGGGAAGCCATGGGAGGCCATGGGAGGCCAACTCTCCCACTGACAGAGACTGGAGAGAGCTGCATCATGGCAAAAATTAGAAAAAGTACAATTTCTTTACTCTGTATGATTTGGTTTAAATATTGTCTGATGGCCCGTCTTCTAGTTGCTTAGTGAAACTGTACATGCGCGCTCTCCTCACTGAGTTATTTTTAGGTATTTTTCAGTTCTAGAATGAGTGTGCACTTGACTTTTTATAGCAAAGGTCTTCAAAAGGCTCATAGAAAGTACATATTATGGAAAAACTATACATGGCTTAAAATTTTTTTTCACCAAAATAAAATTTTCTTTTAATTCCATTTTCCTTGAGTTAAAAAAATACCCTCCTTATATTCTGTTTCAGATGTCTTGCGAAATTCTCTTTTTCACCTCTTTTTTTGAATATATTAATCGTGGTTTCTTAAATGTCCTTGTCCATAAACTAATATCTGCACCATCTCTGGGTCTATTTCTTTTCTTTTTTTAACTTGAGATATATATATATATATATATATATATATATATATATATATATATATATATAAAAAGACACACACAAGGGGGGGGGAGGGAGGGAGGGGGGAGGGAGAGAGAGAGAGAGAGAGAGAGAGAGAGAAGAATCTCATCCACTGGTTCACTTCTCGAATGCCTGCTGCAGCCAGGGCTGTGCTGACGGAAGCTGGGGTGCAGCACCTCAGCTCAGACTTCCCACGTGGGTGGCAGGCATCAGGTTACCTGCGCCACACTGCTGCCTCCCAGGTGCACAGGAGCAGGAAGCTGGAGCCCAGGGGCCAAGCTGGGGCTCGAACTCAGGAACCCCGGCCTGAGACGCCAGGCATCTTAAGCACTGGGCCAAGCCGCAGCTCCTGGTGCGGGGTCTTGGTCCCTGTTGACTTCTTACTCAGTTCACACCCCAAGGGTGCTAAGGTCGCAATGTTGTGTCTTCCCAGAATTCAGATGTTCAAACCTATAACCCCTAGAGTGACACTACTGAGAGGCGGGGACTTTGGGAAGTGAGGGGGTCTCGAGGGAGCCCTCAGCTCCAGCGGAGAGGACGGTGGCCGGCGTCAGCCGTGAGCGGCCGGCCCTCTCTGAGAGTGCTTCCGCGGGAGCCTTGGCGCAGCCTTCCCAGCCTCCAGGCTGTGATGAGTTTCTGACATTTACAAGGGACCTGCTCCACGCGGCCCAGACGCACACAGGGGAGTGAGATGCTCCCCCAAAGCCCTGTCTTCCTTGGAGCTTTTCTCATTCCTTCCAAGAACAAAGTGCCCTCCCTTTATGACTCTTTTTGTTTAAGATTTTTTTTATTTATTTATTTGAGAGTTAGAGTTGCAGACGGAGGGAAAGACAGAAAGAAAAATCTTCCATCTGCTGGTTCACTCCCCAAATGGCTGCAATGGCTGGAGCTGTGCTGATCTGAAGCCAGGAGCCAGGAGCTTCCTCCAGGTCTCCCACGTGGGTGCAGGGGCCCAAGGACTTGGGCCCTCTTCCACTGCTTTCCCAGGCCACAGCAGAGAGCTGGATCAGAGGGGAGCAGCCGGGACTCAAACTGGTGCCCATATGGGATGCCGACGCCACAGATGGAGGATTAACCTACAGCGCCACAGCACTGGCCCCTTTTATGACTCTGCATCTCTTTGTTACAGCAGCACGTTGTGTGACTGTCACTCCCCCTCTCGCGGAGGAACGACACCGGACCCTGCGCTGTTCTTTTAGCCAGGCCCTTCCCGGGTTTGCTGCCGGCCCCCCCACCCCCGCTTTCCCCGCTTCCACGGAGGAGCGGGGCACCACCGGCCGGCTCTCTCAGGGGCTGCTCAGATGTTCCTCAGGTGTTCCCCTTAGATGTTCCTGGTGCATGTTGTCTCTCCTCCTTTATAGTCCTCTTCCACCAATCCCAACTCTGCTGCCCACACGCCGAGCACGCTGCTCTCCTCCAATCAGGAGCGGGATCAGCTCCTGCAGCTCATCAGTCAAACTGGTAAGGCAGCTGTGTGGAAGTTGTTTGCTGTCTCTCAGCGCCATATTGTGGGAGAGCAGATGCATAGAATTAGTCCTAGCAGTTCCAGTAATTTAGTCTAGTCTTGGTTGCTCCCCACAGTGACAATTAGTTAACTGAATGGAAGTCACACCTGCTAGGGCCAGCCTATGAGGACAGGCGCCGTATCGGATTCACTTTATTTCCCCTTGCACCTGGTGTAACATCTGACACAGCCCAGCATGGCATCCCACACAGCCCCAGCACAGCCCAGCACAGCACCAGGAACAGCCCGGCACAGCACCAGGAACAACCCAGCACAGCACCAGGAACAGCATCTGGCACAGATCTGACAAAGCCCAGTGTAGCATCTGGCACAGCACCAGCACAGCCTGGCACAGCATCTGGTACCAGCCCAGCACAGCCCAGCACAGCCCAGCACAGCATCTGACGCCGCCCAGCGCAGTATCCGACAGCCCCGACGCAGCCCAGAACAGCATCGGGCACAGCATCCGGCACAGCCATGGGACCCACCTGAGGTTGGCCTCAGGAAGGGACTTGGGAAGGCCCGAGTATCACCACGAGAGACTTGCTGGTGTCTGTAAAGAATTCCATTTCTTTACCAGCGTTCACTTTTATTAATTTAGGAAGGGCTGCTTAAAAAGTTAACTCTTATTCAACAACATTTTATGTCGATGTTTTTAAGAAATGTTACCTTTCTGGATGACAATGTTCTACACATATGTAGGTATGTAACTACTGTACACACACACACAGATACACAAGGGCACTTAGAAAAGTTTATGAAAAATGGAATTGAAAGAAATTTTGGTGCCATTTTGAAATCAACACTTTTTAAAATAATATGCAATTCCATGAACTGCATGTGTGTGTACACGTGTGTATGCGTGTTGTGTACACATGTATGTATTTTTGAAATAGAACACCTTGGACATGGTGTCACCTCCCAGAGTCTCAGGGCCGTGGCTCAGGACAGGAATTCTTCTCCAGAGCAGTCGGCCACCAGAGGGCCGGAAGCTCAAGCTCCCCTGCATCCGCCTTAGGCAGCTCTTGTGAAGTTCAAGTTCAGGTTTCCTGTCTTCTCCCTTTCCTTACTTATCTGACACTCATCACATCTGCAGGTGTTAGCTCCAAGAGCCAGTCAGCTCTTGGGGGTCTCGTGTGGGCCAGGCTCTCAGCCTTGGGGCATAGACTTCAGGACAGCCGAACAGCGCGACGGCTCCGCCTGTCACTCCAACAGCTGGACCTCTCCCAGGTGCTGCGGGTGGCCGGGGGCTGTGGTGGGGAGCGGCAGAGAAAATTCTGGTTCTGGAGGAGGCTGGAGTCTGTGAAGAGAGAAGGAGCGTGGGGGAGGGACAGGCAGGGTTGAAACCCCCTTGCAGGGGGCCAGCACCCTAGTTCATGTCCATATGGGTGCGGGTTCGAGTCCTGGCTGCTCCTCTTCTGATCCAGCTTCCTGCTGATGGCCTGGGAAAGCGGTAGAAGATGGCCCAAGTCCTTGGGCCCCTGCACCCACGTGGGAGACCTGGATGGAGATCCTGACTCCTGGCTTCAGACTGGCCCAGCCCTGGCCGTTGCCACCGTTTGGGGAGTGAGCCAGCAGATGAAGACCCCTCTCTCTGTCTGTAACTCTGCCTCTCAAATAAATAAAAATCATACGAGAGAGACCCTTGTAGAAGGAAGATAGGGTGTGCACACGTTACTTCTGAGTGGGCTCACACTCAGGGGGGCCTGAATCTTGCACACAGCCCAGCACAGGAGTCCGGCACTGCCGTGTGCACCCAGGGACAGGCTTAGGAATTTAAACAGAGCCCTGTGGGGCAACGACACAAAAGGACTTTGGTTTGTTTTTGTAAAGCAACATGATTTTTATGGTGCTTGTTACTAATTACTAGGGAAATGCGCTAGCTTTGGAATGACGGTGGTAGTTCTGGACAACGTTAAATATGTACAGATGTCGACTGTTTCCAAATTGCATTCTGCGTGTTTTGGGAAAGACCCGTGCTGCAGACAGAGCTCTATCAGTATCTGACACACACAAGGTCGGGAAAGTAAGGGAGGAACACACAGGATTTTGTTCTCCCTCGTATACAAAGCTAAGACGGGGTTAGTACAGAAGCCGAAACAGGAGTGCTTGCTCCATCACATATGAAATACATCGCAGAGTTCTAATAAAAACAAAAGATGGCGTTTTATTGACAAAAGAACGGTGAAACTGATGAAACAGAAGAGAACGGCCAGAAAGACAGAAACCAGGAATAGAACTTGCTAAGACCAGTGTGGTGCCGCAGGTCCCTGAGCACCGGCTTGGCTAGTGTGATACGTGGTGTTGTGCAAAGTGACCACTAGGTGGCGCGCGATACAACTCGGAGCTTACCCAATACCATATAACGACAGACTCAAGACGGATGCAAGAACTGGACATGAAAGGTTAAACTACACAGTTAATAGGAAAAACATGTAGATAATGTTGCTTTGACTAACAGTATGAAACTTAAGGGAAAACTATATTTGTTTAAGTAAAAGTTAAACATTTCTATTTAATAGGATAAGCCAGGCTATGCTGATAAAAGGAGAGATGTCTGCAATGTTTAAAACCAAAAAGGGATGGATGTTCAGAACAAGGTTCTCAAATGTCAGGAGGCATGGTGATCCCTTGGGAATGTTGCTAATAGGCAGACTTCGCTTCAGGAAGTCCCCAGTAAAGTGCTGGATTCGGCAGTTCTAGTGAGCTCCCGGCTGGGTAGCACAGGCCTACCGCATGTGGGTAACACAACTCCCCAAGCTGTTAAGAAAATGATAGAAACCTCAATAGGGAAACAAAGTTTACGAGCACATGAGTTATGGAGAGAAAACTCAAAAGACCGTCAGACATATGGAAGGATGTTCAAACTCACTGATTATCAGATAAATTCAAATTAAGACATAATTCCCCATGCGGCAGAGTGCCAAAAATCAGGAAAGCTTATGCTGGGTGTTTGGCTGAGCCACCCACATTAGAGCACCTGGGTTCAACGTCGGGTGTGGCTCCCACTCTTGCTTCCTGCTGATACAGACCCTGGGAGGCAGCGGTGCTGGCTCAGGTGGTCAGGTTCTGGCCTTCCTTGCGTGAGACCCAGATTGAGGACTCAGCTCTCAGCCCCGGCCTAGGGGCAGCTATTGTGTGCATTGAGGAGTACCCTAGTGGGTGGGAGCTCTGTCTCTCAAATAAATAAAAAGTTAAAAAAAGAAACTTAGAAAGGTTGACAATGTCAGTTATTAATACTGACATTGGGACTACAGAAAACTTCATAAAATGCTCTTGGCAGTACAGACTGGCAAAGCCATTTTGCTGACAAATCTGTTATTATTTGGTAAAATTAAATATATTCTCACCATGTGTACAGCCATTCTAATCCTGGCTAGGAATTTACAAAAAAGTTCTCACCTGGGTTCACAAGGAGACATGCTGATTTGTGAGATGTTTATTAGAATATAATTTATGGTGCAAGGAGCTGGTGTCTCTCCATAGGTCCATACCCCCAGAAGTGGAAAGAGACCCACTTTATAAAGTCCATACTGCTTATCAGTCAGAAGAAGCCAGTGCCCACCTAATCAACCTATAGACTCAATACAATGTTCATCAAAACCCCTGTTGCCTTTTTGGAAGAAATTGTCAAGCCGACCCTAAAATTCACCAGGTAATGCCAAGGATTCCAACAGCCAGTTGTGTAGGGCAGGATGGAGGGAAGGGCTTAGCAATCTGCGGAGACAGAGATGAGGAACAGAACAAGGAGGCATCGCAAGAAACAGAATACACCCCTATTGGAAAGAAGAAGTAAAACTACTTCTCTTTGCAGCTGACATGATCTTGTATATAGAAGCCCCAAATAATTGACTAAAAAACTATTGGAATTAACACATGAGTTCTGCAAAGTTATGGGACGCCAGCTCGATAGAGGAATTCAACCGTGTTTCTAAACACTTGCATGGACCACTCCCAGATAAATTAAGAACACAATTCAATTTATAATAGTATCCAGAAGAATAAGATACATAAGAAACAATTTCACTTAGTGCAAAACCTATACTCTAAAAACAATAAACACGTGGGAAGAATTAAAAGAACTCTAACCATTAAGCCTTTGTTCCATTTGGAGGGAGGTAGAGGGCTTAGTGGTTGATACAAATCATGGAAATGTAAATTAAAGCCACAAAAGTGGCCGGACAATAACAAGTGTGGAGGAACTGGAGTCTAACACATGGCAGACGGGAATGCTCAGAGGCATGGCCGTTTGGGAAGATTGTTTGGCAATTTCCTCTTAAAAAGTGAACGTAAACTCACCACGTGGTCCATCAATTCCACTCCTAGTAGTTACTCAAAAGAAGCCAAGGCGTGTGAGGCAGATTCGTAGCTGCAGGTAGCAAATCAGTGTTCACCTGGGCTGGAGGTGGGAGCAGGTATGATCACAAGCGCAACCCGGGAGGTTTGTGCTGGAATAAATATGTTAAAGTCAGATTTTCTGTGATGGTTTCACAGATGCACCCATTTCCCTAAAGGAAGTGACCTGCATACTCAGAATGGATGACTTTTGCTGTATATAAATCCTATGTCAATACAGTTGTAAAAGAAACAGTAGCAGCAAAGGAGAGAGGTGTGATGGCACAGATGAGTCAGGAACTGAAATGTGTTAGGGTCATTGAATCTCAGTGGTATGATGTTATTCCTTCTACGTTTGTATGTATTTGATACTTTTTAGAATGCAAAGTTAAAAAATAAACCAGTGTATTCTAAGAAAACTAAAAGAGCATCTTTTCTTATGTATTGATTTCTTTGAGAGGTAGAGAGAGAGGGAGGCTCCTGTTCGCTGATTCAGCAATGGCTGGGGCTGGGCCACTCTGAAGCCAGGAGTCCAGAACTCAACCCAGGTCTCCCAGGTGGGTGACTGGGAGCCAACTACTTGCTCCATCAGCTGCCACCTCCCAGGGTCTGCATTAGCAGGGAGCTGGCGTCAGGAGCCCGAGCTGGAAAGCAACCTGGCTACTACAGGGTTGTAACAGGTATCCTAACTGCCAGGCCCAACGCCTGCCCCAGCTAGGAGGGTCCTGTAGCTACAAAATTCATGTGACAGAAAGTCAGTTTAACAGTAAAAACATTCAGATAGGAATCGCACATTGGGACTAATTGCAAATTTTTTTTTTTTTTTGACAGGCAGAGTGGACAGTGAGAGAGAGAGACAGAGAGAAAGGTCTTCCTTTGCTGTTGGTTTACCCTCCAATGGCCGCTGCAGCCAGCGCACCACGCTGATCCGATGGCAGGAGCCAGGTGCTTCTCCTGGTCTCCCATGGGGTGCAGGGCCCAAGCACTTGGGCCATCCTCCACTGCACTCCCGGGCCACAGCAGAGAGCTGGCCTGGAAGAGGGGCAACCGGGACAGAATCCGGCGCCCTGACCGGGACTAGAACCCGGTGTGCCGGCGCTGCAAGGTGGAGGATTAGCTTAGTAAGCCGCAGCGCCGGCATAATTGCAAATTGAAGCTAAGCATTTGAGGTGTCTCAGTCAACTACAATGAAAAAAGAGAAATTTAAAAATTCAGCATCCCATGCCCACAGGCAGGTCTGCATTTAGTCCCCAGACACGTAACTTGGAGAGACAAATAAGAGTGTCCACTGGCTGACCCCAGCCACTCTGTGGGTTGCCTGGCAACAGGCCACCGGGGACCAGTGGCTCTTCTTCCTTGAGAGACCAAGGACCTCACGCAGTCTTGACAGCCCACAAGCTGTCCTGGTGCGGTCAGCGCTGGCTTGCCGGTCCCCTGGACAGGCAGAGCTTCGCTTCGCTCCATCTTCTTGTGCTTGGGCAGCTGCAGAGCAGCACAGGGCCAGGGGATGCAGCGGGCCCGACTCCTGGTCTCTCCTCTGGCGTAGGAGCTGGTAGGCGAGCCCGTCTCTGCTCTTCCTTCCAGAGAGTCTATGTTGTAGCTCTCCCATGCAGCATGTGGGTGCCCCTTCCGGTGATGCCAGACCAAAGCACACAGGGTCAAAGGGCTCCGTTAGGTCATCCTGGGTGTGGCAGCCACAGTTCCTGGGGGCAGGCATCCACCTGGCTGAGGGACTGTGAGTGACTGCATGCCACGGCGGGGTGGCCCTAACCTGAAAGAGGTGTTCTAAGGCTCACGGCTGCTCAGCCCATACGCTCCTTCATTTTCTGGAAGATTCTTTTGAGCTCTAAGAAGGAAGGAGGACGCCAGAGAGTCCGAGTCTTCCTAACCACTGAGGTCAGAGATTCACTGATCGGCCATGTGCCTGCTGGGGCCATGTAGCAGAGAATCGGCCACGGCACAGGAGTGGCCCGAGCTCTGGATGCCATTCCCCGTGGCCCGAAGCTCGGAGGAGTCCAGAGGAGCGTGTGTGAACCCAGAGCCGGTGATGACGGGGGTATCCGCGAGACCCCGGAGCACTGTGCCTGCCCACCCACACGGGGGAGCCTTCTCTGCACCCCTGTGATCTGGGGTTCCCCGGCCACTTCACTGTTGTCCCATGACAAGCCTGAGCCTCTTGGGGGGCCCCCAGCACCATGTCCTTGACTCAGAGTGCGCCATGTGAGTGAACCCTGACAGAGACACTGCCACCTGCCTTCCCTGTGCCCAGGAGGGGTGGGGGTGGGGAAGCATCCTGAGAGGTGGTTAACCGTCTTAGCTGATCAGTACCTCGGGTCAGAGCAGAAGGGCACAGCCAGATAAGAGTCCACGTGTGTGGCAGCGACAGAGGGGGACAGGTCAGTGAGGAGGCAGAGAGGCTGGCCACCCAAAGCTCCTCTGTGACGAGGAGTGAGACAGACTTAGAGGAGGTCTAGGCTGCTGTGGGCTCTGGGACCCCCCTGCCTGCCTGGGCTTGGAACCACATCAGTCCCAGTGCCAACCCTGGAGCCAACGACAGCAACATAGAAGACAGAGGTCCTGCTGTGGTCGTGCAGGGTAGGGAGGGGGCTGATGAGACATCCTGCGCCAGGCACGTGCTAAGCAGGGGGTTCTGGGGTGCAGTTGTCTGGGGGATTCTGGTTTCTTAAGACCTCCTTGTTCCAGGTTGCTGTCCCGGCTGGAGTGATCTTCAGGGCGGACACTGGTTTACAAGGAGGACAGTGTGATGCCCACATAGCCTCTGTTAGGCTGGGAAGGCACTGCAGTTGGAGCTAAGCCCGAGGGAGACCCTCCAGCTGTGAGGCCCAGTTCTGGGGCCTTGTGCGGGGTGAAACAGGATTAATCCTCACCATCATCGCAGGAGGTAGATGAACTTCACTTCCAGATGAGGAGCTAAGGGGCAGAGGTGTGACGAGTCCAGGCAGTGCAGGCGATGAGCAGAAGGATGTAGGTGTTCAGAAGGAGTCTCTGGTCCCACAGATGGACAGATGTGGGAAAGACACATGGACTCCATATTGCATAACGGTGCTGCCTCTCTATCTCACCTCTGCTGGTCGTCAGGAGAGCTGGGCGGTGAGTGGGGTAAGGTTCATGAAAGTACATTATGCAGTCAGATGACCTGAGTTCAAACCCTGGCCCTGCCACTTCCAGGTTGGCCCACGGCAAGTTACCCAGGTGTTCCGCAGCTCCCTCGTCCCGCTGGGCGGCTGGACTGATAATGACCTCTCGGACTGTCACGAGTCTGGAACGAGATGCACTCACCCTAGGACTGGGCATGGGACGCCCTCGGCAGATGGCGGCCGTGGGCACTGCACGTGTGCTGGTGCCGCGCGGGCACTGTGTGGCTGTAGTAAGCCGTCTGTATGCAGGCAGCAGGAGGAGGGAAGACGGGAGACAAAGCCTGCCCTCCCTTTCTGCGGGAAGCATTCCGCCACAACTTGCCTGCTTGCGTGTCGGAGGCCAGAATCCCGCCACGTGGCCCTCTAGCCACAGAGGAGGCTGGGAAATACGTGCTGGGCCTGGTTCTGATGCCAAGAAGCACATAGCGGGTGATGGAAATGACAGCCAGCAGTCTCTGCCTCGCTCTCCAGAGACACAGACGTTTGTAGAAGAGTGACGCCTGGAGACCTGCGGTGCGTCTGACTTGGCCGGCGTCGTGTCGGCTTCTGCGATCGAGAGCCATTCTCCTCGCCTCCCTTTCTGATAGAACAATCACTACCACCACCACCCCTTTTTGTTGGAACTGCGATTTTGAGAAAAGCCATTATCTTCACTGATCTTTTATCAAGCAGAGCCATGTGACCCATTCTTGGTCTACGAAGCACCAAGCGGTGTCAGGTATTTCTGGGACTCCTTGCCTTCCCGGGTAGAGGCCCACCCAGTCATTTCCTCTTCACCGTCCTGCCTCAAGCGTGAAGGAATAGGCTAAAGCTGAGGCACTAGCAGGGCACCAAAAGGGAAAAGCCCTGGAGGAGTCCTGGTCCTAAGAACCCAGAGCCTCTCGGTTGACGTTGGCCATCACCCACTTGGGCTTACTGTGGGGACTTGACCTCCAAACCCAGGTTTTAAGCCTCCACGATCGCTTTCCCTTCCAGGCAGAGGCTGCTGTCTGCACACGGCTGGGAACTTATCTCCCAGTGGAAGAGCGACAGGTGGTGTTGGGTCCCTAGGGCTCTGCGCTTGTGAATGGATTAACACCGTTATTACAGGCTCACCAGCATGCAAGTAGCTCTGTTCTAAAAGTGAGTCTGGCGCCATCTTGTGCACTCACGGGCTCCATCCTTCCTCTCCCCATCTCCCCATGCTTTCCTGCCAGGCCACCTTCAGCCACAGGATGACACAGCAGGAAGGCCCTCACTCCCGCCAAATACATTTCTGTTCCTTATAAATTCACCAGCCCATGGCATCCTCCTACATCAGCACAAAAGGGCCTAAGACAGCAGATCTAAACACTCTTGCTGATAGACGTTGTCATGGAAAGAATCAGTCACTGTCGGTTCTATCCATGGGATCAGAAGCCTGGGCCAGTAGACACTGGATGCAAATCCATCCACCTGCTCCTGCCCTGACATTGAAGGGAAGGAAAAAGCTCTAGCTGCAAAAATTGGCAAGATACAGAAGGAACGGATGAGAGTGGAATGTGGTTATTTTCATAGAAGGAGTGGCTTGATTCCTAGAAGACCTCAGTTGTAACAGAGTACACAGAATAAACGTGAAAAACCCCAGTACCCTGGACAAATGATAATTCACTCAATGTTCTATGTAGGAAGATTCAAGTATTAAAGATGCCACAATGCTGGTTAAAATAGAAATGCGAGCATTAACAGGATATTCTTGGGAACTGGGCCAGCCAGCAACAAAGTTCACCTGGAAAAACGAATGGACACTGTTGGCCCTGATACCTGCCTCCCGGTTCTGCAATGGAAGGGAAGCAGTGCAAAAAAGCCTCTCATGGGGCTCAGCCTGCAGGAGACTCACATCATCTGTGCTTCACTTGATTGACAGGCACCAGTCACCTGGCCAGCCCGAGGGCCGGGGGCTGCAAACGCGGGTCTTCCAGCAGCGACACTGCAGGGTGGAGGGGAGGGGATACATGGCCTTGCTAATTTCTCACAACGGCTGATAGG
The DNA here is from genome assembly GCF_051225735.1 of Oryctolagus cuniculus. Classification (NCBI taxonomy): domain Eukaryota; kingdom Metazoa; phylum Chordata; class Mammalia; order Lagomorpha; family Leporidae; genus Oryctolagus; species Oryctolagus cuniculus. Next base: position 22,449,769 of record NC_142886.1, read on the forward strand.
AGGCTGATTAGCATCCTATTTGAAGTTTTATTTTAAATTTTTATTTGTAAGTCAGAGAGGCAGACAGAGATCTCACATTTGCTGGTTCATTCTCCAAATGCCTGTAACACCTGAGGCTGAAGTCAGGCGCCAGGGACCCAACCGCTGGAGCCATCACCTGCTGCCTTCCAAGGTGTCTACTGACAGGGAGCCAGCGTTTGGAGCAGAGCCAGGGTTCAAAGCCAGACCTGATATGGGATGTGGGTGTCCCAAGAAGCACCTTAACCTCTATGACAAATGTCCCCCCACCCCCATTTTAGAGGCCTCCCTGAGCGAGCTTTGGGGAGGGCCACTTGCTGTCCCAGTCACAATCATTTACGGTCAGAACAAGACTGGGCTCACAGCCATCGATCCTGAGAGAGCTGTTTCCTCCACAGTCTAGGGACGGAAGGAAACTCGGAGATTACCTGGTTGTGGTGGGACTGTGAAATCCAAGCAGGCGTCTCCTGGGACCTTGCTGAGCGGCCTCACTCCAGGCCGGTGGTGGGTGGCTGAGCGAGGGACTGAGGGACTCCCTTACAGTTGAGCACCGTGAGCCCCCAGGCCCATATTCTCTCCCACTCACAGCAGAGCTGGGGTGAGACCCGGGGCAGCTTTAGTCCTTGTTCTTTCTACACCACCGCACTGCGATTCCCGGGGCTGTCCTCTGGGCGAACGCACCCCACATCTCAACCCCCACTTGGCAGGGGGTGACACCCTTCAAGGGCAGGGATAACTCACGGAAGAGGCCGGCTTCTCACCTGAGCTCCTCCCCTTCACTATAGGAAGCTTACTGCTCCTGCCTTGCTGCGCCCGCTCTGAAAAAAAAACCAGTTCTCTCTGGCTTTCCTCTCTCCCAGAATTCAGCTCACAAATTGCCCTTTCTCCCAAACCATCTCACACCTGGAACCGGTTTCTCTCTCAGCTGCTTCCTTCCAAATCTCGCCTCTCTCAGCTTCTCTTCCCCTGCCCTTCTAAGCCTTCCGGTAAATTCCTAATAAGCTTTTTCACTTTACCACCCCTGGCAGACATGAGGCAGAATCTCGCATTGGTGCAACTGTGTCCCCAGATGTCTGCTTTGGGTCCCATCTCCTGTGTCTGTCCACAACGGTCACCCTGGCCTTACACTGCTTAGTCACCTGTAGTAATTTCCTTATCTATTAATTTGCAGCTACAGGAGGGACACACACACCCTCCCTTACCTGTGACTACAGACAGTCATAACAGCCCCGGAACCACAGAGGCACTCCCCACAGCAGGTCTTGTGCCTGCTGGGAACGGCTCTCAGGGTGACAGGTGCAGGCGACGTCAACCACTAAGATGCAGAAAACAGCCCAGATGGAAGCCCCCAGCAGCTGGAGGCACTGGAGCCAGCTGCCGAAGTTCTCGTTTAGGAGAGCTGGAAAGGTAGGGGTCATTGGCAGGGACCCCGCCCCATGTTAGCAGTCCTCCGGAGACGGGTAATCCTGGTCGGCAGAGGCCAGCATCCCTTCCGTGTCATTTGGACGGAAAGAACGTCGTAACATACAAAAGAATAAATTCGGTCCCTCCAACGCGCGTTTATTTGACACCGAGAATAATAATATCCATTAGAAGTAAAATTATGGGATGTCTGGGGCCTCCGGTGCTGGATATTTGGTTATAGCCTTGTCAGGGTTTCTCTGAATTCACCTTTGTGTGTTTAAATCTCATTTTAGAGAAATACAATATAAGCCCCCATATTACCATGCAATTAAGCCATAAGAGATTCTTGATAAATGAACAGCAAACATTATAACTATGAGGGCACTGCAAAAAAAAAAAGTAATTTTATTTTGGCAAGCACAATATTGAAACTTATGAATAGCTTTTACATAATAGGCATTTTTTCATGAACTTTTGGAAGACCCCCTGGTATGCAGGGATTTCAAACTTTTTTTCTGCAACAAAATAAACTTATCCAATACTTGTGTTACTCTCCAGAACTCACAGCAAGGCTGATAGAGCGAGTCCCATTACAGACGGCTGCTCGCTCTCTGCCCGCCGAGGTCCTGAGGGCTGCAAAGCGGCCACGGCGCCAGGTCGGACATTGGTGAATTTCTTTCCGTTCAGGTCCCACATTTCCTGACTGCAGCTCATCCCGGGAAGGGGAGGAGGCTCCGAAGTTCCCTGGGAGTGGCAGTTGGAGCGCGACCCTTCTCCCAGATCAGCGGTCCCCAGGAGGTTGGCTCGGCAGTGGCTACAGAAAGATGGGGCGAGGCGGCCGTGCGGATAGCCTGCGCTGCAGCTGGAGGCCCGGGACCAGGGAGGAGGGGTGGAGGGAAAGGCGCGTGAGGACCCAACCCGCGGCCCGAAGCAGCGGCGCCTCCAGCGCATGACGGAGAGGCCCCCAACGCGGGGCGGGCTTTGAGGGCAGCAGCCAGGACCCCAGAGAACACAGCGAGGACACAGGCAGCGAGCAGGGAGTGCACCTCGGCGGCCTGCGGGCGGGCGGCAGAGGCATCCAGGGCTCGAAGAGCGGCTGCAGAGGCTGCGGTGGCTGCGGTGACCGGGCGCTGCCGGTGTGCGCTGCCTCTCCAGAGCTCCCTCTGCCGGCCTGACTGGTCTGTCTCCCCGCCAGGAGCGTCCCATGCCTGGCTCCAACATCGGCCCCAGTCAGGCAGGGTTCTCAGCGCCCACACCCAACTTAGGCCTGAGGGGAGCCTGATGCCGTGTCCACCAGCAGTCCTGCCCCGAGCTTGACCAAGACAGCTCTGGCTGAGTAGCGGGGAAGGCGAGAGCCAGGTCTTGGCGTATGACCCTGTTCTCGGCTAGATTTGGGAGATAGACACCCCCCCAACCCCCCAATCCCCCCCACCCCACCCCCACCCCCCCGCGCACGCCGTTCGCATGGGGAATTTAGGGGAGAGGTGGGACGTGCCTTCTCCTCCGCCTGGTGCTCCATGTAACATCTGCCCTCTGCGCGAAAAAAATGACCTCACCCTGCTTAAATCCTGGAGAAAGTCAGCCGGATGTCCTTGCAAGTGGAGGCAAAGTCACGGCTGGCAGGAGTGAGCTGATTTCCCGTGGTAAACTCCTGGAGCTGCGAACGCTGGGTCAGGAGTTCTGCACGGGGGAGCAGCGGCATCCTCAGCCTCACCTTTGTGATGTGGAAAGCCAAAAGACCCCTCCTTAGGATGTTAACCCCTGCCCCCAGCTGACCAGGGGTGCATGAAATGCACACACACACTTAGTGCCAGGTGCACCTGCTCCCTTCCCCAACCTGCCCTGACTTAATGAGTGTCTTCGATTTCCTCCAAAGCAAGCCCTGTTGGAGGGGGTGTTTAAGCTGGTGGCTAGGATGCCTGTGCTCCACACTGGAGAACTCGAGTTCAGATCCTGGCTCTGTCTCTGGCTCCTGACTTCGGCTTCCTCCTGAAGCAGGCTCAGGGAGGCAATGGTGATGGCTCCAGCAGCTGGGTTCCTTCCATCCATGCAAGCGAATCATGTTCCCAGCTCCTAGATCCAGCCTGGCCCAGCCCCATCATTGCAGGCACTTCGGGAGTGAGCCAGTGGATGTGAGTTGGCAGTCTCTCTCCCTCTCAAATAAACACAAAAGTCAAGCCCTATAAAACTTGTCTTCCCTGAATGTTCCAGGGGCCTGGTTGGGGGGCACAGGACAAACTTGCTCTCAGTTTGGCCAACCCAAATACAATTCGTTCTGCTTAAAACTCACATCACTGTCTGTGTGTCTCTAGTGGCGAGCACGTGGGTGTCACAGATGTGTGGACAGAGGCAGGCAAGGCTGAGAAGGTGGCAGGGCAGGGAGGGCTTTAGCCTGAGTCTGTCTTAGCCCACAGAGGGGAGGGCAGGTAACTGACTGCACCTGCCTGGCAAGCCGCCAAAGGCCCAGAGTGAGCTTTCTGTGTGGGAGGCACAGAGCTCATGATAGAAATGCCGGAAGTTGTGCGTTGACCAGAAGTCTGAGTGTGGGGACCAAAGACCAAAGTGCTTTGGGATTTATAGCTTCCCACTCACTTCTAGCATCAGGAATTCCATCCATTTATTTGCTCATTGTGGTCAGGTGGGTTATTTTTATCATTCATGCATTTCCATACACAAGTACCCTTGTAAGTATTCCTAGATTTCTGTCTTGTAATTGATGTGGGCCTGAGCATATTACTTTCCATTCACACAGAGATAAGAATTCTAAATGGAGACACAGCAGCATGCGCAAATAGCCATGGGATTTATTGAAGGTGAGACAGAAAATGTTCACTTTATGCACGTGTGTGCGCTGCCTCACACAGAGAAGTACCCACAATGAGTGGGTCAGAGGGAGAGAAAGAGAAAACCAAGCCTGCAAGGCACCCCCAGCCATGGTCTGTGGCAGAAAGAGGCTCTCCCCAGTTCTCAGCTTCTTTCATGAGTAGGGGGTGGGGCTTCAGCAGGTGTGACGCCACCTGGGAATTTTATGGCCCCTCCCTGTGATGGTTTTTATAATTTAAAAAATATGATGTACTTGGGCTGACTCTGTGGCTCACTTGATTAATCCTCTGCCCATATGGGTGCCGGGTTCTAGACCCGGTTGCTCCTCTTCCAGTCCAGCTCTCTGCTGTGGCCCGGGAGGGCAGTGGAGGATGGTCCAAGTGCTTGGGCCCTGCACCCCATGGGAGAGCAGGAGGAAGCACCTGGCTCCTGGCTTCAGATGGGCGCAGCACCAGGTGTTGCAGCCATTTGGGGGGGTGAACCAACAGAAGGAAGACCTTTCTGTCTCTCTGTCTATAACTCTACCTGTCAAATTAAAAAAAATGTACTTATTTGAAAGTCAGAGTTGAGAGAAAGAAGGACACACACACACACAGAGAGAGAGAGAGAGAGAGAGGAGGGAGAGGGAGAGAGAGAGAGAGCTTCCATATGCTGGTTCACTCCCTAAATGGCTGCACTGGCTGGGGCTGGGCCATGCTGAAGCCAGGAGCCAGGAGCCAGGAGCTTCTTCTGGGTCTCCCACATGGGTGCAGGAGTCCAAGCACCTGGGCCACCTTCCGTTGCTTTCCCAGGTGCAATAGCAGGGAGCTGGATTGGAAGTGGAGCACCCATATGGGATGCTGGCACTGCAGACAGGCGGCTTAACCTGCGGAGCCACGGGACTGGCCCCTCAATGCGGAGTTCAATATCCATATGATGATGCGTCTCCTCTTCTTGCTTCCAGGTGAGACACAGGGGCATCCTGGGGAGGCGGTATCTTTGAATGGCGGGTACAGAGATAACATGCAGGACTGCATGGGTTTGACTTATCCAGGCTTAACTAGCTGCCTGCCTACTCACACCATATCCCGCGGACCTCCGAACCTTCTCTGTACGTCGGGATCAGGCCCGAGCTGCTGTTCCCTTTGCTGTTGTGGATACACTGATCAGACTCACTTTCATCTGCAAAGGTAAGCCCTGGGACCAACACCTTCCGGCACACAGCTGGAAGCGAAGGAAAACACAGGAGGGCTCTCCGGCCTTTCGCCAGCTGTGGAGTTACTTGGGACCAGATGCGAGGCGCTGCCCAGCACCTTGCAGGTGAGTGCACGCTTGACTTCTTGGTGGATCTCGAGGTCAGAAGAGCTCAGGGGAAGATCCAGCTTCCCTTTACTCCAAGTCCCTTAACTTGGCACTGCTCTTCTGGGTTCTGAGCCCTTTGAGGGAAGCTCGGTCAGGGGCCACAGAAACGTAAGTGATTCGGGGACAACAGTGGAGCCGCTCCCAAGGCTGCTGAAGTCTGCTTTCTCCCAGCTCCTTTTATGTGTGGGCTTCTCTAGGGGAGGGATGGGTGGCAAGCAGATTTATGGACCACCCCTTGGGTAGATAATCAACCTTGACATTTCTGGAAGAATCCATTAGCGTAGCAGTAGGCACTGCAGACATCCCTGCCTCCTGTGAAGAGAATATAATACAAGGTTATTTTCTACACGTCCCCAAAGGAGGGTGTATATCACTTTAAATGTGTATTCCCTCGCAGTAAAGAAGAGAGGCGACTGAGAATGCGTAGGGATGTCTGGATGGTCACCGGAGTGGCTGGAGCCACAGAAATGAATCCAAGGCTTTGGTCCATCCTTAACCCTGTCAGCCTCAGTGTCTGCCCACAGATTATCCTCTGAATGTGACTTGCAAACGCCAGGCATTGGTCATGAGAAGTACAGATGGTTCTGTGCATACTTACCGCCCCAGTGGGAAGCAGCGCCACTTGCCTGCTGATAGCTCATTCTAAGCAGGGACAAATAGCTTCCTTTCCGGTTGTGCTGAGAGCCGAAGTTTTTCATATTATAAAAAGATGCTGTTTGAATTATTGTTTGCTTGTGCTCTGATGTGAGAAGAGAGAGATACACGTGTGGATGGCAAAGCCCCTTTCCAGCTGAGATGAGAGGGAAGAAGGGGCCGCAAGCTGGCAGGGCCTCTGTGGTTCCCGTCTGCACGCAGATCCTGGGGTAGCGGAAAGACACCTTCCATGATAAGGGCGAGATGCAGATTCAGAAAGCAAGTGCAAAAGCCTCCAAGGTCACGGGCTTTCTCTGAGAGAAGAGAGCTAATGAAGGAGGCCAGGCAGGAATGAGTCTGTCTATAGCAGTTTTCCATTGGCCTTTGTTATGCGCAAGACAATTAGGTGACCATCAAAGCTGAGCTCTTCAGGGACAGCAAAGCCCAGCCCCCGCAGGAAGGTCACAGATCAGCTCCCACTCACCTGTGAACAAAGACCTGTCCTCCAGATGTCATTTGCCAGTCTGCTCTCTGCGCTTTGAGGATTCCATGATCCTGAGTGGGAAGTTGAAGGGTTCTCAGCGGAGGTGAGGTGGGTTCTCTCCAGAAAGTCAGGCAGAGCCTGAGCAGGCACATAGATGTGTATTCCGTGTGTGTTTGGAGGTGAGGCACCCCAAGACACAGACTCACGTTAGCCCAGCCCTAAGAGGCAGAAGGAAAAAGACCAAGTAGCAATCCACTACTTTGCAGCAAGAGACTTAGCAGTTGGCGCACTGTGTCAGCAAGCCTGCCCCGGGGGCTCTGGAAGAATGGGAAACTCCAGTGCCTAAGAAGCCAGGGAGGCAAAGAAATGAGTGGGCCCGATATAAGACGAAAGGGAGTTGTGGAGACTGTGCTGAACAGGGACCGGTGCCCCTTCTGAAATATGCAGCCTTTATCATCTCTGCCTTTGTCGCTTTTCAGGGTTCGGGTGTCCAGAGTTTCTGACTTCAGAGGTCGGAGATTCAGATTTTATTTTTTAAAAATAAATATTGATTGTATTTATTTGAAAGAGTGACAGAGAAAGGAGTAGAAGGAGACAGATCTTCCATCCACTAGTCCACTCCCCAGATGCCCACAATAGTTGGAGGTGGGCCTGGCAAAAGCCGAGAATTAGGCACTCCATGTGGGTGGCAGGAATCCAAGTACTTGGGCCATCATCTGCTACCTCCCAGGCACATTAGCAGGAAGCTGGGTTGGACATGGAGGCAGGACTTGATCCCAGAAACTGTGATGGGAATGTGTGTGTCCCAAGTAGTGGCTTAACCCACTATACCAAAATCATGGCCCAGAGATTCAGAGTTATAGAAGAAACTGCCCAATGCATAAATAGGATACTGTGCCACATACAATATTTAGTTCCACGGACTGAGATATATGATGGTGGTTTCACAAGATTATATCCATTGTTTAGCAGTGTGGTAACTGCCTTAGTTTGTATAGATATAGTCTGTGCTGTTTGCACAAGGATGAAGTCAGCTAACAATGTGTTTCTCAGGCTGTACCCCTGTCATTAAGCAATGCATGGCTATGCGCACTGAGCAACCAATTTTTAGGTTAAAAACATCATTTTGCAAGCCAAACAGTCTGTACACTTCTCATTTGCAGATGTTAATTAAATTATACCCAGAAGTCTGTTTTCTTTCCTTTTCCCTTTTTTTTTTTTTTTTAAAAGATTTATTTATCTGAAAGGCAGAGTTACAGAGAAAGAAAGGGAGATTCAGAGAGAGAGGTCTTCCATCTGCTGATTCACTCCCCAAATGGCTGCAACAGCCAGGGCTGGGCCCAGTGGAAGCCAGGAGCCTGGAGCTCCATCTGAATCTCTCACATGGGTGGCAGGGGCCCAAGCACTTGGGCCATCATCCAGGCTCATTAGCTGGGAGCTGGATCAGAAGTGGAACAGCTGGGACGTGAACTAGTGCTCATATGGATGCTGGTGTCACAGGCGGTGGCTTAACCTGCTGTGCCACATGGCAGCCCCCAGAAGTCTGCTTTGAGAGCCAATTTCAAGGCAAAGGGAGTTAGCTGGTTAACCTCAACAGTTAGCATCATCCAACTGAGAAATCTGCAGGTGCATCCGACAGGAAGGGTTGAAGCTTTGAAGCCTCTGCTTCAGCAGTGACATTTGCTTCCCACCTCCTAGCTTTCATCAAGGTCACAGTTCCCTCCACAAGCACACCTACTTCACATTGTGGTGTTTGCCAATTAAAGCACCCGCATTCCGAGGGTCCTTGGGTCCTGCTTTCTCACCGCAAGGTTCAGATTTTACAGCCTCCCTGCTCTTCCCTAAGATTCAAGGGCATGCAGATAGACAATCGATCTTTGTTTATTTCTTCCTTTTTTTCTTCATTCCTTCCTCTTTCCCTCTGCTTCTTTTCCTCCATAAAAGATTTATGTATTCATTTATTTATTTGAGATGCAGACTTACAGAGAGACAGAGAGAGTGAGAGTGAGCAAGTGAGAGAGAAACAGAGAGGTATTCCATCCCTTGGTTCACATCCCAAATGGTTGCAACTGTCAGGGTTGATCCAGGAGGAAGCTGGGAGCCTGGAACTCCATCTGGGTCTCCACGTGGGTGCAGGGACCCAAGCACTCAGGCCGTCTTCCACTGCCTTCCCAGGGACAATTCTAGGGAGCTGGATCGGAATTTGGAGCAGCCAGAACTTGAACTGCTGTCCATATGGGAGCCTAGCACTGAGGTTGGCAGCTTAACCCGCTATGCCACAGTGCCGACCCCTGGACAATGTTCATTATTAAGACGAGATTTTTCTTGTTTAATTTTCCAAAGTAACAACAAGGATATTGATAAAATTCATTCATTCAACAAGTACTTATTGAGCTGCTGCGACGACCCAGCAACAAGCTGGTTAGAGAACAACCAGAGCTCAGGGAATCCCCATCTGAGTCAGCCCCTCCTCCACCAAGTGCTTTCAACGTGCCAGCATCTCTGCAAAACATTTTGTGTCTTTAGCTCAGTTCTTCTCCAGGCCAGCTCCACCACATCCACATTGTAATGATCTTTGCTTTATGATTAAGAAAACCATAGCTAGTCCAGGTCAAATGACTCCGCCTCTGCTCTCTAGGGAGACACCGTAGGGCCCTCAGTTGCTAACCTGGTACTGATGACCCAGCTTCTTCCAATTCAACACTGGCTGAGGAATGGACTTGGTGATGATAACAGTTTTGCCTTTTGTTAAAAACTTGTTTATTTTCATTTTATTTGAAAGGTTGAAAGGGAGGGGCACAGAGAGAAAGAGAGAGAGAGAGAAATACCTTACATCTGCTGGTTCACTCCCCAAATGCATGCAACAGCCAGGGCTGTGCCAGACCTCAGGACGGAGCCTGACCTCCACTGGGATCTCCCACAAGGGCGGCAGTGACGTAGGTGCCTGGGCTAGTACCTGCTGCTTCCCAGGGTGGCACGAGCAGGAAGCTGCAGCAAGAACGGAGTAGCGCAGACTTGAACCAGGCACCCTGATACGGGATGTGAGTGTCCCTAGCAGCGTGCTAACCGCTGCATGGAATGCCTGCCCCGATGACTGTTATTATTCTGATGGGAATTCCACACATGTATTAAAGTCCTGTCAAAGTTAAGAACTGCTAATAATAATTATTGAGATGCCATTTGTTACTTTCTGTCAGGCTTCGTGCTAAGTACTTTATATGAAATGAAATCTCGAAGCTTGTAAGTCAGCACTATTACACCTTTAGAAAAGAAGCTGGATCCCAGAGAAATCATCATCTTGTCCAATGTGACACAGGGGTCACTGCACATCCCTAGAACGGGGCTGGGGAAACTTTTTTCTCCAAGGGCCATTTGGATATTTATAGCATCATTTGTGGGCCACACGTAATTATCGGCTTGAAAATTAGACTGCAATAGATACACTGAATTTCGAGTCTTGCCTGTGGTTGCCTTGGTAGGGCCAGACCCAATGATTTTGCTAGCTTTATGTGGCCTGCGGGCCGGACAGTCCCCACCGCGGGCATGGGGATGCTGACCTGTGGACAGTGGAGTTAGGCAGGTGCACAGTCTAATCAGCTGGCCACAGAGGTCATTCATGGTGGCACTGAGAACCAACGCAGAGCAGAAATCAGTAAGACTGGGACACAGGTGAAGGGGCCGGTGGCAGGAACACTGTCAAGGTCAGGTTTGAAAGGGGATTTGCCTGTGAAACAATCTTGGCCACACGGCAATCTTGCCCACAGTCAACCCTGAGCATTGGAAGAGGTGGCTCAGCTAAGTAATTGGCCCCGAAAGCGAGTGCCTGGTTGCTTGTCTGTAAGGTCGTGAGAATCTTGCCTCACTGTCTGATCCACTCAGTGTCTTTGATCTGACTTGAGAATGGAGCTAACTCTTGTGAGCAGGTATTGTGACACCGTATGGATAATGTGGAGTAAACAACTGGCTTCCAGAGCCAAGTCTAGGTCCCAGGGCTTCAGGAAAGTCAGACTGTTCTGTAGATGGTGAGAATTTTCCTGTTGATGCTTGCCCTATTGTCTTAGGTAGGACTGGGGAAGGAAGTGTTTTCTTAAGGCTTAAAAATAAACAAGTACATAGGATGCGATCAAAAACCATAAAGCAAGCGAGTCCCGGGAGAAATGCCAGCCAGGCTTCTGACGGAGGTGCCAGCAGCCAGGGCGGCAGCACAGCCACACAGATGGCCCACGAGAGAGTCGCTCTGCTGTTTTAGGATTTCAGACCTGGAGGGGGCTTCAGGGACCAGCCCACCCAGCCCTTCTTACGAGGAAAATTCTTGAGGACCAGCAAGATAGAGCGACTTTCTCAAGCTCACACAGCTAACAAGGGAAGAGGACTGGGATAATAGTTTCCTGAAATCCTTATTCTATGCCAGAGTAAGGTTTCTGTCATCCTTGATAAGTGCTTGTAGTCGCTGGGCTGCTAACGTGAATATTTATTAATGTTGAATTTTTAAAAAGAATTTTAATTTTTATACTTCATATCATATTTTTATTTATCAAACGGTCCTATTTAGCCCAGTTTATAAAATTTTAAAAATTTAAACATTATTTATAAAGGTAATGAATCCCTTTTCATTTTGAAAGCTTTCTAAATGTATAAACAAATAAGGAACCTCTCCCAAGTATTTAAACATCACTAAACAAATCTCACAGGATTACCAGCGTGTTAGTTTTTTTTTTTTTTAAAAACAAGATTTAGTTATTTATTCAAAAAGCAGAGAGAGACAGGGGCTGAGCCAGAGACCCTCTGTGCACTGGTCACTCCCCAGACAGCTGCAAACGCCACGGCTGGGCCGAGCCAGAGCCCAGGGCTGGGAGCTGCGCTCGGGGCCCGCAGGTGGCAGGAACCCGACTCCTGGAGCGTCCTCCTCCGCCCTCCAGGCACGTTAACAGGAGCCGGGCTGAGCGGAGCGGCCAGGATCTAAACGATCCGGGTGGACGCCGGCGTGGACGCTGGCGGTGCCACACTCGGCCCCTGAGTCGTAGGTGCTTCAGCACAGCTGGGACACTTAACACCCATGGACCTAAGAGGCACAATCTAATTTAACGTAATCTCACTTTTTCAGCAAGAAGCGCCAGGCTAACGGGTTATTCTTTAACATACTAAATTCTCTAGACTATCTTAGACACATTAAGTCCCAAGTACATAGACTGTCCCAATGTTTACAAAACCCGATTCTTAACGGAAAAAGTATTAATTCCACAGACCTGGTGAGCTCCACTGTCTCCTCGCCAGTCTAGACCGTCCTCGCCGTTAACGGAAACTCGCTGTCCCCGACCTCCTGGGGCCGCCGTCATGGCGGCTGCTGCGGCTGCGGACGGAAGCCCAGGAGGGACCTGACTGTTACCCAGGGAGCCGCCCCAGGGTGCTCGCCACATCGCCACATCTTGAACCATGTTCCCCAGTGGCGCCGCGGAAATGGCGCATTCTTTTTTTGGCATGGCGTCTCCTTTCCCACTCCGCTGGAGGTGCTCTGAGCTCCCGTGGATTCTGCTGATCTCTCTCTCGTCTTCTGGAGCCCCCGGGTCCTGTGGCCCAGCCCTCAACTCCTACAGACGCTTCAGTGACATCCACTTGCCCTCTGTGTGGCCATAACAGGGCTGTGTTGGGCTCTGTGGCTACTGCACCTAGTGGTATCCCAGATGCCCTTCATCACAGGATGACAGGACGGCCAGCTGCTGGGAGTGGCTGCTGACTGTGAAACATACCCTCCCCCTTACAGGAAAAAGACCTCAGAAACACCCATTGTCCTATAAGCCTCTCAGGCACGGCCAGCTGCCCCAGGTAAGTAGTGGCCAAGTCTCACAAGGCCAGTCTTACTGTGATCTTAAGAATGACCTTTTAGGGAGGCTGGAAGTCAGACACATGGAACAGGAAGTCTGAGTGGCTTCTGAGCAGGAGTCACTTCTTGTAGTCCATGGACTAAGAAGCTGTGGACAGAGGAAGCAAGCAATGGCTTCAAATAGGAGTTCTAAATCAAGTCTCACCTCGAGGGGCAGCTGTTATATTGCATCTGAGTTGCTTCTTTTTGAACATGCTCCTGGGTCAGGGCTGTTGGGGACGGGAGATTGAACGGGGCCTGGTAGAGTCCTGCACACTACTGGGTTAATCCGAATTTGTTTTATACATATATAACCTGTGTGTATTTGTAAATATGTATGTATTTCTATATTTCATAGGAAAAGGGAACTAAACAGATGACCCTCTTCCTACTTTATTTATACAAATATTTAGCGAAGCGTGACAACATTTGAGTGTACAGGAGGCGTGGCGTGTGTTCCTCTGGGAAAGTTCAGCCCATCAGTAGGGGCCCACAGTGTTCAAACCAATTCAACATTTCAGAATAGGATGGAAGATGGAATAACACAAACGCCTGGATTTTTTGCAAACAGAACTATGTGGCTGCACAAGTCAGTGTTCCCACATGGTGACAGTGCTAGTGCTGGGTGGCAGCCGTCCCCACTAGAGGGGGCTTGTAGTCTTCATTCACTGTCTCCCTTATTCCCTCTTTTGTATGTCACACTGAGTGTCAGCTGCTGTTGCTATCATACTCACCCTGTTGGTTTTCTTAACGCAGTAGTTCAAGGAAGTAGCATGATTCTATTAAAAACAGAAAGACCAAAGGGATTGCAAGTTTTGAGAAATAAGATAGACAACAGTTCTGTGAGAACAGAGACCATTTCTAAGTATATATCTATATCTATATCTATATCTATTTTTTAACATGTGGGGTTTTCTTAGATTCTGCCAGCTTTGTACATGGACTTGGCTTTGGAGTTCCTGTTGGTGGGTGAATGTGCAACCCCTGAGCAAACTTTACTTGGCATTAGGTCCCTAATTCCCTTCGGCTTCTTAACAAAAATCATGACCAACTTGCTGTAATCTCCTGCGCAGCCTGGAAAATGGGGGAACTTGACAAACTTTAGCAGACCCCTCCTTTTAGTTTCTATTTTTATTTTTTTAAACAATGTTCACATTTTTATTTATTTTCATCTTGCTTGAAAGGCAGGGAGAGAGAGAGAGAGAGAGAGAGAGAGAGAGAGAAACCTTCCATCCACTTGTCTAGTAGTCCCCAAATCCCTACAACAGCCAGGAGTGAGCCAGGCCAAAGCCAGGAGCTTGGAACTCAATTCAGGTCTCCCATGTAGGCAGCAGGGATGCAAGACCTTCACCTGAGTTAGGTCTCAGGGATTTTTAGGGTCCCCAGAATGCAAGGAAGTGGAGAATACTTACTGAAGACAGGACAGCGGAGTAAGGGGAAAGTAAGGTGGCAGCTGCCTGGATGGGGTGCAGGTTCTGAGGAGTCATCTCACCAGGCAGTGGGCCACAGCCCATGTATGCTGTTTGTTGCACAGGGCTGTGCCGAGGTGCAGAGACTCACATCTGTTGTGATAAGGTGGGTTTGAACAGAGACTCCCTTGACAGGTGTTCATTGAAGTCAACAATGTACACACTTGCTCTTATCAGCTTCCGATTTCCCAGGCAAGCAGGCAGCTGTAAGAGCCAGACCCAGCAGAATCTCAGGCCATAAAATTCCATCCTGACATCCTCAGGGTCCTTCTTACTTGGGACTCAGTTTACCAGGTGTGCCAGTCCTAAAGACCTGCTGCCTCCCAGGACGCACATTTACAGGACGCTGGATCAGAAGGGGAGCGCTTGGCTCTTGAACCAAACACTCCTACATGTGATGTGGGTGACTGCTGGCATCTGAACCCTGGGCCAAATGCCATCCCTGGTCTCTATTTCTCCGACTTCCTGAAGACTAGAGTACTCTCTCTTTTCTCACAGAGCTTTCCAGCCAGTTACACTGACTTCATACAAATGACATTGTCACTGGCCTCACAGGTAGCTTTCCCTTTCCCGTTGTCTCGGAGTAATTGAGTTGTTGCCCTGGAAGTGTTCCTGGTGCAGAGAGACAGAAACTAATAGAGACACGGAACACAGAGGACCTGGCATTCCCATAGGAAACTTGCAGAATAACCTTGGAAGGGAAAGATATTAAAACCAAGATAAGACTGAGTGAGACTGAAAAGGAAATTTATAATTGGAGGAGGGAAAAGAAAGTAGTTGGAGATTTGTTGATTTTAAAATTCATTCTTAAAATTAAAGGCGTATTGTCAGTTTAGATGAAAAGATCAGAAGCATAAAGGCGTGGTTCCTACTCCAGGATGGGGCAGGAAGCCTTTTAAAGGGCAAAGAAGAGGAGATGTTTTCTCGCAGGGGTGGGGAGAGGGCTGAAAAAGAGCTGCACCTTTCAGACAATGACATGAGCCAGTCACGGTCTGGGAACGTAGGTACAGAAAGCACCAGAGAACGGCTGCAGCCACAGCCTCTGTTTATACATGGCTGCTTCGTGGAGGGGCAATGCTGCCCGCCCGGTGATGCAGGCCAAAAGAACTGACTTCCGAGGGCAGGCGTGTGGCACATGGGTTCAGATGCTGCTCGGGGTGCTTGCGTCCTATCCTGCAGTGCCCGTGTTCAAACCCTGGCTCCCCCTCCAATCCCAGCCTCCTGCCGATACACCCCCTGGGAGGTGGTAGTAGCTGACTCTGCCACACACACGGCAGACCTGGATTGAGTTCCTGGGCCTAGGCTTTGGCCTGGCCCAGTCCTGGCTGTTGTGGGCATTTGGGGGAGTGAATCAGAGGATGGAAAACCTCTCTCTCTCTCTCTCTCTCTCTCTCTCTCTCTCTCTCTCCTTCTTACCCCCTTGCCTTTCTTTCTTTCTCTTAAGATTTTATTTATTTGAGAGGTAGAGTTAGAGAGAGAGAGAGAGAGAGGTAGAGACACACAGAGAGAGGTCTTCCATTGGCTGGCTTATTCCCCAAAAGGCTGCAATAGCCAGAGCTGGGCTGATCCAAAGCCAGGAGCCAGGAGCTTCTTCCGAGAATCCCATGCAGGTGCAGGGGCCCAAGCACTTGGGCCATCTTCTACTGCTTTCCCAGGCCATAGCAGAGAGCTGGATCAGAAGAGGAGCAGCTGGGAGCATGGGCACCCATGTGGGATGCCAGTGCCTCAGGCGGAGGCTTAGCCCACTACGCCACAGTACCAGCCCCTGCCTTTCAAATAAAATGAAACTAAATAAAAAATTAAAAAAACCTGATTTCTACAGTGGAGTCCAAAGCAACCATATGGCGCCCTGACCCACAGGTCCTGGCTCAAATCCTCTCTGGGCAGCCCCTCTCCTGACTCTCAGATTGGGAAAAATCATCTGTTCCTGTCAGGTCGCAACATCCGTTGCCCCCTCAGTCACTAAGATGTGTGGTCCACGACGGGGCCGACACTCCAGCTGCTCTCAGCGGCAGAATCCTCTCCCCTTCAGCACAGGTTGCTGCCGGGAAAGTGGCCTGGCTGTGGTTAATTCACGGTTACCTTGTCTGGTGTCTCTGTGAGGGTGCTTTGGGGAGCGATTAGCATTTGAGTAGGTAGACTGAGTAAACAGCACTCTGAGGCCGGAGCTGCACCTGCTCCTGCTACTCCATGAAGGGCCTGCAGAGATCACAGAGGTGCTGCAGGGTGGACTGCTCTCCCTGCCTCCCCTCCTCTCCCCCTCCTCTTCCTTTCAGGAGTGACAGAGAGAGAGGGAGAAAGGTAGGGAGAGAGCTCTTCCATCCAGCGGTTCACTCAGATGACTGCAACAGCAGGGACTGGGCCTGGCTGAAGCCGGGAGCCAGGAACTCCCTTCAGGTGTCCCATGATGGGGACCCAAGTTCTTGGGCTCTCACCTGCTGCTTCCTGGGTGCATTAGCAGGGGGCTGGGTGGGAAGCAGAACAGCTGGGACTTGAACTGGCGCGCTGACATGGGGGCCGGATTCTCAGAGGTGGCTTAACCCGCTCTCCCAAGATGCAGCCCCTCCTGTCTATTCTTGATTGAGGACTAACGTCTCCTGACCTGGAGCACTGGTGCTCCTGTCTGGGCCTTCTGGGATTGGCTCTGCCAGTTCTCATGCCTTTGCCCTTGAACTGGAACTATGTTCTCAGCTTTCCTGGGCTTCCAGTTGGCAGGTGGTAGATCGTGGGACTTTGCATCCTGTATAATCACATGAGATGATCCCTTGTAATAAATTTATGTACATACAATAGTGTGTGAGATAGAATGGTATAAGATATGCATGTAGGCTGATGTGTGTATACATATAGGCCTTAGATTTATTATGAGAGACTGGTTTATCCAATTACGGAGGCTGAATATATATGAACACATAAAATAGGAATATATCCATGGTGATATATTGATATCTGTGTTGTGTCTGCATTCTCACAGGCCCAAGTGGATCCTGAAGATTTCCTGAGTTAGCACGCCTGCCATTGCTCCCCCTCCTCCCTCCCCAGGTCATTGCTGATCATGCGAGGGCAAGGTAGGGCAGACGGAGGAGAGGGAAGAGGCCAGGAGAGGCCTTGTGGGGCAGGTGTTGTCAAGGCTGGCAGCAGGGCTGAGATCTGTTTCTAACATTTATTTATTTATTTTTGATTTATTTACTTGAAAGTCAGAGTTACAGAGAGGCAGAAGGAGAGAGAGAGAGAGAGAGAGGGAGAGGACAGAGAGACAGAGAGAGGTCTTCCATCTGCTGATTCACACCCCGGATGGCTGCAATGGTGGGAGCTGAGCCGATCCACTACGCCACAGGGTCGGCCCCATTTGTTTATAAAATTTAAGGGGCCTCCAACTTAGTAATCAGAATAAGTAATATTTTAATGTAAACATTTTAAAGAACTGAAATTAGTATAAAATTTCACAAAGAACAAAATGTCAAAGTCAAGACAGGATAAGTTGAAACTAATGTGAACATGATTTCAGGGGCTGGTGTTGGCACATCCCAAACCAGAGTGCCTGGGTTCAAGGTCCCTCTGTTCTGCATTCTGGGTGCCTGCTGATGCGCGCCCTGGGAGACAGCATAAGGTGGCTCGTGCACTGGGGTCCTCTCAGGGCAAGAGATCAGACTGGATTCCCAGCTCCCAGCTTCCAACTGGCCCAGCTCTTGCAGGTATTTGGGGAATCAGCAGATGATCTCTGTCAGCTTTCAAATTAATTAAGAAGAATTTTTTTTAGAGTGTTACTTAGTCAAGACAAATTGTCAAACCCAGCAATCCTCTCAATTGCAAATGAGATAAGCAGACAAGCTGATTTTGAAAATGTTTTTGATGACTTTGTGTCCATTAAAGCCAGGAAATTAAAATAATAAATCCATTTGGGCATAAATAAAATATTTAAAGTAATGTGGTTTCAGTGCATTTTTCAAGTTTTCCACATTTTTCAACAGTGTTAATGTTCTGGGGAAAAATTAACCATTAAAGATACACATTAAATATGCATAGTGTAGACGACACCATTTTTCCTTTTGCCTCAGGCGCCACTGTGGCTTGCATGGCACCATTACTGATCCTCTTACTTAAAATTCAGATATTTTTCTCATTGTAGATATTTTTACCTTAATTTTGGTTTCTGAAAAGATTTTATTGGGGCTGGTGCTGTGGAATAATGGGTAAAGCCACGGTCTACAGCACCAGCATCCTATATGGGCGCTGGTTCTAGTCCTGGCTGCTCCACTTCTGATCCAGCTCTCTGCTATGGCCTGGGAAAGCAGTAGAAGATGGCCCAAGTCCTTGGGCCCCTGCACCCGTGTAGGAGTTCCAGAAGAAGCTCCTGGCTGCTAGCTTTGGATAGGCTTAGCTGTGGCCATTGTGGCCATTTGGGGAGTGATCCAGCAGATGGTAGACCCTTCTCTCTCTCTTCCTCTCTCTCTGTAGCTCTGCCTTTCAAATAAATAAATAAATAAATAAATAGTATTTTAAAAAAATTGTATCAGGCCGGCGCCGCGGTTCACTAGGCTAACCGGGTTCTAGTCCCGGTCGGGGTGCTGGATTCTGTCCCAGTTGCTCCTCTTCCAGGCCAGCTCTCTGCTGTGGCCTGGGAGTGCAGTGGAGGATGGCCCAAGTGCTTGGGCCCTGCACCTGCATGGGAGACCAGGAGGAAGCACCTGGCTCCTGGCTTCAGATCGGCGTAGCACACTGGCCGCTACATTGGGGCCACTTTGGGGGTAAACCAACAGAAAAAGGAAGACCTTTCTCTCTTTCTCTCTCTCTCTCACTGTCTAACTCTGCCTGTCCAAAAAAAGAAAAAAATTGTATCAGACTATTATTTACCTTGATCACCGAGTGTCTGGGTGTGCGTTTAAATTCTGAATACCCCTGAAGCGCCTCACGGCCCCTGCTGGCACCAGGCGTGTAAAGCTGCCCTGCCCGGGCACACACTCAGTGAAGGGGTGTGCACGCTCCCTCTGCACACCCGTGATGCCTCCCTCGGCCTTTCCGCATCCCATAGGACTTTTCCATCCCCATAAATTGTGCTGGGGCAGGATCCAAGACACGCCCACAGCCGTCCCCTGTACCTTGCACCCCGGGGTGGAGGATGGGGCTGCCTCCCCGCCATCGCCTTTCCCTTTAGGTTGTCCAGGTGCACGTCTCTTCCAGGGTGTCAGCTCGGGCTCCAGAAGCGAACTCTCCCCAGCCCTGCATCATCTCAGGGTGAAGGAAAGGCAGCCCTGCCTCACCACCCTGGGGCGGATTCTCCCTTTCGGGTTTTCTCTTCAGTCTCCAGCAACTTCCTGGTTTTCTCCAAATCCACACAGAAACTGCAAGGTCAGCTAAGGGTTGCAAAAAGTTTTTTTAAAAATAGCTTTGTTGAGATATAATTTTAATATAACACGATTCACCCTCTTGAAGGACACACTTATTTTTAATGTGTTCTTAGAATTGTACAACCGTCACCACAATCAATTTTAGTGTTTTTATCAGACCCCAGAGAAATCCCAGACGCATCAGCCGTCACCTCCTCCAGCCCTCACCAGCACCCCGCCCCTAGTCCTAGAGCTACACTGATCTGCTTTCCATTATTATGTCATTATGGATTCACCCATTCTGGATACTTCACTTATGTATTTAATATTTCTTTAAAAATAATTTTCATCTTATTTGAAAGGCATACACATACACAGAAAGAGAGAGATCCCTACCATTCATTGGTTCACTGCCTAAGTGCCTACAATGGCTGGGGTTGGGCTAGGCGAAACCAGGAGCCTGGAACTCCATCTGGGTCTCCTACATGTAAGGTAGGGACCCAGATACTTGTGCCATCACTTCTGTCTCCCAAGGTGCAAATTAGCAGGAAGCTGGAATCCAGAGTGGAGCCAGGACTCAAACCCAGGCACCCTGATATGAGATGTGGGTGTCCCAAACAACATCTGAACTCTGTGCCGAATGCCACCCCGGACATTTCATTTAAATGAAATTATACAACATGGGGAATTCTGTGATACTTGCTCTAAGGTATCAACATTCGTCTACGTTGTGGTTTGAATCAACCTTTTCTTCTTTTTACTACCAAACAACGTTCACTGCATGGAGACGAGTCCGTCACATCCCTCGCTCACGCTTTAGGAGAGTTCTCCGGTTTTGTTGCGGGAGTCCCTTCTGTGTTCTAGATAAAAGTTCCTGATCCGTTTCAGGACATGTAAAGCATTTCTTCATTCTGTGGGTTGTCTTTTCATACTCTGGATAGCGACCTTTGCTGCACAGAAGTTTTGGACTTGGGTGATGTCCTGTTACCTCTTTTTTCTTTTGTTGCTTGTGCTTTGGATGCTGTTCTGTGATTCCTCCTAAGAATTTTAGCATCACAGCTCTCATATTTAGGTCTTTCACTCCTTTGGAGTTATTTTCATGTATAGTGTAAGAAAAGGGTTCAACTTCATTTTTTTGCATGTGTATACAGTTTTTCTAACATCGTTTGTTTACTATAAAGATGTAATTCACAAACTGTCCTACTCATAAATGGTACAGCAGCCAGCCTCACGGCACTGCCTGCTGTGCCAGCATTCCATATCCAGGTGCCTGCTCCTGATCCAGCTCCTTGCTAACGAGTCTGGAAAGGCAGTGGAAATGGCCCAAATGCCTGTGTCCCAGCCACCTGTGTGGCAGAGCTGGCTGGAGCTCCAGGGTCCCAGCTCTGGCCTGGCCCGGCCCTGGCTGATGCTGGCGTGTGGAGAGTGAACGAGCAGATGGAGGATCTCTCCCTCTCTCTGTGTCACACTTCCTTTTAAATAAATCTTTTGAAATAATTGTACAATTCATAGTTTTTAGTCTATAAAGTTGTGCAATCATTACTACTAATTCCAGATCGCTTTGTTACCCCAAATGGTCATTTACAATGTCCTTTATCTCCATCTCCTGGAAACCCCTGGTGGACTCTAGTGACTTGTTTATTCTGAATATTTCATATAAATTAGTCATCTGACGTGTGGCCTTTTTTTTTTTTTACTTAGCCCAATGTCTTCATGTTGAATATGTATCTTTCCTTTTTATGGTCCAATGTTATTCCATTCCATGATATACTTCATTTTGTTGACACATTTATCAATTGACAGACATATGTTTGGGTTGTTTTCACATTTTTTTACTACAATCAATAATATTATTGATATCTTTGTGTAAATTTTGTCTGGAGATATTTTCATTTCTTTAGGTATATACAAGGGGTCTTCAAAAAGGTCAGGGAAAATGCGTAGTCTGAAAAATCTATGCATGGATATCAGAAAAAAAATTTTGTACCAAAATAAAATTATCTTTCAATTCCATTTTCCACATGCTTTTTGAAGTAGACACATACTTAGAGTGGAATTGCTGGGTCATATGGTAATTCTATTTTTAAATATTTGAGGAACTATAAAACCATTCCTACAAGGATGCACAATTTCATCAGCAGTAAATGAGGGTTCTGATTACATCACTTACTCTGCAGCAATTTTAAGTATTTGAAGCCATTTCAAGTGGGTATGAAATGGTTTCTTATTGTAGTTCCGAGTTGCATTTCCCTAATGGGTAGTGGCATTGAACATGTTTGTGTGTGTGTATTGTCTATTTGTATATCTTCCTAGGATAATTGTCTGTTTATATCCTTTTGTCCATTTTTAAATTGGGTTATTGCCTTCTAAGAGTTCTTTCTACATTCTGGATACAACTCCCTTCTCCCTTATTTCTTCCAATTATGCAGGTTATATTCTTACTTCTTTAGGGTATCCTTTGATGAAAAAAGTTTTTTTAAAACTAACTGAGCACCAAAAAGGAAACCTGTTAAAGTGAAATGAACACTATGAGAAACAGTGACTTGATCAGCCCTCACCCTGACTGTTGATGAGCAGCTTAATATGTTATCCCTCTTAGTATTTTTGTTTGTTTGTTTGTTCTACTTAATACTGTTGGTTGAATACTGTAATCAATACACAATTCTTCTTAAGTGCTGAAACTTAACCGAAAAGTGATTGCTGTTAAATATAAGAGTGGGAATAAGAAAGGGAAGAGATGTGCAATTCGGGACATGCTCAAGCTGACTTACCTCAAACGGTAGAGTTAGAAACATACCAGGGGATTCAAATTCAATCCCATCGAGGTGGCATGTACCAATGCCATCTCACTAGTCCCAGTGATCAATTTCTGTTCACAATTGATCCTAATGATAGGACTAAGAACCAAAGGGATCACATAAACAAGAATAGTGTCTGCAAATACTAGCTGATAGAATAAAAAAGGGAGAGAATGGTCCAACATGGGAAGTGAGATACACAGCAGACCCATAGAATGGCAAATGTCCTAACAGCACTCTGGCCTCATAATCAGCCCTTAAAGCATGCGGATCCGGCTGAAATGCCCATGAGAGTATTTCAGGCATGGAAAGCCAAGACACTCTGGGGGAAAAAAAAACCTAAATGAAAGATCTCCACGAGTGAGATCCCAGTGGAAAGAATAGGTCATCAAAGAAGGAGGTACCTTTCTCTGAAGGGAGGAGAGAACTTCCACTTTGACCATGGCCTTGTCTAAATATGATCAGAGTCAGTGAACTCAGGGGGCTTCCATAGCCTTGGCAGCTCATGACAAGAGCCTAGGGTGATTACTGATGCCATAAACAAGAGTGTCAATTTGTTAAGTCAACAACAGGAGTCACTGTGCACTTACTCCTCATGTAGGATCTCTGTCCTTAGTGTGCTGTGCATTGTGATTTAATGCTATAACTAGTACTCAAACAGTATTTTACACTTTATGTTTCTGTGTGGGAGCAAACTGTTGAAATCTTTACTTAATGTATGCTAAACTGATCTTCTGTATATAAGGAGAATCGAAAATGAATCTTGACATGAATGGAAGGGGAGAGGGAGTGCATAAGGGGAGAGTTGCGGGTTGGAGGGACGTTATGGGGGGGGAAGTCATTGTAATCAATATTCTGTACTTTGGAAATTTATATTCATTAAATTTTAGTTAAAAACTTAAAAAAAACTTAAAAAAAGATTTATTTTTATTTATTTGAAAGGTAGAGTTATGGGGGTGGAGCGGGGCTGTCACTCCCTAAATGGTCTGAATGGCTAGAGGTGGGCCAGACTGAAGCCAGGAGCCAGGAGCTAGGAGTTTCTTCCTGGTCTCCCACATGGATGCAGGACCCCAAGCACCTGAGCCATCCTCTGCTGCTTTCCTAGGCCAGAGGAGAAAGCTGGATTAGAAGTGGAGCAGCAGGGTCTGGAACAAGTGGCCATATGGGATGCTGGCATTGCAGACAGTGGCTTAATCCAGTACGCCACAATGCCAGCCCCTGAACAGAAGTTTTTAACTTTGCTGATGTCTAATATATTTTTCCTTTGCAATTGGTGTCTTTGGTTTCACACCTAAGAGCCATTGCCTAATCAAAGGCCATGAAGATTTAGACCTACGTTTTCATTGAAGGATATTGTTTCCCCTTTTACGCTTACACTTTCATTCCATTTGGAGTTAATTCCTGCATGGTGTGAATTAGCTGTCCTAATCTATTATTGTGCATGTGGATATCCAGTTATCTCCATGCCACTTATTAAAAACACTGCTCTTTACTCCTTGAATTATCTTGTAACCCTTATTAGAATCAGTTGACTGTGAAAGCAATGGTTTAGTTCTCAATTCTGTTCCGTTGGTTGACATGTCTATTTTATGCCAGTATCTTGCTGTCTTGATTTCTGTATATTAAATTTTAAAATCAATAATTAACCAATTTCATTCTTATTTTTTCAATATTATATGGTTATTTTGGTCGCCTTGGATTTCCATACAAAATTTAGGATGAAGTTGTCAATTTATTCAAAGGAGCCAACTATTTTAATGGTAATTGCATATGATCTATAAACTAATTTAGGGAGTATTTTCATTTTACTAACTTTAAATTTTCTTATCCATGAACAGATAATGTCTGTTATTTAAAATATAAAATAGAGGGGGCTGGCACTGTGGTGTAGTGGGTTAAAGCACTGGCCTGCAGTGCTGGCATCCCATATGGGTGCCGGTTCTAGTCCTGGCTGCTCCTCTTCTGATCCAGCTCTCTGCTATGGCCTGGGAAAGCAGCAGAAGATGGCCCAATTTCTTGGGCCCCTGCACCCACGTGGAAGACCCAGAATAAGCTGCTGGATCCTGGCTTCAGATTGGCGCAGCTCCGGCCATTGTGGCCATCTGGGGAGTGAACCAGTGGATGGAAGACCTCTCTTTCTGTCTCTATCTCTCTCTGTAACTCTGTCTTTCAAATAAATAAAATAAATATTTTAAAAAATAAAATAGAAATAAATTTTATTGTATAAATTAAGGTCTTCATATTTTACAGCTCACTAATACTAAAGAAAGACCAGGGAGCTGGTGCTGTGGTGTAGTGGGTGAAGCTGCAGCCTGTGACGCTGGCATCTCATGTGGGTGCCAGTTGGGGTCCCAGCTGCTCCACTTCCAATCCAGCTCCCTGTGAATGACCTGGGAAAAACAGTGGAAGATGGCTCAAGTGCTTGGACGTCTGTACCCATGTGGGAGACCTGGAGGATACTCCTGGCTTTGGCCTGGCCAAACCCCAGCCATTTTGGCCATCTGGGGCGTGAACCAGCAGATGAAAGATCACTATCTCTCTCCCTCTCTCTCTGCAACTCTTTCAAATAAATAAATAAATAAATAATAAATAAGTAGATAAATAAGTTAAAAGAAAGAGATCAGATACTTTTTAAGTCCCTTAACTTCACTTCCACCTTCAACTATTAAAATGACCTGATCAAATGTTATAAATCTAACTACACAAAAGCCTTTAAAAGTTGACTATCTCAACTACTATTTCTGGGCATAGGTGATCTTCATGGCATGGTTTGGTGTGATGTCTTAAATACTTGGAAAGCATCTGTGGTAGCTCTAAGTTGCCCACCATTTTCAAATTCATCAATAGCAATGTCCCAGCTGCTAGCTACTGCATGTACTGCCTTGACATCAAGGATCTGATTAAACCGAATGGACGACATCACCTCATTAGTCTCTCTTGGTACGTTAGTAATGAGTAAGATAAAGTTTGGAGGGGTAAGCAGGGACCTGAGGGCTAGGTGCTGGGTTTCCTTGGGTGTTAGCTAAAGTTGGTTTTCTCCAACCAGGCTTTCTGTCTGCAGCTGTGGTCTGCTCTACAGTCCTTTGTCAGCAAAAGTGGCACACACGGTGCTACATACTACCCGACATTCTGGTTTTGAATACTGGATTCCCACTGGTTTGCCATAAGATGAAAATCATCGTCTCAGAGCCTTTGTGGATGAGCTTCGTTTCTCAAATATGACAAAGACCTACGCCTCATCTTATCACAATATTCACCAGATGTCAAACTGGGACCACAGGGCAGACAGGCATCTCTGCTTTTTTTTTTTAAATGTAGTCATTGCTATTGCTGATATAAATGATATGATTTGGTCTGATATCCATGTTTGCATTAAATTGTTCTAACAGCCTGAGGCCTATGCCATATCCTATAAGAATGGAAAAAAGTCTGTCTTCTTTTGAATTTCTTTCCCCAGTGTTTTGAGTTTTTAGAAGGCAGATTTGATACTAAGTTATGGTTTAGATATGGTTTGAGATCTTGTGGGTTTTGCCCCTTTTCTACTGACATGCTATATTATGTTGATTTTTATGATGTTGAACCAAAGGTTCATATGCTGGAAGCTTGGTCCTCAGCGGGTAGGAGGAGTGGCACCGTTACGAGGTAGACCCTGGTGGAAGGTTATGAGCTTACTGTGGGCATTGCCCTTGGAGGAGACTAATACACTTCTCACAGGACTCCAGTCAGTTCCCTCAGTGGGCTGTTCTAAAGAGAGCAAGCCGGGTTCCTGAACCTCCTTGGCATGCTGTCTAGCCGTGTGATCGTTCTAGTGTGCACTCTGGTCACTGTGCTGCTGTCACCTGAGGTTCTCACCAGAGGCAGAACAGATGTGGCCACTCAATCATGGATTTTTAGCCTCTAAAACCGTGAGCTCAATAAACCTCTTTTCTTCATAAGGTATCCAGACTTGGGTATTTTGTCATAACAATAGAAAAATAGACTAAGATACACTAATTCTTTGAAATTTACCCCCACGTATTCTTTTTGATGTTATTATAAATGAATTTATATTCTTATTTTTAGAATATTCAATGCAATTGATTAGAAATACAACTAATTTTTGTATACTGATCTTGTAATGCAATTTAGCTGAACTCATTTTCTAAAACACTCAGAGATTCTCCATCCACAGGTTCACTCCCCAAATGTCTGCAAGAGCCAGGGCTGGGCTAGGTTAAAGATAGGAACCAGAACTCCATGTGAGTGTCCCACGTGGGTGGCCGGGACTCAAGAACTTGAACCATTATCCACTGCCTCCAAGAGTATGCATTAGCAGGAAACGGGATTGGAAATGCACCTGGGACTTGAATGCAGGTCCTCTAATATGGGATTGCAGGCATCCCAAGAGGCATTTTCACAGCTGCAACAAATGTTGAATTTTTCAAGGTTGTCTACATACAAGATCATGCCATCAGCAAATATCATTTGAAAGTTTTGTTTTTTTTCTTCTTCTTGCCTAACTTACCTAGATAGAACCTCTGGTAGTATAATATTGCATAGAAATGTAAAGTCAAGACATCAAAAACATTTAGTCTTTTACTAAGATATTCACAGTTGTTTTTTCTTTTCTTTTTTTTTTAAGATTTATTTGAAAGTCAGAGTTACACAGAGAGAAGAGAGGCAGAGAGAGAGAGAGAGAGAGAGAGAGGTCTTCTATCCAATGGTTCTCTCCCTAGTTGGCCACAATGGCCAGGGCTGTGCCAATCCGAAGCCAGGAGCCAGGAGCTTCTTCCAGGTCTCCCACGCAGGTACAGGGGCCCAAGGACTTGGGCCATCTTCTACTGCTTTCCCAGGTCATAGCAGAGAGCAGGATTGGAAGTGGAGCAGCCGGGTCTTGAATCGGTGTCCATATGGGATGCCGGGGCTTCAAGCCAGGGTGTTAACCTGCTGTGCCACAGCAACAGCCCCCCACAGTTGTTTTTTCATAGCTGCCATTTTTCAAGTTTAGGAAATTCCTATCTAGTTGTAGTTGGAGTGCCTTTATCACAAAAGGGTTTGCATTTATTCACATTTTAATTATGTATCCATTGAATTCATCATATAGGTTTTGTCTTTTTTTGGAAACATAATTTTTATGAGGTTAAACCAACCTTGCATTCCTACGCCATTGATCATGGCATATAATCCACTCTATATGTTGCTGGATTGGTATAGTAGTATTTTCTTAAGCATTTTTGGTCTATCTTTATAAAAGATATTGATCTATGATTTTCTTGAGACATGTTTGTCTAGGTTTGATATCTGGCTACTTCTGTCTTTATAAAATGGGTTGGAAGAATCCTATGTGTTGGGAGAGTTTGAGAAAGACTGGTATAAATGCTTTTTTAAATGTTTATTAGAATTCAGCAGTGAATACATTTGGACCTTGAATTTTCTTTCTCTTTTTTTAACTTGCTAATCTAATTGCTTGACTTACTATAGGTTTATTCAGATTTTGTGTTTCTTCTTGACTCAGTTTTGGTAATTTGTGTCTAAGAATTTTTCCATTTCATCTAGTTATCTAATTTGTGGGAATTATAGTTTCATAGTGGGCTATCTTTACTTCTTTAAGATTGGTAGTAATGGGGCTGGCACTGTGGTGTAGTGGGTAAAGCTGCTGCCTGAAGTGCTGGCATCCCATATGGGCGCCAGTTCAAGACTTGATGCTCCACTTCTGACCCAGCTCTCTGCTGTGGCCTGGGAAAGAAGCAGAAGATGGCTGAAGGCCTTGGGCCCCTGCACCTTCTTGGGAGAACTGGAAGAAGCTCCTGGCTCCTGGCTTGGGATCGGCGAAGCTCCGGCTGTTGCGGCCAACTGGGAAGTGAACTAGCAGATGGAAGACCTCTCTCTCTCTCTCTCTCTCTGCCTCTCTTCTCTCTGTGTAACTCTGAATTTCAAATAAGTAAATATATCTTAAAAAAAGTTTGGTAGTAACGTTCTCTTTTTCTGATTTTAGTGATATGAGTCTTTTTCTCCGCCAGTCAAGTTAAAAGTTTGCAAGTTTATTGATCTTCTCAAAGAACCAGCTTCTGGGCTCATTGATTTTCTGTACTGTTTTCCTGCTCTTGATTTCATTTATTTTACTTTAATCTTTATTACATCCTTCCTTCTGCTTGCATGGCATTTAATTTGCTCTTCTTTTTCCATTGTCTTGAGGTGGAAGGTTAAACTATTGATTTGAGTTCTTTTTAGAGAAATAAGTACTTTTGGAATTGTTTTAGATTTACATAAGTTTTTTTAAATCAGCTGTCTTTTTTTTTAATCAATTGACTCATTTTTTAAGAACAGGTGTAGATTTACAGAAACACTAGGCAGATAGTACAGAGGTTTCTTACTGTGACTTGAATATGGCTCAAGTGGCCCTCAAGTGTTTACAGAGCGGAGGTTTGGTTCGAGGGTATGGTGCTGGGAGGTGTTCACAATGGGAGGTGCGTCCTTGGTGGAGGTCCTTAGGTCAACTTGGGCTATGCTCTTGAAATGGGCAAAGGCAGTTCTTTTGGGACTCTGGTTAGTTTTCACAAGAATACTCTTTTAAAGGCATGAGCCTGTCTCAACCCAATCTTTCTCTGGCTTCCTCCATCAAGAGGTGATCTCCTCTTGCCACATGAGCTCCTGCCATGGGCCATGGGCCCTTGCTGGAGCTGCATTATACGGTTTGGCTGTGGGCCTCCAACACTGTAGGCTAAATCAGTCTCTCTTCCTTACAAACTTAGACCTCCTCAGGTTATTTGGTATAGCAATGAAAAATGGACTAACACGGTTCCCAAATACCCTCATTTCGGGTTTTCCTATTAACATCTAATGTTAGTATTCTTCACTTGTTATAATTAATGACCTGATACATAATTATTAATCAGGCCCCAGGCTATTCAGATTCTCTTAGTTTTTACCTCATGTCCTTTTTATTTTCCAGGATTCTACCCAGAATATCATATTTCTCAAGTTTCCTTAGACTCCTCTTGGCTGGGACTGGTTCTCAAATGGTTTTTGCTGACCTCTGCAGTTTGAGTAGTGCTGACTGGCTGTGCTGTGAGACGTCCCTCTTCTAAACTTGTCTGATGGTTTTGTCATGACGCTCTGGGGCTACAGGTTTTGAGAAGGAAATTCACAGAAGGCAAGTGTCATTCCTATCACATCACACTGAGGGCACATGCTGTCAGCATGATTGGCATTCGTGGGCTGACCTTGATGGCATGGCTGAGGCAGGTTTTGTCAGGCTTCTCCACTGTGTAGTTGCTTCTTCTTTATCCCGTTTCTGTGTTGTGCTCTTTGGGAAGGAGTCATCATGTGTAGCCCAGAGGATATGTCTAAGTTTTCTGTAATTTTTCTATACATGAGATATGTCATAGCTTAAAATATTTATATTAGTAGGACTCCTATGTAATTTATTCTTTTTAATTGTAAGTGTGCATAGCTATGAAATTCCCTTTCTGGCTGCTTGGCTGCATTCCGTAAGTGCCAAACTGTTTTTAAGCCAACTCTTGAGCTAGGACCAATGTTTGGGACTAAGCTACACCTCATCGGAGTGACATTTGAATGCCTGGCTACCCACCCTAATTATAAGATATTTTACCAAAAACTTCTCTTTCATTAGACTCACAATGGATTTGCATTTATTTTACATTCCTAATTAAGCAGAATCTCAGGATAAGAAGTATCATATGGTTGGCACTTAGATTTATGATATCCACAATAGTTAAAAAGTAATTGTTTGAAAAGGAGAGAGAGAGCGAAAGAGTGAGTGAGCACACAGGTCTCCCATGTGGTGGCTGGGATCTATTACTTGAGCCCTCCACACTACTCACCTTCTGGGTCACAATTCCTGCCTGGTTTTAGCCAATCTTCCATTATGAAATGACCCCGTGAGAAATGTGCCATATTGGTCTCATATTTCCCTCCTCTCCTTACTCTTGCTCAGGCTACTCTTCCCTATATTTATCCAAATACCAAAACCTCCCTTAAACTGGGATGGCATTGAAAATGACCTGAGACATTTCATGCACTAGAGGGAACTTCAAAAGCTTGCGGAGAAATGGAATTAAGGGAGAAGTTTATTAAGACACCACTAGGCACGCCCACACCCCCTGTCTGAGTGCCCGGTTCCCGTCCCAGCTTCCCCACTTCCAATCTAGCGTCCTGCTAATGCAGATCTTAAGTAGCAGCAGTAGTGCCCAGGTACTTGGGTGCCTGCTAATCATGTAGGAGATCTGGGTTAAATTCTGGGCTCCTGGCTTCAGCCTGGTCCAGCTCTGGCTGCATTAGGCATTTTGGGAGTGACTCAGAGGATGCAAGATCTGTTTCCTTTTCTTCTCCCTCTTCCTCCTCCTCCTCCCTCTCTATCTCCATCTCTCTCTCCCCTCCACCTTTCAAATAAAACTAAAAATTAATAAAATCCTTTTGAAGACCTCTTGTATACATGGATTTCAAAATTTCTTTTGCGATAGAATGCACTTTTAATTTGACTTTCCCTGGCCATTCTGAAGTACCCTCCCCTCTTTAAGGAGAGCGAATGGCTGTTTTAATCGGTAAGCGAAGACCTTTACAAGCCCAGTGCTGAGAACACAGTTCCTGCGGCCACGCTTCAATTATGCTTTCACCCAGGACCTTCTCAGTTAACAAAACACAGTCACGAGGAAAGAGAAGCCAAGAAAACTCATTTGTACCCATTAGCATTCTCTTCGCAGGGCAACACATAATTCTGGAAGCAATGGTAAGAAACGACAACAAAGAACTCTGTTGTGGTTCAGTTGGTAAACAGCACACTCCAGCTCTGTTCAATATGCAGAAGGTTGGGCGAGCAGTCAAATAGCTTTAGATGGTGAGAGCTGTTTGCCAAGAGCTCACTGGGTTTCCCCTTGCTGCGCTACCTGCCTTGAGGAAATCCACTGCAACAGCTCTTCTGCTAAATTCCCGAGAATGCTTTTGGGACAGGCTGCAGGGGAAGAAGGACAGAGGAAATAAGGTCGGAGGTGGCCTCAGCCATCTAAGCGCTGCCCCAGAAGGCCTGGTGTGAGAGGTGTCCCAAGAATGACAGTGACGTGCAGGCGGAGCACGGACCCTGGAGCCTGGCTTCCCATCCCGAGGCCTCCTTTGCATCTCGGCCCCTCAGCTGTGGCGCAGAATCACAAGTGATGCTCCTATCACAGGGTTGCTGCCAACGCAGAAAAAAAAAGAAAAGAAAAGATTCATTAAAGTGCTTTGAAAACAGCAGCATCTTATTTTGGCCACTGGCATGAAGAGGTTGCGCCCTTGGAAGCAGCAATGGGTTTCAAACAAAGCAGCGATCGTTGGAAGGGGTGGATCTGGGGACAGTGAAGGCTTCGGAGGTTGGTGGCCTCTCCCTCTGCAGGTGTCTCCTGTAAGACAAGGACAAGAGGGGACTTCAAAAAGCTCCTGGGAAACTTCAAGGTGTTAAAAGACAACCTTATTTTGGTTAAAAAAAAATTTTTTTTGAAACTTATGCCTACTAGGGTATCCAAAAAGTTCAAGGAAATGCACAGTATGGAAAAACAGCACGGGGAGCCCGCGGCGGGGAATGGCACAGCCTGCTCGCAGAGCACCAGCTCCTCTTCCTCCTTGCCAGGGCACACGCCCAGCTTAGACGTGGAAGCCTTCCCTCTCTGAAGGCTCAAATAAGCGTCCCCAGGGACCCGGGTCAGACGACAGGAGTCGTCCTTCACTTCCTTCTAGCGCCCCGAGGAGAACGTGGGCTTGTTCCAAGGTTCCCAGCGTGCCTAACGCCGCCCCTCCCCAGCTTTCCCCCTTCCTTCGGCTTTCCATCCCTCGCCCCATCCCCCATCCCACAGTCGTTCCCCTGCAGTGGTTTTACATCCCTTCCAGAGGTCTTAATTCTGTCTCCATAATTAAGAAGTCCTCTGCTTGTGTTCCCGTGTCTTGCAAACTCCGGCTCCTCGGTTTCCCACAGGGTGGCGGCGGAGGCTCTCCTCAGCTGATGCCTCTGCTGTGTGGCAGTGGGGGGCGTGGCAGCGGAGGGCAGCTGTTTATGGAAGCAAGAGGTGGATTCCTAATTCTGTTCAGGTTAGACGCTCGTCCAGCCCACTCCGGCTTAGCCTCCACTAACCTACAAGGAAACAAGCCTGTGTGCTACCCGGCGAGACAAAGTATGGAAAATCCAGAGAAAGAGTGAGCGAGGGAGAGGGAGAGAGGGAGGGCAGGAGGGAGGGAGGGGAAGGGGAGAGGGAGAGGGAGAGGGAGAGAGAGAGTAGGAGGGAGGGAAGGAGAGAGAGACAGAGGGAAACAGACTGTTACCTCCCGGGCTCTGCATTGGCAGGAAGCTGAAATCAGCAGCCAGAGCTGGGAGTATAAACCAGGTGCTGCAGTGTGGGGTGTGGGTGTCCTAACAGGCATTTTAACTGCTAGGCCACATACCTGCCCCGAAGTGGAATGATTTTCAAATTTATTTTTTTCGAATTTTATTTTTCAAATTTATTTTTAAATTTTCAACTGGGAGCATGGATAGGTGGCTTAAAACCATTTAAAGCATAAACTTTAACGTCCACGTGACAGTGAGGGACATTCAGAACAAACTGCAGAAAATAATAATTACAGCAGACGCGGCGTGATCTCATGGTTTCATCATGCATCTCCATAATGGCTGCACTACCACGTCTATAACAAGTGAGTCTCAACTCTGATTGAAAATCTTTTTAACTTGAGTGAAAGGAGTTTGCAAATCAACACATTTTCACCCACACGTCATTTAAAGTGAAGCAAACGAAGCACAATAAAATGTCATACTCATTGAAGACTGGAGCCCAATGAGAAGGTTAAAATGGGGTTGGCCTTAGTTTCTTACTCTGAGTTCAAGTGTGGCTTTTGAACATATAAAGATGCATCCTTTCAGCTTAGTTGTCTCTGAGTCTCCATGCATTCACTCAGGTCCACAACCAAGTTTTCTCTTGTAATTGATTCGTCAACTTTGAAAGAAGATTCAAGCGGGTTTTTTTTTGTTTGTTTGTTTGTTTTGTTTTGCTTTCCTTTGTATGAATTCTAGCCCAGACATCTTTTGTGCCTGTTATAAGAATTTCTGAGTCAGGATCACTAGCCATCAGGAAAATGTAAATCAAACCACAATGAGGTTTTACTTCACCCCAGTTAGAAGGCTCTCATATAGAAATCAATAAACAACAAATGCTGGTGAGGATGTGGGGAAAAGGTACATGAATCCACTGTTGGTGGTACAACAGCCACTGGTACATACAGCCACTGTGGAAGACAGTATGGAAGACAGAAATCTGAATATAGACCTACCATATGACCCGGCCATCCCACTCCTGGGAATTTACCCAAGGGAAATGAAATCAGCAAATAAGAGTTATCTGTGCCCCCATGTTTATTGCAGCTCAATTCACAATAGCTAAGATATGGAGTCAATCCACATGTCTGTAAACTGAAGACTGGGTAAAGAAATTATGGGATATATACAGCATGGAGTACTACACAGTGGTAAGAAAAAATGAAATCCTATCATTTGCAACAAAATGGATATGACTGGAAGACATTATACTTAGAGAAACAAGCCAGTCCCCAAAAGACAAATACCATATGTTCCCCGTTATCTGTGGTAACTAACAGAGCACATAAAAGGTAACCTATAGAAGCGCTGACTTTGAACAGCCTCTGTCTCCACTGTTGAGGAGCAGTTTTTTTTTTCCTTGCTATTTGTTGAGCTGTTTACTTAGTGTAGGGTTAATCTGTGTATGAATTTAATTGAAAATAAATCTTGGTAAAAAATGACAATAGGAATAGAAGAGGGAGAAGGAAGAAGGGTGGGAGGGAGGGGAGAGTGGGGAGAATCTCTATGTTCCTAAACTTGTATTTATGAAATGCATGACATTTGTATACCTTAAATAAAAGGTTTCTAGGTTAAAAAAAAGAATTTCTGAGAGCCCTCGTAATTTGCACAACTGATTGTTAGAAGGCAGTGCAGTGGTGACTGCGCAACAATCAGTTTTATCACAGAAGAGACTGCAGTGTTCAGGCTCATTTGCACACCCACAGTCACAATGCTCAGGCTGGAAGTGAGCGTCTAAGCACGTCTGACGCTTTCCCAGTTGCTGGTAGTTCCTCGCTGCTGTCACTAGCTGTGCTTTTGGAAGAACCACCTTGTTTTCCCGACTGTACCTGTGAGGTGGTGAGCCGCATTCAGTCAGCGGAAGCACGTGCTCTGGTGTGCGCGTGGACAGAGCTCAGGAGAGGAGCGCACACCAAAGCCACTGCCTCAACCGTACACCAGCAGGCACACCCCAAGTACTTAGATCCCTTTTGAGCTTCTCAGCTGCTCACTGGTAGGAAAGCATTTAATCTGGGAAAGATCAGTGGTTTGGGACCAGCGCTGCGGCATAGAACACTTAGTCTCCACCTGCAGTGCCGGCATCCCATATGGGTGCCGGTTCAAGTCCTGGCTGCCCCACTTCTAATCCAGCTTCCTGCTCATGTGCCTGGGAAAGCAGTAGAAGATGGCACAAGTCCTTGGGCCCCTGCACCCACCTGGGAGACCTGGAAGAAGCTCCTGGCTCCTGGCTTTGGATTGGCCCAGCTTTAGCTATTGCAGCCAATTGAGGAGTAAACCAGGGGATGGAAACATCTCTCTCTCTCTCTCTCTCTCTCTCACACACACACACACACACTCACTCTGCCTTATAAATAAATGGGCTGGTGCTGTGGTGTAGTGGGTAGGGCAGGTGCCTGCGATGCCAGCATCCCATATGGGTGCCGGTTCGAGTCCCGGCTGCTCCACTTCCAATCCAGCTCTCTGCTATGGCCTGGGAAAGCATAGAAGATGGCCCAAGTCTTTGGGCTCCTGCACCCATGTGGGAGATTCAGAAGAAGCTCCTGGCTCCTGACTTTGGATTGGCACAGTTCCGGCCATTGCAGCCATGTGGGGAGTGAACCAGCAGATGGAAGAACTCTCTCTCTGTCTCTCCTTCTAGCTCTGTGTAACTCTGTCTTTCAAATAAATAAATAAGTCTTTAAAAAATAAATCTTACAAGAAACAAAACAAAGCTCAGTGGTTTGCATACTGGCCTTTGAAGAAGAAGCCGAACACTTGTACTAACACATACCTGTAGGCTCTCTCGACTGGGAGAAGGCACTCGTTAAAAATTTCAGATGAAGAATGAAATGTTGTCTTTGTTGAGAAAACTGAAGACCCTGCGGCGTGGGCAGAAGCAGTGATGTCACTGCTGACCTTGATGGTGAGAAGTGACCACGTTGCCTTCCACGACAATCGCCTCCGCGAAGTGGAACTCTCTCATTCAACACAATTGCAAAAATATGTATTTTCTAATGGTCCGGGATTGGCCCTCAGTAAAAGGACATTTGAGAGTTGGCTAAAGGCAGTTGATTGCAGCCATCGGGTCACTTAAGAGTCTGTCTTTATATGCATCCACAGTGATGGTGCTGGTGGTGAAATACAGAGCACCACTGCTGGTGTTGCTGAGGGTGGAAAAAGCCACTTTCATGGTGCTCTCTGGGACAAGCGCCTGGAAAGGCTCCTTCCGGGCATCACACGGGAACGACTGCCCCTCCTACCCAGGACGCATCTGCGGACTTTGCACCCGCTCGGTTTCAGTGGCCTGAACACACGGTGCTACTCCCCCTGCTGGGCAGAATCCTGGCATCTTTCCTGGGTAGTTGGTGTGGTATTTGGTAGGAACAGTTGTAGCCATTGTATTTATTTAAGATTTATTTTATTTATTTGGAAGGCAGAGTGACAGGCGGTGGGGGGGTGGGGGCAGGGATCTAGCTTCCATCCACAGGTTCATTTCCCAAATGGCCTCCCCAGATCCAGCTGTGCCAGGCCAAATCCAGGTTGCAAGAATTCCGTTCTGGTCTCCCACATGGGTGGCACAGGCAAGCACTTGGGCCACCCTCTGCTGCCTTCCCAGGTGCATTAGCAAGGAGCTGAATTGGAAATGGAGCAGCCAGGACTCGAACTGGCGATTTGATGTACAATACAGGCAAGGCAGGCGGTAGCTTAACCCGCTGCACCACAAACACAGGCCCCCAGCATGCGACTGTGCCAACCTGCGTTTACAGACGGCATGACACAAAGAGAAGAGACGCTATCCGGGTGGTGACGGCACCGTGAAGCGTCTCCTCCATGCCTGGCTCCCAGCCCTCCTAAAGCCCACCATGGTTTGCACAACTCAGCTCTGGTTTCCCTCGTTTCCTGTCTTTTTCGCATGCGGGTCGCCCGATGGTCCCTTCCTCCATGCAAGGGAAAGGAGCTCTGTGTGCAGTGTGCCCGGAGCCTCCCTTGGCACAGTCCCAGCTCTCGCTGTGGGTACTGAACAAGGCTTCCCTTCGGAACGCTGCTCAGTGGCTGCGTGCTGTGGCTTCCCCAGCGTGGGCCCCTGGGCTCGCGGTCCGGGGTTTTGAGAACTGTTCTTTTCATTGTAAGTCTCTGACTTTGCTGGTTTTGAGTGCCTGGTATTTTGAGTGCCTGGGCTTTGGCACATTCTTTTTCCTCATTTCCAATAAGTGGCCATTTAAGTTGCTTGTAGGCTTCCGGTGGTTTTTTTCTTAAAAACAAAGCAACAAAACCAAACCTCCGGTTCCCTGATCTCATGTTGAATATTTATGCAATTCACATCCTTGTCTTGTTTTCCCCTCTTCCTGGGGGGCGTGCAGCAGGGATGGGCTCGAGTGGAGAGAACTAACATTCACATACACATTGCAGACTTGCCATGTGATCGCACTGGATTCTCACAAATGCTTAGGCCTGAGACTTTAATTGTCAATATTTTCTGGGCAGTAATCACCTCACCAAGTATCAGATTTTAGGCTAAGTGATTTAGGTACATTGTCTCACTGATTCTCATGAGAACTCTATGAGATAGATCATGTTATTTCTCCATTTTAAAGAAGCTGTGGTTTGGAGAGGCTAAGTGACGTGATGTGCCCAGGGCCACACAGCTTGTAAGTGGCAGCAGTAGGCTTCACACTCAGTTCAGAGCACTGGCAGCTGCGCACCTGGGCCCACTGTTTAAAAGCATCACAGCTGGGGTTCAAGCTAGGCCCCCGAAAGGATGTGCAGGCTCCTTGCACCTGTGCCGGCCTCACCACCACACACTGTGACATCCAACTGCAGGGTGTGTGAGTTCACGGTCTCCCGATTACTGGCTCATAATGAAAAGGTAATACCCTTACGTTGCCATCAAAGATGTTTTAGACCATGATATGGCTGAACAGTTAACTGTAGGCTACAACAATTATTAAAACAGTCAAACAACCAGGCTTGGATAGAATTTTAGATAGTTCCTCACAGGTTATGTAACACTGAGATGTAATTTTCATACTGGCCATTAAAAGCCACGTTTTAGCTTGTTAATTATGTTCCCGTAAGAGCTATCTTCAAGAAGTTTGTGGAAAATGCATTTTCTGAAAAACCCATGCATAGATTTCAAATTGTTTTCACCAAAATAAAATCATCTTTTAATTCCATTTTCCATTTTTTTGACATGCCTTCAAATTAGTCATATTTTTTAAAAATATTTATTTTTAAGAGCTGGAGAGACAGATGGAGAGATCTTCCATCTGCTGATTCATGCCCCTAAACGGTCCCAATGGCCAGGGCTGGGCCAGGTGGAAGCCAGGAGCCAGGAACTCCATCTTGGTCTCCTACATGGGTGGCAGGGGCCTAGATACTTGGGCCATCTTTCTCTGCCTTTTTAGGTGCATTAGCAGGAAGCTGGATCAGAAGTGGAGCAGCTGGACTTTGGGCTGGCACTCCAATATGGATGCAGGCGTAGCAAGTAGCTTAACCCACTGTGCCACAATGCCAGCCCCAAATAAGCCACATTCTGAAATACAGAAGTTGAGCTTGTAAAAAACACTTCAATTTCTTTATTCATCTTGTGTGAATAAAGTTCCAACTGTGTGCCAGGCACTACAAGAAGTAGCAAGGCTATTAACTGAGCAATCCCACCAAACACCAGTCCTCTTGGATTGTAATCTAAGGATTCAGCAGGGGGTGTGAGGTGGGCTTTCATAGGCTTTCAAAGCGTCACTCAGGCTGTTAGAAGAACAGCGCAAGATGTGGGGGAGGTGCATTAGTTGGGAGACTTCTGTAGGAGTCTAGGCAAGGAGTGATAGTGGCTTGGGTCATTGAGGGTGACAGAAATCTAAGTTGAGTTTTGGGCACACGAAAGTCCTGCCATTGCTTTATTACATGAAGGTGCTGCCAGTAGATGGGTTGTAGGCAGGGTAGGAAGGGGAGAGGTGGAAATGATCCCTCATGCTTTGACCTGACTGACTGGAAGAATGGAAATCCCATCTGCTGTGTGTGGGAACCCTGGGCGGGGGCAGCACATTTGGGATGCAGACCCAGGTCCTATCTGGGTTACTCTGGGGTGTGCAGCAGGTATCCTCCAATGGTGGTGAGAGTAGGTGGAGGATTGTGTGGGTCTGGAGTTCAGGAGAGGTCAGGCACTCTCTGTGCCCCCTCTGCTCCCTCACAGACCTCCTGGGGCCAGACCAAAGGCCTTTGGCCCTTAAACCGGCAATGATTGCTAGCACATTCCGGAAGCATGGAGGAAACACTTGTGGTTTCTCAGGTGTGTGCACCTGAGAGAGGAGCCTAATGCTCCAGTGTGCCTCACACTTCCATCGAACAAACTCTGAGAGCAGAGGACCTGGCTCTCAGGGGCTCAGACGGTGGCCTCAGTGGCCAGTTGGAAGCGATTTTCAGCAACCAGAAACCTGTTGGGTTATTTAACTTCCTCTCCCGCCCCCCTGCTGCGATGTCTGTTAATAGTACAGTTGATCGCCAACTTAGGATGATGTGAGGCACAGAGCGGGCACGCAGCCTGTAGCCATCAGGCCTGCACTGCCCTCCGTGCTGCCGTCCTGAGAGGGCCCCCTTCCTCCTCCCCGCACCTGCTGCTCGGCCGATGCCCCCTCAGTCTTCTGCCTTGGAGCCTGACAAGGCTTGACGAGTCTCCTCTGACCCCAGGGGAGCTGATGGGGCACCCAACCGAACCTCCGCTTTAGGGTTTTAGTCACAGTCTGTGTGCACCGTGGCTCCTTTTGTGCCTGCCCTACTTGATCAAGCTTCCTTCAGGCTGCTTTGTAGCGTTTAAGCCTTTTCTTTGTATAAATATACCTCAAAAAGTTCATGGGAAAACAGAGCAAAAAGAGAAGCTCATTCTTGTGCCACCATGTTTTGAAATCCATGCATCATTTTCAATTTTGCATGTTTTCCATGACACTTTTGAAGATCCCCCTTGCATCCTTAGGTTAAGTGTGTGATTAAGCTTATTAGTAGGTATTTCATCTCTCTCTGGCTACCTAAAAAAAGAATTCCACTGTACTTACTAACGGGTTCTTGTTTAAAAACGAGAACTACGGATTTTACAGATTTGCTTTGTATCCAGGTAGGGCACTGAACTCTTTTTTTTTTTTTTTTTGGACAGGCAGAGTTAGACAGTGAGAGAGAGACAAGAGAGAAAGGTCTTCCTTCCGTTGGTTCACCCCCAAAATGGCCACTAGGGGCCAGTGCGCTGCGCTGATCCGAAGCCAGGAGCCAGTGCTTCCTCCTGGTCTCCCATGCAGGTGCAGGGCCCAAGCACTTGGGCCATCCTCCACTGCACTCCCAGGCCACAGCAGAGAGCTGGCCTGGAAGAGGAGCAACTGGGACAGACTCTGGTGCCCCGACTAGGACTGGAACCCTGTGTGTCGGCGCCGAAGGCGGAGGATTAGCCTAGTGAGCCAAGGTGCCGGCGGGCACTGAACTCTTAATGGCAGTGAATTTTCAGTTGGCTTTCTTGGGTTTTACAGATGTAGAGGAATATCTTCAAATGATAATTTTAGCACCTCCTTTTTAATGCTTTATATTTAAATCTCTTACTCTTTGTGGTCTGATTAGTGACTAGGATCATATTAAATAATAGGGGTTAGATGAGCATACTTGCCTTTTCTTTAGTGAAACTGTCTCCCTTAGCTTCCTATTTAATTCTATTTCAGGGTGACATAGATATATTAGGCTGAGAAGTATCCATCTATTCTAACTTCACTGTTTTTATTTTATCAAGATGGTTTACTGATTTTTGTCAAATACCATTTCATCATCTGTGAACACAATTATATGATTTTATCTTTAGAGCTATTCACATGATGAATTATGTTAATAATTTTCCCCATATTGAATTGTCTGGGCATTCCAGGAATACACTCCCCTTGGTTAGGACATGTTGGTTTTAAATGAGCTGTTGAGTAGATAACAGCACGTGAGACTGAGCTACAGTTCTAAACAAGCTTTGGCAGATTGTATTACACTGACTTCATAAAAAGAATTTTCTCCTCATTTTTCCATGTCCTGAAGCAATTTGCAGCAGAATTCTGTTCCTTGAGAGTTTGGTAGAAATCCTCCGTGGAACCCCTTGATGTCTTCTGGGGGTTAACTCTTTGACGATCGCTATAGTTTGGATATTAATGTGGGTGCCACCCAAAGGCCCGTGGTGTTGAAGGCTTGGTCCCCAAAATCTTGTATTGATGGCTAATGGATGGAGGGTGGAGCCTTGATCCAAGTACAGTATCTGGCCGAGAGGGCGAACTCTGCAGGCCTGGGCTGGGCCCAGAGCTTCTTCCTCTGCTTCCGGGCTCACCATGAGATCCTTCCTCCATGCGTGCTCTGCTGCCCACTGCCCTCATCTCATGCCAGTTCCGTGGGGATGCCTCGTCTTGAACCTCCACTACCTTCATTCGACATCAGTAACTTCTCTTGGGTATTTGTTAGTGACCCAAAGCTGGCTGACACAACAACTTTCTCATTCTGGGTTAAAATCACATGCTTTTTACTATTATTTTTTTATTTTTAAGGATTTTATTTACTTATTTGAAAGTCAGAGCTACACAGAGAGAGGAGAGGCAGAGACAGAGACAGAGGGAGAGAAGTCTTCCATTCGCTGGTTCACTTCCCAATTGGCCGCAACGGCTGGAGCTGTGGTGATCCGAAGCCAGGAGCCAGGAGCTTCTTCTGGGTCTCCCACGTGGGTGCAGGGACCCGAGCAGTTGGGCCATCTTCTATTGCTTTCCCAGGCCACAGCAGCGAGCTGGATGGGAAGTGGAGCAGCCGGGTCTCAATCAGGTACCCATTTAGGATGCTGACGCTATCCGCCCAGGGTGTTAACCTGCTGCATGACAGCGCCAGCCCCAAAGTCACATGCTTTTTAAAGCAAATTGTCCATTCCATTCATGTTCATATGTTATACTTCTTTTAATTTCCTCTGTATCTATGGTTACTGTTCCTTGTAATTTATCATTCTGTACACAGGTTGGCCAACCCTAGTCTGAAAATTCACAATGCTTGAAAATGTGTAACATTTTTAGAACCAACATGATGCCACTAGTGGAAAATTCCTCACCATGAAACGCTTGCATGCACTAAATTATTAAAAATATTGTATATAATTGCCTTCAGGGTGTGTGCATAAGGTATATAGAACCATAAATGGATTTAATGGTCGGATTTTCTTTCAGTTTATTTTGTTGTTCACTTCCTTTTTGAGTCAGATGCCTAATTTGTGCCTATTTTTCTAAGTGTTTCTCAGGTATTTTCCCATGCGTATGACTTTAGCTGAGTTTCCTAGGTTTAGACGCATCTTTTGTTACTTGTTGTTTCCTACGATGCCTGCCATTTCTGCTCCCTCTTAGACCCTAAAGTTAAGAGTATTTAAAATCTGCAAGTGAAAGGAAGTTTTGCTTGCTGAAGAACTTCCAGTTTTTACGGCGTGTGACTACTAAATGCTGTCT
This sequence comes from Oryctolagus cuniculus, assembly GCF_051225735.1. Classification (NCBI taxonomy): domain Eukaryota; kingdom Metazoa; phylum Chordata; class Mammalia; order Lagomorpha; family Leporidae; genus Oryctolagus; species Oryctolagus cuniculus. Next base: position 22,491,720 of record NC_142886.1, read on the forward strand.
GTACGTTTTCTACTTTCTGAAATTTATTGAGTTTTCTTTGTGAACTCAATATAAGGTCAGTTTTTATGAAAATCGCATGCATACTTGAAAGTGCATGTTTTCAGTTTTTAGGACATATGGCTTGATGTATATCAATTCAAATGTATCTTATTAATTGTTTAGGTATTCTATATCTTCTCCTTTGCTTCACCTAATGCTTTTTGGCCTACATTCTAGCTCACCTCATATTTAAGATGATTACTTCTGCTTTTTTGCTTGGATCTGCCTCTTAGATCTTAGCAAAAACTTCAGTTTCTAACTTTGCTTTGTAACTGTTTTTCCCCATCTGTGTGTTTCAATTGTAACAAGGAGATAGATTTTAAGTTAATTAAATATTTCTGTTTTAATAAATAAAATAAGCCATTTATAATAGCGACATTACACATTTGGTTTTAGTTCGCCATATTTCTGTATTCAGAGAAGTCTTTTTTACTGTATCTTTTTTCTTTGCACTTGTTCTCTGAATAGTATTTATGATCTTTAGGCAGCTGTTTTTGTTTCATTAGTAACGGATAATTAAAAAATTATAATTGGGGGGCTTGCCCTGTGGCATGGTGGGTTAAGCTGCAGGTTGCAATGCTGGCATCCCTTATTGGAGTGCCTCTGAAACCCATCTGCTCCACTTCTGGTTTAGCTCCCTGCTAATTAGCCCAGGAAGGCAGCAGATGATGGCCCAGGTACTTGGGTCCCTATTACCCATGTGGGAGACCTACATGGAGTTTCAGGCTCCTGGCTTCAGCCTGATCCAGCCCTGGTTGTTGTGGTGATTTGGGGAGTGAACAGCAAATAAAAAAAATCAATCTCTGTCTCCCACTCTGTCACTGTGGCTTTTGAATGAATAAGTATTTTGAAAAATTGCAATTTAGGCCGGTGCCATGGCTCAATAGGCTAATCCTTCGCCTGCGGCACTGGCACACCGGGTTCTAGTCCCGGTTGGGGTGCCGGATTCTGTCCCGGTTGCCCCTCTTCCAGTCCAGCTCTCTGCTGTGGCCTGGGAGTGCAGTGGAGGATGGCCCAAGTGCTTGGGTCCTGCACCCCATGGGAGACCAGGAGAAGCACCTGGCTCCTGGCTTCCGATCAGCGCAGTGCGCCGGCCGTGGTGGCCATTGGAGGGTGAACCAACGGCAAAGGAAGACCTTTCTCTCTCTCTCACTATCCACTCTGCCTGTCAAAAAAAAAAAAAAAAAAAAAAAAAAAAAAAAAAAAAAAAACTTCACAAGAGAATCCCTGAGAAACTTTGTAGTTTGTTAGTTTGTTAGAGGACAAACTTCTAGATAAACTCAGTGGGCTTCCGACAAGGTAGAGAAAAGAGGTCTACACCTGGTACACCTCAGTCAAAGTGCCAAAAACAAAGGACCAGAGAAAAATGTGGTAAACATACTCAGAGAAAAAGAGAAAACCAGTGCATTATATGGGAAACAATTCAAATGGCTACGGGGTTTCATCAGAAATGACGGATGCTAGAAGTTCAGTAATATTTTTTGAATGCTGAAAGAAAATAAGTATCGATCCAGACCTGCATTCCTGTGATAAACCAAACTTGGCTATGAGGTAGTTTCATTTTTATACTTTTCTGGATTTAGCTTTGTAATATTTTGAGTTTTTTCCTTCATTAGAATTTTCTCACATTTCCTTTGTGTGCAATTAGTATTACGATTATGTTCATGTTGGAGTTGGAACACAAATGCTTTTTCTATACTTGGCAATGGTTTGCATAAGATTGTTAATTTATATTTAAATTTGTTTAGGTAGCCTGGAAGCCCTCTAGTCTTCTTCGAATTTTAGGCTTTAAAATTGATTAATTTTCCTTAATGGTTTTAGAACATTTAGATTTTCTCTTTTTTCTTTAGTCATTTTTGGTAAGTTATATTTTTCGAAGTATTCAGTCATCTCTCCTAAATTTTCAGATGTGCTGGTGCACAGTCGTCTAGAACATATTCAATATCTTCCCAATAACTGCGTCATAGAGTTATGGCTCCCTTTTATCCTAACGTTGTTTACCTTGCCTTTCCTTACGAGTCTTTCTAGGGATTTTTTTTTTTACTTTTATGTATCTTTAAGAAATCACTTTCTAGATTTGATTCTATTAGCAATTTCATCAATTTTTGTTTTTATCTTTATTTTCTTCTTTCAATGGCTTTTGAGATTGTTTTGCTAATCTTTTTCTAAATCTCTTACAATTATTTCTTTTTAGTTATTTGAAAGGCAAAGAATGAACAAACGAGAGAGGAGGGGAGAGAGGGTGGGGGGAGAAAGTTCTTTCATTCACTGGTTCTCTCCCCAGATGCCTCCAACAGCTGGGGCTGGGTCAGGCCACAGTCAGGAGCTGGGAACCCAGTCCAGATCTCCCACAGGGACCCAAATCCTTGAGCCATCAGCTGCTGTCTGCTCCCCTCTCCGCCTCTACATTTATAGTAAGATAGAATCAGAAAGAGACCCAGAACTTGAACCCAGGCACTGATACAGGAGGTGGGCGTCCCAAGTAGTGCTTTATGGCTATGCTATGCTTAGCCCCTTTTCTTTTCTTTTTCTTTTCTTTTCTTTTCTTTTCTTTTCTTTTCTTTTCTTTTCTTTTCTTTTCTTTTCTTTTCTTTTTTCTTTTGACAGTCAGAGTTAGACAGTGAGAGAGACAGAGACAAAGGTCTTCCTTCCATTGATTCACCCCCCAGATGGCCATTATGGCTGGCACGTTGCACTGATCCAAAGCCAGGAACCAGTTGCTTACTCCTGGTCTCCCATACAAGTGCAGGGCCCAAGCACTTGGGCCATTCTCCACTGCCTTCCCAGGCCACAGCAGAGAGCTGGACTGGAAGAGGAGCGGCTGGGACTAGAATTGGCGCCCATATAGGATGCCAGCGCCGGAGGATTAATCTACTGTGCCACAGCACCAGCCCCTCTTTTTTTTTGACAGGCAGAGTGGACAGTGAGAGAGAGAGAGAGAGAGAGAGAGAAAGGTCTTCCTTTTCCGTTGGTTCACCCCCCAATGGCCTCAGCAGCTGGCGCACTGCGCTGATCCAAAGCCAGGAGCCAGGTGCTTCTCTTGGTCTCCATGAGGGTGCAGGGGCCCAAGCACTTGGGCCATCCTCCACTGCACTCCTGGCCCACAGCAGAGAGCTGGACTGGAAGAGGAGTAACCGGGACAGAATCTGGCGCCCCAACCAGGACTAGAACCTGGTGTGCCGGCGCCGTTAAGTGGAGGATTAGCCTGTTGAGCCGCGTTGCCAGCTTTTTTTTTTTTTTTAATATTTATTTTATCTATTTGAAAGTCAGAGTTACACAGAGAGAGGAGAGGAAGAGAGAGAGGTTTTCCATCTGATGGTTCATTCCCCAATTGGCTGTAACGGCCGGAGCTTTGCTGATCTGAAGCCAGGAGCCAGGAGCTTCTTCTGCGTCTTCCACACAGGTGCAGGGGCCCAAGGACTTGGGCCACCTTCTGCTGCTATCCCAGGCCACAGCAGAGAGCTGGATCTGAAGAGGAGCAGCTGGGTATCAAACCGGCGCCCATATGGGATGCCCGCGCTTCAGGCCAGGGTGTTAACCTGCTGTGCCACAGCTCCGGTCCCTGGTCACTTAATTCTTGACTCTTGTTTGTTGAGATGGGAAAATAATGCTGCCTACTTAAAGGAGATGGCTGCGAGGATTAAATTGCCTGGCAATGCTAAGAATGCTAAGAGCAATGATAAGAGTAAGTTGTTACTTTTTAGCTTCATTTCTTCTTTGATTCATTTGTTATCTGAAAGTTGCTCCTTAATTTCCAAACGTGTTTTTCCTATTTACCATTTACAGTCTATTTCTAATTTTATTTAATTTTAAAAATATTTTATTTGACAGGCAATGTGACACAGAGAGAGGAAGGGCTGGACAGAGCAAGGGGGCAGGGGGAGAGAGAGAGAAACAGAGGGCCGGGGCGCACGCGTGGTGTGTGTGTGGGGTTGTCCATCCACTGGTTCACTCTCCAAATGCTCACAGTGGTCATCTGGAGCCAGGAAATCTATCTGGGTTGTCCGTGTGGGTGGCAGGGGACCAAATGCTTGGGTCTTCCTCCAGGCACAGTACCAGGGAGCTGGGTTACTAGCAGAGCAGCCAGGACTCTGATCTGTCTGTCGTATGAGACACCGGTGTCCCAAGCAGCGGCTTAACCTGATGCACCACAAGGCTGGCTCCTGATTTCTCATTTTATTGCATTGTGGTCAGAGAAAGTTTTCTGTATGATTTCAATTTCTGTTTGACCAAGTGTATAGTCCTCTTGTATTTGAAGACCTAGGAAGGATTTTCAAAAGTTCATGGAAAATGCACGTTGTCTTTCAATTCCACTTTCCCATGAACTGAATGTCTGGGAGGCCCCTGGTGTTTTAGAATATTGTGTGCTGTCGTGGTCTGAATAGCAGGAGACTGGAACCCTAGCAGCTGTGTGGTGCACGGGAGTGTCACGTGTCACCCTTGCAAACTAATGCTGTTATTATGGGAGTTTTTTTTTTTTTTTTTTTTTTTTTTTCCATGGGAGCAAGCACCCTCTGGCTGTTTCTCTTGCCACACACTATGATGTCTTCTGTTCTGTGAGGATGCAGCAGGAGGGCCCTCGCCAGACACGGGCACCTTGCACTTTTTTTTTTTTTTTTTTTTGACAGGCAGAGTGGACAGTGAGAGAGAGAGACAGAGAGAAAGATCTTCCTTTTCCTTTGGTTCACCCAACAATAGCCGCTGCGGCTAGCATGCTACAGCCGGCACACCGCACTGATCCGAAGGCAGGAGCCAGGTGCTTCTCCTGGTCTCCCATGCGGGTGCAGGGCCTAAGCACTTGGGCCATCCTCCACTGCACTCCCGGGCCCCAGCAGAGAGCTGGACAGGAAGAGGAGCAACCAGGACAGAATCCAGTGCCCCGACTGGGACTAGACCCCGGGGTGCCGGTGCCGCAGGCGGAGGAGGATTAGCCTAGTGAGCTGCGGCGGTGCCGGCGATCTTGCGCTTTTCAGTCTCCAGAAACTGTGACCCAGGCGCAGGCCCTCTGTTACAGCAATGCAGAGGGGCTAAGACGAGCCCAGTGTTCTACTTAATTGTTTCATCAATCCACATCCTGCAGGAACACAGAAGCCACTCTAGCTATTTCAAATAGAGGGAATTTAATACAGAAAATTGGCTCCACATTTATTAGACAGACAGGAAGAGCAAAAGCATATCAACAGGACAGGAAACTTAGTGACTGCAGAAAGCAATTGTCCCTGCACACTCTCCACCCCAAGCAACGGACGCGGTTTTGTGCAACCAGGACCCTGTGCAAACCAGGACCACGTGCCCTGAGATACCACAGGAGCGCAGCAGCCTGAAACTGCTCAGGCTCAGAACCGTGTACCCACTGCTGCTGCTGGAGCCGCACCCGGGAGCACTGTGCATCAGGGTGCAGTGTCTCCGTCTCCACGGGAACCGCACTGCCTGGGCAGGAAGCCAGGTGCCCGCAGGGACTGCTGGTGCTGGAATTCCCACCAGAGCCAGAAGGAAAAAGAAAGCCCTCTCTCTTCCATCTGCCCTGTAATCTCTGACCAGCCCTCCCTTTGGTGAAACAAACAGAAGCGAAGTGACAAAGGAATATGGGAAATGTGCTTGCAGGATGGAAGCCTGTTTGAAACAAAGCCATGCTCAGAACACATGGAATGAACAGGAGCTAAGTAATGATCAACTTGTGCTGTTTAACTCTCCTATATCTTTGATTTTTTATTCTTGATCTATCAATCAAAATTTTTTTTTGGTTTTCACTTACTGAGATGGAGGATTAATTCTTCCGTAAATTTTTTTTCTTAAGTATATTGAGGCCATATAATTGGATGCATATAAATTTAATATTTTGGGGCTTCCTGGTAATTAAAAATTGTTATGTAACCCTCTTCCTCTCAGTGAAACAGTCTTGCCATAAAATCAGTGTGACATCATAGTTTGTCTTAATGGGGTTCCCTAAGGGGAGATGAGGGCAGGTATTCTGATGGAGGCACGCCCTGGGGAGAGAGGAAGTGAGAGATGGCCAAGGGCAGGAATGTCTCAGATGGACGATGGACAGTGACTTCCACTAGAACTCATGGGAAAGCCCAGGAGCATGAATTGCAGCAGAGCTGGTGTTGGTATCATCTGGAAAAAGGAAGGTTGACTTGGAGGAGGGGCGGGAACATGACCTTCAACCAAAGACATTACTGTCCAGCCCAGGACAAAGAGCTGGGAGCTGGGAACAAATGGCCCAGCTCCATAAAGGGAATCTGGGTGGTGACACCAACACCATGGTTACAGCAGTATTTTTGGTTTTTTGGTTTTAATTTGTCTGACACCTTTTCCTCAACTTTGATTTTTGCATTTTAGGTGTTTTTTTTTATAATCAGCATATAGCTTGATTTCTGTTTTTTTTTTTTTTTCTTGGCGGTAGTCTTTTAAGCTATTACTTTTGTCGAGTTAAATTCTACATACAGTGAATTATACAAATCTTATATGTAGTTTTGACAGATACTAGGGTACTTCAAAGAGTTTGTGGCAAGTGGAATTAAAGGTTTATTTTGGTGCAAGAAAATAAAATCCATTCACAGGGGAAGTCTTCAGAAACTTAGGAAAAAATGCATATTATGAACAAACAATCGAGGGGGCCAGCGCTGTGGTGTAGCGGGTGAAGCCAAGGCCTGAAGCTCCGGCATCCCCTGTGAGCACCGGTTCGAGTCCCGAATGCTCCATTTCTGATCCAGCTCTCTGCTATAGTCTGGGAAAGCAGTAGAAGATGGCTCAGTGCTTGGGCCCCTGTACCCACATGGGAGACCAAAAGAAGCTACTGGCTCCTGGCCTCAGCTTGGCCCAACCCCAGCTGTTGTGGCCATTTGGGGAGTGAATCTGGATGGAGGATCTCTCTCCTCCCTCTCTCTTTCTGCCTCTGCCTCTCTGTAACTCTGCCTTTCAAATAGATAAATAAATCTTTTTTAAAAATTGCCTAGATTTCAGAATTTTATGCACTAAAAAAACCTTTTAATCTCATTTCCACAAACTTTTTGAAGTATCCTTGTGTATACACCCATGAAACAAACACCTCAATCCAAATATAGAACACTTCTAACTTCTGAGAAAGTTCACCTAATGTGTCCTCCATCTAATCACGCCCTCCTACCCTGAGAGGTGAGCACCGATTTTCAATACTCTGGATTAGTGCTGCCAATTGTGAGATGTCTATAAATTGAGTGTTTTTTTTTTTTTTTTTTTTTTAGCAGGCAGAGTGGACAGTGAGAGAGAGAGTGTGAGAGAAAGGTCTTCCTTTGCCATTGGTTCACCCTCCAATGGCTGCCACGGCTGGCACACTGCGCTGATCCGAAGGCAGGAGCCAGGTACTTCTCCTGGTCTCCCATGGGGTGCAGGGCCCAAGCACTTGGGCCATCCTCCACTGCACTCCTGGGCCACAGCAGAGAGCTGGCCTGGAAGAGGGGCAACCGGGACAGAATCTGGCGCCCCGACCGGGACTAGAACCCGGTGTGCCGGCGCCGCAAGGCGGAGGATTAGCCTAGTGAGCCGCGGCGCCGGCCTAAATTGAGTCTTTTTTTTTTTTTTTTTGACAGGCAGAGTGGACAGTGAGAGAGAGAGAGAGGCAGAGAGAAAGGTCTTCCTTTGCCGTTGGTTCACCCTCCAATGGCCGCCGCGGCCGGCGCGCTGCGGCCGGCGCACCGCGCTGATCCGATGGCAGGAGCCAGGAGCCAGGTGCTTATCCTGGTCTCCCATGGGGTGCAGGGCCCAAGCACCTGGGCCATCCTCCACTGCACTCCCTGGCCACAGCAGAGAGCTGGCCTGGAAGAGGGGCAACTGGGACAGAATCCGGCGCCCCGACCGGGACTAGAACCTGGTGTGCTGGCGCCGCAAGGCGGAGGATTAGCCTAGTGAGCCGCGGCGCCGGCCCTAAATTGAGTCTTAACACATAGACTTTCATGCTTTCTTCTGTTGAATGTTTTTGAAATTGCGCCAAAGTTTTGTTTATTTCAGTAGCATTCCACTTATAAATATGCCACAAAGTGTTGGTACTTTGGCTAATCAGCATCTGGGCGGTCCGACTTTTAGCTATTACAAGTGCAGCTGCTAAAAAGATCCTTCAGGTCTTTTGTAGATTGTTTTGATTTCTCTTGAATCGATGTCTGGAATCAGACTAGCTGGGTCACAGTGAAGTTGTGCTCTTCACTTTGTGAGGAACAGCAAATTGTCTTCCTGGGTGGTTGGAGAGTTTCAAGGTCCCAGCAGAAGTGCATGAGGGTTCTAGTTGCTTCACATCTCCCTCAGCACTTGTTATTGTCAGTCTTTTTAATTTTAGCCATTGCAATGGGCATATCGTTAGTGGTAGCTAGTGATTATAATAATGTGCATTTTGATGTGGATCATATTTCTTCATGTGCTTATTGGCCATTTGCAAACTTTGTTTTATGAAATATCCAAGTCTTCATTTTTTTAAAAGCTGACTTAGAGTTCTTTACATACTCTGGAATAAAGTAAAATATTTTGCAAATATTTTTGCTTCAACTGTGGCTTGTCATTTGTTATTTAATGTGAAGTTTAAAAATTTTTTTTGACAGGCAGAGTGGATAGTGAGAGAGAGAGAGACAGAGAGAAAGGTCTTCCTTTTCCGTTGGTTCACCCTCCAATGGCCGCCACGGCTGGTGCGCTGCGGCCGGCGCACCTTGCTGATCGGAAGGCAGGAGCCAGGTACTTCTCCTGGTCTCCCATGGGGTGCAGGGCCCAAGCACTTGGGCCATCCTCCACTGCCTTCCCGGGCCACAGCAGAGAGATGGTCTGGAAGAGGGGCAACTGGGGCAGAATCTGGCACCCCAACCGGGACTAGAACCCAGTGTGCCGGCGCCACTAGGTGGAGGATTAGCCTATTGAGCTGCAGCGCCGGCCTGAAGTTTTAAATTTGATGACATCCAATTTAACTTTTATGGCTTGTGCCTTTTGTATCTGCTGTAAGAAATCTTTGCCTGACCCAAGGAGTTGGAGACTATCCTTTTTTGAGTTTTAATTATTTTAACCTTTATGCTTAGGTCTATGATCATTTTTTTTTTTTTTTTGCAAATGAAACTACAGACTATTTGAATTTTATCTGTCATAAAAAATGCCCTTTCTCTGTTCCAGGATCTCACATTGCTGTTAGTTACCATACCTCCTTACTATACTTTTTCTTTTATGAGTTTATTAAAGTTTGTATTTATTTTAGAGAAAGAGAGAGAGAGAGAGAGAGAGAGAGAGAGAGAAATAGCTCTCATCCTCTGGTCCACTTCCCAACCGAAGCCAGGAGCTGGGAACTCAATCCAAGTCTCCCTCTTGGAACCCAACTACTTAGGCCATCACTGCTGCCTCCCAGGAAGCTGGACTCAGAAGTAGGGCTGTGACTCAAACCCAGGCACAATGACAGGACATGCGGGTGCCCCAAGTAGAGTCTTAACTGCTAGGCCAGATGCCTGCCAGCTGTCCCTAGGCATTTTTGAGGAGCACGAACAGCCACGTACGGAATGTCCCTCAATCTGGGAGTGTCCACTTTCCTCCATGGTACAGTTGAGTTAGGCATTTTAACAAGAACTCCACAGAAGTAAGGTACCCTTCTCAGCCATGATCTAGGGTCCCTTTTTGAGTCTGGTGAATACCGTGACTTACAGGCAAGGTTAATTGCTTTCCATTTTCTTACCCAGTTGTTTCAGGATCATTTGGTAAAAAGACAGTTCCATGACCATGGCATCTTAGTCTACTGTGATGTCGATGCCTGACTTAGTGTCACTGCTCTACTGTCTTGATCAACTGTAGTTTATAGCAGGTCTTGAAATCAATCAATATAAATCTTTCACAGAGAGCTTTTGCATTTCCATACTAATATTATCAATTATTATACTAATCATATCAATTCTTTTTTTGATTTTTATTTATTTGAGAGGTAGAGTTACAGAGAGAGAGAGAGAGAGAGAGAGAGACAGAGAGAGAGGTCTTCTATTCCCTTGTTCACTCTCCAAATGGTCACAACAGGAGCTGGGCTGATCCAAAGCCAGGAGCCAGGAGCTTCCGGGTCTCCCACATGGGTACAGGGGCCCAAGGACTTGGGCCATCTTCTACTGCTTTCCCAGGCCATAGCAGAGAGCTGGATCAGAAGAAGCAGCTGAGACTTCAACCGGCACCCCTATGGGAGGCCAGCATTGCAGGCAGAGGCTTAACCTACTATGCCACAGTGCCAGCCCCAATATCAGTTCTTAAAGTCTTTGATTTTACTCAAGATTGCTTGCTTCTATAGGTCCACTGAAAGAAAAGATGTCTTAATTACATGGTGTTGAAGTTTACAAATGTGCTTATACTCATTGTTCTACTGTTAACCTACAGGAGTACAATTCAGTTTTGTATATTGACCTTGTAAACCATGACTTTGCAATCTTATCAAATTTACTTCTAGCTTCGAGAATTTTTTGGCTGGTTCTTCAAATGTAATATATAACTGTCAAGTTGGATTTAACTAGAGAATTTTTTCTTCTTTCTTTACCCTCTTTTTAAATGAGAAACATTTAATTGTTGTAAAATGCACTGACATAACATTTAGCAGAGTCAAGTATATACACTTGGCTGTGCAACCAATCTCCAGGACTTTTGTATCTTGCAAAACTGAAACTGCATTTAAACAAGTCTTTGTGACCCACCGAATGCCTCGCCCACAATCATTGTTCTATTTTGTAGTCTGTGAAGGACTACTCGAGACACTTCGTGGAAGTGAAATCTTCCAACATTCGCCTTCCTGTAACTGACTTAGTTCACGTCGCTTAAGGTCCTCAGATCTCATCCGTGTTGTAGCAAGCGTCACAGTTTTCCTTCCGACGCTGAATGACATCCCAATGCAGGTGCCGGCCCTTTCATCTGGCCGCTGCACTGGGTTGCTTCTGTCTCTTTGCTCTCGGGAACCATAACACCGTGCATCCGGATGTCCACAGCTCTCTAAGATACCGCTTTCAGCTATTTTCAATATGCACAGGAAGCAGAATCTCCAGCTTGGATTCTTTGTCTTTCCCTACAAGGACTTTCAGAGCACCAGTGAACAGAAGTGATCAGGGTGCACACCCTTGCCTAGGTCACACTTTTAAGGAAAACACATTTGACATCTCACTGGAAGTCTTAATTTGCTACAGGATTTCCCCTCTCCTCATTGTAAAACAATTTGGTGCATTATTGACAATAACCTTTACCACAGCAGTAAACATTCACATCACGTACAACCCTCACTGCCAGAGGTACTTAGGAGGTGCCTTGTGTGAGACAGGAAGTTCCCAGTTTTCTTGGTTCACTGAGTTATTGTGAATGCATGAAGTTTGTCAGATTCTTTTTTCTGCAATTGAGATTATTAAATTAACAGAATTAAAGAATAAAGTATATTGATTTGTTTTTTGAATTATTCTGGGATGGTAACTCAGTTATGTATGGCGGGTTACCACTGTTACATACTGACAGATTTTATGTTTTATTACAGATTTTAAAGTCTGTGTTTCTGAGTGGCGTTGCCTTTAGTCTTTGTCAGCTTTGAAGCTGTGGCTATGGTGGTGTTACAAGATAATTGGGGATGTGTTTCTTCTTCAGTCTTTTGAAAGAATTTTGGGGGGTTGGCATTGTGGCGCTACCTGTGATGTTGGGGCACCAGTTTGAGTCCAGCTGCCCAGCTTCTGACCCAGCGCCCTGTGAATGTGCCTGGGGAAGCACAGAGGACGGCCCCAGTGCTTAGGGCTCCGCCACCCACAGGGGAGACCTGCATGGAGTTCCCGGATGCTGGCTTCAGCCTGCCCAGCTCCAGCTGTTGCAGTCATCTGGGGAGTGAGCCAGTGGATAGTTTGCTCTCTCTTTCCCTATCACTCTGCCTTTCAAATAAATAAAATAAATCTAAAAAAAGAGTTTTCATAGGACTGGAATTATTTCTTCCTTAAAGGCTTCATAAACCTCATTATTAGTGAGTCCACCTAGGCCCAGAGTTCTCATTATGGAATGGCTTCAAGTTATAGTTTCCATTTCTTAAACAGATTTCTATTTTTTTGTACTTTTGTTCATTTCTATTATTAGCATAAAATTGTTTCTAATATTTATTATCCTTTCAATGTATGAATCCGATGTTGTCACATTCCCTCTTTTATCCCTGTTTCGGAGGTTTTGTGTGGTTTTTAAGTCAGGCTTTCCAGTGTTCTTCAATTTTATTTTTTTAAAAAATTTTCAGGCCGGCGCCGCGGCTCACTAGGCTAATCCTCCGCCTTGCGGCGCCAGCACACCAGGTTCTAGTCCCGGTCAGGGCACTGGATTCTGTACCGGTAGCCCCTCTTCCAGGCCAGCTCTCTGCTGTGGCCAGGGAGTGCAGTGGAGGATGGCCCAAGTGCTTGGGCCCTGCACCCCATGGGAGACCAGGAGAAGTACCTGGCTCCTGCCTTCGGATCAGCGCGGTGCGCCGGCCATGGCGGCCATTGGAGGGTGAACCAACGGCAAAGGAAGACCTTCCTCTCTGTCTCTCTCTCTCACTGTCCACTCTGCCTGTTAAAAAAAAAAATTTTTTTTTTTCAGACTTTAAAAGTTTCCCCCAGTTTTCCATTCTCCCTTCTAGAATGGTTTTCCTTACCTGCATCATTGCCTTCTGGGACTTCAGCTGGGCCACGCTGCTGCAGCTCTGATCATCACTTCCTCCCTTCCTCTTCTTCCAAGAGCAGCATCGGCGTGAACAGTGATAAATCTGCCTCCGAACGGCGCTCCAGCTGTTGGGGATGGCACCAGCTATTGTGGTTTCAGTACTCAGCTCAAAAGACTTTGTTTATTTTATGATTTCTTCATGAACTCATGGGTTATTGAAAAGTATGTTCAAAATCTGGGGCCTTTATGGGTCTTCCTGGTACTGATGTCTGCGCTAACTCGTCCAAGTGGGAAGATTCATTCTGTGTGATCTCAGTGCTGCAAATTTTTTGAGGTTTTCATGGCCCAGCATAGAGTCTATTTGGGGGATTTTCCCAGGGTTTGTTTTTGTTTGTTGCATTCCACAAATGCTAATTAGGTTGAGCTGGCTGAGAGTATTCCTGTGTTCTACCTTTTTTTTTTTTTGTCACGCAGAGTTAGTGAGAGAGTTATAGACAGTGAGAGAGAGACAGAGAGAAAGGTCTTCCTTCCATTGGTTCACTCCCCTAATGGCCGCTACGGCTGGCGCTGCGCCAATCCGAAGCCAGGAGCCAGGAGCTTCTCCTGGTCTCCCATGGGGTGCAGGGCCCAAGCACTCGGGCCATCCTCCACTGCACTCCCGGGCCACAGCAGAGAGCTGGACTGGAAGAGAAGCAACTGAGACAGAACCTGGTACCCATAAGGGATGCTGGCGCCACAGGTGGAGGATTAGCCAAGTGAGTCATGGCGGTGGCCACTTTTTTTTAAACTTATCTTTTAATTCTATTTTCCACAAACTTTAAAGCTATGTATTAAATTTGTAGGCATAGAGAGGGAAAGAGAAAGAGAGAGCACATGCATGAGAGTACTTGCATCAGCAGGTTCACTCCCCAAATGCCCTCAACCTTCAGGGCTGGGCCAGGCTGAAGCCAGAAGCCTAGAATACAGCTTGTGTCTCCCACGTGGTGGCAGGGGCGCAAGTGCTTGAGCCATCACCTGCCGCCTGCCAGGAGCATTAGCAGGAAGCTGGAATGGAGGGCAGGGCTGAGGCTTGAACCCAGGCGCTCCGATCTGGGACGCAGGTGTCCCACGCTGTGGCTTAACCATGGGCCAAACCCCTAGCCCTCGTCTGGATTCTTAATCAGCTTGAAATCCTGCTTGATCTGTCATTAAAAGAGGCGTGATGAAGTCTGCAGCTCTGCCTGTAAGCCTGTTTCTCCTTCTAGTCCTGTTAAATTTGCTTCCTGCATTTAAGACTCTAGTACAATGTAGATAATAATTTAGGACTATTATGTCTTCCTGACGCACTGACCCTCTTGTCTTTGGGAAGTGTCCCTTTTGTCTCTAGCCAGCCTGCTTGTGATTTTTCTCCCCGCCACTTAGTGCGAAAGTTCATGATAGCTGATTTTCCTGATGGTTGCCTGATTGTGAGGGCCACGGTTGGTTCAGCCTCACACTCACGATGTGCCTTAAGCTTTTGGGTCTAAAAATAAGAGGTGTTTTTTCTTTGAGATGGAGACAGCTGAAGGAGGGAGAGAATCTAGGGAGAATGAACCAGAACTCAGCTGTAGACATGTTATGTTTGAGATTCTTTTTTCTTTTTAAAGATTTATTATTTGGGGGCCTGTACTGCGGTGTAGCGGATAAAGCAGCTGCCTGAAATGCTGGCATCCCATATGGCCGCCATTTCAAGTCCCGGCTGCTCCACTTCCCATCTAGCTCCCTGCTAATGTGCCTGGGAAAGAAGAGGAGGATGGCCCAAGTCCTTGGGCCCCTGCACCCACATGGGAGACCCAGAAGAAGCTCCTGGCTTTGGACCAGCCCAACTCTGGCTGTTGTGGCCATTTGGGGAGTGAGCCACCGATGGAAGATCTCTCTCTGTGTAACTCTTTCAAATAAATGAACGAATCTTTTTAAAAAAAAAATTACTATTTGAAGGGGGCAGGGGGACAGGTGTCTTCCATCTACTGGTTCAGTACTGGGCCATCTTCTACTGCTTTCCCAGGCGCCTTAGCAGGGAGCTGGATCAGAAGTGGAGCAGTCAGGATTCCAACCAGTGCTCCTATGGGATGCAGGGTTGCAGGTGGCAGATTAAGCTGCTGCCCCACAACATTGGCCCCGAAGTTTGAGAGTCTTTAGTCATTTAAACACAAGGGGGAGATCGAGTGTTTCCTGTGTGACAAGCACCGTTCCATACACCTTACACGTGCTGATGGGTGTAATGCCTGCAACAGCCCTCTAAGGAGGGCGCAGCATTGCTCTCTCAGAGGTGGAAAACGGAGGCCCAGAGGGGTCGAATGCCTGGCAGGAGGCAATGCTGGGGGAGGCGGACTGTGCCGCCGAGGGGAGGCCAGCTCCGAGCCCCCAGGATGCTCTGGGAAGGGATGAAGACGAGCAGATGACTGGATTCTGGATCTGAGCTGCGTATCTGATCACAGTGCGTTACCACTCAGACTCTCCCACAGCTCTTAGCTTAAAGACCAAAATTCTTCATCTGCCCTGCAAAGTCCTGCCCAATTTAGCCCCTGCTCACTACCATGACCCACTGTGTCCAATCATCTCACTGGACTTCCCCTCCTTTGGTACGGTTGGTCTCTAAGGTTTTCCAAAGATACTGTGGGTTCTCATTCTCTAAGAACATGGCACATAGTGTGCCCTAAGCTTGAAACTCTTTTTCTTTGCTGCATCAAACATCACCTCTACCAGGAAGCCTTCCCAGATATTCCCACCTCGGTCAGGTTCTCCAGACCTGCATGCTCACGGCAATCTCTGATGCCTACACTCTTGGTGCTCCTGGTTGGAGCTGTGTCTTTTAGAATTTTAGACTCGTCAAGGCCTGGGATCATGGTATCTTATTCATGTCTGTGTGCCTATTGACTACCAAAGAGCTTAGCACACACAATGCATGTGTCATAGAGTGGTGAACTACCTCCTTAAGACCCAGGAGTCAAACCAACAGCTCTGAGAGATACACCTCTCTCCAGGTCCAGAAACTCAGAATTTCTGTGAGGCTCACAGATTTTTCAAGGTGACCTTGGCTAACTTGAGAAAGTTGCCTTCCCTTCCCAGTTTGCTAAGGGATTTTTAAAAATTAGTCATTGAGGTTAGATTTTGGCAGTGCTTTTTCTGCCTCCTTTAAAAAGATATGTTTCTTTTTCTTTAGCAAACTTTTACAATGGCCTATTAACTGGGAAAATTTCATTGATTGATTTTCTAATGTTTAATCAACTTGCATTTGTGAACAAGGTCACGATGCATTATGATTTTTGCATATTGGATTAAATTAAAATTTGGTTCAGAATGCTTATATGTTTGTTATAGGGTATAGTGATCTGCAGTTTTTATTATAATTTGTCTTTTAAAGATTTATTTGAAAGGCAGTTACACAGAGAAAGGGCAAGACAGAGGGAGGTCTTCCATCTTTTGGTTCACTCCCTAAATGGCTGCAATGGCTAGGACTGGCCATGCTGAAGCCAGGAGCCAGGAGCTTCCTCTGGGTCTCCCATGGGGGTGCAGGGGCCCAAGCATTTGGGCCACCTTCTGCTGCTATCCCAGGCCATAGCAGGAAGCTGGATCGGAAGTGGAGCAGCCGGGACTTGAACCGGCACTCGTATGGGATGCCGGCACTGCAGGCAGAGGTTTAACCCGCTGCTCCCCAACACCAGCCACATAACCTGCCTTGGTTGCAGTTTCAAGGTAAGGATAGCCTCATACAACTGGTTAAAATAGATTCCTTTCTCTTCAATTTTCTGGGAGGGTTTGTATATAACTGACAGTATTTCTTCCTTGTATTTGTAGAGCTCACCGGAGAAGTCGCCTGGGCCTGGAGTTCTCTCTGCGGGAAGGCTCCCGGCTGCAAAGCCAAGTTCCCAGTGGATCCAGAGCCGTTCCCATCGTGTCCTCTCGAGTGAGGCCAGATCTGGGTCCTCTCATCTGCGCAGTCAAGTTGTCAGGAAGTTGTTCACATTTCCTCAGTTAACAACTACAGAACATGTGATGAGATCCCCAGTCTCACTCTTGCTACAGGAGACTTTATTTTTTCTTAATTGGCTGGCTAGATGTGTTAGTGGTTTCATTGATCTCATAGAACTAGTTTTAGCTTTACTGATTTTCTCTATTGTATTTATATTTCCCTGACTTTTGCTTTAATCATTATTTCATTGTTATGGAGTGTTGTAGATTTGATTCTGTCTTTTTCTTCTGGTTTAAGGTGAAAGCTGAAGTCATTACTGTGACATTTTTATCTTTTCTAACTTGCATAGTTAACGTTATAAAGCCCCCTCGAATGATAGTTTTGAAGCCCCTCCTGTGCGGATATGTTCCATTTTCATTTCTGTTCGGTGCAGAATACTCTCTAATTTCCTTTGATTTCTCCTCTGACTCAGGATTATTCAGGGGTGTGTTATTTAATTTTCAAATAATTGGAGATTTTCCAGAGATCTTGCTAATTTAATTCTACTTGGTCAGAGATCATCTTTTATATGATTTGAATCATTTTCAATTTGAGACTTATTTTTGGCCCAGAGTAGGGTCTAGTGCAATTTTTCCTTTGTACACTTGGAAAAAAGTGTGAATTGTGCTGTGGTTGGGTACAGTTGGTTATCTGAATCGTTCTAGTCTTTTCTATTTGTACTGACTTTCATATCTTTTTTTTCTTTTTCATTGGATAGGGGAGGGGAGGGAGAGAGGGAGGGTCCACCTGCTGGTTTACTTCCCAGATGCAAACATCGGCCAGGGCTGAGCTGGGTCCAGAACCAGGCGCTGAGGCTTCAGTTCCGGTCGCCCGGCTGGGTGTCAGGGACCTGGCTGCTGGGCCATCACTGCCGCCCCCAGGCTGTGCATTCGCAGGAGGTGCAGTCAGGCATGGAGCTGGGGCCGCGGGGTCTTCACTGCTGGGTCCAAGCCTACCCCTCTCCCTAGCTGCTGCGAGAGGAGGGCGTCAGAACATGACTACGATGACGGTGACGGAGCTCTCTCTCTCAGTCTGTCAGGTTTATTTATTTCGGAGCTCTGTGATTTGATGCATAGACCTTTATTATGAGGGTCCCTGGAAGACCCCCCCCCCCATCATTACGCCCTCCGTTTGGCGGCATGCTTTAATCTGAACTTTACTGCTATGGATCGCGCCACTGAGCTCTCTTCTGAGGGGTAGGGCAACGGTGTAGGTTCTTCAATCCTTCTACTTTTATTTTGTGAAAACTGTATTTCTTTCTGCAAGGTTGAAAGGGAGGGGGTAGTGAGCGGGAAAGGGGTAGAGGGAGGGAGAGGAATACGGAGAGGGAGAAAGAGAGCTTCCACGCACTGGTTCACTCCCCGAATGCCTACAACAGTCGCCGCTAGACCAGAGCCAAGCCAGAAGCTTGGGACTTGCCAGGAAGCCAAGTCCCTGTGGATCCCCATGGTGGACAAGAGCAGGAGCTTGCAATCAGAAGCAGACTGGGACTTGCGTCTGGGCACGCCAGCACAGCATGTGGAGGGCCCAGGTGGGACGCTCGCCACTGCACCAGGTGCCCACCCAAAGGCACCACGGCATGCGGCACAGCATTCCAGTCGGGTGTCTTCACCTCTGCCCCTGCTACCTTGAACCTCTTTGTGATGCGTATGTCTTGTGGGCAGCCTGGAGTAGTGACTTGCTTGTTCTTCATGAATCTGAGAACCTCTGCCTTTTGACTCCAAATTACATGTTTATGAGAACATTCAAAATCATCTCACAGCTCAATCAAGTTTTGTGCCTCATTTGATAAGTCCTACTGCTGTGTCTTAGCGTTCACTGATCTCTTCTTCTTCCTTCTCCGTCTTCAGATTGGTGCAGCTCCAGCCGATATGGCCATCTGGGGAGTGAACCAGTGGATGGAAGACCTCTCTCTCTCTCTGTCTCTGCCTCTCAGGTAAATAAATAAAATCTTTTTAAAAACTCCATAGAAAAGGAAGGAGTCCGGGAATAGCTGGAGCAGGCAGCGGAACAGGAGAGCCATCGCTGCATCAGGGGAGCTGTGCGCTGGGTTGATTCTCCTCTTCTTTCTTGTCTGTGCTTTGAAAACCATAAAAAGAAAGCTAAGAATTTTGGGGTTCACCAGATCTCTTATCTCTGCCACGATGTGCAGCTCAGCTCGGGGTTGGGCGACCCCAAGAGTTGTGCACAAAGCCTTTGTCTCTTCCGACCACAGCTCAGTGCCCTTCACAGGTCACTCGGAGAGCGTGGTGTACGTGCACAGGTGTGGGTGCATGTGTGCAGATGTGTGTGCACTGGTGTGTGTGTGTCTGTGCACGTCCTCCTATGGCAAACAACAGAAAAACAGTGACTGCAAGGAGGTTTTCTTTGCTTCTTCAAGTGACTGCCTCCGGGCCTGGGAAGGGGGTCCTCTGTCCAGAGGCAGCGCAGACCCCCGCCCAGAGCGCCCTCTGGCGCCAAGCACAGGCACACCTGCTGTGTGTGGCTGAGAGAACGCGCACCTTTGTGCTCGTGGGTCTGTGACCGCAGCACCTGACGGTGAGAACTGCACGTTGTCCAGCGGATATCTCTTCAGAGCATCAGCAACAAGCAGAGGACGACAACAAAAGGGGGCGGCGTTGAAGCCACCGCCTCCCAGCTCTGGAGTCCTGAGAAAGCAGCGAGTTAACTCCTGAACTCCTGAACTCGCATGTTTATTCATACGTAAAATCACGTAACAGTCACGTAACCGACTCTGCAGGATTGCGGTGAGGATTTCACAGCAGTGTGCATAGTCTTGATTTCACTCGGAGCTGTAACACGGGAAAGGTGAGCCATGTTGTCCCCCGCCCCCCCCCGAGTTGGACTTCCTGGTATTTGCCCCGTGTCTCACAGGTGGCTTCTTGAGCTGAGCTGTCCTCGTCCTCCACCAGCATCTAAGTGAGTTAGGGCTCCCTCTCGGTGCTGAACACGTTCCTTTAACAAGTGTCTTTAATCCGGCTCTTCCTTCTTCCTGCCTGGAATGTTGCTGTGGTTCCTAGAGGTGTGGCAGCCATCTTGTCACCATACAAGCTAGTGGGGCCAGAGCGGACTGCCCACTGTGTCCCCCTTGAGAGGGGACAGACTTTAGAACGTACTGCTCTTTGTTTCTAAACAAGAGAATAGGTGTGGACGTATAATAGTTCACTGACAAATGACCCATCTGGACAATGCACATACGGGCTCATGAAACTTTCCTCTTTAATTCTCTGTGTGTGAAACTTTTTCTAGCAACATCTTAAAAAAGAGAATTGAACTTGGACCCATTTTTCTGTTTTGGTATTGAGTCAGACTCCAGCTCTTAATAAAATCGTTAGAAGAATAACACACACTCATTTCCTTGGCAGAGTTCCCCTCAGCTGCCCCCATGCTTCTGCCACGGTGCTACTCCCCACGCCCACTCCGGGGGCCCGAGGTCAAATTGTCCACCATGTCAGAACATGGGTGCCATTTCTCTCCAGGGAAGATTTTAGAAAAGATCACGTTAGATGGTGTTCACTGGGTGAAATTCCTTGCCATTCCAAAACGTTCAATGACTGCTTAAAAACATTGTTTTTATTTACTTGAAAGGGAAAGAGAGAGAGAGAGAGAGAGAGAGAGAGACAGGAGAAAGACAGGGAGAAATCTTCCATCTGCTGGTTCAATCTCCAAATGCCTGGAACAGCCAGGGTTGGGCCAGGCTGCAGCCAGGAACCCATGACTCCATCCTTGGCTCCCACATGAGGGACAGGGACTCAAGTACTAGAGCCATTATCTGCTGCCTTCCAGGGTTCACATTAGCAGGAATGCAGAATTGGTAGCAGAGCTGGAACTGGAACTCAGGCGCCCTGATATGGGGTCTGGGCACCCCTATGGCATCTTGACTAAACACCCACCCCAACTACTGCTTTTAAAGGCACACAGGCTGGCCGGCACCGTGGCTCACTAGGCTAATCCTCCGTCTGTGGCACCGGCATACCAGGTTCTAGTCCCGGTCGGGGCACCGGATTCTGTCCTGGTTGCCCCTCTTCCATTCCAGCTCTCTGCTGTGGCCAGGGAGTGCAGTGGAGGATGGCCCAAGTGCTTGGGTCCTGTACCTGCATGGGAGACCAGGAGAAGCGCCGTGGCCATTGGAGGGTGAACCAACGGTGAGGGAAGACCTTTCTCTCTGTCTCTCTCTCTCACTGTCCACTCTGCCTGTCAAAAACAAAACAAAACAAAAAAGCACACAGGCATGTAGGGGAGTCACTGGAGACATAAAACCTTTGCAGCTCGTCCTGAGAGGATGAGGATTCCTAACATCAGTGCCAGCCCCGGTGGACGTCCCATTCCCTTCTTCTCATTTCTATACCTCCTACTCCTCCTGGGTGTGTTCCAGGATATATTTCTGAGATCTCACCCTTCCTGTTCTTGTCTAAACTTAGGACTCATGGGTATGAAATTGTTGCATGATTACTGCAGGCGGGCCAGGGAGAGACAGGGCTGGGTGCAGGTGGCTGAAGGGAGCGTGACTGTTTGCAAGGTGTGCCCAGGCCCACCAACTCCGGGGACCCACAGGATGTAAAACGATCAGATCTGATTTCTGGAAGACCCTGCTGTGGTGTAACCAGCCAGAGACACCACACTGCCCTCTCCATCCAGCAGAAGCCCAACTGTTGGCCCCTTGCCGAGGAGTTTGCAGACTTACTCCCGTAATACTAGCTTGGAACAGAAATTGTACCACTAACGGCTGGATAACAAGAGACTGAACAAGTTGCAATCTCTTTTCCAGTTCAGCAACAACAACAACAACAAGAATTATCCACATCGTTAATATCAGGTTATATGGAGACTGCCTTGTATTCATGATGTAGTCCTAGAATTGTTTTGTGATTGGTGGCAGGCTGACTGGCAGGAAGTGGTCTCATTTTGTCCACTCCTGGGAGTAGTACTGATGTTAGATATCTTTCCAAGTGCACTTGGAACATTCACAACACAGGTCATACGCTGGATCACGAAAGAAATCGTGGCAAAGTTAGAGGAGTTGAACAGCACCCAGATGTGTTCTCTCATCGTGATGGAATCAAAGCAGACATCAGCAACAGACAGAAACAGCAAAGGTCCCCAACAGTTGAAAACCTCAAACACGGCTGTAAATCATCTACAGACAGAGTCCCCCTCAAAGCCAACGGAACACTTCTGAACGGAGTAGCAATGAAAACCTGCATGCAGCCAAGGTCTGTGGATTCTAACCGAGCAGTGTGTGCGTGTCCTGGCCAGCATTAGCTGCCTCTAGGAGAGTGTTTCAAGTCCGTCATCTCAAATTCTGCAGCCAAAAGTGAGCAACAGAGCAAAATAAAATAAACCCAAAACAATTTTAAGGAAGGAAATAAAAGTA
Organism: Oryctolagus cuniculus; assembly: GCF_051225735.1. Classification (NCBI taxonomy): domain Eukaryota; kingdom Metazoa; phylum Chordata; class Mammalia; order Lagomorpha; family Leporidae; genus Oryctolagus; species Oryctolagus cuniculus. Next base: position 22,513,724 of record NC_142886.1, read on the forward strand.
GATATCACTAAAACCTCACACAGAAAACTAACAGCAAAATATCAGTAAAATTAAAAATCGTTGCTGAAGATGAGTAACACCAATGAAGTTGTATCAGGATTGTAAAAAAAAAGCACCCAACTTGTCCTGGTTTGCTGGGAACCTCCCAGTTTTAGCTCTCAGAGTATAACATCCCAGTCCTGAGAAAACCAGAACTGTTGGTCATCCCACAACAATTACCCAGCGATGCAAAGGGGGGCTTCATTACAGACCCCGCAAACATGTAAAGAGTGGAAGGAAACACCACAAGTAGCTCTCTGTCCTTAAGCTCAGCAAGTCAGGTGGAACGGACTCTTTCCTCAATACGACAAATTACCAAAAGCTCACCCTCGGTGAAACAGACACCCGCGCAGCCCTGTCAGTGCCAAAGGAAGTGAATCCGGAACTCACATTCTGTAGAAGTCTCCAGGCCCCCATCACTCACTGGCAAATTCTAGCCATTGCTTTAAGAGGTTCAATTCTATAATAGCTACTCCAGGAAACAGAACAAGAAGGGACAGTTCCCAATTCATTATATGATGACTAAAGTTCCAGTACTCATAAATACTCCAATAAAAGAGAAGCACAGACCCATATCCCTTGTGAACACAGATGCACACATTTTCAACAAGATATTAGTAAACTGAACCCATTTCTTTCCCTCTCTTCCTTCTCTCTATGTACACACATTATATAAACATCATGGCCAAGTGGGTTTTAGCATGGAAATATAATAAGGCTGGTTCAACTTTCAAATAATCAATATGAACTGCCATAATGATAAGCTAAAGTTAAACCAAATGATTGTACCAACTGACGCAGGAAAAGTTCGATGCTATTCAATATTCAGTTACAGTAAACATTGTCAGTGAGCCAGGGATGGATGGGGACATTTTCAATCTGATAAGAAAGCATCTACAATAAACCTACACCCAACACCATATTTCATGGTCAAAGAATAAATTGTTTTCCCTAAGGTTAGGAGCAAGACTGGGATGTCCACTTTCCATACTGTTGGTCAACATTGTACTGAAAGTTAATGTAATGAGGAAAAACAAATGTGTAAGAAATAAAATGATTGCTACTCATCACGACATGATCAAGAAAATTCCAATCTACAAAAAGCAGAAAACCTCCAAGAATTGAGGGAACTCAGTGCTAACACAGGATTCAAGCTCAATTCACAACACCAGTCACAGTGTTGTGTATGTGGTCCCCACATGATGACTCACTCGGGACTTTTCCACTGTGTAGTAGAGTGAAACTAAATAGGCACTCAGTAGCAACTGTGCTTCCACATTTTGAACTTGGACTCTTCCTGGGCTAGTAGCTAGTAGCATGCCGGAGTCGACTCGGTCCTGATGCTGGGTGGTGGCCACCAGCAGCACCCCTGGTCGGTCACATGACCATAAGGGCCAACAGCAGGCAGCCTACAGTGTACTGTGTTGCTAGGCTACAACGTTTGGTAGGTGCTGTGATTTGAACAAGATTTCCTGAACACATGCAGGCATTTATACTTCAAAGTCATAAGCTAAGAAAGTAGAAAATCCAATTAAGTGGTTTAGGAGGTGGGCCTAGTGGGAGGTCCTGAGGAAGTTGTGGGCGCGCCCCCAGAGGTAATTCCGCAGGAGGGTTGGTTACAGAGGCTCAGGGCAGCCAAGGCTCTCTGCTTCCTGCCTCCCCCCGTGTTCCTCCTTCTGCTCTACCGTTGACATCTGCTGCCCACACCAGACACCCAGCCAAGGAGCAGCCCAATCTTGGACTTGAACCTCCAAAATGTGAGCTACATAAGGTTTTCCTTCATAAAGAGCTGTCTCACATGTTTCACTGGATTGCTGAAATGCTGACATGAACTAGGTGTAGTCAATGCATTGTTGACTTTTATTTTCAACTTACGATGCGTTTGTCAGGGTGTAACTCACTTGGACATTGAGAGACATCTGCACTAAGAATAAATAACTTGAACTTAAAAATTAATACCTTTTACAATAGCTCAGAAGAGGGAGGGAGGGGGGAGGGATGAAAGGAGAATGGAGGGGGCCGGTGCTGTGGTGTAGCAGGTAAAACCACCACCTGCAGTGCCAGCATCCCATATGGGCACTGGTTCGAGTTCCAGCTGCTCCACTATCCAATCCAGCTCACTGTTATGGCCTGGAAAAGCAGTGGAAGATGGCCCAAGTCTTTGGACCCCTGCACTGATGTGGGAGACCCGAAAGAAGTTCCTGGCTCCTGGCTTCGGATTGGCGCAGCTCCGGCTATTGCAGCCAATTGGGGAGTGAACCAGCAGATGGAAGACCTCTCTCTCTCTCTCTGTCTCTCTTCTTTCCGTGTAACTCTGACTTTTAAATGAATAAATCTTTGTAAAAAAAAAAGGATAATGGAGGAGAAAGAAATACTGAGGTATAAATCTTATAAAATATATATAGCTTCTATATGCTGAGAACTTTAAAACTCTGAAGAACATCAATAAAGACTTTAAAAATGCAGATACATATAATATACATGGAGTAGAAGTCTCAACATAGTAAAAAAGGTCAATTTTCTCCAAATTAATCTATAGATTTAACATAATTCAAAAGCAGTTTGAGAAATTATACAGTTTTTTTAAAGATTTATTTTATTTTTTTGAAAGAGTTAGAGAGAGAGGTAGAGACAGAGAGAGAGGTTTTCCATTCCGCTGGTTCACTCTCCAGATGGCTGCAACAGCCAGAGCTGCGCCGATCCGAAGCAGGAGCCAGGAGCTTCTTCCGGGTCTCCCACATGGGTGCAGGGGCCCAAAGACTTGGGCCATCTTCTACCAGTATCCCAGGCCATAGCACAGAGCTGGATTGGAAGTAGAACTGCTGGGATTAGAACCAGCACCCATATGGCATGCCAGCACTTCAGGCCAGGGCTGTAACCTGCTGAGCCACAGTGCCGGCCCCAAGAAATTATATAGTTTTAATACTTGCTACAAAGCTACACAAATCAAGATAAATAATGTGGCATTGGTGAAAAGACAGACAACAGATCAAGGGACCAAACTAGGGAGCATAGAACTAGACTACACAAATATAACCATTGATTAAAACAGAGGCTCAAAGGCAATCCAATGGAGAAGATGTTATCTTTTTCAACAAAGTATTGGAACAACTGGCCAGCCAAAAAAACTGAAACTCAATCTTCACACCTATACAAAAATTAACCAGCTGGGTCATAGATGTGAAACACAAAAGTTTTGCAGGGAAATCTAGGAGAATTTCTTCACCAACCAGCGCTGGGTAAAGAGTTCTTAGACACGATACCAAAAGCATGATCCACAACAGAAAATCCTGATAAATTAAATTTCATCAAAATTTGATGAAACTTTTGCTCTGATAAAGATCATTAAGAAAATGTAAGTACATACCACATACTGGAAGAAAATATTTGTCAATCACATATCACAAGTCTTATATGCAGGTGGTATAAAGAGCTCTCTCTTTCAAAAAACAATGCAATTTGAAAATGGGCAAATGACATGAACAGACACTTCATCCTTTGGGACCTTTAGAGGGAAAGTAAGTGCAAGAAAAAATGTTCCTCATCATCAACCAGTAGGAAGATAAAGTTGAAACCATGATGTGAGACTACTACACACGGAGTAAGTAAAAACAGATACTGGCAACACCAAGTGTTGGTAAAGATAGGGAGCAACTCCAACTTTCATACAGTGCTAGTGGGAATGCAACATGGCACAACCGCTCTAGAGATACTGCAGTTTCTTGCCTCATGACTCAGCAGTCCCACGCCTAGGTATTTACCCCAGAGAAATAAAAAACTCTCATTTCTAGCACCTGGATCCAAAATCTCCACAAACTGGAAACCACTGAAATGTCCATCAAAGGATAAATCAATAACAAAGTGTGATACGCTTATACAGTGGAATTTTACTCGGCAATAAAGACTGAGCTACAGATACGTGCAACAGACTGGGTGATTCTTCTTGGCATTGCCAAAGGAAGCACACCCTCTCCAAAGAAAATGCACTATCCCACTTATATGACATTTTTGAGTAGACGGAAGGGTCCCAAGGGGGAGCAGATCAGCCAAGGTTGCAGGTGTGAGTGCAAAGCACTTGTTTGGGTGATGGAATTGTTCTGTATTCTGACTGTAGAGGCAGTGACAGACACCTACCCATAGGTGAGAATTCATAGAAATGGACACAAAATTAATTTAAAAATAAAACAGAGTCTTTAATAATAGACTAACAATAGACATTCTTCTGAAATAATTTCTGCAAGCCCTAAGAATCAGATTGGACTCAAATAACTGCTGAAGATTTTTGTAGTCATGGCTCAGATTTTTCTCATGCCAGTCCCTTGGAAAATCCTGAGAGGGTCATTTAAATTTAATCGATTGCTTACAATACCACAGGGTTGCAGCAAAACTCAAAAAACTCTTAGAGAATGGGTGGGTCCTAGGATAGTAGAAAGGCCAGCAGTGCGTGTTTTGTTTATCACTGAAGCAGTCATTTTCCCTCATGTGCGAGACAAGGAGGTAGAAAGACGTTGCACAAGGTGCCATTCTAACAGTATTTAAAAAAAACCCACAGTTTAGATAGAAACCATTTTTGACCACAGTGGTGAAGCCCATGAGAGGCCAAAACCTTCTGTTTTTCTGCTCCTTCATCCTTAGCATACAGCCTACATCTGCAGGGACAGCAGGGGGCCTACACCATGATGGCGTCCATCTTCCCAGCAAAGATGAAGGGGTGGCTTTACAACAACATGCAGCTTCCAGGTGAGAAAACTCCTTAAGGAGCCCTCTTAAGTGTTCCATATATACTCCCTCCCTCCCGCTGGTCAGAGCTTAGCCACTTGGTCACACTAACTCAAAGGGAGGCTGGAAATGCAGTCTTTTAATTGGGTTCATTGTGGCCAAGGATAACAAATAAAGGTTTTGTTACTAAGGAAAGGAAATGGATGTTGGGTACTCTTAGTAGTCTCTGCTTGAGTGTGGCATTGCTGGGGGAGAGCATTAACTTGGCATCATGAATGAGGTTGGGCAGAAAGGACATTTGCACCAGCCCAGGGGAGAGGTCATCTCTTAGAGAATCGCCTGGTTGAACCAGCTGTGGACAGCAGTTCACCATCAATCAAAATCCCTTACCAGGAGAACTGGCAGCCTGACCATTGGAAGATTCTATCCAATTTGCCAGTGTCTTAGAATAGGAACTGACAAGACTCTGCTTGATATTATCATGGTAGACACAAGTCTACACAACTGTCCAAGGCCACAGCGTGCACAACACCAAGAGTGCAGCTAATGTAAACCATGGGCCTGGAGTGACGATGGTGCGTCTCTGTGGATCCAGCCGTTGGAACATGTGCACTGTGCTGTAGGGCATGGCGGTCATGGGGAAGACTATGCAGGAGAAGGGGCAAAGGGTATACAGGCAATCTCTCTACCTTCCTCTCAGTTTTGCCATGAACCCAAAACTTCTCCAGAATGCATTAAATCATTTTAAAGAATTTTCTGTTCCTAGAAGTTCCCAAGTCACAGCTCTGTATTAGCTAGGTCTTGAGTACAGGACCAATGTGGTGACGCCACCGTCTCAGATGGGGTAGGACTGCCCAGTGGTTACTGCTGAAGGTTGACGCGTTGTTAAGGGTCTGTACTCATGGTGGGGAGCATAAGACTCCAGTGGTCCCGCCCTGACCCCCTTCTGTAAGCCAGGCGCTTCTCTCCCATGGCCCCTCCACTGTGATGAGGTCACTGGCCTTGGGCAAGGTGGAACACAGGCAAAGCCTCTCCAACTTCCTGTTTCAGCACCCTGTGGGAGCTCCCTCCCTGGCAGCCCAGCAATGCTGTGTCGTGGAAAACCAGTGCTTCTCAGCCTCTTGATCCTTCACAGTCTCACCTCTTCCCAGTCAGGAGCTCCGGTCTAGACTCACCCACCACATTGCTGGGATGGCCCCCAGGAGGTTACCAGTGAAATATGAACACGTATCTGGCATTTGAGGAGCCAGAGAAGCCTGAATTTGGGAGTTTAATGTAGTACACTACTGGATGGTGGTAATAACTCAACACACAGAATTCAGCTGTCAGAGGCTTGGCCAAGCAGCTTCTGCTGCAGTCACTGGGAATTTCCCACCCTGGCCCTCGCGCTCTCCCCACTTCAGGCTGCACCCCCAGACTTCCCAGGCACAGCGCCGGCCTGGCTCTGCCTCAGGACCTTCTCCCGGTGCTCATCTGACACCAAGGAGCTGGTGCACCCAGGAGCAGCCTTCAGCCAGTGACTTCCAGGAACGTGCAAACACTTTGCGGGAGCTCTGAGTCTTGCTGCGGACCCCAGCTCCCATCTCCTCAGCAGGAGTAAGCGCCAGGCACCCAGAGGTGGCTGTGGGGATAGCACAGTCTCAGCTCCCCACTGCTGTCCCTTCACCCCCACCTCTCATAGGAATTGTTCACCTAGGTATCCTCGTCCTAGCGTCTGCTCGGGGGGTGATCCTGAACTAAGCCAAGACCCCAATCAAGGACACTATGAGAAACCACCGAAATACACAGATGAAAGAGCCAACAGCACGCCTGGGGCTTCTTTTTCTTTTCGGAGGACTGCTGAGTTTCAAACCAACGACCTAGCCACTGTTGCCTCGTTCCCGCCAATTTTAACCGACCCGGACCTCGACTTCCTGAACCCAGAATAGGGCAGAAGCAAAAAATTAGAAGTGGCCAAAGATGAAGTCCTTTGATGAATTAAATTTAGTGGCAGTTATGAGCATTTGAGCAAAGCAAAATGAAAACAACTCACGGCTAAGGAAGCTCCCGGACCCAGAGAGGACTCGGGAGGATCTGATAGAATTTACAGGGAAACGGAGTGAAGCAGAGAGCGACTCCGTGGGCTGCAGCGCAGTCAATCAACCAGTGCCTTGGTTGCAGCGAACTAGTTGTTTACCGCTTTATCAGTTAATTGGCTACAGGCCTTCTGCAATCCGCCAGAACCCAGTTCCTGTGATTGTCCTCTACATCGGTGGGGTCTGTTGAGCCCAGTGAATATGCCCAGCTCCAAGCCACGACCTCTTACACCATTATTGAACAGTAAGGAGTGGTTTTATGCTGCAGAAAGATACAGAAAGAACTATAAAAATGGTTGCAAGGAAAGGGCAAACATGACCAAAAAATCTAAAGCAGTTGTTTTCAGTGCCCACCGCGACACAGACAGGGCCAGCAGGTGAACAAGGCGGGGCCCGGTGGATCCTCGTTTGTGCAGCTCCTACATCCTTGCTCTCGACCTGCTGGGGTGCTCCAGTCCCACGGACTGGCTGTTTCGTGCCATCCTGGGGTCGTTGCAGTAGGCTGCTCTGCGGTTTCTCGTGCTGCAGGCTCATCTCTCCTTAATTCAGCCCCACTGCTGTTGCCGGAAAGATCATTTTAAGATGCAAACTAATTCTGCTAACAATCTCTCAGTAGCAGGATTCCCAAACAGGAACTATCCCAAGATGTTCCAGAGGGTGCATGTCCTTCGAGTTTTTTTTCCCCTAGGTCCTGTTTCAGTTTCTATTGTTCAGAATGTGAAATTTGGATGTCAGAATGACTTACATATTCCCACCTGTTCAAGCCAAAGCATTTGATCTGCCTTGGATGGGCGTGCACAGTGGTAAGTGAGATCAGACGGAAGAAGGCTCTCTTGAAGCTCCTAGCTGGAATATCAGGTGACCCCTGGTATGCACTGATGGGGTTTGAGCTGTTAACCTATTTTAAATTGTTCTTATTTCTGGCAATATATTTAAAAACATATCATCAGAATGGATTAGTGGCTAGAGAAGGGACACATTAAGATCCCACACTGAATGCCACAAGCTAATGAAAAACATGAAATCCCAGGGTTGGCACTGTGGTGTAAAGCTACCACCTGTGATGCCAGCATCCCACAAGTTTGTGTCCCAGCTGCTCCACTTCTGGTCTAGCTCCCTGCTAATGCACCTGGGAAAAGCAGAAGATGGCCCAAGTGTTTGGGCCCCTGCACCCATGTGGGAGATCTGGATGAAGCTCCTGGCTGCTGACTTCTTTGGCCTGGCCCAGCCATGGCTGGTGTGGCCATCTGGGGAGTGCACTAGTGCAAGGAAGACCTCTCTCTCTCTCTCTCTCTCTCCCTCTCCCCCTCCCCCTCTGTCTCTGTAACTCTAACTTTCAAATAAATAAATAGATCTTTAAAAAAAAAACTCGCATGAAATCACTTGCTCTAAATTCTCTTGAAGCTCACTTAATGTGATCTACAAGTTAGCAGCATGCAATGAAACTTCACGTGTAGCACTTCAAGAGATCTCTGATATTTCAAAAAGTAGCCACTGTGCTATGCAGGGGTGAGTCAGGTTTGCTGTGGGCAAGAACCTTCCATACCCACACTGCGTTCTCCACTGAGAAAGGGCACCCTGAGACTTTTTTTTTTTTTAAAGATTGTATGTATTTGAGAGGTAGAGTTATAGACACAGGGGGAAGAGATAGAGAGAGGTCTTCCATCCGATGGTTCACTCTCCAGATGGTAGCATTGGCCTGAGCTGCATTGATCTGAAGCCAGGAGCCAGGAGCTTCTTCCAGGTTTCCCATGTGGGTGCAGGGGCCCAAGCACTTGGGCCATCTACTACTGATTTCCCAGGCAATAGCAGGGAGCTGGATCGGAAGTGGAGCAGCCGAGACTCGAACTAGCACCTATTTGGGATGTCAGTATTGCAGGCAGTGGCTTTACCTGCTTTGCCACAGTGCTGGCCCCTGAATATTATCTTAAAAAGTGAAGGTTTTAATGTAATTTGAAATCTATTGATCTAAAAATATTTTTAACTCAAAACTATTTTATAATATACCACATATAAATGACATTAGGTTTATGTTTATTTGTGCAATATACTAATCTAAAATTAAATCAAAATGATTTCTTTATCATATATCACATCTAATGAGATTAAATTTGTTTATTTAATGCAATATATTGATCTACAAATATTTAACTCAAAACTATTTATCCTATATCACATATACATGAGATTAGATTTTTGTTTATTTATTTAAGAGGCAGAGATAACATTCCTGTCCACTGGTTTACTCCAAGAATGCCCGCAATGGCTGAGGCTGGACCAAGGCCAAAGCCAAAGCTAAAGCTAGACCTGGGAACTCAATCCTGGTCTCCCCTGTGGGTGGCAGGAACCCAGCCATCACTGCTGCCTCCCAGGGTCTGCATTCGCAGGAAGCTGGAGCCAGGAATAGAACTCAGGTGCTCCAATGTGGGACATGGGCACCTTAACTGCTAGGCTACCTGCCTGCCCCAGCGTTAGGTTTCTTAAGAACCTGAAGAGTGTCACGGGATTGTCTGTTATCTTCTGTGGAAGAAGTTCAAGAGTTCTGTGTGGGGTCTTTGGGATGATACACCGGCGTTTCTGAGACCGCCCAGATTCCTGCTGTTCATCAACACACACGACCACTTGACCATCCTGAACTACTAGCGGTTCTCCTAGGCATGACTCAGCGATTCTGGGGTCCTGAGCCTGCCCCTGTCTGCCTGGGATGGTCTCCCATCATCCCCACCTGTTTGCACTGAAGTAATTCTTACCTAACCCTTGACAGTGATTTCTAAGGTTCCCCTTTCTGAAAGTCAGAGAGAGAGTTAGGTGTTACCTGTTGCATTCCCAAACCATCTTTCTCACAATTTGTGAGGACATCAGGAAGTTTTGTACCTAACTCTAGTTCTCTGTCTCTCCCAATAGAACATGAATTCTTTGCCTTGGGGTTTTATCTCATTCCTATTCGTATCCCTTCAGCATAGTGCCTGGAACAAAAATTGGCTCCCAATAAATGTTTAACTTGATGCTCGTTAAAATGATCTCTATTGAGACCAGGTTTCATTATACCCATATATTCTGTTTGAAATGTCAAAAATGGGGCCGGTGCTGTGGCATAGTGGGTAAAACCGCCACCTGCAGTGCTGGCATCCCATATGGGTGCCACTTTGAGACCCACCTGCTCCACTTCTGATCCAGCTCTCTGCTATGGCCTGGGAAAGCAGTAGAAGATGGCTCAAGTCTTTGGGCCCTGCACTCGTGTGGAAGACCTGGAGGAAGCTTCTGGCTTCAGATTGGCTAGGCTTCAGCTGTTGCGGCCATCTGGGGAGTGAACCAGCGGATGGAAGACCTCTCTCTCTCACTCTCTGCCTCTCCTTCTCTCTCTGTGTAACTGACTTTCAAGTAAATAAATAAATCTTTTTAAAAAATAAAATGCCAAAAAGTATGAAATATATTTTGAAAAAAGATTTCCATCTCCAATGACTAAAATAAAAGCAATAATGTTGATGCTTACAAGGATGTGTGCAAGTCTACACAGCCGTTCTGCAGAAAGGCATCGCTGGGGGCACCTGCAGAGAGAGGCTGGCCGGGCTGGACTTGGCTGTCCTCCCTGAACGCAACTGCACCCACTCGATGGATAGGACCCAGGTTGGCCCTTCCAGCCCCAGTTCTGACTTCTGCTTCCTCTCAGAGAGGTCCTGGGGCTGGAGTTAAGGAGAACGAGGCTGGGACAAAGGAGCCAGACTGTTGCCATAAGATACTTTTTTTAGTGCTTTTCCAGGCAAGAGATCCTTGGAGAAATGACTTGATGGATGTGAACCAGAGAGGTCACATTGAATTTTCCTTCTGGAAATCCTAAGAAAAGCTGAGGGAAAACAGCACTTCACTCTCTCTTTCCAGCGTGGAAATCAAATGGAGCGAATGCTGCAAGCTTCCTCATTCCTAATGACTCAGGACTGGGTGGGTGCTGGGCGTTCTATTCTTTGTTTGTTTTTTATTTTTTATTTATTTATTTAGACAGGCAGAGTGGACAGTGAGAGAGAGAGAGACAGAGAGAGAAAGGTCTTCCTTTGCCGTTGGTTCACCCTCCAATGGCCGCCGCGGCTGGCGCGCTGCGGCCGGCACACTGAGCTGATTCGATGGCAGGAGCCAGGTGCTTCTCCTGGTCTCCCATGGGGTGCAGGGCCCAAGCACTTGGGCCATCCTCCACTGCACTCCCGGGCCACAGCAGAGAGCTGGCCTGGAAGAGGGGCAACTGGGACAGAATCCAGCGCCCCGACCGGGACTAGAACCCCGTGTGCCGGCGCCGCAAGGCGGAGGATTAGCCTAGTGAACCGCGGCGCCGCCAGGTGTTCTATTCTTTGTAAGATTTATTTATCTGACAGAGAGGGAGAGAGAAAGAGAGAATCTTCCATCTACTGTTTCACTCCCTAAACGACCACAATGGCTAGGGCTATGCCAGGTCAAAGCCAGAGTCACGGAACTCCAGCTGAGTCTCTACGTGGGTGGCAGGGGCCCAAGCACTTGGATCATCTTCCACTGCTTTCCCAGGTGCATTAGCAAGGAGTTAGACTGGAAGCATCTCTCTGACACGAGATGCTGGTGTTGACCTACTCACCCCGGAGGCATCCTCTTTTTTTTTTTTTTTTTTTTTAAGATTTATTTATTTGTTTGAAAGTCAGAGTTACACAGAGAGAGGAGAGGAAGAGAGAGAGTCTTCCATCCGATGGTTCACTCTCCAGATGGCCGCAATGGTCGGAGCTGCACCGATCTGAAGCCAGGAGCCAGGAGCTTCTTCCGGGTCTCCCATGCGGATGCAGGGGCCCAAGGACTTGGGCCATCTTCTACTGCTTTCCCAGGCCATAGCAGAGAGCTGGATTGGAAATGGAGCAGTCAGGACTCGAACTGGTGCCCATATGGGATGCCAGTGCTTCAGACCGGGGTGTTAACCTGCTGTGCCACAGTGCTGGCTCCTTTTCTTTCTGTTTTCCACAAACTTCTTGAAGTACCCTGCATCTAAGGAACCTTAGAAAATCTCCAAATATTCTGAAGAGGTGCTCTAAATGTTTAGAGTGAGTCTTGTTTGAGCAAAGCCCAAGTGATGGGGAAATAGAAAGATGGGTCCTGAGTGGGTACATTCTGTCTTCTGATTGGGAGGGCAGTAGCACACACTTCCAGCTTGACCCTAGGTAAAACGACACAGGTTAAGATTGGCTCCCTAAATACCTTCCAGGAGTGGTTTAATTTTTAATCATCTCCAGGGAGGTGGCGCTGTGGCACAGTGGGTAAAGCTGATGACTGGGGTGCCGGCATCCTGTAGGGCCACTGGTTCAAGTCCCGACTGCTCCTCTTCTGATCCAGCTCTCAGCTAATGGCCTGGGAAAGCAGTGGAAGATGGCCCAAGTGCTTGGGCCCCTGCATCTATGTAAGAGACCTGAAAGAAGCTCCTGGCTCCTGGCTTCGGATCGGCCCAGCTCCAGCTGTTGCAGCATTTGGGGAGTGAACCAGTGGATGAAGGATCTCGCTCTCTGTGTCCCCCCTTCCCCACCCTGTGACTCTGCCTTTCAAATAAATAAATAAATAAATAAATCTTAGACAAAAAACCGTCTCCAGCTGGTTCTGCTGAAAGCAATTTGGTCAAACATAAATTGGCCAGCAAGAAAATTCTGGTCAAAAAAGGAATGCTTTTCAATCATTGATTTTTCATTTGTTACTCATTTCAGCAGACCATGAGGGAAGTTTTGCTATACTTAATCCATTTGTTTAGCATTTTTTTGCCTCACCTCTGCTGCCTTTTAAATTAATTAGGTAATTGATTTAGTTTTTCAAAAGTGCATTTGAGAGACAGAGAGTAAGCAAGATAGTGCACATCTGTTATTTCACTCCTCAAACACCTACAGCAGCTCGGGTGGGCATCACGATGCTGAAGCCAGAGCTGGGAGCACAATGTAGACCTTCCAAGAAGAGGCAAGGAACCCACTGCCTCCCAGGGTCTGCACTGGCAGAAAGCCGGGTCAGGAGAAAGAGAGAGGGAGAGACGGAGAAGGGGAGAGGGAGAGAGGGGGAGAGGGGGAGAGGGGGAGAGGTGGAGAGGGGGAGAGGGAGAGAGAGAGGGGGAGAGGGGGAGAAGGAGAGGGGGAGAGGGGGAGAGGGAGAGAGAGGGGGAGAGGGAGAGGGGGAGAGGGGGAGAAGGGGAAGAGGGGGAGAGGGAGAGGGGGAGAGGGAGAGAGAGAGGGGGAGAGGGAGAAGGAGAGGGAGAGGGGGAGAGGGGGAGAGGGAGAGAGAGAGGGGGAGAGGGAGAAGGAGAGAGAGAGGGAGAGAGGGAGAAGGAGGGGGAGAGGGGGAGAGGGGGAGAGGGTAGGGAGAGGGAGAGGGGGGGGAGAGGGGGGGGAGAGGGGGAGAGGGGGAGAGATGGAAACATTTCCTAACTACTGGTTCACTTCCCAAATGTCTTCAACGGGCAGAACTGGGCCAACCCAAAGTCAGAATCTGGGGATACAATCCAGGTCTCCCCTGTATGGCAGGAACTCAAGTACTTGAGCCGTCACCTGCTGTCTCCCAGGGTGCACACTAGCAGGAGGGTGGAATCAGGAGGGGAGTTGGGACTGAAATCTGGCGCTCTCGTACAGGACGTGGGCATCACAGGTGGTATCTCAACTGCTGCACCGAAAGTCTGCTCCTCCATCAGCGTTCGGAAGCATCCTCACACACACGTAGAAAAGCGTAGGACGAACACCACGCTGATCGTTTCTGATGGTGGGACTTTGCTTTTTATGTGTGTATGGTTGCTTTTTGTCTGTTTTCCATTATTACACATATCTGTTGCTTTAAAAATTATTTTAAATGTTTAATGTATATATTCCCAGTTTCCTCCCCTATTTTAAATTTATTTGCATTATTTGAGAGGCAAAGAGAGACACAGAGAGAGACAGAACAGAGAGCTCTCATCCACTTGTTCAATGCCCACAGTATCCAGGACTGAGCCAGGCCACAGTGGGGACCAGGGACTGAATCCTGGCCTTTCAGAGAGGTGGCAGGGACTCAGGCCCCTGAGCCCTGAGCTGCTACCTTAGCATCAGTCAGAAGCTGGCACTTGAGGCCGGCTACTCTGGTGTGGGATGCAGGTACTCAACACATGTCTCAGTCACTGCACAAAACACCTGCCGCTGTTTCTTTTTAAAGAAGAAAGACAACTTGCAGAATGTCCCTAGCGCAATAAGCTACACAAGAGAATGAGCTCCAAGGACCAGCTTTGGGGACACTGTGGAGACTTCCAGTTGCCTGTGTCATCATCTTGTTATTTGAGGAAGCAGGGAACTCAGCATGGCAGACTGTCCCAGCCTCCATCATGGCTGAACAGACCCTGGGGACTGGGTTCTGACCTCGGCAGAGGGGTTATGTGGTCCTTCCAGAAAGTCCCTTAAAAAGCGGTAGAGTGGGCCCTTCCATGGTCCTGCTGCCCGAGAGCTGGATGTGATGCCGATGCTCCAACAGTGAGGGCCGGGAGGTGGCTGCCTGGCAGTGAACTGAACAACAAAGGAACAAGCAGCAAACCTCCCTCACCCACACAGGAAAGCCTTTAGAAAAACAGGCAAAAATTCACAGAGGCTGAAGAATCACTCCCCAAAGGTACCAGACTTGCTGACACTTTTTAAAAACAGTCAGTGACTGGGGCTATTTCTGTAACAGGGGGAAGAGAGGGACCAAGTGGGAGTTTTTTCTCCTATTGGTTGGAACTGATAATGACTGCCCTGCCGAAAATAAAACCACTGTTTCCCCGGAGAACAGCTGGCCACAGTGGACAGCGACACCCAGAGCGCCAGGAAGCAGTAGAACCTCCTGCCCCATCTCCCGTCCCAGGATCGGGAGGCAGAGAGATGCTCTTTTAGGTAGGAGAGCAGTAGGAAACGCAGGTGTGTCTCACCTTCTGACCCTCCTTGGGTGGAAGGGTGGTGGCCTCCAGGGCCAGTGGGAAGAGCCAGGTCCAAAGAGCGTCATTTGTACAACATGGTGGGGGGGGTGTCTTCAGGAGGGGAGTCTGGCATCTCACTTTCTGCTTGGAGCTTGAGAAGGACCCTGTGAGAGATGATGGAGAGAGGTGACCTGGCAGAGGGAGCAAGGACATCCCTGTCCATTTTCCATTCCCAGAGGTACAGAAGACAGATTGCACTTACGTAGGCACACTCCTGCATCCTAGAGGTGATGAGGAAGGGGAGGACTGCCGCTTAGACGTACAGCTTCTGGGAGGGTTGTCCTGAAGATGGGATCATTCCTCTTGAGAACCTGTTTGGAAGGGAGTCTCTGTTGAGACTGTTACCCGGCCATATCCAGACCAGAGAAAACAGAAAAGCAATTATGACCAACCAAGGAAGGGATCAGATAAGGGCACTTCAAAAAGTTTGCATAAAAATGGAACAAGGATAAGTTTACAGGTGCACATTTGGTGTCACAATGAAGGGAGAACATCTGTATCCCATGTTAGAGTCCTCGGGCCTCTGCCACTCATGTGGGAGACCCCAGTGGAGTTCCTGGATCCTGGCTTCAGCCTGGCCCAGCACTGTCTGTTGTGGCCATTTGGGGAGTGAACCAAATGGATGGAAGGTTCTCTCTCTCTCTCTTTCATTCTCTGTGTGTCTTTCTCCCTCTGTCACTCTGCCTTTCAAATAAACAAATAAGCGATTGTTTTGAAAAAAAAATTGAAATCTATGCCTAGTTTTTTTATAATACATATTTTCTATAAACCTTTTCAGAATCCTCATATGCATAGATCTCACAATCTTTTTTTTCTTTTTTTTTCTTTGACCCAAATAACTGACAATGTCCTTTCTCCATGAGCTTTCCAATGTTCCTAGTGTGTCCTGCAGGCCTTTATGCAGCCGGTGCTGGTTCCTGCTCTCTGGTCTCACTCCACCCCAGAGGGCAGAGCATGGGAAGGAAGGAGGAGAGCGGTGGGACGGGTGACTGGGTCCCCATCACTCTCCAGTCCAGCCTGGGCTTGGGGAGGGAGTAGCCGTGTGGGGAGCTATGCATTGAATTTGAAGGCGAAAGTCTCAAATAAAGGGGATTGGACTTTTGGGGTTAAAATGCCGATGTTTGTAACTGAGAGTGAGTGAAGCCCTCTGGGGGACACTGCAGTGTCACTCGGGAAGTGACTGGCACCGCGGGAACTCAGCAGAGCGCCGGCGAGAGCGACCCTGGCCTGCTTGCTGCACGGCCACGTGGGCTGCCTCCCCACGAAACCAATTCTCTTCCCTTTCAGAACATGTTCCAATTGACCTTTCTGTTTCACACCAAGGGTAGGCCTTCCTGAAGGCCTGATGGACCCTTGCAATGAGGCAACCACACCACACAGGCAGGGAAGAAAGTTCTAGAAAGCCAGCTTGTGGCATGTTGTTGTGCTAGATACATCTCATAAACCATTCAGACCCTCTCCATCCCCCCCGTCCCTGGGACCTTTGACTGCCTGATCTGCCCCAGCAAACATTTTCCCGAGGAGTCAGGCCACTTACAGAGAGGCACATCTGCTCAGCGCCTTGGCCTCTGGCCCTTCTCTGCTCCTCCTCGCACCTCCAGCCTGCAGCATCGCCACTGATGGGAGCCACAGCTCAGCGGTAGGATCTGCTGGGGGACCCAGCACAACCCAAAAGAGCGGTGCGTTGGTGCCTTGTGGAGCGAAGCTTTGACCAATGAGAATGGAACCTGCCTACCTGTCGCTCCCCCACTCGTGGAGGAACGACACCAGACCCTGTGCTGTTCTCTTTGCCCGGCCCTTCCCGGGTTAGCTGCCGCTACTCCCCCCCCCCCCCCCCCCCCCCGCCGCCCCAGAGGAGCAGCACACCACCAGCCGGCTCTCTCAGGGGTTCCTCAGATGTTCCTCCTGCATGTTGTCTTTCTCCTCCTTTATAGTCCTCTTCCACCAATCCCAACTCTGCTGGTGTTCTCTCCCCATGTGCTGAGCACGCTGCTCTCCTCCAATCAGGGGCAGGATCAGCTTGTTAGTCGAATTGGTGAGGCAGCTGTGTGGAAGTTGTTTATTCCCTCTCTGCGCCATATGGTGGGAGATCAGATGCATAGAGTTAGTCTTAGCAGTTCCAGTAGTTTAGTCTAGTCTCAGTAATCTCAGTATTTGTCCTCAGTATTTATTTGTCCACAGTCTTAGTACTTATTTGTCTCCCGGGTGATGGGCCCTGCCATGTTATGGGAGACGGGCCCTGCGCCCCACACCTATCCACTCTTACCATTTCCTCCGTAGACAGATTTCCCTGAGACACTGTCAACAGCACCCCTCAGACAGCAAGCCTTTGAGATGGGGCAGTCAGCTGTGCTTGACACCCATGCTGCCTCCACTGCTGCCTCCCCCTCTTCTCCCTGCTCTGCTTCCTTAACAGGGAGCAGCATATAAGCCTTCGCCTCAGGCTGCGCTACAGGGGAGCTCAGGCTGGGACAGGTGTGCAGCGCTGCCTTGCATTTTCTGTGCTAGATTTGCCTTGACAATGGCCCTGCATGTTGTGTGTCTTAGCCCTGCAGATCCCAGCAGCTACAGGCAGATTTCTCATCTGCATTCTAACAAGAGCCCACTTGTCTGCCGGGAGGAAGAGAACAAGTAATGATCCCAGATCCCAGCTCCAATGTCACTGCCAGGACAGTGATGCAGAAGTCCTTTCCCAGGTGACAGAGGAAGACCAGCCTTGGCTTTGCCAATGGAATTAAGTTAAAATGACAATAATTGGGGAAATAAAATTACTCTCTAGACATTGTTGCTATAGACACTGCTGAGACTAAAACTGAACCTAACAAGCTTTCCCATCAAAGGAAAATGACTTATCTTTCCACGGGCTAAATTAAAAATAAAATACTCATCTTGAAAGAGAAAACCTTTTTCAGCTACAGGACACCTGTCAATGGAGTGAGACAACACCTTTAACTAACTACCCCCCACCCCCAACAAACATCCTGAAGGGCATGCCAAAACTTGACACAGTATAGTAGCATAGTTTGAAGGTTTTGTCCCCTCCAAAATCCATGTTGAAACTTTTAAAAAACATTTAATTTATTTGAAAGACAGAGTTACAGAGAGGGAAAGACAGAGAGAGACAGAGACAGAGAGAGACAGAGAGTGAAAGAGAGATTGATTTTCCATCTGCTATTTCAATCCCCAAATGGCTGCAATGGCATGGCCAAAGCCAGAAGCCAAGAGCTTCATCCAGATCTCCCATGTGGATGGCAGAGGCACAAGGACTTGGGCCATCCTCTGCTGCTTTCCCAGGCACATTAGCAGGGAGCGGGGTCAGAAGTAGAGCAGCTGGGACTCGAACCGGCACTCTTGTGAGATGCCGGTGTTGCAGGCGGCAGCTTACTCCACTGCACCACAACGCCAGTGCCCATGTTGAAATTTAATTGTCACTGCAGCAGTGATAAGAAGTGGAATCTTTAAGAGGTGGTTGGGCCATGAGGGCGCCACCCTCACAGCTGGGGTTGTGCTGTCATAAAGTGATGCAGCGACTTGATGTGGACATCCCAGCATCCAGAACTGGGAGCCACTTGTGATAAATTTCCCAGTCTCAGCGATTCTGGTACAGCAGCACAATGTGGGCTCTGACAATGGTTTACCAAGGGAGTCACGCTGCTGAATTCCAGGCCCGTGTCTTCATCTGGGTGTCACGCAATCACACAAAGACCGCAAACAAAACCAGCTCTACTGAGCGGTGGCTGTTTTTTTTTTTTTTTTTTTTTTTCCTCTCTTGTTCTTGTCTTTCATTCAACTTTTAGCCCCTTTGCAATGAAGCTAAAGAAAGCTGAGTAGAGTCAGGGTAAGAAGGGTTTGTCTCTGATTCACCTGCCGAGTGGAGTGGGAGGAAGGAGGCTGGGAGCATCTCCAGCCTCCGTGAGGCTAATTTACATCACTGCCTGGCTCTGAGACACCCAGGCTGCCGGTGGAGGGAAGCAGGAGAGGTGCCGGGCACAGGTGATGTTTGCAGTTGGCCCCTGGGCACAATGCAAGGATCTGCTGCTAAGGGAGTCTGGTGGGGAGTCTCGGGTTCACTGCTGTGGTCAGTGGGGTGAGAGGCCTTTCCTCGGGTAATACTGATGGACGTCACCAGAAACACCCTGGGGCTGTGCGAGGCTCCCAAAGGCCTCTGATGCCCCCTGAGGCCCTGGCATGAGAGATCTGGAGCGAGGCATTGGCAGCTGCCGGAGTCCTTCCCCTTGCAGTGTCGGCCTGGGGTTCCAGGACTGTGTGTGCACCTTGCCCCAGCCGAGCACTGCACTGGAGACGTCGCTGCTCAGGGCCTCCCGCTCGGGGCCACCCTGGAAGGAAAACCGAGCTAGAGGCCTTGTGGGGGTGGTCGAGATTGCACACAAGGCCCCTGGGAGAAGGGGAAACCGATAGTAGTGTAGCGGGAGCGCTGGAGCAATCCTGTGGGGCTTCCCTCAGCCCGGGTTCCCACTGACCCTGGGTCCACACGGAGCAGTGCAGGGGGAGTGTGTGCTGTACACCCAGCCTCTCTGAGGCTGCCCAGGACCCTTCCTGCTCCCGAGGCCCGACGAGCCACTTGGTGAGCACAGTGGAGTTGGGCTGAAAGAGAACCCGCACTCCCAAAACAGTGCCAGGGAGAGGGCAGGGCTGGCAAAGTCCAGAGCAGAGCCTTTTCTCCACTCTCGGACGCCCAGACGTCCCCGTTGCTGGGCCGGGAGAGACTCCCGAGTTCTTTGCTCTTGCCTTGGATGACCCCGCCCTCGTCAGGCCACAGTCTGTGCATTCCCCGATTGGGTCTTTTGTTTTGTGCTCTTCCCCCCATCAGCCCTTTCTCAAAAGCTAATTCCCAGGAGGCCTTTGCTCAGACACCAAGAATGCCCAGGGGGTGCTCCTGTTGCATACAGGTGGAACTTGGTGACCCCTCGGGGGCTTTGTCTGCTTTGTCATTAGCAGGAAGGCCAAGTCCAGGTGGCTTTCTCCTCTTCTTTACCTCTGCCCCATTTTTGGTGGCTCCCACGTCTACCGCACTGACAGAGCCTTTGTCTTAGTGCATTTTGTGCACTGGTGACAGAATACCTCTGACCGGATAATTTATGAACTGAACCGTAGAAGTGTGTTTGGCCCCCGGTTTTGGAGGCTGGGAAGTCCAGGATGCAGGGTCTGCATCTGGTGAGTACCTTATTTGCTACAGCATAACATGGTGGAAGGCATTGCATGGTGGGAGACAGAGAGAGAGAGAGAGAGAGAGAGAGAGAGAGAAGAGAATGAATGCATATGCAGAGATCAAATTCCTAGCCTCAAGACCTTTTATAACCAGCATTGGTGCATTCAATGGGGGTGGAGCCATCAGGATGTAAACACCTCCTATTAGGCCCCACACTTGCTAGGGGAAGAAGTTCGCATTACTTGCTTTCTGGGGGACCCCGTCAATCCGCAGCAGCCTGGTCAACTCACGCCTGAGTGATGGCAGCAGGGGCTCCAGCCCGCAGCATCCTTCCCCCTCCAGCTCACTCCCGCCTCTCGCTGTTGGCTGCATCTTCGCTGTGTCCTGTCGCCCACTTACAGCCAAACCTCCGACATCTGCTTCCTGAGCTCCACCTGTGTGGGGGCAGAGGGGGTGGCGCGGAGGAGAGGAGAGGGGAGGTGAGGGGAGGGAGCAGCCAGTCGGACCTCGCTGTTGACAGTTCAGCTGGGAGCAGGCTGCAGGCAGCAGGCCGCAAGGCTCTGGCTCCCATGTAGCCCGAGACTTGCTCAGTTCTAATTACAAGGGAGCACAGTGCCACCCCCACTCCTACCCACTAACTCATGTTACTCTCCCCCAGCGGAGCTGAGGAATGAGCAGTCTGCCACACTTCCACCCACCAGATCGGATAAAAGAGGAATCGATTCAGTGACTCAGGGCTTCCTTCTCCTGCCGGCGGTCCCCCTCTCACCCCCGTGCCTCTTCCAGGATTAGGTTTGCTTGATCCGATTGGCGTGGCTGCCTTCTCTGATCAGGAAGGAGAGGGGGAATGATGCCTTTTTTTTCCCTAAACTCAATCAACTGCTTCCTTTAAAATCGATGTTTATACTTTGTTGTTATTTGAAAGAGGAGCAGGGAGAGAGATGTCTCATTTGCTGGTTCACTTTCCAAAAGCCCACAGCAGCTAGGGCTGGGCCAGACTGTCGGCAGGAACTTACAACGCAATCCACACCTCCCCCGTGGGTGACCAGGCCAAGTACTTGGGCCTTCATGGGCTCCCTCCCAGGGTGCTCATTAGCAGGAAACTGAATCAGAAGCAGAGCCCAGACTTGAACCAGGCACTCTGATATGGGATGTGGGCATCCCAGGGGCATCTTAACCACGACACCAAATGCCGACGGTAGTAAACTGCCTTCTCTCCTCCCCTTTTAGCCTAACCTGGTCTGAGGGGTGCTCACAAGTTGCTATGGTTACCAGGGTCCCCAGCTATTCCTTCTGTGTAGAAGCTTGAGGGTTTTCTTGGTCACAAGGGGAGTTTTTAATCTGATACTGTAATTGGATAGAACCTAACCAAACAGAAGTGAGGATATATGTAAATACAGAAAATATGTTCCAAAACCTAGTGAGCTGTTTTTTTTTTTTTTTTTTTTTTTAAATTAGCAGTTTGTTTCTTACCCTTGCCACAGCTCCCTTTCTTTGGGCCAGTGATGTAGAATTCTCATTTTAGAATCCCACCAAGTTTTTCTTCTGTGTTTGGTTTTGTGCCCTTAATCAGCCATATCTGGCTTATTTGTTCATGTTTCTGGGTGTCATCCACCTTGTGGTCCATCCTCTTTTCTCCTCCATACATGCCTCTTCTTTGGGTTCTAAGCCTTGCCAAATGCTGAGGCCAAGGTTCGGAGAAGAAAGGAAAATTCCACTGGTCTTCTCCACCAGAGGAGCTCACAGGCCCAGACCTCAGTGTGGATCATCGGAAAAAGCCATGTTTTACTTCCCCTCTTTGAAAGCACACACTGAAGGAGCTCGGAGATGAAGCGGGTAGTTCTGAAATTTGCTTTATTCAGAAATGAGAGAGATTTGTCTGGGAAGAAGCTAAGAACACAGGCTTTGGACGAAGAGAACTGGCTAAGAACACAGGCTTTGGACAAAGAGAACTGGTGTGAGGGACCCAAGTCAACCTCTCGGAACCTCTGCTTTTCCATCTATAAAGTAAACAGTGGGTTAGGGCCCTGGCTTGAGGGGCTGGCATCCCATGTGGGCGCTGGTTCTAGTCCCGGCTGCTCCTCTTCCAATCCAGCTCTCTGCTATGGCTGGGGATAGCAGTAGAAAATGGCCCAAGTCCTTGGGCCCCTGCACCCACGTGGGAGACCTGGAGGAGGCTCCTGGCTCCTGGCTTTGGATCGACGCAGCTCCGGCCATTGCAGCCATCTAAGGAGTGAACCAGTGAACCAGGGGAAGACCCCTCTCTCTGTCTCTACCTCTCTCTGTGGCTCTGACTTTCAAATAAACAAAGTAAATCTTAAAAAAATTAATAAACAAACAGGAGACTCCTCACTGTGTCGTGAGGATGAAGTGGCAGGTGCTTAGCTCAGAGCCCGACACCTAAGAGCAGGCAAAACCATAAACCCCCAAACTGAAGCAGGGCTGAGGTTGGATAGCACGTTTTCCTCTCGCTTCCTTCCTGTGCACTGTAGTGAAATACATGTAACAGTTACTGTTGCACTGATTCCAAGTGCGCTAGTCAGTGACAGCAGCCCAGCAGCCGCCGTGCCGCCCTCACCGCCAGCTGTCCGCAGGGCTTCACTGCCACCCCACACTGAAGCCCCTGTCCCCTAGGCACTGGCTCCCTCTGTGCTACCTTCTGACTCTCTGGACCTGCCCCTCCCAGCACCTTGTGTAAATGGGCTCGGTGTGCATTTGTCCTTTCGACCTGGCTGGTTTCAGTGAGCGTACTGTATGCTGTGATCAGGATTCATCCATATTGCCACAGGTGTCAGAATTTCCTACCTTTTTGTGGCTGAAAAATGGTCCATTGTACCTAAACCATGTTTTTTAAAGGATTTGTTTATTTGAAAGGGAGAGTAACAGAGAAACAGAGATCTTCCCCAAATGGCCACAGTAGCTGGAAACAGACCAAACTGAAGCCAAGAGCTCCATCTGGGTTTCCCACATGGGTGGCAGGGACTCGGGTACTTGAGGCATCATTCACTGCTTCCTGGGGTATTAGCCGGGCGCTAGACCCGAAGCAGAGAAGCCAGGACTTTATCCAGCATTCTGATACGGGGCGTGACTCCACCTGCCGCACCACAACACCAGCCCCAGGCACATTAACTGCCTTTGCATCTTTTCGACTGGCGATTCTGACAGGCGTGAAGTAACAGTGCTGTGGCCATGTTTTGCTTATCCATTCGCCTGCTGATGTGAGCCCTTGGGTTGGTTCCATGCTTTGGCGACTCTGAAGAATGTGGCTCTGCATATTGATATACATATGTGTGTTTGAGTCCCTGCGCTCTGGACGGCGCTTTTAAAAGATACGGTTTTCCAAAATGTAGAAGCTGGCTGAGGGGAGTCCTGGATGTTCTTTCAATAAGGGGCTGGATGCTGTTCATCTAACAGGCCTGCCCTGGGTGGGGGTGACCTGGTTTCCTGGTGGTCTCTACCTGTGTTTGAATTCCCATGTACAGACCTGCAAGAGTAGAAGTTAGTGGGGGGCAGTGCTGTGGCGTAGCGGGTAAAGCCTCTGCCTGCAGTGCCAGCATCCCAGATGGGTGCCAATTCGAGTCCTGGCTGCTCCACTTCTGATCCAGCTCTCTGCTATGGCCTGGGAAAGCAGTAGAAGATGGCCCAAGTCCTTGGGCCCCTGTATGCATGTGGGAGACCTGGAGGAAGCTCCTGGCTCCTGGCTTTGGACTGGCCCAGCTCTGGCTTTTGTGGCCAACTGGGGAGTGAACCAATGGATGGAAGATTTCTCTCTGTCTCTGTCTCTCTCTCTGCCTCTGTGCCTTTCAAATAAATAAATAAGTAAATCTTTTTTTTTAAAAAAGAGTAGAAGTTAGCATGACACACAATTCTTGTACGATAGCAATGGGAAGGATTTCTGCCCAGGAGAAAAGCAGTTAACCCGAGGTTCCAGTTAACGTCTTGCAGGGTATTTCGAGAGGATTAATGGAATCAATGAAAGACAAAATCTGTTTATTTTTGCTTCTTGGCTTATCTGACTCTGCTTCCCGAAGAGTCCACAGCAGGACTTGTTCTATGAAGTGGTTTATCACTTTATCAGTGGATAAAGCTGTGCCCCTGAACTGCCCTTCCTCCGACCAGGGTTGGGCCTGGCAAAGTAACAAAGAAACTTTACTTGGGCTGACATAGCCAAAAGCTTCTTCCTGCGCTTCTTACATTTTTAAAGGTTATTTATTTATTTTCATTTATTTGAAAGGCAGAACTATGAGAGACAGAGAGAGAGAGAGAGAGAGAGAATTTTCCATTTATTTCCCAAATGCTCACAACAGTCAGGGCTGGGCCAGGCCAGAACTGGGAGCCAGGAACTGCCTCTGGGTCTCCCACGTGGATGGCCGGTTTCCAAGTACTTGAGCCATCACTGCTACCCTGCCAGGACGTGCATTAGCAGGAAGCTGGATCAGAAGCAGAGGCTAGGCTGGATCCTGTGCACTCCACTGTGGGATGTGATCACCCCATGCCACCTGCTGGGGGCATTTACATTTTATTCTTCCTAATTGTAATCCAAATAAGCTCTGGTAAAGGAATTTTAGGTTTTGTAAATCAGTGTGATGACTCAGTGAATATTTATAAGCAATTGTAATGCATTTTTTTTTATAACGCTGTGCTGATCCAGTTTGGAGGCCCAGCTAGAGGTTGATCCATTCCCCTTTTAGATGGAGTGATTAAGTCCACACCAACAAGCTTCCCTTACTCTGCTCTCAGCCCCAGCACCACCGAGCACCTGTCAGGATACCTGGGGATTTGGGGGCCAGGCACAGACAGTTGGGGTCAGGTCTATGCCCTAGAACTTGCAAAATTATTTAAATTAGTTAATCTGCAGGGAGCCCTGGGAACCTGGATAACCCCTACCCAAACAATTTGTGGGAAATGGAATGAAAAGCTAAGTTTATTTTGCTGCAAAACCTTTGAAATCCATGCAAAAACTTCATGGCAATGAATATTATGAAAAACTTAAAAAAATGAATATTATGAAAAAAAGTATAGATTTCCTTTTTTTTTGCACCAAAATAAACTTATTAATTTCACTTTTTCCATGGACTTTTTGCAGCACTCTTGTATAAGCTCAGGTAGCTATTCCCCCATTTGTGGATGTAACCCTTTCTATGGCTCCGAGTGTACAAAGCATTCTGCCTTTGGGCCATTCCAGTGTCCTTGTGCTGTGTCTCACCAGGCCAAGAACCCGAAGGTCTTACAAAACAGCACCTGCTGTGTGCCAGTCCAGTGCTGTAGCCAAGGGCTCAGCAGGAGAAACTGAAGACCTCATTCGCAGAGGTAGACCAGAAAGCCCGACAGGTCTTCACCCTCAGAGTCTGTGGGTGGAGTCCCAGGGAGGACTGAGTGCTCTACAGCTGAGGTTCTTTCAGGGTTTGAGGCATGGCTTTCTGGTTCAGAACTTTG
This sequence comes from Oryctolagus cuniculus, assembly GCF_051225735.1. Taxonomy (NCBI): domain Eukaryota; kingdom Metazoa; phylum Chordata; class Mammalia; order Lagomorpha; family Leporidae; genus Oryctolagus; species Oryctolagus cuniculus. The sequence continues at coordinate 22,539,114 of NC_142886.1, forward strand.
ACCTCCTGGCCATCCCGCAATCTTTAGCCATACAGGCATGATTTCCTTATTCTACGTCATTGTATGCTTCAGAAAGTTTCTGGGAAAATGAGATTAACAGATAAGTTTATTTTGGTGCAAAATATTCTGAAATTAGCATACTAGGAGGGTCTTTAAAATGTTCATGAAAAATGCATAGTAATAAAAAACTGTTCACTTCAGTCTGGTTCTGTGTTGGTGCCTCCCATCCAACCTCCCTCAGTCTCCCTGCCCGACCCTTCCTAGCCTCTAGTCACTGCTGTCCCAAGTCCTGACCAACGGAGAAACTTCCCCCTAGGAGAGAGAACACACAGCGTTTGCCTTTCTGGGTCTGGATTAGTTCACTGACCAAAATGATCTCCGGTCCCAACCATTTTGCTGCAAATGTCAGGATTTCATTCTGTTTATTAAAAGATCTATTTATTTATTTGAAAGGCAGAATGACAGAAAAGGGAAGTGAGATTTTCTATCTGCTGATTCACTCCCCAAACGGCCTCAATGGCTGTGACTGGGCTAGGCCAAAGCAAGGGGCCAGGAGCTTCTTCTGGGTCTCCTCCATGGGTTTCAGGGACCCAAGCACTTGGGCCATCTTCCACTGCTTTCCCAGGCGCATTAGCAGGGAGCTGGATTGGAAGTGGAGCAGCCGGGTCTCAAACCAGCACTCTGATATGGGATGCAGGCATCCCAGACAGCAACTTAATCCACTGTGCTATGCGGCAGTAGGATTTCATTCTCTTTAGTGACAATGACATCCCGTTGCGTGGAACCTTCCTCATTCAGCCACCTGTGGGCACCTCGGTTGATGATACATCTTGGCTGCAGTGAACATGGGAATGCAGTTCATCCTCCTAGGATGGTTTCATTTCCTGCAGATTGGCACCCAGAAGTGGGGTAGCTGAATCATATGGGAGATTTAATGTTTAGTTTTTGAGGGACACCCATACTGTTCTCCATAATGGCTGTACTAATTTGCATTCTCCCAACAGTGTATAAGGATTTTTCTTCATGTCCTCTCCAAAATTTGTTGTTTTATCTCTTTGTGATTATAACCATTCTAACTGGAGTGAGACGATACCTCCCTGTCATTTTGATTTGCATTTCGCTGGTGAGCACACTTTTTGTATATTTATTGGTCATTGTATTTCTTCTTTGGAGAAATGCCTGTTTCTTAACTGGATTGTTCATTTTTCTATAATTGAGTTTTTTGATTTCCTTACATATTCAGGATGTTAATACTGTGTCAGAGGAACAGTTTGCCGATATTTTCTCCCACTCTGTAGGGTTATTTTTTTTTTCATTCTGTTTATTGTTTGGCAAAATCCCATTTGTCTATTTTTGCTTTTGTTGCCTGTGCTTTTGAAGTCTTTAAAAAAATTGTCCAAACCAATGTCTTGAAGAGTTTCCTCTATTGTTTTCTAGTAGTTTCATCTCTTACATTTAGATCTTTGATCCATTTTGAGTTGACTTTTATATAGGGTGAGAAGTAGAGGTGAAATTTCAGTCTTTGGCATGGGGCTATCCAGTCTTCCCAGCATCATTTATTGAAGAGACTGTCCTTTCTCTACTGGATGTTCTTGGCACCTTTCTTGAGAACTGATTGGCTGTCGATGCATGGATTCATTTCTGGGCTTGCTTTTCTTTTTTTTTTATTTTTTTTTTAACTTTTATTTAATGAATATAAATTTCCAAAGTACGATTTATGGATTACAATGGCTTCCCCCCCATACCGTCCCTCCCACCCACAACCCTCCCCTTTCCCACTCCCTCTCCCCTTCCATTCACATCAAGATTCATTTTCGATTATCTTAATATACAGAAGATCAGCTTAGTACACATTAAGTAAGGATTTCAACAGTTTGCTCCCACACAGAAACATAAAGTGAAAAATAATAGATGATTTTTTTTTTTAAATGATGATGAAACCAGATCAGACCTATTGTCATGTTTAATCCCAGTGAGAGTCAAGTTGGGAGTTGATAATTTCTTTCTTTCTTTTTTTTTTTTTTTTTTTTTTTTTACAGAGGATCAGTTTAGTATACATTAAGTAAAGATTTCAACAGTTTGCACCCCCATAGAAACACAAAGTGAAATATATTGTTTGAGTACTCGTTATAGCATTAAATCTCAATGCACAGCACATTAAGGACAGAGATCCTACATGAGGAGTAAGTGCACAGTGACTCCTGTTGTTGACTTTACCAATTGACACTCCTGTCTATGGCATCAGTAATCTCCCTATGCTCCAGTCATGAGTTTCCAAGGCTATGGAAGCCCTCTGAGTTCTCCGATTCTTATCTTGTTTAGACAAGGTCATAGTCAAAGTGGAGGTTCTCTCTTCCCTTCAGAGAAAGGTACCTCCTTCTTTGAAGACCTGTTCTTTCCACTGGGATCTCACTCACAGAGATCTTTTGCCAGAGTGTCTTGGCTTTCCATGCCTGAAATACTCTCATGGGCTTTTCAGCCAGATCCGAGTGCCTTTAGGGCTGATTCTGAGGCCAGAGTGCTGTTTAGGACATCTGCCATTCTATGAGTCTGCTGAGTGTCTCACTTCCCATGTTGGATCACTCTCCCCTTTATTTATTCTATCGGTTAGTGTTAGCAGGCACATAAACAAGTCTGGGCTTGCTTTTCTATCCCACTGCTCTGTGTGCCTGTCTCTATGCAGTGCTGTGCTGTTTTGGTTAGCAGAGCTCTGTAGTATTTTGAAATCAGTATTGTGATGCCTCTAGTTTTCTCTTTTTGTTCTAGATTGTTTTGGTGATTCTGGGGCTTTTGTGCTTCCACATGAATTTTAAGATTGTTTTTTCTAGTTCTGTGAAGAATGTCACTGGTATGTTGATGGAGATTGCACTGAATCTATAAACCACTTTGGGTAGCATGGACTTTTTTTTTTTTATTTGACAGGTAGATTTATAAACAGTGTGAGAGAGAGAGAGAGACAGAGACAGAGAGAAAGATCTTCCTTCCATTGGTTCACCCCCCAAATGGCCGCTACAGCTGGTGCTGCACCAATCCGAAGCCAGGAGCCAGGTGCTTCCTCCTGGTCTCCCATGCGGGTGCAGGGCCCAAGCACCTGGGCCATCCTCCACTGCCCTTCTGGGCCACAGCAGAAAGCTCAACTGGAATAGGAACAATCGGGACTAGAACCTGGTGCCCATATGGGATGCTGGCACCACAGGCGGAGGATTAACCAAGTGAGCCACGGCGCCGGCCCCACAGACTTTTTAATATTAATTCTGCCAATCCCTGGGCCTGGGATATCTTTCCACTTTTTTGAGATCTTCTTTTTCTTTCATTAGTGTTTTATACTTTTCATTGTAGAGGTGTTTCACATCCTTTGTTAAATTTATTCCAGGGTTTTGCAATAGCAGTGAATGGGGTTGCTCTTCAAATTTCTTTCTCAGCAAGTTCATTAATGGTGTATAAAAGGCTCATTTCTTTTAAATGTTAGACAGAATACAATTTCTCAGGCATTGAACATTAACTCCCAGTAGATTGCCTCTTTTAAGATGAGCTCAGACCATGACCATTGTTTGCAAAGGGCTGTCCGTGTATTTTTGTTGTGAAGGAATTTCATTGTATTGCTGAAAAGAGTTGCATGCCATCAAGGTGAAAACCACAAAAACTTCCCTGACATGATGTGTATTAGAATAAGACTCACGTGTAATGTACTCATGGGAAAGATCTTTCAAAGAACGAGCTATTATATTAAAATCTCTACTTTGTAAGAAATATAAAAATAAAATTTTATGACAGACATTCTACCTGCAAATGGTAATCTATTCAGTGACTAGAACCAAATCAGCTGGAAAGAGCTTAAAAGGGGAGAAGAGATATCCAAGATGATTTGTCATTAGAAGGAAAAGGAAGAAAAGTATGACAATGTGGTTGTTTTACTTGGAGAGTGTCTCCTGAAAGTTCATGTGTTCAAAACTTAACACCAAGTTCATGTGTTAAGGATACTTGGAACTGGGTCCTTAGGGGAGGGAATTAGGATAAGGCAAGGTCATGAGGCCCCAAGATTGCATTAATAGCTTTATAAGAAAAGGAAGAGAGCCCTGAGCTAGCACGTTTGCTGTGTCTGGCCACACGGATGCCCACTGCTGTGTTACCAGGCAGCAAGAAGGCCTCACAGGTTTCCCAGCCAATGCCAACGTCATACCCTTGGGTTTTTTTGTTTTTTTTTTTTTTTTTTTTTTTTTTTTTTTTGTTTGTTTGTTTGTTTTGACAGGCAGAGTTAGTGAGAGAGAGAGACAGGTGAGAAAGGTCTTCCTTCTGTTGGTTCACCCCCCACATGGCTGCTATTGCTGGGGCGCTGTGCTGATCTGAAGTCAGGAGCCAGGTGCTTCCTCCTGGTCTCCCATGCGGATGCAGGGCCCAAGCACTTGGGCCATCCTCCACTGCCTTCCTGGGCCACAGCAGAGAGCTGGAATGGAAGAAGAGCAACCGGGACAGAATCCGGCGCCCCAACCGGGACTAGAACCTGGGATGCCAGCGCCGCAGGTGGAGAATTAGCCTATTGAGCCGCGGTGCCAGCCCCCTTGGGTTTTCAAGTCACGAGAATGACGATCCAAGAGCCCTCTATTCTTTATAAATGACCAAGTCTTAACTGTTCTGTTCCAGCAACAGAAAAGGGGTGAAGACAGAGGAACTGCGAAGTTGCAGAGCCTGCTAGGTAGATGTCCAGCTGCTAAGAGAGTCAAACCTGAGCTTGATGAGGCAGAGAGTGCTAAAGGCTGCCCAAGTTCTGTTCCGATGGCTACCAATGATCTGTGAGGTCTTTGCCCCTTCCCTTTGCGTGTGGGAGGGCCTGTGATTGCTTCAGCCGTCACTGTCAGCCTTTAGCCTCTGAAGCAAGGTTGGGCAAGGCCAGCCCACTTCCTTTGGTTGGAATGTTGGCCCCTGGGGGAAGCCAGTTGCCATATAAGACACCGGACTCCCTGCTGGAGAGGCCAAGTGTAGGTGCTCTGGTCAGTGGCCCCAGGTGAGCCTGTGATGGACAGCGAGCTCAACTCCCAGCAGCAGTGTGGGCCATCCTGTCGGTGCAGTCCAGTTCACCCATCTGAGGAGGGGAGTCCCAGTAGTTACTGTGTGGCATCTACTACAGAGACGCCTATTGAGGACCAGCCAACCAGCCCTGCCTGAGTTTCCAGCCCTGGAGTCATCTGTCTTATGTCAACAGGCATCCGAACAAGGCTGATTCATGGAGATCTAGGTGAGAATTTTATAAGCAACTGTATTCTGTGAATTGCATTAAGATTAAAAAAAAAAATAGGACAGTGAACTTGTTGGCAGGTGCTAGCAAACTGTCCAGATCTACGAAAGTGCCGCTGTCACCCAGACATTAATAAAACGGTTTTGTTTTAAAAGTGTCTGGGGTGGCTGCTTGGCACAGTAGTTAAGACATCGCTTGGGATGCCTGCATCTCATATCAGGGTGCCTGGTCTTGAGCCTCGGGTCCTCTTCTGATTTCAGGTTCTTGCTAAGACGTACCTGGGGAGGCATGGCTGAAGTACGTGAGTTGCTGCCAGTGATGTGGGAGACCTGGATTGAGTTCAGGGTCTCAGCCTGGCCCAGCTCTGGTTGTTGTGGGCACTTGAGGAGTGAACCAGTGGATGGAAGATCTCTGTATCTTTCTCTCTGTCTTTCAAATAAATGAAAATTTAAACTATAAAGGCATCAAGTTGCTTAAACATTAAAGGCAATTATTTTTTAAAAGTACCTAAGAAGTATTTTACTGTTTTCAACCCCAAGTTGAATTGAACCCTCCTTAGTCACTCCAGAGCTCATCCTTTCTGCTAATAACAGTTTTACTCTTAAAGGTTTCACTGCCTCTGAATCATACTCTGTTGTGACTCATGTGGTGCGTGGGTAGCAGCTAGAGACTTTCTCGAAGGGTAAGTTACTACAGGGGAAACATCCCGGATGATTTGAGAAATAAGTCGTAACAGTTATAAAACACCCATGGCACGATCTGCAGGCAGCCCTAGAATTAACTGTGTTCAGGATCAGCGGCAGAGACAAGGCTACTTCAAGAAGTTCCTGGGAACGAGATGGGAAGAGGAGCTTTTATGCTAACACAGGTTTTTAAGTCCATAAGCAGTTTTTCATCAGACATATTTTCTAAGAACTTTTAAAGACCCCGTCTATGCATGGTTTTCAAAACTTTTGGCAACAAAATAAACTACGGTTTAATCCCGTGTTCCATGAATTTTTTGAAGTCCTTTCTTACATGATTAGAAAGGGAGTGAACTGGAAAATAATGTTTTAAAGAATGGCTTTGTACAAAGGACAAAGGTATATGCTCACCAAAAACACCTGGTAATGGTTTTACCAGGAAGAGAGGCGCTAGAGAACTGTGAAGGATGAGGAGATGACCCTTCCCGGCCATCTAGCTGTGAGGGATCGGTGCTCTCACTGCTGCGGACGTGGTTCGATTCCCGTTCAGAGAAGCCTTTCTTCTGGGGCCGGCGCTGTGGTGCAGCAGGTTAAGCCTCCGCCTGTGGCACCAGCATCCATCATGGGCACTGCTCTGAGTCCCAGCTGCTCTACTTCTGATCCAGCTCCCTGCTAATGTGTCTGGGAAAGCAGCGGAGGACGGCCCAAGTGCTTGAGCCCCTGCACCCACATGGGAGATTCAGAAGAAGCTCCTGGCTCCTGGCTTTGGCCTGGCCCAGCCCAGGCCATTATGGCCATTTTGTAGAGTGAACTAGCAGATGGAAGACCTCTCTCTCTCTCTCTCTCTGTACCTCTGACTTTCAAATAAATAAATCTTTTTTTTTTTTTTAAATCAGGCTAGCTCACCCTCTAGACAGAACACATTGTGTGTGTGTGTACTTACAGTGCACATGAAACGCAACACCCGGAAAACTCCTTTAGGGCTGTACGATCAGACTAATGCTGCAGGCTGTGGTCCTCCGGGCAGGCCTCTCCTGCACTGATGCTGCCTCCCATAGAGCATGCAAGTGGCCCTGCGTGAAGCAGGCTGACCCACAGCAGCAACGTGGCAACACGACAACATAGGAAAATGGTCACTGTCGCTCCCCGTCTTCGTGGAGGAACGACACAGGACCCTGCGCTGTTCTTTCGTCTGCTCGGCCCTCCCCGGGTTTGCTGCTGGTTCTTCCCGGGTTGGCTACTATCCCTTCCACCTCCGTGGAAGGGCAGTTCCCCCTGCCACATTCCCCACTTCCGCAGGGGAGCGGCACACCGCCGGCCGGCTTTCTCGGGGGCTGCACAGGCGTTCTCCTTAGATGTTCCCCTTAGATGTTCCTCGTGCATGCCGTCTCTCTCCTCCTTTATAGTCCTCCTCCGCCAATCCCAACTCGGCTGCCCACACGCCGAGTACGCTGCTCTCCTCCAATCAGTAGCAAGTCCTACAGTTTATTGGTTGAACTGGAGGCAGCTGTGCGGAAGCTGTTTTCTTCTCTCCCAGCGCCATATTGTGGGAGAGCAGATGCATAGAATAAGTCTTAATTCCAGTAACTCAGTCTAGTCCGAATTGCTCCCCACAGGTCACTGCCATCCTGTTTTCCCTCTTTGCACCTTCTAGCCCTTGGAAGGCAGGGCCCCAAGTCCTCCGCCCACTTGATCCCCCTCTCCCTGACTGATGGGCAAGGGACTGGGTGGTGGTGGGCTGTGTCCTTTTGAAGGGACAGTTTCCATAATGGGACATTTCCCCCTTCCCCCACCCTCCCGTTTCTCATTCTTGGAGCATGCAAATCCTTCTGCTGCCTCTCCATGACCTTTAGGGAAACCCAGAGGCCTTGGAGTTGTACCCACATTGTTTCCCTCCAAAGCAAACAAACAAAAGCAAAGTTCCACCTTTCAGACACGCAGCACCCTGAAATTATTTGTTTATGGTTTGCAGTTCTGGGTAGACACTCAGCTCTATAAAGCCATCCGGTCCTGTTCACACTTTGTCCTCGGTGCCTAACGCATTGCCCGGCTTCTATACCCCAACACATCTCAGATAGAAGGGCCACTCAGTGAAGGAATGGGGGCCCCTGCCCCCGATGCAGGAGACCCGGATGGGTCTCCTGGCTCCTGACTTCGGCCTGGTCCTGTCTAGGCGGTTGCGGCCACTTGGGGAGAGAAACAAAGGATGAAACTCTGTCTCTGTCTCTCTGTCACTCTGCCTTATAAATAAATAAAGTTTAAAAGAAAGAGTAAACAAAGGGAGGAACGGAAGGAAGAGAAGAAATTTTCTGCCAGTGTTAAACAGCCTTCCCTTTCTGTGGCCAGGAGATACGAGAGACGGGGGTGGAAGAGGAGGCCAAAGGGCAGGTTTTCCCTAGAAGTGCACGGAGCTGAAAAGCCATGCTGGATCCCACCAGATGGCTCTCCGGCTCTTCCATGTTCAAAGGAACGCACCCTATTGTCATCTTGCAGGCCTCGTTTATGCTTCCAAGTCTCTGGCCACCTCAGTGGCTGTTATTCCTCAAACCCTTCAGGGTTCTTTGGGCCCCTGAGTGAACCCTCTTAAAATCCTAGAAGAACCCAAAGATTTTTCCCACGAGATCTGCCCTCTCTCCAACACTAGAGCTCCAAAAACAGAGGGAGCCACGCCCTCTAGAACCAGCTCCCTGAAGAACTGACACGAGGAATGCTTCTCATTTCTGAAATCCGGAGAGGGCTGTAACACCGCCTGGCTCAGGCATTCTAGAAATCAGTGTCACGTGTCTTCAGATTCTTGGCAACTTTATGAAGGGAAAAATTTTTTTTAAACTTGGTTAAGTTAGTGCAGTAGGAATGTCTGTGTGTTTTGCTTGCTTTCTTTAGCACTGGCTACACAACAGCTTGTTTGCAGTTGTACCTCTTTCAGCAGGCGACTTGGAAGAACGTCCGGGGTGAAGGGAATGAAAGAGAGATGGCTGGAAGCTACGTGAACCCAGCAGAGGGTTGTATGGAGGGAGAGCCATCGTAGGAAAGGACTTCACAAAGTGTGAGGGATTCCAAGACAAGTTTCTTTGGTGCAAAAGTTTCTGCAAACGATACATGCAAGGGGTCTTCAAAAAGTTGATGGTAAATGTGAGTTGAGAAAAAACTGTGTGTTGGGGCCGGCGCTGTGGCACAGTGGGTTAACACCCTGGCCTGAAGTGCCGGCATCCCATATGGGTGCCTGTTCTAGACCCGGCTGCTCCACTTCCTATCCAGCTCTCTGCTATGGCCTGGGAAAGCAGTAGAAGATAGCCCAAGGCCTTGGGCCCCTGCATCCACGTGGGAGACCCGGAAGAAGCTCCTAGCACCTGGCTTCGGATTGACGAAGCTCAGCTCCGGCTGTTACGGCCACCTGGGGAGTGAACCAGTGGATGGAAGACCTCTCTCTCTCTCTCTTTCTCTCTCTCTCTCTCTCTCCCTCTCCTCTCTGTGTAACTCTGACTTTCAAATAAATAAATACATCTTAAAACAAAAGAAAAAATAAAAAGCTGCACGTTTAGTGCAGTGGGGGTGTGGCCAGCCCTCAGCAGCTGTGCAGGGAGAGAGCCACAGAGCCCCCCGCCCGGCTCCCCTCCTGCTCTGGTCCTCCCTTGTCCTGTTGGGGTCTTCTCCCTGGCCTGATGCTGATCCCATGGATGCAGTCCACGCAGCCCAGCTGCCAGGGCTCAGTGGGTGGAGGAGGGTGGGGGTGGGGCGGGAAGGGCAGACAGCAGCTCTACTTGGCACAGGAAATGTTCTAGAAAGGTCTCTGGAATGCACTGGAATCCATCAGGAAAGAGCTGACAACTCATCAAGAATGGTGACTACCTCGCCAAAGGGGCAGCTACTCACAGCTGGCCACAAAGTTGCACCTCAGTTCAGGCATGATTTTCTCCCTCAGTGTCTGTAGCCGAAGCTGTTCCACCTTGGTTTTGTTAAACATCACCAGCTGGTGGGAGGCGTCCTCATCCCTGGCCCAGGGACGCTCACTGTTGCTCTGTGTCCAGTACCCTTCCTCCTTCATAGCGAGTCTCGCCATTCATAATTCTGTAGTTAGCAGTGTATTGACTGCTTTACTGTCTCCCTGCCAGCTTACTCAGTGGTCCAAAGGATGTGACTCTACACTGCTTAGAATAGTGCCAGGGGCTGGCATTCTGGCGTAGCTGGTAAAGCCGCTGCCTACATTGCAGGTGTCCCAGATGGGCACAGGTTCGAGTCCTGGCTGCTAAACTTCTGATCCAGCTTCCTGCTAATGGCCTGGGAAAGGCAGCAGAAGATGGCCCAAGTGCTTGGGCCCCTGTGCCCATGTGGGAAACCTGAACAGAACCCTTGGCTCCTGGCTTCAGCCTGGCTCAACCCTGACCATTGAGGCCACTTGGGGAGTGAACCAGTGGATGATAGTGCCAGGCACACAGTAGGTACTCAGTGATTATTTGCTGAACGAATGAATGAATGAATGACTACTATGGGTACCTACCAGCAGTACAGCATCAATAAAGTCCAGAGTATAGGTTCTAAAATATGGAAGAATTAGATTTGACTCTTGGCTCCTGCTTAGGAGACAAGTGGCCTTAGCAAATTGCTTAATCTCTTAAAGCTTCCATTTCCTCCTCTGTAATGTAGGGATTACATATTTTACTCACCTATTTGTTAAAGCTTCAGCCAAAGACACTGTCAAGGGCCTCGCAGGGCTGGTGCTGTGGAAGAACACTGGGAAGTAGCGTGACACCTGCTGCTGGGCTCGTCCACCAGTCACCAGGCTGTGTAAGCGAATGTTTACAGCAAGAGGGGACTCCCTTCAAAGGAGTAAGGTTTGTTGGGGAAAAATTATCAAATCTTACAATTTTAAAAAAATCAGTTAAAAAACCCCACAATTTTCTTGAAGGAATAACCAGGACTTAATATACTATATAAAGGCTTTAGCCTGTTGAGGGTTTATTCATTTTTCAAAATTTTTAAAAGATTGTTTATTTATTTGAAAGGCACAGTGACAGAGAGAGAGAAAGACAGGCAGAAAAAGAGAGAGATCTTGCGTCTGCAAAGGCCAGGGCTGGTTCAGGCTGCAGTCAGGAGCTGAGAATTCCAACCAGTCTCCCACATGGAGGGCAGGGCCCAAGCACTTGAGTCATCTGCTGCTGCTTTCCCAGGTGCGTTAGCAGGGAGCTGGATCAGAAGTGAAGCAACAGGGACTTGAACCAGTGCTCATATGGGATGCAGGCGGTAGCTTAACCTGCTGTGCTACAATGCCAGTCCCTGCCTTGGCCATATTTGACCATACAATACATGATGGGCAACTACCTTCACCATGTTGTATAATGGATCTGCAGAATGGATTCCTCCCATCAAACTGAGGCTTTGTACTCCACAACCAGTACCTGCTTGTTCCCCAGCCCCTAGGCTGGCCCCTGGGAACCACCACTCCACCCTTTTTTGAGGGTTTACTGCAATTGCTCTTTCAAGTGCACGTGGGTCCCTTGTGATTAGTGAGTGACATGGGGATGTATTCAGTGTGGTCTAACGCCTTCAGCAGCTGTAGGGCAGGGTCCTGCAGAACTGGCCCGGGGCTGTGTATAATAGAGATGTTCCTAACATACAAGAATGCAGGCGCACTTTTATGTTGGAGGATATTTTAAATGCATTAGGAGCATCATTCTGTGATCTTCTAAAGCTAAGAATGACTCCAGTTACTTTTTAAATCCAATTTCCTTCAAGTGACGCTGGTAAACAGAACTCATTTACTGGTGATGTCCTCCAAATCCACTTTCCGAATACTTAATAAAACAAGTCCCTCCGCCCCCTGCTTTTAAAAGTTGCCTTTAAAAATATTTAAATACTGAACAAGTTGACTGTAAGAAAAATAAGAAATAGAGATAATCCCCAAAATGAAAAAAATATAGAGATAAGAAAAATGTAAAGCCCACTCATAATCCAACCGTTTATAAGCTAACTTGTTCGTTGTCTCTTTCTGTGTAGTCTTTGCCAAGAAAATTCCTCATTTGAGTTACTGTCTCTTCCCTGGAGGATAGCATGACTCCATCAACTTCAGCAAACATTTTTATAAACAGAATCCCTTTGGCAAAATTTCCCCACGTTCCTACCACAAGAGAACCATGGTAAGGACCCACAGTAGTCTCCCAAGCACTGATTGTCACTTCCACTGCAATGAGTAGTGAGTAGCCAGCCCTGTTTGCTTGTGGGTTCCACATCTGTGGGCTCAAGCACCATGTTCAGAAATGTTCAAAGAACAAGTGCATCAGTGCCGAACATGGACAGACTCCCCATCCCATCGTTACTCCCTAAACTGTTGTATTAGGGTATTACAAATAATCTAGAGATGATTTAAATTCCCCTATTCACTTGCAAGGCAGAGAGATAGGGAGGCAGAAAGAGAAAGAGAGAGGGAGGGAGGGAGAAGTGTGAGAAGGAGGAGAGAAGAGAATGCCCCCAAGTACAAGTTCACTTCCCAAAATGCCCAAAACAGCTGACACTGGGCCAGGGCTGAAGTTGGGAGCCAGGAACTCAACATAGGTCTTCCATGCGGCTGGCAGAAACCCAACTACTTGAGCACAACAGCTACAGTCAGGGATTGAACTCTGATACGGGATGCAGACTTTTTAAAAAATATATTCATTTATTTATCTGAAAGAGCTACACAGAGAGAGGGAGAAATACACACATACACACACACACACAGTTCTTCCATTTGCTGGTTCACTCCCAAATGACTACAACAGCTAGGGCTGGGCCAGGATGAAGTCAGGAGCCAGGAGCTTCTTTTGGGTCTCCCATGTGGGTACAGGGGCCCAAGCACTCGGATCATCTTCTGCTGCTTTCCCAGACACATTAGCAGGGAGCTGGATCAGAAGTGGAACAGCTGGGACTCGATCCAGCGTCTATTTGGGATGCTGGCGGTGCTGGTGGCAGCTTAATTCGCTAAGTCACAACACCAGCCCTGGGATGCAGGCATCTTAACCAGTATCTTAACTGCTAGGCTAAATATCTGCCCCTCTACATATAATTTAGGGGCCAGTGTTGTGACATAACAAGTAAAGCCTCCACCTGTGATGCCAGCATCCCTTATGAGCACCAGTTCAAAACCCAGGTGCTCTACTTCCTATCCAACTCCTGGCTAAAGTGCTAGGGAAAGTAAGGGAAGATGGCCTGGGTGCTTGGGCCCCTGCACCTGTGTTGGAGACCCAGGAGAAGCTCCTGGTTCCTGGCTTTGGCCTGGCCTAGCCCTGGCCATTGTAGCCATTTGGGGAGTGAACTAGTGGATGAAAGATCTCTCACACTCTGTCTCTCCCTCTCTCTCTCTATAACTCTGCCTTTCAAATAAATAAAAAGAAATTTTTTTAAAGATGATTTAATGTAAATGGGAGGATATGCATAGGTTACATGAAAATACCTTGTCATTACATACCAGGGACTTGAGCATCTGCAACTTTGGGCAGCCACAGGGGCCATGGAGAAATTGCCAGTGGACACTAAGGGACACCCACACAACTTGACTTCCTCATCGTTCAAGACTCAGCCATTTTTTTCTGGAAAGAGCTACTTCCTTCGACTTCTGTAATAAAACATCCCATCTCGTATCCCACTGAGGCCTCCACTCTGCTTCCCTATCCCTTGCCTCTCTCCTGGCCCTTGATTACGTGGCTTGAACATCCTCCACTACCCACACTCCCTTAGCAATGTGAGCTCTTCTGGGCTCTCTGTTCACCCATAAGATGCACAACATATCTTTCTCAGAGTCAGAAAAACTAAAGAAGGTGATCTGAGCCATACATCTCCCCCTAATTCAGGGATGAACTGAATCGGGAATCCATGTAGAGAACAGGAACTTCAGAGTTGGACTCCCTTAAGTTCAAGTCTTGGCTCTGTCACAAACCCGATGTGTGGACACTGACAGCTATTTGACTGTCTTGGCCTCAGTTTTCATTTCTGTAATCTGCAGATCATATAAAGCATTTCATACAATGCTGATTGACAGTGAGCAATGCAAAGTCTAATATAATTGTTAATGTTGTCGTTGTTATTTCCAATACGATTTTACTTAATCTGATCAGTAAATCTTTACCCACATGCTCTAGACAAAGGTCATGGGGAATTAATAAATTGTTCGCTTGAGATCTGACATTGAGTCTTCTACGGTCAGGATGAAGGTGGGGGGCTGGAATCTTGGTGAAGTGAGTAAAAACACCACCTGCAATGTTGGCATCCCATATGGGTGATGGTTCATGTGGTTCATGTCCTAGTTACTCCAGCTCCCTGAGAATAGCAGAAAGTGGTCCAAGTACTTTGGGCCCCTGATACCCAAAGAGACCTGGATGAAACTCCTGGGTCTTGGTTTAGGCCTGTCTCAACCCTGGCTGTTGTGGCCACCTGGGGAGAAAACAAGCAGTTGGAAGCACTCTCTCTCTCAAATAAATAAATAAATCTTAAAAAAAAATTAAGTGGGGCTCCACTCAGATGAGGTCACACCTGAGAGGAGATTCTTGTGCTCTTGGGTTAAATTAGACAGGTCACAATAGCATTTTTATATTATTTAAATAGATAAGAACATTTACAGCCATTGTAGTGGATGATTGTAGCTTTTGCTATCCAATATCTATTTTCTCTTTTTCTGGTAAGGACATCTGATTTATTCTAAAATTGTTTTTATCTATTTGAAAGATGACAGGTTTACTCCCCAAATGCCTGAAACAGTCTGCACTGGGCCAGGCTGAAGCCAGGAGGAGCAGGAGCCATCAACCGCTGCCTCCTCCCATGGTGTGCATTAGCAGGAAGCTGGAATGGAGAGTGGATCTGGGATGTAAACTCAAGCCCTCTGGTACGGGATGCAGGCATCATAAGTGATGTCCTAACCACTTAGCCAAACACTGACCCCTGATTCTTTCTGAGAATTGAGTCTCTCTGTTCCCCCTATATTTCAGTAAGTGAGGTTTGGCTTCCCCTTTGCCTTCTTGTCTGCTCGCCTTGCCCCTGGATCTAACAGTGGGAAAAGGGCCCTGAGCTCGGCAATGTTGGGTTTTAATGCCCTGACAGAGCAGTTGCTTCTGAAGTGATCATGTAACCATAACTAGTCCTATTGGAGATAATCCCGGGATTATTTTTAATAACCAGGAAAGACGAGGTCTCTTTTTCATAGACTTGGAATCCAATATGACACATTGGAACTTCAGAAAGGTATCTTTTGCCCAAGATCAAAGCTAAAGAACCAAGGCTGCAGGAGTATAATGCTTGAGAGGCAGAGACAGAGAGGCTGAGTTTAAGTCATGTTGCTGGGGCCTTTGGCCCCTCTGAGGACCAGTGCTACCACTACAGCTTCTGTTTACATGGACCAAGAGAATTTTTTCAAACAATATTTATTTATTATTTGAAAGGCAGAGAGAGAGAGAGAGAGAGAGAGAGAGAGTTCTTCTACCTACTGGTTCACTCCCCAAATGGCTGACTCCATCCAAGTCACCCATGTCAGTGCAGAGACTCAAGTACTTGGGCCATCATCTGCTGCCTTCCCAGCAATATTAACAGGGAGCTGGATTGGAAGCGGAGACTCGAACTGGCTCTCTGACATGGAATGGCAGCCTCGCAGGCAGTGGCTTAACCCGCTGTGCTACCGTGCCAGCCCTCCAAGAGATTTTTGACCATTCTTGTTAAACCACTTAGAGTTGAGTTTTCCTTCCCTTTACAACCAGAGCTTGGTGCCCTTTACTACTTGGCAGTTATTTGCAGCTTCTGCTAAGCTAACCTTGGTCTTGTCTGATGCTTGGATGGAACTCAACTTTCCAATAACCAGAATTTCTCTTGGATACATTCTTTACTTGATATTTGTTTTGTACTCACGGGTTTTTTGCAATATTTCATACTGGAATGAATTATTACTTTTTTCCTACTGTGATTTTAGCTTTCCTGTCATGGTTCTCCTCAGACTACTTTGCAATTGCATGAAATACTCACAGGAAATGCAGATTCCTGGGCCATGTGATATATAAGTCTGACAGTCTGCAGTTTGATAGCACCTCTAAGTGGTCCTATTATACATTAAAGTTTGAAAATCAGTGGCTGGAATTGTTTCCTGCTATTCTTCAAAAGATCTTAAGTCACCTGCCCTTGATCAGTTTCCTGTCCACCCTGGATAGAAAATGAAGAAGCAATGGAGCTACGTGGACTTCCTTTTGGCCACGTGACCAGAAGCTTTCCCAGTTATTCACTCAGCTAGGAAATATCTTCCAAAAAACCACTTCAAAACTCAGCTCTTTATCCTATGGAAATTTGAACTTTTGTTTTATTTTCTAAAAAATTTGTTTTTATTTGAAAAACGGAGTTAAAAAGAGAGAGTGGGAGAGATAGCAGAAGAGAAAGACAGAAAGAAAGATGAGAGAGAGAGAGAGAGAGAGAGAGAGATATTTCCCATCTACCTGTTCTCTCTCCAAATGGCCAAAACTGCCAGGGCTGGGCCAGACTGAAGCCAGGAGCCTGGAACCCCATCCAGGGTCTCCCACGTGGGTGCAGAGGCTCCAGCACTAGGACCCTCTTCTGCTGCTTTCCCAGGTGCATTAGCAGGGAGCTGGCTTGGGAGTTGCATAGCCAGGACTTGCACTGACGCTCACATGGGATGCTTAATCTAGTGCACCTCAGTGCTGGCTCCTGAACTTTTATTTTTTAGAAAAATCATGTGATTTATTTGAAAGACAAAGAGGGAGAGAGGCAGACAGACAGACACAGAGAGATCTCCATCCACTGGTTTACACCCCAAATGCCTGCTACAGTTAGAGTTGGGCCAGGCCAAAGCCAGGAGTCTCAAGTGTGTCTCCCACCTGGGTGGCAGGGCCCTGGTGACCTGACTCATCATCATTAGCTTGCTGGGTGTGCCTTCAGGATGCTGGACTGGAAGCAGAGGAGCCAAGACTCGAGCCCAGGCACCCTGACATGGGATACAGGAACCCTAGGTGGCATCTTAAGCCCTCTGCCAAACGCTTGCCCCTGAACTTATATGTAGATTTTCTCTATTTTCTGCAGTTGCAGTTTTTGAAAGGGGCATGGAATTACTAAAAGCCGGTGCAAATCAGAAACGTAAAATGTAATTGACTAGAAAGTCCAAGGTGTTTAGAAGTTTCCCTTCCTCTCCGCCACTTCCATGAGAGGTGGCAGAGGCCCCATCTGCTGTAAGGTGGGTTCGTTTATCTTGTAGGTTTATATGGCAGCACCTCATGTGGATCTTTAAACAAAGATTTCAGAGGATTTCCCCAAATTTGATGGGATTGTTGATGACCGTGATACATGAGACTAAAGGCAACGTTATGGGAGAGGCACTGACGCCAGCTTAGAACTGGAAGCCATTCCCACGACCTGTGCCCCCAAAATAGTCGCTCCCCGCTGGTGACCATCTGAAACCTTGATCTGACCCTGCCCCGAAGCACTTGGCATGTGGAAGCTGGCCCAGCTGTCACAGAGCAAGCAGATAAATAAATTTCCCAGTGTTTACAGACTTTTCTTGGACCTCCACATATCCTCGCTGTAATAGCTGTTTAAAAACACCCGATGACATTCAAGAATGTGCCAATAATAACTCATTCATCACAGGCTGGGCGGGATTTCCAAAGCACCAGATGCTAAATGCTGTTACTCTAGGGACATAACTGGCTGTGTGGTGGGGGACACAGGTGCACCTCCCTCTTAACCAAAGGACAAAGATCATTTCAGGTCAGGGGGAATATGGGTGTGGGCAGCCTAGGGATAAGGGGAGGCCCTGACCTCTCTGTGCTGTGAAGATCTTGCCTTATCTCACCCTGTTTGTCCACCCTCAGTTTCATGTGTAATCCTTTGTCTCTTCCACTGACACCATCAGTTCTGCCAATCCTGCTTCTCAAAGTCTCCTCCTCCATACAAGGGAGTGCCTAAGATTTCATCCGAATTAAGACGTTAAAAAGTGTGTTTTAGGGGCATGTTTTTGGTGTGCCAGTTGACACTTGCGATGCTTGCAACTCACATTAGAGTGCCTGGCTGTGGGTCCCAGACCCACTCCTCATTCTGGCTTCCTGCTAACGGAGGCAGCAGCAGGTGGTTACTCAAGTACTTGGATCCTTGCTACTTATGCAGGAGATCTGCACTGAGCTCCTGACTCCCTCCTAGACCTGGTTCATCCCCAGCTGCTGTGGTGAACCAACAGATGAGGGCCTTCTGCTGCCTGTCTGTCTCTCTCTTCCTTTCAAATATAAATATGCATTTTTTAAAAAGATTTTATTTGTTACAGACAGAGAGAGGGAGAGAGAGAAAAAGGTCTTCCATCCACTGGTTCATTCCCCATTGGCTGCAATGGCCAGAGCTGGACTGATCTGAAGCCTGGAGCCAGGAGCTTCTTCAGGGTCTCCCACATGGGGGCAGGGACCCAAGCACTTGGGCCATCTTCCACAGCTTCCCCAGGCCACGGCAGAAAGCTGGATTGGAAGAGGAGCAGCCAGAACATGAACCAGCACCCAGATGGGATTCTAGTGCCACAGGCAGAGGCTTAACCTACTACACCACAGCACAGGCCCCTAAATATGTATTTTAACATATTGAGGAGAATGATCCATGGGCTCTTCTCTGGAGTCAAGAAACTGATAGAGGCAGTGTGGACTTTATTTAGGTGTCCTTGTCTTAGGAGAGCAGATGCACGTCAGACTTGTGTAAGCAAACAAGCATACGACTCATGTATTCCCAGAATTTTAGGGAAACACGGGGGAAAACTCCCCAGTTTATTGCATATGGACGTTTCTCAGCAAAAGGATTCAGACAAGGAGAGCAGGGAGTGGGAAACATGAGAGTACACAGGCCAAGGTAAATAACGGTCCAAGTTGAGGAAATACTATACTAAGAATATGGTAAAATTTTTATTTCTCTTGGGAAGACCTTGGCAAGAAACGGAGGTTTGGGTCATCACAAAACTAGAGATTGATGTTTATTTCCTTTGACAAATCTTAATCTAGCCTGTATCTGCTAGGATTTGTATTGGAGGTGATGACCAGACATGGTTCCCACCCTCATAGAGCTATCATCTGGAGAGAGAATTGTATTCATCAGTTCACCATACAATCGTGGGCACATGCACTCAGTAGGTGCTTAGGCCCTGCAAAAGAGAGGTCTGCTGGGTAATGAGAGCCAACATGGGAAAGGAGTTGACCTTGACTGTAGGCTCTGGGAAAGAAGCAATGACAGGGTGGAGGTCCAAATGGTAAGTACGACTTAGGTGGGTAAGGGTTGGAAGACAGACTGAGTAGGGTCCTGGGGGGAGGGGCCTGGGGCATGGTGGGCAGAAGGTATTGGAGTAAGGGCCATGGACTGGAGCAGGGGGGACAAGGCGGGTGAGGGTGGTAAGGCTGCAGGGGCTCTAGGACACAGATGAGGGGCCCTTGCTTGCAGGCCATGCCTAGGATTTCAGTCTTCAGAATCATGCAAGCCGTCAAAGCACTGAATGGTTTTAATTGGTGATGGTGACAGTGGTGGTGGGAGATTCTGGTTTGTGTTGGAGAGGATTGTTCTAGCTACGATGGGACTGGGAGTGGGGAGGGGAAGGCAGGTTCAAGGTGGGAGGAGCAGGCAGTAGGGTTTTGCAGAGGCCCAGACAAGATAGCATGGTAGCCTGGGCTAAGCTGGTGGCAGTGATGGGAGGAGAGATTGAAGAGGTGAAACCAGTAGAGCTTGATGTTTGTTCTTACCTTATCACCTTCAAGGTTCCTCAAGTGTGTCTGACCGGGGCATGGGAGAGCAGATCACAGCTCAGTCACGTTTCTCTGAGCCCACAGCCCTGGTGCTGGATCCCAAGGAGCCGTTTCCAGCCCTCCTGCATCTTCAGCACGAACAGACTCTGCACATGAAGCTTGAGGGAAGGAAGAAGCAGGCACCCAGGTTATTTTTAGCCGGCGATAGGAAATAGCCAACATTCTAATTTGAATCCTTCTCATTAAAACCCAGAGCCTCACCTCGCACAGTCCTTGTTTCTAACGTCTACACACTTCTCTTCTCCCTGATAATTGACAATAGGCCCCCACGGAAGTCTTCTCAGCATTTCTGCAAGAATTTAGGAAACATTAGCTTTGACACCATCATTGTGCTTGCCAAGGCAGCAAAAATCCCAGCCGGCAGAGCTCCCAGCGTGATGAAGAGGACAGCGCGGAATGACTGATCACTTCACCCAGTCTTCCAGGGACTGTTCCCAACGCTGGGCTCGTCCACTGGCGTGGAGGCAGGAAAATCGGGGTGTGGATACCTTGGGGCCATGCCATGGTGAGGCAGGAGACAACCAAGGGTTAACTGAGGGAGCTGAGATAAACAAATTCCAAAAGTCTCTGTGGTCTCGGGCTGTTTCTCCTTTTCTCTGCCTTTGCTTCTCTTATCCTCACCCTTGAGGCAGGAGGCAGAGGAGGATGAACTGGAGAAGTTGAGGCAAGAGACAGGTAAGGACCAGTTGGGGAAATGGACATAAAGTCAATTAAAAAAAAGAGAGAGCAATTCCAGTTTAAACAGATAAGATAGCAACTAAAGAAGTCCTGCTTCTCTAATTGCATGATCAATAAATTACTTGTGAAAGAAATTGTGAGTCTGGGACAACTTTCTCTTAAAAGCTATATGAAGATACAGGATAGTGTCACTTAGGAGCTGGATGAATGAATATGATAATGGCCACATGCCTGCACATCAGTTGGTCTTAAAACCACACCCAGAGCCCTTCACTCAATGCCTAATCACTGCTACAAATGGCTTAGGGGTCTTGGGTCTCTGATCTGATGGCCTGTTGCGCACTCTCAAGGAGTGTATTTTCCTTCCTATAATAAACTCTTGCTGTTATACGTGTTGTCTGAGCCTCATTCAATTCCCTGCCTGAGGTTCAGCAGCACCCGGCCCACGTGTTCCGACTCTGCTCCGACAGCGACGGTGCTGTAGGTAGGGTTTCCCCCTCTTTCTTCTCTCCCTTCCCTTGCTGCCTTCCAGGTGGTTCCTGGAGTCACAATTATTTTTGAATATTTTGACATAACTACAAAAGCTTTCTGTATTCAGCAAGCAGAGCCTGCATAGACAGGTCAGTGTCAGGTTTACTTGACTGATTTCACGTCTGCACCCAGATTCGACACATGCTTGAGCTGCGGAACATCATCATCCGGCTTCTTTGGGTCCTGATTGCCTGGCCCGCACAGCCCAACGTCTCTCCAGCGTCATTCTGGTCCGATCCTCACAACATTGGCCACACTGATTTTTACTCACATTATTGCAGTCTTGACATTTTTTTCCCTCACACTAACTCATTTGTTTACTTAAGTCTTTTTTTTTTAAGATTTATTTTATTTATTTGAAAGGCAGAGTTACAAAGAGAGAGAGAGAGATCTTCCATCCACTCCTCAATTGGTTGCAATGACCAGGGCTGGGCCAGGCTGAACCCAGGAGCCCAGAACTCCATCCCTGTCTCCCACATGAGTGGCAGTGGCCCAAGCACTTGGCCCATCTTCTTTTTTCCCAAGTGCAATAGCAGGTGAGTCACCATTCATTAATTGCTATAGAAAGTCAATAATTCTCTGATTTACAATGGGTGGTATGTTTATTTTTTGCTAATCACTAGGGTTACAAAAATACTTAGAATATTTTCTCTACAGTTGAGGAGCTAAAGTTTAGCAGGAGAGAGAAAAGTGAACAGGTGAGTGTGGTAAGGCAGCACAGACCCCAGGGCTGACACGTGTTCAGCACACATTGCGGGCAGGACAGAAGTCTCGACTCTGTTGGAGGATCAGGCAACACTCTCTCGGGAGTGTAACCCCCAAGCTGAGTCCTGACATAGGAACCAGGGTTAGTTGGGTGGACGAACAATGGAGGAGGGAATGTCCTTCTCGAGAGAATCAACAGAGCTGTAAAACTGGAATGTTCACAAACCTGGTGCCGCGGCTCACTAGGCTAATCCTCCGCCTGTGGCACCGGCACCCTGGGTTCTAGTCCCGGTTGGGGTGCTGGATTTTGTCCCGGTTGCTCCACTTCCAGTCCAGCTCTCTGCTGTGGCCAGGGAAGGCAGTGGAGGATGGCCCAAGTGCTTGGGCCCTGTACCTGCATGGGAGACCAGGAAGAAGCACCTGGCTCCTGGCTTCAGACCAGCGCAGCGGCCATTAGGGGAGTGAACCAACAGAAGGAAGACCTTTCTCTCTGTCTCTCTCTCTCACTGTCTAACTCTGCCTGTCAAAAACAAACAAACAAACAGAAAACTGGCTGAAATTCCATAGGAGTCGAACATACAGCTTGCTCTCTGTGTGTGTGAGAGAGACACAGACAGACAGACAGACAGACACACACACACACAGAGAGGCAGAGAGAGAGAGGTTCAGCTCCAGTCTCTATTCAATAAGGCGTTGTTGAGGACTTGTAAGCAAGGGAGTGAGTGAAGTCTCCCCCAGGTAGCTGTGTAGAATGTAATTGGGTTGAAAGGGAATCGCAGGCCGCTGCTGTGGCTCAATAGGCTAATCCTAATGGAAGACCAGGATGGAGTTCCTGTTCCCCAGATTTGTCCTGGACCAGCCTTGGTCATTGCGGCCATTTAAGAAATGAACTAGTGGATGGAAGATCTCTATGTCTCTGTCTTTCAAATAAATAAGTAAGTAAATAAATAAGTAAGTAAATAAACTTTTTTTTTTTTTTTTTATACAGGCAGAGTGGAAAGTGAGAGAGAGAGAGAAAGGTCTTCCTTTGCTGTTGGTTCACCCTGCAATGGCCGCTGCGGCCGGCACACCGCGCTGATCCGATGGCAGGAGCCAGGTGCTTCTCCTGGTCTCCCATGGGGTGCAGGGCCCAAGCACTTGGGCCATCCTCCACTGCACTCTCAGGCCACAGCAGAGAGCTGGCCTGGAAGAGGGGCAACCGGGACAGAATCCGGCGCCCCGACCGGGACTAGAACCTGGTGTGCTGGCGCGGCAAGGCGGAGGATTAGCCTAGTGAGCAGCGGCACCGGTCCATAAATAAATCTTAAAGAGACGAGTGGGGACAGCCTTGAGAGGTGAAGGAGTTAGGGAGGGGCAGTCCCCAAATATACACAAGGGGCATATTGTTTATTTCAGGCCAAAGTCACTTGAGGAAGGCTAACAGCACCGCTGGATCTGACTTTTTTGGCAGGCAGTGAGCCATAGAGATTTCTTTCGGAGGGGCGTTCTCTCCTGACTAAGGTAGGAAAATGGCATTATATCACTAAGGACTGGAAATTGGGCTGCAATGAACCCAAATAAAAAACTCACCATAGGAATCCTTATCTCTTGGCTGTTGTTACCTGCCCCCACCATATGTGAGGGTACTTCAACAAATTCATTGATGGGGTGGGAGTGTGATAGTTTGGGACCATGTCCTGGATGTAGTGCCTGGAGTTGATTCCCGGCTCTGCCTCTTATTCCAGCCTCCGGTTACTGCACACCCTGGGAGGCAGCAAGTGGTAACTCAAGTACCTGGGTCGCTGCCACCCACGTGGGAAACCTGGATTGAATGCCTGGCTCCTGGCTCTGACCTGGCCCAGCCTCTGCTGCTATTTTTAGAGTGGGACACAAGTATTCCTGTTGGCTTGTGAGACAGTCGCTGGATATAAACATGAAATTTCTCCTCTTAATAATTGTGTGTTTCAGTGTTTTTATGACTATCATTATCTTTGTCAACTCACTATGTTTTTCTTTTCCAGGCAATGACACCATAATTTCTTGTTTAAAAAAAATTCATTTAAGCAAAGAGAAAGTAAGCTGATTTAAATAAAAAGTATTTATTTAAAAAATTAGTGTCACAGTGTGGAAAAAATAAAGTGGCAGTGCTAGAATGACTAGAGTTTAGGAAACTTCAAAAACTGTTACTCTCAGGGAGAGAGGCAAGAAGGCAGGAAAAATAACTCGCATGGTTCAGGATGGTCTGCAGGTGGTTGATTTCTTTACTGAGTCATCTTCAGGGGGTTCTCTGTTTTTCTTTAAAAATATTTAATTTATTTTGGGGCTGGTGCCATAGCTCACTTGGTTAATCCTCTGCCTGTGGCGCCGGCATCCCATATAAGCGCCGGGTTGTAGTCCCGGCTGCTCCTCTTCCACTCCAGCTCTCTGCTGTCGCTCCCCCTCTTCGTGGAGGAACGACACTGAACCCTGCCTAGGCTTCATATCCGAGTCACGGCACCATTATGTCGCTCCCCCTCTTCGTGGGGGAACGACACAGGACCCTGCGCTGTTCTTTCGTCTGCTCGGCCCTCCCCGGGTTTGCTGCTGGTTCTTCCCGGGTTGGCTACTATCCCCTCCACCTCCGTGGAAGGGCGGTTCCCCCTGGCCACATTCCCCACTTCCGCAGGGGAGCGGCACACCGCCGGCCGGCTCTCTCGGGGGCTGCACAGGTGTTCCTTCAGATGTTCCCCTTAGATGTTCCTGGTGCATGCCGTCTCTCTCCTCCTTTATAGTCCTCCTCTGCCAATCCTAACTCGGCTGCCCACACGCCGAGTACGCTGCTCTCCTCCAATCAGGAGTAGGTCCTACAGTTTATTGGTTGAACTGGAGGCAGCTGCGTAGAAGCTGTTTTCTCCTCTCCCAGCGCCATATTGTGGGAGAGCAGATGCATAGAATAAGTCTTAATTCCAGTAACTTAGTCTAGTCCGGGTTGCTCCCCACACTCTGCTGTGGCCCAGGAAAACAGTGTAGGATGGCCCGGGTGTTTGGGCCCCTGCACCCACATGGGAGACCAGGAGGAGGCACCTGGCTCCTGGCTTCGGATCAGTGCAGTGTGCCAGCCGTAGCGGCCACTTGGGAGGTGAACCAACGGAAGGAAGACCTTTCTCTCTGTCTCTCTCTCTCTCTCACTGTCTAACTCTGCCTGTCAAATAAAAAAAATTTAATTTATTTTTTGAGATGACATTTTTAATTGACACTATAGTCAAAGGCTTATTGGCTCCACTAAATAAAGAGTTCAACAAATAAAAAGTAATAAGACCACAATCCAGCAGGAAAATCAGCAAGGGCTGTACACAGTAATCAAAGGACAATGTTCAGTTTCATTCGTATAAAATCACACGTGCTCTTTTCCCATGAAGATGATTCTCTGGAAATGCCATCAACCCTATCTTAACATAGCAGAAGCAGATCTTAATCACCTTCTAACACTTTGATGGAGACCCGTCTGGAGAGAGAAAGGAGACCCCTGGGTGAGGGGGGCAGATGCCCAGGCAGGTTACTGACCTCAGTGTCCAAGACTGAGAGCCCCCTAGTGGGCAGCACCCGATGACTGACAAGTGGACTGAATACAAACAGCCGAGGGTTTCGTTTTAATGTGGTGATGAGGGCTCCTTGAGAACAGATTAGAAGCTGTGATGTTTTTGTACCCAGACCCTGCAATGCCTAGCATGGTGTTTGCCTGAACTATGCATAGGTGCTCTCTAAACAGCTGTTAAATGGAAGAATGAACGGCTGTGAAAATCACCTAATACCTTACATGTATACTTGCAAGCAAGCAAGGGGAGAGTCTTCAGTGTTGGAATTATGCATAACTGCCTTCACATCCCATTTCTACCATTGACTTGTTGAGCACTCTTTGGCAAGTTACCCAACCTCTCTGGCTTTCATCTATTAAGTGGAGCTCATCAGTGGTGTGCTGGTAAAGTTGTTTTTTTTTTTTTTTTTTTTTTTTTTTTCAATTGGCTCTCCAGGATGAAACAAAAATCCTACTCTCTACACCTGCTGATTTCTGTGGTGTCATTGCTATCATCTTTCACCAGCTGGCTTGAAAATTTCTTGCAATTTAAAATATCAGCTCTCATGAGCCACCAGGTATAGTTCCCCATTGAGAGGTGGTAATACCAACCTCAAGGGGGTGTCAGTAATTTTTGGGGGCACTTACTGTCTGCTAAGCCTAGGCTTGGATGATCTCATTTAGTTCTCACAGCAATAGTGAATGGTAGATACCATTACTCACATTACTCCCTTTTTGGTGATAAAGAAACAGTGTTGGCTCATAGATGGACACAGCTAGCCTTTATCTGCTCTACCACACTGCTCTTCTTGTTCCTTAAGTACAATCAAATGGTACAAGTTCTACATACAACACATGGCATATGAGAGATGCTTAATTAATACTGCCTTTCTTTCCCTCTTTTTTTTTTTTTTTTTTGACAGGCAGAGTGGACAGTGAGAGAGAGAAATAGAGAGAAAGGTCTTCCTTTTCCATTGGTTCACCCCTCAATGGCCACTGCGGCCAGCGTGCTACGGCCCGCGCACCGCGCTGATCCGAAGCCAGGAGCCAAGTGCTTCTCCTGGTCTCCCATGTGGGTGCAGGGCCCAAGCACTTGGGCCATCCTTCACTGCACTCCCGGGCCACAGCAGAGAGCTGGACTGGAAGAGGAGCAACCGGGACTAGAACCCAGTGTGCCGGCGCCGCAGGCGGAGGATTAGCCTATTGAGCTATGGCGGCGCCGGCCTCCCTCTTGCCCATTTCTATGAAAAATACCTGGGTAGAAAACATTTTAGACCAGACCCCAGACACCCATGGGAAACTCTAGTCATACAACAAGCTCAGAAACACTGTATTTTTGAAAACGTACCTTAGGTTTTAGGGAGACAAAAGGAAAGCACCAAAAATCTCTGTGTAGATACCAACACAAATCCATTTGTAGCTGCAAGTATTTCAAGAAGGAAATTGCCGTCTAATGACCCTTTGGCAAGCCAATGACTTTGAACATGTGGGGTTCCTCTACAGGAAGGCACACACTTCACCTCCTAAGCTCCTGGCTCAGCAAGAGGGCTGCAGGATGATGTGCCAGCAGAGCTCTCCTCCCTCTGCCCTGGCGCGTTCCACTGAGAAGCCCACGCACGGGTGCTTCCAGAGTCGGATATCCACCTACTCATTAAACATCTGATATTTGGAATGCATCCATTGTTCCAAATTCTTTTTGATGTTAGAAATGTTTCCTGGCATCTCTCAGAGATACGGTCAGAAGTTGAGTGTGGGGAGCAACTGAGACTAGACTAAATTACTGGAACTAGGACTAATTCTATGCATCTGCTCTCCCACAATATGGTGCTGAGAGAAAGAGACCAAACAACCTCTACGCAGCTGCCTCATCAGTTTGATAAGCTGCAGGAGCTGATCCTGCTCCTGATTGGAGGGGAGCAGCGTGGTTGGCATGTGGGTAGCAGAGTTGGGATTGGTGGAAGAGGACTATAAAGGAGGAGAGAGACAACATGCACCAGGAACATCTGAAGGAACACCTGAGGAACATCTGAGCAGCCCCCGAGAGAGCCGGCCGGCGGTGTGCTGCTCCTCCGCGGAAGCGGGGAAAGCGGCGGGGGTGGGGTGCCGCCCCTCCACGGAGGTGGAGGGGTTGGCAGCTAACCCGGGACGGCGTCATTCCTCCACAAATGAGGGAACAGCAGCTAACCCGGGAAGGGCCGAGCAGACAAAAGAACAGTGCAGGGTCCTGTGTCGTTCCTCCGCGAATGGGGGAGCGACAGTTGAGGTGGAGGAAGTTAAGGTTGGGGGCTTCCACTACGGGAACAGGGCCTGCAATCCCAAAGCCTTTCCCCTTCCACTTCCTCCCACGAGGCAGTGCCAGCTCCAGCAGAATGTCTGCAGTGGCCGAGTACTTGCTGGGAGGGAGGATCGTCTCACAATACGGCCAGCTCTGGCCACGGGGACTGAAGGGGAAGCCAGCTGAGGGGCTTCTGACATTAATTGCCATTACTGAAAAAGGTAGAGGCGTGAAAGAAGAAACTCCACCTTTCTCTGCTTTTTGACATTATCATCCGTAGGCCGCAGACTTGGAGTCTGATGAGGTGACGAGCCTGGAAGTGTCTGCTTTCCTCCTCATTGTTAAGCAAGATAAAGACACATCCTTACTGTTTAAAAGCCTTTTAGTCATGTATTCTGCAATGTGCAGCCTGCAGCATCTTAACCAATAATTAAAATGGATGATCTAATTTATCTGCTAGAATTTCACAGTTAGAACTCAAGATTACCAGAACCCCAGTGTGTCTTTTAGGAAGCTCTCTGCTGCAAGGATTTCAGGATCCTGACTGCAACCGGCTCCTTAGAGGACAGTCTGACCCACGAAATAGGATGCACAGAGCGAGGGCAGGTTGGGTGGCCCAGCGGCCCCGGCTTTGCTTCTCTGCAACTCTCCTGCTAGGCTGGCCCCCAGAGGGTATGTTTAGTCCTCCTGCAGGTTAACTGGTTAACTGCTAACGTCTAAGCATCAGCTCCCCAAAAGATCACGCCTAGGGAAAGAAGAGGCATTGCCCGCTCCTGGGTCATTCCCCGTCCTCTCCTGAGTCAGTCCCTGGCAATGGAAATGAGGTTGCGATGACTGCCGAGGGGTACATTTGGGATAGACTGGATGCAGGAGAACCTTTTCAGCGACGGACTCCAAGTTTCCTATTTTCCCTTTTTTCGGAGATCCTCCCTGGGCACCGATGAACTTGCTTTCAACTCAGAATCTCTGAGCACTGATTGACTCAATTTTCTTCTTCTTTCTAGCTTTGCTTTACGTTTTAACTCACTTGGCTCTGTTCACTGATGAGTATTTCTTTTATTTTTTCAGTTGGTTTCTTATCATAGAATCAGACCTTTTTTGCTTCTGGGTAGTACTTCACTTCCTCCCAATATAAAAGGAGTGCTTTAAAAAAAAAAAAATAACACAGGGGCAGCATTTAGCGAATCCCACATTGGAGTAGCTGGGTTTGATTTCCAGCTCCCGTTCCTGACTTCAGCTTCCCGCGAGTGCTGCCTTGGGAGGAAGGAGGTGATGTGAATGCCGCCTTGGGAGGATCGAGGTGACGGCGTAAATGATCATCTTCCTGCCATCCACACGGAAGACCTGCTTTGCATCTTGGCTCCTGGTTTCCATCTGGTCCAGCCCCTGCTGTTGCAGTAATCTGGGGACTCAACCAGAGGATAGGGCTCTTTCCATCTGCCACACAAATTTGAGAAATTAATGAGGTCCCACATATCTCTATATGAAAAAAACAAAAACCTGTTGTTTTCATGGCTAAGAATGTTTTGCTTCTTTTTGTTCTTTAACCTGAGCACATTTTTAAGCTCACAAAGAAAACAGGCACCACTCCTTTAAGAGCAGCGTCTTAGTCCATTTTCTGCTGCTGAGAAAGAATACCACAGGCCGGGTGATTTACAAATAACAGAAGGTTGTTTGTTCAGGCTTCCGGGAGCTGAGAGGTCCAGGACCATGGGGGCGGCATCTGGTGAGGGCCTTTCTGCTGGGCAGCAGCAGGGGGATGGGCAAGCAAGAACGTGCAAGACTGGGAGGGACATAGGGGCTGGGCTTGCCCTGCTGTTCCCGAGATAACCTGCTGCCTCTCAGGGTGCACGTTAACAGGAAGCTGCAGTTGGGAGCAGAGCCGGGACTCAAACCCAAGAGCTCCCATGTGGGATGCGGACGTGCCACGTGGTGTCTTACACATTGTGCCAAATGCCCTTCCCCCTGCTGCCTTTAACCAGAGGGATGCCCGTGAGTTTGAATCAGCAGAAGCCTTTTTGGCCATTGTTGACCCGGCATCCTGCTCCTCCCTTGCCCCAACGTGGGAGGAGCCAGTGTCTACTGCACCCAAAACAGCCCTTGCTACTGGAGGACATTCATCCTCCAGGCACCCTGAGCTTCAGGGCAGGATTAAGTCAACCAGCTCAGTGCCCAGTCATTGGTCCAAGGGGAGACACTGAATCATGTCTTCCTCTCCCCAGATGGGTGTGTTGAAGCCTCAACCTCCAGAACTTCAGAATGGGTCTGTATTTGAAGATAGAAAGTGTAAACAGGCGTAAGTTAAAATCAGCTTGTTAAGGAGGGCCCTACTACCATCTGCCTGGTGTCCCTCAAAGAGGAGAATATGTGGACATACAGAGAGATGCTGGGGCACGCACAGAATAGAGGCACAGAGAAGACAGCTATTTTCATGCCAAGGAGAGAGGCCTTCTGAGAAACCATGTCCGCCACAGTGATTTGGATATATTTTGAGTGTGTCTCCCAAAGGTTCATGTACTGGAAGCTTGTCCCCAGTGTGGGGAGTCAGGAGGTGGTGGGGCCCAGTGGGAGGTCATTAGATCATTGGGATTCTGCTCTTGGAAGGGATTAAGGTAGTTCTCATGGGACCATGGTTAGTTTCCATGAGAGTGGACTGTTATGAAATGACCACACCTGGGCCCTGAATCGCTCTGGCTTCCTGTCTGGCCATGGGGTCTCTCTCTTGCCCATGCTTCTGCCATGATGCCATCCGCTATGTTGTGATGCAGCCAAGGGGAGCCTCACCAGAGCCAAGCAGACACTGATGCCACGGGTTTGGAGCTTCAGAACAGTGAGCTCAATGAACCTCTTCCCTTTATAAAGCAACCAGCCCCAGGAATTTTGCTATAGCAACAGCAAACAGACCAATGCACCTGCTGAAACCTTGATTTTTAGACTTCTCTCTTTTTATTTTTTAATACGTAGTAGAATACTTTATTTAACAATTGCAGATCATCCCCTGGCCGAGTAAACGGGACATCCAGGACCCAGTTGCAAGATTAGCACAGCCTTCTGGCCTCTCACTCTGACTCTAGCAGGATCGCCCTTGTGCAGGGACCTTTCACATTGTATGGTCCCTGCCAGCTTAATGGGTTGTACCACGTGTCCATGGTGGCAGCGCACGGTGGCTGGGTGGAGATGATGTCAGACTTCTCACCACCAGAATTGCAAGAAAGAAGGGTCTGTTATTTAAGCTAGCTGGGCTGTTCCTGTCACCTTGTCACTGGTAAACTGTAGCATCTGAATACAGCACGGGATTGAAGTGGTCTAACTGGTGGGCACGCAGGGTTCTTTAGCTCAGGTGCTATGGCAAGTACATTTGCTCTCTTGGTGTGGTGTGTGACTGTGAAGTTAGGTGCTGCTCCTGCTATGGGATGCAAAGGAAAGAGACTGAGAGCAGAACAACAAAATAGCTGGAAAGGAGTGGAGTCAAACCAGGCCCGAGGCCCAGCCTGGCACCAGCTCTTCCAGTTGCATGGGCCAAGAAATCTCTTTCTTGCTGATGGAGTTTCCATTAGCAGTAACCTGAAGGTCCCCTGATGGAAAAGCCTAGGCTTTTTGTTTATGGGCACAGGAAGAAACTACCCTCAAGAAATCTTAGTCAATAGGCCTGTGTGTTTTATAAGTTTAGCTTCCTAAGGCAAGGAAGTTTTATTGCCCAAGAAACGGAGGGAAATGAAGCCTTTGTGTTTTGAGGGTTGGAAAGAAAATTAACCCAATTTCAAGCATGGGTTTGCCACGTGGTCCTAGCAAAATGGCTTGGGAATTGTCCCAAGGCTGAGCCCACACTGCTTGGTGATGGAACTGCTGAGGGGTGGGGTCTCTGGCCAAGTGAAAGCAGGAGAGGACTGAGCAGGGCCGCTTTGGTGCAGTGGTTAAGGCAATGCTTGGGATGCCCGCATCATACATCAGAGTGCCTGGGTTTGATTCCAGCCTCTTGCCATGGCCGAACCCTGGTCATTGCAGGCATTTGTGGAGTGGACCAGTGGATAGGAGATTTCTCTTCATTTCTTTCCCTTTCTGCCTCTCAAATAAAATGGAAAAAAAAAAAGGCTTGAGCAGTTAGGGCAACCAAGGCTGGGGTGAGGATGCTATAGTGACCAACCCATGGAGGTAGCTGCAGCCCAGTCTGGAGGCTTGTCTGTGTCTGGGGCAGCCATGCAGGTCCAAGGGAGGTGGTTAAATGCAAATTCTCAGAGCATACGTTAAAGTCGCTGAGTCAGAACCCCCAGGAGCATGACCTTGGCACAAGCATTTCAGGAAGCTTCATGGCTGATTCTAAGGTGAGTGCCACATGAGAATCCATGCCTTGGAACACAGCGAGTGTTGAGCTAAAGACTTTTAATCCCCAGCCATACAGAGGCTGGCTGAAAACAGGTAGCAAGAAAACCCAGGGTCAGGATGCCATCAGATCCAGAAACAGGATGCCTGGGCCACTGCCTTGGATCTTCACTCATGGGTCAGGGTGGAAATCAACATAGTTAATCACCAGTGCTTCTCCTTCTTTTTAAAAACATTCATACATTTATTTGAAAGGGAGAGAGAGAGAGAGAGAGAGAGAGAGAGAGAGAGAGAGAGAGAGAGAGAGAGAGAGAGAGAGAGAGAAATCTTCAATCTGCTGGTTCACTCCCCAGAGGGCTTTAACAGCCAGGAGCCAGGAACTTCTTTCAGTTCTTTCACATGGGTGGCAGGGGCCCAAGCACCTGGGCCATCTTCCACACCTTCCCAGGCACATTAGTAGGGAGCTGGATCAGCAGTGGAGCAGTCAGGACATGAAGTGGTGTCCATACGGGATGCTGGCATTGCACATGGTGGCTTAACTTGCTATGCCGTGACGCTAACCCCTAATGCTTCTTTATATTAAGACCACCTGTGGTGCTGCTGACACCCTCAGATGTTTCTCCTAACTCGTTGGATTGCCCCATCGGTTGTGGGGTGATGGTGTATGGTGCCAGTACCTTCGTGTTGGGGTCATTTGGTCCATGTGACACACCTCATCACAGAGGGTGCCTGGTGGCTGACATGCCCCTCTCCTGTCACTGTTTGTGAAGTTGGGCAGGGAAAAGACTTTTCCCACCAATGGGTACAGACGAGTCCCTGATTACTGAGTAATTAGACTTCTCCAGCGTCAAGCTGAAGAGTTAGGGGAGATAGGAAACACCTGACTTCTCTCTTTGGCTTTCCCCTCCCCGCCTCCCGAATCTGGTTTGAATAGGGTTTGGCTTCCAACCTCACACAGTATTTCAAGACTAAGGCCCAGTCATAAGCTGAAGGTATTGAGAGTGTGGAAACTTAATCCAACTTTGATGTTTAGGAGGTGGGCTTCGTGGGAGGCCCCCACCTCACGGGAAGGGGGCATGTTCTTGGAAGGTAGGGCTCAGGAGAGGGTTGGTTATAAAGCCTGAATCGGGGCCCAGCTGCTTGTTCCTGGCTTCCTGGCTTTGCTGTGGGATCCTCACCCTGCACCGTGAGACCCATCTGCTCTTGGACCATGAACCTCCAGAACTGTAAGTCAAAATAAACCTTCTTCCTTCATAAGTAGCTTGGCTTAGGTATTAAGTTGTAGTAAGAAAAAGCTGACCGGGCAGGCGCCGCGGCTCACTAGGCTAATCCTCCGCCTAGCGGCGCTGGCACACCGGGTTCTAGTCCCGGTCGGGGCGCCGGATTCTGTCCCGGTTGCCCCTCTTCCAGGCCAGCTCTCTGCTGTGGCCAGGGAGTGCAGTGGAGGATGGCCCAGGTGCTTGGGCCCTGCACCCCATGGGAGACCAGGAAAAGCACCTGGCTCCTGGCTCCTGCCATCGGATCAGCGCGGTGCGCTGGCCGCAGCGCGCTAGCCGCGGCGGCCATTGGAGGGTGAACCAACGGCAAAGGAAGACCTTTCTCTCTGTCCCTCTCTCTCACTGTCCACTCTGCCTGTCAAAAAAAAAAAAAAAAAAAAAGAAAAAAAGAAAAAAGAAAAAGCTGACCGGTAGAGCCTGGGAGACTTCAGTGTTGGGAGAAATCCTAGCCCGGGCTGCAGACCCCTCTGTGGCTCACCTGCTCGCTGTATGATTCCTTTAGTCCTGAGTTGTTATCCTGGAAAAGCACTGCAGACGTAACCACAGCAAAAGCTTTGAAAAATGTCATTAGGAAGAACACAGGTTGGAACTGGAATTAAATCCTGTTGCAGACGTCACCATTCTCTTATGCAAACCTGGGTTGTTTCGTGGTTCTTCTTGGACTTATTTCCTGATTTTAAAGAGTTATCAAATGTTATTCTCCAGGACTTCCAACTTCAGTGTTGGTATTGTCAACTTAAGTCTCTCTCCTGGAAGGCCAACGGGGATAAACTCTTTAATATTGTATTTTTTCTTTTTTACTGTTTGTTTCAATGTTTTAAGTTCTCATTTATAAAATGCTTCTCTTTTCTATCACAGGGAAATTAACCACTTAGTCATCTGTTTCCACTTGCCTCGTTAAATCAGTTGCTGAACCTTGATTGGCTGAAAGGATTAGCCAATAGAGTCCCTTCTTGTAATTTAGCCTGGTTTTGGGGACTTCTCTGAAGGGAATTTTTAGTTTATTGGGGTTTTACAGCTGAAATTCTTTGCATTAATTGAGAGGAAAGATGCAAACAGACATAGTTTACTCAAATTATTTCGTGTTCCCTTTTGAGTTGATACAGTAGTTGGAAAAAAATAAGCTCTCCTACTTAAAAATACTCCCTCAGTCTAAATATTTACATGTGTATATTTTACTAAATTTCAGTCTTTTTCCATTACGTGGAATAGTTTTCATTCCTGGTGTGCAATCCTGTTAAATTATCATCCTCAAACTTAACCATTCTAATCATTTCCTTGGGGGTTGATTTTTAATCTTCATGTGAGTCTATTTTTTTAAGGAATAATATGATTTTACTTCATTCTAAGACTTTAAAAATATAATCTGAGAATATTCAAAAATTTTAGAAAAAAAGTAAAAAGATAAGTTTATTTTGGTGCAAAAAAAAAACATAAAAATGATGTATAGTTTTTTTTCCCATAATATACCTTTTCCAAAAACTTTTTGAAGACCCCTTCTATGGTAAAAGAGGTTGAGTTACTGTGATAAAGGTTTGTTTTAAACACACCTTATGGTATAAAACACGGTTTCTAGGCAGGTGCATTTTAGGTATGAAACCCTCCCCTCGGGGCTCTAATTGTGATGCTTCCCGCAGCTGTTTCACTTCCAAGTCAGCGCCTTGCTAATGTACCTGGGAAAGCAGAAGCTGGCCCAAGTCCTCAGGTCCCTGACGCCTATATAAGAGACCCAGATGGAGCTCCAGGTTCCTGGTTTCAGCCTGGCTCAGCCCCAGCTGAAGGGGCCATTTGGGTGTGTGTGTGAACCAGTGACTAGAAGAGCTCTTTCTCTCCCTCTCTCTGTAACTTTGCTTACCAAATAAGTAAAACAATAATAAATCTTTAAAATTCTCCCCTCTGTAGTTATGGAAAGGCATGTTCTGAAAAATACCATATATGAAGGGTGCTGGTGCTAGAGTAGATAGAAAAAAGACAGGGCCACTTCCTTTGTGGTCACGTACCTGCGGGTGCTGCTTGGGAACTGCAGGTTCTGTTATCCATAGCTCCCAGCTTTCCCATGGCTCTTGTACAGGCTCTGCCTCTGCAGGAAGAACAAAGGTTCACCTTCTCGTGGCTTGTCCATGCTTCTGGATTACATGCAGGTGCAGTCCAGCACGGGTTCCTTTACCCTTAGTCTCTACAGCAGGTGTCCTCAAAATTTGGGTGTAGCAGAGTGATCTGAATGACCCACAGAGCTTGGTATAATGCTGATTTTTTTTTTTTTTTTTTTTTTTTAGCTCCCATCGCTGAAGTCTCTGACTCAGCAGATCTCTTACAGAGATGGGACAGTTGCCTTTTTAGCTTGAATAGCAACACGAGAAATTCACAGATGTATACATTTGTGTATTAAGTTTAATGGGTAGATAAGCAGGCAGTTAATACCTGAAATAACCTAATCAGCAATACCTAGCCAGGAGTGGTGCTATCTAAACCTCACATGTGTGTTGGGGATGGGACGAGTTTGCTAACTCAGCTGCTGCCTCCGCTGTTATCTTCAACATGGGAGGATTTGTTAAGTAGCATAGCAAAAAAATTTTCATTGGTGAAATGAGCAGGGCTCAAGATGGGTGGGTAAGGCATAGCACGCAGGTAGCCCAGCCCCAAACCATTTTATTCTCTGTAGACCCTATCGTCGCTCCAGGAAATTCTCCAAGGTCCATGGCTCTAAGTCCCATCTATTTTATACTTCTTGTCCTAATTTCTTCCAAAGTGCCCAATGAACATACAGCTTCTGTACTGATGGACCCAACAGGGCCCCAGACAAAATGCTTTTGTCTGGCACACCTGCTCTTTTTTTTTTCCACCTTGGTCAATGGCACTCTTCATTTACCAAGTTTTTAAGGTTGGAATCAACCATCACTCCCCTCTTTGTCTCACAATCCTCATCTAACCCAACAAGTTTGAACTGCAAAATTCTATCCTGAATTCAACCATTTCTCTTTGACTTTTTTAAAGATGAATTTGTTTATTTGAAAGGCAGAGTTGCAGAGAGAAAGATCTTCCATCTAATGGTTCACTCCCCAGATGGCTGCAAGGGCCTCAGCTGAGCTGATCCAAAACCAGGAGTTTGTTCTGGGTCTCCCACGTGGTGCAGGGACCCCAGAACTTGGGCCATTTTCTACTGCCTGCTGGATTGGAAGTGGAGCAGCCGGTACTTGAACCAGCACCCATATGGGATGCCAGCACTGCAGGCAGTGGCTTTACCTGTTACATCACAGCGCTGGCCCCTTCTCTATAATTTTTAAAAAAGATTTATCTGTTTGACAGGTAGCATGAGGGAGGAAGGGAGGGAGGGTGAGAGAGCACCAGATACCATCCACCTGCTGGTTCACTCCCTGCATCCCTGCAACAGCCGGGTGTGGACCAGGCCAAAGAAAGAAACTCCATGATCTCCTATACAAGAGGCAAGAGCCCAAGCCCTTGGGCCATCTTCTACCTTCCCAGGCACATGAGTAGGAAGCTGGATTGGAAGTGGAATAGCTGATGAACTGACCTGCACTCTGATACGGGATACAAGCATCCCAAGTGGCAGCTTTACTCAGTGCTCCACAATGTGGGCCCCACGGAGAGGGACCTTGCCCCAGACTGAGGTCCTAGTGCTCGGGCGTCTGTCCAGAGGCAGGTGCCTTAAGCACTGTGTCAACGGTGCTGGCTCACTTGAATTCCTGTTGCTGTAATCCCAAACACTGACATCTCTGGCCATCTTGGATTCCTGCAGTGGCCTCAGTCCTTGCTATCTACTTCCCTGTGGGCTCTCCTAAATGCAGAAATTACACTTGAAGCAATAAATAGGATTGTGTAGGTCTCTGGGTTACAGCAGTCTCCCTGACCCCAACAGATCTCCATAGCATTAAAATGGCCTCTAAAGTCTCCATCACGACCTAGGAGACCTTGAATGATCCCTAATGTGAGCATCTTGTGTGACCGTGGGATAGCCAACACTGAGAGGTGGACACAGATGCAGTACTGTTAACTAAGGACTTCTTTTGAGGTATCACCAGCTAGGCCGGCGCCGCGGCTCACTAGGCTAATCCTCTGCCTAGCGGCGCCGGCACACTGGGTTCTAGTCCCGGTTGGGGCGCCAGATTCTGTCCTGGTTGCCCCTCTTCCAGGCCAGCTCTCTGCTGTGGCCAGGGAGTGCAGTGGAGGATGGCCCAGGTGCTTGGGCCCTGCACCCCATGGGAGACCAGGAAAAGCACCTGGCTCCTGCCATCGGATCAGCGCGGTGCGCCCGCCGCGGCGGCCATTGTAGGGTGAACCAACGGCAAAGGAAGACCTTTCTCTCTGTCTCTCTCTCTCACTGTCCACTCTGCCTGTCAAAAAAAATAAATAAATAAAAAGAGGTATCACCAGCTTTCCTACTAGTGTCCTTTTTCTGTCTAGATCCCATCCAGCATTGCAGGATACAATCAGTCACCATGTTTCCTTACTGCGGTCTCTGTCAGTGTCTCAGTCTGATCATGGCGACCTCGGTGGCTTTAGACAGTACAGGCAAGGTGTTTTTTATGGACTATCCCATGCTCTGTTTGCCGCTGAGGTCAATGAGATAAGATGACAAAATGGAACCGAAACTCTCTAGTCCTGAAAAGGGAAAACAAAGCCCATTGACTTTCTCACTGGTGCTTACCTGCTGTGGGTTTCTGATCATACAATCAGACTGGGGAGTAGGGAGACTGGGAGACAAAGGACTGGTAACTAAGAAGCCTGTTCAGAGCCCCTCTCCAGAAACGCCCACCCAGCGTCATTGGCAGTACTTCTACACCATGACCGTAGACACGGAACTGCCTTGATTAGCTTACGCAGATCCACTTCTCTGAGTCACGGCTGTGCGTGGGAGAAAGTAAAGTAGGGTCAGGAACAGGAACCGGGTAGGGAACGCGCTGTTATGGAGCCTCTGTATTCTATAAATAGGCAAAGGTCAAATGAGGCATGGCCTCCTGGGGGTGCAGCATATCAGAAGTGTGACACTTTGCAAAACATGGGTAAGAAAATGGTAGTAGATGACTGAAATTACTTAGCGGAAAAGGGGAATGAACCGTTGGCACACGCAACATGGTGGATGAATCTCAAACATGCCAAGTAAGAGAAGCTTGACAGACGGCGTGCTGTGTGATTCTAAACGACCTTCTGGAAAAAGGCAAAGCCAACAGGGACAGAAAGCAGAGGGGTGTTCAGGAAGGACGGCAGGTGATCCGAGGCCACCATTCTACAGCTGAAAACATCAGACTTCTCCTGGGTTGCGGGCGACGGTGTGGCACGGGGTGGAATGACCAGCTGGGAAAACTTCATTTTCCCCACAGGTTGTAGTTCTGTTTTGAGGAACAGGGTCATCTGGCCAGGCTTTGGTTTGGGCAAATGAAACAAGTTTCTATTTTTTTATTAAAATTTTCATGGTCTATATATAAGGTACTTTTTGAGGTACAAATCTAAATGATTACATTTTCTGTCTAAGGCCAGAAAACAGAGGCTTGTTGGGAGCTGGGAGTAGAGGGAGTGATTCCATTCAAAGGGGAATGAGGGAAATTTTTTTTAATCTTTTGGCCGATACCTTCCTATTTCCATTTCTCCCTCTGGTAACCACCATTCTACTCTGTTGCTGTGAGTTTGAATTATTTTAGATTCCACATTTAAGAGATCATGCAGTATTGTCCTATCATGTTTGTCTTATTTCACTTAGCAGAATGTCCTCCGTTTCATTCACATTGACTTAAGTGACAGTACTTTCTTTTTAAAGGCTGAGTAATATTCCAGTGTGTGTTTGTCTCGATTTCTGGATTCATTCCTTGATGGATACTTCAGTTTCTGTGTCTTGGATATTGTGAGAAATGCTGTAGTGAATGTGAGAATGCAGATAGGTCTTCAATACACTGATTTGATTTCCTTTGGGATTACTGGGCCCTAGCATGTTTGCATTTTTAATTCTTGGAGGTGCCTCCATACTGTCTTCCCTAGTTGGCTGTACTAATTCATACTCCCACCAACAGTATACAAGAGTTCTCTCTGCTCTACCTTCTGGCCAGCACACTGGTTATATTTTACCTTTTTTCACAGAACCCAATATAGAAGTTGTGATGTAACACCCCATTGCAGTTTTTTGTTTTTTAATGATTTATTTATATGAAAGGTTGAGCTAGTGTTAGAGTGAGCTGCCATCCACTTGGTCACTCCTCAGATGCCTGCAACACTTGGGCTGGACCAGGTTGAAGCCAGGAGCCCAACAGTCCATCTGGTCCTCCCACATGGGTGGCAGTGTGCCATCACCTGAGGCCTCCCAGATGCTTCAGCAGGAAGCGGGATAGGGAGTGAGGTAGCTGGGACTGCAACTGCATCTACACTCGGATGCTGGAGTCCCATGACCGACTTAACCTGCATCACTATGCCTGCCCTCCTCATTGTGGTTTTGATTTGCATATACCTGATGAGGGATCCTAAGTACTTCTGCAAACACATGTTGTCCATCTGTTTGCTGTCATTTAAGAATTATCTGTACTTTTTTCCCATTTAAAAACTGGGTTGTTTTCTTGCTACTGAAGTGAGTTCTGTATCTTAGAAATTATCTGATGGACGGCTTAAATATTTTCTCTTATTTGGGCAGTTGTCTCTTTACCTTGTTCATGGTTTCCCTTGCAGTGCGGAAGCTTTTTGGCTTGACACAGTCCCACTTATTTATAGTTAATTTTATTGCCTGAGCTTTTGGGGTGATAACTTAAAAATCTTTGCCTGGACAAATGTCAAGGAGAATTTTCCCCATCTTTTTTTGGTGGGAGTTTCATGGTATTAGGTCTTAGATTTGTCTCTAATCCATTTGAAGTTGCTTTTTATGTTTAATATAAGATAAGGGTTCTGTCTGATTCTTTCACATGTGGATATCCAACTTTAACAACACTGATTTAAGAGACTATCTTTTCCCAATTGGGGTTTTTGGTACCCTTGTAAAAAATTGACTGTATGTATATTAAGTTGATTTCTGGGCCTTTTATGCCAGTTCTGTGGCTGTTTTCATGCCAGTACCATATTGTGTTGATTATTGAAGCTTATAAAAACCACATATAAAAATGAGTTGTTTCTTTACAACAACGATGATCTATCAGAAAGAAAAAACCTGGAAAAAAAATCCTATTTATTAAAGTGCCAAAAATGCATAGAAATTAACTTAACCAAAGGGATCAAAGATTGGCACACTGAAAACTACAGGACATTGATGAAAGTGAGGAAGGCATAAATAAAGGAATTGGAGGAATTAATATTGTTACAGTGTTCATATTACCCAAAGTGACCTACAGATGCAGCACAATCACTATGACTACTTGAACAGAAATAGAAAAATAAAATTCACAGGGAACCACAGAAGATCCTGGAGTGCCAAAGCAGTTTTGAGAAGGGAAAACAAAGTTGGAAGCATTACACTTCTTGATTGCAAATTAGATTTCAAATTTCATTTTTATGTTCCTTATAATATCAATGAGGAATTGGCAAACACAGAACTCAACAGAGGGCAGAGAGCTCCCTGGGAGCTGAGCTCTGGTTCTTAAATACCCACATCAGGTCTTAAATTAATTAAAATGTGGTTTTCCCTAAGATGAATGCTTTGGCATGTTAAACAGGGGGTATCATGCATTCAATTTTAGTACCTTTATATTTTTGGCTCCTTGAGGTCTAAGAGGACTGATTTTGGATTCAGGTTGTAACAGACACATAGAGATTCAATAAAGGATCCTTCCTGGATTTATTTCTCTACCTATTTCCCATGGTCCTGATTTGGCCAGGGAGTGCAGTGGAGGATGGCCCAAGTCCTTGGGCCCTGCACCCCATGGGAGACCAGGAGAAGTGCCTGGCTCCTGCCATCGGATCAGCGCGGTGCACCAGCCGTAGCGCACCGGCCGCGGCGGCCATTGGAGGGTGAACCAATGGCAAAGGAAGACCTTTCTCTCTGTCTCTCTCTCTCACTGTCCACTCTGCCTGTCAAAAAAAAAAAAATACAAAGCACTTAAATTCTTGGAAAAATGGAATTAAAGAAGAAGTTTGTTTGCCTTCAAAAACTGTTGACATCCCTGTGCAGTGTTTGAGAGGGATTTTCCACGAGGTTTCTGAAGACCTCCATCTAACCAGAACATGTATTTTCTTTGATTTTTGCCTTGTGTCAAATCCTCACCTAGAACCTTGGCTTTTATGAAGGCTGAAGTGCAGAGGAAACAGTTCTTAGCTCTTGAAGACTTCACTGGATGGTGAGGAAAAGAGTTTGAGGAAAGGCAGCAGCAACCACTGGATGTCACAAATGCACAGTTCTGGGGAGTAGGCCTCAAGGGACCTGAACTCATGACCTTATCCAACCCCACTGTCACACATGCACCACAAGCATCAACACTAACATTCTTTCTACCTTTGCCTGCCAATGCCGTTATTGAGAATAACTGCCAACTGCTTCCATTCTTCTATTCAATTTTCCACCTGGCTTGAGAGCTGTAGCACAATCAGTTCTATTACATGCTTTCCTGCAGCCCCTCGCTTGGCAATGAAGTAATCAAAAGATCCAAGCTTGTACCTATGAATGCACTTCATTTCATATCCAAGCTGCGTTTCAGGAAAGAGCCTGGTGTGCAGCACCCGCTTCATAGATAATCGACGAGGGAATCGATGAAACGTTG
The DNA here is from genome assembly GCF_051225735.1 of Oryctolagus cuniculus. Classification (NCBI taxonomy): domain Eukaryota; kingdom Metazoa; phylum Chordata; class Mammalia; order Lagomorpha; family Leporidae; genus Oryctolagus; species Oryctolagus cuniculus. The sequence continues at coordinate 22,580,813 of NC_142886.1, forward strand.
GTCTAGATCACATTCTCACAAATGGAAAGATAAAGATTGACTCAAACTTTCAGTACAGCTGTCAGTCAGCTGATTGTTTTATTTCTTTTTTTTTTTAAAAACTTTTATTTAATGAATATAAATTTCCAAAGTACGGCTTATGGATTACAATGGCTTCCCCCCCATAACTTCCCTCCCACCCGCAACCCTCCCCTTTCCCTCTCCCTCCCCCCTTCCATTCACATCAAGATTCATTTTCGATTCTCTTTATATACAGAAGATCAGTTTAGCATACATTAAGTAAAGATTTCAACAGTTTGCACCCACATAGAAACACAAAGTGAAAAATAGTGTTTGAGTACTAGTTATAGCATTAAATCACAATGTACAGCACATTAAGGACAGAGATCCTACATGAGGAGTAAGTGCACAGTGACTCCTGTTGTTTTCTTAACAATTTGACACTCTTGTTTATGGCATCAGTAATCTCCCTAGGCTCTTGTCATGAGTTGCCAAGGCTATGGAAGCCTTTTGAGTTCACCGACTCTGATCATATTTAGACAAGCTCGTAGTCAAAGTGGAAGTTCTCTCCTCCCTTCAGAGAAAGGTACCTCGACCTGTTCTTTTCACTGGGATCTCACTCGTGGAGATCTTTCATTTAGTTGTTTGTGTGTTTTTTTTTTTTTTTTTTTTTTTTTTTTTTTTTTTTTTTTTTTTTTCCAGAGTGTCTTGGCTTTCCATGCCTGAAATACTCTCATGGGCTTTTCAGCCAGATCCGCATGCCTTAAGGGCTGATTCTGAGGCCAGAGTGCTGTTCAGGACATCTTCCATTCTATGGGTCTGCTGTGTATCTCGCATCCCATATTGGATCATTCTCTCCCTTTTTTATTCTATCAGCTAGTATTTGCAGACACTAGTCTTGTTTATGTGCTCCCTTTGACTCTTAGTCCTATCATTATGATCAATTGTGAATAGAAATTGATCACTTGGACTAGTGAGATGGCATTGGTACATGCCACCTTGATGGGATTGAATTGGAATCCCCTGGTATGTTTCTAACTCTACCATTTGAGGTAAGTCAGCTTGAGCAAGACATAACCAATCCTAACCATTATGTAATAGGACTGATGTAATAGGGTAATTTCGAGGATGAAGTATAATAATAGGATAGTTTTCATGGTGCTGGTCCACAGAACACTTACCCAATATGTCTGCCTTCTTATTAGGAGCTCACCTTGGTAACAGAGAGCGTTGGAGTCCATCAGTTTGGGGTAGGGACAATGTTAGTGTGTGCAGAGAGGGTTCATAAGATGCATTGTGGTGGGCTGACACTCATACAGATTTCTGGCATATCCCTTTCAGACAGCTGTCAGGTTTCAAGGGCGAGGGGACTCCCATGTAGTATCTAGAATGTGCCAGCACATTCTGGTGTGGTGGATCTGAGTAGGGAAGAGGCATTCTGCTGCAGTGGCAATGAGGGCACTGGCAGCACCATGGAGGTGGAATGCTGCAACAGAAAGCAGCACTAGGTTCTTTGGGTGGTGACAATGTGCTGGGCTCCAGACAGTGTGATCAAGACCCAGCATTCAAGAGTGACGTGGAAATAAGACCTAAACTAGAAGTTGAAAAGCACCCCCAAGAATCCTTCCTCATTTATCTTCCACCATAGCTAACTTGAGGCAGAAGGAGGGGTTTGGGTGGTGGGACCTGGGCCACAGAAAGACTATGTTGTTCCTGTTTCTTTTAATGTGGCTGTGCCTGCCCTAGGCTGGTGGTCTGCGTAACTCCTGTTGCTCCTAAATCTAGGAGTTACAAGCTGACAGTGGACCATGGAAGGTCAGACTGTTGCTATAGACCTGGACTCTCTGAAGTGAATGGCATGAAGTGTGATTGCCATATCCCTGCAGCCTGCTCCAGGGGCTTCTGCCCTCCCCATTGGAACTCTGATGTGACTTGTCCACTGAAGAATAAAGGATATTAAGTTACTAAGGCGCTAGCATGTCAAGCTCGCATGTTTTTTTGTTGAATTACTTTTTTTTTATCTTTTATTTAATGAATATAAATTTCCAAAGTACGACTCATGGGTTACAATGGCTTTCCCCCCCATACCGTCCCTCCCACCCACAACCCTCCCCTTTCCCACTCCCTCTCCCCTTCCATTCACATCAAGATTCACCAAGGACCTCAATAGACATTTTTCAAAAGAGGAAATCCAAATGGCCAACAGGCACATGAAAAAATGTTCAAGGTCATTAGCAATCAGGGAAACGCAAATCAAAACCACAATGAGGTTTCACCTCACCCCGGTTAGAATGGCTCACATACAGAAATCTACCAACAACAGATGCTGGCGAGGATGTGGGGAAAAAGGGACACTAACCCACTGTTGGTGGGAATGCAAACTGGTCAAGCCACTATGGAAATCAGTCTGGAGATTCCTCAGAAACCTGAATATAACCCTACAGTTCGACCCAGCCATCCCACTCCTTGGAATTTACCCAAAGGAGTTTAAATTGATAAAGAAAAAAGCGGTCTGTACCCTAATGTTTATTGCAGCACAATTCACAATAGCCAAGACCTGGAACCAACCTAAATGCCCATCAATGGTAGACTGGATAAAGAAATTATGGGATATGTATTCTTTAGAATACTATACCGCAGTAAGAAACAACGAAATCCAGTCATTTGCAACAAAATGGAGGAATCTGGAACACATCATGCTGAGTGAAGTAAGCCAGTCCCAAAGGGACAAATACCATATGTTCTCCCTGATCGGTGACAACTGACTGAACACCAAAAAGGAAACCTCCTGAAGTGAAATGGACACTATGAGAAATGGTGACTTGATCAGCATAGCCCTGACTGCTAATGGACAACTTAATACATTATCCCTCATAGTATTTTTTTTTGTCTGTTCTACTTAATATGACTGGTTTAATTCTGTAATTATCACACAGTTATTCTTAAGTGTTGAAAATTAACTGAAATGTGATCCCTGTTAAACATAAAAGTGGGAATAAGAGAGGGAAGAGATGTATAATTTGGGGCATGCTCGGGCTGACTTGCCCCAATTGGTAGAGTTGGAAACATACCAGGGGATTCCAATTCAATCCCATCAAGGTGGCATGTGCCAATGCCATCTCACTATTCCAAGTGATCAATTTCAGTTCACAATTGATCATAATGAAAGGACTAAGAGTCAAAGGGAGCACATAAACAAGTCTAGTATCTGCTAACACTAACCGATAGAATAAATAAAGGGGAGAGTGATCCAACATGGGAAGTGAGATACTCAGCAGACTCATAGAATGGCAGATGTCCTGAACAGCACTCTGGCCTCAGAATCAGCCCTAAAGGCACTCGGATCTGGCTGAAAAGCCCATGAGAGTATTTCAGGCATGGAAAGCCAAGATACTCTGGCAAAAAGATCTCTGTGAGTGAGATCCCAGTGGAAAGAACAGGTCTTCAAAGAGGGAGGTGCCTTTCTCTGAAGGGAGGAGAGAACCTCCACTTTGACTATGACCTTGTCTAAACAAGATAAGAGTCGGAGAACTCAAGGGGCTTCCATAGCCTTGGAAACTCATGACTGGTGCATAGGGAGATTACTGATGCCATAAACAGGAGTGTCAATTTGTAAAGTCAACAACAGGAGTCACTGTGCACTTACTCCTCATGTAGGATCTCTGTCCTTAATGTGCTGTACACTGAGGCTTAATGCTATAACGAGTACTCAAACAGTATATTTCACTTTGTGTTTCTATGGGGGTGCAAACGATTGAAATCTTTACTTAACGTACACTAAACTGATCTTCTATAAAAAAAAAAAAATTATCAATTCCCAACTTGACTCTCACTGGGATTAAACATGACAATAGGTCTGATCTGATTTCATCATCATTTAAAAAAAATCATCTATTATTTTTCACTTTATGTTTCTGTGTGGGAACAAACTGTTGAAATCCTTACTTAAGGTATACTAAGCTGATCTTCTGTATATTAAGATAATCGAAAATGAATCTTGATTGTTTTATTTCTAAAGTTAATTTGAAGCAGAGAGAGGGACAGGGCTCCCAGCCACTAGCTCACTTTCCAAGTGCCTACAACAGTGGAAGCTGGCCTGGGTTTTGGAAGCCTGGGGCTGGCAAGTCAGCGCAGGTCTCCGATCGGAGTGTCAGGAACCCAGATGCTTGAGTCGGCACTGCTGTCTCCCAGGCGCTGTCGGGAGGGTGGAGCCAGAGCCACGTTTTGAACCCAGTAATCCAATGTGGGACATGCGTATCTTAACTGCTAGGCTAAATGCCGGTCCTGTTAGTTAATGCTTAAAGGAAACTCATGGTGAATACTTTGGAAACATGAAGATACACACATATTCTTGGTAAGGAAAAAAATTTTTTAAATGTAAGATTACTTTACTTTGAAATCATTTTAAGTTACAAAAGTCAAAGAGCTCTCCTGTTGTCATCATTCAGTTGATCACATTTCTAAACCATCTGAAAGGTGTAAAGTGACACCCTGACACTGCTTCACAATTCAGTGTGTGTTGTTAAAAACAAGGACCTCTTCTAGGTGACAGGAACATAATCCCAACATTGGGAAAATAACATTGATCCAACTCGGTGAGTCTGTTAAAATCCATTGAAACTGTGATAATTATGCCATTGATACTCTTTCTTAGATTTCACTTAGGATCACCTATTGTATTTCCTTCCTTGTCTCCTTAGTCCCCTTTGATCTGGAACAATCCTGTCTATCATAGCCTGGATGTATGGGCCAGTTACTTGAATTGTCCTGAATTTGCATTTGCCTGGTGCTTCTTCATGACTTAAGTACTTATACATAAGATACAGTGTTCTTAGTATATCAGGAGGCAGTACAAGATTGACTTCTCTTGTTGCTGGATTTTAATTATGTAAAATTTTACTAATTAAGTTGGCATTTCCCAGGTATTACAGTTAAAATGTTAATAAGTATGCTGTATTAATGATTTAATGAGTATTTTTACGGATGTATTTTGAAACTGAATATCCTGTTCCTCATCAAACTTTTACCCACAAATTTTAGCATCCATTGATCATTCTGGCTTGAATGAATTTTAATGTGGTTGCCAAGTGGTGGTTTTCAAATTCTATCTTCCCTTCTTCATATATTACTACATTCTTCTACTGAGTTCCTTTCTCCTCTATGAGCATGAACTAATGTATTCCTATTTTACTTAAAGGTTTGTTATCTATTACTGTCTTTAATTATTTTGATTTCTTAAACTGTTTCAGATTTGGCCAGGAGGAACCCCTTCAAGCTGACTTTTACAACCCTTGGACATGCCTCCATAATTCTTTAAAGATTTATTTTATTTGAAAGGCAGGGTTACAGAGAGGCTGAGGCAGAGGGAGAGGGGGAGAGAGGGAGGGAGATGTTTTCCATCCTCTGGTCTACTCCCCAGATGGCCACAGCAGCTGGAGCTGACCAATCGGAAGCCAGGAGCTTCTTCCCAGTCTCCCACATGGGTGCAGAGGCCCAAGGACTTGGGCCAACTTCCCCTGCTTTCCCAAACCATAGCAGAGAACTGGATCAGAAGTGGAGACTTAAACCAGCACTCACATGGGATGCCAGCACTGCAGGCCAAGGCTTTACCTTCTACGCCACAGCGCCTGCCCCCTCCATAATTCTTTAAGAACAGTTGTTCCTTTGTGTCCCTGGTTCTGGAATGCCCTATGAATACCAGAATCCACGGACACACAAGTCTCTTATATAGTGTACCATTTGCATATAACATGCACGTCCTCCTGTGTACGTGGAAACCATCTCTTGATTACCTAGCATGCCCATTAAAATGTAAATTATATGTAGCTAGTCATTATAGTATAATTTTCAAGGGAATAATGACAATGATATTCTGTGCATATTCACAGAAGGAGGTTTTAAAATATTTTTGATCTGTGGTTCTATAAATTGACAGGCAGATAAGGAGGGTGGTTATATATTCTTAATTTTTTGCACAAAAAACTAATCTAGTTTGATCTACTACACCAAGGTTTTTTAGTTGAGAATGGTATTTAGAAGCCAAGGTTTTAGTGTGTGTGTTCATTGTGCTGGGGTGGTATTGACGTTAGGCTTTTGCACTGAATAGAACTAGGAGATAGATCAACATACTTAAACGTTTCTACCAGCTTCACTGTAAATTAAAAACTTTCACAATATTGGCTTTAAAAAAAATTAAAGTTGCTGGATTCACACAGATGAGGACTGTGCAGGTCACTCATCCTCAAAGGCATTTTGGTGGCTTCTTTTTCAAAATGCATTTATATGAAAGACAAAGTTGGAGAGTGCAATACAGAGAGAGAGTGGCCACCTGCTGGCTCACTCCCCAAGTGGCCACATGGGCCAGGGCTGGGCCAGGCTAAAGCCCGAAGTTTCTTCCAGGTCCACCACGTGGGTGCAGGAGCCCAAGCATTTGGGCCATCCTCCTGTGCTGCTTTCCCAGACGCATGAGCAGGGAGCTGGAGCGGAAGTGGAGTAGCCGAGACTCGAACTGGAGCCCAAATGGGAGGCTGGGGTGGCAGGCTGTGGCTTTACTGGTTATGCCACAATGCCAGCCCATCCATGGTTTTCTAGAGGCATAAAACCATACAGGACTAAATCTCTGCCTATTTCTAATGGCAGCTTCCTGAATCTTTAAACATTGAATTCCCAAACTCCCACGTTCAAGAAAGCCGTCAGTTCCACTTACCCTTTCTCCTTTCCCGGCTCCAGTGGTGTTTGTCTTTGTCTTGCCCCAAGGATATTTGCAGAGTTAATTTTTCTTGAAAGTTCTTTCATGGCAATAATCGGAGAACGCTCTCAGTAGAGCGTGTGGTGAAAATGTTGAATAAATAAGAGTGGTGCTGTTGGCAGCCGCACCGCTGACGGTCACCACGGCTCCTTTTAATTCAGAGGGCGCCAGCTGCACGTCAGCGAGGGAGTCTGACGCCCCCGGCACGGCGGCGGGGCCTGGGATCCACAGGATCCCTTTGGCGACGCTAAAGTTTCCGGGCGGGGTCAGCTTGAATCCACGCAAGGGGCCTCCGCCCGGTCAACTGGTCTGGCGTTTCTTCTGTAGCGGCTCAAGTACCAGGCATTGCCAGGTTTCTCCTCTGATCAGCGCCTCGGGCCGTGCTGGGAACAGGTGAGCCGGGTGGCCACGCCTTCGGGAAGCGCGCAGGTGCTCGGCCCCGCCCTGGCCGCCAGCCCCTCCCCTCGCTGCCCCGTGCCGGTCGGTGCCCAGGTGCCTGCGCTCAGGTGCGCGGGCGCGCGTGGCTGCAGCTCCGCTCGGCACCCGACAGCGGGCGCCGCTGCAGCAGCAGCTCGCGGGCGCTGGAGCTGAGCGACTTCGGGAGTTGGGGCAGCTCCTCGCGCTCGGCCCTGCCTCGGTGGAGACCGCTCCGCCCGGGGCTCCTAGTTCCCCCCAGCTGTGGGCGCCAAGGGGGCGCACCGACCTTGGAGCGCCCAGGCAGTCCTGAGGTGGGCGAGGGGCGAGCTGCCCGGAGCGTGGAGAGCCAGGCCGGCTCGGAGCGTGCTGGAGACTCCCCAAGCGCCCGGCGCCCTGGCACCATGAGACCCGCCGCGCCTCCTGGCCGGCCCCGGGCTTTGCTCTGCGCTCGCTGAGCCCCTGCCCTCACCTCTGCGGAAACTCGGAAAGAGGCGAGACGCTGGAGAGCGCCGCGGGAGACGGACTCGACTTCCCCTCTGCCCCAGGAGGCTGCTGGTCCCGGGTTCCCTGGGCTTGTGTAGCTTAATCATGAACCTGGCGCACGCTTGCCTGTAGGAGAAATTGAGACGCCGGAGGGAGAGTCGCGGCAATTGCTTGGGTTGCTAAGGTAATTGCAGTTGTGACAGAAATGGGCAAGACACGAGTGGGGGAAAGACGGCGTAGAACACCTCCCTCCGCCCTGTGTGTGGACACCAGCTCCTGAGGGTGGGCGCCTGTCCATCTCAGACGCGTGACAGGTGCCGCGCTGTGTGCGTCTGCGGTATGGGGCTGTGAGCTTACATAAGTGCCGGGGCAGGCTGGCGTGCCTGGACTCCTGTGGGATGGGTGCAGGTCGCCTGCCCGGGGGCAGGGGCCGTGCTCAGCCGCCGAGGCGGGAGCGCAGAGCCCAGGGGCTTTGAGCCTCGTGGTCTTGCGATTTCGTGAAAGCAGGTAGGGCTGCGTTGAACTCTAAAGCAGACGTGCGTTAACTTTTCTGTGCCTGCCACGCTGGCCCATTTGTGGTTGGGAAGGAAAGAAGGTGAGGAATCCCCGTGGTTGAGGCTGGTGACTTGGGGCCAGTGGTGGGAAAGGAAGCCGTAGGTGTAGGTGTCAGCCCAGGGAGGGCGGCAGTCGGCCCCTCCCACGGTGCCCAGGATGGCTGCAGAGACAGAAGTGAGCCAGAAAATTCAGTTTTGTATGGAGTGAAAGCTGGTGTGTCTCATTGCTTTTTTGAGAAATGCGGTGGAGTGGCAACCTTCTTTTCCCTTGCTGAGATAAACAGCAGTTTCTCTGCTATCGGAGATATTTTGGATCGTGTTGGCTTGGAATTGTTCCCTTGGTGTTTGTCATCACTTAGGGGCCAGATCTGTAGGTAAGTTCTAATCAACACTTTCTAGCAACCTCCAGGTAAAGCTACGGAAATAACCCAGCTTAGGTCAAAGCTAACTTTGGACACTGTCTGCAGAGTGGATGAGAGGTGGAAGGATAGGAAATGCACTTGAAGTGTCAGGTTCCTGCTGGAGGAGTTCCGTGTGTGTGTGTGTGTGTGTGTGTGTGTGCGTGCGCGCGCGCGTGCTGTCCACAGTGTTGGGCTGGGGGAACAGTTCGGTGCAGGTTCATAGGTCAGCAGCAAGGCTCCTCTGGGTCAGTGTTCATGGGCACAGGAGTGATTTATTTTTTTTTTTTTCTGGAGCCGGAGCTGCGCTGTTGGTGGGACTGTGTGTGAGCTGCGTATTCCTCATCCTCGTTTGTCATCACGAGCTTTGCGATGGCACTAGCCTGGGAAAGAAGGTAGACGATGGGGAGGTTAGACTGCTTGGAGAGAGAATTGTAAGCCAGAGCCCATGTGCTGAACAGGGAAAGCCAAGACTGTCGGTGACTTCTCCCTGAGTCCTCTGCTAGGACCAAGCTGAGTTGCTGCATGAACCGGTCATGTCCTGTGCTGTAAACTGTGCATGGCCCGTTCCCGATACGGCACCTTTCCTGAAGGCATGTGCATCTGCTAGAACCACCAGCCACTGGGAGGTATTTCATATTCATGTTCCCTCCACTGCTTCCGCCTTGACTTCCTGGTTTCCTACAGGAATTGCACTTAACAGGCACTGAATTTGTATGACTGAAAATGTCAGTAAAGAAAAAAGGCTCGTTTTTCTTAAAAGCGACCAATTTGTCTCATTAGGTGAATGATTGAAGCAATGTTCTTGTGGCAGGCGTGTCTTTCAATGTGCCCTATTTTTCAGTTATTTTTGAGATGTGGACTAGGAGAGCCAACATAGATGTTAAGTGAGCAAATATGTCTTGGAAAGTAGAAAGTTAAGGATACTTTGGACAGTGAAATTTGCCGGTGATTTTTGGATGCCTTTTTGTTCCATTGGAAGAGAAATGTACGTGAGAGCAGCATCATTCTGTTTGTAATCTCTCCCTTCTTCCCCCATGAACTCCTAAGACTTTGCCAGAAATTGCTAAACATTGTTTTGTGCCAGGGGTTACACATCAGGAAGACAAGAATAAGGAGCTGTGTGTCACAAGCCTTTTCAAAAGGGATGCTCTGACAGACCTCAATACTGGGATTAATTTTTCCTTTAGCTCCACAGTGAGCTTGTCTTAATTCTTAGTGCTTTGAACCTAGGAATGCATTTAACCTCTTCATTTTTGGGGCCAGCTGGAAGGAATACATTTACTGAATTTCATCTTCATTGTAACATATGGCCTCGTATAAATAATTACTATACCGACGGTGTCCTACTGTATGGTAAGAAATAGAACTACGAAATAAACCTTCGTGTTGAGTGACCGTGGACAAACCCCTTCCAAAACCAGTTGAACTTCCCCTCCCCACCCTGATTATAAAGGACATATTTAGCCACTGGGAAAAATTCAGGAAAATATGAAGAAAAAAGATGATCCGTAGTCTTCATGAAGGATGAGGCGTTGTGAACATTTCTTCAAATTGTGTTTTCTGCCAGGTATTATTCTGGTCGTATGATTCATCATTGCTATGCATTCCTAACTTCTCAAATTTTCTAAACAGAACTCGATGTGTGTGAAAGGTCGTGGGACATCACTAATTCATTGGGTGACTATGGATGAGATCATAATCTTTGTCGGTGGTCCTCATTTTCAAAGCCGGTTGACTGCTTTTGAAATCCAATGATGAAGTGCTGTGTCAGTGATAACTGGGGCTCCCCTTCCGATTTAGGGACCCGAGCGTGAGGAAGCCCTGAGATGTGGTTGCACATCCTCCACCAGCTTCTCCCATGGCCTCTGACCCCTGTGTCTTCAAAGGACAAGTGGCACTCTGAGCGTGAGCTCCATCAGCTTGTGTGTCTGGGGCCCTCCCAGGTGATGCAGATGGTCTCTGCTGGAAGAGGGCTTCCACACACACACACACACACGCACGCACATACACACACCGTGGGGATGCACCCGAGAGGCTGTCATTCCGTCTGCCTGCACTGGGGCCCGGGAACTGACATGTCTAACGAGTCCCCAGATGGTTCTGGCTTGGCTGCTCTGGTCACACTGGGATCTTGGGGGTAAGCTCCTGGGCGGGGGTGAGAAGCCTGTTTCACTCTTCTTCCCGGTATTCAGCAGTGCAGCTGCCAGGAGGTGTTCAGTTAGCACTGTCGGAGTCCATGGCGGTTTTCTCCTTGTGGGGGAAAACTTGGTGGTCGAGATTCGAGCAAACCATCATCCAGCATTGGAACCATTAAATGTGTATGATTAGTAGTAATGTCATGGAAACCCACTCCTCCCAACTGCCAGGAAAGCAAAACTCCTTACCAGTAGGCGGTTCAAAGGAACGCCAAAGCTAATGAGTTAGGTTAAATTGCTAGGAGCGTCTGCTGGGGGTGTTAACCTTGACGTTTACAGAGTGCTTCACGGTTGCCTCCCGAGACCCATGGGAAGCAATTCGTTTTCTCCCGCATACACATAGTCTAAAGCGGGAGGGAGGGAATGCACTACTAATGACCTCAGTTACCAAAGCAGCAAGTAAGACAAGTGGTGGCTCAACCCCCGTCCCCCTGCAGATGGCGGAACAAGGCTCATCAGAATGCTAGGCTCATTGCCTGAGGTGGGTCCTCATTTTGAGGAAACTAAGACTGAGAAAAAAAATGAAGCTGCATTGTATCCATAGAGCTAATAAGTGGTAGCACCAGAACCCAGGCCCAGGCTGCCTGTCACCGAACAGTGTTGCTCTGGACCACTGTGACTAGGAACGGAGAGTAATTGTGTTAGAGAGCTTGGGGTTTCCAGCTGGCTGACATGCCTTACCTGGACTGGACCATCACTGTGTGGCTCCTTTTTGAATAGAAAATCCAGCTTCTACTTAACTGTTAAATATAGGGCATAGAGAAGATTTGGTATTGGGAAATTTAAAGATAGAAATATAGGAAGATGAAAACAGGTGCTCCTCTAACTGAGGCTATTAAATGAGTTGTGGTAGAGGTTAGCTGTCTTGGCTTCTCTAAGTAAAATCATCAAGGGAAAAGCCACTTTTATTTATTTATTTATTTAAAGTCAGAGTTATACAGGGAGAGAAGGAGAGGTAGAGAGAGGTCTTCCATCCGCTGGTTCACTCTCTAACCGGCTACAATGGCTGGAGCTGTGCAGATTCAAAGCTAGGAGCCAGGAGCTCCCTCTAGGTCTCCCCCATGGGTGCAGGGGCACAAGGACTTGGGCCATCCTCCGACGCTTTCCCAAGCCATAGCGAAGAGCTAGATTGGAAATGGAGCAGCTGGGACTCAAACCAGCGCCCATATGGGATGATGGCATTGCAGACGATGGCTTCACCTGCTATACCACAGCGCCAGCCCTGATAAGCCACTTATAAATGGTTGCATGCTAGAGTGCCCTGCTTCACTAGTATCTGTCTAGTGAAGAATAACCCAGGAGGCTATTTTTTTTTTTTTTTTTTTTTTGCCCATGTGTTGAGGTTAACTGAGACCTGGCCAGCTCAGACAGAAAAAGCTGTTGTTGACTGTTAAAGTAGCACAACAGGATTCTAACTCCCTGGTCACTGGGTTGGCTGAGTTACTGACTTGGAGAGTGACAGCAGTGGGGGAGGGGCAACAAGGGGAAGGTTGGGTTAGTGCAGGTGCAAATCTTGGACTGGTATGAGTGTAGATGCAAGGTGCAAATGGGTAAAAGCCTTATTCTTACTGCTGGCCTAACTTACCCTGGTTGGATGCATTTTTGGGTTGATAAGACATGTGATTTCCATCCTGTGTGTTGTTGATCTCCTCCATTGTGCTGTGATCTACTTATGTGGCCTTTTAGATTTGTTTCAGTTTTGACCCTAGTTTGACCTCTATCCCAGCACACAGTCTTACACGTATGAGGGTGCCTTAGAAAGTTCATGGAAAAATGGAGTGAAAAGATAAATTTGTTGGGATGTAGAACTTCTTGAAATGCATACATAACTTTTCATACTAGACATTTTCAATGAATTTGTTGTAGACTCCTTTACAGTAAACGTTTGATTAAAAATTGCTTGCCTGGGGTCAGTGCTGTGGCGTGGTAGGCTAAGCCTCTGCCTGTGGCACCAGTATCCCTTATGGGTGCCGGTGTGAGTCCCAGATGCTCCTCTTCTGATCCAGACATTTCTGTCTCTCTCTTTCTTTCCGTAACTTTGCCTCTCAAATAAATAAATGAATCTTTTAAAAAATTGGTTGTCTAAACAAGATATTACCCATCTTTTTTTAAAGGATTTATTATTTATTTCAAAGGCAGAACTACAGAGAGAGGTCTTCCATCTGCTGGTTTACTTCCCAGATGGCCAGAAAGGCTGGAGCTGAGCCGATCTCAAGCTAGGAGCTTCTTCCAGATCTCCCATGTGTGTATAGGGGCCCAAAGACTTGGGCCATCTTCTACTGCTTTCCCAGGCCATAGCAGAGAGCTGGATTGGAAGAGGAGCAGCCGGGACTTGAACCAGTGCCCATGTGGGATGCTGGCACTGCAGGTGACAGCTTTACCCATTATGTCAGAGTGCCAGTCCCATAATCTCAACCATCTTATGAAGCTACGGATTTGACTTAACAGTGGTAGACTGGTCTTAAAAAAAATGTTGAGCTTTTTTTTTTTGTAGATTAGTGTTCTTAAATAAGAGTGTGGTGGTATTACTTCCATTTTACAGATAAGGGGATTGAAGCTGAAAAAGATGTAGCTGTGGGCCCTGGGTTGGATAGTGACAACAACATTTCAACTCAGATCTTCTCTAACCCCAAGGTTTGAGTCTCTGTGATAGATCAGGTAGGGGGTAAATGGAGGCCCCAGCCTTGATATAATTAGAATTATCTTGGAGAGACGGTAGGAATAACTAGAAAGTTAAGAATGTTGAGGCCAAAGTTGTGGTATAACGGGTTGAGCTGCTACCTGCGACACCAGCATCTCATACACACTCTGGTTGGAGTCCCAGCTGCTCTACTTCTGATCTAGCTCCTTGTGAATGCACCTTGGAAAGCAGCAAAAGATGGCCCAAGTGCTTGAGCCCCTGCGGCCCAGATGGACTTCCAGGCTCCTGACTTCAGCCTGGCCATTGTGGACAGTTGGGGAGGGAACCAGCAGATGTAAGATCTTTATCTGTCTCTCCATCTCACTCCGTAACTCTGACTTTAAAATAAATAGGGGCAGTGTTGTGGCACAGTGGGTTAAGTCAACCGTCTGCAGTGCTGGCATCCCATATGAGTGCTAGTTTGTGTACCGGCTGCTCCACTTTCACTCCAGCTCCCTGCTAATGCTCCTGGAAAACAGAAGATGGCCAAAGTCATGGGGCCCCTGCACCCATGTGGGAGACCCTGATGAAGCTCTGAGCTTTGGCTTGGCCCAGCCTCAGCCATTGCATCCATTTGGGGAGTGAACCAGGGGATGGATGGAAGATTCTCTAACTCTGCCTTTCAATGAATACATAAATCTTTTAACATTTTTTAAAAGATTTATTTTTTTAATGACAGTTTAGGAAAGAATGTATGGCATTTTATAAGACAGAGGTGGTGGCAATAGATGACAGAGACTGAAAACCCTGCAGTTCAGAGAATTTCTATTAGATCAGGAAGATACAGGCTTTGGGAACAAGGGAGAAATGTCAGTCATGAGGAGAGGAATAATGGCAAGGTTTTTCAGGTGAGAAATAAATGGTGAGGAAATCAACTATGGCTCACTTTGAGGGTAATAACTAATATTTCAAAAACTTTAATCAAAGCCCTGCCAGACCACCCTAGCTATGGAGGTGTTTCCTGCCCCTTACTGCTGGCTTTGTCTTCATAGCTTTATCACCGTGACACTGCGAGATGTGTGTTTGTTTATTTTGACAGTTAGACAGAGAAAGGTCTTCCTTCCATTGCTTCACTCCTCAAGTGGCTGCTACCGTTGGCGCTGCGCTGATCCGAAGCCAGGAGCCAGGTGCTTTTCCTAGTCTCCCATGCGGGTGCAGGGCCCAAGCACTTGGGCCATCCTCCACTGCACTCCCGGGCCACAGCAGAGAGCTGGCCTGGAAGAGGAGCAACCGGGCCTAGAACCCGGCACCCATATGGGTTGCCGGCGCTGCAGGTGGAGGATTAGCCAAGTGAGCCACGGCGCCGGCCCAAGATGTGTGTTTATGTATTGCCTGCCTCTTTCCACTAGAATATGCATGGGCATTCAGGGAGGCAGTGACTGTTTCATTCCTTGTTGTAATTTCAACATCTGCTGCAGATTCTGATTCATAGTAATTGTTGAAGACTGACTTTTAGAATGAAATAAGGAAGGGGCAACGTGAGAAAACAGGTTACAAACCACGCACTTAATAGGACCAGTTAGATAATGCAAGTGAGGGAGACAAGTGGGATCTCTATGTTTCTTTTTTAAAAGATTTACTTACTTATTTGAAAGGCAGAATTAAGAGAGGTGGAGAGAGAGACAGGGAGGTCTTCCATCCACTGGTTCACTCCCCAGATGGCCACAGTGCTGGAGCTGAGCCCATTGGAAGCGAGGAGCTTCCTCTGGGTCTCTCACATGGGTGCAGGGGCCCAATTGTTTGGGCCATCTTCTTCTGCTTTCCCAGGCCATAGCCGAGAGCTGGATCGGAAGTGGAGCAGCCGGGGCTTGAACTGTTGCCCATAAGGGATGCTGGCACTGCAGGCTGCAGCTTTACCCTCTGTGCCACAGCACCAGCCCCGTGTGGGACCAAGTTTATGTATCTTGGTCAACACAAAGCTTTGTATGTTAAGGTTTCTACTCAGAAAGAAACTTACAGGCTCGGTTCTATGGAGATGAGGAGGGCTCTGGTCCGTTTCTGATAGTCATGAGTACCAAGTAATACTTGGTTATTTACAGAAGCAAAATGGCCATCACTGTGATTGTGAAGGGCAGGTGGAGCTGGACAACAGGCTGGGAAGGCGTTAGGGACGGCTGAGGACTGTGTTACAGCAGAGGGTGTGTGCTGTGCAGAAAGCCCTTTGGCCACATTTTTAATCATTCACAACTAACTTCAGGTAGGAAAACCTTGAGCAGTACAGCGTCGCAATCTGAGAGAAGTACTTGCTTGAGCTGGCTGTGTTTCTGTTTGTGACCTCTTTAGAAAACAGGCAGCATTGTTGTGGAAAATGTCCTGCATGCTTTTCCTTTAAATTGCTTTGTAAGTGCCACAGCGTTCCGATTCCAAAGCAAGCAGGAAGATGCCATTATATTTATTTTGCTGACCATACATCCTAATACAAAGACAGATCCAGCAGCTGGTCCCGATAGAAAGGATGCCTTCGCAGAGAATACACTGATTGATTACAGCTCAGAGTTGTTTAAAATAGAGGGAAGCACTTTGATTTTTTTCAGTGTACCAGGTAGGTGGGGGATTTGCCTGCTAGTTTCTGTCCCTGGCTAAGGGGACAGATCAAGTAGCTGCACTCCCTGGGGAGCTGCCTTCTTCCAGTTGCAGAGGTCAGCTAGGATTGGTGATTGCTCCAGGGGCAGTTCTCAAAGGGGAAGTAGCTGGAAGCATTCTCTGGACTAGTTGGTTCTTGATCAGGTTATGGGGCAGGTAGGAGGTTTCTGCCCCTGGTCACACTCAGCCTACAGTCACTGCCCCACACCCCTGCTCTGGCCCTGTGTGCCTGTACCAGGCAGTCTGTCTCAGCACCCCTCTCTGGAGCATAATAGCCACGTGGTAAGTTCAAGACACTTCTGTAGGAGATAAAAGGTGAAGAAATGGGGTGCAGTGAGCAAGACACATGGAAGTGGACTTGGGGAGAGATGACTTCCCACCAAGATTCCATGGAAGAAGTGGAGTGGAGGACTTGGTGCTTGGGACTGGGAGGTTTGGGGCCTGCTGGAAGGGGATCGGGACCGAGGCGGGGGTGAGGATGTGTTTGAGACAGTTGGATGCTACTGAAAGGTTGGAGGTGACAGAGTGTGAGGAGGGTGTGAAGGCCTCAAACATCTGCAGAGGGGCAGAATCCACGTTGATGAATCTCACACTAAAGTGCACACAGGGTTGGAGGGAGTCCTGGTTATAATCAATGCTGGTCGTGTTTATGGAAAGAGCAGATCAGCAGTGACGTTTTGCTCATTGTGTGTTGGAGATTGGGGCCACGCCACAGTGACTGACTGGTTCCTTCTGTTTTCCAGGATGTTTCTCCCTGGCAGTGGAATGCTTACGGGAGATCTGGCTTTATTACCATTGGTGCCTTGTTCCCATGCCAGTGAGTGTGTCCCCTACTGTGTCAGGTTCTCTGACATGTTCAGTGCCTCTCGGACTTGAGAGGCTGACTGCTGACTCCTGGGTCTCCTGTGGTACAAAGGGAATGTGGCTGATTCCTGGGATAAACCTGGTTTCCCTTATTTGGCAAGACTGGTCAGGATGTCCTCGGATATCGCTCCCCCATTGCAGAGGGTACTGAGCGTTGTGCCAAAGCATATGCTATCGAGTCGAAGTTTGCATTTTTTTGGCTTCCTTTAGCTTTCAAAATCTCTGCAAAAAGCACTTCCTCTGCCTGCCATCTGCCTCCCAACCCCTCTCCCCTACTTAAAAAAAAAAATCTGTTTCTAGGGGTGGGTGTTTGGTGCAGGGGTGAGGATGTTGCTTCTGCTTGGTAAGCCTGTATCCCATACCAGAATCTGAGTCTTGGTTTTGCTTCAGATTGTAGTTTCCTGCTAATGCATGCTCTGGGAGGAAGCAGATGATGGCTCAGGTACTTGGGTCCCTGCCTCATACCTGGAGACCTGGGTTAAGTTCCAGGTTCCTGGTTTTGGCCCGACCCAGCCCTGGTTATCAGAGGCATTTGAGGAGTGACCAGAGAATAGAAGATTTCTGTAACCTTTGAGATGACTGATTTGATTCATAAATTAAAAAATACTGATCCCCAATTTACTATGTTTTCTGATTATTGATAGCAGGAATAGCCAGTTGGTTACCAAAAATCTATCTGGAAGTAGACTGGTTTCAGTTGAACTTTGCTTATTTGAGAATTGCTGGCTGGCAAAATTTTCTGTGGGTGATATGGGCCTGGAGATGGAAGTTGGAGCCAGTACATAGAAGAACTAAACATCACATTGAATGATAATGGTGATAATGGTGATTCAGGACCTCGCTGGATGCAGGTAACAAAGCCCAAATCACCCCAACTAAACTAGAGTAAAATTCAGACATGTCAAGCAAACCATTTTTTGAATGGGCTATATCTGAATTCAGGCAGGACTGGGTCCAGAAACTTCCATGGTACTGTCAGCACTGGGGCTTGACACTCATCTGCTTGACTTCAAGCTGTCACACAAGAGAAAACCAAGATGGCCCCTCTTATCACACCCTTTACATGGAGCCACCTCCAGGGAAGCCATTGTCTTTCTTCCAGTGTCCTGTGTCCAGTCCTGATGAGCCACCTGTCTGTGCTGGTGCACCCTGTGTGTCCAGGGATACGGCGTACTCTGGACAGGGCAGTTCACAGACCCACCCTTCTCTGTCAGAAGGAGTGAATGCGATAGGAAGCTACAGTGGGCAACTGGAAACTGCCATATTCTTCTAGACAGGGTGAAAGATTTGGGGTTTAATTTGCTGGGCAATAGAAAGTAAGGGACATAGCAGGTTCGGCTGCTGTCTGTGATGTTTCCATCCCAAATCAGAGTAATGGTTCATGTCTTGGCTGCTCCACTTCCTATCCCGTTTCCTGATGATACACCTGGGAAAGCAGTGGGAGATGGCTTAAATACTTGGGCCCCTGTTTCTAATGTGGGAGACCTGGATGGAGTTCCTAGCTCCTGGCTTTGGCCTGGCCATGTCCCAGCTGTTAGTTGGGGAGTGAACCAGTGGATAGAAGAACTTTCTCTTTGTCTCTCCTCCTCCTCTCAATCACTCTGGATTTCAAATAAATCTTCAAAAAAAGAGTAAGGACAAATGCAGTGAATTCTAGCCACTGTAGGAGTTCTAAAATAATTTTTAAGAGTTGGAAGGCTTTCCAGCTCTTGGAAAGCACCATTACTTTAATTGTGTCTTTTTAATCTCCTTTTACTGCTATACTACTCATTCCATGATTATTGCTTCTGATCTGTACCTGCTGTCCAAACAGAAGCGTGAGGACATGACAGATGCAACCTCTGGGTCTTGGACCATCCCTGCAGCCATAACCCCATCACAACAGTACTCTGCATTGCTGTATGTGAGATGGCTTAAGTGCTACCATAAGAAGCAGAGGTGCTGTATCTTTTTCCAAAATATGCATCTATTGGCACTATCCTTCTTCAAATTTTTATTGAAGTTTAACATATTTACAGAAGAGTACACAAATCATTGCTCAACGAATTTGCAAGTTGTAAATGCCTAAGTGTTGCTCTCACATCAGAGAATACACTATTAACACTCCCCCAGAAAACACCTGTATGCCCTCCCAGGAAGTACACAACTCCACCTCCCCAGCAGGACTACTAACCTGATTTCCCTTTGAAAAAACTCTATTTGAAAGGCAGAGAAAGACACACATACAGACCCCTCCCATTGTCTGGTTCAATCTCCAAAATGCCTGCCACAGCCAGAGCCAGGCCAGGCTTGAACCAGAAGCTTAGTCTGGGTGGCAGGGACCCAACCACTTGAACTGTCCCCTGCTGGCTCCCAGGGTGCACATTAATTGGAAGCTGGAAGGGAGCTGGGACTTGATCCCAGGCACCTGGGTTTGGGATGCAGACATCCTCCACGGTGTCTGAACCACTGCTCCAAATGCCCACCCTAACCTGGTTTCTAACACTGGAATGCCCTCAGTTTTGAAGCATAAAAAATACATATAGAGTCACACATACATTTTCATACGTTTTTCTGGCTTCTTAGGCACAACATTGCTCAAGAGGTTGAACCATGCTGTCATGTATAGTAGTTTTTTTCATTTTTATTGCTGCATGGTCTTCTTTAGAATGGTCCAGGAACTATTCTCCAAATATTGAAGGCCACTGGGGACCTTTCCGTTTGTGGGATGTCGAGGGCAGTGCTCTGCGAACATCTTCGTATGTGTGTTAGGGTGCTTAATGAGTGCATTTCTGTTTGGGGTGGACCTATTCCTGGATCACTGGGCCATGGGATCTGCATATTTTAACTTTAGTTTGTACCCAGAGGATTTTCCTGAGTGATTGTACCATTCCATTCCCATCACCAGCCGATGCGTGTTTCTATTTCTCTGTATCCTTGGCAAGACTTGGGATAGTCCATGTTTTACGTTTCAGCCTTCCTAGTGGGTGTGAAGTGATATCTTTCTGTGGTTTCAGCTTGGATTTCTGTGGTGACTAATGATGGACCTTTTCAGTATGCCTTTATTTTTGTCACTTGAATTTGTCTTTTATAGTGCCTATTTGAGTTTATTGATTTATTTTTCTAATGTATTACCTTTTTCTTAATGAGTCCAGGAGTCTTTCTACAAATTCTTAATACAAATACCTTGACCAGTCATGTGTATCTAAAAGTCATCTCAGTGGCTTGCCTTTCATTCTTTAGATGAATAGGAGATCTTACTTTTAATAGAATCTGATTTATCATCATCTTTCTTAGGGTTATTATTTTCTGTGACTCTAAAATTTTTGCCTACCCTGAGGTCATGATTCTGTTTCAATGTATGGAAACTCTACTCTTTTGCCTTCAGAAATTTTCAGTTTATTTGAAAGGAATGGGGGAAGAGGGAAGAAGTAGGGGAGGGGGAGGGGGAAGGAAGTGGGGGCGGGGAGGGAGAGAAAATGCATGCAAGTGAGTTTCTATCTGCTGATTAACTCCCTAAATGCCCACATAGCTGTGGTTGGGCCAGGTTGAGCATGGAACTCAGTCTGGGTCTCCCTTGTGGGTGACAGGAACCCAAGACCTTGAGTCATCACCTCTGCTTCCTGTTAACGTACACCACTGCCTCCCTTGGTGTACGTTAACAGGAAGCAGAGGGGCTGGATCTCTAAGCAGGTAATCTGATATGGGCTGTGGGCATCCCAGGGGACACCTGCCATGCCAAAGGCCCACCCCTGTTATCTTAGCTGTTATCTTGAGGTTAAAAATTCACCTGGAGTTGACTTTTGTCTACAGTGTGAACAAGACATTGGAGTTAATTTTGTTCTCCATGTGGATATCTAGTTAACCTAGGACTACTTCCTGAAAAGTCTGATTGCCCTGGAGTGTCACCTTTGTCAATCAGGTGATCATTCCTAAGTGTGTCTGTTTGCTTTCTAGTCTGTTCTGTTATTCTATTTGTCTATCCTAATACTGATACCATACTGGCTGAATCATTTGAGCTTTGTAATAAGTCTTCATATGCTATAGTATATGTTCTCCAGCCTTGGTCTTACTTAAAAATAGCTTGGGGAGCAGGCATTTGGCTTGGAGGTTAAGTAGCTGTACTTGGGTTTGATTCTGGGCTCCAACTTCCCCTGCTGGGGGGACGGGGCAATGGTGATGCTCAAGTAATTGGAAACTGGATACCATGTGGAGACCTGGATTGAGTTTTTAGCTTTCAGCCTGATATTTGGGGACTTAACCAGTGGAAAGGGTTGAGGAATCGGTCTCTGTCCTCATCTCTCTACTTATCTAACAACCAAATTATTATTTTATTTTATACTTGCATAACTGCATAAATTTTAAAATTATCTTTTGATGAAATTTTGGGATTGTGTTAAGTGACTATCCCAATCTAGGAATACATTAATGTCTTTACAATGTTGATTATTTTAATCAAATACTATGATATGTCCATCTCTTTTAGATATTTTGATTTTGTGTTTTTGTATCCTGTGTTGTAAAGGCACTGCATAGCTCTTAAAAGATGTATTCCTAGTGTTTAAAGTCATGTGTTCTATTATAAATATCTTTAAAAAACATCTTATTTTTTTAAATGACCAGCTTTTTTTTTTTTTTTTTTTTAAACAGGCAGAGTGGACAGTGAGAGAGACAGGATAGTCTTCCTTTGCCGTTGGTTCACCCTCCAATGGCTGCCACGGTTGGTGTGCTGCAGCCGGCGCATCGCCAGGAGCCAGGTGCTTATCCTGGTCTCCCATGCGGGTGCAGGGCCCAAGCACTTGGGCCATCCTCCACTGCACTCCTGGGCCACAGCAGAGGGCTGGCCTGGAAGGGGGGCAACCAGGACAGAATCCGGCGCCCCGACCGGAACTAGAACCCGGTGTGCCGGCGCCACAGGCAGAGGATTAGCCTGTTGAGCTGCGGCCCCGGCCCAAATGACCAGCTTTTTCTTTTTCTCTTCTCTTCTCTTTTCTTTCTTTCTTTCTTTTTAATCTAAGAGGCAGAGTTAGACACTAGGGAGAGGGGGATCTTTCATCTGTTCACTCCCCAAATGGCCACAGTGGCTGAGACTGGGGCAGGCTGAAGCCAGGAGCCAGGAGATTGTTTTGATCTTCCATGTGGGTATAGGGGCCCAAGCACTTTGGCCATCTGCTGCTGCTTTCCCAGGCCATTAGCAGGGAGCTGGATCAGAAGTGGAGCAGCCGGGACTCAAACTGGTACCCCATGGGATGCCAGTGCTGCAGGCAGAGGCTTAACATACTATGCCACAGTGCTGGCCCCTCGTTCTCTGATTAGTGGTATGTAAAACTCAACTGTATTTCTATCTATTGACCATGTAGACAATGACTTTGCTAAATTCTCATTCTATAGTTCTACATAGGTTATTATGGTTTTCCATGTACACAATTATATTGCCTCCCAAATAGATTATATTCTTTTTTCTTTGAATAGTGTTGATAGTGGGCGATCCTGTCTCATTTCTAATCTTAGTGGGAAAGCTTTCAAAATCTGAATATTGGATATCATGGTTGCTGTGTTTTTGCAAATACCCCTTTCACAGATTGAGTTCCACATTAAAAAATTTAAGGATATTTTCACGAATAGATGCTGAACTTGTTGAAGCACCATACAGAAACAGTTACACAGAACGTCAGGCTCGGCTCTGCACTTCACCTCTCTTGGCTCTGGGTGCCATGTGGCCTCATTGCCTTGGAGCTCCTAGTATATTCTATCCAGCCTTTGTGTTTGTTCTTAAGAGTGGGTCTGTGAAAAAGTAGAGCCTAACTGTAGGAAGTGGCACATTCTAATTGTACTGTTTTTGTCTTCATCTGCATGTATGAGTAAAACTGTAAAACAACCCCCAGGAACCTATTCAGTCCTTTCTTCTCTGACTTACATGGCTTTCGGTTGGCAAGCTTTCTGAATAGATCTTTGGCTTGTTAAGCTTTACTGTTGTAAGAACAGAAGAAGCCTACTGTCACCATTCAAGTATATGCATTATGGAGTCATAGAAGAGATTGACCCTTTATATACCTTTTTATATAATTACCTTTAAATTCTTAGTTTTAGGGTATGTGCATACTAATTTTATCTGTTCTTGAAAGAAAAAAGAACCAGTGAAATCCCAAGGAATAAAACTGACATTCTTTAATAATAATAAAAACCCTACAAGAGTGTTTTCTTCTTGGGTCCCCTGGGAACATGTCATCCTCTTCATCTCTTAGTCATTCCCTCCTTGTGTATAAAAATTGGCAAAGCTCCTCTGCCCCTCCTACTTCTTCCCTAGCAGTCATGCAGGCTTGCATGTGAAATAAGCAAATAACAAAATGTTTCTTCTGTGCCTTCTAAAATCAGTAGTATTAGAAACTGTACTCATAGAACCTCTACTTAAAAAAAAGTTCTCTCATGAGAGAGAAACATCTGACATCTCAAGACCAAAGTTCCAGGATTAACTCTGCTACCAGCCTGCTTGTTGATGATAGAATACTACTGGGCTTCCTCAGGGCTTAGTCATCTTCTGAAAAGTAAAGTGCTTGGGCTTTGTCAAGGCACAGGAATTTGTATTTTTAATTGGGGGGGAGATGGAGAGGGAACACACCCATCCACTGGTTCACTCCCCTAATGTCTTGCAGAGGCCGGGGCCAGGCAGAGAACCAAGCTGTGAGCCAGGAATTCAGTACAGATCTCCCCCGTATGTGTCAGAAGCCCAATTGCTTGAGACATCTCTTTCTCCCAGGCCTGCGTTAGCAAGAAGTTGGAGTCAGGAGCTAGAATTCTTCATGGAACCCAGGTGCTCTTACAGTGAGTCCTAAGTGATACCTTTACAAACAGGCCAAATAGCAAGCCAAGAAAACTTAGGTGAAAAAGGCTAAATATTTTGAGCTTAATGGGCCACATAGCCTTAGTTGCTACCATTCAACTCTACTGTTATAGTGTGAAAGCAGTAATTGAGAAGTGACTTATGGGGTCTTTATTTATAAAACTTTGTTAATGGATATAAACACAAATTTCATACAGTTTTCATCTGTGATAAAATATCCTTGTTTGGACTTTATTCACACACCTAAAAATGTGCAAACCATTGTTAGCGTGTCAACCACATGAGGGTACTCCACAAAGTTCGTAGGAAAATGGAACTACAAGATGTTTATGGCGCAAAAACTTTTTAAAATTGATGCCTAGTTTCTCGTAACATGCATTTCCCTGAACTCTTGGAAGACCCTGGTGTGCAGCAACGGGCAGCAGAACAGGTTTGTTCTGGGGTCATGGACTTTGTGCTAGAGGATTGTTGAGGACTGTGGCAGAGCTCCATAGTGACTACAATATGCTATTTTTAAAAGAATACTATTTTTTTCCTGTCTATGAACATAGTTTGCAAGGGTCTATTCCTTCCTTATAGGACAATTAGGAATCAAAAATACTTTCATTCCTTCTGACACTTGATCTTCCTTAGTGGGGAATGCTTCAAATTTCTGGCCTAGGTAATTTTCCTCTACCTGAAGAACTTGGCGCATTTCTTGGGTGGCAGGTCTGCTAATAATGCCTTCCTTAGTGTTTGCTTGTCTAAGTCTTTATTTTTCTTCTCATTTGAAGGATGGTTTCATTAGATGTTGGAAGAACACTGCCCTCCTAGAATCTCTCATGTTTCCTTCTCGTCTGGCTCGCGTGGCTTCTGCTGGTGTCCTCAGAAATTCCTCCCCCTCTTCTGCAGGCAAGGATCTGACGTCTCTGAAGATTTTCTCTTTGTTTTTTTTTGTTTTTTTTTTTTGTGCTGGAATATGTTAGGCTGAGGTGTCATTTTTCTTGTATTGATACTTAGGCTCTTTGGTGTTTTCTTATCTTCTTGGATCTATGGGTTTTTGCACATCACTAATTTTAGAGTCTTCAAAGTCAATTTTCCTCCAAACCTGTGCCCTGTATTTTTTCTTCTCCTGGAATTCTGGTTGCACTTAAGTTATACCTGTTAAATGTTCTACTGCTTGGGTCCCTTAAGTCTGTCTGTTCCCCCATTCCTTCCTCTCTCTCAAATGTTGGGTCTTCCCTCAGTGTTCAGCTTCCCAGTGGTCTCTGCTGACGAATTAGGAGAAAATATTCTTCATTTTTTTTACAATGTTTTTGATTTTTTTGCATTTTCCTTATGATCAAGTTTTTTTTTTTTTAAGTCTTTTTGAGAGGCAGACTTACACAGAGGGAGACAGACAGACAGACAGACACACACACACACACACACGTACACAGAGTGAGAAAGAGAGGGAAAAAGTGAACACATACATAAGCATTTCAGTCTGATGGTTCAGTCCCCAGATGGCCATGGTGGCTAGGGCTGGGCCAGGCTGAAGCCAAGAACTTAGAACTCAGTCCAGGTGTCTCATGTGGGTAGCAGGGGCCCAAAGACTTGGGCCATCTTCCGCTGACTTTGCAGGCACATCCACTGGGAGCTGGATGAGAAATAGAGCAGCCAAGACTCAAACTGGTGCCCATATGGGATGCCAGTATTGCAGGTGATGGCTTAACTAGTCACAACATGGCCTCTTGAAAGATTTTAAAAAGGAGTTTACATCTCTCAGCTTCGATTACCATTCACTTCTTCTGGTGGAAGCTATAACGTTTTAAGTCAGTTATTTTAAATTTCATGTCTGTTAATGACACATGATTCTAACAACTGTGTTGTATCTGAGTCTGATTCTGATGATTGCTTGTCTCTTTAGAGTGTTTTTTCTTGCCTTTAAGCACACCTTGTAATTTTTTGTTAAAAGCCAGACATGGTGTATGGGGAAACGGTGACTGAGGGATGTGGGAGCTGAGTGAGGTGTGTGAATTGAATTTTTTAAGTCTGGTTAGGGGTTGGGCTGTGTTTCACATTTGCTGTAGCTGTTGGTACCAGAAGCTCCAGAGCCCTAGTGTCCTTGTTTTGAATTTCCTCTCCTGACTTCCAGTTTCTCTGAATCCCACTCCTGTGGTAGTTCGTCTTGGAAGTCTTTGTACTGTAATCTGCTACACTGGTGCCTTGTTGGGTGGTGGTGGACAGGAATGTTCTGTCACCATCTAATAACCAAATAGTAGGAACTTGACTTCAGTAAATGCAGCAATCCTTGGCGCTGTAAGAGGAGGAGGATGCCAGCCAGGTGGCTTAGATGAGGGCGTCTGAAGCTACGTGACGTGCCTCCTGTTGGCTTTTGTTCCTTCAGTGAATGTCGAGTCCCTCTGCTGAGTCTAGATGCTACGCTGGAGTGTGAAGACGGTACAAGAGGTGGCCAATGCAGACAGGGGCAAGCAGACTTGATAGGAAAACATTGTAGGTTGGGAGGGTAGTGTTGACCATGTCCATCTGAAGTTGGTGATCCTGAATGGGAAATGCAGTCCGATTTCCCCTCTGCCCATAAGTGTCCATTTGCTTGCATGTGAGTTTGGCATTGATTGGTGTTGGTCCAGTGGAATTGATGTTTTTGCCAACATGCTGTAACCCAGAAGTGGGGAGATAAGGGAACATAGATTTGCAAGGGAATGGTGATTTTTGAAAACAATTGATTTATTTGAATGGTAGAATTGTGGAGAGAGGGAGAGACAGATCTTGAATCCACTGGTTCACTCCCCAAAGGGCTGCAATGGTCAGGGATAGGCCAAGCTGAAGCTGGAGCCAGAAGCTTCTTCTGGGTCTTCCGTGTGGGTGCAGGGGCCCAAAGACTTGGGCCATCTTCCATTGCTTTCCCAGGTACATTAGCACAGAGCTGGATTGGAAGTGGAGCATCTAGAACTCAAACTGGCACCCATCTGGGATGCAAGCATCACAAGCTGTGATTTTACCCACTATGCCACAACGCTGGCCCCTGGGAATGGTGATTTTAACCATGGGACCACTGAGACGAGTGGGGCAGGCTGAGGAGTCGTCATGGATAGTAAGGAAGCTGAGGATTCCATGGTTGGATGTCAGAATGAGTTTTTTTTTTTTTTTTTTTTTTTTTTTTTTTTTTTTTTACAGGCAGAGTGGACAGTGAGAGAGAGAGACAGAGAGAAAGGTCTTCCTTTTGCCGTTGGTTCACCCTCCAATGGCCGCCGCGGCCTGCGTGCTGCGGCCGGTGCACCACGCTGATCCAATGGCAGGAGCCAGGAGCCAGGTGCTTTTCCTGGTCTCCCATGGGGTGCAGGGCCCAAGCACCTGGGCCATCCTCCACTGCACTCCCTGGCCACAGCAGAGAGCTGGCCTGGAAGAGGGGCAACTGGGACAGAATCCGGCGCCCCAACCGGGACTAGAACCCGGTGTGCCGGCGCCGCTAGGCGGAGGATTAGCCTAGTGAGCCGCGGCGCCGGCCCAGAATGAGTTTGAAGACTGCATTGAATGTAGAGTGAGCTGGAAGGAAAGAAGCCAGACAGAGTGGGGCATGTTTGTGTTGGGATTTGAGGTGGTGCAGTCACTGAACATGAAGTTCAGGAGGAAGCCACGAGAGACAGATGTGGCTGAAGATGAGAAAAAGGTTCAGGTGAGGAAATAGAACTGAGAACTCAGCCTTTGTGGTCCATCTTTGATGTTAGTCATTGAGACAGCTGAAGGAGTTAGTGATGGAGAATAAAACTTCTGACAGATAGAAACTGCAGGCTTCAGGATATGAAAAGGCAGACACAGGAGGGAAGTGGGAAACAGCAGTGCAGATGGGTGGGTGGTGACATTGCCAGGTGACCTGAGTGTCGCCAGACCAGGGATTTGTGTAGGAGGAAAGGAAAGGAATCCTTTGGAGTACCAGTGAGGAAGCCTGCGTTGCTTTCTGCTTTGAGATACAGTAGTGGAGACCTTTGGGCTGCAGGGGAGGGGATGTCCTCGGGGGAAGGCGCATTTCCATCAAGGTCATAGAAGGTCAAAGTTTGGGGAGGTTGAGGGACATGGAGGAGCGATATATAGAAGAAGAGTTTGGAGGGCAGCAAGAGTGTGTTGGGGCTTGGCAAGGTAGAGAGTATCTGGAGCAGTGTGAGGTTGAGAACCCTGGCAACCCAGTGTGCCTGGGTGGACCTGGACCTGGACCTGGTGCGGTAACAAGGCTGTGCCACATGCCTTCACAGGTCTTGTTAGGTGGCCAACTTCTACCTCTCGTTCCTAGCTTAATTTTTTGGACTTTGGTTTAACATAGAGACTGCAGGCTGTTTTTCATTATAAGCAGCTTTAGTAGACTAATTTGTTTAGGCTGTCAGGCAGCTGTGGTAACTTAAAAAGGATTGTATTTATGTCTTAGAGCAGGATTGGTATGGAGAAGTCAAGTTGACTGATAAACTTGGCAGTAAAATGAAGGAAAAACTGATTAGCTGAGGGCTGTTATGTACCAGGCTTTGTACTAAACACTTTGTGTAGATGATGAGTTCATTGGAGATTAAGACTGGCATGTTGGAAAGACTGGGCATTGGAGCCCATCCTGGGTTTGAATTTGGAGTTCTTTGGCTGACCGGCCATGTTACTTTGGACACATTCCCTATGTTCTCCAACCTCAATGTTCTCTGTAGAGCTGGAATAATAATACTCCGTATTGCAGTTGATCTGAAGAGCTGCCCAGATGCTGGTCATGAGCAGCCAAGGCTAAGAATTATTGGTACAGCGTCATTCACATTTGTTCCATTTTATAGATGAGCAAAGTGAAGCTCTGGAGAAGACCAAGAGGTGTCACCAGGAGGAACAGCCAGTTCCTTGACCGCAGGACCTGTGACTTACTACACTGAGTTTGTGCCTTAGTACAAGGGAAGCAAGAGGAGCCTCAGCTCAGTATGTCTGCCTGGGGTGGGGGGAGGGGATCAGGTGAAGGGAAGTCAGGCTCTGGAATCCAGGTCAATGGTTTCCAAACCTGGCTGAACTTCCAAATCACCTAGGGAGCGTTTAGGCGGCAACTCTCCAGGGACCACCGGAGGTCTCCTGGATCAGAATTTCAAGAGCATGGGAACCAGGAGTATGTATATTTAGCATTTCCCCCAGGATATATCAGAGGTTTCTATTCTGGTTCAGGTCCTTGGGCCAGCTTTCAGGAACCACTGAATTCTAACTGAAGTCCTGAAATGATCAGGTGACGATGACCCAGTAAAATATAGGGTGCCTGGCATTGCCAGGAGAAGTGGCCTGTGAGCGGCCACTGCTTTGAGAACTCTTGGTGCATTCCCCAGAACAGACACTCCATCTGTCATTAAGCATTTGAACTTGGGTATGCAGGAAATGTGGCATTGGCAGCCTCCGCCATGACAGAAAGACTTACTTTTCTTGAGCCGCTGCTCTTCCATCTTTCCCCTGGAGGTTCCTGCCCACTCAGTCAGATTAGAGCTATATAAACAAGCTTGTTCTACTGAGCTTGCACACATCTTGTAAATTTTTTTTATGAAGTGCTTGACATTGCTGATGTCAGAAAAACAATCCATTGGGTTTTAATGGGCTTAAGCAAACAATGTGAAATTGATATAGTATGGGGGAGAAGAAAAAACATCAACAGAAATTAATTGGCAGCACAAATATTCGGGCTATATCAGAGTCAGGGTTTGTCCCTCTCTGACATGCCATTACCCTGATTAGAGTTTGGAGGGATGGGCATTGAGGGTGGCAGGCGTGATGGTGTAGACTTGGTCAGCACAAGGGTATTGTAGTGGCTCTCCTCCAGGCTCTGCATCGGGATCACCTGAAGATCCCCTGGCGTGGTTGTGAAATGGTGACCTCTGAGATGCTTGTCCACTGACTCTGATGCTGACAGCCTGGGGACTACACTTGGCCAAATGCTGACCCAGAGCAAGACTGCCAGCTTCTGCTTTTGTCCTGTGCTAGGGCATTTGCATAGCTCACACTAGTCCCTCATCAACAGCAACCATGCACAGCAGAGGTCCGTCACCTTCCAGTGAAATACTGGGAGCTTGAGGGAGGGGAGTTAGTTGCCCAGTAGCGTCAATGAGGCCGGAGTTGAGATGTGATTTCTGGTCTGAAATGCAAACCTTCCTTTCCCATATCCTTTCCCAGCTCTTCTCCGCACTGTCTTGCTGGGTGCTGGGTTCTGCCTGATGCAGAGGGGCTGGTATTATAAAGAAGACAGCAGGCACTTGTTGGAGCTGCGAGTTATGGTGGACGTTTGGAGTAAATTGCAGGCACAGTCCTGGCTTTGAAGAGATGGGCTGGTCAGTTTGTATCACAGATGCTGAGCTGTTTGTAGACAGGGCCTCCCCTCCTCCCCTCACGATGATTTGTCCCCCTCCCCACGTGCTGCTCCTGACCGTAGTGGCTTCTGAGTGGCAGAGGGGGACATGGCCCAGATCAGGAAACATGTTAATACAGAACCTGACCATTGGGCAGCTTTAGTGGCTATCCAGGTGAATGTCCCAAAAGAAGTATATTGCATCTTGGTGGAATCTCACCAGCTGCCTCGTTCTCGGAGTACCTACTGCCAGACCCTGTTCTAGGTGTCAGGGATATCGGGCTGAAAATTCCCAGTCCCCTGCTTGTGCAGCACTGTCCTCCTGCGAGAGAAAACCCATGATAGACGAGGAAACAAAGTCCAGTGAGTCCAGATAGGGGCAAATCCCTCATGTCTCTGCACTTGACCACTTCCTGCTCCATCTCTTTGAGATCAGAGTGTCTTCCTGGAATTTTTTTTTCTTCCAAGTGTTAAGCATTAGGCCAAATCATTTCTTTGTTTACAAACTCACTTTCATTTTATTTGAATGGCAGAGGGACAGACTGAGAGCTTCCATCTCGTGGTTCACTCCACAAATGCCTGCAGTAGCCTGGGCTGACCCAGGCTGAAGCCAGGAGCTGGAAAGTCCATCCAGGTCTCTCACATGGGTAACAGGGGCCCATCACCTGCTGCCTCTCACAGTGTGCATTAGCAGGAAGCCGGATCAAAAGCAGAAGAGCTGGGGCTTGAACCAGGCATCCCAAGTGGCGATTAAAGCTGTGGCGCCAGTCATCTGCTGTTTAACTTACTTAGGCTTCAGATGTCCATGCCTGTGTGTATTGTCACCCAGGCTGGAATGGCAAACTCTGCCCCCCTCAAACTCATTGATCCTGCTATACCCATGCTAGTGGTTCCTGCCTCTTGCTCTGAGCCGTTGGAATTGAGCACCACACATTATATTGCCCTATTGGAGAATTTTTCTGTTAACACTAATGGGCTCTGAAAGTCTCAAGGCAACCATTTCATCACTATTGATTCCCAGGGCCCAGCATGGAATCTTGGGAAAGTAGAAGGTGAGTGAGTCTATCTGGAACCTAGTGGTGAGTGGTGATATTACAGGAATTGCTTCCTGGAAAGGAGATGACCTGGGATGTAGGCACTGATTATGGGAGAGAGGGGGCATGGGGCCTTCTGGTGGGCATCTTTGAAGGAAAGTTGGGAGACCAAAGTCCTCAGATGCCTGATTCTACCCCTAATAGCCAACTGAGATCCAGAGACGTCTCGGCTTGACTTGCTTCTGACAGTGGTGAGGGCAATCCAGGCCTCGCAGTTCAAAGGGCTTCTGCTATGCCAGCCCTGAGGTTGGCGACAAGAGAAGGGAAAACAGGCACAGTGAAGTGGCACATCCCAGACCACACAGCTGGTAGCCACAGTGCCAGGATTCAGGCGTGGATCTGTCCGATGCCGGTGACCAGCTGGTAACCAGGAAGCTTCCTCGTGGCGATGATGAAATGCATGGTCTGAACACATTTTTAGTTTTCCTCTTTGGTTTGCCGTGAGTCATCCTAGGAAGATAATGTTATTCACTTGCTCTCTGTTGAAATGCGGTTCTGTAGTTTGAGGAAAAACATTCACATTCTTCAAATATTAGAATTCCCTGCATTATTAACTATGCCTACGTACACACCATATGTAAAAATGAAGTTTATTCTACCACTAGATTTTAAAAAAATCTTATTCATTTCTACTGTACTTTATTTAAAAGAAATATCTTGCACCTTATTGTAATGAAAATCTAGTATTTTGATTTCCTGAACCCTAGCTTTACAGTCAGTGCATGTAATTATAAGGTCCTTAACAACGTAGGTTTTGTCTGTAGTTCCAACATTTGTTGGCATAGTAGGTTGCTATATTGCTGTTCTAGAAATGCTTCTTTCTAGATACAGGAGAGTGAAGTGGCTTGTCTGAGTTTCAGAAGAGTTGCTAGGGGCAGGTGTCTACCGTGCTGGCTAGGGTGTCTCCAGCACATATTAGAGGGCCTGGGTTCAACGCCCAGCTTTACCTCCGACTCCTGTTTCCTGTCGGTGCAGACTCTGGGAAGCAGGAGTCATGGTCAAATGATTGGCTTTGTGCTACTCCCATGGGAAAACCTGGATTGAGTTTCTGGGTCCTGATGCAGCCCCAGCTGGAGGTAGTTGTAGGTATTTGGGGGGAGTGATCAAGTGGATAGAATAGCACTCTGCTCTCTACCTTTCTCTCTGCTTCTCAAATAAATAGAAATTAAAAGTAATGCAAGGTGGTACAAGAGCCAAGCATAACTTTTTTCCCTGAGTGCAAGACTAAAATTCCCAACACAGAGACTTAGCCTCATTTGCTCTGCAGCTGAGAGTTCAGACCCTGGAAGATCAGTGTGTTTGAACATGTAGAATTGCTGCTGTTAGTGGAAGAGGGTGTCCAGGGAAAGACAAAGGGAGGGCTGACACATTTGTTTCTAGGTCATTTCCAACCTTGCTGTTATAACACAGTTTCCTCATTAGAAGAGAATATGCTCATTAAAGTGAAAGTGTTCATTTTAAACTAAAGCATGGAAACCCAAAATAGCTCTGTTACATTATTACACAGATGATATGTATTACATAGATAAATGAGCGTGCACAAATGGATTCAGTTTTTATTTTTCATGCTCTGTTATATTCTGCATGAAGGCAAAGAGTAGGCAGATAAGTATTTGTTTAAAAATGAAACAGTGTGATGTCCATTTAACTTGAAAAGCTTCTGATGAGAATAATTGTCTTCATAGTACTATATTCATAGAAATGTTGGCATTACAGTTGGCACAGAATAGAAGGAAGCTCGCTTTATGCGATCTAATTTAAAAGTACATTCTAATTCATTAATGATAAAGCAGGCAACAATATTCCAATAGGGTATTTTGAGCAATTAAATTATTAGTACAAATGACAAATTTCTCTCCTACCTTCTATCCAATTTGTTCTTATGAAATGACCTTTGGTATCAACTTACTCTATAATAAAATGTTTCCTGAGTTTTGTTTTAAATCAAAAATGCCTCCCCCCTTGGGTGGAGTCTGGCATTTATAAAAGTTTGGCAAATAACCCATGCATTTTGGGCAAATACCCCAGATTAGTGTTAACATTTGTATAGGATTTTATACTTGCACACTCAGCCCATTTGACCCTTTCCTGTGAGGCATTCCAGGGAATTACCGTTCTGCCAAGAGCAGTGTAGAAGAATGTGCCCCAGCATGGTTCTTAGCATACAGCAGGTGCTCATATGTTCACACTGAAGGGAGATTAAGAAAGGGAGTTGACAGGTTATGTAACTCAAGGCCATGTAGTAAACACAGCGTCACACCAAGAATTGAATTTAATTATCAAAAGTTCCATATGCTTGTTGCTATCTCTCTGTTCCGTTTTCAGGCTTTTGAAAAGGTCATGTTAACTACAGGTATCTTAATGTAGATGAATTTCACATAATGTAAAAATTAACTTCTTAAAGTATATAATCCAGTGACAATTTAATACATTCAGAGCAATCTGCAGCCATTACCTCTATTTAGTTTGAAAATATTTTCATCGTCCCTGACGGAGACGCTGTAGTCACCCTGATCCATCCTCTCCCAAGCTGCAAGCAGCCACCAGTCTGTTTCCTGTCTCGGCACTTGCCTATTCTGAATATTTTATACAAAGGCACCTGTAACCTGTGACGTTCTGTCTGGCTGCTTTCACTTGCTGTTATGTTTCCAAGGTTCATCCACATTGTAGCATGGATCAGTACTTGAGTCCTTTTTAAGGCTGATTAATATTCTTTACAGAGATACACATTTGGTTTATCCATTCATCCACTGATGGATACTTGGGTTGTTGCTACCTTTTGGCTCTCGAACAGTGCTGCTGAGAACATTTGTGTGCAAATATTTGAATATTTGTTTTTAGTTCTTTGGGTATATATGTAGATGTAGGATTGCTAGGTCATACAGTAATTCTGTTTAATTTTTGAGGAGTCACTGCAATGTTTGCTACAAGGACAGCCCCATTTTATGTCTCTTATGGCAATGTATGAAGGTTCTGATTTCCCCCACATACTTGCCAAGAATTTTTTGGGCTTTATTAAAATTATGGGGTTAGACATCTGTACTGCAAAATTTCAAAACTCCAAATGCTCCAAATTCTGAAACTTTGAGTGTTTATATATCACATGTTGAAAACTGTATACTCTGATACTGTTTCCTGAACAATATTAAAAGTATAAGGTTACCTTTATCTTAGCTGTATAACATCTATATGAAGCATAAGTGAGTTTTGTGTTTAGATGTGGGTTCAAGACTAGTGTCTGCTAATACTAACTGACAGAATAAAAAAGGGAGAGAATGATCCAGCAGGATACACAGCAGACTCATAGAATGGCAGGTGTCCTAAACAGCACTCTGGCCTCAGAATCAGCCCTTAAGGAATTTGGATCTGGCTGAAGAGCCCATGAGAGTATTTTAGGCATGGAAAGCCAAGACACTCTGGGGGAGGGGGAAGGACCTAAATGACCTCTGTGAGTGAGATCCCAGTGGAAAGAACGGGGCCATCAAAGGAGGAGAGGTACCTTTGTCTGAAGGGAGGAGAGAACTTCCACTTTGACTATGACCTCATCTGAATAAGATCAAAGTCGGCGAACCCAAAAGGCTTCCATAACCTTGGCAACCCATGACTAGAGCCTAGGGAGATTACTGACGCCATAAACAAGAGTGTCAAATTGTTAAGTCAACAATAGGAGTCACTGTGTACTTACTCCTCATGTAGGATCTCTGTCCTTAATGAGTTGTCCAATGTGAATTAAAGCTACAACTAGTACTGAAACAGTATTTTATACTTTGTTCTGTGTGGGTGCAAACTGATAATCTTTACTTAATATATACTAAATTGATCTTCTGTATATAAAGATAATTGAAAATGAATCTTGATGTGAATGGAATGGGAGAGGGAGCAGGAGGTGGGAGGGGTGCGAGTGGGAGGGAAGTTATGGGGAGGGAAGCCATTGTAATCCATTAACTGTACTTTGGAAATTTATATTTACTAAATAAAAGTTAAAAAAAAAAAGATGTGGGTTCTCGTGCCCAAGGTCCCTAATTTTGGATGTGAAAATATTCAAAAATTTGAAAAAAATACAAAATCTAAAACCCTTCTGGGTCCAAGCCTTTGGGACAATGGCTACTCAACTTGTATAATGATCTTAATGGTCTTTATTTATGTTTCCCTACTAAAATGTTCGTATTTTAAGGCATAGAATGAATCAGAAAATGAACTTTAAGACAAAAATCAGCATCTCAGTGTCCATATGATTGGCTTCATCTTTGTCCAGGAGGCATGTGGGGCTGGTGCTATGGCACAGCAGGTTAAGCTACCACCCGCAGTGCCAGCATGCATGTGGGCACTAGTTTGAGTCTCAGCTGTTTGGCTTCTGATTCAGTTCCCTGCTAATGTGCCTGGGAAAGCAGCAGAAGATGGCCCAAATACTTCGGTTCTTGCACCCACATGGGAGATGTGGAAAAAGCTCCTGGCTTTAGCTCTGACTTTCAAATAAAATAAATAAACCTTAAAAAAAAAGATTGGCTTATTCACTCCTAGGGTACCTGGATCTGTGCTGAAAATAAAAAAAATGTTGCTTTGGAATTGGGGCAATGTATAGGAATAGCTTTAGTTAATACCTCTAAATGAGGAAAAACAAGAAAATGTCATGTTTTGTTTTCAAGGTAATTGGTGAAAGATACTTAGTTCTTGGTATCTCAAGGATTTCTTGATACAACTCCTTCACAACTCAACTGATCTATCCATTTATTTTGCAGGGTGAGTGAAGACGCTCAGGATGGCTCAGGGATCTGGGGATCAAAGAGCCGTGGGAATTGCTGACCCAGAGGAGAGTTCTCCAAACATGATAGTCTACTGCAAAGTAAGACCTCTGGTTCAAGCCTGTGCTTGTTGCTGTGTGTGGATCTTTGTTCCGGGCAGGGTTCACTGATGGATGAAACAAGACTAATGCTTTCTGCCTGAACTGTCTTCTCGATAAATGAATATTTTCTTTTTATATCCTCTATCTAGTTCTAAAATTCAAAGAAGATAGGTTTTATCATATGTGAACATTTGATGTGGAGTCCTTGACAAATATACCACTTGGTTTTCTTTAAACCCAAAGGCTGTCCAAGCAATGCAATTGGAGATGTAATCTCCTTCAGTGTGAAGCTCTTCACGTAAAATTTGTTAATAGAAAGTTCTTGAAACTCAGTTGGTGTAAGATCTCGGTGGATGCTGTAGGTCGTAGGTGCTTGGGGTTGGCAGGAGATGTACGATGTATACAGATAACTGTAAGGGTCTAAATGTTAATTTCCAAGACAGACGCAAGTCTTGTGCTGTGTAATCGGAGAAGGCTGGTCCTCTCAGCCTCAGAAGTCAGGCTGGGCTCGTGGAAGAGCTGTGTTTGGGCTCAGTTTTAAAGGATGTGTACATTGTTCTGTGTGCAAAACAGAGAGGGAAGGGCGTTGCAGAAGATGAGGTGGCTTCGGTGTAGAGCTGGGGCAGTAGATAGCAACCAGAATGGGTTAATTTAAGCACAGTATGAAATTGCCAAGGAGTTAATCTGAGATTTTTGTGAAGAAAGGCTGGATGGAGTTAGACTTGATGGTGTTGAATGATAGGCAATTTAATCATGAAAAATGTGTGGGCCAGGAATTCTAATATCGGCACCTCTTGGGGATCCTGAGTCTTGTCCTATGTGCCATATGGATTGTTACCAAGGTGGAGGGGAGGCTCTCCGGAAGGTGTTTCTGTGCCAGTGAGAAAGGTGAAGAAGACAGGAGGCTAGCTGGGAAATGTCTTCAGAATTGAATGGGACCAACAGAGGGAAGAGTTAAAGAATTACAAATGCCTTGGAAACTGAGTGATGATGGACTCAGGAGGCAAGTAGAGGATGAGAGATGACCAGGCTTTTTTTTTTTTAATCTTGGGTAATAGACATTGGTGCTATTAATTCAAATTAGGGGCATTTGGAAGAATATATTTTAAAGGAAGGAAATACATCAGATAAGTTTAGTTTTGCCCAGGTTGAGTTTGAAGAAATAATTGCTTACTATCTGCCCTCTCATGGCTTGCAAGCTTGTGACAATATAACATATCTATTACGTATTGATAAAGAAATGAGCTAATGCTCAGTCCTTTTGGTAAATATTGGAGTTCTCTGCTTGTTTCTGTGCATTCCAGAGACTCTGTGTTAATCCTGTATGATCAATGTGGTAGATTTTTATTTGCCCAGTGAAAACAGAGCTCCCAAATTACTCTTTCCTCAAGTGTAATATTCAGCAATTTCTTCCTTTGCAAGACAATGCTTGGGTAGCCTATCTCTGAGATGCTAATAAACCTGTAGTAAAATAGATGAATGGGACTAAGTGATGAGTGAAACATAGCAGATAATGGAAAGATTTTTTTCTCATACTTTCTCAATCTGCCGCCAGCTGGCAGAACTGTGCCAGGCTGGTAGGAACGTGGGTTAAAACAATTAATGTTAGCTTAAGTTAGTTACTTAACTTACGGTAGCCTTCATTTTTTCATTGAGATCAATCAATCTATTTTCTAAAGGCAGGCAGAAGATAATAGTAAAGATGCATTTAGATAAAGTGATTGAAATGTCTTAAATACTACATTTCCCATCATGTGATCCATGATGAACATTTGTCTTTTTATCTTTAACTTGGGACAGTGATACTTGGAGAGGAAACAAATTATAAAATGTATACATGTTGGTGCTATTAGTTGGCTGCAGTAAATTGATACAGTGAGCTGCTTTCTTAAGACAGGACAATACCAACAATTTTATGTTGGAGGATTACAAATCTGTGGGTTATTAAAGGTTAATGGGCAACCTAAAGCTCATGCAATCTGAACACTTTTCTACTAGAATCTTTGGTGCTGGGTTGGAAGGGTAAAATTCCCTACAGATTGGTGAGAACTTGATTTCGACATTTTGAGTTATAGCAAGGGCCCTCTTTTTATTTGATACAGGAAACAAACAAAAGCCTTACATACCAGTTTCTGTAGTGCTTTAGAGAAATGACCAATAGTAATGGAAATAGATCTTGCTTTCTTGTGACAAATTTGTATTTGGGGTATACATTTATATTTGCTGTTTGCTTTAAATAACATAGAATATGTTCAGTCTATTAGAATGAAGGCACACTTACTGCACAGTGTCAGCTCAAGTTTTGGTTTTCATTTTGAATGTAGTTAACTTGTCTTAAACCATGATTATACTTGAACCATGGGATGTTCACATAGTTTTTCTACTCTGGGTGCTGTAGGCTGGCCTTGGACTAATGATGAGAAAACCAAGAACTTACATACTGTTGACATGAAACTCAAGACATCAGTAAAGATCGACTTTTGAAACCAAGGTCAATTCAAAGCATTTCCTAAGGAAGTCCTTGGGTGTCATCACTTATTCAAGTTTGTAGCCATGAAGCCAAACCTTTTCTTAGACACAACTCAACTAAAACTTATATTTTAAAAAATAAGCTTTCATCTTTGTTTGTCTTGTCAGAAGTATTCCCTGTGAAATTTTTGTTTGGACTGTGTTGTGTTGATTCAGATGCTAACCTTTAGAAGTGAACTCTGGAGACATGGAGCAGTTGGGTACACTTCTGATTCTCTCCACAGCATTGTTATGACACCCGTTTAAGTTGACAAAATTGTACAGATTTGTGGAGTGCAATGTGATGTTTAGGAAGAACATGTGTACACTGTGTAACAATCAAATAAGAACGATTAGTATAACCTTCATCCCAAACAGTTATCTTTTCTTGATGGTAAACATTCAAAATTTTCTAGCTATTTTGAATTTACAATACATGGTTAACTATCATTGTTGTGACTTTTTAAATGCCATTTAGGATGGCGACTTTGTGGCATATGAGTAGGAATGGGTGGGTTTCTCAAGCCTATGCTTTGTAGAATATTCATTTTATTTTCATAATAACTCTGTGGAGTTATGCTTTCCTAAGGCATGATTTATTTATTGACTTGAGCAGACTTTCTCAATTAGTTTATCCTTCCTACTCACATTTTTTTTTCTTTTTTTTTTTAAGATTTATTTATTTTTTTGAAAGAGTTACACAGAGAGAGAAGGAGAGGCAGAGAGAGAAAAAGAAAGAGAGGGGGGGTCTTCTATCCTCTGGATCACTCCCCAATTGTCCACAAGGGCCATAGCTGCACCCATCTGAAGCCAGGAGCCAAGAGCCCCCTCTGAGTCTTCCACGTGGGTGCAAGGGCTCAAGGACCTGGGCCATCTTCCACTGC
This sequence comes from Oryctolagus cuniculus, assembly GCF_051225735.1. NCBI lineage: Eukaryota > Metazoa > Chordata > Mammalia > Lagomorpha > Leporidae > Oryctolagus > Oryctolagus cuniculus. Next base: position 22,620,209 of record NC_142886.1, read on the forward strand.
TAACCCAGGCCATAGCAGAGAGCTGGATCGGAAGTGGAGCAGCCTACTCACATTTTGAATTGGAGGCATGTATGAAAAATGTATTGGTTGCATTAAAGATTTTTTAAAAGAAAACCTTGACTGTTCATTAAGACACTCAGGCTTATTCACTTCTTAGATTTCAGGGTCCCAAGGATCCTGGCTCATTGAGTTGCCCAATGCAGGGATGATATTTAGGATCAAGCTGAACTCAAAATTGTTTTGGGGTACATTAAACTAGTCCTCTGAGGACCCTCTGACCCAAGATACTTTAATTTAATAGGTTTTGACTGGATCCTCAGAGTCAGAGTTTTAAGAGAATCTCAGGAGAATTTGATGCTACACTAAATTTGCAAAGCACTTTTTTTTTTATGCTTTTGGCATTATCCCAGCATAACATGTGTCACAAAGTAATGGGGAAGTTGGTGTTTTTGAATTGAGTTTTCGATTTCATAATTATTTGTAGATTTCTCAAGCTGTGGAAAAGTCAAGTGTTAGGATTAAGGGATTTTAATAATTCAGATCTTCTAGGAAACCTTATTTTGTAGATGGAAAAACTAGTAGTCTGTAGAATGAGTAACTTGTCTCAGGTTACTTAGGAATTGCCCAGGAAAGCCATGATTCTGTCAAGGGAACCACCGCCCTATCAGTGTCCTTTCTGGTGTCCAATGGGGTCACCATGTCGGGAAGCACAAAGCACTAGCACCACTGTGTTGGAACTCCACACCTGCTGGTTCAGTTAACTGAAAGAAAAGATCATGAGTCAGACCTTTGGGCTTTCATGCTCATTCTCAGAGACTTGTCTTCTCATAGCCACCGTGCTGTCTCATTCTACTTGTTGGTACTATTGTACCTGGGGTAAAGATTTTTCACAATTTTTTTTTTGACGGGCAGAGTGGACAGTGAGAGACAGACAAAGGCCCTCCTTTACTGTTGGTTCACCCTCCAGTGGCCACTGCAGCTGGTGCACTGCAGCCAGCACACCATGCTGATCCGAAGGCAGGAGCCAGGTGCTTCTCCTGGTCCCCCATGTGGATGCAGGGCCCAAGCACTTGGGCCATCCTCCACTGTACTCCCGGGCCACAGCAGAGAGCTGGACTGGAAGACGAGCAACCGGGACAGAATCTGGCGCCCCAACCGGGACTAGAACTCGGTGTGCTGGTGCCGCAGGCGGAAGACTAGCCCAGTGAGCTGCGGTGCCGGCCCACAATGTTTATTATAACCAGGAATTCTTTTGTGTTAAGAGTAGATTGCTTTCCAAATTTGTTTGGTTTTCTGAGTACTGTTAACAATGTCTCTTGGCAAATCTCTTACCAGACTGGTGTTGGGTTTTCTAGAATTCTGGGCTCTCAGCTAGAAGGAGGACCACAGTAGAGGTGGCTTCCCTTGACCCTGGTTGGGTCAGGAGGCAGCGTAGTATGACAAAGATGACAAATGGGGAGCTAGGGAGTTGGTCCCAGTTGTGGTTCTCGGGATGGCAGACATCATCTTGATGACTCTTTGTTGTTTTGTCCTTCTGCCCCTTTTCTTCCCCATCATGAAATACTTCCAACACAGGCAATATAGTCATTGTTAGAGTAGTAAGAAAGAAGAAAATGAACTCCGTACACCCACCATTGGGCTACTAAATACAAGTGTTACTTTGACTTCATTTGCCCTGCTGTAAAATGAGGGAACTGGTCCAAATCATGTGCAAATACCTTTCTGCCATGACTTCAAAGTTTGATTCTATCACTTTTGGAGCTTTCAGAAGTTGGTATGCTTACCTGACATGAAAACAGTGTTGTGAGACAATACATGTGTTTAAAGGTCTTTTGAACTTGTCTGGAAATATTTTAGGCAGTTGAAGATAACCTAATTGGACTGAGATTAAACTCAAGTTAGGCATCAGAACAAAATTTTTAATTGTAAGGATTGAACAGTGAATGGTTCAACAGTGAATGTTAGATAAAGTATCTTCTCAATGGTGACCTGTTTCATTGGCTTACTAACAGCATTGAAGACATTGGTACAATATTTTGGAGTACTGGTTGTATAAGTATGCTTTAACAGAAGTAGGGACAATAAGTAGCAACACTGTATACAAAGCTAATTCTATGTAGTGTCCTGGATAAGTTAGGAGCTTTGCAGCAATAAGAAACAATGTTACAAATCAAAGGAATAATTGCCTTCTCATTGGTGGCTTCCTTTACACATCAGTTTCTAGTTTTTGCCACTTGGTCTGCTGGGATTTGAGTCCAGCCTTTTGTTTTGTTTTGTTTTGTTTTTCTGTGAGACCCCAAGGTCATTTTCCCCAGTGATCTAGGACCCCTGAAGTCCTGGGCAAAAGTTGGTTTAGGCATACTTCCAGATAGTAAACAGAGTGGTATTTTAGTTAACATAGGCAGCAGTATGCAGCAAAAGGGGGTGGGGAATGGCCTGGAAGAGCCAAAGCTTTGGAGGAAGCTAGGAATAGGATTTTGTTTTGGCCCTGTCATTTTCCCAAAGATATTTTATAATATATGCTCTGAACTTCCTGTGATCTTTTACTGTGAGGTTTTCTTCCTTTTACCTTCTTTCATATTGATGACCGTGTTTTTGTGTTTCTGTGTGTAACACATCTTTGAGCATCTTTTGCAGGGCTGGATGAGTGGCAACAAATTCTTTCGATTTGTTTGCTATGAAAGGTCTTTATTTCATCTTCATTCACAAATGAGAGCTTTGCAGGATATAATATTCTGGGCTGGCAGTTTTTCTCTCTTAGTACCTGGGCTATATCGTTTTGGAATTTGCAGAAAGCAGTGGTGGAAGCTAACAGAACGGACAGTCTGGGAAGCTGCACGTTTTGGCGACAAAGGCATGATGAAGCTGAGAGACTCAGCAAAAACGTATTGAGTGTCACTTGTGTGGCAGACACTTTAAATGCTAGGATTGTTAGGATAGGCCCTTATGTAAGTGGGGAGAGATGGGTACCTGGATATCTACAGTCCTGCTGGAGACTAGTTGAGTCTGGGAGGAGGTAAAGGAGTAGTTTAGGCCAAGAAATTGTTAGTTAATGATGGCAGGGAAGATAGCCAGAGGATTTGGCATTTGCCTTAATTCTGCAACAATGAAGAGGAGTTAACCTTGGTGGAGAGGGGAGGAAAAGTTGAGGAGGCAGAAGGACTAGCACTGGGAGAGGGGCAGAGTTGTGATATTGTATACTAAATTGTGAAAACTAAGTGTTTCATGGAACTAGGTTTCTGTGATGAAGGATTGTGAAATAAGCCTAGAAAAATTAGGGTCAATCACAAGAGTTTTATGCATCCTGTTAAGGAGTTTGGACATTATCTTAGTCCATTTTTATGTTGCTGTAACAAAATACCTATGCCTGGGTAACTTACAAATAAAGAGGTTCATTTGGCTCATGGTAGTGGTGGCTGGAGGATCCAAACGGCATGACACTGGCATCCTGGCAAGGCACCCTTTCGCTGTTGTATTTTAGTTTGAAAAAGCAGAAAGAACATGGACGGCTGCAGAAGGGGCCAATGAGGTGCCTTCATGTCACAACAACTTGATCTTAAGAGAACTGATTGACTGTGTGAGATCAGCCCCAATCCCTTCCAACAGGAATCGTTCCCGGGGACCTAATCACTTTCTAGAAGGCGCCACAGCCTCCCCAAAATGCCATCCTGGGGACCAAGCTGCTGGCGCATGAACCTTCAGGGGACACACTCAAACCTCCATGTTCTACCTCTGGGGATCCGAGCCATGTGAGCTCCATCCACAGAGCTGCACTAAATGAGTTTGGTCAATAGAAGACTGCGATGAGATAGGGAAGAAGAGCAAAGTCCTGTACTTCTTCCCCTGGTTCTCCCCATGCAATATCTGTTCCTGGCTGTGTCCCTGGACTAAAGGTCATTGATTCTGTCCAGGAAGGCTACTCTGGGAGTGGGTCCTGAAACCCTTTGCCTCAACTCACTTGGCCCTGCAGAAGGTTCCAGTTTGTATCAGTTACCTATTGCTGTTTAACAAATTATTCCCAAAGTCAACAGTTTAAACACAGCATTTATTTTGTCATGGTTACTGTGGGTTCGTAATTCAGGTACAGATTAGGTAGCATCTCTGGCTCAGAGGCTATCACGAGGCTACAGTGAAGAAGTTGGCTGGGATGCAGATCCATCTGACGTCTCAAGTGGAGAAAGCTGCACTTCAGGTTCGCTCCTGTGATTGTTGACTGCATTCAAGTCCTTCGGATCTGTTGGGGCGATGGCTCCAGTTCTTCACTGGCTGTTGGCCTGGGGCCTCTCTCAGTTCCTCTTCACATGTGACTCCACAAACAGCAGACGACGTGGTACATTGCTTCATCAGAATTAGCAAGTGAGATGAGGGAGAGAAGAGGGGAGTGTGTGGCAGGAGTCTCAGTCTTTAATAACCTGGACCTGATATATTTTTGGATAGAAACAAGTCAGCAGGTCCAGCTTTCATTCGAAGTGAAGGTGTATGCAAAGATTCGCTGGGGTCTAGAAAATCTTCGTGGGCTGTTTTAGAAGCTTTCTATCACACAGCTCTCTTTACACTGGCAAGGATTTCTAAATGCTCCTTCATGGTTTCTCTGTACACTGCTGGCTGTATTTACTTGGTCCTTTAGGAAATAAACCTTCCTTCAATTGTCCTAATGTTATGTGTGTCATCTGTTTACCAATAAGACTGACTCACACAGGTGTCATTCCACAAGCCAAAGGAAACCATGGAAACTGTTGTCATACAGAAATTCTCCATGAAGGGATTGGAAATGAAGTCATATTCCATGTACAGAATAGGATTTGAAGCAAGGAAATGAATATAGAGGTCAAGGTGTAGTCAAGGTGGAGGGAGGAGGAGGTAAGAGGAATGCCAGGACTGTGGGCAGCAGAACAGCTGGGAAATGTTAGAGGAATTCGGGAGAGAACATGTGATGTCCAGAGCAGTGAGGGCCATGATACAAATGGGAGGATGTGTTTGAGAGACGGTTAGGAGGTAGAAGCAATAGGATTTGGTGATGCATAAGCCTTAGAGAGGATCTGAGGATAACCAGGGGGAATGAGAAGGAGGCCTTTTCACAAGGTTATACCTGGGAGTTCTTGGAAAGCCCATTGGACGAAGTTTGAAGCAAATACCCTTGGAGCTGGAGTGTCTGCCTCTGTCCCCACTAAATGTAGATGAATCAAGTCTGCCGCAGTAAGAGTACATAACTGGTCAAAGATGTCTGGGTGTTCATTCTGACTGCACCACTGGCTCACGTTTGGTCATGCATAAGTTCCTGCTGATTAAGTCGAGCTGTCTTCGGTGAAAGGAGGGGTTTGCCAAGCTGGCTGATCTCACAGGTAGTCTTCGGTTCTAATACTCTGCAGCATTCATAATCTAAAACAAAACAAAACAAAAAATCCACGTTTTACTTCCCACAGCCTTCTTTGCTTCCTTTTAAATTGTCTTTGATTTTGGCCTGGGTTTGCATTTCAGAGATTGGCAAGTCAGTTTTAAGCACAGGCTTTTTGATTGTGAGCATTGAGAATTTGCCTTCTTCAAGTCTTCTCGGCCTCCTTAACATTGAAATTCCTGAGGACTAACCTCAGAGAGCAACAGGGGTAACTAACTTAACTGTTCGGTCTGTATTTTGAGATTCCTTTCATTACATTTTTGAAGATTTTTTTCATTGCCTTAGGAAAAACCTGTCCTGTTTCCTTTTCTGCAAGGATTCAACTGGGCAGCAGAAAGCTCCCTGTCAGACTGTCTTGGTTGACAGGGGACAAGTGTGCAGGCTGACGCTAGACTGCAGTGGTGCCACTCCACAGAGGAAAGCGGTAGGGAGTAGTACAGGGTGGTTAGTAGGATGTGTTTCCATGAGGGTGTCATTCTATCTTGAAGTGGGCTGTGTTTAAGGCGTCATTGCATCTCTGCAATTTTTTCCCCCTCATTTCATTTCAAAGAGTCTTAAGTCTTTACATTTTGGCAGACAGTTTATCATTCTTGCAATTGACACTGCTTTGTGGTATTTTTACTCCATGGAACACTTGAATAGCCACAGAGTAAATTTTCTACTGGCAGGATTTGGAGCATGGAAAATTAAAAGCTAGTGGATATCTACGAGAGGAAAAATAAGTATGTTTTAAAATCATGGAAGGACTGAATTATTTCTTAAACATGGGTTAGTTTTCCAATGCAAAATGAAAGGATAAGACTTTAGATCAGCTTTGTCAATTGTAAAAATTTATTGTAATGAAGTTAGGAGAAGAATATGCAGGGGCAGCCATTGTGGTACCTTGGGTGAAGCCACGGCTTGGGACGACTGAATCTCAGACTGGAGTGCCTGGGTTGAGTCTCAGCTCTGCTTTCAATACAGCTTCCTGCAAATGCGGCACTGTAGGCGGCAGCAGGTGATGGCTCCAGTACTCGGTTCCCTAACACCCATGTGGGAGCCGGGATGGTGTTCCTGGCTTCTGTCTTGGACCTGGCCTGGCTTCTGCTTTCTATGAGCATTTGGAGGGAGAACCAGTGAATGGAAGATCCTTCTTTATCATTCTCTGTCATTCTGCTATTCAAATCAAATAAATGTTTTTTTTTTTTTTAAAGAATTTTACTTATTTGAAAGACGGTTACAGAGAGAAGTAGAGTCAGAGAAAGAGGTTTTGCATTCTGCTGGTTCACTCCCTGAATGATGGCAGTGGCCAGAGCTGCGCCAATCCGAAACCAGGAGCTTCTTCCAGGTCTCCCACACAGGTTCAGGAGCCCAAGCGTTTGGGCCATCTTCTACTGCTTTCCCAGGCCATAGCGGAGAGCTGGATCAGAAGAGGAGCAGCAGGGACTTGAACTGGTGCCCATTTGGGATGCCAGCACTACAGGCTGAGGCTTTAAACTGCCTTGCCACAGTGCCGGCACAAATACTTTTTTAAAACTTAAAAAATAGCCCTCAAAAAAGGAAGACTATGCAAAGTTAGATTATAATGTAGAACTACACCCGCTCCAAAAGAATATCAATAACTCCATGGTAAATAATACCCAGAGACTAGAAATAAATCAAGCATCCATTGGAAAGAGACATGCTAGATAACTCCTATGTGGAATGATCTTAGAGTTATTTTACCAAATTACTGTTCTGGTATTTGCCTTGACAGGGAGATGTCTACTGACATTCTGGGATATGGTTAGAGTAACTGTATGTTTTAAATCTCAAAAGATTTTTTATCACTTTTAAAATTTTTATTTTTACTGTAGTTGTTAAGTATGGTGTTTCTGTAAATTTAGTTAAATGATCTTTATCGTGTCCTGTACTGTTTTCTGACCTATGTGTTCACCTCTTTCGTCTAAAGGACCACTTCTAATACTTAAGTGCAGGTCTTCTGAAGATAAATTGTCTGAGGTTTTTCTCTAAAATGGCTGTATCTTTACATTTTGATGGGTGTTTCTCTTGAAGATGTAGAAATCAAGATTGTCAGTTAATTCTTTCCACCTTTTGAAAACTCTCATTGTCACTTGGCTTTCATTGTTTTTGTTGGGAAGTAAGCAGTAAGTTTTATAATTGCTCTTTTGAATATGATCTGTTTTTCCCTTTGGCTGCTTTTAAGATTCCTTTTACTTTGGTTTTAGCAGTTTGACTGTGAAGTGTGATTCTTTTATTATCCGTAGAGCTCATGACACTTCTTTTTGGTTGGTGCTTGGAGAGTTGTCAGCCATTAAACTTCAGATATTATTCATGCCTAGGCTTTGCTTTCTTCTTGGATTCTCTTCTATGATATGGCATTGTTATTCTGGGTTTCATGTTTCTTAGGTTCTTTTCTGTATTTAACAGATTTCCTTTGTTTTATGTTTTAGAGTGGATTTTCTGCTGACTTATCCTAGTTCACGGATTCTATTTTCAATGGGATTATAACCTGTGGTTAATACCCATCCCATTAGATAGCCTTGGGTAGGCTATCTAATTTTTTAAATTAGATTTAAAAAATTTTAAATTTAAAAAATAAATACTTAACGATTTTTAAATTTAAAAATTTAAGTGTGTGCAGAGCCACCAAGGCAATCAGAACTTGTGATGAGCCCATGATCTGAACTACAAAGAAGAAAGCTGATGGTAACGCTTTTTAAATTTAAAAAGTCCATTGAGGCCAGCGCCGCAGCTCAACAGGCTAACCCTCCGCCTTGTGGTGCTGGCACACCAGGTTCTAGTCCCGGTCGGGGCACCGGATTCTGTCCCAGTAGCCCCTCTTCCAGGCCAGCTCTCTGCTGTGACCAGGGAAGTGCAGTGGAGGATGGCCCAAGTCCTTGGGCCCTGCACCCCATGGGAGATCAGGAGAAGTACCTGGCTCTTGCCTTCAGATCAGTGCGGTGCGCTGGCCGCAGCGTGCTGGCTGCAGTGGCCATTGGAGGGTGAACCAACGGCAAAGGAAGACCTTTCTCTCTGTCTCTCTCACTGTCCACTCTGCCTGTCAAAAAAAAAAAAGTCCATTGAATTCTTTATTATAGTCTATAGTTTGCAAAATTTTTCTACTTAGTCATTTAATTCCCTAAGTATACTGTCATAGTTATTTTAAGGTCTGCATCTGATAACTTAAAATCTTCACTCCTTACCTGTTTGTTTAAGATTTATTTATTTGAAAGGCAGAGTAAAAGAGAAGGCAAGACAGAGACAGAAATTTTCCATCTGCTGGTGCCCTCCCCAAATGGCCACAGTGGTAGGCTGGGCAGGCTGAAGCCAGGAGGCTGGAGCTTCATCCAGGTCTCATGTGGGTGCAGGGGCCCGAGCATTTTCTACTGCTTTCACATGTGCATTAGTAGGGAGATGGATTGGAAGTGGAGCAGCTGGGGCTGGAACTGGTATCCATATGGGATGCTGATGTCATAGGCAGTGGTTTAACCTGATATACCACTGCGCTGGGCCTTAGACTATTTTACGTATGTGTGTGTGTTTGTATTTGGGAGAGAAAGAGCTCCCCCCCCCTTTTTTTTTTTGCTTAGCTCCTCAAATGCTCACCATGGCGCTGGCAGGCTGAAGTTAGGTCATAGATGGTTAATCTAGGTTTTATATACAGGTAACAAGGACCCAACTACTTGACTATCACCCCTTTTCTCCCCAGAGGTTGATGTGTTTATTTTGAAAGACAGCATTGGATCTTGCATCAACTTGTTCACTCCCCAGATGGCTGCAATGGCCAGTGCTGGGTCAGGCTGAAGCCAGGAGCTTCATCTGGGTCTCCCACATGGGTGGCAGGGGCCCAAACACATGGGCCATCTTTCTTTACTTTTTCCAGGCTATTATCAACGAAATGGATTAGAAGTGGAGCAGCTGGGACATGAACCAGTGCCCATATGGGATGTCTGTGTTACAGGTGGTAGCTTTGTCCACTAGGTTACAGCGCCAGCCCCAAGCAATCATCTTGTGCTTCCCAGGATGTGCACCATCAGGGCGTTGTACCGGAGAGTAGAGATGAAAATTCAAGTCCAGGTGCTCTGGAATGTGATACCCATGATGATACCCACCCTAAGCTCAACACCTGCCTCTAGATGGCTTCTATTATCTTTAAGATGTCTAGTTATTTTTTTATTGTATTCTGTACACCATTTAAACTCCTATAACAAATACTGGGGAAGTAATTAAAGGCTCTAGGGAAATGTTACCTTACTCCTGAAAAGATTGCTTTTTTCTTTTATATCAGTTAAAATAGGGGTAGATCACCTTAATCATATGCAGAGTTTAGTTGTGACTGGACTTGAGTTCTTGTCAGGGCCAGAATATTTCTAAGTCCCCTTAACTCCTTGTACAGAGCCCTTCTGGTTCCGATCAGAACCTGGGTGTAGATTAAGGTCCTGCCTTGATGGTGGGCTGTGACCTCCAATATTTCATCCCTTAAGCTCCTGGAGACTGCTAAGAGCTCTGCTCAGCGTCTGAGTCACACCTTTAGCTTAAAAAATCGGCAGTGACCTTGAGAGGAAAAAGCAGCTCCCGTTGTCGGGCTTACCGTCAGCGTTCTTTGTAGTTCGGATCACGGGCTCATCGCAAGTTCTGACAGCCTTGGTAGCTCTGCACACACTTAGGGAGATGTGGCCCCGCCTTTCCTGTTGCTCTCAGCAGAGGGTGGTTCTGAAACATCGGGCTAGCCACTGCCAGAAGCAGATCCCCAGAACACCAGCTGCAAAAGAATATGTTGCTGTTTCCTAACCCCTGTTTGCTCTTCAAATGTTTAGACAGGACATTTCCTGAGTGCCTCGCTGGTCTTGGGCGGTGGTAGGAGGGATGAGGAAAAGTGAGGAACTTTCGGTATATTGAGGAAGTGGAATTGACTTGTGATTAATTTTTGAGGACAAGAGAGGATTTATCCAGGATGTGGGCAAGGGCAGCTGGGTGGCACTGGTCACTAGAGTAAGTAGCAGGGGGTGGTGATGTTGAAGCTTAATGTCACCATGGTAACAGCATGACATTTATTCACCCCACTCTAGGGTCTTTTTGTTGTTAAAATTTTATTTCACTTTTTTGAAAGGCGGTGGGGGGGAGATCTTGATCTTTCTATCCACTAGTTGTCTAAATGCTTGTGACAGACAGTAATGCAGAATTCAATCCAGACCTCCATGTAGATGGAAGGGACCCGAGTACTTGGACTATCGCTGTTGCCTTCCAGGTGCATTCGCAGGAAGCCCCTGCTTGGGCCCCTGCCACCCACTCGGGAGATCAGGAAGATTGTCCTGGCTCCCCGTTTTGGTCTACCCAAGCCCCAGCTATTGTAGCTATTTGGGGAGTGAATCAGCAGATGGAAGATTGATCTGTGTGTGTGTGTGTGTGTGTGTGTGTATCCGTGTGTCCATCCCTATTTCTCTGTAACTCTGCCTTTCAAATGAAATTAATCTATTAATCTTTTTTTAAGCCAAGAGATGATTCCAAGAGATGGGAGCTTGGTTAGCAAAGGGGTGGTGACAACAAGACAGCAGATGCACTTAGGGGACAATGTGTTTTGTAATTGTAAGTATAAAGGGTGTGTCTGATGGCGTTATGGCCTCATTCTTCACACGGGGCCCTTGAAGCAGGAAAATAGGTGCATTTTTCTTTCTGCAATTTACCTGGCAGCATGGTGATAATGCCATGCTTTCCACCTTCTGATCGTCTGTCTTTACCTTTTAAAAAATGATTTTCCATTTTGAAAGTAATAACTCAGTTTCAAAAGAATCAAAGCAGAAAGTAGAAGAAAAATCTCACATATTCCTACTGCACAAATATGATGAGCGTTAACATTTTGGTTGGGTTCTTCCAAATCTCTCAATCTGTAGCAGCAGCGTGTGTAATGCATCAATGCAGTGAGTCATCATAGTACGTGGGCTATTTCATGCTTCTCTCCAACATCCCAAGTGTTGATCTGTGCCGTAATAAATCATCAGCAACATTGTTTTAAAAGTTTCATAATTCTGTGTTAAGTGGGTAATGTACCATCATTTCATGACCTGGTTTCTTATTTGTTAATAATAGCAAACTTTAGAATTCCTAGGTCAAGATGTCAAAAGGTCTTAGCTCCCAGTATATGTGAGGGAAGCTCAATGTTCATGGAGCATTCTGTTTTGAGAAAACTATTAGTGGATTTTAAAATATTATTTTCAACAAAAATTGAATTTAGTTTTTCTATGAATGTTTGACATACCCTGACTTTTCTTAGAAGGTCAATTTGGGGTTATGCATCTCAAGACTGGGTTTCTTTCCATTGTTAATAAAAAAAAAATTCTATGTCATTGAACTAAACTGCTAGCACCACTGTTTGTTCAGTCTCTGCTCTCCACCATGTCCCCATCCTCGGGTCACAGCTTTGCAGCCACCTGCTTGTCCTGAGCTTCACTGATGCCGAAGTACTGAGACGTTTCCAGCTTGGACCTTTTCCAGGCCGTTTGCCATTTTATCCTGTTTGCTTTTGTTAAGCATCTCACTAAATGAGAATCCCATTGCGACCTCCTCTCCTCCCCGCAGGGTTTTTCCTGCCGGCACCCCCTCTGCCTACTGTTGAACTGTGGGGTTGGGACTCAGATTTTTAAGCTAAATACAAAAGCACACTTCGGAGAGGCAGCCAAGTTCTGCAGCCAAGTTTGACGAATAAAACTTTAAAACAGCTCTTCTGTCACACACTTGAGAGGGGAGGCAGACTGCGCTATAAATAAGCCGCATTCCCTTTCTATCTCATCCTTGGCACTCGGGGACTCTTCGTGTTCTCCAAATGCGCCCTCGCCCCTCCCCAGCTGCCCTGTTTGGCCTGATGTTATTGACGTGTTGGGGAGCTCGGGACCCTGTGGGAAGGAGGACGCTCACTCCCCAGGGTGAGGTGGAAGGAGACCCAGGGCCTGGCTGGGGCTGGACTCCAAGTCCTCTTCATCTTGGACACTGTCCTCGCTGTCCTTGCTGGTTCACTGCCGTGGCTTTAACAAATGGCCATACACTGAGTGGGTGCAAGTGCAGCACATCTGTCCCTGTTTAGTTCTGGAGCACAGAAGTCAGGATGACTGGGCAGAGCTGGGTGCCCCCTGGAGGCTGAAATGTTTGATTCCCTTTTTCAGCTTCTAGAGGCTTCCTGTGCTACCCACCTTGGGGCCCTTTCCAACGTCTGCTTCCTTCATGTCTCCTTCCCGACTCCCACCCTCCTTCCTCACCTCTTGTAGCACCCGTGTAATTGCATAAGGCACACCCAGATGATCCAAGATACCCTCTGCATCCCAAAGTCCTCCACTGAGTGACACCTGCCAAGTCCCTTGGGCCATATGTATTGGCCATCTTTTCATTACTGTAACAAGACACTCAAGAATAGATGAGCTTGTTACAGAAAAGCGGTTGACTTTGCCTCATGGTTTTGGAGGTGGAGGTCAAGGGGCCTCGTGGCTGTGTTCTTGTCGACAGAGTCCCAAAGCAGTGCAGAGCGTGGTGTGGCAAGAGACAGAGCACAACTGCCCAAAATCTGGTCTCGCCCACACCTTATGCAGCCACCAGGGCTTAGCCACGGTGGCTCCACCCCAGTGACCCCCATCTCAACGAACCACTTTCCAGAAGTCCTACCCCCTGCACACCACAGCTGGGTTAGGTTTCCCTCCTCTGACTGTCATTTATGTGAGACTTTGGGGATTTAAACTCTTGTATGAGTTTGAGTGCATGCATCCTATTTGGGCCACAGCACCACATGAGGTGACAAAGTGAAAGACTTGGGGATGAGGAAGTGGACGTCTGTGGTAGGTCCTTATTGTACCTACTACACTGTCTTAGAAAAAGAACACCACTTTGGGGTTGCATCTCTTTCATAGGTAAGGAGTGGGGAGTAGGCAGAAGTTTGTTCATCCTGTATTCAAACTCAATGAATGCCTATGTGAGGCCTTGCTCAGAACAAACAAGCCACACCATTTAAGAAGTGACCAAACAAACATCCAAAATGAATAAAGGAAAATGTCTCGCACTGTGGCTTCCTTAAAGGGACTGTTTCTCTCCAATTATTATGCACTCAGGTGTGGCTTAATGGTGGTGACAGGTGTAGCTTAATGGTGGTGACACATTGTGAGAAACGTGTCGTTACGTGACTTCATCCTTGTGTGAACATCGGAGTGGCCTTGCACAACAAGATGATGATGATGATGTCACTGGATGATAAAATTTTACGGAACCACCATCTCATTTGCTGTCTGTCATTGAAATGTTAAAAACATGAAACATGAGACTAAACACAAAGATAATGAACACTTTTCTTATAGCTGGCCCACTAATGGAGTAGAAGATCTTCTCTTCATTTCATTGTTGCCAAATAATTTAGAGAGTGAGAGCGGGTGCATGGGTGTGACCTGGCACCATGCACTCCCCTTAGCCTGAGAGGCGTGGCGTGCCCTTGTCCACTTGGTGTCTTTGTTGAGGCCTCTAGAGGCCATTTTACATGTTCTAGGAAGGAGTTGGGATACTTCATGGCAGACAAACATCCCACAGGCCATAGTGTGAGCATTTCAATCACCAAGGAAGACTGTGGCCCTGGATGCAAACAGGACTCAAGGCAGATGAGCGCCTTGAAGGAGCCATCAAAGAAACAGATAATGAGGCCTAACCCTGAGCCAGCGGAGGGTGAGACTTTGACTCCTGTAAGGCACTGCAAATACCATGAAGTACACTGAACAGTGGGAAGAGAGCTCTGTTGTTGAAATAAAGAACAGCTGTTGCTGATGTGTTGCAACTTAAAGGCAGTTCTTAGTTAAATATGTGGCGCTGGTTGGGCTTTATCCACTACTGAAGCCATTTTTATTATTTATTGGAGAGGCAGAGAGCTCCCATCTAATGGTTGACGGCTTAGATGCTGGCAAGGGCCAGGACTGGAACGTGAGGAGTGGGGACTACATTCAGGTCCCTTATGTGGGTGACAGGGGCCCACTTGCTTGAGCTGTCACTTCTGCCTCTCGGGGTCCACAGAGCTAGACACTGAACCCAGGTGGTCTGATGTAGGATGTAGATATCTTAACCTCCAGGCCAAATGCATGCTCTCCCAAGCCAGTTTTTATCCGTCAAGCTTTTTGTGGTTTTTACACCATGGAATGATGGGGGAAATAGTTCAAAGAGAAGCATCTCTCGTGACGTGTGAAAATTCTATGAAATTCAAATTTCAGTGTTCATATACCAAGCTGTACTGAAACACAGCCGCCGTGCCATTTGTTGATGAATTATCCATGGCTTTTTTTTTTTTTTTTAAGCCACCGTGGAGGAGTTGAGTGGTTGAGACAGAGATTGTCCGTACAATTGGCGAAGCCTAAAATATTTACTAACCGGCTTTTTACAGAGAAGTTTGCAGCCTCTGTTTAAGCAGATTTGGAAGAGGTTGAAAAAGCATCTGCAAACGTCCTTGTTGGGACAATATTCTCACAGGAATCAAGACCCAGTGATGCTGTATAGTGGGGACTCATTTCCTGGAACTCAGAGAGCCTACTGGGATTGGTAGACAAGATGCCCAGTGCCCGTTGCTATGCTGTAAGCAATACACCCATCGTGACATTCACCCCTTGAATACTATGTTTCCTTTACTGAGAGCATCACGTAATTTATACCAGTATGTTGTGTTTTTTTTTTTTTTTTTTTTTTTTTTTTTTGACAGGCAGAGTGGACAGTGAGAGAGAGAGACAGAGAGAAAGGTCTTCCTTTGCCGTTGGTTCACCCTCCAATGGCCGCCGCGGCCGGCGCGCTGCGGCCGGCGCACCGCGCTGATCCGATGGCAGGAGCCAGGAGCCAGGTGCTTTTCCTGGTCTCCCATGGGGTGCAGGGCCCAAGCACCTGGGCCATCCTCCACCGCACTCCCTGGCCACAGCAGAGGGCTGGCCTGGAAGAGGGGCAACCGGGACAGAATCCGGCGCCCCAACCGGGACTAGAACCCGGTGTGCCGGCGCCGCTAGGCGGAGGATTAGCCTAGTGAGCCACGGTGCCGGCCAAGTATATTGTTGATGAGACTTTTAGATGAAAAGGGGACATATTGAGCTGGAAGGGTTGGGCGGGGTGTTTGGAAGCATGCCAGTAGGATGTGCCACCTGCCGGCCAGATACCTCTCTTCCAGATGCAGTGTCCAAGTGGCTTTCATTTCTGTACGATGCACATTGTGCTCCGGGCATTGGGTCTAGGCTCTGGGCACAAGAATTGCTCTCAGTGTGCCATCACATTGCCACTAGAGTGCTGCTGTCTCACTCTACATGTGGGAAAGGGGTTTATGGGGGATCCACTGTGCCTGGGCTCCAGTGTTAAGTGTGCAGCCAGCATTGTATGGAATTATCTCTTCTCAGACCTCGCTCATTCACAAGTCCTGCAAGGAATAAGATGCCTCACTCGGGAGCTCTTGATGGGGGTCTCGCTCCTGAGTTAGCAGGCCTATTGCAACCTCATATCCAAGATGGTGAACACGGAAAGGAAGTACTGCTTTAGACAAGGGGAAAACGATAGCAAAAAAGTGGAGGAAGTGCATTCCCAGGGGAGAGTTGGAGAGAAATTTGCAGTGGAAAACCTGCAGAAGGAGGAGGGATGCCACGGATCAGTGTGGAAAGTGTGGACATGCAGCAATGAACAGACTCAACACACCATCCCCGCAGCTGAGAGCTGGAAGGTTAGAGCAGACTGCAGCAGCCTGTGCCACTGGTGATGCAGCTGCAGGGAGAGCCTGGTGGAGCACACCGTCTGAGACCAGCCTGGAGCCCTAAGGGGGACAGGGTACCCATATAACTGCATGGGGGAAAAAAAGGGCATGTTTCTCTCTTCCCATCCCCCCACAACAGCCCCTGGCAACCTGCTGGGAGAGGGCGTCATTTTGTCACCAGTAGTGCCTGCAGCAAGTCTTGTGCATGTGCCCAGCAACAAGCAGGGATAAGGTACCACCTTGACACCAGTAGCAGCTGCCACAGCTCAGGTGCACGCACCTAGCAACAGGCGGGGAGAGGGTGAATTCTGACATCAATAGAGGCTGCGATGAGTTTTGTGTGCCCATGTGATCCAGGGATTCTGCAACAGGGAAAACTCTGCATTTCTCACTGACTTTGAGTCTGGCTGAGAGAGTTGACAGGGGGCTGGACACCCATGTAAGACTGAGGTGCCCCCAGCCTCTCAATATGTCACTGGCTCTGGGGCTCAAACCACCAAGGTAGAACACTCACAGGCAGCTGGCTCTGGGATCGTCTGTGCTTCTCCATGGATGAGACAGGCTAGCAGGGTAGAACGTGTCCTCTGCACATTGTGAATGTGGGAGCCTTGTTGTCTGAGACTTTGGAACTCGACTGCAAGGTGGGGTGCAGGGTGTAGCTGGGTCACTGTGCAATCACTGTGTGTGGCTCTACACGCTCAGAGCTCCCTCATCGTGTGGGGTGGGTCATTGCAGAGGGATCCGTGTTGACACTGAGGACTGCACAGATCCCTGGTACTGTTCATGTGGCAGTGTAGGTGAGTGATGTGACCACTGTAGACTAACAGGTATTGGTAACTTTGGAATAGAGGAGGTGAGGGTATGAATACGCCTACAGAGGTGATCAGACCCTTTTTCCTGCTGACAGGAGGAGATATACCATGCCCTACTTGGTTGTCACCCTGGATAATTGCCCCATCCTGGACCACTGACCAGAATTCCCTGTCCATATCCAGCACGTGCCTCTGAGTATTCACTGAAAGAATAGACGCTCCACTAAGCCACAGAGGTATACTTCAATTTTAGTATATGTACTTCAAAGACAAAAGCCACCAGGGAAGAAAACCAGTAAGTATTTCCACAAATGCCTAAAAATGCATAAATTAAACAAGAATAAGGAAGACAACATGGCTCTCCTGAAGGAACACAAAAACACTTCAGTATTAGAATGTGAAGATAGAGATGGATGAAATGCCTGGAAAGGAATTCAAAAGATTAATCATTGGATCACTCAGAAGCAGTGAGAAGCAAGTTTACCAGTTAAAGAAATCCCTACGTGATGTGGAAGAAAAATTGTCCCATGAGATTGAGGTTTTGAAAAGAAATCAAACTGAAATATTAAAAATGAAGAATTCCACTGTGTTTTTTTAGTTGACATTGAAAGTAAGAAAAGACTTGGTGAGACAGAAGAATGTCCAAACTAGAATACAAATCTTTGAAGTTTCTCAGTAAGACCAAAAAAAATTAAACTTAAAAACAGTGTTGGAGATTTATGGGATATTATCAAATGACCCAACCAATGGGCCTTAGGAATTCTGAAGTTGGGGTAAGAGGGAATGTATTAGAAGACCTATTAGTGAAATAATGACAGAAAACTTCCCTAATATGGAGAAAGAAAGGGAAGTCTAAGAACATGAGGCACGTAGAACTCCAAATAGACTTGACCAGAAGATCTTTCCCCTGGCTCATTGTAGTCAAACTTTGAACAGTAAAACTTAAGACACTAAAATGTGCACTAGAGAAATGTCAGGTTACTTTCAGAGGCTCTCCAACTAGACTCAACCCTGACTTCTCATCAGAAACTCTATGGCTAGGAGGGAATGGAGAGACACTGTCCAAGTCTTAAAAAAAAAAAAAATACAAACTGTCAGGGCCAGCACTGTGGCATAGCAGGTTAAGCTGTTGCCTACAGTGCCAGCATCCCATATGGGCACTGATTTGTGATCTGGCTGTTGCATTTCTGATCCAGTTCCCTGCTAATTAGCCAGGGAAAGCAGTGGAAGATGGCCCTGTACCCATGTGGGAGGCCTGGAAGAAGCTCCTGGCTTCAGTCTGGCCCAGCCCCAGCCATTGTGGCCATTTTTGGAGATAACCAGCAGATGGAAGACCTACCCCACAACTCTGCCTTTGAAATAAATGGAATCTTTTTATTTTAATTTATTTTTTTGACAGAGTGGACAGTGAGAGAGAGAGAGAGAAAGATCTTCCTTTGCCGTTGGTTCACCCTCCAATGGCCGCCGCGGCCGGCGCACCGCGCTGATCCAATGGCAGGAGCCAGGAGCCAGGTGCTTTTCCTGGTCTCCCATGGGGTGCAGGGCCCAAGCACTTGGGCCATCCTCCACTGCACTCCCTGGCCACAGCAGAGAGCTGGCCTGGAAGAGGGGCAACCGGGACAGAATCCGGCGCCCCAACCGGGACTAGAACCCGGTGTGCCGGCACCACTAGGCGGAGGATTAGCCTAGTGAGCCGCGGAACCGGCCTAATAAACGGAATCTTAAAAGCTTTTCAGGGGGCCAGATTTTTATTTATGAATGAAGGTGTAATAAGGAACTTTCATAATAAACAAATTGAAAGAATTTGTCACCGCTCATCCAACCTTACAAATGATGCTTAAGAATGTGCTACACACAGAAACACAGAAAGATAGTCATTATGAGAGAATGTGTAGGCATAAAATCTCCCAGTAAAAGTACAAGGGAAGTGCAAAGTAAACTATAGTAATATTTACATGAAAATGGTAGGGCCAAATAGTTACTTGTCAATAGTAACTTTGAATGTAAATGGCCTTAGTTATCCAATTAAAAGATAGATGGGTCTTGCTTTTTAATCTATTCAGGAAATCTATTTTCTGCCTACAAGAAATATACCTCACCAACAAAGATGCACACGGGCTGAAAGTGAAAGCAAAAAGAAGCAGTTGACCAGGTGCAGCTATCCTAATATCAGCCAAAATAGATTTCAACACAAAACCTGGTAAGAGACAAAGAAGGGCACTATGTAATGATTAAAAGATCAATTCAACAGGAAGATGTGACTATGCTAAATGTATATGCACCCAATGCCAGGGCATCTGGCTGTTTACAAGAAATGTTAATGGATCTAAAGGAAGATATAAACTCTAACAGTAATGGGACTTCACCCCACTTTCAGCAATGGACAGATCAGCTAGACAGAAAATCAACCAAGAAACACAGCTGTTCTACACTATGGACCTAATGGATCTAATTTCACCCCACAGTTGCAGAATATACATTGTTTTTATCAGTGCATGGAACTTTCTCTAGGACAGACCACATGCTAGGTCATAAAGCAAGTCAGCAAAAAACTAGTACACTGCTTGGGATGGTTACATCTGCTATCATGGTACCTGGGTTCAAGTCCTGGCTCTGAGCCTTACTACAGCTTCCTGTAGATATACACTCTAGGAGGCTACAGGTGATGGTTCAGGTAGAAAGATCAGGTAGTATTGCTAAGCTTCAGAAAGTGACCTATCACAGGAATCACTGAGCTTGGCTGTTGTACACATCACGTTAACAATCCTGCTGTGGCAGTCCCTTCTTGGCTGCTGCTTCCTTCTCCCCCCATCTCACAGCCTTATCCGTGAGGAAGGATGAGAAAATACCCAGGCAACAACGTACTTCATAATTCTCATCAATTAAAAATCCCTTTCTGGGGCCGGCGCTGTGGCTCACTTGGTTAATCCTCTGCCTGCAGCGCCAGCATCCCATATGGGTGCCAGCTTCTAGTCCTGGTTGCTCCTCTTCCAGTCCAGCTCTCTGTTGTGGCCCGGGAGGGCAGTGGAGGATGGCCCAAGTGCTTGGGCCCTGCACCCTCATGGGAGACCAGGAGGAAGCAACTGGCTCCTGGCTTCGGATCAGCGCAGCACCGGCCGTAGTGGCCATTTGGGAGTGAACCAATGGAAGGAAGACCTTTCTCTGTCTCTCACTAACTCTACCTGTCAAATGAAAAAGTCCCTTTCCACCTTGTGTTACTGTTGCATATAGTCTCTCTGTGTCACAGTGGGAACAGCTTCTTTCCTTAGTTTCTTTAAAGCCTTTTTTTTTTACTGTGAAAATTATTTGTTGAAAAACTATTTGAGAAGTTAAACAAGGCAATAAAATGTATAACCCACCTCATGCAGAGTTATGGTTAACTTTTGAAGTATTTACTCTGTACTTTCTACATACATTTTTTTAACTTTTTTTAAACTTTTATTTAGTAAATATAAATTTCCAAAGTACAGTTTATGGATTACAATGGCTCCCCCCCAATAATTTCCCTCCCACTCACACCCCTCCCATCTCCCGCTCCCTCTCCCATTCCATTCAAGATTCATTTTCAGTTATCTTTATATACAGAAGATCGATTTAGTATATATTAAGTAAAGATTTCATCAGTTTGCACCCACACAGAAAGTACTGTTTCAGTACTAGTTACAGCATTACATCACATTGGACAACACATTAATGTTTTAACAAAAATACAAACTTCTTATCTTTGCTTTTTGGAAACTACTTTTAGCTTAATTTTTTAAGAGCAAATTTTTCCCATTCAGTCATTATCCTCTAGATCGAGTTGGCAAACTTCTGTTAAAGGCCCAATAGTAATTATTTTGGGATTTATGGGATGTACCATTTGTTTGAGCTACTCAGTTTCACCTTTGTAGTGCAAAGCAGTCACAGACAACATGTAAATAAATGTATATTGTTATGTTCCTATAATTTATGAAGTCAGCCCCACAGCCTGGGCTGCAGTTTGCATATGTTGCTTTATGTACAATTTTTAACTTTATTTACTTGACGGAGAGGGAGGGGGAGAGAGAAGTGGAGATGGTCCATTTGCTGGTTCACTCCCCAAATGCCCACCACATCAAGGGCTGGGCCAGGCTGAAGCTGAGTGCCAGGGCTATCCAGGTCTCCTGTGTGAGGGGGGCATGGCACCTGACCCACCGTGACTGCCTCCCAGAAGTCTGCTTTAGCAAGAAGCTAGAATCAGGAGCTTGAACTGGCAATGAGCCCAGTAACGGCAGTGTCTGACACGAGCATCTTAACTATTAGACTAAACGACTGCCTGTAGGATATCATTTTACTAAAATTTGCTTACTTTTCAAAATGCTGAAAAGAATTTTTGATTGACAATAATTGCACATTTTCATAGCTCATGGTGTGACATTTCAACACATGTATGAAATGTGCACTCATCAAGTCGGGGTAATTGACATTTTCACCTCTTTGTCAAGACTTTATAATTGGAGCCTTAGAGTTCCTGTCTTATATTGGCTCAGAAAATGAATACATAATGGTTGATTGTGAACTAGAGTCACCCCTGGTGCTATGGAACACCAGGAACTTATTCCTTCTGATTTGCCAGCTGTTAAGGATACCATTTTTGATGACTATGTAGTATTCTACCTTATTGATACATCGCCACATACTTCACCTGTCAGTAGTAGTGAATGTTGTTGGAAGCCTTACTCTGTGTAGGGTACCAGGCTGAGTTTATTCTACTTATTTTCTCACTTGTTCCTGGCCACAATTCTGAAGCCTAAGCATTGTTCTTCAAGTGGGAAAACTCCAAGACAGAACAGGTAGATAATTTGCATAACATGAGATAGCTGGTAAGTGGAAATGCCTGTATTTAAATTTGCTTTGTATTTAGAAGCCACACTCTTCACTACTCACTATATTTTTATGCACCTCAGCGATTATTTCCTTAGGATAAGTTCTTAGCACAACAAGTGCATTTTAAGACTTTGATAGGCACTTCCAGGTTGAAATGCGTGGCCAAGTCATGTTTCTTGGGTGGCACAGAACAGAGTTGTGTTCTTATCTATAATGAGGACTCCCCTGAACCATTGCTAATTTAATAATGAGACAAAGCATCATTTTGAGTCACATTAATAATTACACATGCAGATAAGCATTTATCTTACGCGTATTTCTCATCTGCATTTCTTAAGTAAATTTCTCATTCATTTTCTTTCCCCCTTGTTCTAGAAGAGTATTTCTTACCTGTTGATTTGTAGAGGCTTTCATATGAGGGACTTCTGTGGTGTTTAGGTTGCTGTTCTATTGCTTATCATGAAAATAGTCTTTCTATTTTAGAAATGTCTGCAATGGAAGAGAATTAAAAAGAAAATAATTGTTTTTAACATCACGCATTTAGATTTCTGGAATTAACCCCAAAACTGTACATAAGGGAAGCTTACTTCCATTAAGGAACTTGTTTTAGTTCCTGACTCTTAGGTCTCTAGGAGTTGTGTTTTTTAATTGAAACTGCTCCTTTGCTGTGGCCATGGCAACATACCTTAGCTGCTATGAGCAGCACACACCTTGACAAAATTTTTTCTTTTTTTTTTTTTTTTTGAGAGTGGCTTTTAGATGAAAGTCATTATCCAATGTATTTATAGAGAATCTAGATGATTAATGGATGACAGACCCATAATTTTTTAATAACAGGTAATAAAGTAGTAAAATTAAGAGTTGCCACCTACTTAGCACCTACTGTATCCTAGTCATAACATGAAGCACACTATAGTGTTTACTTTGCTCACCACTGTAGTCCTATGTTAATTTTTTTAAATTAATTGAATTTTTAAGGAATACAAATTTCATAAGTACAGCTTTAGGAATAAAGTTATTCTTCCCACGATACCCACTCTCCCAACCATACTCCCAACCCTTCTCCTCCCTCTCCCCTTACCATTCCCATTCTCCATTAAGATTCATTTTCAGGCCGGCGCCGCGGCTCACTAGGCTAATCCTCCGCCTGCGGCGCCAGCACACCAGGTTCTAGTCCCGGTTGGGGTGCCGGATTCTGTCCCAGTTGCCCCTCATCCAGGCCAGCTCTCTGCTGTGGCCAGGGAGTACAGTGGAGGATGGCCCAAGTGCTTGGGCCCTGCACCCCATGGGAGACCAGGAGAAGTACCTGGCTCCTGCCATCGGATCGGCGCGGCACGGCGGCCATTGGAGGGTGAACCAACGGCAAAGGAAGACCTTTCTCTCTCTCTCTCTCACTGTCCACTCTGCCTGTCAAAAAATAAAAAAGATTCATTTTCAATTAACTTTGTACACAGAAGACCAACTCTATTAAGATTTCAACAATTTATGCACACACACATACACACACACACATTTGAGAGCTAGTTTTACAGTTAACTCTCATTACAAATTGAGGACAGAGGTCCTGCATGGGGAGTTAGTGCATAGTGACTCTTGCTGTTAATTTAACAATTAACACTCTTCTGTATGATGTCAGTGACCACCCAAGGCTCTTGACATGAGCTGCCTAGGCTATGGAAGCCTTTGGAATCCACAAACTCGGTCAGTATTTAGACAAGCCTTTTTTCATGTGTCTGTAGTCCATTTAGATTTTCTCTTCTGAAAAATGTCTAAGTTCTTGGCCTATCTCTTCACTGGGTTGTTTGGTGTTGTGGAGTTTCTTGATCTCTTTATATATTCTGGTTATTAACCCTTTATCACTGGCATAGTTTGCAAATAATTTCTCCCTTTCTGTCAGTTACCTCTTTACCTTCCTGGCTGTTTCTTTTGTGGTACAGAAACTTCTCAGTTTGATGGAATCCAATTTGTTGTTATTGGCTTTCACTGTCTGTGCTTTGGGGGTCTTTTACAAGAACTCTTAGCCTGTGTCAATGTCTTGCAAGGTTTCACCAATGTTATCTAGTAATTTGGTGTCAGGTCATAGATTTAGATCTTGAATCCATGTTGAGTGGATTTTTGTGTCAAGTATAATGTAGGGGTCTTGTTTCATACTCCTGCATGTGGAAATCCAGTTTTTCCAGCACCATTTACTGAAGAGACTGTCCTTGCCCCAGGAATTGGTTTTAGCTCCATGGTCAAATATAAGTTGGTTGTAGATGCTTGGATTGACTTCTGGTATTTCTATTCTGTTCCATTGGTCTACCCATCTGTTCTTTTACTAGTACTAGGCTGTTTTGATTATAACTGCCTTGTATGTCTTGAAATCCGGTATTGTGGTGACTCTGGCTTTGCTTTTGTTATATAAGATTGCTTTAGCTATTTGAGGTCTCCTATGTTTCCATATGAATTTCAGCATCATTTTTTCTAGATCTGAGAATGTCTTTGGTATTTTGATTGGTGTCACATTGAATCTGTAAATTGCTTTTGGAAGAATGGACATTTTGATGATACTGATTCTTCCAAAGCAAGAATATGGAAGATCTTTCCATTTTTTTTGGTATCTTTTATTTCTTTCTTTAATTTTTTGTAATTCTCATCATAGAGATCTTTGACATCCTTGGTTAAACTTATTCCAATGAATTTGATTTTTTTGTAGCTATTTTGAACAGGATTGATTTTAGAAGCTCAATCTCAGCCTTGGCATTGTCTGTTTATACAAAGGCTGTTGATTTTAGTGCACTGACTTTACTTTTAATGTACTGACTTTTACTTTCATGAGTTCCAGTAGTTTCTAGTGGAGTCTTTTGTATCCCATATATATAGAATCATGTCATCTGCAAATAGGGATGATTTGACTTCCTCCTTCCCAGTTTGTATCCCTTTGATTTCTTTTTTCTTGCCTAATGGCTCTGGCTAAAATTTCAGTACTATATTGAATAGCAATAGTGAGAATGGGCATCCCTATCTGGTTCTGGATCTCAGTGGGAATGCTTCCAACTTTTCCCCATTCAATAGGATGCTGGCCATGGTTTGTCATAAATTTCCTTGACTATGTTGAAGATTGTTCCTTCTATACTGAATTTGCTTAGAGTTTTCATCATGAAAGGGCATTGTATTTTATCAAATGCTTTCTCTGTGCTTACTGAGATAATCATATGATTTTGTTACTCAGTTCATGTGATGTATCACATAGATTGATTTGCAAATGTTGAACCATCCCTGCATACCAGGGATAAATCCTGCTTGATCTGGGTGGATGATCTTTCTGATGTGTGGTTGGATTCAATTAGTTAGAATTTTATTGAGGGTTTTTGTGTCGATGTTGGTCAGGAAAATTCGTCTCTAATTCTCTTTGTCTGTAGCATCTTTGCC
This sequence comes from Oryctolagus cuniculus, assembly GCF_051225735.1. NCBI lineage: Eukaryota > Metazoa > Chordata > Mammalia > Lagomorpha > Leporidae > Oryctolagus > Oryctolagus cuniculus. The sequence goes on from NC_142886.1 coordinate 22,645,389, forward strand.
GGGTTTAAGAATTAAGATGATGCTGGCTTCATAGAAAGAACTTGGGAGTATTCTCTTCCTTTCCGTTGTTTTGAATAACTTAAAGAATTGGAGTTAGTTCTTCCTTAAATGCCTGATGGAATTCAGCATTGATGCCATCTGGTCCTGGGCTTTTCTTTGTTGGGAGGGCCTTTATTACTGATTCAATTTCTGACTTGGTTATGGGTCTGTTTAGGTTTTCTATGTCTTCATTGCTCAATTTAGGTAGATTGCATGTGTCCAGGAATCTATCCATTTCTTCTAGGTTTCTCAGTTTGTTGTCATACAGCTCTTTGTAGTAATTTCTGATGATTGTTTTTATTTCTGTGGTATCTGTTACATTTCCTTTTTCATCTCTAATTTTATTGATTTGGGTCTTCTCTCTCCATTTTTTTTTTTTTTTTTGGTTAGTTGGGCCGATGGTGTGTCAGTTTTATTTATATTTTCAAAAAACCAGCTCTTCATTTTGCTGATCTTTTCCATTTTTTTTGGATTCAATTTTGTTGATTTCTTTAATTCTTTTCTCCTAGTTTTCAGTTTGGTTTGCTGTTTTTCTGGGTCCTTGAGATGCATTGATAGCTCATTTATTTGGTGCCTTTCCAATTTCTTGATGTAGGCACCAATTGCTATAAACTTCTAACACTGCTTTTCCTGTATCCCATAAGTCTTGATAGGTTATCTTGTCATCTTCATTTATTTCCTGAAATTTTTGATCTCTTTTGATTTCTTCATGACCCACTGTTCATTCAGGAGCATGTTGTTCAGTCTCCATGTGTTTGCATGTGTTCTAGAGATTCCTGAATTGCTGATTTCTAGCTTCATTCCATTGTGGCCCAAGAAGATGTATATGATTTTGATTTTTAATTTGCTGAGACTTGGTTTATGGCCTAGTATGTGGTTAATCCTAGAGGAAGTCCCATGCACTTGTGAGAAGAATGTATATTCTGCAACTGTAGGATGAAAAGTTCTGTAGATATCTGATAGGTCCATTTGGTCTATAGTGTCAATTAACTCTGTTTCCTTGCTGACTTTCTAGTTGATTTGTTCTCCGCTGAAGGTTGGGTATTGAAGACCCCATTAATATTGTATTGGAGTGTATGTCTCTCTTCAGATCCCTTAACATTTCTTTTAAATAGTCCTTTAATTATGTGCATATACATCTATAATAGTAAGATCTTCCTTTTGAATTTATCCCTTAATCTTTACGTACTGCCCCCCCCCCCCTTTTTCTCTTAACAGTTTTTGTGTTAAAGTCCATTTTGTCTGATATTAGGATGGCTACATCAGCTCAATTTTAGTTTCTGTTGGCATGGAATATCTTTTTCTATCCTTTCACTTTCAGTTTGCAGGCATCTTTATTGGTGAAATGTGTTTCTTGTAGGTAGCAAATAGATGGGTTGTGTTTTTAATCCATTCAGCCAGTTTGTGTCTTTTAACTGGAGAGTTGAGGCCATTTACTTTCAAGGTGGCTATTGATAAGTAAAGACTTTGCCCTGCCATTTTTCCAAAAATATTCATATTTTTTACTTTGAATTTCCTTTGAACTTTTACTGAGATTTTCTACATTTACCTTCTTTTGTAGTGATGACCATGTTTCTGTGTTTCTGTGTGCAGCACATCCTTAAGTATCTTTTGAGGTCTGGACAGGTGTTGACAAATTCTTTCTTTTTGTTATGGGATGTTTTTATTTCCCTTTCATTAATAAATGTGAGCTTTGCAGGGTATAGTATTCTGGGTTGACAGTTTTTTTCTATTAAGAATTAGAATATATCTCGCCATTCTCTCCTAGCCTGTAGGGTTTCTGATGAGAAATCCACTGTGAGTCTAATTGGAGATCCTCTGAAAGTAACCTGGTGTTTCTCTTGTGCACATTTTAGAATCTTTTCTTTGTAATCAAACTCACCACAGTAAAACAATGTGTCTTGGTGAAGATCTTTTCTGGTGATGTTTATTGGGGGTTCTGTGTGATTGCTGTACTTGAATACCCCTTTATTTCTCCAAATCAGGGAAGTTTTCTGTCATTATTTTACTAAAATGGCCTTCTAATCCTTTCTCTCTTTCCATGCCTTTGGAAATCCCTAGAACCCGTATGTTGGTTCGTGTATCCTGTAGATTCCCAGCAGTGTTTTTATACTTTTCTAATTTCCTGATCTTATTTTTAGTTTGACTACATAATTTCCTGCGATTTGTCTTCTAAGTCAGATATTCTTTCTTCTGCTTCACTGATTGTGTTAAGGCTTTCCACTGCATTTTTTTTATTCTGTTGACTTCTCCATTTCATTTTGTTTTCTCTTTAAGATCTCAGTTTGGTAGGAAATTTTCTTTCATGCCATGTACAGATTCCAGTAGTTTGTGCATTTGCTTCCGATTAGGATCAATTTTTTCATTCAATTTATGGAATTTTTTCAATCTCATGTTCATAATCTAGTATTGAAGTGTTGTTATTTTTGGGGTGTCATGTTTTCCTTATTGTTTCTTGAATTGGTGCATTTGCTATTCGGCATTTGTGGAGATGCTCATTGGTTTCTTTTTTTTTTTCACTGTGGTGGCTTTTATCTTTGTACAGTGCCTCTGTAGATAAGTGGAGTGCTTTCAGTGAATATCTAGAGGTGTGTGGTGGGTGTGGCCAGAGAGCTCTGTTTTCCAGGGTGAAGGGCATGTGTAAAGTGACTTACCCTTGTTTGGCGTGGTAAATACTTTTATTTATTTATTTATTTATTTATTTGAAAGATTTACTTAGGGAGAGAAGGAGAGGCAGAGAGAGAGAGAGAGAGAGAGAGAGAGAGAGAGAGAGAGAGAGGTTTTTCATACACTGGTTCACTCCCAGTTGGCCGCATTGGCCGGAGCAGCACTGATCTGAAGCCAGGAGCTTCTTTCAGGTCTCCCACATGGGTGCAGGGGTCCAAGTATTTGGGTCATCTTCCACTGCTTTCACAGGCCATAGCAGAGAGTTGGATCAGAAGTGGAGCAGCCAGGACTCAAACTGGCACTCACATGGGATGCCAGCACTGCGGACAGTGGCTTTACCCACTATGCCACAGTGCACCCCCCCCTTTTTTTTATCAGAAAGGAGATTTATCTTACTCAGCTGAGCTTCTCAAAGGAGACCAGTGCCTGAGTGCTAGCCCCATTGGATATAGTATTTGTCCACTCTGCCCCAAAGACCACACAAAGGATCTGTGCCATTCTCAGTGTACACTGATTCCCCAGCAAGGTCCCTTACCAGGTAACCAGGAAGCCCTGAATGTGTGGAGGCTCCCACAGTGACTGCCCAATGTCCCAGCCACACCATGAGTCCTCCACACAGCCTCAGTTTTTTTTTTTCACAGTCCCTATACACAAGCCTCCCACAGTCCTGAGCACCCAACCCCTGTTCTCCCCACCACAGTCGGGAGTCCCCACTCAGCTGGTTGCTGGGCACGGACACAAGCTGGCACAGCTATTACGTATGTCCAAAATGGTACCCGCTCTATTGGCTTGTTACAGGATGCTGTTGTCAGGTGATTGGGAAGAGAGAATGCATCCTTCCTTTTTTTTTTTCCTCCTAGTTTGGCAGGTACGCTCTTCCCCAGGGGCTCCAAGCCAGCTTCCCTCTTGGCTCTTCCTGCAGCTTTATTGCCAGTGGCTTGGGCTACTTTGGTCTGGTCTCACTTTACTCTCTAACGCTGTGCGTAGGCTCTCAGCTGATGGGGTCCTGAGTTGTGGATGTCCACACCCTCCACATGGGTCCACTGTGTCCCTCTAATTTGTGTAGTTTCCCCTGCTGTTTTCTCCCTAACTCTTCCCTGAGACTGCACTCTCCCTACTTTTTAAATCTATCTTCTCCTAGACTAGATCAATAAGCTCCCTCCCTACTCTGCCATCTTTGAAGCTCTTTTATGTCAATATTATTATTATCCCAATCTTTTTATGAGGAAGCTTCAAGAAGTTCATGGGAAAAGAAAATTAGAAGTTTTTTCTCACCCTACACGGCTGGTGAGACATGGAGCTTGATGTTGACATCGGATTTTTGTACCATCTCAAGTCTTACAGGCTTTTTACAGAAGTACCTTTTGAGTATTGTACAGGGTTTTTTTATTTTTTAAAATTTTTTGGCACCAAATAAACTTTTAATTCCGCTTTGCACAGGCTTTTGGAAGCACCCTGTATACTTAATGCAATGGTAGTAGCGAGTGGCAAATGCTGATGGTTGATGCTGGTGTCTGGATCGATGGTCCGGGACTTCAGAAGTCGTAGTCTTCAAAGGGCAGAGTTGGGTGCTAAGTGCATTCAGAAAGACCAAGCAGTAGCTGACCTCAGGTGCTTCTGTCTTGACATTGAGGGCCATCAGGTTGTAACATGGTCTCTGCTGGGTGGGGTTGTAGGCAGTTTATGTACTTGGACAGAAGAACCGCTTGTACTGGCCACCTGATTACTCCAGTTACCTAGTAACTCACATCTAAAGTCCTTATTCTGCCTTGAAGGATTCTCCTGACTGGTCTCAAGTGACAGTTCAGACTTCTGTCAAATGTCTCCACTGTACAGACCCGGATGTTGGGATAAAGAGACCTGATCCAAACACAACTCGTGCTTTCCCTGTCTCTCCTTTTGTCTGACCTGCTCTGTGTACAACAAAACAAATGTCTTTGAATTCTCTACTTCCACCCCAGTGTTCATTTGTCAGGATTCTGGGCCTTAATACCAGAGCCAAATACAAGGGTCTCCAAAAAGTACATGGAGAAATGGGATCAAAAGATAACTTTATTTTGGTGTAAAAAAAAAAAAAAGATGTTAGGAAACACTTAGTTGTTCATAATGCACATTTTTCCCAAGCTTTTTGAAGACCATGAATACTTAAGGATTTCAATTTTTTTGCACCAAGATGAACTTTTTTGAATTCCAATTTCCGTGATACTTTGGGAAGTCCCCTCTTGCTACCTAAGGATAGATTCCTGCTTTTCACAGACAGAAATGACTTCTCCACTTCTATTTGAATTTTAGGATCATTTCTATTACTTTTAAGTCAATTAGAACCTCTTTCAAGGGTAACTCTTGGGGCAGATGTCTTTTTCCTCTAGCTCCATTGGCAGGCCTTTGAGAATTAGGATATAACTCATGTCTTAGTTCTCTTGTTAGGGATCCTAAGGGATCTTTATCTGGAAGAAATGAAAACATTTCCAGTCTTGTTAGGGGCTTACTTTTGTCCCTTCACTTGACTCAAGTCTGTACACTGATGTCCTAACCCCCACTACTACCTTAGCTTGTGACCTTAGTTAGAAACAGGATTATGGCAGCTGTAAGTGGGTGAGATAAGGTCCTCTGGGCTAGGATGCATGCCTAATGCACTATGACTAGTGTCTCTTTTTTTTAAGATTTATTTTTATTTGAAAGTCAGAGTTACACAGAGGGAGGAGAGGAAGAGAGAAAGAGGTTTTCCGTCTGATGGTTCACTCCCCCGATGGCCGCAACGGTTGGAGCTGCGCCCATCCAAAGTCAGGAGCTTCTTCTGGGTCTCCCACACGGGTGCAGGGGCTTAAGGACTTGGACCATCTTCTACTGCTTTCCCAGGCCATAGCAGAGAGCTGGATTGGAAGAGGAGCAGCTGGGACTAGAACCGGCACCCATATGGGATGCTGGCGCTTCAGGCCAGGGTGTTAACCCGCTGTGCTACAGTGCCGGGCCCGACTAGTATCTGACCAGAAAGGAACTTTGGGCATACACACACAGCCAGGGTGAAAGCCACATGAAAATGAGTTGCATTGCCACAGCCAAGGAAGTGATAGAAGCTAGAAGCAAGACCTGGAACCTTCAGTGGGGAACACGGCCCTGGCCATGTCTTGACCTCACACTTGCAGCCTGCAGGCCTGTGAAGCAGTGAACCTCTGTGGTTTGGGCCTTCTGGCTTGTAGAGCTTTCTTTCAGCAGCCCTGGGAACCGCTTCACGCCTCATGTGTCGGTCACCCTCAGCATCATCAAGATGCTTCTGTGTTTTATGTGACCCTGTCCTGTGTGGAACCGGGGGCTGAGGTGGGCGACCTGACATCAGAGTCACTCAGGGGTCGCTCTGATCTGTGCTCCGGTCGTGGGTCTGGTCTCAGAGGCCCCAGGCCCTTGGCATCCTCAGCCCCAGAAACTGAGTGTGTAGCAGTGAACCCATTCCTTCCTCTCCAAGCCTCTTCTCTCCTGTAAGCCCGTCTCAGTGATGACCATCAAGTCCATCTTGGTCACTCTGTGACCCCGCCCTGTCCTCTTCCCCCAGTCAAAAAAAACAAATCCAAATTTCTGCCTTCTTTGGGGGTAATACGTTCTGGCAACACCAGACCCTCCTGGCAGTGTTGGCCTGGTGGATTGGTTGCCCCTAAATGCAGATAATGTGTTCTCTGTCCTGTCAGATGTCACGTGCCCAGACCTTGTGGCCGTTGGAGACTGGGACCCTGGCAGGCCAAAGGTGAGGACACTGCTCCTCCTCCTCGAGGCAGTAAGGGACAGAGCTAGCCTCAGATCAGGGCTCTGAGCCAGACCCTGCCAGGTTTGCAGCTCGCTGTGTCCCTGGCTTGGGGGAAGCCATGGGGAGGTTCCTTCACCCGTCCTGGGCCTCCATTTCCTAACTGGTGAGTGGAGCTAATAAGGGTGCTGACCTCCTACAGGCACTGAGAGAATGAAATGATTTCCTGCACATCAAGAGATCAGAACCCAATGCATAGCAGGCACCCCACCAGTGTTCACTTTGTATTATTTCAAATTCAATAAAAAGCCTTGTTAACATTTATTCAAGCCGCCTTCTTATTTTTCACACAGAAGGGTGTATTTACTGCAAGAGTTTTCTCTGCCTCTCCCCAAACTCTACCAGTCTCAGACACATTAAGACATGTGAGGTCGTTTCTACGCAGATTCCGGCTGGCCTGGCAGGGAATTTGGAACAAAGCTCCTGGGATCTAACTTGGCTGAGCTCCTGGGCCTCTCCTGGCTGCCAGGGCCCCTGTGTGCACCTGCCTTCTGTGTTGTTTGGGTTGCAGTGACCAAGGACACAGCGTGGTGACTGGCCTCCTGGGGCCTCCTGAGTCGCCAGGGGGTCACTCTAATTAGTTCCACTGTTGAGCACGCAGACATTTATCCTGCAGGCAGGAAGGACTGTTGGGAATAGCTGCTTAACAGGAAGTCCAGGCAGTGAGCAGGTGTGCATTGGGGGTGCCTTCCCTGTGATTTGGAGCACTGGCAAAAGCCCGACAGGCAACCAGGGAGGGACCCCTGCCAACAGCTGTTCCCCCATTGTGTTTCTCTGGTAGGATCACCTCCAAGCAGTGTGGGCTCCATTCAGCCAGTACTTGTTGACAGAATTGTTACTGATTGGTGGGAGTTTATTAATGGATCTGGCACCCAGATCCATTACGAGGCATGAGGGACAAAGAGGGTAGGGGTGGACACCATCCTTCGTGTAAGGAGTGTGACCACAGTCATTAGGGGAGACTCACGGTTAGGGCTGAGGGTGTCACAGGTGAAAAAGAAGGATCGGGATCTGGGCTGGGGTCGGGACTGGGGATCGCACACGTGTTCATGTTACTGGCCTAATATTCCTGTAAGACATTCCAGCTTTATCAGGACAGGGGTTTTGATTTTGGTCTCGGCATTGCTCCATATCTGATACTAGCCCAGTGGCTGGCATAGAAGCTTCTTAAACACTATGTGACATCTAAGCCAAGACTTAAAGGACTTGAGGAGTCAGCCAGGAGGAAATTGTGGGGGTGGGGAGGGAAAGAAAGGCAGGAGGAAGTGAAATGTGATGAATGACGGTGTGGTGGGCAGATGCTGCTTTGGGGAGGGAGGCTGGGTAACAAAGATTGTGGTTGTGGGAACTCTGAGCTCCCAGGGCGGGGTGGTATGGGGCGTTTTCAAGGTGAGGGTCCTGGGGAGGGCTGAATGTTGAGTGACACTGAGTTGTGGTGTTAGGTGAAGGAAAGATGCCGCCGGCCTTGGTGTAGGTGTTAGAAGGTGTAGGAAATGGACTTGGACAGACAGTGGAGGAAGAGGTCATTAGGTGGCTGCTGTCTGGCTGACATGGTAGTGGCTGGACACATCACTGACAGTGCGATGGGGAAGCAGATGGATTCAAAAGAGACTAGGGATGTAGAATGGGCACCATCAGGCAGTTTTGTCTGGGGAGAGGAAGGAGGAATGTCTGGATAATGCCCAGGCCTGTAGGTGATGCTGGAACTGTTCACTTACGTGATGAGCAGCTCCGGAAGGGGGGCAGCAGGAAGCTAACTAACGCTGTGAGTCTGACTTGCCTGTGGGAAGGCCACAGGGCAGGTGCACACATCAGCCTCCCCCCAGGAGGGACAGTCTGGCCTGAGATACAGGCTTGGACACTCCATGACACATTAGATCATTTTGCATCGCCTGGAAGTTCACAAGTAAATCTCAGAAGGCCCGTGAACTTGGGAAATTTTGTGGGCATTGTGATGCATGTGCATGGTCCTGGGGACTTACCTTTGTGTCCTCTCTGCAAATGTTCCTGCCCTCAAATAGGTTAACCCTTGTTGGGTGTGGCTCTGGGATTTGTAACACTTCAGGCATGGAGGCACTGTGTTGAGGCAGAGGTTGGGATCAGAGTATGAGAGATGAGCCAAAGATTGACAGCATAGCTCTGCTGTGGATTGAGCACATTCACATCTAGCGTTTTGTCTTAATAACCAGCTGCTTATGATTAGGCTTTGTGTCAGTCTAACACAAAAACTTGGCTATCAGGTTTTTTTAAAAAGATTTATTTTATTTATTTGAAAGTGTTACAGAAAGTGGTAGAGACAGAGAGAGAGGTCTTCCCATCTGCTTGCCCACTCCCCAGATGGCTGCAATGGCCGGACCTGAGCTGATCCAAAGCCAGGAGCCAGGTACTTCCTCTGGGTCTCCTACAAGCACTTGGGCCATCTTCTACTGCTTTCCCAGGCCATAGTAGAGAGCTGGATTGGAAGAGGAGCAGCCGGGACTAGAACCAGTGCCCATATGGGATGCTGGCACCGTAGGCAGAGGATTAACCATCTATGCCACAGCGCTAGCCCCCTATCAATTTTCAAGAAGGAATTTCATACAGGGAACCAGTTGCTTTCAAAATAACTACTAAAGCTCTGGGGGAAGATTTCCAGAAAAGTCAGGATGTCCCCCTGTAGTGGTATTGGGGACTGAGATTGGAAAGCACCAGTGGCTGTTGCCATCACGGTAATTGCTGCTCCATCACCATGAAGCTGTAGAAAGGTTACTGGTTGCTGCTCCGCTTGGAAAGTCTCAGCTTTCTGTGACCTCTCTTGACAGCAGTGATAGTCAGAAGGAGCCGGGAGATGGCTGACATCTCACTTGTTCCTTCTAGAATCTTCTTGTGTGACTCCATCTAATGAGTAGCACCCAGTTCACACCCTAATTCACAGGTGCAGAGACACTTGAAGTATGTTTTCAGCTGTACTGTGTCTCTCCCTAAAAGGACAGTGCAATGCAGCTGGGGAGGGGTCTGGTTGTTGTGTGGGGGACAATATGATGGATGCAATTGGCCGTCCATACCCGTGGGTCCTACAACCGTGGAGTTAACCAACTGTGGACTGAATGTGGTTAGTTCTGTGATGGCGTGTGCAGACTTTTCTCTTGTCATTTGCCCCTAAGTGATGCCATGCAACAACTATTTGCGGAGCTCTGACACGGTCTTAGGTGTTACAAATGGTCCAGAGATGATTTGAAGTGTGGGTGATATGGTGCACAGGTTACGTACACATCCCATGTTACATAAAGGGCAGGAGCATCCCAGATTTTCTATCCGAGGCAGGTCCTGGAGCCAATTCCCTTGGTGAATACCCAGGGATGACAGTATTTTGGTGTTAGTGATGCATAGGGTCTCTGCAGCTCCCCAGACTTATTATTGTAATGCAAAAGCTGCTATGGACAGTAGAGAAGTGAATGAGCATGCTGCTCGTGTCCAATAAAACTTTATTTTTAAAAGTGGTGATTGGCCAGATGTGGTCTGTGGGCCATGGTTTGTCAGTCTGACACATAAGCAAGTCAATTCACAATAATTATGATAGTTTCTTTCACAGGAGAGGGATTCAAATCAGAGACCCTCAGTCATTTAGCTAGGGTAAATGGAAGCATATTCTGGTTATTTTTATTTCAGAATTGATTTTTTTCCAGCAAAATACAATGCTTGGCCACTTCTGTTATGAGACTTGAGGTCTAAAAGGGGAGGAAAATGAGTGCTTCATTGATGCAAACCAATGAATTTGTGGTAAATGCTCCAGGAATGGTACAAAATGCCTTGATCAGAGGCACTTAGGATAGAAATCAGAATCGGTTTCACTGCAGAAGTAGTTTGAGCTGGGGGTTGAAGCAAGATAAGACTTGAACAGGGGAGAGAGGAGGAGGGGGTATCAGAAGAGCATTTTAGGTGAAAAGAGAAACCTTAAGGGAAGTTTAGGAAATGAGCTACAAGTTGAAACTCATCTGAACATTGTGACCTTCTGGGGTGGTGGTGGAGATAAGATTGAATTGTGGAGAATGATAGGTGTGAGGATTAGCAATCTGGAGTTAAAATGAGAAGCACTGACAGCTTTTGAACAGGGTTGGGACAATGCATTACTTCTGGAAGAATGATCTGGCATTGCTATACGGAATGTTTTGAGTCCAAAGATAAAGCCAGTAAGAATTCACTTAGCAAGTTACTGCTGTGTCTTTGCGTGAGCACACAAGGGAAGCTGCGGATATGAGATGGCAAAGGATAAGGAAACCGGGGCACGTAGGTGGGATGGAAGGATTTGTAGGAAGAGATGAGTTGAATAACCACACTTGGAAAGCTAGGGGCAGGTGTTTATGGAAAAGGTGGTGGGGTTCCGTCTTGGGTCTGAGGTGCTCAGGGGAGAAAAACCATAGGGGACAGGCACTTGAAAATGTGGACTTGATCTTCCAGGCAGGTTTGGTTGGGAATCGTCGCAAGTTGACAGAGGGCTACCTGAGACCCCAGGTCTCTGAAGGCTTGTGGAGAGCAGAGTATGCTTGTTTTCATCCATTTTCCTTTGCCTTAATGAAATGGCAGAGGCTGGGTGCTTTGTAAAGAAAGGAGAATTACTCAGATCACAGTTTTAGCCTCTGGAAGTCCAAGCAGCTTGGCACCAGGTCTTGCGAGGATTCCCCTGGCTACACTACTGCACAGTAGATGGCTTCAGGGTGGAGGTGAGAGGGAGAGCTCGCACAGAGGGGCAGTGATTCGGTGGTCAGACTCACTCTTTAGAACCTCTTGCTCTTGAGGGAACTGCCAGGGTCCCATGAGAACTACCTTAATCTCTCCCAAGGGCGATGATGCCCTTGACCTCAGACCTCAAAGGTCTCTAACACCTCTCAGCATTGCCACACTGAGGATGGAGCTTCCAACTTGTGGACTTGTGGGGACACTCTCAAACCATGTCCAAACCTTAGCAGTGTCCAGATGAGAACCCAGGGGACTTAGTCAATCAAGGGACAAGGGATAGGAAGGTGGATTCGGAGGCGCTGGCGGAGTGTCAGGATGGAAGGATGTTCGAGTGGGTCAAGGAGAGGGGCTGTTTACAGAAAAAGGGATGGTAGGAGCAGTTTGATAGAAAGGAAAGAAGAGAGAGGAGGGTAAGTTGAATCTGTTTTAAAGTTGGTGAATTCTCTAATGCCTCAATACCACAAACGACTTGGACCCTGATTTCTCCCCCAGGGCTCTCGTAAAGAGAAAACAATTCCAAAAAAGAACATGATCTGATTCTTTGACTCTCAGGATTCATGTTCTGGTCAGTTGTTTGTGTCTGACATGGCTCTGTTGGTGGCTTCTCCTGGCAACCTGCGAGGTTGTGCACCGATGTGTGTAGTTGTTAAGCAACGGCTTCCATTGTTGTGGTCCCTGCTCGATGTGGAGCACCCGTGAGTCCAAAGCTAAGCCTTCAGTCAGTGGGAAATAAGTGCCTGACTTTGAAATTGCAGAGGTTGTGCATTTGTGGCATAAGAAATCAGTGTGTTGATGATGTTGTCATCGTTTGCAGATTGCTTTAAAAATCCAGTGGAGAATTGCTGTGTAGTGCCATGAAGATGGAGCTCCCCCCAGGCCTTTTCCTAGAGGGGGAGGGGAAAAGGCCATACGCCCAGTCCCTACAAGGAGCTGAATATTTTACACTAGTGCTTTCTAAGTTCATAAATGAAAACAGAACACACACACACACAACAGCAAAAACCAAACTGTACAGTTTCAGCTGTCAGTGACCAATTAATCTAAATTAGACTTTTTTTTATAAAAAAAGATTTATTCATTTATTTGAAAGGCATAGTTAGACAGACAGACGGACATTGTCATTTGCTGGTTTGCTCCCCAAATAGCTGCAATGGTCAGAGTTGGGCTGATTCGAAGCCAGGAAGCAGGAGCTTCTTCAGGGTCTCCTGTGTGGATGCAGGGTTCTGAGGACTTAGGCCATCTTCCACTAATTTCCAGGCCATCAGCATGGAACTGGATCAGTAGTGGAGTGGCCAGGACTTGAACCAACACCCAAATGGGATACCAGCACTGCAGATGGCAGCTTAACCCGCTGAACCACAGCATTGGTCTCAGAGACAGACTCTTTAAAATTTTTTATTTAGGAGCTGTCACTTTGGCACAGTGGGTTAATACTCCTCCTGTGGTGCTGGCATCCGTATGGGTGCTGGTTCGAGACTCTTCTTCTGATCCAGCTCTGTGCTATGGCCTGGGAAAGCAGTGGAGGATGGCCCAAGTTCTTGGGACCCTGTACCTATGTGGGAGACTTGGAGGAGCCTCCTGGATCCTTGCTTCAGATTGGCCCAGCCCTGGCCGTTGCAGCCATTTGGGGAGTGAACCAGTGGTTGGAAGACCTTCCTCTGTCTTTCCCTCTCACTGTCTATAACTTTACCTCTCAATTAAAATAAAAAATAAAAAAATAAAAATTTTTATTTAAAGACATGTTCCAACTCTTTCACATCTTGGTTTGCGGCTTCCACAGCACAATTATCTAGGTCTCAAATGGGCTATGAAATGGAGGTAAGAAGAGGCAATTTAGACTAACATTTTCCACTTAGTCGAGTTGTCTTGATCTCCTATTTAAATAGATAGGCTACACCGAAGCAGCTCTAGGCTGTGTTTCTCTGGAGTTCTTGGGAGATTAGAACAGTTACAGTACTCTTTCACATGTGTAGACAGCTTTAGTCTTGGGGCTGGCATTGTGGCTTAGTCAGTAAAGCTGCCACCAGCAGTGCCGGCATCCCATATGGGTACTGGTTCAAGTCCTGGCTGCTCCACTTTGGATCCAGCTCCCTGCTAATGTGCCTGGGAAAGTAGCAGAAGATGGCCCAAGTGCTTTGGCCTCTGCACCTACTTGGGAGACCCAGAAGAAGCTCCTGGCTTCAGCCTGGCCCAGTCCTGGTCAGTGAACCAATGGGTAGAAGATTGTCTCTGTCTCTGTCTCTGTCTGTCTGTCTGTCTGTCTCTCTGTTTCTGTGTGTGTGTGTGTGTGTGTGTGTGTGTGCTCCTTCCTATGTGGCTCTGACTTTAAATTTTTTTAAAAAACAAGCTTTAGTCTTTGAAGTGCTTTGATATCCATTCATCCCAGTTGACCTCACAGCAGTCTGTAAGATAGGCACCCTGTATATTATCACTAAGTCCATATTTGAGATGAAGGAACTGGGGTTCAGAGTGATTAATAACTAGTCCAGAGTCACACAGCACATTAGCCACAAATTTAGAGCCGAGGGTCGGCTCTCCTATCTCTGAACTCCTTAGCACTGCTGCTCTGCTCTGGGTGACAGTTCTGACATTAGTGTTGGCTTTCATTCTTGGGCGCTTTCTGAGAGCTTTGCTGGTTTCTGGAAGCTCATTGATTGAGGAGAGCTCAGCAGCAGAAACCACAGCTGTAAGTGAGAGTGACCCTTGTCAGAGGTTTGGCCTTTCATTGAATGGAAGCCTCTCGTGAGGGAAAGGTACACACTGAGGCTTGCCAGCCTTCCAAAGATGGCAACCCCCGGCTCCTCGGGGAGAGCACTGGATGCCGACAGTAGAGGAGTGAGCACATGTGCCAGTGCTGGAGGAGGGGCTGCCGGCGGCGTGCTGCAGAGGGGCAGGGCTTCAGCACACAGAGCTTCTGGGTGCTGCTACCTCTGGTCTCCATATCTGTGCTTCCACATCCGCGGATTCAACCAACCCTTGATGGAAAATGCATGAGAAAAACGTCATGTGGCCTTTTCTTTCGCGTTGCTACTCCCTGGGTGTAACTATGGGCAGTCATTTGCACTGGGTGAGGTATTAGAAGTAATGGAGAGGGGCTGATGCTGTGGCGCAGCAGGTAAAGATGCCGCCTGCAACGCCAGCATCCCCTGTGGGCACTGGTTTGAGTCCTGGCTGCTCCACTTGGGATCAAGCTCCCTGCTGATGTGTGTGGGAAAGCAGCAGAAGATGGCCCAGGTACTTGGGCCTCTGCACACACGTGGAAGACCATTGTGGCCATTTGGGGAGTGAACCAGTGGATGGAAGACCTCTCTCTCTCTCTCCGTCTCTCCGTCTCTCTGTGTCTTTCTGTGTCTGTGTCTCTCTGTCTCTGTCTCTTTCTCTGTAACTCTGCTTTTCAAATAAATAAGTCTTTAAGAAAGCAATGGAGAGAAGTTGTACAGCTTACAGCGGGACGTGTTTAGCAGAGTCCACCGTTGTCTACAAGGGATGTGAGCATCTGGTTTGAACCCAGCAGGGCATCCTGGAACCAGTGCTGGTTGGATGCCGAGGGATGACTGTACTTACCCTTAAAAACAAGCTTGTTGGGCTCCTTTTTTAGAAATGGGCCTGTTGGCTGGCTTCGTGATGGTTTTCTGTACATAAAAAATTGCACTTAAATCGAACGCTTTTCTTACCGTGCAACTGAATTTAGTGACGTCGTCAATATCTCAGCCCTCAAGTGATCTTTAAATATTCTTCACCCTGGGAACTGGCCCAAAGGATGGCGGCTGCTTTTCCACGTACCACTCAGCACAACAGTCCTGAATTACTGCTGACTGAAGATACGCAAGGTACAAATCAATACGCGTTTTGCTTCTGTATTTTTGGAAATGAGACAATGAGTGAAAGAGAACCCCGCGACGAGGGTACAAAGCGCCGCCATTGTTCTGTGGGTTCATAGGCTGAGCCGTAGCCACCATTTTACTCTCTGGCTGATGACTGCATCATGACACGACAGTAAAAGGATTTTTAAAAGCAGCTTTACCGAGTCACACCTCACAGACCCTATAACTCACCTGTGTAAAGTGTGCAACGGAATTTTTTGGATATTTTTAATTGTAAAATACGAAATAAAATTTTCCTTTTTTTTTCACTTCTAATGAACAGTTCAGTGGTACTAGTTATGGTCACGATCTTGTGCCACCATCACCACTAATTGCGAAACAACCTTTTCAACATCCCAGACAGAAATTCTGTGCCCATTAAGAGTAACTCTCTCCGGAGTTTTGAATGCAGTCATGGAATTGATGAGCGCCTCTGGGTGTGTGTAGGACCTGTGAGGCAGGTTTGGTGCAGTCTGTTTTTTTAGGGTCAGTTCCATGTTGTACATGAGAGATTTGGTTCATGCAGGAGGCGACCTCTGAGATGAGCATGAAGATCAAAGTCTCAGAGTCAACACTTGGAGGGAAAGGGCCAGAGGCAGGATTGGGCAAGGGATGTGTCCTGTTGGAGTCCTAAGTCTTCCTACCCATAGGGACTCTGGAGCTTGAGTTTCCTGGGTTGGAGGGCTGTGGCTTGGAGTTCCCCACCAAACTCAAGTTGATAGTCGGCTGCCGCTGTGACAGCATGACAAGGTGAGAAAAGTTAGAGGTGATGAGGTCGGGGTGGTGCCCCCGACTGGTGGATGCTGTTGCTGTGGATGTTGGTTGGTGATGGACTGCAAGTGTCCATTCCTGATGAGAGCACCAGCTGGAGCCCACACCTCTGTCCCTGTCTGCGGTGTGCTTGCTTGCCCTTCTACCACGTGCAGGCACAGCCTGAGGGCTTTGCTAGCTGATAGTGCCATGCTCTTGAGCTTGCCAGACTCTTGAACCCTAAGCCAGATAAGCTTACATCATTTATAAATCACACAGCATGTAATAATGGGCTAGAACAATAGAAAATCGACTTAAGACATTGTGCAACAGAAATAGGTCTTCCTACCTTCATATCATGCAGTCATAGGTTGTCTTCTGTTGTCCCTAGGAAGGTGCCTGGACTTGAGCTAAGGAAGTTTCTTCAACCGAGGTCAAGAAACGGTTGTCAGCTGCATTCCCGACAGATGGGGGTGGGGGTATTGAAGCGCCAGGTTGGTGGCTTCATGAACCTGGCTGCCTATTGGGATCCCCTTTGTGTCCTCAAAAATATTGTGCCTGATTTAATTGGTATTGGGGAGCCCCAGGGGACTCATCGTGGGCTAGACAGATGGGAAATGACTGCATTCGGTCTTGAAGGGGCATCAGTATAGTGCACACCACTGTGGAAAATCCTGAACTTGGGATTCAGGCAGAACCAGGCTTAATCTTCCTCTCAGTCTTAGCACTGTTATTTATCTACTAACACTTGGCTGCTGGGCTTTGAAGATGTGAGTGGGGCGGGCATTGTTACACCCTCATGTGAAGCTTCCACTTAAGATGTCCACATTCCTCATCAGAGAGCATGGAGTCCAGCCTCTGCTCTTAGCCCAGCTTCCTGCTAACAGGCCTTGGAGGCAGCAGATGACCCATCAAGTACTTGAGTCCCTGCTGCCCCCACTGGAGATCGGATGGAGTTCCTGGTTTTACTCTGGCCCAGCTCCGACTGTTGTGGGCTTTGGGGGAGTGAACCAGGAGATGGAAAGTAGATCAGTCAGTATCTCTCTCCCTCTTCTTTCTCTCTTTCTCTCCCTCTGGTCCTGCTCTGCCTTTCAAATAAATAAAAATATTTACAAAAATAGAAATGTCAGTGGGTGGTGCATATGGTAGGTGAAGAGGCACTTACCAATTAATGCAAGAACAATGTACACCTCTTAAAATAAAAATGCCTAATGAACAGAAGAGAAATCTGAATTTTAAACACTAAAAATTATACTGTCCTAGGAGTAACTGAAGAATGAAGCAAAGGCTGTCCTTGCTCATTATGGGCAAAGGTGGAGAAGAACTGATGGTCCCCGCAGTGGTGTAGGTACAGCGTGACAAGCATCCGTGGTGTTATGGTACAGTAGGACATGTCTCCCCAAACCCATGCAGATGTCTAAATTCTGATGTCCTCATGGTAACAGTTGGTTAGGGGTGGAGGCCTGATCTATTGAAGGCAGCTGAGGGGTGGGGCTGGTCTTTGGGTCACCGGGGCTTGTCCTCAGAAGGTGATTACTGGGAGAGGCTTGATTTGTTGAGTTCAAGTTCAGCCTGGTTCTCTCTCCTTCTGTCCCACCTCCAGACTCCGTTCAGCATTGACTAGAGGGCTGCCTGATGGGTACTCAAAAACCATAAGCTTAAAATAAAACTTTGCTTTCCCAAAGCAGCATCTCTGGGGTACTTGAAAGTAACCAAAAGCAGATTGACACACATGGGTATAAAGATTACAGAGAATGGTGTAGAAATGGGCATAAAAAATCTTAAAGTGAACGTTTTTGATGAAACAATCTAATCCTAGAAGATGATCTTGAGTAAATAGCAGGTATGTGTGTGTGCAGGCATGTGCAGAATTGCTGTTTTGATGACAACAATGCAAAATGAGGAGCAGCAGAAAAGCTCATGACTAGGGCATTAGTTGAATACGTTGTGTGCACTTTGAAGGGTGCAGTTCATAAGGCAGCATGAGACTTTTTGCCTTGAACCTTTGCATTGAAAAATGCTTGTGAGAAAAATACCACACGTTGATAGCAAACAATGGTTTTTGCCTCAAGTAGAACAGCAGGTGAATTTTATTTTCAATCCCATATTGCTTGATAATATTTAGACTTAAAAATAACACACGTACATTAGTTGAGTTTTTAAGTGTTAATTTTACAACCTTAAATATAAAATCACATATTGCCAAAATTACACACATCTCTATCCATCCTCCTACTCTGCCACCTACCTATCCATCCAGTGTCCCAAAAGAGAAGTCTATAATCCAATTAGTGTTTATTCCTGGAGTTGAAGCAACTAGTGATTTCTATTTTCTTTCTTAGACTTATTTATACTTTGTATATTTTTCAGTGAGATTGTATCAGTCTTCCACTGAGAAATAGAAAAATAGTCTTTAAAGACTCAGTGCACTTGCTTGGCCTATTTTCTATTCTTTATTTAAACAGTGCTGGCATCTATTTCATACGATGCGTCCTTTGGTTATCATCTGTCCCCAAGTCTTTATCCTTGCCTTCTTGCTTGAATCATCTCCATGTTTTGATGAAGAGTTATGTTTTGGGGCAGTGCTGTGGCATAGAAGGTTAAGCCTCCGCCTGCAGTGCCGGCTTCCCAAATGGGTGCTGGTTTGAGTCTCAGCTGCTCCACTTCTGATCCAGCTTCCCTGCTAATGTGCCTGGGAAGCAGCAGAAGAAGGCCCCCTGCACCTATGTGGGAGACCCCAGAAGGAGCTCCGGGCTTCAGCCTGGCAGTTGAGGAAGTTCTTTTCTTCTTGCTCTGTATTCCTGCCTTTGAAATAAATACATTTTTTAAAAAAGTTTTCTGTTCATCAAATGAGGGGTGATGATTGAGGACTGTGTCAGGTGTATTCCAGCTGTACATTTTCACTTTATTCATTTTTGTCTTGAGTAGTTTGACCTTTAGATGAGGTGTTTCCAAGTATAGCATCTGTCATCTACCATTGTGCTTTTTATCTATTAAATGGTAATATGTCGTCCCAAATATTGATATTCAATTATTTCTTTTTTTTATTATTTTTTGACAGGCAGAGTGGACAGTGAGAGAGAGAGAGACAGAGAGAAAGGTTTTCCTTTTGCCGTTGGTTCACCCTCCAATGGCCGCCGCAGCCCGTGCACTGCAGCTGGCACACCGCGCTGATCCGATGGCAGGAGCCAGGTGCTTTTCCTGGTCTCCCATGGGGTGCAGGGCCCAAGCACGTGGGCCATCCTCCACTGCACTCCCGGGCCACAGCAGAGAGCTAGCCTGGAAGAGGGGCAACCGGGACAGAATCCGGCGCCCCGACCGGGACTAGAACCCAGTGTGCCGGCGCCGCAAGGCGGAGGATTAGCCTAGTGAGCCACGGCGCCGGCCTGATATTCAATTATTTCATTCCATATATTTTTCTTTAGGAAGCGTTTTGAAGCTAAATATGGAAACACTTTGCACAGGCAGATTCTTCCATGTATTTCACAAATCTCATCATCCTGTGGGCTACACATTAAACATCACCTCCTCTCTGGCATATTGTAACCCTGCTAGTCTCACCCAGGGCTGCCTTTCTCATGTTGGCTGTGGTTTGCAATGCATTTTATTCTAAATAGTTGATGGTATCTGTCATCCTTTGAGACCCTGAAACAGGAAACATGGTAGCCAACTACCGACATCGCCTCCAGCAGTCACCACCTCCTGGAACTGACAGTCTTGACAGATGAGGGATGACAGAAGTGAGAGTATGTCATTTCTAAGAAAAGGATAGCATGGAGGATGACAGAAGTGATGATGATGTCCTTTCTAAGAAAAGGTTATCAAAGACTCGGAGTGCCATCTTGGGCTCTTTCCCTTGGATCACTTGCTTTCCTGGAAAATTGGCTGCCAAATTGTGAAGACAGGCAATGGATGGAGAGAGGCTCATGTATCCACAGCTAATAAAAAGGAACCCGGCTCACAACCATGTGGGTTTGGAGACAGATCCTTTTCTTATTGAACCTTCAGATGTTATAGATCCTGTCATTAGCTTGATTGTGATTTCTTGAGACTTCCCAAGTATAAACCATCCATCTGTAATGTTCCTAACTGCTGATCCTCAGAAACTATGTGAGACAGTAGTGATTATTATGTTCTGAGTTTTGGATGTTGTCTTACACAGCAGTGGATAAATTAATGCAGATTTGGGGCTAGAAGTAGGTACTGATGTAGTAAGAAAACAAAATTGATAGTGATGTTGAAACTAGGCAGTGGGGTTTAGAAAATCGGAAAGTGTTGAGGAATACGTTGGTAAAAGCTTCAAGTGCCGTGAATTCACTATTCATCCAATTGGGAATTTAAGCTCTCACTGGTTGCCTTCTCAAAGAAAAATAAGAAATACATTTGGAAATTGGAGACAGGAGAATCTTTTTCATGTAATGGTGAAAAAATTAAAATTGGCACTCTTTTTTTTTTTTTTAAAGATTTTTATTTGAGAGGCAGAGTTACTGAGAGAAGGAGAGACAGAGAGAGGTCTTTGTCCACTGGTTCACTCCCCAAATGGCTGCAATGGCCGGGGCTGGGTCAATCCAAAGCCAGGAGCCAGGAGCTTCTGTGGGGTCTCCCATGTGAGTGCAGGGGCCCAAGCACTTGGACCAGCTTCCATTGCTTTCCCAGACTGTAGCAGGGAGCTGGATCCATAGAGGAGCAGTAGGGACTCAAACCAGTGCACAGAACTGGCCCAAGTGACCTTCTTACTTACAGGCATGTGGAAGGTAGACAGTGCACTTGATAAATTGTATAACACAGGTAAGGATTTTTCTAACCAGAGTATGGAAAATGACTCCAGAATGTTTTTCCTGGGGCTTACAGGAAACTTGTAAGAGAAACTGAAGGTAGAACTATGCAACAACAGAGATAGCATTTGCTGGTTTTGAAGATTCCTAGCCTTTTCCCATGGCACATGATGCCAAAATTAAGAAATAGCTTCTGAGAAAAGATGAAATTCAGAGAAGCTTTAAGAAAACAAGTTCCAAGCATGAAGGCAAGGGTGTAAAGGTAAAATCTTCCCTTACAACCTCAAAAACAGAAGACAAAATCTCTTAGTATTGTTTAGTCACACAAACAAAAGGCCCTCTACAGAGATGAAGAACTTGTTACAAACTCTTGGTCAAATAGATTTTTTGGGAGCTCCAGGACATTGTATTTCAACATCAGCCTAAGGCAAAGAAGGACCTTTTGCACAGAGACTTGTACATATGGTTTTTATCTAATGGGATTCACAGACAACCCAGTAAGTATAAGGAGAGTTATACTCGAAACAGCATCAACTAGGAAACGAATGGGATAAAGAGAGCATAAAATGGAAAGAGGACTTTGGACCACCCAGTATCAACAAAAAGTATCAAAGGCTGAGAATTACTCAGCTGCAAGTCCACGTTAGCTTTCATGAACATGGAAGGATGAGTGAGAGTGCAGAACCAAGATCCCAGAGGGCAGAGCTAAGAGTCGAAGAGAATTATTCTTAGAACTTAACTTGAGACCTAATCAAAGATGGTCCAACATTAGCTTTGTTGAATTTCCGAAATGCTAGCCTTGCACACTCTGCATCTTCCCTTCCCTGAGCAGGAGCATTGATGGCATGACCCTGCCTGTATCACCGTCGTTTGTTGGCTGGGCTTCCTTCCTTGTGTGATGGCTAGAGATGAAGACCCATACTCAAGGAGCTGTATGTCAGAGACTGCACTGAGAAGCTCACCTTTTCCAAGATCTGATTTAGATCTTGGTGGGGGTCTGGACTTGGAGTTGATACCGTGAGAAAATTTTGGGGGTGTTGTGGGAGACGTTATTGTACACGGCATGCAGGGGAGCTGTGGATTGTGGGGAACAAGAGGGTAGACTAGTGAGCAGCCTCCAAGATGTCCCCCTAAGATCCTGACTCCCGAGATCCACAGAGGTGCAACACCCTCCACATGCACGTGGTACTAGAGTTGGTCCGTGTGATCAGTAGCTTATGGCAGAAGTGATGGTGTGTCACTGTCAAGATGAATTTATCAGAAACTCCATCTTCTATTTGGAGCATGCTCTATTCTCTTGGATCATTCACTATGGGAAAAGCCAACTGCCATATACTGAGAACACTGTACACAGGCAGAATTGTAGATGCCCACATGGTGAAGAACTTCCAGCCAAAAGCCATCAGAGTGAGCTTTTCTTAGGCTGTACCCTCCAGTTCCAGTAAAGGGTTCAGATGATGTTTCCTCAGGCTGGCAGTTGGACTGCATTGAGTCACTGTGTAGAACGGAACTTCCATAGGAAGCCTGAGATAGTGTGCGAAAGCCCTGCTTGCAAGCTCAACTCTTGCCTGACATCTGAGAACTTGGATTTAGGGAGGTTTCCCACCATTTCTTAATGGAGTGGCTTACTGTGCATAACCTTTTAAACCTTGTAAACAATATCTTATGCTGAATACCTGCCTTCCATCTGTGATCATGGAATTTGGAGTTAAAATTTTATTTAGGGGACCAGCGCTGTGGTGTAGTGGAAAAAGCCACCACCTGTGGTGCTGGCATGCCAATATGGATACTGGTTTGTGTCCTGGATATTCCACTTCCAATTTAACTCCCACCTAGTGCTCCTGGGAAAATAGTGGAAGGTGGCCAAGGTGCTTGGGCCCCTGCATCCACATGGGAGACCCAGAAGAAGCTGCTGGCTCCTGGATTCGAATTGGGCAAGCTTGGGCTGTTGTGGGCATTTGGGGAGTGAACCAGTAGATGGAAGACCTCTCTCTCTTAATCTCTTCCCCTCCTCTCTCTATAACTCTGCATTTCAAATAATTAGTAAATATTTTTTTAAAAACTTTATTTAGGCATGGAGAAAGAGACAGGGAGAACTCCCATATCCTACCTCATTCACTGTCAAAATGTCAGCGGTCCCTGGGGCTGAGTTGGGCTGTGGCTGGAACCGGGAGCTAGAAACTCGATCCATATCTTCCATGTGTGTGGCAGGAACCCAATTACTTGAACCATCAGTACTGCTTTCCAGGCAGAAGCTGGAGTTGGGAATAGAACCCAGACACTCTGATAAGCAACGTGGGTGTCTTAGCCACTGTGCTAAATGCCTGTTCCCCAAATTTTGATACTTGCTATGCAGAGGGTGTGTGTATGAGCAGCTCCCAATCAAATCTTGGGGAACTGAGTCTGCCTGGTAGGAAACATTTCCCACACAATAGCACACACAATGCTGGAGGAGTGAAGCCTGTTGGGTATGATTCAATGGGGGAGAGGACTCTGGGTTCCCTATGCTTCAAAGGGGAAACTCCACTGATTGTGCTTTGTATCTCTTTGCTGTAACAGATCTTAGCCATGAGCAACCCTGTATGTAGTCCTGTGAATCCTCTTAGCATCGCTGAACCTGAGGGTAGGCTTGGAGACCTTTAATATGGAACACATGAGTAAGAAAACCTACACTCTCCAGATTCTGGACCCTGAGACACTGAGATAAGAATTGTGTGCTGTTAGGCCACTGAGGTTTTTTTTTTAAGATTTATTTTATTTATTTGAAAGAGTTACAGAGAGAAGTAGAGACAGAGAGAGGTCTTCCATCTGTTGGCTCACTCCCCAGATGGCCACACAATGGCTGGAGCTGCACTGATCCAAAGCCAGGAGCCAGGAGCTTCCTCCAGGTCTCCCACATGGGTGAAGAGACCCAAGGACTTGGGCCATCTTCCACTGCTTTCCCAGGCCATAGCAGAGAGCTGGATCAGAAGAAGAGCAGCCGGGACTAGAACCGGTGCCCATAAGGGATGCTGGCACTTCAGGCCAGGGCTTTAATGCACTGCACCACAGCACCGACCCAACCACTGAGTTTTTAAGTCATTTCCTTCATGGCAACAGGACACCTGTCACTTACTTCTCCCTGGTGTTGACATTAGTGTCTGGAGCTTAGGTGTTTCTAAAATTGGGGTTTAGTTTGTTTTCCAGAGGTTAAAATACTAGAAGCTTGGTCCTTGGTGTGCTTGCTTTGAGGTTGGTGGAACTTGAGGGTGGAGCCCCAGTGACATCTTCAAGAATGGATTAATCCAGGTCTTCGTGGAGTGAATTTGGTCTCCCAGGAGTGAGTGAGTTCTCTCGTGAGCTACATTTCAGTGCTTTGCCTTTTCCATTTCCACTCCTTGGCCCTGCAGCCAGGGGCTCTGTTCTGATGGGGCACCAGACTTTTTGGATTTCCCAGCCACCAGAATGATGAGCCAAATAATCCTTTTATTTAAAATTTCATTTTTTTCTTTATTTGAAAGGCAGAGCAACACACAGTGGGGAGGGAGAGAGAAAAACAAAGTTCTACCTGCTGATTCACTCTCCAGATGCTCACAACAACCAGGACTGGACCAGGCAAAACAAGGAACCCAGATCTCCATCTGGGTCTCCCACAGGAGTGACAGGGACTCAGGCACTTGAACTATCACCTGCTGTCCCCCAGGGTATGCATAAGCAGGCAATGGGGTTGGAAGTGGAGTAGACAGGACTTGAAACAGGCACTCAGAGACGGGATGTGGGCACCCCAAGTGACAGCATCACTGTGGACCACAGCACCTACCCCCATAAATCTCATATCTATAACTTACCCAGCCTCAGTTTTGTTGCATTAGGTCTCTTGGACAATTTCATGGAAAATGTGTTAGGAAAAGCTATGCATGGGTTAAACATCATTTTGTAGTAAAATAAACTTTTAATTCACTTCTCCATGAACTTACAGAAGTACCTTCCTAGCAGCTTCCAGCAGACTAAGACGAGTATTAAAGACATATTTGTTGAAAAGGTGATGTCATTTCTTCCTTTGAAGATTTTTACAGTCCATCTGGTTCCTTTGCTGGAGAAATCTAAATCCTGGCTTGGCATTTATGATAAAGCATCTTACCTGCCTTTTTGTCTGGAATACCCAATCCCAGTGGCAGCAGCCTGTCTTAAAGTTATCAGATTCTTCCATCTCTTATTAAAATATTTTAGAGTTATGTATTTGAGAGGCAGAGAGCAAAAGACAGCACTCCCATATAGCTGTTCACTCCCAAATGCCTGCAACAGCTGGAACTGGGCCAGGCCAAAGCCAGGAGCCTAAACCTCAATCCAGATCCCCTGTGTGGGTGGCAGGGACCTAACTGTTTGATCCATCACTGCTCTTTCCTAAGGTGCATATTAACCGGAAGCTGGAGTCAGAAACCGAGTGGGGTACTGAACCCAAGTACTCTACTATGGGATGCAGGTGTCTTAAACCCAAGGCAACCTACCCTTACCATCTTCTATTTTGAATGTGATCTACAGAAATAAAAAATTGGTAGATGACCAGGCCTCTCTGCTCTTACTTCTTAGGTCATCTGATTCTGCCCCGCTGTCTCTTTTTTAAAAATATTTATTTATGTATTAGAAAGTCAGAGTTACACAAAGGAGAGGCAGAGGCAGAGGGGTCTTCCATCCAATGGTTCAGTCCCCAGATGGCCACAATGGCCGGAGCTGTGCCAATCCGAAGCCAGGAGCCAGGAGCTTCTTCCAGGTCTCCCACATGGGTGCAGGGGCCCAAGCACTTGGGCCATCTTCTGCTATCCCAGGCCACAGCAGAGAGCTGGATTGGAAGTGGAGCAGCCGGGACTAGAACTGGTGCCCATATGGCATGCTGGAGCTTCAGGCCAGGGCGTTAACCTGCTGAGCCATGGCGCCGGCCCCTGTCCCGCTGTCTTACATGATGGTGAGGATGACTGTTCTTAGGTTGACTTGTAAGCTTCTTAGTGCTGAAAAAATCCATTACTGGGTATTTCAGAGTCTTAGAAGATACCAGTATTTTCCTACTGCATCTTTCTTCTGTCATTTGAGTTCCTTGAGAGAAGTTCAGAAAAGTGAACTTTCTGTTTACATTGTGCCATACTTCCCTAAACTATCTTCAAAATAAATTATCCTAAAAAACTATCCAGGCTAAGATTTCTTTGGGGGGTTGGTTTATTTATTTGAGAGAGGCAGAGTTACAGACAGAGGGAAAGAAAGGGAGGGAGCGAGGTCTTCCATCTGTGGTCTACGCCCCCGTTGGCTGCAACAGCCAGAGCAGGGCCTATCTGGACCCAGGAGATTCTTTGGGTATCCCACATGGGTGCAGGGGCCCAAGTGCTTTGGCCATCATCCACTGCTTCTCAGGCCATCAGCAGGGAGCTTGGTAGGAAGTGGAGCAGCTGGGACTCAAACCAGCATCCATAGGGTGCTACATCCATAGGATGCTACAGTGCTGGTCCCCTCAGGCTAAGCCTTGAATGTGAGGGACCAGCTCCATAATAGATACTATAAACGACTCAAAGCCTACTTTTAGTATTTTAATAAAAAGGTGTGTGTGTGCACCAGCATGTATGACCACATACATAAGATACTGATTCCATAGTGTCCTGTTGGAGGTTGCCAGAACCTTTTCCCTCTCTTGAGGTCTCCTTTGAGAGATGACCTTGATTTGTAGTTTCTTGGCTATCCTAAGATAGTTTGATAGGAACTGACTCATTTGTCTCCTTTGCACCTAATTTTCATTTTTAAATTTTAATTGTATATATTTATAGGCTACAGTATGATAATTTGATACATGTATTCAGTGGGTGATATTCAAATAAGGTTAGTTAGCATTTCTAGCTCCTGAATCACTGGAAAAATGTATTAATAATTGTAAATATAGGGCATAGTTTTTAAAAATAGAGATCTTCCCTCGGCTCGTTCATTCCCCAAATGCTCACAACAGCCAGGGCTAGGCCAGGCCAAAGCCAGGAACTAGGAACTTCGTCTGGGTCCTCCCTTATGGGTGGCAGGGACCCAAGTGTGGGCCCTCTTCTGCTGCTTTCCTGGGTGTATTAGGGAGCTGGATCAGAAGCAGTGCAATGAAGAATCAAACCCACGAGCTGCTATGTTGATGTCATAAGCAGTGAGATGATCAATTGCACTGCAACTCTGGCCTCTACCTCCTAATTTTTTTAAAAAATGTCTTTTCTCGTGTCAGAATCATCTGTAGTCCTTTCAAAGGGCTCTTTCAGTAACGATTCTAGTCCTGTACACTTGAACCTAGTCATTCAAGAGTGACATCCTGGTCCCCCAAGGTGTCATTTGCACACCTCTGGTGGCAACTTTCTCACAAAGGCTGAACTTGGTCTCCTTACCTGCCCTTGCTTCCCTGGCTCCATTTTGGCCCTCTGACTGGGTTATGTGAGTGGGCTACAGCTGTGAAGGCAGTCTGAGAGCTCAGAGTTGGCAAGGCCTCATTATTTGCGGAATAGCTGTGTGCATGTCACGTGGGCTCGTTGAGCTCTTCCCCTCTTGGATCCTCATCTCAAGTCTGTGGTGGTTTCTGCAGTGTCTCAAGCCTCCCGTGGGGGCCAGGCTTCCTGCCTGGCTTGTGCAGTACTTAGCTTCCAGGACTCTGATGACACAAGGGGTTCTGGCCGTGTTGCTACTTAGGGTTTCTGCGTGCTGATCTGTTAGGGTGTGGAAATAAGATACTAGTTTCTATTTTAAAAATTTCTGTTTTTATGAAATTTAAAAATGTCTACAAGGTTAGAGAACACATGTACCTTTGAAATTACTAAGCATTCATGGATTGGAAGTGAATGCTCTAATTGAGTGATGGAGTGAGTTTGTTATAGTGTTAAGATGCTGGTTGGGGAGCCTGGGCTTAAGTCTCCTCTGCTCTCAATTCCAGCTTCCTGCTTCTTTTCTTTTTTGTTTGTTTCTCTCTCTCTCTCTCTCTCTCTCTTTTTCTCTTTCTCTCTCTCTTTCTCTCTCTTTCTCTCTCTCTCTCTCTCTTTCTCTCTTTCTCTCTCTCTTTCTCTTTCTTTCTCTCTTTCTCTCTTTCTTTCTCTCTCTCTCTCTTTCTCTCTTTCAACAGAGTTAGACAGTGAGAGAGAGAGACAGAGTCAAAGGTCTTCCTTCCATTGGTTCACCCCCCCAATGGCTACTATGGCCAGAGCTATGCCGATCTAAAGCCAGAGGCCAGGTGCTTCCTCCTGGTCTCCCATGGGGTGCAGGGCCCAGGTACTTGGGCCATCCTCCACTGCACTCCCTGGCCACAGCAGAGAGCTGGCCTGGAAGAGGAGCAACTGGGACAGAATCCGGCGCCCCAGCCAGGACTAAAACCTGGAGTGCCAGCACCGCAGGCAGATTAGGCTAGTGAGCCGCGGCGCCAGCCCCAGCTTCCTTTCTAAGCAGACCTTGGGAGGTAGCAGAGATGACTGAAGTAGTGGAGGCCCTGCCCCTCATGTGGTAGACCTGTTTTGATTTCCTGGCTTTGGGCAGGTCTGGGCCCAGCTATCGCAGGTATCTGGGGAGTGAACCAGTGGGCAGCAGATCTCTCTCTCCCCCTGACTCCCTCTCTGCCGCCGCCGCCGCCTTCCTACCTCTTTCAAAATAAATAATTTTGAAAAATGTATCATTAGCCATTTTTTAATTAGTCTTTGATACTAAGCTTAGATATAATTAGTATCAAAATTTAATTAGCACATTTTGAAATTTATGATTTAATCGGCTATTAGGTAGATTTCTGCTTTATAGAAAATATTTTTTCAGTTTACACAAGCAAATTAATAAAGAGACAACTCATAACATTTTTTTCAGCTAGTTTTCTGTTCAGATATGTTTTGAAAAGCCAAGTTCATGCTATGATTAAGATTATGACCTTCATAGAGTGTTCTTTTCACTGTAAAGAATGTCATGAGGCAGGTGTCACAGTGCCGCAGGGTAAGCCACCACTTGGAATGCTTCCATCCTGTGTTGGAGTGCCTGGGATCGAGTCCCATCTCTGCCTCCCATGGAGTGCCTGGGATCGAGTCCCATCTCTGCCTCCCATGCAACTGCTTGCTAATGTGTCTGGGAGGCAGCAGGTGATGACTGAAGTACTTGACTTTCTGCCTCCCTGGGCGAGACCCTCATTGAGTTCCTGGTTGCTGACTTCAGCCTGGACCAGCCCTGGTTGTTGCAGAGAGTGAGCCAGCAGAAGGAAGTGTTACTGTGCATGCCTCTCTCTCTCTGCCTTTCAAATACATACATAAACGCATAAATAAATACATTGTTTGGTGCCCTGAACATGCCCTTTGATGCTAACCATGTGCTTTGTATATATTTTAATGGCTTTATTGTATGAAAACACAAATTTATATTGAGATAACCTTAACTCACATGCTGTTGGACTTTGGTGCTCTTGTGAATGTTTTCAGCTCTTGTTGCTGTTACAGTTCTCTGGAAACAGATGCTCTTGGCCATGCCTTATCCATGTGTATCCTTAGGTGGACTTCCCAGTAGTAGTCTCTTCCTTTAGGAGTTAAAGTTTGTTTTTTTTTTTTTTAATCTTTTTTTTTTTCTTTTTTTTTTTTTTTTTTTTTTTTGGACAGGCAGAGTAGACAGTGAGAGAAAGAGAGAAAGGTCTTCCTTTTGCCATTGGTTCACCCTCCAATGGCCTCTGCGGCCGGTGCGCTGCAGCCGGTGCACCGTGCTGATCCTAAGGCAGGAGCCAGGTGCTTCTCCTGGTCTCCCATGGGGTGCAGGGCCCAAGCACTTGGGCCATCCTCCACTGCCCTCCCTGGCCACAGCAGAGTGCTGGACTGGAAGAGGGGCAACTGGGACAGAATCCGGCGCCCTGACTGGGAGGAGTTAAAGTTTTACCTTCGTCTTTCTCTTTTTCTCCCTATCTTCAGGGAAATTTTGTGCAGTGGTTAAAGAGCTCAGACCATCATCTGAATCTTGCCTCTGGCACCGAGGCATTAGGCTGTGCAACTTTGGGCCAGTTGCAAACCTCTCTGTTGGTGATTTTCTTTGACCTGTAAATTGGGGATGAAATATTACACATCGCTGGGTTGCATGGAAGATTGTGTAACTGGAAAGACCTAACAGTGTGTGGCGTAGCATAAGGAAACAACACATTTTAGCCATAACTTCTGGGATCTTGGCCTTGTCAGGAAAGCAAGGGAATGATCAGACAGCTCCTGTTCAGCAAAGCATGGTGGTCTTGTACGACGAATAATGTACTAACGATTGCACTGGCTCTGTTTGTGTAGGTAGGGAGCCATGAACACAGTAATCACAATGTCCTATGGGGCTAAAGTAAGCCCATTTGGAGGCAAAGTGATACATTGGGAAATCAGTGGGGTATTAGAATCCTGTGCTTAGAAACTTGTCCTTTCCTCTGCCAACAGTGTAGTTAATTCAGCAGCAACTTGATTAAGCCAGGGATGGCTGTTTGAGTTCACCATTTGTAGACCTAGCCAACTCTTGGCCATCGTAGACACTTAACATTCATGAATTAAGTAGACAGGCATCAACAAACTTGCCTGTGCTTTTTTGGACATAATGCTGTCACATATGCAAAGTGGGAGGAGCCTTTCTGATTCTCTCCAGGTCTGAGTGGAGTTGAGGGGGAACAGATTCGGAAATCACGCAGGAGCCCGTGTTCAAGTGAACCCCTCACTCCGTGCTGGTCATGCTCTTGAATTCCTCACCTGGTCCCATGTGTGTGCTCTGTCCTTACTGTAGCTGCTGGATCTCATCTGGCCATAAATAGTGTTTCCTCTTTGCCAGCCCTCGGGGTTCAGTGTTTGATTAATAAGTTTCCCATTTTCTGAGCAAAATGCCAGGTAAATCCCCCTGGGATGGTGTGAGGATCTGCAGTAATTTACAGCTGCTGTCTGGGCCTTGTTCTGAATGACAGACTCCTGGTGAGGGTGTGGTGTAATTCCTAATACTGGCACGAATATCCATCCTGGGGCATTCTCTGTGCATCTCATTGATGCCCTTGTTGGATAGCTTTGGCAGAGCAGTCATAGGAGCAGTGACTCCAGTTGCTGATGCTGAATTAAAAACAGGAATGTAGCTTACCGGTGCAAATAGATTGTGCTGTCTCCTAAGTAATGGCTTTGGCATGGATATAAATCTTTGAGACTTCTGTTGAGGTGGCTACTCCCCCAAACACTTCTGGAATCTTCCTTTTTATGTTACCCTCAGAGCATGTGGTACATTCTTGTGAGAATTCTAGAGTCTGACAAGCATTCTTTGTTTGTAGAAGGCTTTGATTCTTGGGAGAGAGTAAAGGGTCCTTGGCACTGCATCCAGGAACTGAGATGGGTGAGGAGGGCAGAGGTGCTGGTTAGTCCAAGGCAGCATGTGACTTCAGACATTTTTTATTTATCTCTTGAGACATGTTTTGTTCCAAACATGATTGATTTTTCAAATAATGTTTCTAATGATGAAATATGTCAACCCTCTAGAACATTCTGGGACAGACAGGTGTGTTCCCAGCACAGACATTAAACAGATGGCAACATTATGCTGTATTTGTTGGCACACTTACTTCAGTCTTTGTCTCCTCACTGTTATTTCCTTGAAAACGTGATTCTTATAAATCATTAAATATTTTGAAAGGAAATTTTTTAGATAGTCTAAAACTATACCTTGCCTCTTACTCTTTTCCTCCTCTTCCCCTTATAGTTACAACAGTTGAATTTGCTAAGCCTCAGTCCCAGGTGTGCTTGTGCCCTTCAGTGGAGTGTTTTAAAATTTATATAAGTGGTGTCATATTTTATGTATCATTATGACGTTGTTTGTGAGATTGATCTTTGTTGATTTCTTGTAACTGCTCCGTGGTGTTCCAGTATATGAATAAATCATTGGCTTACTCACCTAAGAGAATGTTATCCTCCTAACTTTTGCTGCCAAAATGCTAGGGGTCTTAAAAAAGTTAATGGAAAAAGCAGATTATTAAAATAATTGTGGATCTCATGTTTTAAAACATGGTTTATTTGAAAGGCAGAGTTATGGGGGTGGGTGGAAAGAAGAGAGATCTACCCAACTGGTTCATTCCCCAAAAGACCATAATAGCCAGACTGGGCCAGGCGAAAGCCAGGAGCTTCACTGGGGTCCCATGAGGGTGCAGGGGCCCATGCACTTGAGCCATCTGCTGCTGCTTTCCCAGGCACATTAGCAGGGAGCTGGATCAAAAGTGGAGCAGCTGGGACTCGAACTGGTGCCCATATGGGATGCTGGCGTTGCTGGTGGTGACTTAAGCCGTTGCACCACAATGCTGGCCCCTCAACTTTTTTTTTGAATCACAAATAACTTACCTGCATTTTCCCACAGACTCTTTGAGGTGAGTCAGGCTGTTGTAGTCAGTATCTGAGGGTGTCAATGTTGAGAAACTTGTGCCTGAGGTCATCCAGGGCTGGTGCCTGCTGGTTTCTAGAACATGCACATCTTCCCTCTGGGGGTGTTTCCCGACTGCCACCCGGAGCAGTCACACTGATGCTGCCACCAGCAGTTACTGCAGTTACTGTTCCCCATATCCACATAGGTTATCACGATGTTAATTTTTGCCCATCTTACTGCCCCATGCTCTTAGCCCTTTGTTTTAATTTGCAATTCTTGGCTTACCCACGCCTGAGTGTCCCTTCTGTACTTAATGGCCATGTGGGCTTCCTCTTTTGTGGGTTGTCCATGCGTATGCTTGGGCAGTTTTCCTGTGGCCGTTGGCCTTTTTATTAAGGATTTGTGAGAATCATTTATATTCTGGATATTAATTTGTCAGTTTTATAGTTGTAGCATTTGTATTCGCTTCTTTTGATGTCATCTGTGAAACAGAAGTGCTAAATGCTAATGGAGTCATCGTTATCAATTTCTTCTTTATATTAAGAGCTTTCCTATGTGTGTGGTTTAGGAAATCCTTCTCTACCTCAGTGCAGTACAAATAGTTTCTTATACATTCTTCAAATGTTGCAATAGGGTGCATTACAGGCAACTAGAATTGGTGTGTGTGTGTGTGTAAAAGTAGACTGCAATTTTTTTTTTGCATAAAGTTTTTAAGCTTTTTATTCAGTGGGAGAAATGGGCAGGAGAGTGAGGGCTTTATTGAGGGGAGAAGGAAAAGTCTAGAAGCTAAGTTGGGTCCATACCAAACAGAGAGCAGCTGGGTGCCAGGTGGAGCAAGCATGCAGGCAGGAGATCAGAGCAGGTGGCCCAAAGGCGCGGGGCAGCAAGTGCAGTCTACTTGTATCTTTCACATGTGGATGTCCAGTGGTCTGAGTTCCAAATACCATTTTCCCCCCACTGTCATATACCATATTCCCACACACAAGGAGTCATCAGAAAGGTCATGGACAGTGTCCATGACAGAAACTGTATGGGTTTCAAAGTCTTTGCCCCAAAAGAAACTTAGCTCTCAGTTGTATTTTCCAAGGACTTCGTGAAGTCCCCTTATGTGAGTAGACACGTTTCCCTTCTGCTCGTACTTTAGGGGACATTTGTTGAGCTGGTCTAGCCATCCCCTGTTTTCATTGCTTTGGGCTTACAGGTTTGGATAGTTGAAATTTCGCCTTGGTTCTCTTCTTCAGAATTGTTTTGGCTATTTTGGGTACATCAGACTTTCCAATAGATCTTGTGAATGCATAAGCCCTATGGGCTCTTACTGGAATTACTCAGGTGTTTTATGGGTAAATGGTGAGAATTGGCATTTGTATATTGTAGCTTTTTATCCATAGCCATGGTATAATTAGATGTATTTAGATCTTTCATTGGTCCTTCAGCAGAATTTTCAGTTTTTGCCATACTTCTCTTGCTCTGTTAAATGTATCTCTTTTCGGCCGGTGCCGCGGCTCACTAGGCTAATCCTCCGCCTAGCAGCACCGGCACACCAGGTTCTAGTCCCGGTTGGGGCGCCGGATTCTGTCCCGGTTGCCCCTCTTCCAGGCCAGCTCTCTGCTGTGGCCAGGGAGTGCAGTGGAGGATGGCCCAGGTGCATGGGCCCTGTACCCCATGGGAGACCAGGAAAAGCACCTGGCTCCTGGCTCCTGCCATCGGATCAGCGCGGTGCGCCGGCCGCAGCGCGCCGGCCGCGGCGGCCATTGGAGGGTGAACCAACGGCAAAGGAAGACCTTTCTCTCTGTCTCTCTCTCTCACTGTCCACTCTGCCTGTCAAAAAAAAAATGTATCTCTTTTCTTAAAAGGATTTTATTTATCTTAAAGGCAGAATTAGAGGTTGATTGATCTTTGATCTGCTGGATCACTCCTCCAAATGGCCGCAGGGCCTGGGGCTGCAGCAGGCTGAAGCCTAGAGCTAGGAACTTCATCTGGGAGTCCACATGGGTGACAGGGGCCTACGCATTCTGGCCATCTGCTGCTGCTCTCCCAGGCACACTAGGAGGGAGCTGGATCAGAACTGGAGCAGCCAGGACTGGAACTGGCACTCATATGAGATGCCAGCATGGCAGGGGCTATTTAGGCTGCTATACCACAGCGCTGGCTTTGCTGAATGTATTTCTAAGTATTTTAAGGTCTTTATAGCTTTTCATTGTGTCTTTTCCTCTTGTCGCTGGTGTATAGGAATGTTATTTGTCTGTGTCTATCTTGCTGGACTCATTAATTTTCATTAGATACAGTTGTAGATTATGTAGACATGAAAGAATGTATTCTTGATCTGTTACTTTAAAAAGCCATGAATGAATGTGAAACTTTTATCCAGCATGATTATAGAATCTGGGATTTTCTTGGTCATTCTAACTGTAACAGAAGTGCTAAATGCTAGTGGAGTCATCGTTATCAATTTCTTCTTTATATTAAGAGCTTTCCTATGTGTGTGGCTTAGGAAATCCTTCTCTACCTCAGTGCAGTACAAATAGTTTCTTATACATTCTTCAAATGTTGCAATAGGGTGCGTTACAGGCAACTAGAATTGGTTCTAGTTGTTCTTTTATTTATTTATTTATTTTTATTTTTATTTTTTTTGACAGGCAGAGTGGACAGTGAGAGAGAGACAGAGAAAGGTCTTCCTTTTGCCATTGGTTTACCCTCCAATGGCCGCCACAGCTGGCGCACTGCAGCTGGCGCATTGCGCTGATCCGGAGCCAGGAGCCAGGTGCTTCTCCTGGTCTCCCATGTAGGTGCAGGGCCCAGGTACTTGGGCCATCCTCCACTGGACTCCCTGGACATAGCAGAGAGCTGGCCTGGAAGAGGGGCAACCGGGACAGAATCTGGCACCCCGACCGGGACTAGAACCCGGTGTGCCGGCGCCGCAAGGCGGAGGATTAGCCTAGTGAGCCGCGGTGCCGGCCAAGATGTTTTCTTTTTTAAAAAATATTTATTTAAGCCGGTGCCGCGGCTCACTAGGCTAATCCTCCGCCTAGCGGCGCCGGCACACCAGGTTCTAGTCCCGGTCGGGGCACCGGATTCTGTCCCGGTTGCCCCTCTTCCAGGCCAGCTCTCTGCTGTGGCCAGGGAGTGCAGTGGAGGATGGCCCAAGTGCTTGGGCCCTGCACCCCATGGGAGACCAGGATAAGTACCTGGCTCCTGCCATGGGATCAGTGCGGTGCGCCAGCCGTGGCGGCCATTGGAGGGTGAACCAACGGCAAAGGAAGACCTTTCTCTCTATTTCTCTCTCTCATTGTCCACTCTGCCTGTCAAAAAAATATTTATTTATTTATTTGAAAGTCTGAGTTAGAGAAGAAGAGGCAGATCTTCCATCTGCTGGTTCACTCCCCAAATGGCCACAACAGCTGGGGCTGATCCAGGCTGAAGCCTGGAGCCAGGATCCCCCTCTGGGTCTCACAAGTTGGCTGCAGGAGCTCAAGAACCTGGGCCATCTGCTGCTGCTTCCCAGCCCAGTGGCAGAGAGCTGTCTTGCAGGTGGAGCATCCGGCACAGGAACAGTGCCAACATTAGGATACCCGTTACTCTGCGATGCTGACCCCAGTGACGTTTTCTTTGCAGTCATTTTTCAGATTCTAGGCTTCAAAAGTCTCCGGTTTAATGCACTTGTATAACTGAGCTGAGTGTTTCTGACTCTGTGTGGGAGCTGTCTGCAGCACGGATTAGGGGAGCTTTGCTGTGATTTCCCCACACTCATCATTGTCCCAAGCCTGCTGTTGATACGAATTCCTCAGTTGGGCATCTCTGGACTGTGCAGGTAGAAGGCACCTGGAGGAAAACTTTGTGTAAAAGGCTCCCCTAGCAAATACCTTGGGCTTTGCAAACAAGGCATTCTCTGGGCAGCTACCAACTCTGAGTGTGCTGTACTGGTTCATGCTATGTGTTCGAGAGGCCTAAGTTTTGCAGGGAAATCTTGTTGTCCTTCTTGGAGACAGGGAGAGAGCTGAGTTGGAGGGACTCTTCCCTGTGGTAGGAGCTCTTTGGGGACCCTCACTTTGGGCAGCGTCCTGCTGCCTTGGGCAGGCCCTGTGGGCTTCGCCTGGTGGCCACTGGTGGAAAGCCAGACCCTGACTCCCTGCATCAGCAGTTGCTGCAGTCCTTCCCCTGCCCCCTAACCTCCTCACTCCCAGAGAGCAGCTGCCCAGCTGATGCCCCGGCTTACTGTGTTTGTTTGTTTGTTTTTAAGATGTACTTGAAAAAAGTGTGTGTGTGTGTGTGTGTGTGTGTGTGTGTGTGAGAGAGAGAGAGAGAGAGAGAGAGAGAGAGAGAGAGAGAGAGAGAAGGGGGGTAGGGAGGATCTCTTCCACCTGTGGTACACTCCCCAGAGGGCCGCAACAATAGGGCTAGGCCAGGCCAGAGCCAGGAGCTTCATCCTGTACCACCTGTGGGTACAGGGGTCCAAGCACTTGGTCCAAACTCAGCCGCTTTCCCAGGAGCATTAGTAGGGAGCTGGATTAGAAGTGGAGCAGCCGAGACTCAAACTAGCACCCATATGGGATGCCAGCATCACAGACAGTGGCTTTACATGCTACACCACAACGCCACTGGCTTCCCCCCCCCCCTTACTTCTGATTTTAGTTCCTTGTTGTTTCTGGTACATGGCGTTTTCCCCTTCTTTATTGCAGGCTGAACCATGAATTAAAAACAAAAAACTATCAGGGCTGGTGCTGTGGCATAATGGGTTAAGTCATTACCTACATGCTGGCATCCCCTATGGACGCTGGTTCAAGTCAAAGCTGTTAAACTTCTGATCCCGCTCTCTGCTAATGCACTTGGGAAAGTAGTGATAGATGGCCCAATCCTTGGGGCCCTGTACCCATATGGGAGACCCAGGTGAAGAACCTTTCCTTAGCCTGGCCCAGCCTTGGTCATTGCAGCCATTTTGGGTGTGAACCAGTGGGTAGAAGTTCTCTGTCTCTCCCTCCCTCTGTGACTTTTAAATAAATAAAATAAATCTTTAAAAAATGTATTATATTTAGGCGAGTACATCCAAAAGTTCATGGAAAACAGTTAAAAGATCTTGATTTTAGTGTAAAAAGTTTTTGAAATCTGTGTATAGATAATGTGCATTTTTCATAAATGTTTGAATAACCCTCTTCTGTGTGGATTTCAAAAGATTTTTTGCATCAAAATAAGCTTACCTCCTTTTTCAAAAATGACTATTTGAAAGGTGCGTGCACACACACATACACACCCTTTCCATCTTCTGGTTCATTTCTCAAATGCATGCAACAGCAGAGGCTGAGCCAGGCGAAAGCTGGCATCCAAGAACTCAATCCAGGTTACCCACATGGGTGGCAGGGCCCCCAGTACCCGAGTCATCACCTGTTGACTCTCAGGATGAACAGTAGCAGGAAGCTGGAATGGGAAACAGAACTTGGACTTGAATCCAGGCACTCTGATAGGGCACATGGGTGACCCAAGCAAAGTATTAACTGCCAGGCCAGACACTTACCCCCAACCTTACCTTTTAATTCCATTTCCCACAGCTTTTGTGAAGTATTCTTATTTCCAGTTGCTTGTAGCAGATGTATGTATGAATGTGTCTGTCTTCTTCATTCACTATCTTTGTGGATTGAGAAGCTGTCCTTTAAGTGCAATTTTGATACTAAAAGGAAAATCAAAATCAAAACCACCTAATAACCCAAAAGACAAAACATAAATATCATTTCCCTCAAGGTTCTAACCATAGCTAGGCAGCCTTTGGAATCTTTTGATATTAGCTCATGGGATCCTTAGAAAAACTCCATATCTCATTTTATATTTTTAAATATTCACATACTAGCTTGAAAGGCAGAGAGAGAGATTCAGTCTGCTGGTTCACACTCCAAATGGTTGCAACAGCCAGGCCTAGGCCTTGCTCTAAAGCCAGGAGCCAGGAATTCCATCCAGGTCTCCCACATGGGTGGCAGAGGCCCAAGCACTTGGGCCATCTTTGACTGCCTTCCCAGGTGCATTAGCAGGGAGCTGGATTGGAAGTGGAGCAGCCGGGACTTGAACCTGCACTCTGATACAGGATGCTGGCTTCACAAGCTAGATCTTAACTGCTGAGCCACAGCATCTGCCCCCATGAGTCAGTTTAGATGAAGAAGTTAGGCAACTGGCTGGGTATCTTGTCAGGGCAGAACTAGGCAAAATAAATAAATAAAAGACTTTTGTGACATGTCTCCTCCTTTTAACACAGGCGTAAGCTGTTCTCCTCAAGGTATCTACCATAAAGGTCAACACCTTTTTCCATCCCAAAACATTCCTAACAACCTCACCAACTGATTCTAGGATATGGAATGGTTATGCTCACCTGTGAGAATTCACAATTTTACATGGATTTAAACGCAAGAAAAATCCATAAAGCAGTGGTGGAGGGGTTTTCAGCAGCTGGCAAGAGAAGTGAGTTCATGACCAGTTTTTCCTTCTAAGCAAGACAGTTCTCTCAAGAAGAAGGAACCCCTGGTCCTCCACGTTGGCTAGGCGCAGAGAGCCGCCATGTCTGCTGAGACGTGTTTTGAGGCTCCATTGTCATGCCTGTGGTTTGTGAGAGGCCTCGGGCGTGGCGGGGCTGCTGCAAAAATGAAGTCAGTTACCGTTGTATTTTTTGATTAGGGCATTTCCATTTCAATCTTGGTTAATGGCCAAGGGTAGCCCCGTGGGTGCTTCGCCACGGTGCTCTCTTGTTCACACTCTAATTTCACAGCGTCTTATGTTGGATTTAAAGATTGGCTTGGGCATCCCAGCTCTGTGCCTGTAGGAGCATTCTGGAATGCAGCACAGTGCCCAGTGCTCTCAGAGAAGGCGTGTGGCAAGTCATAGCTGCCGGGCGCCCTGACCAATCTGCGCGAGGCGGAGACACGGCAGGGCTCCCCTTCCGCCTGCCACACGCACCGCACTGCTGGGATGTGGTGCTGATGCCCTTGCCGAGGGTTTCCTCAGTGCGCAGTCGGTGCATTTGCTGGAGGGGCTGATTTTGCAGTTCCAGTCTTTGTGGAGCAGTCGGTCGGAGGTCTGCCAATTAGCTCGATGCTTGGTCTCCCGGCCAAGTGAGCTCTTGTGACCTCTGTCACGATCTGGGTTTCCAGATACTCTGACGAAAGGGAAGGATTGGGCCAGAGAAGCCCTTGTGGGTCGATTGCTTGTCCTCAGACGTTTGCTTAGCCGCAGCCCCCTCCTCCTCTGTGGCCAGGCGGTCCCCGTTCTTCCCCTTATGGGGGGTTGTGGACCTGGCCCCATATGAACTGCTTGACTGCCCTCTTCGCTTCCTGCTAGTACTGGGACAAGCCTCAGGCTCTGTGCTCCGAGGGATGGCTTTCCCCATCGGCACATCTCTCCTCTGCCGACAGGAGGCCCCCGTTCTACAAATGTTCCTCTTTGTCTAGATGAATCAGCTTGACCATTCTCCAGCTGCCTTTGTGTGTGTGTGTGTGTGTGTGTGTGTGTGTTTTTGACAGAGTGGACAGTGAGAGAGAGACAGAGAGAAAGGTCTTCCTTTGGCCACTGGTTCACCCTCCAATGGCTGCCACGGCCAGCGCGCTGCGGCCGGTGCATCGCGCTGCTCCGAAGGCAGGAGCCAGGTGCTTCTCCTGGTCTCCCATGGGGTGCAGGGCCCAAGCACTTGGGCCATCCTCCACTGCACTCCCTGGCCACAGCAGAGAGCTGGCCTGGAAGAGGGGCA
This sequence comes from Oryctolagus cuniculus, assembly GCF_051225735.1. Taxonomy (NCBI): domain Eukaryota; kingdom Metazoa; phylum Chordata; class Mammalia; order Lagomorpha; family Leporidae; genus Oryctolagus; species Oryctolagus cuniculus. Next base: position 22,685,055 of record NC_142886.1, read on the forward strand.
ACCGGGACAGAATCTGGCACCCCGATTGGGACTAGAACCTGGTGTGCCGGCGCCACTAGGCGGAGGATTAGCCTATTGAGCCACGGCGCCGGCCTAGCTGCCTTTGTGTTTTGACAAGTTTCAGGCGCCCTTGGCCACTAGTCGCTGGTGCTTACTGAACACGTTCTGTGTGCCAGGCCCTTCGTGAAGCACTCAAGTAACAGCACAGCTCGTGGAGCACCTGCTGGGCTCCAGGCACTGCCTTCTTGGGGGAGAGATAGGAGGTAAACCATGCAGAGGCTGCCCCTCTCGGAGCCTGTGTTTGGTGGGGAGGTGGCCGGATGGTGCACAGACACAGGCTGAAGGAGAAGCTGCGTCAGGCAGAGGGTGGGGCAGGCAGCACCCCTCTGCTGAGCGGGTTCCGGAGGAGCAGAGTCTGCCCGGAAGGGAGGAGCGAGCTCAGTTTGCTTCATCCTCCCTCCTCCTCTTCACGTCTCGCTCTCTTGGATGGAGCCTGTCTGGTGTGGAACTTTGCCTCCCCTGCCTGCTGTCCACGATGGCAGCGTGTTCTCTGAGAGCCTCGGCTCCCAGCCCGAACCCCACCTCCCCCCTCCTCTTGCTGCCTCTAATGACCACGCGTCTTTGGCCTCCTGTTCAAGTGCTGCTGACAGCCAATGCCCAGCCTGGTTGGTGCTTTGCTGTTCAGTTCCAGAATTCTTGTAACTGCCTCTTGGATGAGTCTCTCTGCACTTGCTAATCTGTCTCCATCGGGACCCTGGACATGGAAGCTTGTGCTTGGCTTGATCCATGCCATGCCAGGATCCTCACACAAACTCTGAGACACTATGCCAGATGTTTTCCCTAGTTCACAAAGGAAGAATCTGACTTTCTTAAGGTCACTCACTGCCCCAGTAAGGATTTGAACTCAGTTCCGACAAAATCCACAGGCTACTCATTTCTACTAGGCCAAGCCGCTCCTCCCTTGCTGTTAAATGTCACCAGAGCCCTGCGTGGATCTCCCATTTCTTTCGGAGTTCTTCCACGCTTCCTGTTACAGGCAGGGAAAAGGCCGTGTGATGTGTAGTCACGTCCGAGGTGTTGGACAGCTGGGCTCTGGGAGTCCTCTGCTGTCCTTGGGGCGTGCAGTTAAAGACACATCTTCATTCCTTCTGAACGCCCCCTTCCTGCCCCAGCTCAAACTCCATCTCCCTTCAGCCCTGTGTTGTGTCCACTTGACCTTCCAGCCTCCATTCCCCTTTGGGATGGGATGTCCTGACTGTTTGAGGCCAGCCCTGACTTCAGAGGATGTACGTGGCTGTCCTCGGCCATCCTGTGGTTCTTCTAGTCCTCATCCTCAACTTGGCATTCCTGTGGATTTCCTTAGTGCCTTTCCACATGTGATCTGAACTACTGAGAAAGCGTGTGTGCAAGGTCTTCAGAAAATTCATGGGTAGATGTGTGTGTTGAGGAGTTTGCACAGATTTCACAATGATGTCCCCCAAACACTCATCTTGGAATTCCAGTTTTCTATGAACTTTTTGAAGTTCCCTTGTTAGATTCAAAAAGAGCATGGTTTGTCTCCACCGTGGTCCTAGGAGATGCATACTGATCTCACCAGAGCATCCCAGGACTCGAAACGCATTTGGTGGAGCTCCTTCCTCTAAATTGCCTTCTAGCTACCCAAGAAAGTCAATTTCCTTTTTTAATAGCTGCGACTCATTTTTAGACTCTCCGTGGCATGAGTGTGCTCCGTGGCCCACCTGAGCTATCAGAACAGCCTCCACTTAAAATTCTGTAAAGCGTCTCCATCCCCAGTGGATTAGAATTAGAGAGGCACTGGATTGTGCCATGGGAAATTCAGAAATAGAAGGTCTGCAAATGATTGTTCAAGTTGCGTGTTGCAACTGGAAGAGAACGGGATGGAAATATTCCTCTTACTGCTTAACCTGTCAGCCCTCACTGACCTGCTTCTTAGCAGAAGGGGAAAGGAAGCAGAGGCATGAGAGAAGTATTTGAAGTCATGAGGAAGCTGCGAGGAAGTAACAGAACGCACTGCCTTCCTCCAGCGCAAGCCTCCCTCAGAAGTGGGTGACGCAGGGCATTTTGTTTTAAAAATGGAAAGATGGGCTGCCATTCTGGTGCAGCTAATGAAGTTGGTGCTTGCAACACCAGCATCCCCTAGCAGAGCTCTGGTCCCAGTCCTGGCTGCTCCATCTGCTTCTGATCAGACTCCCCGCCAATGTGCCTGAGAATGCAACAGAAGATGGCCCAGGTGCTTGGGCCCCTGCACCCATGTGGGAGACCCAGATAGAGTTCCTGGCTCCTGGCTTTGGCTTGGCCCAGCCCCAGCTGTTGGGAGCCATTTGGGAAGTGAACTAGCTGGTGGAAGATCACTTTCTCTCTCTCTCTCCCTCTCTCCCTGTCACTCTGCTTTTCAAATAAATAAATCTTTTTTTTTTTAAGTTATGAGCCCTGGGGTAGTGCAGTTGGAAAGAGGAATGATAGAGACAAGAGAAATATATGGAGAGGAGTGACATTTAAAAGCAAACAGCTGTCCTCAGGTGAGGGAGGTGATTTCAAAGAGGGAAGTTGAACAGCCCAACTCTTGTGGGAGAGAAACTGCTAGCTGGAACTCCAGCACTGAAAAGATCTCTTGGGGCCTGGTGCTGTGGTGTAACAGGTAAAGCTGCTGACTGCAGTGCCGGCATCCAAAATGGGTGCCAGTTTGAGTCTTGGCTGCTCCACTTCTGATCCAGCTCTCTGCTATGGCCTGGGAAAGCAGTGGAAGACGGCCCAAGTCTTTGGGCCCTTGCACCCACTTGGCAGTCCTAGAAGAAGCTCCTGGCTTCAGATCAGCCCAGCTCCGGCCATTGTAACCATTTGGGAAGTGAACCAGTGGATGGAATATATTCTCTCCCTGTCTTTCTGTAACTCTGCCTTTCAAATAAATGGAGCAAATCTTTTTTTTTTTTTTTAATTAGAACAGTTGTACAAGCTGGGCATGAATGTAGAAACCAGCTGAGTGGGCTGAGCAGCTCTGCAAATGGCAGAGAGGGCTCATACCCAGGCCTCCTGCCCCAGGCCTTCTGTGATCTCTATTACAGGTTGTCGAGAGTTCTGTTTCATGTGGCTGCATATGGATAAATAAAACAAAGCCTAGGCGTTGTGAGGTGAGGTGTTCTGGAAGAGCACAGTTCACTGTCGGGGAGCAGGTGCACCCGGCTCTTGCGAGTTGACACAGTTGCAAAGCAATAGGGACTCAGCCTGAGGCTTCTTGGTGTCCTTACACCCAACAGAAGGCCCTGGAGGTTGTAACTGCTACAAGCTGGGGACAGAGATGCTGAGGGAGCCTGTGTGTGTGTCCCCACGTTGCAGTATATAGAGAGAGACGGATTTTGTATTTGAGAAAGGTGATACATCGCTTCTCGGCCTTTTGGCTAAAATCAAGTGTGGAGAGAGGTAGTGGGAGGGAGCAGAGAGGTGTCGAATCCTTCATGAACCTGCATGAACCTGGAGAGCTCTTTGGATTTTTTTTCCAGGACTAGACTTGGGCAAAACTGCAGAGCAGTTGGACTTTGCCTTGAATCTCGCGACCCTAATAGGGTCAAATCAGTGTCTTGGCCTCCCCCCTCCCTTCAATGTGCCTGGCCTGTGTCTCTGATTCACTTTCCTGCTATGTGGGAGGTCACGATGAGTTGAACAGGATTTATCAGATGAAATGATCAATATAACACGCTTGTTATCTTTGCTCATATTAGGGGAGAAAATGGCTCAACTCCCTCAATGTGTCTCCAGGCATGGGAGATGTTAATCATGAAATTCTCCAGCATGATGGGCCTGCTGGGGAGGTTGCAGGGGGGAACATTCTGGATGCGATGGATCTGTGGTTAAAGGAGAGTGGGAGGAGAGGGGTGGGGCATCTGGGGTCAGTAGTGCCTGGTAGTCTCTGGTTTCAGACTTGACTCAGTGCCTTCCCATGGGGCCAAGTGGGATCAGGCTGGTTTATGCTTTCATGATCTGAAACATCTTCTTTGAACCCCCTCAGGATCTTGGTTCATGTTTTTGAACACTTAGATGCCAGGAACTGGGCGTGATTTCCCTAGTCCTTAGGAGCTGTGGAAGGTAGATTCTGTCCTCCTTTGCTCCTACTTTTCCTTCACATAAGGACATGGAGTCCAGAGGCCATAGCTGGTCAATAGCAGAGTCACAGTTCAAAGCCAAGACTATTGTAAAGCCATACTCTTATATTATGCTATGAGAATAAAGTAGCAGAACTTTATTTTTTTAGACATTAAACACATTTTACTTATCTGAGTGACGGAGACAAATACCTCCCACTCACTGGTTCAATCCCCAAATATCTGGCATTGGGCCAGTAGAAGTTAGAAGCCCTGAACTAAACCTGGGTCTTGCACCTGGGTAGCAGGGATCCAACCCCTTGGGCCATCACCTGTTCCTACCCAGGGTATACATCAACAGGATGCTACAATCAGAAGTGGAGTGGGCTCCCTAACTCAGGCACTCTGACATGGGATATGGGGGTGTGTGGGTATCCCAAATGGCATCTGAAGTGCTATACCCAATGCCTACCTCAAGTAGCAAAAACCCAAAGCTTTCACTATCAGTCATTTAGCAAAAACCATGCATTTATTCATTCAGCAGGGTTCCAGGCACTGTGGTAACTTTGAGGAGGATTAATAAAACAGACAAACCTGACAGCATAGTTGACCTTCAGAGAATAATAGAATTAAAAGTTCACACAAACGGGGCCGGCGCTGTGGTGTAGTGGGTAAAGCTGCCACCTGCAGTGCTGGCATCCCATATGGGTGCCAATTCAGTTCCCAACTGCCCCACTTCAAATCCAGCTCTCTGCTATGGCCTGGGAAAGCAGTAGAAGATGGCCCAAGTCCTTGGGCCTCTGCACCCCCGTGGGAGATAAGGAAGAAGCTCCTGGCTTCAGATTGGCACAATTCCAGCCGTTTCGGCCAACTGGGGAGTGAACCCGTGGATGGAAGACCTTTCTCTGTCTCTCTGCCTCTGCCTCTCTGTAACTCTGCCTTTCAAATAAATCTTTTGTTTTTAAACTCCCACACACATAGGAGAGGTCTGATTATTCTCTTGTCATGGTAAAATGTAGCCTTTGGGACCAATTTTATTTTTTTTAATTTTTTTTTTGTTTGTTTGTTTGTTTTGTTTCTCTTTTCTTTGGGACCAATTTTAAATGTTTGCATTTGGCCCACAAGTTTTCTTATTAAAAGTTGGTTTTAAAATTGGCTGAACTGACCAGTGTCAGATCCTGACTGCAGAAAGTTGACCAATCGTGGATGGAGGGGACACATTCAGGGAAACACGCCTCCGAGTGCTGAGCAGTCAACCACAGCCTTACCTGATCATGCACCTGATACTGCCCCACGTGTGCTTCTGAATGTCCACAAACAACAGGACTCCATTGCAGAACCCTCCGTGAGATCAGCCATCTGCTGGGCTTGGAGAGGCCATTGAGCCAGCCTAGACTCCTGTACTCCAGTGAGCATAAACTCAGCTCCATTCTGCTTCAGATACTGAGTGGTGACCTCACTGTCCTTTAACAAGACAGCAGGTACTCCCAGGTCAGGTGGACGTGGCTGCAGAGAAGTCGCACAGGTATGGGAGGGGCAGGCTGCTGTGTGTGGCCAGCTCAGGAGACCCTCTTTGGTGGTAGAGTGTTTGTGGAGAGACCTGAGTGACTTGGGAAGGGTCCAGAAGTTCCCAGAAGTGGATCCAGAACTCCTAGGAAGAGAGAAAGGTCTGGAGGTGGGAGGGTGTGCTTGTGTGTCCAGGGAAGGAGAGGATGAGGCTGGAGGGGAAACAGGAGGAGGGATAGCTCAGGGCCTTTGTGGGTGGTGGCGTGGTTGGAATCCGAGGTTTTGCTCCAAGGGAAATGGTGAGGCAGGAGAACACCCAGTGAAGGACCATATCCTCTGCCGTGAGAATGACATCGCACACACACGCACACATGCGCACACGCGCACACACACGTGTGCACACACACACGCACACACAACCATGTGTACTGGAAGAGACAGAATTGGAGGATTTGGGATCAGTTGGGCCTCTGACACTCTGTTACTTCAAACCTTCCTGTGTATATATGCAGATACCTATAAGAGGCTTTCAAGAAGCCCATGGAAAAATGAAATAAAAAGATCTATTCACTTTGGTGTAAAAGTGTCCTTTTTTAAACTTTTATTTAGTAAATATAAATTTCCAAAGTACAGTTTATGGATTACAATGGCTTTGTAAAAGTGTCTTGAAATCCACACGTAGTTTCTCCATGCTACCATTTTCCATGAACTTGGTGAAGTTCGCTTGTGTTTTCACATGGAGGTTTTGCAGTTGGGCCTGCCAGTCTGTGTGAGAGCTGTGCCACTGAAAATGTGAGTGCGTACACCCCTGCTGTGCACCTGAACCTGTCCCCATTCCCACTGGGAGCCCTGTACATGAGGGGATCATACTGCCTCTGATGTAGCTCAGTGATACAGGGTCCATGATGTAAAAAGAATGGTTCTGGAGAGGTAGAGCCCTTCTCTTTGAAGCTGTTGTATTGTCTTCAGGTTCCTAGTCTGGGCTCAGAAGGGCCCCCAGCTGTTGCAGATGCCTGCTCAGGTCAGGGCAGGGATTGGTCTACTCTTCAGTCCACTAGCTGGCTGTGTCTCAGTCATGTCATGGAAATGTCAGTGTCTGCGTTTCTCAACTGTGATGCAGCCTGATCCGCTTTCTCACAGATGGGGATAGACGCCAGTCAGAAGGCTGACCTATGCTTCAGTTGTTTTACATGGGTGTTTCTTCAATCAGATCACGTGACTGTCTTCTGTTGGGAGTGTTGTTGAATTCTTGAAGCCTGATCGAGGGTATGAATGCCCTGTGCCCTTGTTTTTTCAGTCTGGGGACTGCTGCTGCACTAGGCAAATGTGTGTTTGTGTTGTTGGTTTTTGCTGACATCACCATTGGATTTACACTGAGATGACCAGGGTAGCCTCATGCCACGTGAGTGGGTCAGTTACTCCTAAATTCCTGACTGCTTTGCTCTTCCTACAGCTTTAACTCCTATCCAACTGGGAATCGTTCACTTTTCAGGCCCAACTGCTGGACCCATTTCTTGAGCTACACCTCCAGAATGCCTTGGCTGCTTTGGGGACCTGATTTGCTTGTTCACATTTGAATTGCAGCCTGGTTTTCAGACAATCCCTGTATAGATGGGGAGCTGTATGAAGAATTTCTCAGATATTCTTCCAGTTACATCAGATAATAGGAAATAAGAAGCAAGTCACCAGTAGAGCTTGGAAAGTAGTTCTTTACCCTTCTCCCTTCTTAGCTAACACATCTTCACAGGTACCTCTGAAAGAGTTTATATAAACATTGTAAGCCCTGTACATAGTGACACTTATGTGGTCATGATAATAGCATGCTAATGCTGCACATCTGAGTGCAATGAGTAAACCATTAGTTAGCCTCATAATACAGTTTCAAAGGACATGGCTTCTGGAACATATTGCTAATGTCATTTATTTAAAAGAATTAGCAGGAGCAGCATACTCTGAGGCTGTGTCTGTGCTCCCCTTGTGGGTGTTGAAGTCTTTAGAGAGTTCACGTGACTTGCTGATGGAGTTAGAGGAGACTTAGTGCTTGTTTGGCTTTGGTGGAATTCTCGGAAGATGAACTTGCAAGCTTGGCTTTGGTTGGCATGCTCCTGTTGCTTTTGGTTGATGAGTGAATCAAAAGCCATTGCAGGCTTCCTTGGCAGCTTTGTGACAGTTCCTCCTCTGGAGGTCAAGCTGTGTTTGAAATGTGACATGAACAGTTAGAGTCGTAAAGATGATAGACTCAAAACAGAATCCTCTTGACAAATGGGTTTTTGCTTCCTAGGGTAATGTCAACTATTATTGTTTGGGTTTCATTAATGAATTATGAAAGGTCCTAGTTGGTTAAAAATGTTCTTAGTTGGGAATAGTCAGCAGTGGATGGATAACGTGTGTTGGTTATAGAAATTGCTTTGTGTGTGTGTATGTAACACTATTGAGTGCCATCTGGAACCGAAGCCAGTTTTTCATTATCGCTCTTGGAGTGACTGTTAGTTGGGTTCTATTTAAAGGCTGATAGTGTAGTTTTAACTATGACAGCAGCTGTGTAATCCTTATCACCTAAAAACTGCAGATCTTGGGATCAGCATTGTGGTACAGCAGGTTAGGGTGCTGCCTTTGGTGCTGGCATCCCATATGGGTGCCAGTTTGAGTTCCGGCTGCTCCATTTCCAATTAAGCTTCATGCTAATGTGCCTGGGAAAGCAGCATAAGATGGAAGATGGCCCAAGTACTTGGGCTGCTGCACCCATGTGGGAGACCCAGATGAACCTCCTGGCTCCTGCTTCAGCCTGGCGCAGCCCTGGGTGTTGCAGCCATTTAGGGAGTGCACTAGTGGATGGAAAATCTCTCTCTCTCTCTCTCATATCACTCTATCTTTCAAACACATACGTGCATGCATTTTTTTGACAGGCAGAGTTAAATGGAGACAGAGAGAAAGGTCTTCCTTCCATTGGTTCACCCCCCAAATGGCCACTACGACTGGTGCACTGTGCTGATCCGAAGCCGGGAGCCAGGTGCTTCCTCCTGGTCTCCCATGCGGGTGCAGGGACCAAGCACTTGAGCCATCCTCCACTGCACTCCCGGGCCACAGCAGAGAGCTGGACTGGTAGAGGGGCAACCAGGACAGAATCCGGTGCCCTGACCGGGACTAGAACCCCGGGGACCCACGCCGCAGGCAGAGGATTAGCCTAGTGAGCCGCGGGGCTGGCCACATGCATGCATCTTTTAAAAATGTGCAGATCTTGCCATAACTTGCTGCTAATTGGTATACATTTTTGTTGTTACTTGGCCTCATAAGGAAACTGTAACCATCACTGTGTGTTGATGTCTCATACTCTGGGTCCTCTGAATTTAATTCAGAGTTGAGTTTCTTGGTCACAAAGGCATCAAGCCCACCAGGGTCTCAATGATAGGATCTGCTATGAAAGTTCCCTGTTCTCATTCTTGCGGGTTTCTACAGTTAGCTCCTCCCAGAGAGACCCTCCTTCTGTTATAGTTTGTCAATCAGACAGAAGTGCTCCCCTTTGCTGCAGACACGGAAACTGAGCTCAGCTGTGGATGTGGTGGGACTGTGTTTCCAATTCTCACTAGTGAGTGGTCTATGATAAATAAGCTCCAAGGCAGTGCTTCCCGGAGGTGTCCCCTACCTGCCTGCCATGAAAAGGTCATCTTTATTCTCTAGAAATAGAGGAAAGATTTGTGGACAAGAAAGGAATGAAGTCCTTGTGCCTGAAGATGGGAACAGTGAGATCCAGCACATTAATCAGTGATGAAATCTATCTGTGATGAGAACCAGCTCACTAATGAACACAAGGTGGATTCTGGCTGTCTTATTAAAGCGAAGGGATTGTACTGAAGGGAAGTGGTGATGGACTGTGGGCTTCTTCCTTGAGGAGGCCAGCAGGCTGTTCTCTTGGACAAAACAGGAGTCTAAGCTCCAAGCAGAAAGTTCAACTTTGTCTCTCTTTACATTCTTTTTTTTTTTTTAAAGATTTACCTTATTTATTTGATAATCAGCTAGAGCAAGAGACACAGAGGGAGACCTTCCATCTACTCATTTACTCCCCAGATGGCCACAATGGCCAGGACTGGGCCAGGCAGAAGTCAGGAGCTTCATTCAGGTCTCCCACAAGTGTGCCAGGGGCCCAAGCATTTGGGCCATATTCTGCTGCTTTTCCCAAGCATTTAGCAGGGATCTGGAACGTAAGTGGAACAACCAGAACATGAACTGGGGCCCATATGGGATGGTGGCATTGCAGGTGGTGGCTTTACCCTCTGCTCCACAGCGCTGGCCCCTCCTTTGATTCCTATTTTTCCATCATTATGGAGCAAGTTCAAAGGTAAAGAATTCTAAGGTCTTCACATTGTTTGGGAAGGAGCAGAAATACTAATCAATATTAGTTATTAGTTCTGTTTTTTTTTTTTTTTTGACAGGCAGAGTTAGAGACAGAGAGAAAGGTTTTCCTTTTTGCGTTGGTTCACCCCCCAAATGGCCACTATGGCCTGCGCTGATCCGAAGCCAGGAGCCAGGTGCTTCCTCCTGGTCTCCCATGCGGGTGCAGGGCCCAAGGACCTCGGCCATCCTCCACTGCCTTCCCGGGCCACAGCAGAGAGCTGGACTAGAAGAGGAGCAACCAGGATTAGAACCCCAGGTGCCAGCACCACAGGTGGAGGATTAGCCTAGTGAGCCACGGCACCGGCAATATTAGTTCTTAATAAGTCAATGACACTTGTGATTTTTAGGGTAACTTGTAGGAAAGTAGTAAAAGGATATATAACTTCCGTGGTAACAGGCTAAAACAAACAGTTGAAGCCAAACAATAGCAACAGAGGAGGAGGAAAATTTGAACACTGGGGAAGTACTGCATATAGTGGTGGATGTAAGCACAAACATTTCAGTCGTTACATTACACATAAACGGGCTAAATGTGGCAGTTACAAGACAGAGACTGTCACATGGGATGTTTTAAAAAGCTTTCAGAAGACACATCTAAAATCTAAGAAAATAAACATTTGAAAACTAAAACAATGGAAAAGTAAATCATGCAGATAGAAGAAAACAAAGGTGGCCGCTTAACGGATGTGGTTAGCTTTGGTATGGGTTTATGCTTTGTGGCATCTGTTTATAATCAGTGTTTTTTAATGTTAGAAAAAATATTGCTTGGTCAAAGTGTATGATGACTGGAAAGATTTCATCATTATTCCAGATTCCCCTTTAATATTTGAAAAATATACAGACTTTATACTGAGTTTAAAGAGGCTTTTCAACTATACTATATGCCATTATCTAAGATAAGTGGAACATAAATACTTAGTCCTAGACATTGTACTTTAATTGGAAGCATCTTGTGTTAATAAAATCATTATCTTAATGGTGCAGGGGTTTGAGGAGGAAGACTGCAATAGAATTGACGTTCCCTGGGGGAATATACACTATGGCCAGACATAGTCAGTTATTTTTTCCTGACCAGCAACTGAGCTAATTTCTGAATAAAGCGTTCTCTAAATGTTCTCTAAATGAAGCAAGATCTAATTGATTCATTTGTAACTGATATGGATTTGGGAGCCTAAATAGAATTTATGTATTCAACTGCAAATCTAGGAAGGAAGAGAAAAAAGACGTTTAGCAACAAAGCACTTGGAGGTTTTGAGATCAGTTAACACAGGATACACATCAGTGTTAGGTTGTAATTGTGTTTGGACATAAATATGTATTGAAAAGTATTGTTTGAGTAGTCCCCATTTTTCAGGAAAGCACATTGCTGGAGAGTGATCATCTCTTCTTTCTGGAAATTTTTAACTTTGCGAGTGTTAACTGATAGCATTCCCTGCTGGAAATTTTTATTGTGACTTCCATGTTCCTGAAGGAATGTTATTTTACCCTGTACAGATGGTCTATGAATTCATGTTATGATAGAAAAAAAAAAAAAAACCCTCACATAGCCACTGAAAAATAATCACTTTTAGTATCAGAGAACATGTACTTTTAAACTTTTTCCTGTGCATAAGATGTTTATAAGTAGAGGTATATGCAAAGGATTTAAGATTCTTATTGTGCTCTTCTAAACTATTGAATATAATTGGCATTTTTCCTATGGAGTTTGAGGCACTGTTTCTATCTAGATACTGTGGTGTTGTAACTCCTCAAATCTTAGTGGCTTAAAACAACACAGGTTATTGTGCCTCAAGGTGCATGTCTAATGCAGAAAAATTCTGCTCATTCAAGTTCCAGGATCTATGCTGTCACTGACAGGGACGCTGTCCACACACAGCATTCCCAGGCCCCAAAGCAGCAGAGGAAATATGGTAATTCTTGCCCCGGCTCCTAACCTTTTCCTAAAAGGGAACTGGAACTTACATTTCATTGCCTAGAGAAAGTCACATGACCATGCAAACCGCAAAAAATGCAGGCAAGTGCAGTTCTACTGTGTGTCCAGAAGGAGGAGAGCTGGAATATTTAGCAACGCCCTAGTGATTACCCCGAGTTGCCACTGAAAACATTCTTCCGTGATAGGGGTAATATCTCAATAACGTCTCTGTTGTAATTTACAGAGACAGTTCTTTCTCACACTTTCATTTCCAGTGTTTTATTAGTAGTGCCATGGGTGCTTTGGTGCCATCATCAGTCCCGCGCACACTACTTTTTTGGGGATAGGTGAGTTAATCATTGTAGATGACATCCCCTGCATATTCTATGGCTGGCTGTGGATCTACTTCACAGCAGTTACTTTCTGTTTACTTGTTATTAGTTTCATACAATTTGCCTCTTCTATTTTTTCAGGACTGTGTTCTCTAATTGTAGTATAACAGATGTTACATAAACATCAATGAAGGAATGAATAAATTGGGGAAGTGGAAAATCTTCATCAGAGGACAAATGGAAACACTTTTAAAACTGTTTTTTATTTTTTCAAGATTTATTTGAGAGACAGTATTCCCCTCTGCTGGTTCATTCCCCAAGTGCTAGCAATAACTGGGTGGCCAAAGTCAGGCACCAGATACTCAGTTCAGATCTCTCACCTGGGCAGCAGGAACCCAGCTATCTGAGCCATCACTGGTGATTCCCAGATTCTGTGTTAGGCCAAGGTAAGAGTAGGATCTATGCACTGGAGTTTGGTGTTGGGGCATCATAATAGGTATTTTAACTGCTATACCAAATGCCCCCCTGGATAAAACTATTAGTAAGACTGGCTGAACCTTGCCCAATTGCTTTCCAAAAGAATCAATGCAGTGATGAATCAATTCACCACTCATTGCCACCGTTGGTTATTTTTCATGGCTAAATGGAAAAGCAAATTAAATCATTTATTATTTTTAAAATTATTGTTTGGATAGTTTTTCATGTGATTGGTTTTTATTACTATGGTGAAAATACAATGTAAAACGTACCGCCTTAACCATATTTAAGCACATAGTGTGATAGTTTTAATTGCATTCATATTATGCAACAGAGCACCAGAAAGTTATCATTCTGCAAAATGGAAACTTCATTACCATCAAGCACCAATTGCCTTCCAGCTTCCTACCTCCCAGAATCCCTGGCACCTATCATTATATGCTCTGTTTGTAAAATTTTGACTCCTTACGGTAATTCCTGTAACTGGAATAATGCAAAATTTGTCTCTTTGTGACTGGTTTATTTCCCTTAGCATAATACCCTCAAGGTTCATCTATATTGTAGCATGTGATAGAATTTCCATCTTTTTAAGCCTAAATAATAGTTCATTGTGTGTATAGATTTAATTTTTTAAATTCCATTCTTCTATCAACATTTAGGTGGTTTCTACCTCTTGGATATTGTGGTTGATGCTGTAAGGATTATGGATACACAAATATTCTTCAAGATTTTGTTTTCAATTGTGAATATATATCCAAAAGTGGATTTCTGAGTCATAGGCTAATACAATTTTAAACATCTTTGCAAAATCTCCATGCTCTTGGCCACAGCAGCTGAACAGTTTTCCATCCCAACAACAGTGATTGAGTGTGCTAATTTCTCCACTTCCTCACCAATGTTGTCATTCTCATTTTTTGGTAGTGGTCAACCTATCAGATGTCAGTTTTATCTCCTTGTGGTTTTGACTTTGATTATTCTGGTGATGAATAATGCTGGACGTGTATTCATAATGCTTAGTCATACATGTTGCGTGAAGAAATGTCTGTTCAAGTCCTCTGCCCATTTTAAACTTGGGTTATTTGAGTTTTGGAAGTTCTTCATATATATATATATTTATATTTATATATAAATATATATTTATATATATAAATGATATTAACCTCTTATACGTGGTTTGCAAATGCTTTTCTCCCATTTTTTAAAGTTGCAGTTTCATCTGATCATTTGCTTTGCTGCACACAAGCTTTAGTTTGTATCTCCACTTACTAATTTTTGCTCTTGTTTTCTATGATTGTGGTGTCCTAACCAAGAAACCTCTGCCAAATCCAGCACCATGAAGTTTCTCCTGTGTTTTCTTCTAGGAGTTTTATATTTCCAGGTCTTACATTTAGGTCTGTCATTCCTGTTGAGTTAATTTTTGTATACAGTGTAAAGGGAAGGGTCCAACTTGATCTGCTGGTGGATGGCCAGTTTTCACATCACCACTTGGTGAAGAGATTGACCCCTTTCTGTAATTCTGATGCTTCTGTAGAACATCATTTTACCACAAACCTCTGAGGGTTTATTTCTGGGCTCTGTTCTGTTCCATGGTTCTCTGTCTGTGTGCTACCATCATACTGTTTTGATTACAGTAGCTATGTAACACATTTTAAAATCAGGAAATGAGAAGCCTCTGGCTGTGTGTTTCTTTCTCAGAATTGTTTTTGTTGTTATAGTTCCTTCAAGATTCCACATTAAGTCTTCTATTTCTTTCAGCAGTGCTTTACAGTTTGCAAATCTTCTATTTCCTTAAGTTTATTCCTCAGCATTTTGTTTTTTTGGTGTTATAGTAAGTGGGATTGTGTTCATAATTTCCTCTTCAAATTGTTCGTTGTTACTATAAAAAACACTGATTTTTGCATGGTGCTTTTATGTATTGCCCTTTTGATGAATTTTTTAATTCTAATAGCTATGTGTGAAGTATTTGGAATTTTCCATAAATAAAATAATGCTTTCTGAAAAGATTTTAACTTCTTCCACTGCAACTGGGGTGTCATTGATTTCTTTAAATTTTTTTAAATAAGCACACACATGTACACCTTTAACTGCTCACTTTAAAGAATGTTGATTTTTATGTACTTGAAAGTTGAGGAGTGGGAAGAGAGATCAATCTTCAATCCTTTGATTCACCCTCCAAAGGCATGCCTCAGTCTGGGCAGGGCCAGGCCAAAATCACAAGCCAGAAACTCCATCCAGGCCTCCCATGTGGATAGCAGGAGCCCACAAACTTGAGACTTGACCTGCTGCCTCACAGGCATTTTAGCAGGAAGCCAGATCAGAATTACAGAGTAGCTACGACTTGAACTGGCACTCTGCTATGGGATGCAGCTGTCAAAATGCTGCACCAGAGCACTTCCCCCATTTGTTTATTTTCCCAGTACTGTGTTAACTGAAAGTGGCAAGAGTAGGTGTCTTGTTTCTGAACTCAGGAAAAGCTTGCAGGCTTTCACCTAGAGTGTGATGTTAGTGCCTTGACCTTGAGATTTTTGTAAGCTAAGGACTTTCCATACATGGTTGTCATTACATTTAGGTAATTTCATTCATTTCATTCTCTTCATAGTTTTTTTTTTTTTTTTTTTTTTTTGGACAGGCAGAGTGGACAGAGAGAGAAAGAGAGAAAGGTCTTCCTTTTGCCGTTGGTTCACCTCCAATGGCCACTGCCGCCGGTGCACCATGCTGATCTGATGGCAGGAGCCAGGTACTTATCCTGGTCTCCCATGCAGGTGCAGGGCCCAAGGACTTGGGCCATCCTCCACTGCACTCCCTGGCCACAGCAGAGAGCTGGTCTGGAAGAGGGGCAACCGGGACAGAATCCGGCACCCTGACCGGGACTAGAACCTGGTGTGCCGGCGCCACTAGGCAGAGGATTAGC
Source organism: Oryctolagus cuniculus (assembly GCF_051225735.1). NCBI lineage: Eukaryota > Metazoa > Chordata > Mammalia > Lagomorpha > Leporidae > Oryctolagus > Oryctolagus cuniculus. The sequence goes on from NC_142886.1 coordinate 22,700,682, forward strand.
CTAGTGAGTCGCGGCGCTGGCCCATAGTTTGTTTTCATCATGAAAGGGTATTGATGTTTTTGAGTATCTTATCTGCATCAACTCAGATAATCATGTAAATCTTATTCATTCCATTACTGTGGTATATCCCAGTGATTGGTTTTCATATGTTGAACCATCCTTGCATTCCAGGATACATGCTCATGATGTATAATGACCATGATGTATAATGCTTATAATGTGCTGAAGAATCTGTTTTGCCAGTATTTTGTTGAGAACTTTTTGTAGGCATTCATCAGGGATGTTGGTTTGTAGCTTTATTATAATAGCATTTCATCTGACTTTGGTATTAGGGTACTGGCCTCATAAGATGACTTTGAAAATTTTCCTTCCTCTTCAAATTTTGGAAGAGCTTGAGAACAATTAGTGTTAATTATTTGTTCGGTAGCATTCTTAAGTGAAACAATCTGGTCTTGGGTTTTTCTGTGTAGAGATACTTTTTTTATTAATGAATTGTTGAATTAATGAAGTACTGAATTTTTTATTTCTTTATGATTCAGGTTTGGTAGATTGTGTTTCTTTTCTTTTTTTAAAAAAATTTATTTGAAAGGTGGAGTTAAATAGGGTGAGGGCTGCAGGGTGCAGAGAGATCTTTCATCTGTAGGTTCACTCCCTAAGTGGTTGAAACAGGTGAAGCCAGGAGCATGGAACTCAATCCAGGTCTCCCACATGGGAGGCAGGGCTGCAAGTGCTTGAGCCAATCCACTGCTTTGCCAGGCATCTTAGCAGGGAGCTGGATTGGAAGTGGAGTAGCCTGGACTTGAACCAGTACCCATATGGGATGCTTTCTTGTGTGTTGCTAGGAATGTGTCCATTCCTTCTAGGTTATCCAATTTGTTGGCCTATAATTGTTCATAATAACCTTATGAACCTTTTTATTTGGGCATGCATTACATGTATCCTTTTTCATTTATGATTTTTTTTGTCTTCTCTTTTAGTTAGTATAGCCAGGGATTTGTCAGTTTATTGATCCTTCAAAAAAATCTTAGTTTTGACTTTAAAAATGCTTATATTTCTTCTCTTTGATTTCTACTTTAATATTTATTATTTCCTTTTTTCTGCTAACTTTAGGGTTAGGTTGTTCTTTTTTAGTTCTTTGAGGTGGAAAGTTAAGGTGTTGGTTGGATACTTCCCCCCATTTTTAATGTAGAGGTTTATTGTGTACATCTTGTGAGTTCAGGGTTGTTGTATTTTAATTTTTATCAAGATGCTTTGTAATTTTCTTGTGATTTATTTGACACAATGATTGTTCAAGAGTTTGTGGTGGATTTTCTAATTTTTCTACTTTTGCTTTTAGTATGGATATCTAGTATAATCCTGCTGTGGTCAGAAAAGATAGTTGGTGTGACTCCAGTCCTCTTAGACTTGTGTGACTCCAGTCCTCTGATATTGGTTTTATGACCTGACTTGTGATTGATCCTGAAGAGTTCTGTGTTTGAAGGGGTGTTGAATCTTATCGAATGTTTTCTCTGCATCAATTGGGATAACCATATGGTTTTGGTCTTCATTCTATTGATGTGATAGATGAGGTTTATAGATTTGTGAATGCTGAGCCACCCTTGCTTTTCTGAGATAAATCTCACTTGATTGTGATGTATGATCTTTTGGATCATAGTGGCTTTAGTTTCAGTTTACTAGTATTTTGTCGAGAATCTTTTCATCTCTGTTCATTAAGGATATAGGTCTGTAGTTTTTGTGTTGTGTCTTTGGTTTTGGTAGCAAAATGATGTTTTAAAAATGATGTCATGAAGTTTTGCAGAGTTCTGTTGTATTCAGTATTTTGAAATAGTTTGAAAAGTGTTAGTTACTTCCTCTTTGTTTCATAGAATGCAGTAGCAAAGCTGTCAGATCCTGATCTTTTCTTTTCTTTTCTTTCTTTTTTTTTTTTTTTTTGAAAAATTTATTTGAAAGTCAGGGCCAGCGCTGTGACACAGTGGGTTAAAGCCCTGGCCTGAAGCGCTGGCATCCCATATGGATGCCGGTTCTAGTCCCGGCTGCTCCTCTTCTGATCCAGCTCACTGCTATGGCCTGGGAAAGCACTAGAAGATGGCCCAAGTCCTTGGATCCCTGCACCCACGTGGGAGACCTGGAAGAAGCTCCTGGCTTCAGATCAGTGCAGCTCTGGTTGTTGCGGCCATCTGGGGAGTGAACCAGTGGATGGGAGATCTCTCTCTCTCTCTCTCTCTCTCTCTCTCTCTCTCTCTCTCTCTGCCTCTCCTCTTTCTGGGTAACTGACTTTCAAATAAATAACTCTTAAAAAAAGTCAGTTACACAGAGAGAAGAGAGACAGAGAGAGAGGTCTTCAATCTGCTGGTTCACTCCCTGATTGGCTGTAACAGCCAGAGCTGTGTAAATCTGAAACCAGGAGCCAGGAGCTTCTTCCGGGTGTCCCATGTGGGTGCAGGGGCCCAAGGACTTGGGCCATCTTACACTGCTTTCCGAGGCCATAGCAGAGAGCTGGATCAGAAGTGGAGCAGCTGGGTCTCGAACCAGTGCCTATATGGGATGCCGGTGCTTCAGGCCAGGGTGTTAACCTGCCATACCACAGCGCGCCCCCCCCGCCCCGTCTTTTCTTTGATGCAGCATGTTGTACTACTGCTCCAATATCGGTGCTTGTTATGGGTCTATATAGGTTGTCTATATTTTCTTGATGTAATCTTAATAGGTTTTATGTATATATATCCAATAATTGACCCATTTCTTCAAGGTTTTCAAGTTTATTAGTATATAGCTCTTCATAGTAGTTTCTTCTGTATTTCAGTGACATCAGTTGTGATACCTCTATTTTCATCTCTAATTTTATTTGAGTTTTTCTTTGTTAATCTGGCTGGAATAATATCTATCTATTAATTAACTCTTGTTTGTCTTTTCAAAAAGCAAGTTTTTGTTTTGTTGATCTTTTGTATGTTTTTTAGTCTGATTTATTTCTGCTCTGATCCTTATTCCTTGCCTCCTGTTGATTTTGGGTTTCGTTTGTTGTTTTTCTAAGTCTGAGATGCATCATTAGATCTTGAGGCATTTCTCTTTATTAACATAAGCACTTAAGGCTATAAACTTCCCTCTTAATTCTGCTTTTGCTGTATCCCACAAGTTTTGATATGTCATTCTATTGTTTTTGTTGTTGATTTCTAGTTTTAATCCTATATGGTCTGAGAAGATACATGTTATGATATCAATCTTTTAAAATTGGCTGAGACTTGATTTGCAGCCTAATATGTGATCTATCTGAGAAAGTGTTCCATGTGCTGATGAGAAGAATGTGTATTCTGTAGCTGTTGGGAGAAAGGTCTGTTAGGTCCATTTGTTCCATAGTGTGTTTCAACTCCAAATGTGTCTTTACTGATTTTCTGTCTGGATTATGGGTCAATGGATGAGAGTGGGGTGTTGAAGTCACCCATTATTATTGTGTGGGAGTCTACCTCTACATTTAGATCTAATACCATTTGCTCTGCATGTCTGTACAGGGTCTTATGTTGGGTGCATATATATTTATATGTCTTCTTGCTGAGTTGAACCACCTTTTATCAAAATATCATGTCCTTCTTTATCTCTTTTTACAGTTTTTGATTTAAAACTTATTTTAATCTGATATCAGAATAGCTATTCTTACTTGGTTTTGCTTTCCATTCGCATGGTGAATCTTTTCCTAGCCCTTTACTCTCAATCTCTTTGTACCTTTGTTTGCGAAATAAGCTTCTCATAGGCAGCAATAGTGGGTTCTTAGTTTTTTATCCATTCAGGCAACCCAAGTCTTTTGGTTAGAGAATTTAATCTACTTACATTCTAGGTTAGCAGTGGTAGATAAAAACTACAACTTGTCACTTTGTTGATTGGATACTAGTTTTACCTGCTTTGTAAGTGAGTTTGGTATTACATGTTTTCATGTTTAACTGTAATGTGGGGCACCCTTTAGAATTTCTTGTAAGGCTGGTCTAGTGGTGGTGAATTCTTTCAGTTTTTGCTTACCTGGAAAATACCTGATTTTTACAGCACTTTTAAAGAATAGCTTTGCAGGATATAATATTCTTGGTTGGGTTTTTTTTTTTTTTTTTTTTTTTTTTTTTTTTTTTTTTTAGACCTGGAATATATCGTGCCACTTTCTTCTGGCCTGTAGGGTCTCCATTGAGAAGTCTGATAGTCTGATATTAACTGATTGGTTTTATATAATTTGACTCTTCTCTCTTACTGTCTTTAGGATTCTCTGCTTCTCTTTAACTTTGGACAATTTGACGATTTGTCTTGGAGAGAATGTATTTTGTGTGAGTCTGCTTGGTGTTTTCTGAGCTTCATCTATCTGGATGTCCATGTCTCTTTCAAGACGTGGGAAATTTTCAACTGCTATTTCATTTAGCAGGTTCTCAATGTTTTTTTCCTTTTCCCCTTCAGGAATACCTGTAATAGAAATATTTGGTCATTTAATGTCATCCCATGTTTTGTGTAGATTTTCTTCATTCCTTTAAGTTCTATTTATTTTTGTCTAATTGGGTTATTTCAAAAGTCTGGCCCTCTAGGTTAGAAATCCTTTGCTCCACTTGGTCTGTTCTGATGCTAAAGCTCTTTATTGTATTTTTTACTTCACTGGTTGAAGATTTCATCTCCAGAATTGCTATTTGGTTCTTAATGAGTTCTGTCTGCTTATTAATATTTTCATTCATGTCACTCAATGGTTTTCTCATTCTTAAGTTTATCTGTATTCCCTTGCATTTCTTTGAGTTGCCTTACAGTCATTCTTTTGAGTCTTAGATCTTTCATTTCAAAGATTTCCTTCAGTTCAGGTCTAAATCTTTAGAACTATGTTCGTTGGGAGGCACATGCTACCAAGCTTCTTGATGTCTCGTTTATCCGTATGTTGATGTCTGCACATCTGGTGTAGTTTTCCCTTTATGGAGTTGGTAGTAATTTTTAAATAGCTACATATTGTCCTAACATATGGCATATTTTAGCTTACTTAACCATAAAACCATATCCTTATTTTTCAATGTGGAGAATTTATAATAAATACGGAGCTGGGAACACCTTTGTAGAAATACACCCCTTCTTAAAAGATTATTTATTTGAAAGTCAGACACACACACACACACACACACACACACACAACAGGGCTGGGAAGAGAGAGAGAGATATTTCAACTGCTGATTAACTGCCTAGATGGCCACAATGGCCAGGGCTGAGCCTGGCTGAAGCCAAAAGCTTCATCTGGGTCTCTGACATGGGCAGCAGGAGCCCAGACACTTGGGCTATCTTCCCTTGCTTTTCCCAGGCCATTAACCAGGAGCTGGTTCAGGAGTGGAGCAGCTGGGACACAAGCCAGCAGCAATATGGGATGCTAGTATCATAGGAAGCAGCTGTATCTACGATGCCACAATGCTAGCTCCCAAATATGCTTTTATGTGCTATTTCCTTCAAATAGATTGCTGGAAATGGAATTCTTAGGTCAAAAAGAGTATAGACATGCATGGTGTTACATTTTCTGCACTTTGTCAATTGGTTTTGAACAAAGTGTGACTGTGTGATGTGTTGCTCTTAATCCTCATGAGTGTTAAACAGTTTTTTAAACCAAGCTTGAAAGATAAACATTATTCCGAGTTTTGTTCATGTTTCCTTCATTGTTACCAGGGCTGAGTGGTGTTCCACTTTAGTGTTAATTGTTCTGCATCTGTGGCTTGCTTGTTCTTAACCCTTTGATTTTTTTTCTATTGGGATATTATAAATTTTCAAATAGTTTTTACGTTTTATTGCTTGAATATTAATACTTTCTTAGCTTTGTTGTAAAAATTTTCTTCTGAACACACTATAGTTTTTAATTTTATGTCCAAGCATATTGAAACTTCTATTCAGTAGATTTTGTGAAACTTTATTTTTTTAAAGACTTACTTATTTGACAGGCAGAGGCAGAGAGAGGTCTTCCATCCAGTGGTTCACTCCCCGAATGCCCACAATGGCCGGCACTGTGTTGATCTGAAGCTGGGAGCCAGGAGCTTTGTCTAGGACTCCCACACAGGTGCAGGGGCCCAAGGACTTGGACCATCTTCTGCTTTCCTGGGCCATAGCAGAAAGCTGGATCAGAAGTGGAACAACCAGGTCTCAAACCACTCCCCATATGGAATGCCAGCACTGTAAGCAGCGGCTTTACCTGCTACACTGCAGCACCAGTCCCACAACTTTAATTTCTCTCTTGCTATTATAGTGGATATAGTAGGGTCCTTTCAGATCCAAGGTAACAGTCAACCCTAATTTTAAGTTTTCTAAGTATATGTGAGTTTTGGCCCATACCATTTCCCTGAAATACCTCCTTTAACATTGTTCTGCAGGACTGATTTTTGAGCAATGAGTTCCATCAGTTTTTGTTTGTTTCAAAGCTTTTCCTTTGCTTCACTTTTAAAGGGTAGTTTTGCTGCACATAGAACAGTGAATAGGTGGGCTCCCTCTCCCTAACATGCTCCTCCACTCTCTTGCATGGTTTCGGACAAGAAACCAGGAACTCTTACTCTTGGATCTTACAGGTAAGATACTGTGTTCCTGTGCCATTCTTTCTAGATTTTCCCTTTGACTTTGGTTTTCAACAGTTTGAATGCAATAGTCTAGATATGCATTTGAAGCATATTTATATGCTTGACAATTCTTGGAGCTTCCGACGGATGTTTTTGGGTCTGTCATATATTTTGGAAAATTGTTGGTTGTTATGTGACATTTATTTTGCTTCATTTTTCTGCTCCTTACTTGTGTGTTGCAACTTTGAAGTCATTGTACAGTTCTTCTGTGGTCTCTTCTTCCTTACCTTCCTCCCCCCACCCCCTTCCACTCCCCATTTCCCATCCTATATTCTCTTCTCATTCTTTGCCCTTCCAATTGGGAAATGTCTGCCGTATCTTTAATAATTTTTATTTTATTTTATTTGAAAGAGTTACAGAGAGAGGTAGAGACAGAGAGAGAGGTCTTCCATTCACTGGCTCACTCCCCAGATGGCCACAACAGCCGGAGCTGAGCCAATCTGAAGCCAGGAGCGAGGAGCTTCTTGTGGGTGTGGGGGCCCAAGGACTAAGGCCATCTTCTACTGCCCTCCCAGGCCATAGCAGAGAGCTGGATTGGAAGAGGAGCAGCTGGGACTAGAACCAGTGCCCATATGGGATGCCGGTGCTTTGGGCCAGGGCTTCAACCCGCTGCACCACAGTGCTGGCCCCTGTTGACTGATCTTTAAGCTCAGGGATTCTCTCCTCAGCTTTGGTTGTCCTTCTCATGAGCACTTTAAGGACATGGTTCATTTTTCCTTGTGCTTGATTTCTAGGGTTTTCTTCAGTTCTCTGAGGAGGTTTCGGTCTCTCTGCTGACGTGGCTTATCTGTTCCTGCCTATCATTCACTTTACCATCAGTGCCATTAGCACATTCTGATGGCTAATTTTAGACATCAACTCAGCTGGACCAGGGGATAACCGGAGAGCTGATAAAATGTTATTTCTGGGTGTGTGGGCAAGGTGTTTCTGGAAGAGATTGGCGAGTGATCAGTTGACTGAGGAAGGAGGATTAGCCATCACCTTGGGAGGGAGAGTACCAGCCAATCAGCTGAAGACCTGGATAGAACAGACAGAGGGAAGATGAACTTGTTCCCCTCCCTCCCCTCCCTCTGAGCTTGGACACCAGATATTTGGATCTTTGGATTCTAGGACTTGTACTAGATGGCCCCACGTTGTCAGGCCCTGGGGCTCAGACCGAGAGTTCCGCTGTCGGGCCTTGGCTCCCAGCTTCAAACTTGGACTGAGCCGTGGTCCCAGCAGCTTGCAGATGGCGTACCGTGCAGCCTCTCAGCCTCTGCTTGCCCAATGCATCACCTCTTATCTGTGTGGCTGTCTACCCATCCAATTAGTTCTGTTTCTCTGGAGAACCCCAGCTAGTACACACGTTAGAGTTGTTTTAAGTTCCTTATCTGACATTTCCAGTATCTTTCTGGTTCTGACGATGACTTTATCTCTTCAAACTGTGTCTGCTCTTGCCTTTTAGCATGCCCTGTAATCTTTATGTAAGTGGAATATAATGGACTGGGTCGTTGAGCCTCCAGTGTGGCATTTTGTGTTGGTCCATTGTAGATGAGTCACAAGCTTGGGCTGGCCTGTTCTCGGTGTGTGTCATAGCTTAGGTGCCAGGGCTTCAACTTCACCCAGTGTCCTTGCTTTGGTCTTAGATTCCCTAAGTACTGCTCCCTGGAGCTTAGATCTTGGAGCTCTCTTGTCTACACTGCTGTAAGCTGTTGATCTTGTGCTAGAAGGTGCACTAGTATATATACTAAATCACAGGGAGGGAGAAGCAATCTATTATCTTAGGATTAAATAGGATTCTTGCAGTATGCTTGTCCTTTCTGCACAGTGACCTTCACCAGAGTTTCTGAGCTTTCTATTTTTTTAGGGCTTCCTTAGTTGAGACAAGAAGGCTAGAGGGGGTTGCGGTAGAAGTGTCCTGACCCCAGGTAGCATAAGGCTCTGGTAAAGTTTTTGGGTTTTGTTCTGGAGAACAGGCCTTAAAAACTGAGAAACCTCTGAGCATATTCACAACAGTTGTCATTTGGTATGGAATGCATCTGTCCCCACAAATTCACACATGGAAACCCAGACCCCAGTGTCATGGTGTTTGAGGAGGCCTTTGGGAGGTCTTTAGGGTTGAGTGAGTTTGTGTGGGTAGGGCTGTGTTCTGGTGGGATTAAGGCCCTTGGAAGTGAGCTCCCTTTCTTTCCCCCTGTCTGTATGTGTCTGTCTCTCCCTTTGTCTCAGTTTCTTTATACCTGTGCACACACTGGGATTGGCCGTGTGAGCACAGGGCAGGACGGCTGCTACCTGCATGCCAGAGGGAGGGCACTGACCAGAATCTCATCCAGGCGGGCAGCCTGGTCTCAGAGTTCTAGTGTCCAGGACTGTGAGATAATACATTTCCATGATTTCAGCCTCCCTAGTCTGTAATATCTTGTTAGGCCAGGCTGACTGATTAATGGAGTTAGTCTTGCCCTCTCCCTGCTAGATCCATGAGGGCATCTCTGGAAATCTGGGAGGTAAAACCCACTGATATATGAAGGTCCTTGTAATATTGCAGCCCCAAAGAATTTCTCAGTCCCGTGCTAATCCTCACTCAGCCTCCAGCATTTGGGACAATTTCTGTTCCAATGTTCCTACTGGGTTGTGTCTTCTGGTAAATCAATCTTGGCTGTGACTCACTGGATTTGCCTGTCTGTTTGCACTTCGCTCTGCAAGTTCAAGTTCTTGATGGGTCCAGGAAAATCACTGAGAATTTCTTGCTATAAGGATAGCAGTCATAGGGCTGGTGTTGTGATGCAGTGGGTTAAGCTGATGCAGGTGACAAGAGTATCTCCTTTGTGAGTCCCAATCCAGGCTTTTGCCAATGCACCAGGGAAGGCAGTCAGGGATGGTCCAAGTATCTGGGGCCCCTGCCACCTATGTGGGAGACCAGAATGAAGCTCCTGGCTTCGGCCCCACACAGCCCTGTCTGTTGGGAACATTTAGGGAGTGAACCAGCAAATTGAATCTATCTCCCTGTCATCAGGCCTTGGAAACACACACACACACACACACACACACACACACAGTTTTTAAAAAAGAATAGGAGTCATGGCATCTTGGAATGCCATGAAGTCTCTCTGTAATGTTGAGTATCATTGTTTCCTTTGAGCTTCATAAAGTACTTAGTGCTGTGTGGTAAAGTTGACTGTGAAATTTCTCACCAATTACCGGTTAAATAATCCATCTCTTTCCCAGTGCTTTATGATGCTTTCTTTGTCACATTGAACACTTCCCTGTCTTTCTCAGTACTGTGCTGTGTGACTTGCTCTGCTGTTCAGGTTTTTTTTTTTTTTTAATGGTTTTTGCGCCTGATCTATAAGATGTTAATTTTTTATTCTTTCTCATTTTTTATGAGGCCGGATGAATACTCTCTCATTGGCTTTTCTTTTAAATCTTCCGTTTTCCACTAAATGTTAACGTACACACATGTGCTCATTTTTCTCAAGCCTCTCTCTTAGTGGAATCTTAGAACTAGATTGACGTTGTGAGATAAAATGAGAATGATGGTCATGCTATTAATAAGTCAAGTTTTAAAACAATATTGATTGCCTTTTTTAAGAAATACAAACTTATTTTAGAGTGTTCTGGGTCCGCAGAAAAGTTGTGAAGATAGTGCAAAGAATTCCGTGCATCCTACATCAAGTTTCCCCTGTTATTGATATTGTACGTTGGTATGTTATGTGCATAACAATTAGTGAGCCAGTAAGGATACATTATTATTTACTAAAGCACACACTTTGTTCAGATTTCCTTAGTTTTATCTGATGCTCCTTTTAAATTCCAGGATGCCACCCAAGATACCCATAATCTAGTAGCTGTCACCACTCTCCTCGGCTATGGCAGGTTTTCAGATTTCAAATGGTTTTGATGATTTTTGACACTCCAGAGCAGTACTGCTCAAGTATTTTAAAAAGCTTTGGTTCGTTCATTCGAGAGAGAGACAGAGAGAGATCTTGCGTCTCTTGGTTGACTGCTCAAAGGCCCACAACAGTTGGGGGAGCCGAAACCAGGAACTGGAAACTGGATCCATGCCTTCAGTGTGGATGGCAGGAACCCAAATACATGAGCCATCACTACTGTCTCCCATGGTCTGCGTTGGCAGGGAGCCAGAATCAGGAGCCAGAAATGGGTATGGAACCCAGGCACTCGAATGTGGGGTGCCTGTGTCGTAACTGCTGGCTCAAGTCCAGTCTTGCTCAGGTATTTTGTGGAATGTCCTCTAATGGATTTTTCTGATGCTGGTCTCATGATTAGACTAAGGTTGTGGGTACTGGGTTGGAAAGGCCACAGAGACAGAGTGGATTATAACTTCAAGCATAAAATATTCATGATATAAATAATTCGGTTGTTGTCCAAGGGTACATATGGGCACCATGTCTCTTCACTGATGTTAATCCTGATCACCTGGCGAAGGGAGGATTTGCCTGGTTTCTTCATTGTTCAGGTCTCTTCTTCAACCCCCAGCTTCCATGCTGTCTTTTTGGCAAGGAAGTCACTATACCCAGCCCTCTCTTAAGGAATAGGGAGTTAGTTATGTCCCAGCTCCTTAAGGTCAGCACAGTGACATTAATTAATTGGAAATATTCTTCATGATAGATTTGTCCATTCTGGACCTTTTTTTTTTTTTTTTTTTTTTAAGACAGAGAGATTCCATCCACTGGTTTATTCCCCAGTGGCTAAAACAGCAGGGCTAGGCTAGACCAAAGCCAGTAGCATATTCCAGGTCTCCCACATGGATGGCAGGGGTCCAAACACCTGGACCATATTTCTCTGCTTTTTCCAGGCCTTTCGCAGGGAGCTGAATTGGAAGTGGAGTAACTGGGACATGAACCAGCACCAATGTGAGATGCTGGCTTCATAGGCAGTGGTTGAACCCACTATGCTACAACCCAATTATTTATATCATCAATATTTTATGCTTGAAGTTATAATCCGATCTACTTGATTTTGTTGCTCCAGTTGTTCCAGCTCCAACCATTGAGCTCAGTCAGTTGGATTCCACGTTCCTTTGATGCACCCCATTGCTGTGTGTATGTGTGTGTGTGTGTGTGTTTGTATAGCAAGTTTCTCCGCCTCCTTCATTACAACATATGCCAGGATTATCTTGACTATTTCCTGCCTAGCCTTGGAATCTACTACCATTTCTCCAAGGACTGACTCCTTTTATTGGAAAATAGTTGATCTGCATGCTAGGTATTCTATTGCTTTTTATACTTCAAACTTAACAAATTTATTTTTTAAGAAAAAATTCTTTATTATGAAAGGCATTTATTGCAAATCCACAATATATAATTCCACTTTTCAGGTGGTATAAATTCCAGTAGTTTGCATCTGTCCTGTGCCAGGCTTCACGTCAGTCACCAGGGAGAGAACAGGAGGTAGGACGTTCGAGTGCTGAGAGCCCATTTATTTGTGTTGGAGGTAGCTGTTGATGGAAAGGGAAAGATGCGTGAAAGGAGACTTGAGAAAATAAGGAAGCAGAAGACGAAGAAAAGGGAGATGTGAGACTGGCACTGTTTCATCAGCGGTCACCGGCGAAGGCCCCCTTCAAGGCTGCTTTTGTGTCCTTTGGACAATGTAAAGAGGGCAGTTCTCAAGGTGAGTGGGAAGATTGTTCCCAGCAGAAGAGAGCAAAAGGAAAGAACTTGATGTATGAGACAGAAGGAAGCATGAAGGAGGATCAGCTGGTCGGAGGTGGTGATGGAGGAAAAGGAGAACGGATGAAGATGGGGCCCAGGGGGCAATGGTGGTGGGAGGCATACAGACAGAGACCATGGGATCCCAGCGTGGGGTTCTGCCACTTGGACCTTCTTTCTCTCCATGTTTGTTGTTCTTGCCCACACCCCGATTACGCTTGCTTCCCAGGTTCCTAGGGACATTTTTGACTCTTGTGTACTACCTGAGATCTGGACTGGATGACTTGCTTTGAGCAGTGATTGTGGAACAGTTATGCTTTGAAGTTCTAGGTTGGAGTTCTGTGTGATCTTGGGGAGAATTGTCTAATCAGAAACCTGTTTTTCTCAGAACTTTGTAAGCATCTTGTGTGAATTAGAAGTTACATGTATAAAATACTTTGAAGATACACAGTGGATGTTGCTTGTTATTTATGGTTGACATTGTATGTCACAAGAAGTTTCTAGTACAAATTGTGTGTAGCTGAATCGTACATCAATACTGGGAACTTGAAAAGGCCTATCTTCTACCCTACCTGGCTTAACAGGACTTTTCTTCCAAACAAATACATGAAATCTTCTTGAGGAGAAATCCTGTGATTAACATTTTTTCCATATTTTCTTCTATTTGAATTTGTATTCCGTGTTTCTTGAGTGATTACACAAATATCTTTTTAAAAAATTGTTTATTTTCATCTACTTGAAAGGCACAGAGGAAGAGCGAGAGATTTTGCATCTGCTGGCTGACTCACTGAATGCCCGCAACAGTCACGGCTGGGCTGGCCGGGGCTGGGCTGGCTGGGGCTGGGGCTGGGACCACGGCCGGGGCGGGCCCCCTCGGGGCTCCCACATGGCTGGTGGGGCCAAACCACTTGAGCCATGAGCTGCTGCCTCCCAGGATGCATTAGGAGGAGGCTGGATTGGAAGCAGAGGTGCTGGGATGTGGGGGTTCAGGTGTTCCAAGCAGCAGGTTAAGCCCCTCAAAACTCAAACATTTTCTCTCTGCCGAAGGCGGGAGAGTCCCTGCTGCCTCCTCCTCATGGGTCGTCTGTGTTCCTGGGTACACTGCTATTCTCTTTGTGCAGTTGACCAGAAAGAGAGGAATTACGCTTCCGTGAGAAATGAGAGGACTTTGCTGGCTGATTTTGCTTCTGTGTCAGAATGGAGATGGGTGGTCACGCCGCTTTCCATCAGCTTCGGGAGCTTCCAGGCAGTCAGGGCTTTGATCACAGCTCTCACCAGCTTGAGAAGGGACTAGATTGGCCTCTGAAGAGGGACTTCCTGTTGTTCGGAGACGTTTTTGCTTTTTGCAGATTTTGTTTGTCTTAAGCAGAGCACAGAGAGATATAAAATTATCCTTCTCTGTCTAAAGTAGTAGACCAAACCATAATTGGTACTATTCTATTTGTTACACTTTTCAGTTTCACTGTGCTACATGACAATTAGGGTGATTTTTAGAAAAAGGGGGTTAGGAAATGAAAAGCTTTCTGACCCTACCACCCACAGATAAACTGTAACCCCATTCATCTCAGAAGTTGTATCAACTCTTGCATTTTACGTGGCCTCATCATCAAATGTTGAGAAACTAATACTATCTTGACTGTGATAATGATTTGTAAATAATTTCCCAGAGTTAACCCAAAGAGATGTCAAATTATTACCACACTAGAAATTCAACATCTTATTTTCTCATTTGGAAGGTACATGAAAAACAAGGAGCAGTGACATTTTTTAAGTGTTTATTTGTACTGGGTGGTTCTCATTTCCAGTTTGCAAATTTTAAAATTTTTTAAATGTATTTATGTGAGAGACAGATGGACAGAGATGTCTTTCCTGTTCACTGCTTCACTACCTAATTGTGCACAGAAGTCATGGCTGGGCCAGGCTGAAGCCAGGAGCCAGGACCCAATCTGGCTCTCCCCCATGGGTGACAGGGACCCAACCACCTGAGCTGCCACACACCACTCCCCTAGCTGAAAACTGGAATCAGGAATCAGGAGCACAGACTCCAACCTAGGCACACGGATGTGGGATGGCAGCATCCCAAGTGGTGTCTTAATTGGTGCCCCAAACGCCCGCCCCCAGGGAAAGTTTTTAACTCATTGTGATTGATGTTTAGAAATAGTTTTCCTAACAAATCCTTGAAAAACCTCCAAATGATAGCAGGATGAACATGGAAATGGGAAATGGCAAGTGGAAAGATTTTCATTTGGAAGCGGTTACCGTCTTGGACACAGAAGAGCTGGTCGTGGCCTTGTCTTAGATTGAATTGGCTCTCACATGGGCCTGATGTCCCCAGAGAAGGGGAAAAATCAGCAAAACAGTCAGTCCCTGTGCTGTCCACCGTATGCGTACTCCTTTCCCATCATAAACACAAATCTCAGCTTTAGCAAATGCAGCAAGATCCCGCCAGGATTAGTGAAGGATGGGAGTCAGGGGCCATCAGCCAGATGGAAACCAAGGGTTTGGACCCACCGCCCCCAGCAGCTCTCTTGGAGTGGCTGGCTATAGCGCTTGCCCCTAGGGTCTCCTTGAGGTACACAGCATAGTACAGTTGGACCCTTAGGGTCCTCTGCCTCATTCGTTGATGGGTTTCTGTTCTGCAGTGTTGAATGGAAAACCTTCTATGGACTCCTCTACTTTTAAAAAAGGAAGAAAGCAGGAAAAGTAGCAACTCGAGCCAAACACAACGAGTGACAACAAAGAAATACAGGTGGCGACAGACCTGTCCACAACCAACCAGCAGGGTCCTCTGGATACCAGGACAATCTGTTTGTTCCATCAAGAAGAAATAAGTAAGGCAATTAGAAATTCTTGATAAAACAAGTTTACATGTTTAACATGAGACAACTGGAATGTGACAGAATTATGAATAACTGAGTATATAAGAAAAATTGGAATTTGTTCCTTGGAACTGGCACAGTGAAAAAGGATTGTATCTTTAGTTTTTTTTTTTTTTTAAGATTTAGTTATTTACTTGAGAGATTTACACAGAGAAGGAGAGGCAGAGAGAGAGCGAAAGGTCTTTCATCCGCTGGTTCACTCCCCAAGTAGTTGCAATGGCTGGTGCTGTGCCAATCTTGAGCCAGGAGCTTGTTCCAGGTCTCCTATGCAGGTGCAGGGTCCAAGGACTTGGGCCATCTTCTACTGCTCTTTCAGGCCACAGTGGAGAGGTGGATTGGAAGTGGAGCAACCAGGACTTGAACTGGCACCCATATGGGATGCCAATACTGCAGGCGGCAGTTTTACCTGCTGCACCACAGCACTGGCCCCTTTTTAGTTTCACTGCCTAGATCTGCACTGATGATAATATTTAGTAGTAATATTACAATGTTTACATTTCTCAAAACTTACCTGTTTATAAAGCATGGAGAATAAACTACATTTACTGAACAAAGTGGAAATGCTCTGAAGCTTGATAGTGTAAAATGATAGCGCTGATAGGAGAGCTAGAGGGTGGCGTGAAGCTTAAGGGCATATACTTTCTTCTGTTTTGTAATGGATAATTGAGCGGTGCTCTCTAGTTTTGATAAATGGAAAAACAGATTTAGGAGTATAATTACATGATATAGGTAACAAATACAGGATAATATATCTGAAGGAGACCGAGGGAAAAGTGGAGACAGTCATTTCAGAGCAGGGCATCGAGATCATTTGTTGAGTACTTGGAGACATGGGAGGCAAGGCAAGCTTGTGTTTTTCAGGCTGTATTCTTGTTTAATTGATGTGTTATTTTAAAAATATCCATGTGCGTCTTTTGAAGTCAGAAGAAAAACAAAGACGAACCCATGGCCTATGAGAAACTGACAGTTACACAAACAAAACTTCATGAAATGTCACCATGAGAAGCCACAGCCTCAAATGCAGCAAAACAGAACAAAGACGCACCACTGTGTTGTTTTCAAGGAAACTACTTCAGTGAAATGGTACTGAGTTTGGCAAAAACAAAACATGCACCCACACACACAACCCATCAAAACAGACAAAACAGATGGGCCCAGAGTTGAAGCAAGTATACGCAGAAAGAAAACAGGGCTGGCAATCTTACCGTGGGACAATTTCCAGGCACAAAGCATGAAGTGGACAAGGAGTGAATGATGCGTTACAATGGCAGAAGTTAAAATCCACCAAGAAATGACGGGGGCCATAGATGATCACATGCGGAGAAATAGCACTGAAATGGGTCAAGCGGAAACCATTAAGAGATGAAAGAATTGAAGAACAAGGGAGGAAATGTGTGTGGAAAACTGGAATAAGAGTTAAATGGCTTAATGGACAAAGCTGTAATATGCAAAGTCTGCACCAATGAAGGAAACAGGAAAGGCGGAGTTCTTAGGGATGGTGTGTGTGTGTGTATGTGTGTGTGTGTGGAGGTGGGAGGCGCACAGAGTGTTTCCTACTCTACCTCTCAGTCCTTTCCTAGAAGAAGGAAAAGTTTTATTTCTCTGACATTTCCTGATGGTAAAATCCCATAAAATTGGAAACTTTGAGATAAAGGTATTATCAGGAGATACTGTCATGATTCTTCATGTGGGAGCTATAAATTCTGTCCTTATCACTAAGTCGCTGGAACTAGGACTGCTGATTTCGTAACTCAGTGAAGCAGGGTAACCCAGCCCAGAAGACTGTCCCCTTGACCTTCACTCATCACGGGCCCCTCATGCCGTTACTGCCTCTGTAGATGCCCTTCTCTAGAAGCAGTGTTAGTGGATGACTCACTGCTGCTAATGGAAGCTAAGGGTAGGGGCAAAAGGTGTCCTGTTAAGTCCCTGTGCAAATGTCAGGTGGGGGCGAACTTAAGCAGGCTGGCAGGGGACTGACGCAGAGTGCTTGGAGAATCGGGCAAAGCTGGTCTAGCCCTAGAGACCTGAACCAAGAGTCTGCATTTTTGTCGAAAGTTGACATTTTATTTCTTCTGTTAAAAAAAAAAAAGCTTGCTGGTACATGCCTTTGAAACAAACATGAGCATCCCTCTGAAAGTTTGTGGGAAAATGAAAATAAAAGTATGGGTTTACTTTGCGGCAAACAATTAAGTGCTTCCCATCTTTTTTTTCTCATAACAGATGGAAAATGCTTAGGGTAAACAAATAACATGTGAGTTTCAGAAGAGTTTTTGCGTCAGAATAGGCTCATAGTTTAATTGCATTTTTCCATAGACTTTTTGAAGCACCTCATAGCATTGTGCTTGACTGCAGCCCATGGTGTTGGGTACTTGCTCCTGAACATGTTCGTGCACTGTTGTGTCAGAAACCTGAAAAGGAGATTCTTAGTACTAGAGTGAACATGGTGGGAGCTGGCCTGGAACCTCCTCCACCTCCCCCAGGCATCATGGGTGGAGCTGAAGCACTCGTGTAAACACAGACGTTTTACTTTAGCAGCTTCTCCCTGATTCCTGTCTGCAGTGATGAGAAGCCTCTGGGTGATGCTCTTGGTCCTGGGTGGTACCTAAGGGCTCATCCTAATGTGTGAGCTGAAATAAGACGGAGCAGTGGTCAGAATCACACCTTTGTAGTTGACCTCATCTAGTAAGACCCTGGAGATCTAGCTCCTCAGCAGAAAACCCTTTTCTTACTGGATTTTATTTTTAAAAAGATTCATTCATCTACTTAATCCAAAGGCAGACACACACACACACACACACACACCCAGAGAGAGAGAGAGAGATCTCATCCACTGGTCTACTCTCCAAATGGCTATAATAGCCAGAGCTGGACCAGGCTGAAGCCAGGAGCCAGGAATTCCATCCAAGTCGGCCTCATGGGTTGTAGGGGCCCAAGTACTTGGGCCATCTTCTGTTGTCTTCCCATGTGCATTAGCAGGGAACTGGATCAGAAGTGGAACATCCAAGACTTAACCAAAGTGCTGGCCCCAGTCTTTCCGGATTTAAAAATGCCATTATTTAATAAAATGATTGTGGGGAACTGCAGGCTGGCCACCTGTGGGAACTTCCTCACTTTGCTGTTTGTATGGCCTGTTGTAACAGCTTGTGCAAAACAAGTTAAGGAAGTGCTGGCCGCTGAGCAAAACAAGTCAAGGAAGTGCTAACCACAGGATGTGCCTGAAGACACACAAACAACCCCGATGGAGCAAAATGAACTTTTGACCTGAGGCACTATGTGCCCTTCAACTTGATTGGACTGTGCCTGCATGGACTGCATGTGAACAGACTTGCCATTGACTGAGGGTGGTATTCTAGGGGAACCTTGGGTATATAATGGGGATAGTATTGTACAGTGGGGGCTTGGCTTCTTTTCTTTCACCTTGTATCTGGATGAATAAAGTTCCATGAGAACCGAGCAAGCAGCAATCGTGTCTTTATTACGCTGGACTCTCGCTGGCGAGCGTCTGGCAAATGATGATTTCAAGCAGTAAAAAGTGACCCAGTAATGCATTATTTGTTAAAAATCACTCGGGTTAATTGCAGGTCATCCGCTCAAATGCCACATGAAGCTGTTTCACAACTCAGTACCAAAGCCCAGCAGTGCCGTTTCAGAGCCTCCGATTTCCTCCAGCGTCTGTGAGGTCCAGGGCAGAGCACAGGGCCCCTCCATTTTCCCTGTCAGTACAAGGACAGAGCTTTCAAGGAAGTGCTGGTCAGCTCCTCCTTGAGTCTCCAAGGCCTCCATGGGCTGCCAAGGGTTGCCTTAGCAACCTCCGTGGGCTGCTCTGGGGTTGCCCTTCTGTGCAGTGGGTGAGCCCTCGTCCTCCATCAGAGGACCTGGGTGTGGTCCTGGCTCTGCTCCCCTTTCCAGCTTCTTGCCAATGTGCACCCTGGGAGGTAGCAAGTAGTTGGGTCCCTGCCAGCCACGTGGGAGACTAGGATGGGTTTCTCAGCTGCTGGCCTCAGCCTAGCTCACCCCTGGCTATTGTGGGCATTTGGGAAGTGAGTCAGTGAATGGGGAAGTATGTGTGCTCTCTGCCTTTCAAAAAAAAAAAAAATTGCAGCTTCCTGCCCCACCCTCAGGTTTCTGATTGGATGAGTCTTGGTGTGAGCCTTGGGAATTTGTGTTTTCTTGACATGGGCTCTAGGGAGGTTTTTCCACCCCACGGCCACCCCAGTGTTGGAGAACCACTAAGGGCCCTTCTGTTACTGCAGAGAAACCTGCTTTGTGTTGGCTTCTGCGACCTACGGAGGAGGGGTTGAAGAACTTAGTTTTGGTAAAACTGGAACACTGTCTTCATATTAGAAAGTGCCTTGAGGAGGAGAAAGAGTCCCTTCAAGACTCCTCCGTGAGCTCAATTTTAATAGGACCTGCTGACTCCAGCGCTGGACAGATCTGGCCTTCGTCCGCTGCTGCCTGTCAGAATCGCTGACCTCACACTTGCGTATTCAGATGCTTCCTGAAAGCCCAAACACGTTGTCAGAAGTTTGTAATGGAAAAGAAGGACTCCTGTCTGTTGGCTTTCACAGCAGAAAAGATGACAGGGTCCCCATGCGTTTCACAGGGTGAGGGTCTCGAGATAGTTAACCCTTCCCAACCCAACCCAAAGCACAGGCAGTTGATAAGGGCTGCCGTATTAGATGATAGATCAAATGAGTAGAAAGCGAATAGTGTGAAGAATGTAACCCTAGAGAAGTGGGGGTTGCTAAATTAGGAATTGGGTTTGGGGGGGCTGTACCTTGGGAGTTTGTTTTCCTTGATCCATGACAGTTCCTGCTCCATGAGCTAGGTGGGAGGCATTTTGGCGGGGTGGGGTAGGATGGAGGGGTTGCTGTGTTCTGAGGTGCTAGTTCTCGGTGACCCCGGCCTGACCATTTTGAGATTGCTCTGAAAGGGGAGTCCGGAGCATGAAGTGTCGGACTGGAACTGGAACTGTTGGAAGCTCCTTGAGTTCCCTTCTCGTTGGTGTTGCATTCTGATTGTCCTTGCTGGTAGGGTTTGCCTCCCACTCGTAACTGAAGTGGTTGATGTCCAGCCTGTGGCCATATGAGGCCTGCATGACCACTGGGCCTGGCCCTGCCATGGCACCTGTAGCCAGGACTTGAAGTTCAGTGCATCTACAGCAGGCTACTTTTTAAGTTGATAGTTGTGTGTGGCCCGTGAATGATGTTATAAATATCCCAGTGGCCCTGGCAGAAAAACCATTCCCTACGCCTGCAGCTCTACTGTGCAAAATTGGAGTCATCAAGGCGCTTGGTTCACGACAAACCTCCAAATGTCCGTGCACAGCTGCCTTTCCTGTGGCGTCTGTGCTAAATGAAGTCTTGAACACCTTGCCTCATCTGAGAGACTATTTTTCACATGTGTCTGCAATGCTCTGTATCTTTTTTTCCTTCTCCCCAAACCTCTGCCACTACAAGTAGCCCTGTTCTGCGTACGGCTTATCATTCTCTGGCTTTCCCCCTCTATCTACATGAGCCTAACTGAGACTTTGTGCGGTTTTGCTTGGCTTTGTAGTCGGCCCTGGTTTACACAGGACTCCCTCCTTCTGCACAGGGGCTGCCTTCTCAGGTGTTCTCTGGATGCCCAGACCCATAGACAGCTCTGACCCTTTTTTTTAAACCCTATATGTACATACCCATGATAAAGTTTAGTTTATAAATTAGTCGTGGTAAGAGGTTTATAGCAGCAAAAATAAAATAGAACAATTGTAACAATACTCTAAGAAGTTATTCGAAGCTTACAAATTGTTGTCTGCAATTATTTAATATTCCTCAGGAATCGGAAATTGCAGAAAGCAGAACTACAGATACCAGGGACCCCGTCCAGTGCTCCGAGACGCTTCGAGGATTTGGCCTGCAGTGTCATGTCCCTGGGGTGTCCCACTTGGATTTGGGACTGTGTTGTGATTTATCCCTGAGTGGCAGCAAACTTTATACTGTAATGTGTATCCTCAGTGCTGTCATGAGTCATTTAGGAGGTCTCTGGTTTTTGCTTCTTTGGACAGAGCTGCTTGTGAGCATTTATGTCTCCTGGTATGTGTGAGCGCCGTGGCCCCTCTTGTGCCTACACCTAAAGAAGTAACAGCACCCACATAGGGTGCAGTGTCTGGAATGGTTCCACTTTGCAAGATGTGTGAAAAGGCTCCTGAGGGCAGTTCTGCCAACGCACACTTGCACCGCCGATGGCAGCAGTGATCCTGTTAACCCACAGATCCTGCCTTAATCACTATCTATTAGCCACCAAATGTTTTCCAACACGAGTTGGGACCAGTTTTATAGGGAGAGACCTACTGAGAGTATTGAGTCGATCACTTAGACGAGAGCTAGGAAGTAAGATTGAGTTCCTTGACTGACAGAGGCCCCGAAACAAGGGAGAGATCAGGTCTGTGTCATTCCCTGGCACCCAGTGTTTCTCTCATTCCCGTCACTGTGTGTCATTCTCATCTTTGCTGGAAATACTGTGACTTTGCCTGCACATGGAATTCCTTGGGAAAATAAAAAAAAAGGCTTATGTCTGGACCCTGCCTCTAGAGATTATAATTTACATGCCTGAAGCACAATCTTGAATGTAGGGATTTTTTAAAAAATTTTTGTTTATTTATTTTTTTATTTTTGACAGGCAGAGTTAGACAAAGAGAAAGGTCTTCCTTCCGTTGGTTCACCCCCCAAATGGCTGCTACAGCTGGTGCACTGTGCTGATCCGAAGCCAGGAGCCAGGTGCCTCCTCCTGGTCTCCCATGCTGCTGCAGGGCCCAAGCACTTGGGCCATCCTCCACTGCACTCCTGGGATTTTTAAAACTGCCCAGGTGATTTCCGTGGGCAGTTGAGGTGGGGGAATCACTGCTTTAAATTGTAGCAATCTCTTGGCCTTGTAATGTTGTCTTTTTCCCATTTCTAAAATACACAGCTCCTGTTGCGTGGGAGAATTCTCTTGCCTCCAATTTCAGGTTCAACAGTGTTTGGGTCTTGTTTGCTTCAGGTATATTTATTGTTGATAAAGTAAACAGACATTCATTAAAAGTAGGTACAGGCTACCAGTGGTGCTAGCCCTGATTTTACGGTGTAGATGTCAGATCTCAGCGTATGTGAGAATCACCTGGGAAGCGTGGTTCTGTTTGTTCACGGTGCAGAGTCTGAGCACAAGATCTGGGTGTGTGAGTGGGAATCTGCGCTCTGATGAGCTGGCTGGGACGCAGGTGCATCTCAGATCGCTTTTGGAGAAAAACGTGCTCATAATAAGCCCACAGTGCAGGCAGCTTTCTCACTAGGAAATGAGAAGCTCAGAGAAGTAGGAGCTGAGCGCTGAGTCACACAGCTGCCTGGGGTCAAGCCTTTGTTCTGTTTGTGCTCAGCCTTGCTCAGTGTGTCAGCAGCAGGGCCTCTGGAACTCAGGAAGTTGGCCAGGGTTTGGAATGTGGGTTATTTCCTCCATGTTCTTCCCTGACCTGGGACAGATGCCCCTCCACATCAAAAATGAAGCCTTCGTCTCCTCCGAGTCCACATGACCCCTGCAGACCCTCGGTCGGCTGCTCTCTGAACATGGCTCTGGAGTGGCGTGCTGTCTTACGCAGTGTGTCTGACTCCACGGATTTGTAACTAAAAGCAAATACGTTCTTTGAGACTTGGGTGTAGAAGTTGCATTTTCCTCTGTGCTTTGATGATTTGGGGCACTAGGTTGCAAAGGAGCAAACACCCAGCCAGGCCAGCAGATGGGAGCTCGCTGGCTTATGTGACAAGGAGCAAAGCAGGGGCAGCTGGGGTTTCGGGACCACTGAGTGTTCGGGACCCTGAGCCTGAGTCCCTGTCTGCGTGATGAGGCCTGCTCCTCCTGCCGCCTTCTGCTCAGCGATGGAGGGGCAGGGGGACTGGAGAGTGCACAGCCTATCCCCACGGGGGAGTGTGTGGCCCGGGAAGGCTCTGGCTTGCTTCGGATTACATGTCACCTCAGGCTTGGTTAACTGTGTGCACGTGAGGTGGCTCCCTGTGGTTGTCAGCCTCGTGGTGGGGATGGAGAAGGGAGAAATGTAGCCCAGGTAATGACTGGTGGAGTAGCAGGCTGTTAAAACCACACACGTCTGAATTGGTGGGTCTCTGCGATGGAGTTTGGAGGAATATAGTGACTCTGTGTTTCTGGTTTTTTGAATGGTTAAAGTGTTGAGAATTTCTTACACATGTATAGGGTTACCGAAAAAAGTTTGTGGAGGGGCCACTCCATGGCACAGTAGGTTAATCTTCCACCTGCAGTGCTGGCATCCCATATGGGCGCTGGTTCTAGTCCTGGCTGCCCCTGTTCTGGTCCAACTCTCTGCTATGTCCTGGGAAAGCAGTAGAAGATGGCCCAAGTGCTTGGGCCCCTGCACCTGCATGGGAAACCAGGAAGAGACTCCTGGCTCCTGGCTTTGGACTGGCTCAGCTCCAGCCATTGTGGCCATATGGGGAGTGAACCAACGGAAGGAAGATCTGTCTCTACCTCTTACTGTCTGTAACTCTACCTCTCAAAGAAAATCTTAGTTTGTGGAACAATGGGATTAAAAAATAAGTTTATTTTGGTGCAAAAAATTGCAAAGTATTCATAGTTTTTCTTAATATGCATCTTCCATGAACCTTTTAAAACTATTTTCATTTGTTTTGGAGACAGAAACAAATGCACAGACACATGCACGTGTGCGCACACACACACACACACACATCTTTTATCTGCTGGTTCAGTCTCCAAATACCTCCAAGTGCTAGGGCTGGGCCAGGCCAAAACCTGGAGCCCAGAACTCACCCTTGGTCTCTCACATGGGTGGGTGGCAGGGACCCAGCTACCTGAGCCATCCCCAGCTGCCTCCCAGGGTGCACATTAGTAGGAAGCTGGAGTTGCAAACAAAACTGTAGGACTGAAGCAGGCACTCTGATTGAGGATGCAGACATCCCAAGCGGTATCTCACCTTGGGTACCCAACACTTGCCCCTTCATGAACCACGTGAAGACTCTTTGCATGCATCAGTTTCAGAGTTTTTTGCGCGAAAATTGCATCTCCACAGAATTGTTGAAAAACCCTCCTATAAGTGACTTTCTTTGCTACACCCATCTCTATGCCTAAGCAGGGATGAGGCTAAAAATGTTACTTGCCCATGATTTGCTCAGTACTCTTGATTTTGATTCTGGAGTGGTTTCTTTTCTTTTTCTTTTTTTTTTTTTTCTGAGAAAGCTGTACATGGAGAATTTCTTTAAAACTGAGCTTGCAGAATCGTGGTACATTTTTGGTCTTACTTGTCCCTCGAGTTGGCAGTGACTTCTGTATAACCTTAAGAATTATTAATGAACTCATGTGGAAGTGGATAGAAGTGTTTCTGTGCAAATGTTAAAAATGCATCCAAGTATTCAGTAGGTGCTTCCTACCCCGTCACCAAATTACAGCTTCCCCATGAAATCTGGGCCTTGGCCTATGCTGTTCAATTATGTTCCTATTGCGCCACATCTGCAGTCATCTGGATGTGTCTAAGGGAGACACACTGTGCTCTCAAGTTTTATTTCTATTTGCAAGCAGATGGTAGCTTGTCAAGGAAACGTGATAATGTTGGTGTCCATAGTTTTCCACGAGACCCTCAGAATCCCTATTACATCTCCTGATGTTAGCCTGGGAAGTGTTGACTCTGAGTTACGTATCCTTGTGGGAAAGCAATCCTCTCACGAATGCTTGCTTTTGTCGGCTGTATGATGCATCAAAGGTGTGTTCTGGTCTGAGGCTGCTACAGGAGGGGTGTCTAAGTGTCTGGGATAGCACTCTGTCCCAGGATCTGAGGGGCTGGGTGTTTGATTGAATTTGTTCCAGAAGAGTCATGGCTTCCATGGGCTTTCATGGGATGCCTCTCTGTTCATTGATTACACTTTCTGTTATAATACTCAATGTTGTGATGCTTTTAAAAATTTTTATTTACTTATTTTTTTAGAAGGCAGAGAGAGAAAGAGTTTGAGAGATTGAGATGTTTCATTTTCCATTTACTGGTTCACTCCCCCAAATGGCTGCAATGGCCAGGCCAGAGCCAGGACAGAACTAGGAGCCAGGAACTCCATTCTGGACTTGCACAGGGGTGGCAGGTTCTCAAGCTTGGATCATCTTCTGCTGCCTTCCTTGTTGCATCAGCTGGAAACTGGATTGGACATGGAGCAGCTGGCCCTCAAACTGGCACTCCGATACGGGATGCTGGCGTAT
The DNA here is from genome assembly GCF_051225735.1 of Oryctolagus cuniculus. Lineage (NCBI taxonomy): Eukaryota > Metazoa > Chordata > Mammalia > Lagomorpha > Leporidae > Oryctolagus > Oryctolagus cuniculus. The sequence goes on from NC_142886.1 coordinate 22,726,038, forward strand.
CAGGTGGGGGCCTAACCCGCTGTGTGGTGTCACCAGCCTCACTGCTGAGACACGTCGTAAGACAGTTCAGCTTTGCTATCATCTTCCTGTGCTTTAGATGTTGTTGTGTTTATACACAGTCAAGTTCCCAGCCTTGAGTGGCTTCCAAAGGCTTATTTCAGGACTGGGTGAGGGTGATTTTGTGCTGCGACTGAGTGCTCACAGGTGGGGAAAAGTCAATGGTTCAAGAAGCAGCCTGCGACCCAGGCACTCCCTAAGTTCTCAGGATGCTGAGAGTCAAAATTCCACTCTGAGGAGCTTGTGTGTGGCTCTGAGGTGGGCGCTGTGTTAACGCTGCACACACTGTCCGGGTCTCCTGAGAGATGTGCTGCCTCTTCACTGGGTTCTGCTAGAGGATCCGCCGTGTCTGCCTCCCAGGAGGGAAGAATGACATACGTGAGTGACTATCGATACATGTGTGATGGTCTGAATGTTGGCTCCTGGGATGCTGGTCTTCAGGCTGTCGGCCCAGGGCTTGGTTCTCTGGTCTCCCACATGAGCATTGCCAGGGCTCAGCATTGGCTTTGCAGAGGTCTGACTGTCCTTATTCCAGCTTTCTCCAGTGTGCTGAGGTTCAATAATGGCCTGAAAAACTTGAACATCCGTCTTCATACAAGTTGTTTTACGCAGATGTGACGAGATAGCTGCCAGTCGAGCATCATTTTTGAGGTGGCCTTCTTTTAACGGGAGCGTATACTCATCTGCACTCTTTCTTGCATGTATTTTAATAAAGTTCGTAGTAGAGCATGAAGTAATGCAGTTTTGGCCATGAAATACTGATGGCAAGACTTGTCTGAAATCGCCTGGTTATTTATCATCAAAAATACTTCTTACTATGCATTAATTCATTTGTTCTCTTTAACAGCTTCTGTAGGGTATGTATAGAAAGTGGTTTTTGTTCTTTAAACCTAGTATTTTTTCAGAATATCATAAACTGGAGAAGGAAAAGCATAATGAATGATCATCCAGTCGAATTCCCTCATTTTGCAGATGAAGAAATGGATTTTCCCAGAGGTTAAGTTACTTCTTTGTGGCCCCATGGTTGGTTAGTAGACCCACGAATTGTTTCCCAATCCAGTGGCCATGGAAATCACAACACTGAGACCAGAAGTATACTTTGGGATGTTGTGCCAGTTATCAAATAAACAATTAATCTATGCTACTGAACTTAAATAATATTTTACTTTTTAAAAGATTTTTTTATTTGAGAGAGTTCCAGAGAGAGGGAGAGACAGAGAGAAAGGTCTTCCATCTGCTGGTTTGCTCCCGAAATGGCAACAATGGCTGGAGCAGGACCTATGCAAAGCAAAGGGTCAGGAGCTTCCTCTGGCCTCCCACGTGGGTGAAGGGGCCCAAGCACTTTGGCCATCTCCCACTGATTTCGTAGGCCATAGCAGTGCTGGATCAGAGGAGGAGCAGATGCGATATGAGCCGGCACCCACATGGGAGGCTGGCGCTGAGGGTGGAGACCTGGTCTGTGGCGCCACAGAGCTGGCCCCACTCCTATTTATTTTTGCCGCTGTTTGTTGGGGATCTTAGAAACCAGAGGCAGATGAGCGCTGTCCAGGTTTTACAGTGCCTCTTTATGGAAGCCATGCATGTGTGTATCTGCCTATGGCACTGAAAGTTCTCGGAATATGGCTTAGAATGGTTTCACCTGGAGGAGGGACGTTGTTTGGGGCAGAGTCTGATGATAACTTACCATGTGTTGATTCTCTTAAAAGCTGAAAGAGTTGACTTCCTTTTTCCTTATGTGGTACACTCTGATTTCACTGTGAAGTACTCTGGCACTTAGAACAACCCGTGTTTGGGATGTGTGCTTCAGAGAGGGGCTCTGTCCGGTCTTGTCTTGCGATACCTCTCATTTGGGACTGAATGCTCGTCTCTGTCTGCAGTTATAAATTGAAACCCTAGCAACCCCCAGTGCGATGGTACTTGTAGATGGGGCCATAGAGAAGTCATTAGGGTTAGGTTAGCTCACAGAGGTAGGACTCGAGTGGAAAAGGGATTTCTCTGTGTTCCTGTGCTTGGAAGAAAGGCCCTGGGAGGGCTCGGTCAGGAGGCCTTCATCTGAAGCCAGCAAGAGAGGCCTAGCTAGAAACCAAGCTCCGCTGGATCTGATCTTGACCTTTTCCACCTGCGGAACTCTGAGGAAATAGATGTCTGCTTTTGAAGCCACTCAGTCTGGGGTATTGCGTTACGGCAGCAAGAACAGAGCAAGATACCTGTGCTAGAATTGGTGTGACTGAGCCACTGTTCCTTGTTGGCCAAAGTCACACACTTTGAAAGCCTCTTCCTGAAAGGAGAGCTGGCCTGTTCAGATACACCCAGGCCTCCCTACCCACCAAGGTCCTATGCCATGGTGGGCTCTGGGCCAGGACTGAAGCAGGGGCAGTAATCAACCCCCGACCTTAGCTGATGTCACATCTCCTCCCAGGTGATCAACGGTCGGGGGAGTGCTGATATCCACAGGTGTGTGAAGAATATGATACATTTATAATAGTTATTTTGAATGCTGCATGAATAATTTCCCTGCAAATATTCATCCATATGCCCTTCATTTCTGTAATTGCTTACAGTCATTTTTCATATTTCTGACCCCAAACCTCTCTCTCCCATTCTTTTTACACCAGGGTGCATAGGATTTTATGTACCTGGCTTACAAAAAACTTGCACTCTGTAATGTTATCCATCTTTGTCCTACTTACCATGCCTGTCATTTTCTTAGAAACTTAGTCTATCATATACAAATCTTTGCATATATATCAACTTTTGTTCAACTGTTTAACTAATCTTACCTTGTTCCTTTGGTTTCTGGGTCATTTCCCTAAAGTTGAGATTATCTGAGGTCATAGCTTGTTTTTTTCACAAATAAATAGGAAACAGCTAAATCTGGATTAATGCCAAGAAAGAGCTTGTATCAAGTGTCTACAAAATGAGCAGCATTGCCTAGGAAGCACCAGCGGAGTATTTTGTTTACTGGAGTTTTATTTATTTTGTGCACTGGTGATGGAGGCTTTTGGATGCTATTGGTGGAACATGCAGGAAATACAGTAGTATTTAATTTTGCTATTTTTAAAAATGTTTTAAACCCATTTTTTCCCATTTTATTTGAAGGATAGGGAGAGACAGAGACAAAGACAGAGATTTTTCCATCTTATGTTTTATTTCCAAAGTACCTTCAGGGGCTAGGGATAGGCCAGGCCAAAGCTGGGAGCCAGGAAGTCAGTCCAGGTCTCCCACATGGGTGACAGGAACTCAAGTACTTGAGCCATCACCACTGGCTCCCAGGTGTGCCTTAGCAAGCAACTGGAGTGCGAGTGGAACCAGGACTTGAACTCAAGCATTTCAGTATAGAACATAACCACGATGCAAAACACTCACCCCAATTTTTGCCATCTTTAAACAAACATGTGCTTTCTGCCTTCCTTTCTTGTTTCCAGGGATATCGTGGCTCCGTTGATGGCCGTCTGGATCAAACCTGTGGCTGGGTGGAATGGATATAAATGGGAATGTCTGCCCTGAGATAAATTCCCCCACAATAATCTAAAAGTTATTACTCAAGCCTCTGTATAGGAATGAACATGGCAATCATAGGGGCCACACATATTCTAGCAGGGCATTGGAGTCTACTCCCCTGCCCCTTTGAAGATAGGTAGGAGCGACGTGCTTTGACCAATGACATGTGAGCAAGGTGTTGGAAACTTTATGACCTGGTGCCTGGTCCACCACCGTGCTCCTGTCCCATTGCCTAGTGGTTTGAAAGTGAGTATTGATATGGAGCCTCTATTGACAGAGTGTTTGACTGTAATAAACCAAATGGTAGCTAACTTATACTAAATATGAATTTTAGGCTACATTATGGATCTTGTTGGGATAAGGCACTATGATTTGGCACACTCCAGTGTATCTAAATTTAGTCTGTTACAAGGGTCAAAGTATTCTTAAATTCAAGGAGCTTGGACTTGCCCCAAGTGGTGGAGTTGGAAGCATACCAGGGGATTCCAATTCAATCCCATCGAGGTGGCATGTACCAATGCCATCTCACTGTTCCAGGTGATCAGTTTCAGTTCACAGTTGGTCATGGTGAAGGGACTGGGAGTCAAAGGGAACACATAGACAAGTCTAGTACCTGCTAACGCTAACCGATGGAGTAAATAAAGGGGAGAGTGATCCAACATGGGAAGTGAGATACTCAGCAGACTCATAGAATGGCAGATGTCCTAAATAGCACTCTGGCCTCAGAATCAGCCCTAAAGGCATTCGGAGCTGGCTGAAAAGCTCATGAGAGTATTTCAGGCATGGAAAGCCAAGACACTCTGGCAAAAGATCTCTGCGTGTGAGATCCCAGTGGAAAGAACAGGTCTTCAAAGAAGGAGGTACCTTTCTCTGAAGGGAGGAGAGAACCTCCACTTTGACTATGACCTTGTCTAAACAAGATAAGAGTCGGAGAACTCAGAGGGCTTCCATAGCCTTGGAAACTCATGACTGGAGCATAGGGAGATTACTGATGCCATAGACAGGAGTGTCAATTGGTAAAGTCAACAACAGGAGTCACTGTGCACTTACTCCTCATGTAGGATCTCTATCCTTAATGTGCTGTACATTGAGATTTAATGCTATAACGAGTACTCAAACAATATATTTCACTTTGTGTTTCTATGGGGGTGCAAACTGTTGAAATCCTTACTTAATGCATACTAAACTGATCCTCTGTAAAAAAAAAAAAAAAAAAAAAAATTATCAACTCCCAACTTGACTCTCACTGGGATTAAACATGACAATAGGTCTGCTCTGATTTCATCATCATTTAAAAAAATCATCTATTATTTTTCACTTTATGTTTCTGTGTGGGAGCAAACTGTTGAAATCCATACTTAATGTATACTAAGCTGATCTTCTGTATATTAAGATAATCGAAAATGAATCATGATGTGAATGGAAGGGGAGAGGGAGTGGGAAAGGGGAGGGTTGTGGGTGGGAGGGACGGTATGGGGGGGAAGCCATTGTAATCCATAAGTCGTACTTTGGAAAATTATATGCATTAAATAAAAGTTAAAAAAAAAATTCAAGGAGCTTGTGGTTTAACACAGAAGAGAAGATAAATTTGTATAATGAAGAAAGAACTAGCCACTTCACTGTATACTTTAGCTACACTTATTATTGAATAAAAGAAGCTGATTATAGCATAAGATTGAGCTTCTGAGTGTATTCACGAGACCCTGGATACAGCTGATAAAAATCTTTTTTTCCCTAAGACTTAGAGGTCATAATTAATCAAAACACCAATGCAAGAGATTGAAAATTGTTGTTGAGTAAGCCAGGAAATGTATGATACATTTAATCTAAAATTGCAGATAGACCAATTGTGAGTTATCCCTTTATTCTTTTTATTATAATCTACGTAGAAAATGGAATAAACATCTTTATAACAATACAGATATGTTTTGATGAAATCAATCAAAATTACACATTTTGGTTTGAGGACTGCCTGCCCGGCTGCACATACTTAAAGCATCTGTCGATTAAATGGGTAATTTATTCATTTCTAATTGATAATTAGCCAACAAACACTTACTGGGCATGTGGTACAAACAGAGCTCTGGATGCAGTAGAACTAAATAGTGTCTGACTTAATGAATCTTGAATTTCAGAGAGGGGTCTGGGTAATAGATAAGTAAATAAAGGTGTGGCATGACATCATTGATGCGTACTAGAAAGATAAAGCAGGAAAATGAGACAGAGTACATGATATTAGGGTGGCCAGGAAAGGCTTCTCTGAGAAAGTAAGACTTGAATTAGAAGGTAAAGGAAGCCAAGGAGAAAAGGCATGTGAGTATCCTGGGTGGAAATGCTTCAGATGTCCAAAAGGGCTATTGCAAAGGCTCTGAGGTTGTAGGGTGTTGGGGGGAAAAACAATGCCTCTGGGACAGGAGAGGTGGGAACCAGGGGGTCACAGGTGGGAGCCAGGTAACAGGACCTGGTGGGCCTATTCTACATTTGGGGGAAACCATCAGGGTTTTTTGTGTGTGAGAGCTGTGATCTGGTATATTCATTTATTTAACATCTAAAAATTATTTGAGAGGAAGAGAGCACGAGAGAATTTTGCCACTCATTTTCTCACTCCCCAAATGCACTAAACTGCAGGGGCTGGGCCAGGGCCAAGGCCAGGTCTCCCATATGGATACTAGGAACCCAGTTATATGAGGCATCACCGTTGCCTTCCAGGGTGTGCATTAGCAGGAAGCTGGAGTCAGGAGCTGGAGATGGGACTGAATCCATTTGCTCCAGGTTAAACACCTGCCCTCTGTTTTATGTGTTTAACGGTCACCCTGGCAGTCTGTCAAGGACAAGAACAAACAGGGAGTCCGGTTAGGAGAACTATATGAGAATCCAGGTAAGAGTTGATGGAATCTGGAAGCAGTTAGTAAGCACTAGTTGTGAGAAATGGCTGACTGAAGACAGATTTTAGAGTATTGCTGTTAAGATTTGCAATTTGCTGTGGCTTTTGGCTCATGCACCAAGTTAGTTGACCATGCGGTTTTCTTAAATAAGAAATTTTTTTTTTAGTTTTATTTATTGAGAGGCAGAGTTACAGAGACAGAGAGACAGGAAGGTCTTCATCTGCTGGTTGAAAGATTAACATGGGCCAGCGCCACGTCTCACTTGGCTAATCCTCCGCCTGTGGTGCCGGCACTCCAGGTTCTAGTCCCGGTTGGGGCACCGGATTCTGTCCTGGTTGCTCCTCTTCCAGTCCAGCTCTCTGCTGTGGCCCGGGAGTGCAGTGGAGGATGGCCCAGGTCCTTGGCATGGGAGACCAGGAGGAGCACCTGGCTTCTGGCTTCGGATTGGCACAGCGTGCTGGCCGTGGCGGCCATTTGGGGGTTGAACCAACGGAAAAGGAAGACCTTTCTCTCTGTCTAACTCTGCCTGTAAAAAAAAAAAAAAAATGATTAACATGCCGTAACAAGGGGTTGTTGCCATGGTGCAGTAGATAAGGGATTTAAGTCTGTGAGGTTCAGTGAAATCCTAAGGCAGTAAGTATAGTGGAAGAAAACAAAATGTCTGAGACTAAGTTCTGGGCTACTCCCAGTGTTCGGAGGTTGAGCGGCGGAAGGAAAAACCAGGAAGGGGACTGAAGAGGAACAGCTCTCTCCTGAGGATAGGAGGACAGTCGGACAGAACTACATGACAAGAGTGCCAAGGAAGAGGGCGGGAGAACAGGAGAATGCTATGGAGAGGTGGAGGACCTGAGTGAGGCCTGACCATGGCCAGTGACAGCATGGGCGTCACGGTGCCATTGGCTGTGACAGCATGGAGATTTTGGTGACATGGGCAACATTGGGATCCTTGGTTGGATGGTGAAAAAGCCTGATTAGAATTGGTTCAGGTGAAAATGAGAGATAAGGAAATGGAGACAGAATTTATAGTTCTTGAGAGATTTTTTGCTATTGGATGGGAAGTGGGGGAGAATAGGTAAATTGAGGTATAAAAAGGATGGCAATTAGTGTAGGATGCATCAAGATGGGAGTTTTTCCTTTTACTAGAGATAAAGGAGTTGGTTGACAGAATGTTCTCCTAAGTACACAGTACAGCCTGGGGTCAAGTGCATCCAGTAGTGGTTTGGCCACATTAGCTGGAGATAGGCATTGCTGCTCTAGATGTGAACAGATACATACAAAGGCACTTCACAATGCTTGTGGAAAAAATGGAGTTAAAAAATTATTTTGGTGCAAAATTTTATTTATGGAATTGATGAGTATGAGGGATCTCCAAATGGTTCCGGGAAGATGCACTTGATGTAAAAGCTATGCACAACCTCACATTGTTTTGTGCTAATACAAGCTTATTTTTTGATTCCATTCTTCCATGAGCTCTCAGAAGTATACATGGGTGAGTATATGTAGTTGTGAGAAGATGCTGTGGTTTTCCTTTATTTCTGTTTTCTAAGAAAGATAGTTAATGTCAGATGAGAATGAGGAAGAGGTAAAAGTACAAAATCATTTACCAACAGGAGGAGTTTAAATTGGTCAGGAAAGCACAGTAAGATTTCTGAGCAGAATGGAAAGCAATTTCAGATTAGTGTTATTCTTTATCAATCAGCCACAAGGGGCCGGTCTTTGTGACACAGCAGTTTAAATCACTGCCTGTAATGTTGGCAATGCCAGTTTAAGTGCTGCTTGTTCCACTTCTGATGCAGCTCCCTGCTGATGCACCTGGGAAAGCAGCAGAAGATGGCCCAAGCACTTGACCCCTGCCACGCAGGTAGGTGACCTGGATGGAGTTCCTGCTTCTTGGCTTCCGCAGAGGCTGTGGCCATGTAGGGAGTGAACCAATGGATGGAAGATAACTCACTCATATTCTCTTTCCCTCTCTCTGCCTGTCAAATAAATAAATCAATCTTAACAACAAAAACAGCTGGCATAGTTGTTTATTGGTCTCTAGCCTGGGTCAGTTGCTGTGGTGGAGGAAGAGAACCCAAGGAGAACTGTGTCCAGTTGCTGGAATGGTACCTTGGCCTGACTTGGTAACAAATGCAAGGCAGTGAATGGGGTCACCACAGACCAGGCTGGGAAGGGAGGAAGGTGAAGGTAGAGATGATCGGTCATCAAAAGTGGTCAAGGATGGCATTCAGTGGCCACTGATGGGAACTGCGGAGGCTGACATACTATAGAGGAAATGAGCTGGAGATATCTTTGAAATAAAAAGTTGGCAGCTTTCCTTAATCCCAAAAGACATTTAAAATTAGTTACTTTAGCTGTGTGACTGGGGAAAAATACATTTTTCAGGTGTGACTCTAACTCATTTTGTACCAGGCTATTCATACTGATATTCTTGGACGTCATTCAGAACTGGATGCACAATTAGTGACTGTTGAATTCCACTGGACTTCTACTGACCTGTTGCAGTTTGGAATTGTAGGGCAGGCCTATCAGGTGCCCAAACTCCTGAAAGGAGAAAAAACTGAAAGGTAAGATCTCGGGTGCTACAATAAAAGAAGCTTTGGCACAAGACAGATGAGAGATCATCGCATAGATGGCATCTATTTGCTTGTGAAGTAAAGACACAGAAAGAAATCTCCCAACTATAGATGTGTCACATGAGTTTATCTTGATGTATTGCTGAATAATAGTAATAATAATAATAAAGCTTGCTTGGGAAATAATAGAAGTATACTAACTGAAGACATGACAATGGTAAAATGTGTTTATATAAGTAAATATATTCGGTATCACAGATGAATCTTGTCATATTTTACAATACCTCAGGCATTATTGACCCAAACCATGACAATAGTTGGCTTCATTTCACATTTATTGAAAATCTACTCTAAGTATTTTCACATACATTGTGTTTCTACTGGAGATGGTGCTGATGATTAACATATGTTGTCTAGAAGCAGAGCCTTCTGAATTGACACCAAAATATGATAATTGCCATTTTTATTAAATATCCAGCTGGTGCACTTGGAAAATGTTGTCTCAGCATCTTGCATTGGTTTTATTTTGGATTCCAACTTCCCTATTGATTTCATTCTGTTTTCTAGGAGAGCGGTAGGGTGCAAATCAGGATTACAAATGTTTTTTTCTGCATTGCTGATTTTTTTTCCCAAATGATTGGCAGTTCAAGGTTTGTGAATCTGTCAGAGGCTTTATCCCAGAATTACTGGCAGCAATTATTTCTTGAAAGAGTTTTAAATCAATTCCTCTATGAGTACATGATATAGAACTTAGGGGCACAGTGTCTTCAGTCTTAATGTGACCATTGGTTTAATTTGGGAGAGTTAGGATGAGGCCCATCCCTAACTTTACAATGGAATTTCTCCCTATTGCTGTATTCTTGTCAAAACAAGAACAACAAAAAAGTCCCTAGGATCATCACAAGATTTCCTTACTTTTGGAGCTTTAACAATGCCTCTGCCAAATAGTTTCAAGACTGACCACTTTCAAACAAGTAGAGAGTAGAAGGCATTGGTGCATCAGTTACATTTTGAACATGGTTCTCATTAACCCATGTCTCTGCCTGTTGATGGCTATGTTTGCAGTCTGCTTATTTTGTGAACTGAGGTCAGAGTGTTTACTGCAAATGAATGGGAGTGTGTACTCTAGCTATGCCAGTGAGGATTAAAATTCCTCCATAAAATGCATTGGAATCACAGAGGGAATAAATGTGACAATGCCTGATGGGACCACTTTGTTGCTACCTTTGAAATACTTCTAATTGCCAAAGGTGTGTGGTCTGACAGTGGGAGAGAACGCCATTGCAGACTTGGCCTGTGTGGTCTCTCCAGGGTTCATGCTTTGTGGCTCAAAGACAGATAACAGATTGCACACATTCTGGATGGGGCCAAAGATTTTTCTAAAGGCTTCTGTATCTATAGATAGCTCTGTCTGTCGCTACTTCAGACCCAGCAACCAGCAATTTTAGTTTCACTGAAACTGTGTTTTCTTTAAATACACAAGATAATAGCACTTTAGCTGGAATTACATTTTATATAGTTTTGTTTTATTTAATCTTGGAAAAAGAGTTTTCGGTTCTCTAAAGGTGTTTTGGCACCTTTGTCTTTTCAAAGAGTAGCAGCTCCAAGGAACAGACCTGCCTGGAAGATGCGTAGTAGTTGTCCACCTGACAATTGAAATTAGGTCAGTGTTATTTTGTCTTGAGGTAACAAAATGAAAACCCCAAGTGAGTAACCATTTGGGATGTTGCTTAAATACTTAACTTCCTGAAAATAGCTTTTGAGACCAAATAATTACTGTACTACTGAATAATTGTAGGTTTTTCTCTACTCCTATGTCCTACTTCAGAGACTTTTTTTAAATAAAAATTCTGACTAATCAAAGAATAGAATGGACATACTATACAGTTCCTTATCCAAAACCTCTGCCTCAGATGTGTTGTAGAATTTAAGATTCTTTGGAGTTTAAGATAATGAGACATTTGGATTTTAACAGGGTCTGGTACAGTTCTTTTCAGCCAAGCACTAACATTTTTGCAGTGAAACATGAATCTTCACAGTAGGGTTCTATCAAGACCAGGAAACCGCCTATCATTGTTGGTCAAAGTTGTCTTACTTACCCTGTGCTCTGATACTTTGCTACTGAGAGTGTGGTCCAGAGCCCAGAGGTGCCAGCATCACCCAGGAACTCGCTGCCTGGCAGAACCACGGGTTCCCCCCAGACCTACTAAGCGTATGCATTATAGTGAAATTGCCTGCTCCAGGATCAGGTTGACTTTGCTTTAGATTCCCAGGCTTGGAGGGCAGAGGCTGCAGTGGGCATGCTCCAGCTGTGCCCACCCTTGGAGAGAGAAGATGTCTGGGTTCTCCCAGGTGCTGTGCCTCCTCTCTGCAGCCTACCCCTGGTGCCCCTAATGTCCCCACGCACCCTTGGTGTCCCCCCATTCCCTTTCTTTACTTTTTCTTTCATTTTAAAAAATGATTTTTAGTGGATTACCTGGACCATTTATTGTAATTCTTGATACACTTTGGACTTATTTGGTAATTTCTATTTATACTACCTGTGTTTCCTTTCTCTTTGTTGTGTTCTTTTGGATCAATAATTTTTTCCCTCATCCTATCCTTTCCTATACTAATTGGTTGTGTATTCTATTTCTGTGTTTAAGCAATAATCCTATAAAATTTAGCACGTATATTTTAATTACAAAAGCCTAAGTTTAGTCACTTTTCCTCCTACCTAGAAATCAAAACATTCTACTTCCATGACCCTGTTTTGTGCCATCTGCTGTTACTGGTTATTCATTTATTTTTTAAATTAGTAATCATAGGATTTTGTTACAGTTTTATTGTGTATCTTTAAATCTGTTCAGACATTGGCCACATTATTTGATTACTACTTTTCAATATGAATTCTTTAGACTTCCCTTAAGTGAGTGTCTTTCTTACAAACTATCTGTTTTTGTCTAAAAATGTTTATTTTTCCCTTATTCTAATCTGTGGTTTACTTAATAGAATAGTGTGTCCTCATGGGCTAGATTCTTCAGGTTCTTCTATTAATTCATTATCACCAATTTCTGTCTTTCAGAGTATGCAGGCATGATTTTGAACTCTATGTGCTATAGTTTGATGGTGCAAGTTGTTATTTGTAAATCAGTGATCCTGTGTTAGCCACAAAATCAAGTATCCTTGTAGCCATGTTTCAGAGGGGGAAACGTAGTAGGTACTACCCAGTAACCAGCTCTTGGGTATTTGGGAGTTGTTGGTACTTGTTGGGCCCATACTTGGCTGCTTAGTTCACAGTGTGTACTTCGGCCTGGTTCTACCATTCATTGTGATTTGAGGGCTGTGTGTCGTTTGAGTTTTTCCAACAGGCTCGGTGTAGCCATAAGGATCTCAAGTTCTCTCTTATGTGCCCTCTTGGCTTGTATATGCAAAACATCAAGTCCTATGGGAACAAACAGGATACAAAGTACAACCTTGAGAGGAGGGGATTGCAATGTGTTGGGCTCATTAGGCTTAAATTATGTGGAACAATCAATTTGGAAATTACGCTTTCAGCTCTTCAGCTGCATACATTAGTGCAATTTTTTTGAGTTTTTTTTTTTTCATTTGTACTTTCATTATTTTGAAAGAGAGGTGAAGGCAATGGAGAGGAATAGAGAGACAGAAAGATCTTCACTGGTTCACTTCTGAAGTGCCTGCACAACAGCCAGGACTGGGCCAGGTCTAAGCCAGGAGTCAAGAACTCCTTCCTGGTCTCCCACATGGGTGGCATGAACCTAAGTACTTAAGCTCCCATCTACTCCCTCCCTGATACATGATTAGGAAGCCAGATGGAGATCGTGAAGTAGCTAGGACTTGCACCAGGCACTCCAAGATGGGACACAGGTGTCTCGAGCAGTGACTCAACCCTGGACATAGAATGCTTGCCCCAGCACATTTTTTACATCGTGCTGAACCTGTAGTTAAAGTGGAAGGATAGGAAATGCTGGTGTACTGTCCGTATCAGTGTACTTGCTTGGTGACCTTTGGCTTAACAGTGTAAAGGATGTTGTTTACCAACAAAGGATGTTGTTTACCGGCAAAGCAAGGTCATCTTTTCTCACAGGAGGTTGCTTTTGTTCTCAACCTTCTGCCCGCCCCCGCCCACCATACCACCTCAACTGTTTTGCAGGGTGCACACCCAACTGATAACGTGTCTTCACTTTTGGTTTCACTGTGTTGTATAATTATCTAGAGAAAGTTCTTCAGTTGGATACATCTGAGAGTATTCAGTTGATCCTTGTTACTGAATATATCCATTTTATTTTTTGGCTCAGTTTCCATATTTCTTATTGACAGTATCTGAAGCAATTCCAGTCTCTGAGGTCTTTCTGTGTCTGAGTGTGCTGGCTGTCATCCATTGTGCTTTGTTTCCTTGTTGGTGTACTTGTGTGAACCAACTAATGCCATGATTAATTTTAACTATGAGCTGTTCATTTTTTCTGATAGCTTTGTGAAGATTCCTTTGGGTCTGAGTTATAGAACAATGGCCTTGCAATTAAGATGACTATCCACAGTTGGGTTTGATTCCCAGCTGGAGCTGTAGACTCCAGCTCTCTGCTAATGTGGACTCTAGGAGGCTGGAGTGATGGCTCCTGTGGCTTCCTGCCACTCACCTGAGATCCAGATTGCGTTCCCAGCTCCCTGCTTTGGCCCCAGCCCAGCATCTCAAATAGAAGTTTGATAGAAAGTGCACATTGTTTTTTAATTCCATTTCCCATGAACTTTTTGAAGGCTTGTGTATGTTTTATATTTGAGTATTAATAATTCTCTTCTTGGTACCTCTCTGACGCTTTGACATAGACATTCAAATCAGTCTTCATGACATTTTATGGTTTTCAGCAGAAATGTAAGTCAATACAGGTGACCAGATCCACTTGAACTGTTGGGTGCTGGTCTCCTTAGCTTTCATTTGTTTTACCATCTGTGTGTGTCTCTAAAGAATACATTGTTACTTTTTGCCTAGTTGTAAAAATGTGAATTGAATAACTTTATGCAATCTTCGACTTGGTTCTTCTGGACATTACTGAATATAACCCTACCATTCAACCCAGCCATCCCACTCCTTGGAATTTACCCAAAGGAAATTAAATTGGCAAACAAAAAAGCAGTCTGCACATTAATGTTTATTGCAGCTCAATTCACAATAGCTAAGACCTGGAACCAACCCAAATGCCCATCAACAGTAGACTGGATAAAGAAATTATGGGACATGTACTCTATCGAATACTATACAGCAGTCAAAAACAACGAAACCCAGTCATTTGCAACAAGATGGAGGAATCTGGAAAACATCATGCTGAGTGAATTAAGCCAGTCCCAAAGGGACAAATATCATATGTTCTCCCTGATTGGCGACAACTAACTGAGCACCAAAGGGGAAACTTGTTGAAGTGAAATGGACACTATGAGAAACAGTGACTTGATCAGCTCTTGTCCTGACGGTTGATGTACAATGTAATACTTTATCCATTTTAGTATTTTTTTTTTGTTCTAGTACCATTGGTTGAACTCTGTAATTAACACACAATTATCCTTAGGTGTTTAAATTTTAACTGAAAAGTGATCCCTGTTAGGAATTTGGAAAACATTATGTTGAGTGAAATAAGCCAATCCCAAAGGGACAAATACCACTTGTTCTCCTTGATAGGTGACAACTAACTGAGCACCAAAAAGGAAACCTGTTAAAGTGAAATGAACACTATGAGAAATGGTGACTTGATCAGCCCTCACCCTGACTGTTGATGAGCAGCTTAATATGTTATCCCTCTTAGTATTTTTGTTTGTTTTTTCTACTTAATACTTTTGGTTGAATACTGTAATCAATACACAATTCTTCTTAAGTGCTGAAACTTAACTGAAAAGTGATCACTGTTAAATATAAAAGTGGGAATAAGAGAGGGAAGAGATGTGCAATTCGGGACATGCTCAAGCTGACTTACCTCAAACAGTAGAGTTAGAAACATACCAGGGGATTCGAATTCAATCCCATCGAGGTGGCATGTACCAATGCCATCTCACTAGTCCCAGTGATCAATTTCTGTTCACAATTGATCGTAATGATAGGACTAAGAACCAAAGGGATCACATAAACAAGAATAGTGTCTGCAAATACTAGCTGATAGAATCAAAAAGGGAGAGAATGATCCAGCATGGGAAGTGAGATACACAGCAGACCCATAGAATGGCAAATGTCCTAACAGCACTCTGGCCTCATATTCAGCCCTTAAGGCATGCGGATCTGGCTGAAATGCCCATGAGAGTATTTCAGGCATGGAAAGCCAAGACACTCTGGGGGAAAAAAAAAAAAACCTAAATGAAAGATCTCCACGAGTGAGATCCCAGTGGAAAGAATGGGTCATCAAAGAAGGAGGTACCTTTCTCTGAAGGGAGGAGAGAACTTCCACTTTGACCATGGCCTTGTCTAAATATGATCAGAGTCAGTGAACTCAGGGGGCTTCCATAGCCTTGGCAGCTCATGACAAGAGCCTAGGGTGATTACTGATGCCATAAACAAGAGTGTCAATTTGTTAAGTCAACAACAGGAGTCACTGTGCACTTACTCCTCATGTAGGATCTTTGTCCTTAGTGTGCTGTCCATTGAGATTTAATGCTATAACTAGTACTCAAACAGTATTTTTCACTTTATGTTTCTGTGTGGGAGCAAACTGTTGAAATCTTTACTTAATGTGTGCTAAACTGATCTTCTGTATATAAAGAAAATCGAAAATGAATCTTGATGTGAATGGAAGGGGAGAGGGAGTGGATAAGGGGAGGGTTGCGGGTTGGGGGGAAGCCATTGTAATCCATATTCTGTACTTTGGAAATTTATATTCATTAAATAAAAGTTAAAAAAAGAATAATACTTTTAGTAAATTCTTATTATATTAATAATGCAAATAGGGGCCAGCACTGTGGCACAGCAGGTTAACGCCTTGGCCTGAAGCGCCAGCATCACATATGGGCACCTGTTCAAGACCCAGCTGCTCCACTTCCAATCCAGCTCTTTGCTGTGGCCTGGGAAAGCAGTAGAAGATGGTCCAAGTTCTTGGGCTCCTGCACCTGCGTGGGAGACCGGGAAGAAGCTCCTGTCTTCAGATCGGCACAGCTCCGGCCATTGCAGTCAATTGGGGAGTGAACCATTGGATGGAAGGCCTCCCCCCGCCTTCCCCCTCTCCCCTTCTCTCCCCCTCTCTCCCCCTCTCTCCCCCTCACTGCCTCTCCTCTCTCTGTGTAACTCTGTAAATAAATCTTCAAAAACAAAATAATGCAAATAAAAAGAGCAGATTTTGTTCCGCACTGTTCCGCAGGCCAGGTGCCATGCTAGATCGGTGGTACACATTGCTCCTTTAATCTTCTCTATATCCTGGGGGACAGGTCCCGTGATTAATCCTACTGCCCAGGGAGAGAGAAGTTCAGTGTCATGATTGAGGTCTCACATTTCTTATTCTCACTGGATCTTCCCTCACTCAACCTAAACCCCCCTTTTTATTTGGGGAATTGGACATAGGTTCAGGAAGCTTGTATGTGTTTTAAATTAGGGAGATAGTGTGTAGGGGGCGTGGAGGCTCTGATCTGAGGAGACAGCGGTTTACAAATTAGTCCACCATCCTTTTAGGTAATCACCAGTCCTCCACTCAATTAACGATTTAATAGATGTTTTACAGATTAAGTTAGTTTCCAATCAACGTTAATTTTCATGTCAAAATATATTAAGCGGCGTTGCTTTGGAGTCAGAGTTAGCCTTGTATTCATTAGAGTAACCCAGCCCAGTGCTATAGTTCTCACGTCTGGCTACACCTTGGACTGCGGAGGAAACACGGCTGCCGGGCTGTCACCTCTCATTGACCTGGTTTGTGTGCGGTCTCAGGCACCGGCAGCTTTTGAAGCTCCCAAGTGAGGCTAATGTGCAGCCGAGGTGCAGATCACTTGGTGGTAGTTAATTCTGTGAATACCAAGTTCAGATTAACAGGGTTCAAATTCTGTCTGTAAAATTCAGTACATGTACGACCTGAGGCGGATTTCTTAATATCAGTATGGCTCACTTCTTCATCTTTAAAATGAAGATTCATGATTAAAATGGTATTTACATCTCAAAGCATTTATATATGATTATATATAATACTTAGAATACTGACTACAAAACTATTAATTTTTTACCTATTTTAAATGCCCAACTGAAATGTTAGCATGTTTGAATGTTCAGTCTCAAAAGCATGTTGGGAGTAAGGAATCTTAAGTTAAACCAGATTTTGCATAGTCCTAACCCAGCTATAATATTTAATTGGTTTTGATTCACTTTTTGCCCCTTAATCTGCTTTAAAAGTTGTTACCAATCATGCTCTGAATTCAGGAGGTGTCTGTGGGAATCATTTAAGATGTTTATTTGCAAAAGACTGTGGAAATGAAATCTAGGTATTTGCATAGGCATGTTTAACAGTTTGTAGGTAGATGAAAAAGTGCGTCCCACCACGAACAGTGAACATTGCTTTAAACTGGAATTGAGCACCTTTAGAATAATTTAGTACATACCATTATGATGAAAATATTGAAGTATTGAGGAATTAACACTAACTTAGATTACATCTGGCTGTGCCACAGCAGAGGCTGCTTTCCCACGGGCCAGCATTTCCTCACTGGCTTCCATCCTACTGCTCAGACAAAAGGATTTCACTGTCTTTGTGTCTTGCTTTTTTCATGTTCTTTAGTCCTCCATGTGGACAGCAAGATGATTATCAG
The DNA here is from genome assembly GCF_051225735.1 of Oryctolagus cuniculus. Taxonomy (NCBI): domain Eukaryota; kingdom Metazoa; phylum Chordata; class Mammalia; order Lagomorpha; family Leporidae; genus Oryctolagus; species Oryctolagus cuniculus. Next base: position 22,743,817 of record NC_142886.1, read on the forward strand.
ACATGGCATGTGTCAATCCTTCTGTGTTTTCTCATAAAATGATTTGATAATTTCTGAGAAATTTATTTCCATTGCTGATTTGTCTTCAGCTAGCAAAACCTCTGATTTTGGGTCTTTCGTTTAGCTTCTGTTCTTACTGCTATTGAAGCATACTTTTAAATGGACATCCATTTTAAGGAAACATTTCAGTAAAACGAGGGAGTGCTTTGTAGTGCAAATAATCCTCAGTTTAGGATTTTCATGAGAAATATCCCTTGTTCTGAAGCCTTGATCTCTGTGCTAGATGTACCCTCGTTTACTATTTATGCTGGGTCAAAGGCAGGTACACTTGCAGTTTCTGAAGATTGTTCTCACTCCAATCTCTCCAATTAGATGTCGTTACCATTAAGAAAATTAGCTATTACTCCTGCAACGTTAAATGTAAACCGGGATTTGTGATGCCACACTCATCATGGCACTGATAAAGTAGAACTTTCCTACTTTGTTCCCATTGCAAAGCATCTGTTTCATTAACTCTAAAATCCATCTATCCATGCATGATAAACTCAACAAGAAAAACAGATATACCCATGACTGTGTATATGTGTGTCTGAGATATGGACCAGCATACAATGAAGATGAGACCTAAATCAAACTCTTCAACATTTTGTCTTTCCCATAATCTAGCCTGTTTGTCCTTTTCCATAAAATAGTTTACTTATCATAAGCATAATACAGGTTCATTCAAAGAGAAAAACAAGATAAAGTCACCTGTAGTTCTACCACCTAGATCTAATAACTATTGTTAACATTTTATTTTTAAATTTTTAACATTTATATAAAGCAAACAAATTTCATGTATTTCATATATATATATATATAGGTTTTTTAAAAAGATTTATTTATTCATTTGAAAGGCAGAGTTACAGAGAGGCAGAGGCAGAGAGAGATTTCCTATCCACTGGTTCACTCCCCAAATGGCCGCAATGGCCTGAGCTGCCAGAGCTGGGCCAATCTGAAGCCAGGAGCTTCTTCCAGGTCTCGCATATATGTGCAGGGGCTCAAGGACTTGGGCCATCTTCTGCTTTCCCAGGCCATAGCAGAGAGCTGGAACAGAAGTAGAACAGCCAGGACTTGAACTGGTGCCCATATGGGATGCTGGTGCTGCAGGTGGCCACTTTACCCGCTACACTGCCACAGCATCAGCCTCAATATGTACAGTTTTAAGAGCATAATGATACTTTCCACCCTTTCCTGTGTCCCTCTCACTCTCACCCCCCTCTTCCTTCCTTTCCTATTTTTCTTTTAAATTTTTTTTTCTTTTAATTTTTACAATGACATACTTTAAATTTATTTTATAATCACAAGCTTACCCCTCCACCAAAAAGAGTTCAACAAGTAATAAATGGAAAAACCACTGTTCAAGTGTATAGACAAGAGCTATGAACAAAATCAAATCTCAAAATGTCAATTTTTCTCATATATATTACATTTTTTGTACTCTGTATATTAGTTACCACAAATCAGTAAAAACATGACATTTGTCTTTTTGGGACTGGCTTATGTTACTAAGCATAATGGTTTCCAGTTGCATTTATTTTGTTGTGAAAGACAGGATTTCAATTTTTTTTTAACTCTGAGTAGTATTCCATCATGTTTATATGTGCTACAATTTCTTTATCCAATAATCAGTTTATTATATTTTACATTTATTATGTTGATTATTACATTATTATATTTCATTTGGGTAAATTCCCAGGAGTGGGATGGCTGGATCATAAGGTAGATCTATTTTCAGATTTCTGAGAAATTGCAATGTAGTCTTACATAATGGTTGTACTAGTTTACAACCCCACCAACAGTGTATTAGGATACCATTTTACCCACATCCTTATCAGCATTTATTATTTCTTTATTTTTGGATAATAGGCATTCTAACGGGGTGAGGTGAAACCTCATTGTGGGTTTTTTAAGATTTATTTATTTATTTGAAAGAGTTACATAGAGAGAAGGAGAGGCAGAGAAGAGAAAGAGAGAAAGGTCTTCCATCTGCTGGTTGACTCTCCAGGTGGCTGCGACAGCCAGAGCTATGCCGATATGAAGCCAGGAGCTTCTTCTGGGTCTCCCATGTGAGTGCAGGGCCCAAGGACTTGGGCCATCTTCCACTGCTTTCCCAGGCCACAGCAGAGAGCTGGATCAGAAGTGGAGCAGCTGGGACTCGAACCGGTGCCCATATGGGATGCCGGCACTGCAGGTGGCGGCTTTACCCGCTATGCCACAGTGCTGGCTCCCTCACTGTGGTGTTTATTTGCATTTCCCTGACAGCTAGTGATCCTAAGCTTCTTTTCATGTGTCTGTTGGTCATTTATTGCATCCTTTGAAAAATACCTGTTCATATCCTTAGCCCATTTCTTAACTGGATTGCTTGCTTTGTTGTTGTTGACTTTGTTGAGCTCTTTATATATTCTGGATATTAATTCATTATCAGTTGCATAGTTTGCAAATACTATCTCCCATTCTCTCAGTTGTTTCTTCACTTTATTGTTTCTTTTGCTGTGAGGAGCTTCTTAGCTCGATGTAACCCCATTTGTCTGTTTTTACCATTGTTACCTAGGTTTCTGGGGTCTATCCAAGAAGTCTTTGCCTATGCCAATGTCTTGCAGAGTTTCTCCTATGTTTTCCTCTAGTAATTTGATGGCTTCAGGTCTTAGATTCCTGATCCATCTTGAGTTGATTTTTTTAAGAGTATAAGGCAGGGGTTTTGTTTCATACTTCTATATGCAGAAATCTTCCTTACACCATTTGAAGACACTGTCCTGTCTCCAGGGAATGATTAGTTTATTTGTCAATGGGTTGTAGATGTGTGGATTAATTTCTGGGGTCTCTAATCTGTTGCATTGGTCCACATGTCTATTCTTGTGCCAGTACCAGACTGTTTTAATTGCCCTGTAATTTGTCTTGAAATGTGGTTTTGTTATGTATCCAGCTTTATTTTTATTGTTTAGAATTACTTTAGCTGTTTGGGGTCTCTTCTGATTCCATATGAATTTTAGGGTCATTTTCTTCCAAATCTGAGAAGAATGTCTTTGGTATTTTGACTGGGATCACATTGAATTTGTAAATTGCTTTGGGCAGTATGGAGATTTTTGAGGATAATAAATCTTCCAATCTGAATATCGATTATTTTTCCATTTTTTATATCTTCTATATATTTCCTTAATGTTCTATAATTTTCATTGTAGAGGTCTTTCACATTATTTATTCCAAGGTACTTAAATTCTTTTGTAGCCCTCATGAATGGGACTGATCTTTAGGTTCTTTCTCAACTGTGGCATTGTTTAAGAATACAAATGCTAATGATTTTTGTGTTTATTTTATATCCTGCAACATAGCTTTTGGCCTTCTAATCCATTCTGTCTTTCCATACCTTCAGGAATTCCTAAGACAGGTATGTTTGGTCATTTGATGGTATCCCATAAATCTCAAATACTATTTTCGATTTTTGCTTTTTTCCAAAGATGTCTTCTAGCTCAGATAATCTTTATTCTGCCTCACCAAGTCTGTTGTTAATGTTTTCTACTATATTTTTATTTCACATACAGATTTATTCTAATACTTCAGTTTGATTTTTCTTTAATACCTGTATTTCCTGGAAGACTTTCTCATTCATGTCATGTTTGGGTTTATTTAACTTACATATTTGCTCCTTTGTGTTTTTGAGAAATCTTATGATCATTCTTTTGAATTCTGTTTCAGGTATCTCATCAATCTCTTCAACTTCACATTCTGATAGTGAGACGCTGCTGTGGTGGGAGTCACTGCCTCCTTCATGCATGCTTCTTGTATTTCTACTTTTAATTTTTGGCACCTGTGGAAATACTTGTTCATTTTCTCTGTTGAGGGCTTGTGTCTTTGAGATATGCCTCCGTGTCTCAGATGTTTCGTTTTAAAAATCCAGGTGCATGCTGGATGGGACCAGGGAGCTCTGGCCCACTGCTCAAGGGTGGGGCCGAGTCCTGAGTGACATCCAAGGTAGGGGTGGCAGATCTGTTGTCCAGAGCGGCAGGGTATGATCCCATCAGATGGCGTGTTCACAGCCTCAGCTGCTTTGGGTCCAGGTTAACCTACTGACCAGGCTGAGTCCACAGACCTACGCGTCAAACTGCACCATCTGTCCACTCCTCAGTGGGAGCCTGGAGCTCTCTGGAATGACCCACCCCAGCACTCGGAACTCCGAGTCCCTGGAGCCAGATGCAGTGATTGCCCAAAGAACAACACGCCCTCTCGCACAGTCACAGGGAGCAGGCATCCACTCTCAGCCTCACGAGCCAGCTGCCTTTCTGGCAGGGGCTCCACCTTGCAAGTTGAGCCTGGGTATCTTGATGGAGTGAGGGGAGGGAAGCACTTCAGTGGCCTAAGTGGGCACCCTGCCCTTCCGCTGCCTCCAGGCCAGACTCAGTGAGGACTACAGATTTATCCCTCCAATGAAATCCCCAGTTGCACGCAGACTGTGGCAGCCTCTCCTAACCTTCCTGTAGTGGTGTTTCCTGGCTGCTGGTCGCTGGGCGCCTTGGTGGAGAAGGGGAGGAGAGCAGTGCAGTCTGCCTTCATGGACGTGGGTGGGCACCCAGCCCCCTGCTAGCACTCCAGGCCAGACTTAGTGGGAGCTGCGAGGTTCTGCTTCAGGCAGGATCGCCAGCGGCCAGGGATGCTGCAAGTTCCTTTCGCCTGACTCTCCGAAGATGCCGTCCTCTCCAGCCACTGGCTGCGGGAAGTGTTGGAGATGTCCCACTCGGTGCAGTGTGGTTGCATCATCTCTGCCGCTCAGTGGCATCTCTCTTCTTCCTGTAGGTTTTCCACTGTAACTTATCTCCAGCTGTCCCCTGGGAATGTTACCTTCCCATGGTCAACGCGTCAGTGTCTTTTTCCCTGTTCAGCCATCCTGGATCCCTTCACATCTTGTTATTTACTTAGAATCTTTTGTTGTTCTCAAAGGCTGAAAATTTTTCTTCCAGGTACTTTGTCTTCATGAGGGGGTTTACAAAGTTTCATGGAAACATGCATTATGAAAAAGTTGCATGGATGTCACAGCTTTTGTACCAAAATAAAATTTAGTTCTATTTTTCCATAAACTTTTTACATTGAATTTTTTTTTAGTATTTAACAGGTTCAATATTGTTCATAGATAAAACTCTAAGAATATGTTAATCCCTTTTTCCCTCTCTCCCCTTCCCTCCTTCCCTCCCTCCCTCTCCTCTCCTCTCCTCTCCTTCTCTCCTTCACATTTGAGATAAGGTATCTTTAATTTACATTGCAATCAAGGGCTTAATGCTCCCATGAGTGGAGTTCATCAAGGAAAAAGGAGAAAAACTCTAGTTTGGAGGAAATATAGGCTAGGGCTATAAACAAAAATCAAATGGAAAAATGACTTTCACCCATATACAGTAAATTTCGAAGTAATCACAGATCATTAAAACTATGGGAGTATTACATTCTTCAATACTCTTTTTGTTGTCCCCTCATTTAGTCATAGCCTGCTACAACTGTAGTCCCATGCCAGCCTCTTTCTTTTTCTTTCCACTGTTGATAGCTGTAGTCATTATATACTGTGTATATCTTGAACTCATCATCATTCCTATCTGAGATTTCCTGTCCTTTGGCCAACACCTCCCCAGTTCCTCCATCTCTCAGCCTTTGGAAATCACCATTTCACTCTGTCTCTGTGAGGTTGATTGTTTGAGTTTGCACATAGAAGTGGCATCATGCAATATTTGTTAGATGCCTGGCTTATTTCTCTTAATGTTCTCCAGGTTTACCCATGTTGTTACAAATGACAAGATTTCCTTGCTTTTAAAATTGAATAGTGAGTGTTCCATTGTACAAATGCACTGCTTTTTCTTGATTTGTTGTCTGTTGATGGACAGAGAGGTTGATTCTGTATCTTAACTATTGGGAAGGCTGTGGTAATGAACATGTGAATGCACATCTCTCTCCACATACTCAGTCCAGTCCCTTTAGCTGTGTCCCCAGTCATCTGCTGGCTGGCTGTTACTGTTTTCCATGATGGCTGTACTGATTTACATTTGCACAGTGTCAAGGGCTCTTTTTCCCTCCCATATCCTTGCTAATGCTTCTTATCTTCTATGTTTATGTTTTTGATAGTAACCTTTCTAACAGGTGTTAGATACTATCTCATTATGGTTCTAATTAGCACTTCCCTGATGATTAGTGATAGTGAGCATTTTTTATATTACCTGTTGGTCATTTGTGTATCTTCTTTTGAGAAATGTCTCTTCAGATTCCTTGTCTATTTTTTAATTGGATTGTTTTCTTAATACTGAGTTTTTGAGTTCCTGGTATGTTTGTGATAATAACCCCTTACCAGTTATGTACTGTGCAAATAAATTCTCTTATTCATAGGTTGTCTTTTCACTCTATTGACTGTTTCCTTTGATGTGCAATAGCTGTTTAGGTTGATGCAATCCCATTAGTCTGTTTTTGCTTTTCGGGGGGAGATCTAAAAATTCATGGCCTATACCAGTGTCATGGTGTTTTCCCCCATGTTTACTTGTAGAAGTTTTATAATTTCAGGTTTATGTTATTTCATTATATGTTGATTTTGTATATAGTGTGAGATGAGGGTCATTTCCATTCTTCAGTATATCCAAGTTTCCCAGCACCCCTTATTGAAGAAATTCTCTGCTCAGCAGTGTGTGTTATTGGCACCTTTGTCAATAATTAATTGGCCATCAGTGCGTGGACTGACTTCTGATCTTTGTTAAGGTCCATTGGTCTGTGTGTCTGCTTTATGCCAGTGTGTTGCTATTTTGATCACTGTAGCTTTCAGTAGATTTTTGAAATCAAATAGTGGGATCCTTCTAGGTTGGTTCTTTATGCTTTGGATCTTTGGGTCTGTTGTAGTTCCCTACAAGTTTTAGGATTTTTTTTCTATTTCTGTGAAAAATGACATTGGAATTTTGATAGGGATTGCATTGGGTCTGTAGTTTGCTTTAGGTGGTGTGGACATTTCAATATCATTCTTCAGATCTCTAACTGCAGGCTGTCTTTCCATATATTTGTGCTTTCTTCACTTTGTCACCTTGGTGTTTCATACCTCTCTGTGCACAAATCTTCCACCTCCTTGGATGACTTTATTCCTAAGTCTTAATTTTTTACCTAGCATGAATGGGTTTGTTGCTCTCCTTTCCAGATGGTTTGGGAGTATATAAAAATGCTACTTCAACATTAGTTCTTTTTTTGACAGGCAGAGTGGACAGTGAGAGAGACAGACAGAGAGAAAGGTCTTCCTTTACTGTTGGTTCACCCTCCAATGGCCACTGCGGACGGCACACCGCGCTGATCTGAAGCCAGGAGCCAGGTGCTTCTCCTGGTCTCCCATGTGGGTGCAGGGCCCAAGCACTTGGGCCATCCTCCACTGCACTCCCGGGCCACAGCAGAGAGCTGGACTAGAAGAGGGGCAACCAGGACAGAATCCAATGCTCCGACCGGGACTAGAACCCAGTGTGCCGGCGCCACAGGTGGAGGATTAGCCTATTGAGCCACGGTGCTGGCATCAACATTAGTTCTTAAACTCTTTATCTTCCCCTTGAAATGTTTCCTTTTGTTTCATTTTTATTTGATTAGGATTTTGGGATACCTTCTTCAGTTTGTTTCTAAGTTGTCATTTTTTTCCTTCAAATAGGTGTTGCAGCATGGATTAACATTTTTTAGATGTTCTAAGTCTTGTTCTGCTGTGGTCTCTTGTCAAGTGTTGGAGACGAGTTCAGTGTAGACTGGTTTTCCTTTGAAGTTATTTAACCTGTCTATATGGAAGATGGTAGAAATTTCTGTTTTTTCCTTGACGCTGCTTCTCCAGAATAAGTCCAGATACCATTTCTTTTTTTTTTTTTTCTTTTTAAAGCCTGCTCATGATTTCTGAGACTTTTCATTGTGAAAATGCAAGTCCACAGCTCAGCAAGGTTCGGCAATCTGGAAACTATGATTTCTTCTTTTAAGAATGATTTTCCTTTTCATAGTTTTAAAATTTTCCCAAAAAAATTTAACATATAAAAAATTATGTGGGACATTCTCATTTAGCTCAAGCAAGGGTTAACTGCTAATCTTTTGGTATGCTTGTTGCCAGTATGTTTTAAACACGTGATTGTATTTTAAAATATTATCTACCGACTGGAGTTATGGACGTTGAACCTTTTATTAATGGAGCTTAGGAAGTTGTTTGTGAGTTATATGGTAATGAAATTCAAGAAATGCCAGCAGCAGCAGAAAGACGTTGGAAGAAATAAGGCTATTTCACAGCATCATGAACTTGAATCCTTGATGTCAATTGTGTTTCGTAAATATTTGTGATGCCTAATTTCATTGTATTGTATTAGGAGGGTTGTGGCTGTGATTTACAAACTCCAGCTCAGATCGGCTTAAAGAATGAGGAAACGTGTTCTTCGCACATAAAGAGGACTGTTCAGCTTTGTCTTGGCCTAGACCTCTGGCAGTCACATGGTGGGTGCAGAGATTCTAGATGTAATTAGACCTGGCTGCACACCTGTGAATGTTACAGTGCACCCAAGAGTGAGAGATGACCTTTTCCTCTTCAGTTTGTCGTTTGTGAGTGGGGAAGCCTTTCCCAGAACCCCCTATAAAACATGTCTATTGGTGGCAGTTAGTACAAGTCAATAAATATTGATCCCCAGAGAAGAGCTCAGCTATTTATCAAGCTACTGGTTCATATAGAGCTGAATGGAACTGAACCAAGTAATTACTGGGATGACTCAGGTCAATCCTGCTTCTTGGGAAGTGAAGCCATGGCCAGCTGATATATGGCATATGCTGTTCCACCAACTGTAAGAATCATGGTGGCTCTATACAGGAGAGCATCAGCTACCCCACCTTTTAGATGCACTGGAATTCCATTATCCTCCTGAAATAGCTTTTGTTTCTCTGAAACTTTATTTTCAAAATGCCTGCGTGAAGCAGTGCTTATGGTTCTCTGGGCAATCTGACGAAGAGCGAGCAGATTTTGCAGCATCTTGGCTCCGTTACTGTCCACCAACCGCGACAACTGAAAGCCAGGAACGGAAAAAAAAAAAATCAGCCCTTAAGACATGCGGATCTGGCTGAAATGCCCATGAGAGTATTTCAGGCATGGAAAGCCAAGACACTCTGGGGGAAAAAAAAAAAAACCTAAATGAAAGATCTCCACGAGTGAGATCCTAGTGGAAAGAATGGGTCATCAAAGAAGGAGGTACCTTTCTCTGAAGGGAGGAGAGAACTTCCACTTTGACCATGGCCTTGTCTGCCTTGGCAGCTCATGACAAGAGCCTAGGGTGATTACTGATGCCATAAACAAGAGTGTCAATTTGTTAAGTCAACAACAGGAGTCACTGTACACTTACTCCTCATGTAGGATCTTTGTCCTTAGTGTGCTGTCCATTGAGATTTAATGCTATAACTAGTACTCAAACAGTATTTTTCACTTTATGTTTCTGTGTGGGAGCAAACTGTTGAAATCTTTACTTAATGTATGCTAAACTGATCTTCTGTATATAAGAGAATCGAAAATGAATCTTGATGTGACTGGAAGGGGAGAGGGAGTGGATAAGGGGAGGGTTGTGGGTTGGAGGGACGTTATGGGGGGGAAGCCATTGTAATCCATATTCTGTACTTTGGAAATTTATATTCATTAAATAAAAGTTTAAAAAAATAGAAAAAAAAATGTCTAGAAAGAGGACCTTGCTAGCCAGAACTCGCCTCACATGGCCATTCCTGACCTACTTGTATAAAGAAAGGATAGAATTCTGAGGACTGATGTATGTCATGCTTTCCAGGAGCAGCTTTTTCCCCAGGAGTCAGTTGGTGACGTTGGGAGGCGTGTTTAGTTGTCACAGCTAGGACACTCCTGCCTTTGGTGTTTAGTGGGTAGACTCTGCAGAGGCTACTAAGCATCAAGTAATGCAGAGGAAAGCCCCAGAAACAAAGCATTATTCAGCCCAAGATGGAAATGGTGTCAAGGTTGAGAGACCTGGACAGAGAAATGGAGACCTCGCCATCAGACCATGGGCCATGGGACCAAGGGTTGCTGAGGGGATGTATGGATCCTGTATGCACCACTAAGTGTACTCATTATAGCAATGCAACCCCAACTGCTGCTTAAAACTGAACACATTAAATATAATGCTGCTCTCTAATTCTTTCCTGGTGGTTTGATTTGCCAAACTTTCTGCTAAAGTGAATTCGAGTGAATTTAAGAAGGTACTTGAAAAAACCAAAGCAAGGAGAAGGGAAAGGAAGGAACCAGAAGGCCTGTATGCTGCTTGACTTGGGGTCAGAGGAAGTGCTGAACGGGGAACATGGCCTGAGTTAGGCAACATGGCTCTCAGTCTCATCCTTGGGCACTGGGTGTGACGGTTGTTCTGGATTCGCGAAGTGATTCACTAGTATTTGTACCTCCAAGCTTTGGGGTTTGAGAATTGACAGTCATTGGATGAAACCGCACATTGAATGGCCCTTGCATTTCTTTCTTCTTAAAGATAGTGATTTTAGAACTAATAATATCCTAGGATATTCTCAGTTAAGCAGGTAAGGGCTTTCTGTAAATCCTAGCATGATTGCTCAACTCTGAGAAGGTCTTTGACTGTCTTCAGCTTTGGGTACCCCATCTGCAAAATAAATTGAATTATGAGCTCTCACAGTTCCTGTAATTCCCCTCATTTGAGATAAGAAATAGCCTTTTGTTAAGTCAACAACAGGAGTTACTGTGCACTTACTCCCATTGTAGGATCTCTGTCCTTAATGTATTGTACAATGTGAATTAATGCTATAACTAGTACTCAAACAGTACTTTACTTTGTGCTTCTGTGTGGGTGCAAACTGTTGAAATCTTTACTTAATATATACTAAATTGATCTTCTGTATATAAAGATAATTGAAAATGAATCATGATGTGAATGGGATGGGAGAGGGAGCAGGAGATGGGGGGGTTGTGGGGGGAGGGAAGTTATGGGGGGGAAAAAGCCACTGTAATCCAAATGCTGTACTTTGGAAATTTATATTTGTTAAATAAAAGTTAAAATAGAAAAAATAGCCTTTTCCCTGTTGAAGACAGGCGTGATTCTGGAGGTAGCTGCCATGAGCATTGCTCATGCTTTTATTGTTTCTAGCAATCAATAGGCAGCACATCAGGTGAAATCTCTCAGGTCTGCCCATATCTGGTCCAAGCTCATGCATTGATTTTGTTTGCTGCTGCAACTTGTGTGTGTATAACAAACAGAGACTAAAGTTAATTTTCACTGGCTCAGTATATTACTTTATGGCTGCTTGTCTTCCTGAAGCCTAAGTTCTCAAAGAATAAATGAAGCTGTGTAATCATCAAAATATGTGAGCATGTGCAAAGCCTTTCTGGGAGGGTGATGTTTTTGTGCGTGTGGTGGTTAATCTTCAGTCCCCCAGCAGTAACAGGGAAATGGGCTACATTAGTGCCAGCATCAGCCTGGACACACAATCATCACCCCTGGGTGCTTTGCTTAGAAGAGCTTTCTAGCCCACAGCACGGTGGGAATTTCATGTGCGTGTATGTAGAACCACTGAGCATATGGTTGTGCCTTGGCATCTGCAGTGGATTGGTTCCAGGGACCTCTGTGGATGAAAAAGCCCACAGATGCTCAAGTCTCCTGTATAACAGAGCGTGATACCTGGGGTCATCCAAATGTCCTTGAAAAATGTCAATTTTGAAAAAATTAAGAATGGATTTCAAATTTTTTTGTACCCAAATAAATTCACACTTTAATTTTTCCATGAACTTACCCAAGTACCTTCATTTGTGCATGTAACCTATACTTTAAATCACCTCTAAATTACTTGTGATGCCTGGCACAATGTAAATACTATGCACGTAGTCGTTATACTGTGTTGTAGGAAATAATGACAAGAAGTCTGCAATTCAGTTTGACCTTTTTCAGGTATTTTTGACATGTGATTAGTTGAATCCATAGATAGAGAACCCATGTATATTGAGGGCTAATTGTAATTATTGTGGCTACAGTAAGACACTGGGAATCCAGAAAGCAGGTGGAGAAGGTATTGATATTTATCAACTGCCTTTTCCATGACAGCCACTTAGGTACTTTATATTAATTGTATTTGGTTGTCAGCATCACCTTAATTTATGGATGAGAAAACTGGTGCCCAGAGAGGTTAAGTAACTTGTCCAAAATCTGTCCATGTTTATTGGCAAAAGCAGAGATATCAACCAGGGGTGCTCCGGTTCAGCAAGAGTGGGCTTCAATTTAGAAACACCAAGCACCTGGGCCCAGATAGGACACAGAGCCCAGCCCAGGGGCTCACCTGGCTCATTATTTCCAGTCATTCAGAAACTGAGGTCATGCCTGATAGCAAGAGAATAAGCATCAGGAATGGTAAAGGACACTCCGGAGGAAAAATCTTCCTGAGTCATAGCGTGTTATCTTTGCTTCATCTCAATAAATAGAGGTATACCTTCCCTGGATCCATTCCTGTGTGTCTCCCTGCCTCCTACCGGCTTCTTGCTGATGGTGTAGTGTTTATTTCTGCTCTCTTCCCTTAGAGACATATTAAGTCGTTGTAAAAAGAAACTCAGAAGTAACATGCACTGAACTATGGCTGTCTTGGAAAGACTCCAGTTGAGCTATGTGTGCATCCAGAAATGCAACACACCATTGGCCGAAGTCCGTCTCTCACACCCTGCTGATAAGATGTGATAGGAGGTAGAGCTGTTCTCTCAAAGTGTTCTGGGTTTCAGAGACAGTTGCTCAGGGCCATCTACGCCCTCCATTGGTCAATAGGCATCAGAGTTTTTTGTCCACAGTATCTGGCTTTGCAGTCTGGTTGTTAGAGCTGTCTGTGTCTTGTACCTCACTGATGGCCTCCGACAGAAAGGGTGCAGAAGTTATACTTTCAGCTGCTTATTTGTATGTAACCTTGAAAAGGACCTCAGTGATTTTGTTTTCCAGTTAAGCCCTTCTTCCTTCTTCCTTTCTTTCTTCTGACATCTCTCTTCACCTTCCTACCCAGTATCATAGCATACTGAATTCTTCTCTGAGCCCTGTACAAAGGAGGTTTGCAACTCATTTGAGCCACAGGTTCTGATGGGCCATCTACTCTCTGAACTTTTCCATCTCTGGGTTGCAACTATGACCTCCCTCCCCAGCAAAAATCCACACCCAACTGAGTGGGGCATGGAAGAGGTTTGTTTGATGTTAGTTTCTGAAACGTCTAAAGCAGACTAGTTCTTCAGCAGTTCAGTGGAAGAAAAAAATTCCTGTGAACTGCGTCTTAAAAGCATGGGATGATAAAAGTCAGAAGACTTCCTCTTGATTCAGTCTCTAATCAGTCCCCTCAATGGTATCTGAATTGCTGTCGCTAACAAGCGAGGTTAGCACAACAGTCAATTGTTCTGATGACTAAATACTTGAGTATCTTCCGTGAAATGGGCGCTGCTCTGTCCTGAGGACCAGAAATCTAAAATGTTGACTTAGGAAGATGCAGGGTATTTTTCCTGAGTATTTTTTTAACCTCTTTGCTGAGATGAGATGAAATGGATTTTTTAAAATGCAATGAATATTTTGAAATAATGAAAACATGAATAAATGGGAATACATACAGCATGGGTGAGTGCTGGTAATTTCTGTGATTAAGAGAGGAAAGATAGAGTGATTGCAATACCTAGTTAGCAAAATTTGGAAACGTGCATACTTCAACAATGGACTTTTTTTTCCAAAGAAGGCAACACACAGAAGCTTTAAATAGTGATTATGGTGTGGGGGTGAGATATGCATGTGAGTAAATAAATATTGGTCATGTTCTAATTTTTGTAGTATATCATAAGTTCATGGTTCTTCATTAGGTTATTTTTTAAAACCCACATATGGAGCAATGATGATCATTTCTCCTACATGTGAGCTAACATTGTTTATCCAGGATCCTATAAAAATAGCACAGATGAGGTCATCAATTCCAACTCTGCAATTTTTAAAGTTTCTGCTGTCCATAATTGTTCTTTGAGTGGATAGCGCTGACCCTGCAGGAGCAAACAGGTCCTTGGCTCCTTAATGGGGGAAGTGATGATCAGGTGGACATGGGAACTGTATTCAGAGAGGGCCCAATGAGGAGGAGTCTCTGCTTCTGACTTGAGAAAACAGAAGGCTGGGAGTTCTTCAGCATTTAAGACAAAACAGTCTTGAAATGAACGCAGCTGCCCCACCCCTGCTGTTGCCAGCCTGTTTCTGTCCTGAGCCACCGTGATCTTTTGAGAGCTTAAATTAGTTCAAGTCCTTCTGCTGAAAAGCCCTCCAGTGGGTCCCTGTGGCTCTTAGAATAGCATCCACCAGTGCTGCAGGTGCTGCAGGGCTCGGCCACCTGGCCTCGGCCTGGGTCCCCACCTCGCCTCGGGCCATGTGGACTTCTGTTCAATACTTTCTGGTCACTCTGGCTCTCTCTGTTCCTCAGTCGCCCTGAGCTCATCTCCGCTGCAGGTCCTCCACGTGTGCTCTTTGCTCTGGCTAGGATGTTCGTGCTCCAGTTGTTTGCAAGGCTGGCACCTGTTTGTCATGCACCAAAAGGTCTTCCTGGCCATGCAGTGTGAGGAAGCCCGGCCTCCCCTTTGTGTTAGGTTCATTGCCTTTACTGCTCTCTGAAGTGACTCTGTTCACAACATTGTTGACTTTTGTCTTGATTAGAAATAATTTCCAGGGCCAGCATTGTGGCATAGAGGGTTGAATCTGCTGCCTGCAGTGCCAGCAATCCCATATGGGCAGCGGTTCATGTCCCAGCTGCTCCACTTCTGATCTAGCTCCCTGCTAATGCACCTGGGGAAGCATCGGAGGATGGCCCCAGTGCTTGGGCCCCTGTCACCCATGTGAGAGGCCTGGAAGAAGCTCCCGTTTCTTGACTTTGGCCTGGCCCAGCCTCGGCTGTTGTGACCATGTGGGCAATGAACCAGCAGATGGAAGAACTCTCTCTGTAACTCTGCCTCTCAAATAAAAAAATAAAATAAAAAGCTATCTAATTTCCATGAGGGAAAACAGGAAGCTTAGTTGATTCCCCACTGAAGTCCTAGTGTGCGGAACTCACAGAAGTCAATCCTGTATTGAAATACTCCCCGTGTTACATTTGTCAGTCACTTACATAAGCAAACGCAGTTTTTTCCGAATGAGCTTCTGGCTAGTATGGGGGAAACCTTCCTGTTTCTCTGGAATAATGCTACCAATAAGTGCACAGAGCTAGAATGGTATTGAATAAATGCTGTGACCCACTAGTGTACATGGAAATGTTGCCAGCAGAAGTAGGCCAACATCAGGTGACCCGAGTTTGTATTTCTACACATGGTGTATTAATTTCCTGATGATGGAAACTGGGTTAATGACTCCACAATGTGCATTTCTTGTTAGGAATGCGAAGATGACTTGCTGTATCCAATTTGTCTTTTCTTAGCTGAGAAATCACTCTTGAATTTTAAAAGCAGCTTGCCTGGACCCTATTTCCTGGTCTTTGGATGGAAATGGTTTAGGAAGAAAAAGTATTTACTAGAATCAGATATTTAAAACGCTTTATGCACGTTTCATATGCTAATGCATTTCAGTTCTTTGATTTTTTGCCATGTAATTCTAACTCCAGAATGCAAAGGTGATTCTGGTCCCTTCTCCCAGCCGCTTCCCTTGCCCAGATCTTGCCCCCCACCCAGTTCTTCTTGAGTGGGAGGCTCCCTGGGTGCTCTGGGGGACAGCCCCTTCTCCTCCATTCCTTGTTTCCCATTCCCAGTAGGGGCATCAGCTCCCAAGTGGGCTGATGATAAAGGAGATTGACAGCATTTCTATAGTTAATTGGCACTTCTGTGAGACATGTAGGATGTTAGGTCAATATAACATTTTTTTTATGGTAAAAAAAATTTTTTTTTAATTTGAGAGGGAGGTTACAGACAGAGGAGAGACAGAAAAGTCTTCCATACACTAGCTAGCTCCCCAAATGGCAGCAATGGCCAGAGATAGACTGACCTGAAGCCAGAAACCAGGAGCTTCTTCCAGGTTTTCGACATGGGTGCAGGGACCCAAGCACTTGGCTCATCCTCCACTGGTCTCCCAGGCCATAAGCAGAGAGCTGGATCAGAAGAGGAACAGCTGGGACACAAACCGGTGCCCATATGGAATGCTGGCACTGCAGGCAGAGGGTTAGCCTACCTTGTCACAGTGCCAGCCCCTATGGTAAAAATTCCTGAAAAGCCTTCAGTAGTAGCTAAATATAAAACCTCAGGGGCTGACGCTGTGGCATAGCAGGTAAAGCCGCCACCTGCAGTGCTGCCATCCCACATGGGCACTGGCTGAGTCCCAGCTGCTCCTCTTCCGATCCAGCTCTCTGCTATGGCCTGGGAAAGTAGTAGAAGATGGCCCAAGTCCTTGGGCCCCTGCACCCACGTGGGAGACCCGGAAGAACCTCCTGGCTTCAGATCGGCTCAGCTCTGGCCATTGCAGCCTTCTGGGGAGTGAACCAGCAGATGGAGGACACCTCTCTCTGGCTCGTTCACTCACTCTCTCTCTGCCTCTCTGTAACTCTTCCTCTTAAATAAATAAATTTTAAAGATAAAAATAAAATAAAACTTCAGTCCTTCTGGTTTTCTTAAAGTGCTTCATTGTTCCTTTATACTATGGGTCCTTGTTGAACCAAGTAAATAATTTTGACTTTGAAGGCAGCTCTTCTTTGAGAAAAATGTACTTATTTATTTGAAAAGCAGAGAGAGCAAGCGAGAGAGAAGCAGAGAACAAACTCCAGTTCACTAGTTTGCTGCCCAAATGCTTGCAACTGTTAAGGCTGGGCCAGGGCCAAAACTGGGAACCAGGAACTCAATCCAGGTGTCTCTTGTGGGTGTTGGGGACCCAAGCTCTTGAGCTCTCACTGCAGTCTCACATTAGCAGGAAGCTGGCGTCAGGATGTAGAGCCTGGAATCAAACCCAGGTCCTCCAGTGTGGGACACAGGTGTACGCAGGGGCATCTTAGCTGCTAGGCTCCGTGCCCACCTTGGCAGCTCTCACTTAAATGACTTACATGACCGTATTCACTCATGGGCCAGTTCCTCTAAGAGAAGGTTCCAGGGAGGGAAGGGCAGTTCCCACAGAGCTTTCTCTGGGGAGAATGCTGGCCAGTACACTTGGAGGAATAGCGCGTCCTCTGGACCTCCTTGGCTTTGTTGACACCTGTCATCAGTGTCTTTGAAATCTGCATAGGATTAGCACTTGTATCCATTCCCGGTCAGTGGATGTCTTCCCTCTTCCCCAGTAGCTCTCATTTCTGGGCACAGAAGTCCTGCTCCTGGTGGACCATCTCCATTCCCATATCAGTTCCAGAGTTCCCACTACAGAAACTCCTCTTATGGAGCATTTGTAGGTGTGGTAGGCTTCCCTGAAGATGGGGAGAGGGAACACAACAAACGTCCATAATGCAAAAGGGCCAGGAAGGCAGTGCCAGCTGGAACTCACTTCCAGTCCCCCCGGCCACAGGTAGGGGCTCTGAGGTACCTGCTTCTCGCAGTCCACTTGCCCTTGCATGGAGCTCTTGGCCATTCCCTGTGTGCCATTGGCCTTCCCTGTAGCTGCACACTCTGCCATAAGCAGCTAGACTTAGGCAATTCCTGGTCTGTAAGGGTTACTGTCACTGACAAGGTCACCTTTAACCTTCGTGTGTGAGGAGGGCATTAGGTGTCTTTAGCTTTAGAGAGGGCACTCTGGAGTGGACAGCACCTGGACCAGATGACATGACCTCCATGACTGTGCAAACTCATCCTTCGATATGGGGCTCAACTCGTCTCCCTCCTTATCTCTGGGCTCCACGCTTCTGGGCTTTCCCTCCCCTATGAGGTTGGCTTTGAGAATGCAACCCCTTTTAAATATGTTGGAATCACTGTGGTACAAGTCTGTCTTGAATCTTCTTTCTCTTACTTTAAAGAGAAGGTTAGCAGTTTGTGCACTATGAAAATGGCCTGAGCTTGCAGGAAACGGAGGCTGTAAAGGGTGGGAGAAGGGGACTGAAGGAGGCAAGCCCGTCAACCCACAGTAGGCTGGAGGCCGCTGTTCCCTGAGGGGCTCGCTTCCTGGGAAGGCAAGTGTATTCCACTGCTCTCCAGCCCTTACAACAGCATGACTTGAGCCATCTGGTATTCTTGAGAAATAGAGCAATCCAGGGGATGGGTCAATTTGCTGTTCTCTAAATCTTTTCTAGAGGAAGTCAGATCATTGAAAACAGGCATAGTTGGATGACATAATTTTAGCTTTGTATAGGAAGACCTTTACTAGTTCAATACTTAGTTCAACAACTTGGGCATTTTCTGAAGGATTGCTATGAGAAGAGTCTACTTGAACAATGTTTCTGTGCTATTTGCTTTTTTAAAATTGACTTATTTTAGAATGTTGTAATTTGAAAGAAAAATTGCAAAGATTGCTCAGACTCCCATTTACCCCAACGAAAATTCCCCATCATTAGCATCTTACATTAGAATAGTACATTGGTTGTAGTTAATGAACCAATACTGATATATTCTCAACTGAAGTCTGTATTTTTTTTATTTCCTTAATTGTAATCTAATATCCCTTTTTCTATTCCAGGATTCTATCTGGAATACATTACATTAATTGTCATTTCCCCCATGTCTCGATTACTCCGCTGCAATTTCTCAGACTTTCCTTGTCTTTTGTTATGAAACACTGCAGGTATGCAAAGAGAGGGAGTGAGAGCGAGAGAATGAGCATGTGTAGAAGGATGGCCACAGTTCAACCTCAGGAGTAGAACATAAAATATGGACAAAGTTCTGTGTCCCCTTGATGATCCTACTCTTCTTGCCTCTCTGAAGACAACCAGTGTCTTAAAGTTTTTTTTTTTTTTGTCTCAATTCTGCTTTGAAACAACTATATATACGATTGCTTTGCTTATTACAAAAAATTTTTTAATTTGTATTGAGGCTACAACTGCTTCTATTCACTGGAACACTCCCAAGTTGCCACAGTGTGTGGGGCCAGGATTTGAAGATGCAGTCCAGGTCTCCCACATGGGTGGCAGGAACCTGGTAACTCGAGCCATCACTGCTGTCTCCCATGGTCTGTGTTGGCAGGAAGCTGGAGTTGAAAGCCAGGCGTTGGACTTGGGCGCTATGATGTGGTGTGTGGCATCTTCACTGCTGGGCTCAATGCCTACTCCCTGCTTTGCATATTTTAAGGTGATATGAATATTATCTTGTAAGCATTTCTCTGTAGTTCGCTTTTTTCCCCTCATAAATTCTTAAAATTTGTGTTGCTCCAGTTGATGTGTTCTAATTTCTGCATCAGATTCCATCATCTGAATCCACTTTCACGTTGACGGACACCTTAGTTGTTGCCACGGTCACCGTGAACCATGCCGGGCAGACCTGTCTTATAGTCACTTTATGCAGGAGCACAAGCATTCTACCTTGGGGTTTGGTGCCAGGGATTTCTCGGTTTCAGATATATCTTTGATAAATAGTTCATTCACTCATCCAATAAATATTGATTGAGCACCTGCAAAGTGTTAGAATCTGAGCCACCTCCCAGAGGTGAAGAGACAAGAAATAATCCCTCCTTCCTCATGTGGTTTATGGTTGATTTGGAAACACTAACATGAAAGAAATGATTAAAGAGACGTACAGTGAGTACAGATGTATTTAATAAATGAGTCTTGGGGGTCATAAAAAGCGTAAAGCATTATTTAGGGATGGTGAACCTTAATGTTTCCTGTATCACAAATTACTGAAACAATTTCCTACCAAGAAAAAGCTACCCTCCTGTTGAATTTACATTATTCCTTTTTATCTAACAATGGAAGCAGTGTTAAGCAAAGTGTTTCTCTTTTTGCCTTAGCCACTAGGAATTTCACACCTGAATACCATGCCCAGCTGTAGTGCCTGGAACATCTCTGTTCCATTTAGTATATTTATGTTGCAGCTATTTAAATAGTTTATTTTCATATTTTATATGCCACATATTGCACCCCAAGGATTACTTTTGAAATAATTGAGGACTAATTCTTAGAAAACAAGATGTTAGGGACAGGCACTGTGGCGTAGTGGGTAGAGCCGCCAGGCTGCTGCCTGCAGGGCCAGCATCCCATCTGGGTGCCAGTTCCCAGATGCTCCCCTCTGACCCAGCTCCCTACTATGGCCTGGGAATGCAGTAGAAGATAACCCAAGTCCTTGGGCCCCTGCACCTGTGTGGGAGATCCAGAAGAAGCTCCTGGCTGCTGCCTTCGGTGCACCTCCGCCTGTTGCAGCCTTTTGGGGAGTGAACCAGTGGATTGAAGACCTCTTTTTCCTGCTTCTGTAACTCTGCATTTCAAATAAATTAAAAACAAGATGTTAACACAGTGCAGGTCGCCCCTGCTTGAGCTTCTCAGGAACAACTCGTTTTCCCTCTGTTGGTTTTCGGGTGTTTTTGTAGGGGTCTTGCTGTACCTGCATGCTTGCTTGGTTTCAGCATCCATTCTGTAACTTATTATCGAGAGTCAATTTGCCCTGTAAATACTTAGGTGATGCTTCGTCTTTTTCATCATCACCCCCCCCCCCACACACACACACCTCCTCAGCAGTGCCAGTTGGTCCTGTTGGCACCTCAAGGTCCATGTGCCTTGCCTTACCTGCTCTCCTTCTAAAGACATTGATAGATTTCTGTGAAATTGTTTACCTTCATTATTATTTAATTCCGGGATTCGGACAACCCACGGAGGAGTAGGAGAGAGAATCAGTGGAATTTTGTGGGGATAAGTGTTGGAGCAAGGCTTGTTTCTGCAGGAGTCTTCCCAAGGCAGGAAGTACAAGAAGCAGGGGGCAGAAAAGGCCGCCGCCCACAAATCATTGATATTTTCCTTACTACTGTGCTTTTGAAAGCCGCGTGCTCTTTTTTCTGATTTGTTTTTTCTTGTTGGACTGTCAGCCTGGGTGAATGGCTCCTCCTTGGCGGTGCTATTTATAGGCTATGTTCTTGGTGTGAATGTGTCGATTAGCCAAACAAGTGGTTGCAGCTGGCAATAGTAGAAACTCATCATCAACCATAAGAACCTGTAGCAGGGTCTGAGGAAAAATTAAATTTGAGCTGCGGTGAGTGAGCTCGGTCTTAAAGGAGCGTGTTGGGCTTTAACTAATCATTGAGTACAATCAAGCGGACATGCATTGGGCTGCAGGTAATCACTTCAGGCATCACTGAGGGTTTCCACAGACAGGGGGTGCGTTCTCTCAGGGTTGGTGTAGACAGGTAGTGGCTAGGCTGAATTCGGCGACGTGGCAATGTGGATTCTTCTGTGCTTTCTGCTCGACATTCCTGATGTTCAAGCTGTCATCTTTGTACTCATTGCCTCGTGATTACAAAACGGCTGCTGTGACTGCAGGTTTTCTAGGAGGGAGAGGTGAAGGGGTGGTGCTGCTCTCCCTTTCTGTAGTCAGGATGGCAAGGGTTTCATCAGAACTCCCCAGTAGGCAGCTTCTCCTAATTCAAACAATGGCGTCACGGGGCTATACCAGCTTCATGGAAAGCTCATGAGGTTGGGTGTTTAGCTGACACATTAAGATTTCACACAAAGTAGAGGGCGTTAATCGGGAACAGAGGAGAAATGGTCAGGTAACTGGCAACCATTAGCCTATTATATATTGCACATGGGAGCTTGTCATTAAGCACTCAATATAAAATGAATGTCATCATTAAAGTTGGGAAACTGCTTTTCAAAAAAAAATTCCTTATTGATTAGAAAGGCAGAATTATGGAAAGGAAGAGACAGAGTGAGAGATCTTGAATGTTGTGATTCACTCCCCAAATGACCACAACTACCGGGCCACGCTGGGAGCTAGGAACTCCATCCGGGTCTCCCCCGTGGGTACCAGGAACACAAACACTTGCTCTTACCCACTGTCTCTGAGGATGTGCATTGGCAGGAAGCTGGATTGGGAGTGTGAAGTAGCTGGGACTCGAACCAGGCTCTTCAATAAGGGACGTGAGGATCCCATGTGGCTGCTTAGCCCACTGCCCCACAACGCCTGCCCCCATCACATTTTGTTTGTCATGTTCAGTGCACAGTTAAAATGGAAAGACGGGAGATGCTGGTTCACTGTCTGCCGTGAGGTTTGTGCTTATTGACCTTTGACTTGAGGGTGTAAAGGATGTTGGTGGAATCAAGCAAATTCTGGTTTCAGAAGAGTTTCTGTTTTTCCTAGTGAAAAGCTGACCCTTGAAGATCATTAAGCAAAACACAGACATATGAGATAGAACTTACTTCTAAATATATTCACAGAAGACACATCATTTGTTGCCTGAGTTATCTTTAGGGCAATCCCTTGGGGTGGAAGCCCAGAGATAATTAACCATGGTACTGACAAGGAATTTTAAAAGGAAAACGACCTGTGTTCACGTCAGTGTCACTTTCCCATGTTGCCCTAGCAGTCAGAGACCGGTCCTGCATTGCGTGTTCTCATCCTCTGCGCCTTGGCCTCCCTCTCCTGACTGTGTCTTGTAACAAGCCACGGTGGTTCCCTGTGGGGAGCAACTCTGACTAGACTAAGTTACTGGAATTAAGACTTATTCTATGCATCTGCTCTCCCACAATATGGCGCTGGGAGAGGAGTAAACAACTTCTACACAGCTGCCTCCAGTTCGACCAGTAACCTGCAGGAGCTGATCCTGCTCCTGATTGGAGGAGAGCAGCGTACTCGGCGTGTGGGTAGCAGAGTTGGGATTGGTGGAAGAGGACTATAAAGGAGGAGAGAGACAACATGCACCAGGAACATCTAAGGGGAACATCCGGATAACATCTGAGCAGCCCCTGAGAGAGCCGGCCGGCGGTGTGCCGCTCCCCCGCAGAAGTGGGGAAAGTGGCAGGGGGAGCCACCCTTCCACGGAGGTGGAAGGGACAGTAGCCAACCCGGGAAGAACCAGCAGCAAACCCGGGGAGGGCCGAGCAGACGAAAGAACAGCGCAGGGTCCTGTGTCGTTCCTCCGCGAATGGGGGAGTGACAGTTCCCCTTGCGGTGTGTCCTGCTCTCGCTCTGCCTTGGAGTGTGGCTGCCAATGCTGCTACATGACGTAGACTTCACACAGTCTGGCTTCCGGTTTTTGAACCTGTAGATCCTGAGATCAAGGAGGATGTTGTAGAGTTGTTTGTGAGTGGCAGCGTCGGGGTTAACCTCGATTCGGGGAGGAGGTGCATGAGGGAGTGGCTGCTTGGGTGCGTGGCTCCTTGGGTGCCATCTGTGGAGACAAGCAGCCAATCTGCTTTCTTCATGAATAATGGGAGAAGCATCAAGCAAGGATGCTGGTGCACTGGGCAGGCAGTGGACTCAGGGTGGTAATGTTAGCATCCTAGGAACCCACTCATTGCCTTCTGAAGCTTGACAGCAGTGGGTGGCTATGGAAATTGTAAACTTCTGCCCTTTTCCTTGTCCCTTTCAGAGCAAAAGGAAGTAAACGTTAATGTGAAGGATTTCCTTTTAATGTTATTAGTTGCCAATAAAACGAACAGCAACCCTAAGCTCAGGTCAAAACAATCTTGAACTTTTATGTGTGGTTTCCATCCTTTAGATTTTTAAAAAATGATTCATTATTTGAAAGAAGGAGAGGGAGAGGCAGATCTTGCATCTGCGGGCTCACTCCCCAGATGGCCACAACAGCTAATGCTGGGGCCAGTGTGAAGCCAGGAGCTTCTTCCAGATCTCCCACATGGGTGCAGGGGCCCAAGCACTTGAGCCATCTTCCACTATTTTCCCAGGTCATTAGCAGGGAGCTGGATTGGAAGTGGAGCAGCCACCCATATGGGATTGCCAGTGCTACAGATGGAAGCTTTACCCACTACACCACAGCGCTAGCCCTCACTTTTTTAGATTTCTATTTCCATTTTTGTTTTGAGTAGTTGGGGGGTATGGGGGACAGAGAAAGAAAGAGACACAGACACAGAGCTCACCTATCTACTGGTTTACTCCCCAGATAACCCACAACACCCAGGGCTGGGCCAGGCCCAAGCCAGGAGCCCAGAACTCATTCCAGGTCTTCACATGGGTGGCAGGGAACTAAGTGCTTGAACCATCACCCGCTGCTCCCCAGAGTGTGGATTGTGAAGAAGCTAGAATCAGAAATGGAGCCAGGACTCTAACCAGGCACTTTAATATGAGATGTGGGCATCCCACCTGCCACGCCAAACTCCCTCCTGATGGGCGATTTCTGTTCTCTGGATGTCTCCTCATGTTAGAGACAGAGGAGAGAAGGCTTTCATCCCAAATCCATATGATCAGAATGGAGTCTATTAACACCATCATCTTTGTGCCAAGAATATCGGGATACAGTTAAGCACATCCGGATGTAGCACAGGTGTGATGAATCATTCTTGTCATCGTGGCCATTGATGGGTTTTCATTTTTGCTGCCTTTTCATGGGCCTGAATGGCAATCGAGCGAGTGCTGAAGATCCTTAGGACTCTGTGGAGATGGCTTTCATGCTGAGTACAGGAAGTTCCGTAATTAGCAAAGGGACCAAGAACGAAAAGGTGGAAAAGAAGGCCAGGGCCTGCGCTGCTGAGAGCTGCCGATTTCCACCGTGCTCCCCTGCCTTGGCCTGTGCTCTGCTGGCTGGAGCTCCCCTCCCCGCACTTCTCTGCTGGGCAGACTCCCACTCACCCCCAGGTGCAGCCGGCTGGTGACCTCCCTGTGAAGCCACCTCCTCTCCTGGGACCTGGTGCACTCCTTGTAATGCGCACTCATGATGGCGTGTCTGTCACCTTCTCTCTTTGTGGTTGGTTTCTCTCCCTGGATTGTGGCCCTCTAGGGGCAGGGCCAGCTCTCTGTTTGGGACCAGCAGCTGCATGGAGTAGGATACAGAACCTCTAAGTGTCGGAGAGTGGGAACAGTCACCCCTGCTGCCATGTGGGTTATTTTATGGGGGCAATTGTGTCAGGCGGCTTGTACCTCCACCTGATGAGAATAAACTCCAAATGCAACAACCTGGACCCCGTGCAAGCTCTGTCCTTACCGAGCCTGGGGGAGCTGTTCAAGAGGCCTGTTTTGCCTCTGTCACCAAGCATGTACCCCTGCGTTGCTCCAGAAGTGCCCCCATCCTCGTGAGCTGGGGCAGGAGCCTTGTGCCCATTGAAATCCTCTTCGAATCTTCTGAACCCTTTCATCCGAAGTCCCCCAGTGCCATGGCATTAGGACTTGACGTGGCTGTCATTTCATTTGTGTCTGTGTGGCCCCCTGGTGAAAGTGATAAGCTGCTGTCCCCAAAAGGCACGAAGCAGTGTCCATCTGTGACAGGTGCTCCCTGGACCACTTGCATGGCACCTTGCACATACAGGCTGGGCCTCAGCATTCTTCCTGCCTTCATGCTGTCTCATGGGAATTAGTTCTCAGAGCATGTGGCTCGGGGGAGAGCCAGGGCTGTTGCTTTTCTTCAGCTTGAAGAGCCCAAATTGTCAGCATCTGGGGAACCCTTTGTCCGACAGACATGGTTTGATTGACCTGCACAGTGTTTTTAGAAATTGGAAGAGTTGTCCACACTTGTCCATCAGGAGGTTGCACATAAGAATCCAGAGTTTTAGTTTCATTGCAAATTGGGAAAGTCTGGCACAGCAGGGCCTCGATTTCCAATACACAATAATTCTTGTAACCGAGCGGCAGCTATTTGCTTCAGGCAGAAGGTTTGCCTCCCTTCCTTCACCCCATGTAAAATTCTGTCTCACATTCCCTTTCATTTGTGTTACCTGCCTGGTTCCTGAATAATTGTTCTGGAAAATGTCTATTATTGGTGCCATTGCACTGCCAGATACAGGGAACTCTCATACACAGAGGGTTGCCAGAAGCAAACCTGATTCATGATCAGCTTACATGGGCATTACGTCCTTGTTGTGTACATTTGGAGAGAGAATTCAATCTCCAACCATCTCTTAGAATTGCATGGCTTTTTCATCAGTTATTTTAGTCAACAGTGATCATAAGATTTGCTTTTACTGAGCACTTACTGTGTAGTAGTCACAGTTTTAAATGTATACCAACTCATTTATCTCCTAACAACTCTGAGATGGGAGTTTTATTATTCACGTTGTACAGATTGTGGTAATAGTTTCAAATACACATCATTGCAACAGCCAGGCTTTGAACTCAGGCACAGGTGGAGTTTTACACTGTCCAGGTGATAAATCTTCAAGGTGTATATATTTTTTTTCAATGCTGTTGGGCACTTAGATTGCAGAAATAAACATCTGATTCTGGGCATCTGATTCTCATCCAGAAAACTAATTCACAACATAAGTAGAAGAATCATTGACAACTGTTTACTGTTAAGCAGACTGCTCTGAAGGAAGTTAAACCTCGGGTGGTCTTGATGTTCAAAGTTGACCTTCAGAAGCGTATGGTTGCATAAATACAAGGGAGGAGTGAATAGTAAAATATCTGCACAGTGAGGGATTTCATTCCATATTTAATCCTAACCATGATGTAATTTTTTTCTCAAACCATTCTTTATTTTTTAAAATGTGTTTATTTGAAAGAGTTACACAGAGAAGAAGGAGAGAGAGAGAGAGAGCGAGCGAGGTCTTCCATCCACTGGTTCACTCTCCAGTTGGCCGCAATGGCCAGAGCTAAGCAGATCTGAAGCCAGGAGCTTCCTCCAGGTCTTCCACATGGGTGCAGAGCCCAAGGACTTGAACCATCTTCTACTGCTTTCCCAGACCATAGCAGAGAACTGGATGGGAAATGGAGCAGCTGGGACTGAACCAGTGCCCGTATGGGATGCTGGCACTGCAGGTGGCGGCTTCACCCACTACGCCACAGCGCTGGCTCCCCAAAACTGTGTTCTTCACATGCAAAGCCCCTACCGGGACCTCTGCTGCCTGTTACTGCCTTCCCTGCCATCCAGCTTTTCTCCTCTAGTTTTAATCCCCCTTCTCTTCCTCTTTCTCTTTTCTTTCCTCTTTTCAACTCAACCAGAATCTCTCTTGAGTACTGATGCTAAGAGAAAAATGTGGTATTTTCTGCTCTCAGAATACTTAGTTTAGCAAAGGCAGGTAGAAATGTCAAAAATGATCAGTTTCTGGTATACAATTATCAGAACACAAGATAAAGAACACAAATGGAAGAAAGAAATGGATACTGTTATGAATCACTGATAACATAAAGGTTTTTTTAAAAAGATTTATTCATTTGAGAGGCAGAGTTAGAGTAGAGAGAAAGAAAGGTCTTCCATCTGACCACAATGGCCGGAGCTGAGTTGATCAGGAGCCTCTTCCAGGTCTCCCACACGGTGCCAGGCCCCAAGCACTTGGGCCATATTCTGCTGCCTTCCCAGGCCATGGGTGAGGTGGGAGAGAGGTCTTCTGGCTCCCAGCGACCATCCTGGTCTGCATTTGCCTTTTTCCCTGTAGGTGGCGCTGTGAGGGATTATCATGTGTCCTGATTTTGTTTTTTCCTTCTTTTTCAGAAAAAATTCTTGTCATTGATTCTTAACACTAAGGCATTTACCAAATTTAAATGATAGCTCCCTTTTAAAGGAAAGCAGTCTTGTGACTTTAGGTGTTGACTGCTGTCAATTTACATGTCCACAGTACCATGTCACTTACCTGTGTCCAAATACAAAGCTATTTGTAAGTTGTGCTGGCTTATAGCTTTCATGCATCTGTAAAATTTTAAAAATAAAAATAAAACTTTAACAGAACAGATTAAAAACAAAGAAAAAAATCAGAATTTGAAAATAGCAGAATTCACCTGATACAACAGAGGTTATTTTTCCTAAAATGACATCTACACTCAAAACCACTGTGACCTTGATACGTCCTTCTCCCACAGCTTTCCCTGTGTGCAACTGCAGATCCTTCAGTTGCTCAGTGTGCTGTGACAGTCTTTGACCTTCATTTGGTATGAAAGTGTCCTTTGGATATTAAGTCTCTTCACTTCTCTTAAAATTTTTAACACTTAGATTCATTTTTATCTGAAAGAAAGAGATAGTCCATATGGTAGTTCACTCCCCAGATGGACTCAGGACTGCACCTAGCCAAAGCCAGGAGCCCAGAACTACATCAAGATCTTCCACGTGGGTGTCGGGGTCCCCTACTTGAGCCATCACCTGCTGCCTCCCCGGATGCACGTTAGCAGAGGAGCCAGGATTCCAGCAAGGCACTCCAGTGTGGGTGTCCCAGTCGCCGTCGTAACCATTGTGCCATACGTCTACCTCCACTCTCTTCTCTTTAGCCTGACGATAATTGACATGGTGCCTTTTGGCGTCAATTGATTATAGATGCAGACAGAGGGCCGATGCCAGTGCTGTAGTGACTTTCCGGTGTTAGCTTGCCGAGGATTCACTGGCGGGGCAGGGAGTGTCCTGTTAAAGCACACGTTCTGGTTCAGCAGGGCTGGAGTGGAGTCCAGGATTCTGCCATTCACACAGGCTCTCGGGCTGTGCCTATGGTACTGGTCCAGGGCCAGCACTTTGAGTGTAATGTTCCCATTTTCTTCTCAAAACTTAAGATTATTACTTACACAATACACACACACTAAAGAGGCATGTCTGCGGTCCCAGGTAGAGAAGCATCGTACTAACCCCTAAAAGGCAGCTGGGTTGTTTGAGAGCATTGCACTGGCCCCTACTGGAATCCGAGCCCAGGGCTGAGACTGGAGCTGCGTGCTGTGAGGATGGAACTCAGCCAGTGACAGAGAAGGAAGTGAGGGCTGCAGAAAGCCTTCCCTGGACAGGACAGACATGACCTGCGGGAGACCCTTCCACCAGGACGACAGGAGGACAGGCCACCTGTGGTGTTCCCTATAGTGAATCAAATCTCTGCCAAGCAGAGCATTGTCTGTGCCTTGCTTGGACCAGCACTTGCTTCGTGCCTGGGCCTGTGGTGGAAAATGTGCCAGAGCTTTCTCTGTGTGTTTGAACGTCCTGAGGGCTGGCATTGTGTTCTGTTCATTTGTGTACTTTTTCTATAGCAGGCCTGTAAACGTTCGTGGGATTGAATGGATTAGCTAGCTAGATCTTGTGCGTGCCCTTTGCTATTTACCTAGCCAAGGTTTGATTTCCTTAAAACCAGAAGCATGTTGCCCTGTTTTATTTCAGACTTACTATGGACTACTTTTTTTCCCCCTAGGAAATGTTCCTAAAATTGTAATGACTAAAGCTCAGTACCACGTATTTGAATATACACCCCAGTTTTTGTTCTTGACCCATGACTTACTCCTTTATTTTGGTCTGAAAATAAATGTGGAGAAGACAGGAGGCACTTCTGTAATTGATAATTTGTGTGACCAGAATTGATCTTTTCTCAATAGTCCCATCGCGGTGTTCCAGAGAAAAGTCTTGCCAGAAGATGCGACGGAGTGAATTGCTCTGTAAAATGAAAGTGTCAGGTAGCAGAGAGATGCCCACATGCAGGCTTTGTGCATAAAGTGTCTTTCCTAGGAGGAAAATTAAAATAGTGCCTGACCTGAGCAATAAACTATTATATGTCACCTTCAGCGTGAGTGCCAAATACACACAAATTCTTTTGGATTGAAAAACTGTCAGCTGATGGTTGGAGAAAAAGATTCAGAGGTCACAGTGGAATACTTAAGAAACATAAAAGTGAGTTATACAGTACATCAGGGAGGCCAGGTGCACACGAGTGCAAGGCAGTCCTTGCGTGCTATCGGTAAGAGCCGTGTCTCCTAGTTCTGTGTGTCTGCACCACTTTCCACCCACCCGTGCACTTACTCACCCATCTGCCAATTCATCTGTTCATTCATTCAACCTTTTCATTGAAAAATACAGACTCAGAGGTCTACACAAAATGGGTAGAGCCTGATACAAAGACTGACCAGGGCAGTCTCCAGATCAGAATCAGTGTTGCCTTAGAATTTGTTACAAAAGCAAGGTTTGAGCTCCAGTGGAGACTCAGCAATCAGAAACGAGGAAGGCGGGTGCCTGCTCTACGAGCCCCTTCAGCTGGTGCGCATGCCGGCCAGGCTTTCAGAATCGCTGGCTTAACGAACGGCTACGTGCTAGACCGTGTTGTAGCCAGCACTCGGGTCAAGAAGTAGAAGTCGGCCTACAACTTCAGAAGCCCCTGCGTGGGTCCCTGCCCAGCCACAGCGCCTTGGAAAATCAGCACTGTCTGTGCTGCTGGAGCAACTCCTCTGTGCCCCCTTTTGGTTTTGTTACTGAGCTGCGCATCCTAAGACACCGTAACCGAGTCTCTTGCACTGATACCAACCTTCTCCTTCGGTCTGCAGGCTCCATCACGGCCCCTTCAGTTCCTGTGTAATGTATCCGTTATGAACATGAGCTTGCCAGTTGCACACTCCTGGTGGTTGAACGTGTTCCTTTGTAGGACCTGCATATTACTGCATAGTGCACAAAAGCGGGCCAGGTGCTCATGGTTCCTGTTACTTAGTTAGCTTTTAGGATACCGAGTCGCTCCCCTGTCGTGCTCAGGAGGGATCTGGACTTCTTCACACCCAGTTCCTTGCTTTTGCTAAGACTGTGGATAGCACTGCGGCTTTTTTTTTCTTAATCAGGAGATACATGGTATCTGCTTTTTACTGTTTTTCATGTTAGCCACCATAGATGCTCAATACTTGTTGGCAGGTGCATGCTGTCAATAGTCTGTCATTTCATTTTCGTTTTCATTAAAAATTTTTTTTGACAGATTTAGAGAGAGAGAGAGAAAGGTCTTCCTTTCTGTTGGTTCACCCCCCCAAATGGCCACTACAGCCGGCATGCTGCGCTGATCCGAAGCCAGGAGCCAGGTGCTTCTCCTGGTCTCCCATGTGGGTGCAGGGCCCAAGGACTTGGGCCATCCTCCATTGCCCTCCTGGGTCACAGCAGAGAGCTGGCCTAGAAGAGGGGCAACCAGGACAGAATCCGGTGCCCCAAATGGGACTAGAACCCGGGGTGCCAGCACCGCAGGTGGAGGATTAACCTAGTGAGCCACAGCACCGGCCTAAAAAAATTTTAATGTTAATTGTTTTTAGCAGATTCAGTGTGATTTGTGAATAGAATTCCAAGAACAGAATGATACTCCTTTCCTCTTTCCCTCCCCCTCTCTCCCTCCCACCTTCTTTCCTTCTCCTTTTCTCTATTTAAGTTTTTGAGATAATGTATTGTAAATTTACATTACATTAAAAAGGGTTACTACTTCACTGAATAAGAAGTTTCACAGGTGAAAAGTAAAAAGACGCTGATTTAGTGGGTATATAGACAATGGCCATAAATAGTAATGAGTAGAAAAGTGGCCATTTCACCCACATACAGTAAATTTAAAGTAGTCACAGATCATTAAAACTATAGTAATGTAACAGTCTTAACCATTGGTTTGACAAAGGTATAAAACAGTTTTACAGAACTATATTTGCAACAATACTAGCCAGAAAGTTTATACAGAATAAATTTAAATCATTATATGGCTACTGACTAAGACATTTCATACACAAAAAGCAGCTCAAATTTTTTTTCAACTTATATTTTAAGATACGGAATTGCTTCTGTGTCATGTTCAGAAGAGGATCAATTTTGTAAGAATTGTGAACTATTGGATTTAAACATATGGGAGGAGTATCCAACCTGGCAGACCTTGGCCTCACTGGAGGTCAAGTTGTCCCACTTTTGCCTCCTGAAGTCGGCTCCTGACTGCTTTTGCCATGGCTCCAGGTCTCTCTGATTCCTTCCGTCTTTGTTCCACGCTCATTCTGTACACTCCCGTCTCAGACCCAGAACCAGCCATTTGTCCAAGAAGCTCCTGGCTCTTTTTGTGGGGAAAACCTCAGTCCAGGTCCATGACTGCTAACTTAGGCCCTTGTTCCAGAGGCCAGATTCTCAGGGACATGGAGGATGCTAGATTTGAATATCTCATAATTATTAATTTCCTTTATTCCACATGCCACATACACAATATTTTTATTGCCACCACCAATGTGATCAGTAAAAAGAGTTAAACACATTTTTCTGTGAGGTTCTCATTCCCTGATATTTTATCTAACAAATGTGATCACATAATAGTTATTGCATGCTGTATGCTCTTCCATTTAACTCTGATTTAGTGTTCATTTCTACTCATTTATCCAATACTCAAAACCATGTCTGTGCCAATGATTCATGAAGCATTCGATTCTCTGAATCATATTCTTCTATGTACTTTAGGAGGGGGATATGGGGAAAAGGTGCTCTGAGGTTTTGCATATTTAAAACAAACTGTGCTGTCAACTTGAGGTTTGCTTTTCCTGGATATGAACTCTGTGGCTTCCATTTTTCTTTCCTTGGGTATCCTATGTGTGTTGATAATTTCAGCCTGGCACAAAGTGCTGTCAGGTTCTGGTAATACAGGTTTCATTTCCTTACAAATCATGCTCTCTTTTTGCTTAGAATTACAACAAATCTTTAAACATTTTTCTTTAAGGTCTGGTAGTTTTACTGGCATTTATAAAGAGACTTCAGAAATGATCATGGAGGGTGGAATGAAAAGATACTTTTATTTTGTACAAAAGCATTTTGAAATCTATCATATGAGAAGTCTTCAAAAAATCATGCAAAATGTATATCCCAAAAAAAACACATTGATTTAAAATTCTTTTGACAGCAAATAAGTTTTGCTTTCCATTCCATTTTCCTTGAACTTTTTGAAGCCTGTGTTAATTCTGGGTGATGTTTGATGATTTCTTTTTTTTTTTAATTTATTTTTGACAGGCAGAGTGGACAGTGAGAGAGAGAGAGGCAGAGAGAAAGGTCTTCCTTTTGCCGTTGGTTCACCCTCCAATGGCCGCTGTGGCTGGTGCACCGTGCTGATCTGAAGCTAGGGGCCAGGTGCTTCTCCTGGTCTCCCATGGGGTGCAGGGCCCAAGGACTTGGACCATCCTCCACTGCACTCCCGGGCCACAGCAGAGAGCTGGCCTGGAAGAGGGGCAACCGGGACAGAATCCAGCGCCCCAACCGGGACTAGAACCCGGTGTGCCGGCGCCGCAAGGCGGAGGATTAGCCTATTGAGCCATGGCGCCGGCAATGTTTGATGATTTCACATGGTATTTCTTTTTAGCCATATGTTCACAATTAACTATTTCAGAAGGATTTTAAAAATGTTCTTTTTAGTTTATTACATTCCCGTGTTTTACTTCTTCCCCTTCTGCAGAAGTTCCGGTTGCATCATACTTGCCTGTCTTTAAAGTTTATTACTTTCCTTGAAACTTATTTATTTATTTATCTTCATTTAGTTTGAATTTTAAATTTCTATTTTTCTCTCCATTTTAGCTGAAGGATTGTTGCATTTTTTAATTTCTTTTTTAAAGATTTGTTTATTTGAAAGGCAGACAGACAAGAGAGAGAGAGAGAGAGAGAGCGAGCGCACTTTGATAGGCTGATTTTTTCCACAAATGTGGAAACCCATTTTTCCACAAATGTGGAAACCCATTTTTCCACAAATGGGTTTAACAGCAGGGGCTGGGCTGGGCTAAAGCTAAGGCAGGAACACCATCTAGGTCTCCCAGATGGGTGGCAGAGCTCAAGCACTTGAATCCCTATCTGCTGCCTTCCCAGGCACATGAGCAGGAAGCAGGATCCAAAGCAGAGTAGTTGGGATTCATACTGATATTCCAATATGAAGTGAGGGTGTGCCAAGCTGTGGTTTAACCTGCTTGTTTCACAATGCCCACCTCTGATTGTTTAATTTCTTAATGTCGTTCTTGCTAAAACTTTATTTCTAACATTTGTAAACTGTCGAGAGTTACCACCTCATTTCTGAATCTCTTCCCATTCTTATTGAATGTTTTCTTCATGTCCTGTACACTTTCTTTGAGCCTTCTGTTGAGTTTGGAAATTGCATGTTCAGTTGAGGTCCAGTTTTTGAACCAGCTTTCCTGGTGTGCTCTCCTTGTCTGCAGAGATGAGAAGCCATCCCTTGGCTCTTTGACTTCACATGAGGCTGTCACGTGGAATGTGGTCTCCTTGCTTTGCTATTGCTTTATTTTCCTGAAGTTTTGGAACAAGGCTGGCTTCAGGGAGCTTTTCCTAAATTTGCTGAGCTCCCCCTTCTCTTGATCTCACGTAGTATTAAAAAGCTGCTGTGGCCAGCGCCTTGGCTCACTAGGCTAATCCTCCGCCTTGCGGTGCCAGCACACCGGGTTCTAGTCCCGGTCGGGGTGCTGGGTTCTGTCCCAGTTGCCCTCTTCCAGGCCAGCTCTCTGCTGTGGCCCAGGAGTGCAGTGGAGGATGGCCCAAGTGCTTGGGTCCTGCACCCCATGGGAGACCAGGAGAAGCACCTGGCTCCTGGCTTCGGATCAGCGCAGTGCACTGGCCGCAGCGGCCATTGGAGGATGAACCAATGGCAAAAAAAGGAAGACCTTTCTCTCTGTCTGTCTCTCTCACTGTCCACTCTGCCTGTCAAAAAAATAAAAAAGCCGCTGTAAGAAATCTTGTTCTCTTTTCCTTCTCCTCTGTTGCCTGAATCTTCACTATTTTTTGTTATCTTGGTTGGCTGTTTTGCTCCATGAGATCAGTCCCCCCCGTAGTTTCTCTGCAGTACGGATCCTTGTCCGGGGGTAGACTGGTATCTGTGGGTGGTTTCTCCTGACCTGCTTGTCTTAAGAGGTTTGTGAGGATGATCCTGCTTCATAGTAAATGTCTTTGAATTTTTGCTTTCTCTGTCATGGCTCTGTTTATGTGTGAGGATGCTGGGAAATCCAAAAATCTGTGCTGCTACGAGCACAGCCATATGCTCAGAATTCCTGTTGTTAAAATGATCAGGAAACTTTAGACTCTAACTTGACAGATTCAGCTCTTTTGGACCTGTAACCAAAAAAAAAAACCCATAAATATAATTATGAGAAGTAATGAAAAAATTGTCTGCTAACGTGTCATGGATTGTAACAGAAACGGGCCAGTGCATTCTCCCTGACCTGCCCAGGGACTGAGCAAAACAGGCAGAACAATGATGATAGGGAATGTGAACCAGGGTTCAGGATGTTCATTTCATTCATTCATAGTGAAGAAATGCTTTCAGTGCCTTGCAGTGGACAGGTCCCATCCCTAGCACTTGAAAAGCTACTAACCCTTGCCGGCCTCGCCATGCTCTTGCTTGCAAAATTCCACCCAGAGGACCTGAGAGAACAAAAAGGAGGAGACAGGGAAGTCACTTTGCCTACACCACGCAGGTGCCTCCACAACGAAACAACAGCCTGATGATCTGGGACTCCAGTGCAGAGTTTCCTCCTCATCACTGAGCCCCAGGAAGATGGAGTTGCAGCCAAAAAAGAAAGCTCCCTGGCTCCAAGTACATGCTACTTTTTGCAGAGAACTGTGCATTCTTTTTTCATGAAAACATCAGCAGAGCAGCTTTCCCCGTGGAGCCCTTTTGTTCAGGCGCACGTAGCTGTCAGCATCCGCTGGGTGACGTGCTCTATGCCAGGCACCGTTGACGGCTGTTCCAACCTGTTCCTACATAATCCTCACCCCCTGGCACAGTGTCAGATCCATCCCTGGTTTCTCACACTAGGGGACTTATTACAACCTAAAGTACATTGCCCCAAGTTGTCCTGCTGATAAACTGCGGAGTTACAGAAATAGGCACTGTTTCACTCACATCTGAAGTGTTTTGAAAGCCAATGGTAGACTTCTGTTGTCATGATGGGCACCATGCTCTGTTTCCCTCTGTGCCCCAACACACACACACACAAATGTACACACAGATGACCCATGAACACATAAATACACATAGGTACTCACAGACACGTATACATAGACACACACGTGTATGCATATACTCATACGCAGATGTGCACAGGCACGCACAGAACATGTGTCCATGGACACATGTACATACACTCGTACACACGCACACACAAACCCATGTATACGCACACACTCATACACACACAAATGAGAGAAGCTTCAGGATTGAGTGCCCTGGGAGGGGTCTGCCTGTCTAATAGGAGGCAGCCACTTCTGTTCTTTCTCCCATCCCATCTCCCTGCTTCCTTAGCGATGAGCTCACTGAGCGTCCGAGTGTAACCCAGTCTCTGTCCCTGACTCGTGCCAACGTGTACATTCTTCTGCCATTTTCTGTATTAAGATCTCCTCTTGCTGTCTTTGTACCCTATTGCTCTGCTGTATAGGGCTGTGGAGTAACCAGTAACAAAAACCAGAAATATTAAAGGGAGCAAGAACCTTCTACATGATCCCTAATATCCATCAGCTGGCTAATTGCCAAGGTGATCGTGTGAGGGCAGGGGCATTGCGAGCCCTTCCCTGATGAGGAAGTTGAGCCAGACCAAACCAGAAGCCCCTGCCTGCCTGTCTAGACTTTCCCACTGCTCTTTCCCAGCCCGCCTGCCTGCTGAGCTCTGAGAAGGCGGCTTAGGTTTGTAATGGTCTGTAATCCTTTTCTTCCCTCTCCCCTGCCTCTCTCTGCCCCTTTGGCTTTCCGTAAGTAGCATTTTCTTTTCCACAGTTACTGTAAAAAGAAATCGATTCTTTCTAGCTAAACTAAATTACATCCAACTTTCCTTACATGGGGAAAAAGCACCAAAGTGCTGGCAGACACCAGCTCGGGAGTGGACGGACGTTCTTGCTGTTTTGAACTAATTTAGCTGGTGAGCGGCTGTTCCCTGTGGAAGGCTGGTGGTAACCAGTGCTACATGCGTGTAAATCGCAGTAGAATTCATGGCACCTTTGTAAAATTTCCCACTGACAAATTATGAATCTAATAGGATCTTGGAGGAAAAGACAAATGGGCCATCTACAGAGTCCACATTGATGTCCCTAAAATGTAGTTTGAATAACAAAGCCACATACACACATACGAAAGATCTCATTACATTTCTGGAACGTGGTAAGACCTCAAAAGCCGGGACAAGTTGTGGTAGCCCTGGCAGGGCTGAATCAGATGCCTTCTCCCAGCAGAAGTTAGCACCTGCATGGATTAAGTGGATCCGACCACGTCAGCGTCAGCTACAGGGGACTGCCTGGCTCCAGAGGGGAGCATTGGAGGAGCGTTCAACCATTGGCTTCTATCATCCGAGAGCGCTTCAAGCAGTTCACGGAAAATGGGCTTGAACGGTCAGTTGTCTTGCTGCAGGACAGTGCAAGATCCATTCCTATGCAGTGGTCTTCCAAATGTTCAGACAGGTGCATGCTGGGAAAGCCATGCATGGGTTTCAGTTGATTGGTGCCAGCATAAACCTACCTTTATTATCTCATTTTTCTCCCATGAGCTTTTTAAAGTGCTCTCCTGTATCCAGAACCATCTGCAGGCCTGGCAGCCTCCCTTTGGGCTCTGGTAGGTGACCTAGGTCCTGGACATGTCTCAGCTCCTGTAAATCAAAGCCTTTGTGCCAAGGGAGCTGGGGAGGGTGCTGTCTACACCATTGTCTTGGTTAGAATTTGCTCCCTGGCACAGTGCTGTTTGGCTGGTAGGTGTAAACCCTCCCAGAGGCCAGAATCCACTGGCAGGACTTTGGGTGTAGAGAAATATGGTTGGGAACGTGTGATGCTTCTTCTGACGGTCCTTGTCACATTGGGCAGCTGGTGCCATTTACCGCAGTGATGGGAGAGGAGCACTTGGGCTGTGAGCCACAGATGGGCCGGGAGGCCCCCCAGCAGCAGCAGCAGCCCTCCTCCTGTGCGCACCGTCGTCAGCTGCTCCCTCCCTCTGCTGCATGGCACTGCTGTTTCTGCTCCATCCTGTGCCTCCTTGGTGGTGGTGGAGATAATCTGTTTCGTGGTGCTCCTTCTGGGCTGGCAGCTCTACCAGGACAGGTACTGGTACTGGCTTCTCCTTGAGGGGTTTAGAGGCGTGGTGTTGTGCTCAAGGTCACAGAGCTGCCAGGCGGCATCCATGCCATGTTCATCCGTCCGCAGAGCTCAGGCTGTTAATGAGATGGCCTGTCACGTCCTAGGAGTCATAACGGTCTGCTCAGGGCAAGACAATGGGCGTGAAATAGCTGGCTGTTGGATGATAATTACAATAGTAATTGTTTATCGGGTGCTGTAATCCTTTTATAGACAGGATTCTGGTTACTCCTTCCTGCGGTACTATGCATGGTAACACCATGGCCATTTTCAGATGAGAACATTGAGGGTCACAGCAGCTAAGCATAGCCAGCCAGGTCTCAGAGCTAGTAACTCCAGCCCTGACCCAGGCTGGTCTCATTCCTGGTCTTGTCAGCTATGCTTTGGTGTGTGTTGTCCACCACAGGCCTTGGAAATGGAGGAGACCTCTAGATAGGAGCCCCCACTCCCCCAAGTCTGTGGGTGCTCCTCTTGTTTTAGACAGGGCCAAACTTTGTAGATAATTTGTTAAAACACTCTGCATAACAAACACACAAAGGGACAAGCCAGCTTTATATAATTTCCCTAAACAAAATTGCAGAAAATAATTCGCTTACATGTTGTCCTTTCATTTGAACTTACTGAAGTCTACCAGCTGTGTCCTTTGTGTAGCTCCCTAAACACACACACATACTCTTTATTTTTTAAGATTTATTTATTTTATTTGAAAGGCAGAGTTGGAGGGAGAGACAGGTTCACTGGTTCACTCCCCAAATGGCTGCAATGGCGGGAGCTGCGCTGATCCAAAGCCAGGAGCTTCTTCTAAGTCTCTTGCATGGGGACAGGGACCCAAGGACTTGGGCCATCTTCTACTACTTTCTCCAGGTCCCATTAGGGAGCTGGATCGGAAGTGGGGCAACTTGCACTCAAACCAGCACCCACATGGGATGCTGGCAGTGCAGGCGATGGCTTTACCAGCTACACCACAGCACTGGCCCCACACACTCTTTTTGCCTAGACTATGATGAGGAGAATGACCGCTGGCAAGTCGTCGTGCCATGGCATCTATTATGGTGATGGTGATGGTAGAAACTGTGCCTTCTATCAGTGTGCCTGGCACGTTTGCATTTAGTGCTAGTTGATCCGCCTCCGAGGTAGGATGGCCAAGTATCATTCTCTTTACCTTCATAAAGCCAAGAGGTAATTCTCAGGGTGGTCGAGAGACATATGGTGGAGTCAAACACAAGGCTTCGAATTCCTGGCCCAGTATGCTTTATGCTGAAGTAGTAGCTTTCAAAATACAGTCTGTGGAGGTGCTCTGGGAACTATCAGAATGTACAGGGACTTGGAGGCTCAGGGATCCACTTGCTACTTGGCCTGCAGCGGCTCTGTTTCTACCTGATTGATGAGCAGCTTTCCGCATGAGATCTTATCTTATGAAAGGTTCAGACATTCCGGCTGATTGTTATTGCTCTGTAACTCCCAGTACTCACCTGTAATCAATCACGTATATGTGAGTGGACAGGGGTCCCTCTCGACTCTGCCAGGGACTGCTCTGTGGGCTGCACCGGCCAGGGGGGTGGTTGTGCCCCCACAGTCCTCTCGCCCTCCTTGGACCAGTGAGGTAGGCAGAGTGTGCTCTGTACATCTACTTTCAGGTTAGACTTGGAACTGGAAAGCACATCACATGGCCCAGAGGCTATGGCAAGAGCTGAATGCAAAGGAGGGCAAAAAACAGGGCCAATGATGCAGTCCATCGGGCTCTTGGAAAAAAATTATCATTGCTCTGTGTGTGGTCCTTCAAGCTCATGCCCTCACTGGGTGCAGAGCAGGTGGCTATCATATGTGTACCGTGAAGAACTGAGATTGGCTCCCAGAGATCACCAGACCTGAGGACTGTTGTCTGAGACTGGCTGTCAGTTTTGCTTGAGGGTAGTGTCCTCACTGTTGACCCTTACTCAGGTAGGGTGAGTGGTGAGGGGTATAGCGTGTTGGGGTTGGGGGAGAGAAATGGTATGCTGCTGGGGTGTGTGGTGGAGAGAGAGAGAGAGATGGGTGCATGGTACAAAGGTGTCTCCACCCACCAACTCATTGGCCTCTATCCCAGTTCACCAATATGGCATCTCCCTGCCAGCCCCTGCATTTATGTTGGATGGATCCACAGGTGCAGTATCTCCTCTGCCACTGCTTGCTTGCTTGTTGTCCTCCTGTCACCGTACCTCAGTCTCTCCCCACAGTACCTAAGTCTTTCCCTACTGAAAGTCATTCTTGGGACATTGATCCAAGGCCATGGCACTTGGTGCCTCATGCCCCAGCTTTACTAGTTTTCCTTCATAAACTGTCACATTCTGCTAAGATCATTTAATTCTGTCTTCATTAGTAATGTGGTTCAAACTAAATGGATAAGCCAAATAATGAGAAATCTTCCCTTCAAGGCAGTATTCAGGCTTGTTCTTTCTTAACATTAAAAAAAGAAAAAAAGTGCAGGAGTTAGCCAGCAGAATGCTGATTGAAATGGACTCTGAGGAATGTACAGATACAAATCAAAATATTTAAATGCATAGAGTTGCAGTCACAATGAAAGAATTAATTCTGGAGGATTCGATTAGACAGAAACTCCCCATCTAACTTAAGACCATTTTTCCTGATAAATTTAATTACTTGGGTGACATTCATTAAACATTGCCAGTCATGCCTGCCAGGTGATCCTAGGGCTTTTCACTGAGAGTCTGAGTGGGAGGGTGATGACCTTGTGGGGAAAAGTGATTGTGTTAAAAGGAACCAAGGGACGTGGAGAATCATGTATCCAGTATTGAAGTTCAGTGGAAATGCATTTTTACAGCATTTATAGAGATGGAGAGAATTAGAGCCATAGGTACTGCATAACATGGCCACTCTTCCTGACATAAGCAGTCAGTTATTAATGACATGGAGTCAGCTTGAGTGCGTTTATTCACTGAAATCCCTTTCCTTCTTTTTTCTTTTTCTTTCTTTCTTTTTTTTTTTTTTTTTTTACAGGCAGAGTTAGACAGACAGACAGAGGGGAAGGTCTTCCTTCCATTGGTTCACCCCCCAAATGGCCGCTACAGCTGGCGCACTGCGCCGATCCGAAGCCAGGAGCCAGGTGCTTCCTCCTGGTTTCCCGTAAGGAAATCCCTTTCCTTCTGATGAGATTCCATCCAGCTGGACTTCAGTTCTGTGGCAGCCATGTTGGCGTTGAGCACGTCTGAGAACACAGAGGGTATGGAAAGTCACCAAATCATTGACGCTTGTGTGTCAGTGAGGGTCTGGTCAGGGAAGTGGAACCACCAGGATTGCACCACAGGATTTATCGTCCGGGTTTGACTTACGCAGTGGTGGGCTCTGGTTCCACAGTCAACGGAAGATTGCTGTATCTGTGTCTGATGCTGGGCAGGCAGTTGGGAAGAAAAGATGGACAGGAAGTTGGGTAATTAAAGACAAACTCGAAGCCGTGAGAATGTGCTGGCAACCTAGAGGATGGGCTGGAACCCATGGTGATCTCTTGCTGCCTTCAAGCATCTGCCATGATGGGTTGGACTTCAAGGAGAAGCTGACTGATCCTCATTGTCAACTATGCATGCATCTGCCCAGCAGTTAGAGGAGAGGAAGAGAGATCCTGAAAAGGCTGAACAGGTGTGTCGGCTGCCCCAGCACCCTGCTGGGGAAGCAGCAGATAACCAGTAACACACAAGACCGGCAGCAGCCGCTGGTGCTCTGGCACCGACTCTCATCCACAGCAGATGAGAGGCGGCGGCTTCAGTGCCTTCCTCCAACTCTCACAAGGGGTAGGGGAGGTGAGTGCTGTACTCCAGCAAGTTACGTTGCCATTTGAGATGCCCACATTCCCCGTCAGAGTCCTGCCTCCACAATCCAGCTTTGTGCTCCTGGGTACTGTGACAGGTGGCGGGTTGATGGCTTATGTACTTGGGTCTCTGCCACCCATGTGGGAGACCCAGATGGAACTCCTGTCTCCTGGCTCAGCCCTAGTTCCTACAGCCATCTGGTGAGTGAACCAGCAGATAGAAGTTCTGTCTCTGTCTCTCCCTCTATTAATCTGCTTTTCAAATAAAAAATATACAAA
Organism: Oryctolagus cuniculus; assembly: GCF_051225735.1. Classification (NCBI taxonomy): domain Eukaryota; kingdom Metazoa; phylum Chordata; class Mammalia; order Lagomorpha; family Leporidae; genus Oryctolagus; species Oryctolagus cuniculus. The sequence goes on from NC_142886.1 coordinate 22,785,685, forward strand.
TAAACTTTAATAAATTCTCACCCGGAATACCTCCCGGTGTCCATGCTGCCTCAGAACTGTGCAGGAGAGGAAGTCGGAAGCATTTCAGCTTGGCTAGGTTGACATGTTACAAATCTACCACTCCTAGTGTCCCTAAGCCACTGTCACACATGGCCCACCCTGGCTGGGTTTTTGCCTGTTGGCTTGCCATTTTGTAAGGGCTAATCTTTTCCTAGTTTGCCCATCTGGGGTTGGGTTCTTAGGTGGCAACATGAGTTGTACATTCCCTGTTAAGGATCTGCTTACCTGATAGAAATCTTTGAACTCTTGTGTTTGCAATGACCATCCGAAGGACGATTTGAGACTCACTAGTCGTGCATTGTAGCAAGCCATACTTGTAATCAGATCCGATGGGGAGGTGCATAAATGTAAATGGTTATGAATGTTATACATACATATGTGGGACAAATAAAGAACAGATTTTTACCTAAGATGATTTAGCAAGGACACCGGACAGCTCTGCCTAGTATGTTGGGGAAACCCAGGAGCAAGAGCGGCTGGGCCAGTCAGTCTGTGATGTGCGTCAGCCCCGTGTCAGGCAGTGCTGGAGACACAAGGTGGGTAGCAGTTGCCAGCCAGTGTCAGCCCTGAGGATCTTACCTTCTGTTCCAAGGACCCTCAGCTGTGGTGCTGCGAGGATTTTCAGTTTGTTTTTTCTTTGTCGTGGGGTTTTTCCTGTGCTTTGTAGGATGCTGAGCAGCTTGTCTGGTCTCTGCGTGCTAGAAGCTGGTAGTCCTCTCCCTCCTGCCGTGGAGGTGATCAGAAATGTCTTCAGTCATTGATAGAAGCAGCAGCAAAATCACCTCAGCTGAGACCTACTGACTTCCTGTTTCACGGAAGAGACAGACAAATACCACTGAGACAATCCCAGATATATATGAGTATAAGGTAGGACGATGTGCTTATGTGACCACCAGTATGGCTGAGAAAGGTCTGGATGGGGACTTATTAATAAACAAGTTTGAGAGGGAGAGAGAGCTACTTCCATCTTCTGGTTTATTCCTCAAATGTCTGGGCTGGGTCAGGCTGAAACCAGGAGGTAGGAAATCATAACAGGTTCACCATGTGGTTGGGAGAAACCCAACTACTTGAGCCATCACGGCTACCTCCCAGTATGCACATTACAAGAAGCTAGAATCAGGAGCCGGAGCTGGAACTTGAACCCAGCTACTCTGATAGGAGATGCGGCATCTTAATCAGTAGACCAGATGCCCCCAACTGTGTTGAGACTTGACATTGAATTGGCCATCCATGCAGAGATCTGGATGGGAGAAGCTTTGTGCAGTGAAGTGGTGGGAATGCCAAGGCACTAGGTACATGAAGAGGAAGGGAAGACGAGTGCATGGGGCATGGAGGGACACCCATGATGTGTGGCCAACATTGAACATGGGTCATGGTGTGCAATATGCATTTAACTCCAGTTCCTCCAGGATGTCACGGGAGAGACTTGATCAAGGGAATGATGTTGTCTGATTTATGTGTTAGTTACTAGGAAGGACCATGCACGCTGCTGTGTGGTAGGTGGACTAATGGCTTTGTTTCCCCTTGTCCTCCTTGTCCCACACTCTGGTCTCCACATCCTGTGACCTACAGGGGTCTAAGCTCTCACTGCACCTACCTGTTTCCAGCTAGTAGGACTTCCTAGAAAGGGTTATGGTGTTTGGAGTATCTTTCTATAATCAAAACTGGGCTTGAATACATGACTCTGTCATCATCAGTATTTCCTGAGTGTGGACTTCTTGTTTCTGGTTGGGTATACATTGATATTCCTGCTGCAAGTGCTGGTCTCACCCCCATTTCCATTTTAAAAACAAGTCTCAGGTGAGCACCAACTTCTCCCTGCAGCTGCAACTTGAGGGACCCTCATAGATTTTGGGTTTGGATGACACAAGGGAGCCTGATGCCTGAACTGCCTGTGACTTTGCCCTCTTGACTGTTTGTCCATCTGTTCGCCACCCCTGCACTACACCTTCCCGAGGTTTTACTATGTACTGAGTTTATGCCCCTTATGTGTTCTATGCCCCTCATGTTCTCTACTCATAGAGGAGGTGCATTTTTCTTCCACAGAATAGTTTAATTTCATTTTGGAAACAATTTCAATATACCTGATTCCCTGAGTAGTAGCAGACAAGTAGGTGGAAAGAAGAAGGCTGCCACAGGCTGTGACAGACGAAGCCTCTGAGGGCCTGATACAGTTCTAGGGTCCATATGGGACACAAGTCCTGGATGCCACCACACGCAAGTCTCCCTGAGCATTCTTGTATTTTACTTTGGATGAAGAGGGGAGGCAGAGAGAGAAAAGGAGAAACAAAGGTGAGCTCCCATCGATTTGTTCACTCTCCAAATACCTATAATAGCCATGGTTGTGCTGCACTGAAGCCAGGAACAGGGAACTCAGTCTAGATCTCGCACATAGGTAGCAGGAACCCAGCTATGTGAGCTGTCTCTGCTGCCCCAGGGTACACATTATCAGGAAGGTAGGACTGGGAGTTGAGCTAGAACTTGAGCCTACATTCTCTGATGTTGGACACGAGCATCTCAACTGGGGTGAATGGCTGCTTGGCTAAGTGGCTGACACAGGAGGTGTTCTTTGTGACAGACCAACATGCCAATGGATTTCCTACTGAAGATCATGTGACAAAGAGATAATGTTAATTTCTTCTTAGAATAGTCTGTTTATGCAGGAAATGTTATATTCTTGTTATTTAGGGGATCTTCAAAATATTCATGGAAATTGTATATTATAGGGGAAAGAAACTATGCATGGACTACACATTTTTGCACCCAAAATAGTTATATCCATTTTTCCACAAATGTTTTTAAATACCCTTGTATTTTCATTTAAAATGCTGTTTTTCTCTTTTAAGAAAATGGTTGTGGTGCTTAAAGAATTTATCTGAGAAAACAATTGATTGCCTATAATTCTTATCTAAAGGTTACTCCCTCTCCAATTCATTATTTGGCATAGTTTCAATGGAATGTTCTGAAAGACATTAGCTCATTCTTTTGGTTCAATGTTTGATTTCTTGGTAGATACCTATTTTGTTAGGTTTTAATTCAGGTCACATAAAATTAAAAGATTTATGGTTATTGTAAACTGATTCTACAAAGAAAGGAGATGGGTTTGGGGAGGTGGTTTGAGGTTTCGTGTTGTTCTCTGAGATTTTCTAAATAGATGTAACCAGGAAAGGAATCTAAAGCTAAGAAGGATTTGGAGATTAGATAGACAAAGTGAGCTTTTTAACTAAGTACAGAAAAGCAGTTGACCGAGACCATGGGCAAAATACTGCATTGGAAGCAATTTTGTTGGCCATTATCAGGCTTTGATAAGAAATCACTACCTTGTAAATGAAAGTCAGCAATACTTTTACAAGTGATTTTTTTTTTTTAAAGAAGACTGGCTTATACATTTATAAGACAAAGTAACAGCGGGAGGAGGAGATAGAGGGGGAGAGAGAGAAAGAGGTATTTTTCATTCACTGGTCCTCCAAGGCTAGGCCAGGAGCCAGGAACTCTATGCTGGTCTCCTAGATAGGTCCAGGGGCCCAAGTATTTAGGTCGTCTTCCACTGCTCCCTGAGGTGCATTAGCAGGAAGCTGGGTGGAAAGTAGTGCAGCTGAGACTGAAACTGGTACTTGGATATGGGATGCAAGTGTCACAGGTAGTGGCTTAAACTGCTGTGCCATGATGCTGGCCCCTTCCAAGGGCCTTTTGTGCTGCTGGTAGTTTTGTTTGGCGAAAGATTTACAAAACTGATCACATATTTTAAAGGTCACTGATGAAAGTAAGCTTGAGAATGTATTTTCTACAGATGTTCTGTGGGTTTAGCTCTTTGTATGAACAGCCTGAATTTTCACTTGAAGGTTTAGGAAAATAACAGTGGTGTATGCTCACAAATTTGTATATTCACAAATGAAAATCAGTCAGTATTGATTTTTAGCTTTCTATGAGCAAAGGCTCTTCTTAGTGTTAGACATGAAACAAAGGAGATTGCAGGGGTGGGGAGAGAGAAAGACTGTCCTTAGCTGCCATAATTAGAAGCAAAGATATACATGCATAAGTAGCTCTGATGTAAAACATTAGATATTGTATAAGTCCAAAAGGACATGCAAAAATATTCTGATGCTTTTGGGAAGATTTCTTGAAGGGTATGACTTTCAGTCTGTTTTAAGAGAAATGAAGGGAAACTTGGAAGGGGAAGTCAGCAAAGACAGTCTGGCATCAGAAAGAGCTTGGGCTTCAAGAAGCTGGGTGGTGATTGTTTCGTTTTGTTAGGACAATTGGGTCCTGTGGCTAGAGCTGTGGAGGAAGCAGGTTGTCTTAGTGCTTTTTCTTTGTAAAAATACCAGAGACTGGGAAATTCATAAAGAAAGCTAGATTATTTTGAGTTGCAGTTCTGGAGGCTGGAAAGTCTAGGATTGAGGAGCCACATCTACTGAGGGCCTTCTTGCTGATGATTCTTTTTTTTTTTTTTTAAGATTTATTTAAAAGGCAGAGTTACAGAGAGACAATGGCAGAGAGAGGGAGAGAGGTCTTCCATCTTCTGGTTCATTCCCTAGATGGCCACAACGGTTGGAGCTGTGCCAATCCAAAGCCAGGAGCTTCTTTTAGGTCTTCCACACGGGTGCAGGGGCCCAAGGACTTGGGCCATCTTCCACTGCTTTCCCAGGCCAGAGCGGGAGCTGGATCAGAAGTGTGGCAGCCGGGACTTGAACTGGTGCCCATATATGAGATGCTGGCACCACAGGCAGCGGCTTTACCTGCTGTGCCACAGTGCTGGCCCTGGTAATTGTTTCTGCAGAGTCTTTAGGCAGCCCAGGGCATCACATGGTGAAGGGGCACACGCAAACCTGACAAAACTGGATTTTGTAGCAGACTCGCTCTCCAGATCATCTAGTCAAGTCCGTTCTCTTAAAGGTCCCACCTGATCTAGCTTTGATAGGGATATTTAAGCCATAGCATGGAAGGATTGCAGACTGACTCAAAGCAACCTGTGGCAGTCTTGCTGATACATTTGTGCTATGTCTCCATGCAATGCAGGATCCATTAGAGGGGTTTGAGTAGGAGATTTTCAAGGAAAATTCACAGGATGTAATTTAGATCTAAACTGTGGATTATTTTCCCTGACACTATTAAGGGATCACAGATGCTTTGAGCTGAAAGGAACATTAGACCCAATCTATTGAGGTAGTTTTTAAATATTGGTTGAGTGCAACAGAAATTTCCAAATGACTTGTCATACAGATGCCTCACTTACAGAACAGAGTAGAGCTATTCTGTGTAAACATGACGAGAGTCTTGGATTGGCTGTTTTCTATTTCTTCACTCCAGTAGCAGTTATCATGGTACCTTCATAGGAAGCTTGAAATTACGGGACAGTCTGCCATTTTAAAGATGAGATAACTCTAAATAAATAAAGGGTCAGGCCTTTGGCCACTGGAGACTTGGGAAGCAGTGGTGATGGCTCAAGTGACTGTGTTCCTGCCACCCACATAGGAGACCAGCATAGAGATTCTGTCTCTCAGCTTTGGGCCTGCCACTTGGGCCTTTTTGGGTATTTGCAGAGTGAACCAGTGGATAGAAGATTGCTCGCTCGCTCTCTCTCTCTCTCTGTGTCATTCTTTTTGTATGTTTCTGTCTCACATATTTTTAATTTAGAAAAAGAGAAACTGAAACATGTCCTTACAGAAAGACATACTATAACATCACTAGCCGCTTTATTCATGGTAGCTGAAAATGGGCCACTACCCAGATGTCTTTCAATGGGAGAACAGACAGACACACAGATTTCGTTGTGTTCGTGGGGTAGAATATCACGTGGCAGTAAAAGGAGCAACATATGGATTTGTGCACCACTGTAGCTGAGTCTCAGAAATATCCAATTAAAGAAGCATTGCCCCAAAGAAAATACATTCTTGGATTCTGTTTATACGATACACAAGAACATGGAAAACCAATCTGTGAGGAAAGACGTTAGGAAGCGTTTGCTGATGGCAGGAGAATTTATTCAAGAAGAGCCCGAGACAATTCCCTGGATGTTGGGAATCTTGGTCTTGGTGGGTGTTTCAGTTGTGTATTCAGTTGTCAAAGCTCTCCAAATAGAATACCTAAGATGTCTGCGTTTCATGGCAAGTTCATTACACATCTTTAAGCAAAGCCGCAGGTTCCTCAGAGGGGAGCTGTCCAGGTGCTATAGCCAGTTATGGAAGAGGCTAGGGACTCCAGCTTAGAGTTCAGGATTCCTGGTCCAGCACTTTACATCCTATCCTACTCCGAGTCCTGTATCCTGTTCATTAGCACAACCTTGGGTTGATGGCCTCCAACGTCAGGCTCAAAAACGTCGCTGTTGCTGAGAAGTACCTCCTTGACATCACTGTGGAGTTTAACTCAGCTTTTCTGTTTTCACATAGTGAAGCCAGAATGAGGGAAGACAGCCGTACTTCCTGTATGGCCACTGATAAGTGGTACTCTCTTCCATAACCTTGGGGGACTTAATAACTTAAACTTTTTATTGCTTGATGCAATGCAGTAGGCAAGAAGGTGCTGGTGGCTTCCATTGTAGACCCATTTCCACTGTTGGAATGCCAAGTCTCCAGGCACACCTTGTTCGGTAGCCTGAAGGCCCCCTGATGCAGTCATGAAGCTGAGCTCCGTCAGGATTACGCCATGAGAGCCATGGAGGATGCTATGCTGTTTGGCCTGTGTACAAAGAGCACCATTCCAAGAGAAGTTGGGATATGGTGACAGTTTATTACTGACTTCTGTCTTGTGGAAGCATTGAACCGCAGGGCAGGCCCAGTGAGTTTCTGGCTCTTTCTTGAACCTCCTTACCTCTGTCTCTTGGGGCATCCTGGGCTATGGTGGCCATCCACTGTATCCCATGTGTTGATGTCAGCCGGTTGAGAACCATTCAAGCTTGTCTCTGTTCCCAGTAGCCACAACAGTGCCTTAATTGGGAGCTATTTTGCTAGCACTACCCAAGAGACATTTAGCAATACCTGGAGATAATTTTGCCTGTCCAAACTCAGAGCAAAGTGTCCCTGACATCTCGTGGGTAAAAGGCATAGATGATACTCATCATCCTCAATTGCACAGGATAGCTCCCCACAGTAAAAAACAATAGTGCCAAGGTTGACTGTGTTCTCTAGAATATACTTTACAGCATCAAAGGTAATCATTCACCAGCCTCAGGTGATCGTTGTTTACTGAAGGCTGGGATAAGTGCGCTCAGCTCTGATGAATCCCACATGCTGTTACCGTGATTATTTCTCGAAGTGTCAGGTGCAGATTGAGAGGAGGGATGCTCTGGTTTGGATGCTCCCCAAAGGTTCATGTGCTGAAAGCTAAATGTCCAGTGTGGTAATGTTGAGAGGTGGTGCAACCTTTAAGAGATGGATCTTATAGGGATGGAATTTGGTCACTGGAGCATCCCTCTCGGCAGAGACTAATGTAGCTCTTGTGGAACCCTGGTTAGTTCTCATGAGGGTGTGCTGTTACCAAGCTAAGCCTGGCCTCTTCTGCATGTGACTGGTTCCTTTCCTGTTTCTCTACCATGATGTGCTGTAGCCAAGGGTTGTCGTCCTTTACCAGAGGTTCAGCAGATAAAACCATCTGATGACTTTCAGCCTCTACCACTATGAATCAAATAAACTTCTTTATTAAGTACCTAGCCTTGGGTATTTTGTTATAGCAGCAAAGAAATCAGCTCATACTAGGAGTGTCTGAGTAAGCCAGGTATCCACTAATCAAATTGGAACAACCTTGCTGCAGAGTTAGATCCAGTCTATCTCCTAAGCCAGTGTTGGCCTGATCAGGCTCAGACATCTCCTCCAATCATCTGTAGCCAGGGTAGCTGGCATGAACCATGGAGACTGGCCTGTTCTGCTTGGAAGGGTCTGTGGAGGTGGAAAATGAGCTAGCATTGTTTCCCTCTCCCCTCCCAGCAAGGACGGGTATGGTTTGCAGCCCAATTCAAACCTAGGCTATTGAAAAGCTCCTAAAGTCATTATGTATCATTATCTGCTTTTCAGCTGTCTTGGATTTCCTTAAATGTCCCCACCCCTCCCAAATAAAATATTTTTTCCCCATCACAGATTTTATGGGAATTTTGTTCTCAGGATTAGGTGCTTAAGAGCAGGGACATCACCAGGTTTGTTCCGAACTGGTTTCCCCTTCTCTGTTCTGAAGCTGAGCTAGGCCAGCCCTCAGGTGCTCCCTGGCATTTTGTTCTCTCTCTTTAGTTCCTATGAATTTTTCTTTGGTTTAAGCTAAAACTTTTATTTTAAATAAAAGTCCTGAAGTGAAATCAAAACATAAGCACTTTCTGGTTATACTACTAGTTAGCCATGTGCTGGCGGACAAATGTTTAAAAATCTCAACTTTAAAATTATAAAGAGAACACTTGCTTCTAAATACTTATAAACATAAGGATCACTTTGTTTCATTATAGCATAGAATTTTTTCTGTTTAAAGCTTTAGTATTCAATAGCTTATGATGGAGGAATTAAGAAAGATCTAATTTAAAGCAGGAAAATCATGATTTGATGCAAGAACTACTAGGAAGTTTTTATTTCTCTTTAGCATCTTAGTCTCTGCCTCAGTTTCCCCATATTTTAATGGAGGAACCAAACCTAGAACATGATCATTCTTGATATGATCATAATAAAAGTATAACTGACATCTTGGAATCCTGGTGTAGCAACATTCAAATTGAGAGTCAAGCAAATGAGAGAAATCACTTTTTTTTTTCATGAAAACTAAGCATGTTTATGATGTTGAAAAATCAGTAAGAGGGTTCCTCAAAATAACAGACCCCCAGGACAAACATTTAGCCTAGCAGTTCAGATGCCTGCCTATTTCAGAGGACCTGGTGGGTTTGAGTCGCAGCCCTGGCTCCCGACCCCAGCTTCCTGCTGATGGAGCCCCCGGGGAACACGCCGATGGCTCAGGTAGTTGAGTTCCTGCCACTCACAGGGGACACAGGTAGAGTTCTTGACTCCTGGCTGCTGACTGGCCTGGCCCAGCCCCTGCTGTTGCATGCATTTAGAGGGTAAAGGGGTAAACCAGAAGGTGGAAAATCTCAGTCTCTCTCTTAATTAATAATTAAAATGACAGACACCATTTTGAAATTTAAGTGATGCAATACTCAAGTCGTGGGCCTGTTGAGCACGTCTTGCAGGGTGGTGTGTCAGAGCTGAGTAGTAGGTACTCCTGGGAACCCTGACAATCCTGCAGAAGCTTCAGGTGTGAAGGGACCAACAGGAATTGCTGTGTGGCTGACTCCATATGGCTGTCCTCCATCCCTGCTTTGCTCAAGGACTCAATTTCTCCCAGGGTGGCCAGACTGGCTCCTTTGGGTAATGACCCCCAAATGCCAGTAAGTGACAGAATATAGAAAGCCACAGTATTTATTGCACCTGAAATTGCCCCTTGAGCTGCTGGCTGCAGCACTCATTAAGACCTGACATGGAGCTTGATGACAGATGCCTTGTGGCCTCTTGGTTCTTTTATTTACTGCATAATAATACAACAATAACAGCCATTTAATCTGTTGGCTGGCACAGCCGTCTCTGCTTTATTACATTGTTTATTCTGTGTGAGCTTTCGATATTAGTTATAAAAATGTCACCGTGTCTGCAGCTGCATTCGTCATCCCATAAACTCCCAGGGATCTCATCAATTTAACCTGCCTTGTAGAGCTTGCAGCAAACCACTAGAGAGAGAGAGAGAGAGAGAGAGAGAGGCTTAGTCCAAGTTTTTTTCTTAATAATGAACACAATACATGGGAAAACATGGCAACCAATGAGCCTGTGATTGTAGGCAAAGACTTGTTATATGAAAAATCTATATTTAATTGAGGACTTTACAGAAGGATCCTTATGAATCCTGTCCAAGACAAATTACCATTGGATGCCTCTAACTAAAACGTGTCCTGGGGAGTTGACAAAGAATTTACTCCATACACTGTTTACCCCAGGTTTTTTGTTTTTTGTTTTTTGTTTTTTGTTTTTTTGTTTTTTTTTTGTTTTTTTTGTTTTTTTTTTTTTTGACAGGCAGAGTGGACAGTGAGAGAGAGAGACAGAGAGAAAGGTCTTCCTTTGCCGTTGGTTCACCCTCCAATGGCCGCCGCGGCCGGCGCACCGCGCTGATCCGATGGCAGGAGCCAGGAGCCAGGTGCTTTTCCTGGTCTCCCATGGGGTGCAGGGCCCAAGCACCTGGGCCATCCTCCACTGCACTCCCTGGCCACAGCAGAGAGCTGGCCTGGAAGAGGGGCAACCGGGACAGAATCCGGCGCCCCGACCGGGACTAGAACCCGGTGTGCCAGCGCCGCTAGGCGGAGGATTAGCCTAGTGAGGCGCGGCGCCGGCCTACCCCAGGTTTTAAGGAATTTGTTGCTAGTGGAAAAAAAGCTAGTTTCCTTAAAATAAAGTGTTATGACAGCTGCAGAAATACAAAGATAAGTTTTTTTCCCATGTATTATGAATTTCAATTTCAAATTAGTTAGCTGTCTTTAACTTTCACTCTAGAAAGAGCTTTTCCCAGCTCAGTTTACAATTTGGTGTCACACCAATGCTGGGGATTAGGGACCAGGTTGAGACCTAAGCTTTGTGCCCCACCCCCACCTCATGCCCTTGTCCATTACTAAGTACTGGAGAAGGCAGAAGCCATAAAATGCTGTGAGAAGAGAAGGTGGCCACATTAGGAGCGGAGCAAGAGGCCAGCAGTGGAATGAAAACATACTTGTTGACTTTGTCCAAGGTTCTCTTTTTCCAGGGTTCTCTTACCAGTCAACAAATATAAAATGTGTCCATGGCCTCCGGGTCCCAAAGGCATGGACTGGACTAGAACTGACATGCGCTCCCACCCGTCCTCCCAGATGTCCTGAGAGCGAAGTGCCTCTGTGTTCCGGGGCTGAGTCCTTGCTGCCTGGCGTCGCAGCCAGGCATCCAGGGAGATTTTCCCACCTATCCAGGTGCTGAGCAGAGCTTTCCCAGACTGCCACAACCCAGCTGGTGAAATCTGTGCACCTTCTGCTTCTCTGTGGAAATGCGAACTCACCAGTCTGATGCATCAGGATCAGGTTTCCAGAGCCGCAGGGAGGCTGTGCTGAGCACCTGCTGAGCAGTGGGCTCCCTGCTTTCCCCGAACTCTCATGCCTCCACCTCCACCCCCACTTTTCTGATAGGTCATCATCTGCCCAAGTCCCGTGAACGGACAGATCAGCTCCCTCGTAGCCACTTTTCTGAGCAGTTTGAGGTGAGCTGCTCTCTCCTCTTAGCTTTCCTCTTCAGAGACGGAAGCTCTCCTTTTGCTCGGCTGCTGATCTGCCTGCAGTGACTAAAGGTTTCTGGCAGATGTACCAGGAAGGGGTTGGTTAGGGCTGGCTGAGCCGCTAACTAGCAAGAACCACTGTGCAGCGGAGTGGTCCCTGTTCTCGGCACACATGTTAAGTGGTTTGTGGAGATGGCAGATCCACAGGGATCCCCCTGGCCCCAGCCTCCAGCTCCAGAGCACGGTAACAAGCAGAATTAGACTTGCTGTCTCTAGCCACTGGTGTCCTGCCCTCTGCTCACGTGGTGCCTTTGGTCAAGTACCGATGCTCATTTTCCACCAAGGAGACCCACAATGGCTTAATGCCCTGCTGGTTAATGCTTGGGCGTTGTGAACAGTTTTGAATCATTGTGTATTTGGTCAACTGATGCATTTGAATTCCTTCAGCGCTCTCAGATGGGTGCTATTTCAGCAGTTGTGATGAATAAAATAGAGAACACTTGAGCTCTCAGTTTTACGTGTAGCTTCCTTGCAGTCATGGCATTGCAAGTGGCTGGCTGTGTATGGCCAGGTCCATGTGGCTGTTGTAACCACAAGGGTATCTTGACCTGGCTAGGCTTCGACCACTGAGTCAGAGAGGAAAGCAGAGCTGATATTTGCTTGCTTGTCTGTTACATGAATAAGTAATGAACAAAATGAGGCCTTTGCTTCCACCTCTGTGTCAGCCCCCATGCCTGACTCCACAGCCACCATCTCTCATCCTGATCTCAGCTTGAGTCCAGCCCGCCAGTGGGCAGCGTCAGAGCACAAGCCTGGAAGGTGCATGAATGCTATCATCCGGTGTTTGGGAGAAAAAATGCTGAATGCTCCTTTGTTTGTTTTAGGTTTTATTAAAAAGTCCCCAGGTCAAAAAGCTGTAGTTAAGATAGTCTTATCAAAATGTCCTGTAGTATTGCATTTCTAAGACAGTTAACAGAGTGCATTTATAATGGTTTTCTATAAAATTTTATTTTTTACGACATTTATCAACTTGTAAGTTGTGTAAGGTACAGTACAATATTTGAACATGTTTACACAGTGATCAAACCAGCAGCTAACCTTTCCATTTCCTTTGCTTAAAGATGGCTGGTACCATGGCTCACTTGGCTAATCCTCTGCCTGCGGCGCCAGCACCCCGGGTTCTAGTCCCGGTTGGGGCGCTGGGTACTAGTCCTGGTTGCTCCTCTTCCAGTCCAGCTATCTGCTGTGGCCCAGGAGGGCAGAGGAGGATGGCCCAAGTGCTTGTGTCCCTGCACCCGCATGGGGGACTGGGAGGAAGTACTCGGCTCCTGGTTTCAGATCGGTGTAGCGCCTGCCGTGGTAGCCATTAGGGGAGTGAACCAATGGAAGGAAGACCTTTCTCTCTGTCTCTTTCTCACTGTCTATAATTCTCTCTCTGTCTCTCTCTCTCACTGTCTAACTCTGCTGGCAAAAAATTAAAAAAAAAAAGTCTCCTTTGCTTAAAGAGACTGGCAGTGTGTTTGGTACAGAAGTTAGATCACCTGCGATGTTCACATCCTATATCCAAGCACCTGGTTTGAGTCCTAGCTACCCCACTTCAGATGCAGCTTCACCCTAATATGCACCCTGGCAGGTAGGAGGTGATGGGCCAAGTGCTTGGATCCCTGCAAGCCACCCAGGAAACTTGGATTGAGTTTTGGGCTCCTGGCTTAGGCCTGGCCAGCTGTAGCTGCTCGGCAGTTGGGGAGTAAAACAGCAGATTGGGAGCCAGCATTGTGGCACAGCAGGTTAAGCCACCACCTGCAACCCTGGCTTCCCGTATGGGTGCCAACTCAAGTCCCAGCTGCCCCACTTCGATCCAGCTCACTGCTAATGTACCTGGAAAAGCAGCAGAGGTTGGCCCAAATACTTGGCCCCTGCCATCATCTCTTAGGAGACTTGGATGAAACTCCTGGCTTTGGCCTGACTGAGCCCTGCCATTTTGGCCATTCTGGGGAGTGAAGCAGCAGATAGAAGATATGTCTGTCTGTCTGTCTCTCAGTCTCTCTCTCTATCTCTATCCTCCCTATCACTCTCTGTAGCTCTGCCTTTCAAATAAAAATAAATCTTAAAAAAATAGCGGATGGGAAATCTCTGTGTCTTTCATATAAAATGGGAAAAAATAGTAGAGAGAGATGACCAGGAACTCCCAGGGTTATGCAGAGAAGTTCCCATCTTGAAAATACTACTTGAGATAAGTGAAAGGGAGAATGATAAAAGTAGGGAAAAAATACTTTGGCTATAAAGTCACTGACCTATTAAATCACCTTGGGAATAGTGGCAAAAATAGTGGTATTACTAAAAAAAAAAATAAATAAAGTGGAAATTATTTCCTTAACTTTGAAATTAGTATGTAAAGGAGAACTGTGTTTACTAAACTAAATCTTCACTCTGAATTTTTCTTAAGATTTTTTTATTTATTTAGAAAGGCAGAGTTAGAGGCAGAGGGAGAGAGAGGTCTTCCATCCACTGGTTCAGTCCCCAAATGGCCGCAATGGTCAGAGCTGGGCTGATCCAAAGCCAGGAGCCAGGAGTTGCTTCTGGGTCTCCCATGCGGGTGCAGGGGCCCAAGGACCTGGGCCATCCTCCACTGCTTTCCCAGGCCATAGCAGGGAGCTGCATCAGAAGTGGAGCAGCTGGGACTCTAACCAGTGCCAGTATGTGATGCTGGCACTGCAGGTGGTGACTTTACCCACTATGCCACAGCACCAGCTCCTACTCTGAATTTTTAAATTAAGGGATTTAAATCTCTTCCATGTAGCCTGAAAACATTTTAATATTTAATTATTTTTTTCTTAAGCTATGATTTAAAAACAAGGTTATTCTTAAGCTCTTATTCATAATTTGGGAAAAAGCTTTTTCTGGAAGAAGCATTACTGGCTTAAGTATTAAAAGTAATGAAAAATAGTCACTGAAACTTTTAACAGAGTTCTAACATAGGACACAATTGGTGAGCTTTATTCTTAATAAAACTTTTTAGTGTAGTTTCACATGAAGTTGTAAGAAATAATACAGAGAATTTAGCCGGCGCCGCGGCTCACTAGGCTAATCCTCCGCCTAGCGGCACCGGCACACCAGGTCCCAGTCGGGGCGCCGGAGTCTGTCCCGGTTGCCCCTCTTCCAGGCCAGCTCTCTGCTATGGCCCGGGAGTGCAGTGGAGGATGGCCCAAGTGCTTGGGCCCTGCACCCCATGGGAGACCAGGAGAAGCACCTGGCTCCTGGCTTCAGATCAGCGCGGTGCGCCGGCCGCAGCGCGCCAGCCGTGGCGGCCATTGGAGGGTGAACCAATGGTAAAGGAAGACCTTTCTTTCTGTCTCTGTCTCTCTCCGTCTCTCACTGTCCACTCTGCCTGTCAAAAAAAAAGAAAGAAAGAAAGAAAGAATACAGAGAATTGCAGCGCTCTGTTTAACCTATTTCTCATGCTAGCACCATCTTAGAAAGCTAAGTCAGTATCTCAAGTGGAATGTGGACATGGGTAGAGTTAAGGTACTCAGCGGTTCCAGTTTCATCAACAGGAGGATTCTTGCCTTGTCTTCTTATAGTTAAACCCTCTCCCTTCCACTCCTGACCTCTGGCAACTTATGATATGTTCTTTGCGGCTATAATTTACCACTTCTAGAATGGCAAATAAGTAGAATCAGAGTCTTTTTTTTTTCCCTCATCCTAGGCATAGTTGCCTCAAGGTTCATGCCAGTTGTTGTTTGTATCAAGTGTTTGTTCCTTTTTCTTGCTTAATAGTAGTCTATGGTATGGATAGACCATCGTTTGTTTAGCCATCTACCCACTGAATGACATCTGGGATAACTCCAGTTTTCGCTATTACAGAAAAGTAAGCTGGATTAAAAAAAAACACCAAACCATAGTTTCAGAAATCCTATGGCTTTTGTCTTATTATGGAGTGCTCATGGAGAGAGGGAATAAGATTAAAAACTTAGTCCTTTAGGATTAGGACCAATGCTGTGGCCCTATGGCAGTCTAACTCAGAGTCGCCTGATTTCCTGGATGTGTTGTGTTAATGGTATTTCGTCAAGCTTGGCCAGAGGCCATGTGAAATTTGCAAATTGCTGCATGGCGCTCATGTTCTCCTTTCTGATCAGAACCTCGAGTGATGGTGCAGTGTGGGCTGTTCATGTTTGTTTCCACTAAGCATTGCTCGCACATTGCTGTGTGTGTTGACACTGCCAGTGTGATAGCTGATAGCATTTGATTGTTCGCTCTTGGCTGCCAAGCGCAATTGTTGGATATTTTAAAAACATTAAATATCCTTCTGCTCTTGGAGTCTCTGATGAAGAGGCTTAATTAAATAAACATTCGATCATGAACAGAAGTGCCAGAGCAGGCACAGTCGGTGATGCTTACAGCTAATTGGTGGATGGTCGACACTCACTGGAGAGACTCAGAAATGCGTGCCTATGTTGGAAGGAAGTAGAGTCACCCTGCCTGCTGCCCTTCAGGTCTGCAGAGTGCACGTGTGCACCTGCCCATGCCCCGTGTTACCACCCATTTGTCCAGCAGGTGGTCCTAGTAATGGTCATTTGTTGACACTTTAAATAGGACTCTTTAGATGACATTTTATAACTAACAGTAAAATGCTGCCTGCTTGCTCAGTTATTCCTGAAAGGTATAAAAGGTATAGAGTTTTGACATGGCTATTTGTTTTTTTATTTTTTGCTTCTCTGCTTTAGCCTTACAACTATCTTTTGGAAGTATTGTTAGTTCCCTTTGGGCTTTATTTTACAGTTGGAGAAATTGAAACAGTGAGACCAGGTGGCTCTAAGAAAACCCCATGGAGAAAGGGAACTTGGGTTGATTGAATATTGCTTGCCCCAGAAAGTGAGGAACCTAAAGAAAGACAGACTACTGGGGGAGAAAAGTTGACAGTTTTACCAAAGAAGTAAAACAGTGAATGGGATGATCTGCCTGAAAACTCTCTAAAACCAAGAATTGTCTCCCATTCATGCCCACTGACCTACATAGAGACCAGCCTAAAGTAAGGACTTAATTGGCTTCTTTTTTTTGACAGGCAGAGTGGACAGTGAGAGAGAGAGAGACAGAGAGAAAGGTCTTCCTTTTGCCGTTGGTTCACCCTCCAATGGCCGCCGCGGCCAGTGTGCTGCAGCCAGCGCACCGCACTGATCCGATAGCAGGAGCCAGGTCTTTATCCTGGTCTCCCATGGGGTTCAGGGCCCAAGGACTTGGGCCATCCTCCACTGCACTCCCTGGCCACAGCAGAGAGCTGGCCTGGAAGAGGGGCAACCGGGACAGACTCCGGTGCCCCTACCGGGACTAGAACCCAGTGTGCTGGCGCCGCAAGGCGGAGGATTAGCCTAGTGAGCTGCGGCACCGGCTTAATTGGCTGCTTATTTATTTATTTGAAAAGCAGAGTTACAGAGAGGCAGAGGCAGAGAGAGGTTGGTCTTCCACCCACTGGTTCACTCCCCAAATGGCCACAACAGCTGGAGCTGAGCTGATCAGACTCAAGAAGCCAGGAGCTTCTTCCGGGTCTCCCATCTGAGTGCAGGGACCCAGGGACTTGGGCCATCTGCTGCTGCTTTCCCAGGCACATTAGCATGGAGCTGGATTGGAAGAGGAGCAGCCAGGACTTAAACCAGCACCCATGTGGTTTGCCAGCACTGTAGGCAGCAGCTTAACCTGCTATGCCACAGTGCCGGCCCTTCAACTGGCTTCTTTTCTTCATCCACTTTTTCCATGTGGTTGAAGAAACACGCTGGAATGATTCGCATGTTATTGAAGACTGTTCCACACACTTAGCCCTGGTTGTGTTTGTTGGTACTGAGTAGCTGTGGCTGCTTAACACAATAGAACAGAACTGCGTGCCTCCTGCTGGGCTCTGTGGGTTATTTGACATCTCCTGCAGTCAGCTGTGGCTGAAGTTTCTGGAAGCTCCGTTGGCTTCAAGGATTTCAGCTCTCTGCCTCTCGGGGCTTCTCGTCTTCAATGGCCTTTGTAGTAGCACAGGTGAACTTCTCACAGGCTGTGGCTCTGGGCTCTCCAGAAGTCTCCAGGCAGAAGCTTCTAGGGCTTGCCAGATCTGAGGCCTGGCACTGTCTCTGTATTTCCTCCTTGGTTAGTGAAGCTGTCATGTAGGGCAAACCAGACACCAAGAGGGGGGACGTAAACTCCACCTCTTGGTTAGGTTGAGCTGGTTTTCCAGCAGTAACTCTCTGATGCCACCTGCATGTGTTGCAACTCAGTTTGGTTCTGACACTGGCTACTCAAGTTAACACAGTCTCCACAGGTGCAGAGCCTGGTCACACACAGCTGTGCTGCTTCCCATGCCAGCTCCAGCAGGATGTTCGCAGGTTAACTCCTCTTCTGCCCCTCTGACTACAAAGTTAGGGGTTTCTTGGCTCCCTCCTAGCCTTGGTAATTCACTGGAATGGCGCAAAGAACTCAAGTAGTGCTGGACTTAGAGTCACAGCTTATTATAAAGGATACAAGCAAGCAACCACATGAGTAGATCAGAAGGTGAGGGCCGAGTACAGGGGTCTCTGGCCCCTGAGAGTTGCAGTGCACTGCCTTCTTGGAACAGCAGTGGGCTCACCAGGAAGCTCCCCCTCCTTGTTGAAGAATGTTTATCCAGGCCTCACTGCATAGACATGATTAATTAAATCATTAGCCAGTGGTGATTAGCTCAGTCTCCAGGCCTTTTCCCTGTTCTAGCAATCAAAAAGGGGATGGGAAATTACAACCCTTTAATGACCTGGATGGCTGGGGACTCCCTTGAAACTTTGCAGGAGCTCACCTGGGTCACCCAGGTAGCATAAACTCAGGTAGGGCCCCTACTTACTAAAGAATTTCCAAGGAGTTTTGAAGCCCTGTGTATGGAATGAGAATGAAGGACAAAGGCAAACAGACTTTTTATTCTACAACTGGGGTGATGACAGATTCTGTGGCCCTGAAATCCTCCCTGCTGGTGCTCTGCAGACTCAAGCTGGCCTGTCACCTTGTGAGAAGTGGAGGGAATTGCAAAAGTGCCTACGATTTGCTTGGAAAATGACCCTGTGTGAACAAGCAGACTTCAAAATGTTTGTAGGAAGTGGAATTAAAAGTGTGACTTTTGCCAGAATTGAATTCATGCACCTATAGCCCATTCATTGTCAACAAAAGCACCAAAACATAAACTAGAGGAAAGACACAGTCTCTTCAGTAAGTGGCACTTGGAAAAGTGGATGTGTGTGCAGAAGGTTGAAGCTAGACCTCCCTCCTCAACCCCCAATCTCTCACCTTACACAAAAACCGACGCAAATGGATCAAAGTTGTAAATGAGTGACCTGAAGCAATGAAACCACTTGAATAAAACATAGGGGAAGACGTGTAGACTTCACGATGTTGAACAGGCTTTCTGAGTAATACTTTTTTGAGGCAATGAAAGCAAAACTAGACAGATGGGCTGATAGCAAACTAGATAGTTTGAACACAGCAAAATAAACAGTGAAAGGAAAACCAACAGAATGGGAGAAAATATTTGCAAACTATTTCTTTAATAAAGGATTAATATAAAAATATATAAGGAACTCAAAAGACTGAACAGCTACAAAAACAGTCCAGTTATAAAATGGCAGGCAGATATTCAGCCTAAATGTTAGATGTCCTTGTCCCGTGTCAGAGTGCCTTGGTTCAGTATCTGGCCCTGGCTCCTGACTCCAGGCTTCTGCCAATGCAGAGCCTGAAGGGCAGAGATGGTGTTTCAAGCAATTTGTTTGCTGTCTCCCACATCTGATACCTCTGTTGAGTTCTGGGCTCCTGGCTTTGTGCTAGCCCACTCCCTAGCCATTGTGGGCATTTGGCAGAGTGAACCAGCAGAAGGGAGAGGGTGCTCTCTCCCCTCCACCTTCTATCTCTCAAATAGATAAAAAGAAATGCATGAAAGACCTGAATAGATGTTTTTCAGAAAAATAATAAAACAACAAATACTTGAAAAAAAGCTCAATATCACTAGCCATCAGGGAAATGCAAATGCAAATCAGAATTATAATGAGATGTCACCTCATTCCAGTTAGAATGATTATTATCAACAAGACAAAAAAAAATAACATGCTGGCGAGGATGTGAAGAAAAGAGAACCCTCAAACACTGTTGCTTGGAATGCAAGTTAGTGCAGACAATATGGAGAAGAGTATTGAGGTTCATCAGAAATCTAGAAATACATCTACACATGATCCAGCTGTCCCAGTTCTGAGTATGTATCCAAAGGAAATGAAATCAACACATGAAAGAGGTACCACACTCTGTTCACTGTGCTATTCACAGTAGCCAGGATATGAATCAACCTAGGTGTCTCCTGATGGATGAATGGATGAAGAAAGTATGGTATATGCACACAGTGGATATTATTCATCCACTACAATGAATGAAATCCTGGCATTTGCAGCCAGGTGGGAGGGTCTGAAAGTCATTGTGTTAAGTGAGATAAGCCAGACAGATAAATACATCTTCCCTCTCATGTGGAAGTGAAACAATTTGGTTTGAACTTAGAATAGGTATTTCTAGAGATGGGTTGATGAAGGCAGAGAGAGAGAGAGGTTGGTTAAATGACACCAAATACAAGAGAAAGAGCTTCGGGGGTTCTGCAGCCCAGTGGAGCAACTGGATGCCACAGGAAGGCTGTATACACTGCATGAAGAACTGGAGGAGCAGAGCTCGTAGGCTCCCAACCAGGAGGAGAGGTGGGTCTCTGGAGGCTGATTGGATCAGCTTATGCTTCACGTGCTGAAATACTGCACTGGGGGCTGCTGGCATTAGCTCAATATACATTAGGGCTTTTTTCTTTATTTTCTATATATTAGCTATAACCATTCAGAGAAAACATATTTTTGTGTGTGTCTGGCTTATTTCACTAAGCTTTATTTTTAAATTTTCATTGAAGATTTCCTTATTTAAGCTCTCTTTGAGCAAATTTTTAAAACAGATTTCACGTATTTCCTAGGTACAGTTTTAAGATGGTAACCACACTTCCCTTCCTCACCCTCCCTCAAACCATCTCCCTCATTTGTTTTAGTCCTTAAATTTTTTCAAAGACATAATTTCAATCCCCTCTATAATATGCTTAATTCACCACTAGCCATGATATTCAACAAGTACGAAGTGGGAAGACCACAGTTCCACAGGAGTATAAATGAAGACAAAAAAAACAAAAATCATCACAAGATGTCCATTTCATTCCTATACATTTTTGTATTCTGTATTAACTGCCACATACCAGAGAAAACATATTTGTCTTTTGGAGACTGGCTTATTTCACTAAGGATAATGCTTGCCGGTTGCATCCATTTTGTTATAAAAGACAGGAGTAGCCTGAGTAGTATTCCATAGTGTACATATATCACATTTTCTTTATCCACTTGTCAGTTGATAGACATTTGCATTGATTCCATATCTTAACAATTGAATTGAGGTACAATGAACATGGAGGTACAAATAACTCTTTCATATGCTGATTTCATTTCATTTGAGTAAATTCCCAGGAGTGGGATGGCTGGGTCATGTAATAGATCTATTTTCAGATTTCTGTGGAATCTCCGTACTGTCACATAATAGTTGTACTAATTTATATTCCTACCAACAAATTAGGGTACCTTTTTTCCCTATCCTCACCAGCATTTACTATTTTTGGATGATAGCCATCCTAACTGGGGTGACGTGGAACCTCATTGAGGGTTTTTTTTTTCTTTTTTTTTGTAAAATTTTATTTATTAGATAGGTAGAGTCCCAGACAGAGAGAAACAGAGAGAAAGGTCTTCCATCTGCTGGTTCACTCCCCACATGTCCACAATGGCTGGAGCTGGGCCAGTCTGAAGCCTGGAGCCTCTTCTAGGTCTCCTGTGTGGATGCAGGATTTCCAGACTCATGTTAGAAGCATCTAGAAAATCATTACTTTGTGTTGGGAAGAGTTTTATTTTCTTTATTCAAATATTTAAAAATCCCTCACTGTTCCCATAGCTGGAGTTTGATTGTGTAAAGGACGTTTTCTGTTAAGCTGCCAGTGACAACCTGGATAGGAAATTCTGTGAGTCCCTGTGGGTTCAACGGGCATGTTTGTGAGAGAATTTCATCTTTTCTCGCTTGCCCAAGGTTATCATGTAGCTGAAATTCTCAAGTGCAAAGAAACTTGTGTATCCATCTTGCATCTCAGAGCTGGCTTGGAGTTGGCCTCAGGCAACAACTAGCTAGCTGTGCCTTGAAGATGACTGTCTGGGGGATTAATTAGCAGAGGATGAATAATTTAAGGGGCACTTTTGGTGAATTAAATAGAGAAGAGGTTGGCAAGTATCCGTGGCTGAAGTATCTTCTCCCCCATTCATTCAGCTCTTACCTCTACTTTCTTAACGTACATTAATGAAAGTAAACCTGATTTATAGATTGGATACCATTCATTAGTTATGAGTGCTGTGAGCCCACCACTGGGGGCGCTCTGTGGAAGTTTGAGTTGTGATTATAAAGCAGAACAATGTTTTAGTGTATTGTAAAATCCTAGACAATCTGTAATAGCCATTACAGAGGCCACTGCTAGAAGTCTAATCTGAGGACTTGCCATCCCCTTGCCCATACCCCATAGAACTTTTTACACAGATGTATTGCAGCTCTGTAGACATCTCCTGTCATTGCTCATTGACTAACCTGTGTTACCCATTTGACCTGAGCAATGTGGAGGTGGGAACTGTTGGCTTCCTTGCTAGCCAATCTGTTTTTAAAAATTATTTTATTTATTTGAAAGGCAGAATTACAGAGACAGAGAGAACTTTGATCCACTGGTTCGGTCCCCAAATGGCCACAATGGCCAAGGCTGGGTTAAGCCTAAGTCAGGAATCAGGAACTCTGGGTCTCTCATGCTCTCATGTGGGTGGCAGGGGCCTAGGCACTTGGACCATCATCTGCTGCTTTCCCAGATGCATTCGCAGGGAACTGGATCTGAAGTGGAGCAGCTGGGGCTTGAACTGGACCCAAACTGGATGCTGGCATCACCAGCAGTGGCTTAACCGTCTGTGCCACAATACTGGCCCCCGATTGTCTTAAGTAAGCGTCTGGTATGTACTAGGCACTCTGTTTGGTCCTAGTGTTCCAAGCAATAAAAAGAAATCCTTATTATATATCCTGTTGCCCGTATTTTTTGCAGCTTTTCCACTGTACAGTCTATTTCCTATGAATGAGAATTTTAGTCGGTTTGAAGAATGTCTTATCTGTGTGTGGTTTACTGTTCTCAAAGCGTTGCTCACACATCTTTGGTCAAAGAATAAGAGTTCAGACGTGCTTTGTTGGCAAACTTCTCTCTGTCAGACACAACCTGCAGTGTCAGCTTCTGACAGGCTCTGAGGCCAGAGCTGGCTTCATTGATCTTGGTATCTTCCGCAGTGGTTTGCTTATAAAGCAGATTCAATAATAAAAAAGGATTAGTATTGGACTAAAAAGAAAATGCGCTTCATTTAGCCATTTAGCATTGATAGCCCTGTGGTTTATTTTCAAAGTCATATTTTCACGATGTTCTGTTCAGATGTGACTGAGTGTAATGGCACAGGGATGGCTTCCCCTTAGAAGAAGGAACCTGCAGAACATGGTCAGGGTGAGGCAGAAGCGGAAATGTGTTCATCTCCTACTGCGTTAACAACAGCATCCGCTTAGCTCGTTCTTGTATGGCCGTACAGATCGGTTTTTCAGTCGTAGGCATTTCTTTCATGTCTGAGGTTCAGTATCCCTGCTGGTGTTTCTTTTCCATATCCTTTATTTGCCCTCACCCTCTGAATTTCCACTATTCTGAATCTTCTGTCCTCTCTAATTAACCTGCTGTTTTTATAGATTTGTAGATATATTCCAGTTAACTCAGTTTCTGTCTTGGAACTGAGGAAGTGAAAGAGCCTGGAGTTTCCCAGTAGGTACCCTTTGCTACACAAAGGAAAAGCATGTTAATATGAGGACGCTAGGGCTTCAGTCAGGAAAATCAATAATTGCTGATTGTGCTGAACAAAGAAGTATATGAGTACTTTCTGGACCACTCCTTCAGAGCATTGGCAAGATTTCCCCATCCCCAGACTTGACTGTCAATTTCAGGATCATAACAGCTCCCCTCTCCTGAAAATCCCATGCTTTACAGGTAGGTCTTTGCCACATCTCTGCTCCATGCAGAGGACAGGAAGATACTATAACAGTGGAGAATCACAGGATCTCATTGGCTGGGCCCTGAGTGTGTGTGGGTCCTCTGATTTCTCTATCTTCTACCGAGAGCACAACATTCCTGTTGAAGTTTATAGTGCTGGGGCCAGCGCTGTGGCACAGCGGGTTAATGCCCTGGACTGAAGTACCGGCATCTCATATGGGTGCCGGTTCAAAACCCAGCTGCTCCACTTCCGATCCAGCTCTCTGCTATGGCCTAGGAAAGCAGTAGAAGATGGCTCAAGTCCTTGGGCCCCTGCACCCATGTGGGAGACCTGGAAGAAGCTCCTGGCTTTGGATCGGGCAGCTGTGGCCATTGCAGTCAATTGGGGAGTGAACCATAGGATGGAAGACCTCTCTCTCTATGTATTTCTCTCTGCCTCTCCTTCTCTCTCTGTGTAACTCTGACTTTCAAATAAATAAATAAATATTTTTTAAAAAAAAGTTTACATCTCTCAAAGCTGTGGACACATACTTGCATGATTGGCACCCAAATCAGACTGCTACTTTCTGGAAGACACCTTAAGTATTCGATCTTTGTATCCTTACCAGTAATGTTATGGTCTAGAATTTATGGAATTTATTTCTCCATGGTGGACCTTAGGGCACTTTACCAACCTGGTTTTTATACCTGTTGTTTTAACACAGAACTCTAGGCAACCACTTTGTTTTTTATTTTTTGACAGGCAGAGTAAATAGTGAGAGAGAGAGAAAGGTCTTCCTTTTGCCGTTGGTTCATCCTCCAATGGCCGCCGCTGCTGGTGCGCTGCGGCTGGCACACCGCGCTTATCCAATGGCAGAGGCCAGGTGCTTATCCTGGTCTCCCATGGGGTGCAGGGCCCAAGCACTTGGGCCATTCTCCACTGCACTCCCTGGCCACAGCAGAGAGCTGGCCTGGAAGAGGGGCAACCGGGACAGAATCTGGCGCCCTGACCGGAACTAGAACCCAGTGTGCCGGCGCCGCAGGTGGAGGATTAGCCTAGTGAGCCGCGGTGCCGGCTGGCAACCACTTTCAGTAGCTTCAAATTCTCATTCAAAATGATGCCATTTTCACATTCTACATGCTGGCCTTATTGTGGCTGGATCATAATTTTTTTTTTTTTTTTTGATAGGCAGAGTTAGACAGTGAAAGAGAGACAGAGAGAAAGGTCTTCCTTTTTCCACCATGGCCGGCGCGCTGTGCCGATCCAAAGCCAGGAGCCAGGTGCTTCCTCCTGGTCTCCCATGCGGGTGCAGGGCCCAAGCACTTGGACCATCCTCCACTGCACTCCCGGGCCACAGCAGAGAGCTGGACTGGAAGAGGGGCAACCGGGACAGAATCCGGCGCCCTGACCAGGGCTAGAACCTGGGGTGCTGGCGCCACAGGTGGAGGATTAGCCTAGTGAGCCATGGCACCAGCCTGGATCATAATTCTTTACTTACTTGCTAACCACTTGTATCAGGCCATTAAACTTTATACTGCTGCCCTGATGTTCATCCATTGTCAACTTTGAGTGGAGGACCTATGCATTGATGCTGATGACATCTGGCTGTGTGTAGTCACACCTGAATGTGTTGGTTGTCACCAGGATAGGCACATCTGCATATCTCCTCTCGAAGAGGCTTTGTCTCTTTGCTCACATGTAGTGGTCCTTACCTCATCTGGTGGAAATAGTGTTGACCATTCTGTGCCCTAAATAAACAGAGTTCTAGAGTTGCTGGCATGATATTCAGGAATTACAACTCCTGAGTAAACCCTATAGAAGCATTTGGATTTTCCTTGCTTCTCATTAAGTAGATATCTGTGCACAGAGTCTGAGATGACACCGTGCCATTTAATGAATATATATTAGGGTTCTCCAGGAAAGTAGGAGCAATGGGATAGATGTGGATTTATAAGGAAGAACTGATTATGGGAATTGGCTTACATGTTTCGGGATACTGCGAAGTCCCATGATCTGCAGTCCCCAAGTGGAGAAGCAGGAAGTGGGTGATGCGTTCAGTCCAAAAGTCTACAAACAAGAGTTGCCGGTGACATAACTTCACCTCCACTGTAATTTTGTGATATTTTCCTTTCAGTTGAGTTCCAGCAAGTCTTGAAGAGATGGGGTGATGCCAGCCCTTAACTGTGAGAGGTGGGCTTCCTTACTCAAGTCTACTGATTCAAATCCTAATGCCTTCCACAGACACCCTCATAGACATACCTGAAACACAGTTTTAGCTGCTGTCTTGTTATGCCTTCACTTACTCAAGTTAACACATAAAATTAACCAGTGCAGGGATGTTTCTACCAACTGCTACCGAGTCTTGCTGCTGGTAACTCAGGGAGCTTGTCTCATTACTGGTCCTTTCTGGCTAGCGCTTGTGATTATGCAATAACTCCTTCTGTTTCAGAGGAAAATAACCATTACAGTATCTTTCACATATGTTTTTAAAAATGCTTACTTATTTTGGTCTGTATTCCCTTTACATGGGTAATGGTTGAATCACTATCTTTTCACTTTGGTTTGCTGGCAACTAGAGTACAGTCAGTGCCTTGGGGTTCTCTCTGTGCAATTTTACACGCTACCACAGAAGCTTTGGCTGGCTTTCTTTGTTCCTTAGAACACTTCAAGGAGTTAAGATGTCTTCAAGAATGCCATGGCCAGTGGGGCAGAGACACACGTGGTTCTAGTCCTGATGCGGCCTTTCACTCGTAGCTGTGAGGCTCCCCTGAAAACAGGAACTTGATTTTCCCAGATGTGAACGTGAGGATGGAATTTAATAGTACAGGCTCCTTTCTGGCTCCAAGCTTGTTTGAGCCCTCCTTGTCCTTGCTCTGTATTCTCTACTTGCTGGCTGGTGAGCTCACAGCTTTGTATTCCTCCCACCCTGCTGGGTTGCATTTGGGAAGTGAGCTGAGGATGGCAGTCTTTCTCTCTCTCTCTTTCTGTCTGTCTCTGTCTCTCTGTCTCATTTAATATTACAGATTTCTCTCTACTTTAAAAGCTGTTACAGCATGAGAAAGAGGTAAAGACTAGTTAAAATTAAGTTCTGAGAGGTGGGTATTATGGACATGTGGGGATAAAACTAGCATATAGGAGCTCTCTGTGTTTCTGCCTGTGGTGTGCATGTCTCTCAAATAGTTTAAAAATTTGTATTCTGAGAAACCTACTATTTTTTCCCTAACAAAGTTACCTTTTCTCCCCTTCTCCACATGTTTTTTGGTGGTAGGTGGCTGTAGCAACATTGATATTTAGAAAGGAATAGAAAATGCAGAATCGCAAGGTTAACAACAGGTGGCTATAAGATATCATTTAAGGAATATTGGTAATACAAGTGCTTTTTCCTGAATAGTATGATGTCTTAAGTCTTGAAGCTTAAAGTTACTGTTGAAAAAGAAAAAGGGGAGGAGGAGTCCAAGAAACATGGAGAATATTTTGCCTGGTGTCAATTTCTTATTGTTCCTACATGGTAGACAAGAAGGGACTGCACAAAGTTTGCAGGAAAGTGGAATTAAAAGATAAAGTTTATTTTGGTATAAAAACAAATTCATGCCTAGTTTTTCATAATATGCATTTTCTGTGAATTTTCACAATCACCCTTGTATTTGAGATTGAATGCAAGGAACTTTGTTGCCCTATTTGCTGGCAGTTCCCTGAAAGGAAAGCTTTTCTTGGGGCTGGTGTTGTGGCACAGCAGGTTGAGCCACCGTGTGCAATGCCAGCATCCCACTTGAGTACCAGCTGGTGTCCCGGCTGCTCCATTTCCAATCCAGCTCCCTGCTAATGCCACCTGGGAAGGCAACTGAAGATGGCCCAAATGCTTGGGCCCCTGCCACCCACGTGGGAGACACAGATGGTGTTCCTGGCTCCTGTCTTCAGCCTGGCCCAGCTGTGGATATGCTATCCTTCCATCCAGTAGATGGAAGATCTCTGACTCTGTCTATGTCTCTCTCTCTCTCTGTAACTCTGCCTTTCAAATAAATAAATACTTTTTTTTTAAATGCCCTAAACTGTGCTTTTCTGGACCTGCTCTTCCCTTGCCTGAGTCACCTCACCTGCATGAGCCACGGGGACAGGGACTGCCGCAGGCTCTCCCCTAAGGAATGACACCCTGCTCGGGGTGAATCTTGGTGAATCCTCCCACAGTCCTGTGGAGGAGACACTCTGCATTGACAACGGCAGAGGAGAAACTCGGACTGTGGCCTGAGGACTTCATATCTCCCACATAGGACAAGTATGCGGTTTATGATCAATAATCTAAAAAAATCAGGAGAACTGAGAATTAAGGAAGTAAAGCAAGTGATCAGGTGCATTGAGGAAAGCAGTACGGAGGTTTTTGCTGTGTCTGTTGTACATCAACAGTTCAGTGGATTGTTGTCCGCACTTCCAGTTACTTTAACATGACTGCTTCCTTACCTGGTGACTTCAGAACCAGGTGCTTCTTGGAAACCATTGTGACCTGTCCTTCTGGCCAACTGACACAAGGAGGGTTCCTAGTACCTCTCTTTGAGGTTTGACTGATTTCCTAGAGTAGCAAGCTGAACTCAGGGAATCACCTCATTTGTTGCTTTCTGTTATTGTAAAGACTTTTTTTAAAGAGCACAAATGAAAAGCCGGATGAAGAGAGACGTACTGTGGGGTCAGAAGTGTCCCCCTCTGGAGCTCCAGTCCCTGTGGGATTGGGATGCATTACCTTCCTAGAACAAGGGTGCCTTGTTGTTCGCTGACTCAGAGGCTATCTGAACCCAGTGCTTTTGGGTTTTAATGGAGGTGTCATTGCATAGGCTGGTTGATTAAAGCATCAGCTAGTGGTGACCGCCTCAAGGCCTTTTCCCTCTCCAGAGGTTGGGGGTGGGATTGAAAGTTCCCACCCACTGATCTCATGATTGCTGCTCTGACTACCAGTCCTGGCCATTCCTCGGCTCATTAACATACAGAAGGATGCACATCGTAGATGGCAGGGTTTCTGGAAGCGCAGTGCCAAAGAACAAATAAACATTTCTTATACGTCACATATCACACCTAGGATAAAGCACTGCCCATAAAGTTGACACTCTAAGAATAAAAGACACAAATACAGAATCCTCAAATGCCAAGGGCCTGCTCAATACTGTGAGTGAGAGTATTAACTCTCTGACCTGTTACTGAAAGCCAGGATGCAAGTGGAAAATTGAGCAGGACGCCTGCAGAGATAGGGAAGTTGGACATCCTTCTAGCTGCTTTGTAAAAGTGGACATGAAAAGCACACCAGGGGAAGGGATGTCTCCTCTACTCCTCCTCTGGTAGAATTTTATTAGCTCTTGTCTGATGGAAATCGGATACTTGACTACACCTGGCTTTTCTTTCTTGGAGAGAGTCCTTCTGTCTCAGAAGTGAAATCCAAGCAGGAGGCCCCATCTTCCTGACCTTGGGCAATTAAACCAAGGGTGCTTTGCTTAGGCTTGACCTATCAGTGTCCTCATTCTGGACTTTGGGTCTGCCAGAAGTCTTGTGAGATTACGTTTCATCCAAGAAAGGGTTTGAGGCAGCAGTGCTGATGGGGAAAAGAGTCCAGGGGGCTGGCGCTGGCTGCTGTGGGAAGACCTACTGCCTGGCTGCTCTGGGTCTCTGCCTGATGTTCTAACATTTGTGACAGTGATCTATTCTTAACTAGTTTGTATATTTCTTTCTATTTGAAAGGCAGAGAGAGAGAAAGAGAGAGACAAACACCTTCCATTCTCTGACTGACTTCCCAAATGCCTGAAAGAACCAGAGCTGTGCCAGGCTTTCCTGTGGGTGGCAGGGACCCTCGCAGTTGAGCAACACCTGCTGTTTCCCAGGATGTACATGAACAGGGAGCTGGACCTTGAAGCAGAGCCAGACTTGAATCCAGGCACCCTAAGATGGGATGCTGGAATCCCAGGCAGTGTCTTAACTGCTGTGCCGAGTATCTGGCCTTCTAGTCTTGTATATTCTTATGTACAGGATAAATACGTACTTTTCCCTAACTCTCATAAGTATGTCATTGGGACAGACCTGTGTAACACAAGCATATATACGCAAGACAAGACAAATGCAGATTTATTAATGTGTGCAATGCAAATTATGCAGAAGAGCAGCTCTCATTAAGCTAACTCGGCCCAGCTGATACCTTAGCAAAGGGCAGGGTATTCTAGGGGGGAAGCAAGGCAAAGGGGAGCAGTCCTGAGGTCTGAAATGCAGAAAATCTGTGGGAAGGATATGAACGAGAGGGCTCAGATTCCCTCCCAGAGGGCGCTCCTCTGGCCCCTGCATCTCTGAGATCTAGGGCTGCCTCCTGTCAAGGAGGTTTGCTCTCTTGAGGAAGGAAAGTGAAAAGAATTTTTGTCTTTGTCATTCTCTGTCCTGCTTTAGGCAAACAGAAGGCAGAGCTTAACTGTATGATGATCTTACTTGGCTCAACAGTCCTTCATGGTATGGGGAGAAAGACTTTGCTTTCCTTAGCCGTCTAGGACTTCTGTTGCTTGCACCCAGTGATTGTAATTGGTAGACACTTAACTATTGTGTGGCTTTGCTTATTTACCTGGCATCAGCTACCTTCTGCTCCCTCAGGTTAAAGACAATCAGGAGCCAAGTGAGTCACTAGTAATTGAACTTTTGTAGTAAAATCTTGATCCAGGGAGAGGCTTTTAGCCTAGAAGTTAAGATCCACATTCTTGATTAGAATACTTGGGTTCCATACCCAATTCTAGCTCCCGACTCCAGCTCCCTGCTAACGCGGAGCCTGGGAGGCAGCAGTGATGGCTCTTATCGTTGAGTTCCTGCCACCGTGTGGGAGACCTGGATTGGGTTCACGGCTCCTGGTTTCAGCCTGACCTACTTCCAGCTATTGTGGGTGTTTCGGGAGTGAACCAACTGAGTAGAGCTCTCTGTATGTCCCGATCTCTCTCTCTGTTTGCCTCTCCAATAGAAATGTTTAGAAATGGATTCATATACACTAATAAAAAGTACTTGACCTGTGTAGGACAGTGTGAATATTTTGGTTTCAAAGATTAGTATGCAGAAAGCAAAGGAAATAGGAATATTGTCTTCACTGAGCATTAAAATGGGAGGAAGTGAAGTTGTTTATAGATAGTTTCAGCTGAGCATCAGATTTATTTATATTTTCTGCCTATTCATTCAACAGTAGGAACCAGGGAAATCCATGGCAAGGAGAAAATGAAGCTTCAAAGGGAATGAAAATGTACTTTTAGAGCTAGAACATTTAAAATTTTGACTTTGATTTTGAGAACACTTCACATTTCTCAGGCAGATTTTTTTCACCATTTAATAATCTGTGCCCACACTTGCATATTTAAATGACAATTTAAAAGTCATGAAAGTGGTCAGTCTTCTTTTCCCACGTGACTCTTACTTCTGTTCCATGAGACATGTTAAGGAAACTACTGAGTGTTGTAACGGCACCTAAGCCATTCTATAGAGAAGGTGAGAAATTCTACCTGGTGCCTCCTAATGGAACTGGCCTGTGTGGTCCTTGACCAGTGGCATCCTCACTCCCGTGCTGTGATGCTCGCCCTGAAATGTGAGTGGTCTTCGTAGAAGGTGGAGTGAGGCTTCACAGCCACAAGCAGCCATATCCACTTTCTTTAAAATTTTTTTATTAATATATTTGAAAGGCACACAACACACACACACACACACACAGGGAGGGAGAAGATTGCTAATTTCCTTCTTCCAGTTCACTCCCTAGATGCCTACAATAACTAGGGTTGGTCCAGGCCAAAGCCAGGAGCCAAGAGCCCAATCTGTTTCTCCTATGTGGTTAGCAGAGACCTAATCACTTAAGCCAGCTCCTGCTTTTCCCCAGGGTGTACATCAACAGGAAGCTGCAATTGAGAACCAAGCTGGGACTGAAACTCAGATACTTTAACATGGGATGTGGGCATCTCAAGTGGGGTCTTAACTGCTGCACAAAACATTTGTCTCAGCCATAACCAACTTTTTTAAGATTTATTTGAAAGGCAGAGTTACAGAAAGGGAGAGACACAGAGAGAGTGAGAGAGAGGTCTTCTATCCACTGATTCCCTCCCCAAATGGCCACAACAGCCAGGCCTGGGCCAGTCCAAAGCCAGAAGCTAGGAGCTTCTTCTAGGTCTCCCACATAGGTGCAGGAGGCCAACCACTTAGGCCATCTTCCACTGCTTTCCCAGGCACAGTAGCAGGGAGCTGGATCAGAAGTGGAGAGCTTGGACTTGAACTAGTACATATGGGATGCTGGTATTGGAGGTGGCAGCTTAACCTGCTCTGCCACATCGCAGCACCCCCAATCACTTTTTTTTTTTAATATTTATTTATTTTAACATCAGAGTTACACAGAGAGGTCTTCCATCCATTGGATCACTCCCCAGATGGCCACAATGGGTGGAGCAGTGCTGATCAGGACCCAGGAGCTTCTTCCGGTCTCCCATGTGGGTGCAGGGGCCCAAGGACTTGGGCCATTTTCCACTGCTCTCCCAGGCCATAGCAGGGAGCTGCATGGGAAGTGGAGTAGCCTGGACTTGAACCAGCACCCATATAGAATGCTGGCACTGCAGGCCATGGCTTTACCTGCTACACCACAGTGCTGGCCCCCATTATCATCTTCTTAAAAAGCAAATCATTCACGTTTAGCTCGGGAGCTGGGCAAGATCTCCTGCAAGAAGAACAGGAACTGTATCTCTTGCTATGGTTTGGATATAGTTTGAGGAAACCCAAAGGTTTGTGTATGAATGCTTTAGTCCCCAGGTTGGCACTGCTGGCATGGTTTAGGACATGGTCGGGGCACAAGGGGAAGATAGTTCTGTAAGAGGGTTGTTGCAGAAATCTGAGTTTGGGCCGGCTCACGCTCTGCCTCCTGGCTCCGTGTGTGTGGCCCTTCTTCTGTATGCAGTTTGCTATCCGCAGGGGCCTTGGCCAGAGCCTGCATCATAGCACTTGGACTTGAGGCCTTCAGAACTGTGAGCTGCATGAACCTTCCTTTCCTTCCTAAGTGATTTGCCTCACATATTTCATTATAGTAATGAAAAACTGATGGATACAGACCTCTATTACTATTTCAACTAAAAGTCATTTATTTTTTAAAAAAAGATTTATTTACTTACTTGAGAGACAGAGTTGGCGGGGGGGCGGCGGACAGAGAGGTCTTCCATTCCCTGGTTCACTCTCCAAATGGTCACAACGGCCAGAGCTGGGCTGATCCGAAGCCAGGAGCCAAGAGCTTCGTCTGGGTCTCCCACATAAGTGCAAGGGCCTAAGGACTTAGGTCATCTTCCACTGCTTTCCCAGGCCATAGCAGAGAGCTGGATCAGAAGTGGAGCAGAGCCGGCGCCGTGGCTCACTAGGCTAATCCTCCGCCTAGCGGCGCCAGCACACCAGGTTCTAGTCCCGGTCGGGGCGCCGGATTCTGTCCCGGTTGCCCCTCTTCCAGGCCAGCTCTCTGCTGTGGCCAGGGAGTGCAGTGGAGGATGGCCCAAGTGCTTGGGCCCTGCACCCCATGGGAGACCAGGAAAAGCACCTGGCTCCTGGCTCCTGCCATCGGATCAGCATGGTGCGCCGGCTGCGGTGGCCATTGGAGGGTGAACCAACGGCAAAGGAAGACCTTTCTCTCTGTCTCTCTCTCTCACTGTCCACTCTGCCTGTCAAAAAAAAAAAAAAATGGAGCAGCCAGGACACGAACCCATGCCCATATAGGATGCCAGTGCTGTAGGCAGAGGTTTAACCTACTGTACAACAGCCCCAGCCCCTAAACATTTTCTAATCATTTAATTAGTGTAATCGTTTAATTAGTGATTTCTCACCAAAGCCTCAGTGTGACATTACTGGCATCATTTTCCAAGAAAACTGAGTGTCACTGAAATGGGATTGACGTTGATGTTGGTTGGTTGGTTGGGAGCTGGTAACAGAAGCAGAGTGATGGCTTTGGGTTTCTTCCGTGGCCTCTTGGGCCATGGTGTTTGCTCCACTGTTAGAAGCCCAGGGGGGATGGAGGGAAGGAGCTGATAGCTGTGGTGGTTGTAAGTAAGCAGGACAGGAAGGACACCCTGAGACACCATCACAACTATCAGCAGAGGGCTGTTACAGAGTAAAGCAGGCCTTGCCAGTCCCCACACCCGAGGGAGGCACCTGACCCACAGGCCAGTGTGGAGGGCAACCTGGGTTTGTGCATTTCTAGAGTAACCGTCTCTCCTGGCATCTTGCTTGGCGGCAGAGTGTTCAGCTGGGCTTTGGAGCAAGGTAGCTGCTGACCCTAGAGTTGGTGTAGCCAGGCACAGAGTCTCCTGAACCTGCAGCCGGCTGCTGGCACTGCTGTCTCCACATCCCATCATGAACGTGACACTGACCCCACTGCTTTTGGCTAGGGAGAGGCTATTTGAGCCTCAGCTCTCTCTCTCTCTCTCTCTCTCTCTCTTTTTTGACAAATAGAGTTATAGACAGAGAGAGAGAGAAAGGTCTTCCTTCCATTGGTTCACTCCCCAAATGGCTTCTATGGCTGCCACTGCGCCAATCCGAAGCCAGGAGCCAGGTGCCTCTTCCTCCTGGTCTCCCATGCGGGTGCAGGGCCCAAGCACTTGGGCCATCCTCCACTGCCCTCCCGGGCCACAGCAGAGAGCTGGACTGGAAGAGGAGCAGCCGGGACCAGAACTCGGCGCCCATATGGGATGCTGGTGCTGCAGGTGGAGGATTAACCACGTGAGCCATGGCGTCAGCCCCAGAGCCTCAGCTCTTTCCACACAAGATGTGCAGCAGTCCTTGCCAAGAATGGCAAACTGTACTTGAACGTGGCTGTACCATTTCCTGGCATGCACACGTGGGCTGTACATGGGAGCTTCAGAAAGTTCATGGAAGATACGTTACCAAAAAACTATGTATAAAATTTAAAAAATCATGCCTTTTAATTGCACATTTTTAGAAAATCTTTTGAGATACTCTTGTGCTTTCCAAACGAGATGGTAAGTTTTGTGGGAACGAGACTGAGTCATTCTCTATTTTCCTTTTATTTTTTATGTATTTTTAAAGATTTATTTTTTTTTTTGAAAGGCAGAGTTACAGAGAGGCAGAGTGAAAAAGAGAGAGGTTGAGAGAGAGAGAGAGAGGTCTTCCATCTGCTGGTTCACTCCCCAAATGGCTGCAACAGCCGGAGCTGTGCCGATCTGAAGCCAAGAGCTTCTTCCGGGTCTCCCACGTGGGTGCAGGGGCCCAAGCACTTGGGCCATCTTCTGCTGCTTTCCCAGGCCACAGCAGAGAGCTGGATCGGAAGTAGAGCAGCTGGTCGGAACCGCTGGCCATATGGATGCCAGCACTGCAGGCGGCGGCTTCACCCACTAAGCCACAGCACTGGCCCCTCTATTTTCATTTAAGTTTGCATCCAAAGACTTGATAGTGATCTGAGTCTCTCTCATTGCTGGAAGCCTCTGTCTGAGATTCTAGGGCAATTCTGTCACATCACTGAGGGGCTGCTGACATGGACACAGGAGGGCACAGCACCAGCTAAATGGAGTTACCCTAGGTCTGAGTGCCCCAGGCCCCATTTTGCTGACTCATCCATGACTCAGGAACTCTTGTCTTCCTGCGTGTTAGGAAAATGGCTTAGTTTTATCTATGGCGCGATCTACACCCTGATTTACATCCTAGGCCCTAACCTCCCTGCCCCCGCCATGACTGAAAGCCAGGTGGCCGCATGGCCCAGCTACCTGAGCCAGGCTCCACCCCCATCCTAATGAAATATGCTGCTCCTGCTTCCCTGCCCGCCCTCCAGCAAAGTTTTAAAAGGACCTGTTCCTGAACACCTGGCTCTCTTGGCTCTTCTCCTCTACTCTCCTCTCCCTTCTCTCTGTTCTCTTCTCCTCGCTAGCTCCTCTCCTCTGTCTCTCTCTCTTATACTCTCTTTCTCTCTCTTATCCTTCTTCGTCCCTCCCCTCCAGCCTGCTGGATTTTCCCCAATAAACCCTTTCCCTTACTCCGGTGTTTGGTGTGTTTTGTGATGGCATAACACTGTGGATTCTGTTCTGTGGGTCCTTGTTTCAGACACACAGTTGCTCACTTCCGCCAGGTCTGGTCTCTGCTCTGCCTGCAGTCTGCTGCTGCTGAAGCTGTCTATCTGGGGAGGGTCCGTCACGCAGGCCCAGGGGCTCAGCCGGACAGCTCCACGTTCCCCAGCCTTTTCATGGTGCTGACTGGGCAGTATCTGGAGCTCTCAGAAGCTGTGGAGAAAGCAAATCTCTGCAAAGCCTCTTGCCCTCCTGGCCACTGTCCTTGAGCTTGTCCTGTGCCGGCTAGTGAGGAAGGGCACAGGCCAGCCAGGACCCTTGACTTCTGGAAGATCCCCTTTCCTGGCGTCCCCTTTGAGAGCCGTCACCCCTCGTGGGTTGTGTGCCATGTAGTGTCCTCCACAACGACCCTGAACGTGACTCTGCATCTCCCTCGTTAGACCTTGGGGAGCCTGAAATGACCTCTTTTTTTTTTATTACATTTCCGAAGTACACACTTTATGTTGAATTAAAAACTTTTATTAAAAGTTTTTTATATTAAGATTTTTTATATTAAGATAATTTTATATTTAAAAAAAATTCCCCAAAGATTCTTGCCAGATCCTTGATAGTTGCTTGTATCCACTTAATTGTGTGAAAATAACTTTTCCTACTCTGATCTCTCTGTCCCTGTTGACTTACCTACTTTGGAGGAGGTCCTCAGCCAGGACTCAGAGAGAGAATTGGTACAGTCAGTACTCACACTCAGTTCCTGATGGGGTGCTAGGTCTTCTGAACCTGTTAATTGTACCAGCTTCAGGCTAAGTTGCATGCTCCTCTCTTCATGGGGTGATGATGATGGTTTTATAAGTACTGGTTGGATAGCACTGTAATTAATGGCCTCCAGCTTCTATTCTGGTAACAGTTTATTCTTGTACCACATTTGAGAGGCTTGTGGTCATAAAGAGGTAAAAAAAAAATGGCATTCTCTTTAATAAGGCATCCCAAGCCGTCTAAGCACCCATGAATTATAAATGAAAACTTCTCAGTGATTAAAATAGACACACGGATGCATTCCCCTTCGCTTCGACTTTGCTTCAGGGCACCTGCTCAAGAGGCACCCGGAGGAAGTCCCGAGGGCTTCTGGATCGCGCCCATCTGCTGCCTGCACTTCTCTGATGTAAATCAGGAGGCATCAGGGCAAGGGCATCCCAGCAGGCTCGGGAGAGGGTCTCTGTACTGACAGTCAGTTAGGGCCCGGGGTGCAGCTCTGCCCAAACCAGTCTTCACGGTAATGGGGTCATAATAGGACCTCGGCCTTTTGTTCCCTCCATAACCAGTTTACAGCATTTCCCATTTAACCATTGTCCCATCCACTTATTGACACACATGAGGCGTATTCAGGAATGGCAGAGGACAGCTGATGCTGGGCAGCTGGTTTAAGGGGTCGTGTTTATTACCGGAGAAGCCCGTACAGGTTTGTTTGGGGGCAGCAGGTTGAGCTGCCACTCAGGACTGCAGCCTCCCACATCACGGTGTCAGTTCTTCCATCCTGACTGCCCGGCTTCTGATCCAGCTCCCTGCTAATGCACCAGGGAAGGCAGCAGAGGGTGGCTCAAGTATTCAGGTTGTTGGAAACCCTGGTGGAGTTTCAGGCTCTTGGTTTCAGCCTTGCCCAGTCCCAGATGTTGTGGGCATTTGGAAAGTGAACCAGTAGATTGAAAATTCCTTTTCTTTCCTCTCCCTCCCCTCCCTCTTTTCCTCCCCTCCCCCTCTCTCCCTGTTTCTCCCCCTATCTCCTTCTCTCTTCCCCTCTCCCCCTTCTCCTCCTATGTCACACTGCCTTGCAAATAAAATAAATCCTTAAAATTCTTTCAAAAACATAAAACAGAGAAGCCTATAAGCAGGAATCTTGAAATAAGAGCCGGGGTGTGGGGAGCAGTGTGTGGCACAGTGGGTTAATCTGCTGCTTTCAATATCAGCATCCCATATCATAGTGCCAGTTCGAGTCCCAGCTGTTCCACTTCCCATCCGGTTTCTTGGTCATGTACCTGGGAAGGCAGCGAAAGTTGGCCCAAGTACTTGGACCCTGCCACTCATATAGGAGACCAGGGTGGAGTTCTTGGCTCCTGGCTTCAGTCTGGTTCAGCTCTGGCTATTGGTGCATTTGGAGAATGAACCAGTGAATAGAAGATCTCTCTTTCTCTCTCCTTCTCTCTTACTCTCCTTTCTAAATAATTCTCAAAAAAAATAAGAGCCAAACCTGATCTCAAATGGGTGTCAAAATATTATTATCATGAACTCTTTTTTCTCAACTCTCAGACATACAACAAAGCTTTCCCAGATGTCACTGGACATGGGACCAGAGGGTAGAGTCACTCTCAGACCACAGGGAGGTCCATGACGAGAGAGAGAACTCTGGATGAGGAAGACAGCGGTCCTCTTTAAACTCTGTTTCTTCCTCTATACTCTCCATTTGTCTTTGATTAGTTATTGATTAAATTGTGTTAATTTTTACTGTAAAATTATACATAAGAGACCACTGGCCTTTTGCTGCTCACAGTGGAAATTCTAAACTGTGGGTATTGCCAGTCATCAATTTCCCTACATGGTTGGCAGCTTTGGGGAAGAATTAATGTTGAGGCAAAGGCAAGGAGTGCTCCAGCCAACTGGGATGTGGTTCTGAGCTAAGGGAAGCTTGCTTAGCCTTTCCTAGGCCTTTCTCATATCAGCATGTCTCAGTAAAGGTCCAATGTCTAATAGTTTCTAACAGTTCAGTCTAAATTATGAATTTACATGGAGTTCTGTTGATGTTCTGTTTAGATTATGAAGCCATAATTTTCTCTAAATGATGATTACAGGAAAGACAGTGTTAGGTACGTTCTTTCTTGAATGATAATAAGGTTATTACTATCACGTCAGAACCAGATTAGCCTTAGATTAGGGAGCAGCATCTCAAAAATCAAAAATTGAAACAAGAGCCGGACTCATCTTTGAAGAATGTCAAACTCATTATTGAGACATTGTTATGACTGGGGAAATTATTTCTGAAGCAGGAGCCAGTGGTGGATGCCCTGTGACCAGATCGTGTGACCCTTAGGTTTATTTTATTTTATTTTATTTTATTTTTGACAGGCAGAGTGGACAGTGAGAGAGAGAGACAGATAGAAAGGTCTTCCTTTGCCATTGGTTCACCCTCCGATGGCCGCCGCGGCCGGCGCACTGCGGCCAGTGCACTGTGCTGATCTGAAGCCAGGAGCCAGGTGCTTCTCCTGGTCTCCCATGGGGTGCAGGGCCCAAGCACTTGGGCCATCCTCCACTGCACTCCCTGGCCACAGCAGAGAGCTGGCCTGGAAGAGGGGCAACCGGGACAAAATCCGGCACCCTGACCAGGACTAGAACCTGGTGTGCCGGCGCCGCAAGGCGGAGGATTAGCCTAGTGAGCCGCGGCGCCGGCCGACCCTTAGGTTTTGAAAGAGCTTCATCTGCCCAGTGTATTGACTCTAGAAAATGTTCACTCAGAAGAGTAGAGAGAAATTCCAACCACACAAAACCGGGGCAAGAGGTAGAAGAGTAGGTGATGAGTTCCCCCAACAAGTCCTCCGTAACTTGGGGCTGGGACCTCACTCTGCACACTGGATGATCACAACAGATAGACACAGGGTGGGTCCTGGTGTCCCTGGTAAGATCCTGCTAAGGGTGCTACATCTTCTAGTGGACTACCTGGTTAGAGACCTCTTTCCCTTCGAGCCTTCTGCTAATGTGTACTCTGGGAGGCAGCAAGTGATGGCTCAACTAGTTGGATCCTTACCACCCATGTGGAAGACTCAGCTGGAGTTCCTGGTTCCTGGCTTCAGCCTGGCCCAGCCCTGGTTGTTGTAGGCATTTGGGAAATCCATTCTCTGTTCCTGTCTCTATCTACCTTTCAAATAAAGTGAAAATAATTCCCCAAAGCAGCTAATAGGGACAGGGTAGCCAGAAGACCCATGTGTGTAACTGAATACTTGGCAGAGGCTGTTGTGTGCGCGAGGTGTGGCTGCTGTGTATTGAAGCGGTAGGTTCTGTCTCTGTTGTGGTCGGGAGACAGGAAGCAGGTCTTCCCATGGCAACAGGGATTTTTCATGAAGCAAAGGAGACAGAAGAGCATCCCAGTGGAGAATGAAGTGTGTCAAAAACAGATGGTGCACATAATTACTTTCCCAGACCTCCCTGACATTATCAGCAGGACTGGTGTTTTGATGAAAAAACTTAATTAAAACTTAATTTTTTTAAGTGGAAAATATTCTGCATGGTTACAGGAGGATTGAAATCAGGGTACTGTGTAATTTTAATTGTCTGTAAGAGATGCACTTCAGAAAGACAAGAGGGGAGAAAGAAGCAGGAGAGAGAAGGGATCAGAGGTGAGTGGCTACGTTGGGTCCCCAGCACTAGCCAGAGAGCTGCAGCTGAGCCCTCGCGTGGGCCTTTGCCCAGTTTCATGGGTGAAGGGGCAGGACTTCAGGTTCCCTAAGTAAGGCAGGCAACACGAGTCTGTTCTGCAGTGTGCAGGTCAGGTCACTCATGGGAGACACACTTTAGGAAGAATGTTGGTTGATATTTATTATTCCAAAAAATAAAAACAGGAAGTTAAGGTTAAACATCCTGTTTTTTCTTTCCTCTTCTTAAAAATGATTGATTGATTGATTTGAAAGGCAGAGATGCAAAGAGAAGGAGAAAGATTTTTATCTACTGGTTCACTCCCCAAATGGTTGCAATGGCCAGGGCTGTGCTGATCCAGAGCCAGGAGCTTCTTCTTGGTCCCCCACATGGATCTAGGGTCCCAAGGACATGGGCCATCCTCCACTGCTTTTCCCAGGTGCATTAGCAGGAAGGTGGATTGGAAGCAGAGCAGTCACAACTTGAGCCAATACTCTGTAATAGGATGCTAGCCTTGTAAGCAGTGCGCCACATTGCCAGCCCCATGTTTCTATTTTTAAAGTAATTCTGCCCAGCTGATTCTGGGAGTCAGGTGTGAGAACTGCAGTTTGTCACGAAAAAAGAAAGGTTGAGGGCTGGCATGGTGGCGTAGGGGGTAAAGCCACCACCTGCAGTACCGGCATCCTACTTGGGGCTTCAGTTCCAGTCCTAGCTGCTCCGCTTCCAATGCAGCTCCCTGCTATGGCCTAGGAAAGCAGCAGAAGATGGCCTAAGTGCCTGGGCCCCTGCACCCACATGGGAGACCTGAAAGAAGCTCCTGGCTGCTGGCTTTGGATCAGCGCAGAACTGGCCATTGCAGCCATTTGGGGAGTGAACCAGTGGATGGAAGACCCTCCTCCCCCCTCCCCCTCCCCCCTCCCCTCTCCCCTCCCTCTCCCCATCCCTCTCCCTCTCCCCCTGCCCCTGCCTCTTCTTAACACTGCCTTTCAAATAAATAAATAAATCCTTAAAGAAAAGAAAGGTGGTTACAGTCTTTGTAGGATTTTGGTTGGTTGCTTAACTTCCTCCATCAAATGGGGTTGGGATGCTTCTGTGGCAGGGTTTAGTGATAGCGCCAGGGGACACAGGAAGAGTGACCGAGACAGTTATATGATCTCACGATGCTAGCACTTGTTTAGGAAGGTGTGGATCAGGCTGCCTGCAAAGTGGGGTGGGATAGATAGTGTTCCTTAATATTTAAAGAGAAACTGTGTAGAAGAGCTACCAGACTTACTTTTGTGGTCTTTTGAGGGTGAGACTCAAGTTCAGTGGCTGGAAGTGCTAGGGAGAGGAATTGTAGTGCTCCATCAAGTCCAGCTGTGTGCCATGTGGTCCAGGGATGACATGGGCTGTGTGTTCCAAATCACTGGGCAGTTACAGCAGCTGCCGTAGTCTAAAGTCATGCTGGGCTTTGCAGTTGGTGCTGGAGCTTGGTCGGGTTCTGGAAGGGGTTCTGACTTCCTGTGGAGCAGCGGCCAAGGTGCAGTTGTTTTGTAAGCCAACAACGCTTGTTTGAAGGAAGTTACAGCAGAGAGCACGTACAAATAAGACGTGTAAGGGCAAGGGCGCCCTTCCATGTGTCTTATACAAGGGACATGACTGTCGCCCTCGATGAGAGGGTTGGGAGCGCAGACTTCCTTAGTGACTGGGGAGCTCCACTGGTGTCCCAGGTGTCAGGCCTAGAGCTGTAAAATACCCTTGGAGTGGGATGGTCCCAGGCAGTGAGAAATTATCCTGCCCCAATGCCAATGAGTTGAGATTTCAGACAGTGTGTGGACAATGGAGTTATAAGCTTATTTTGGTGCCAAAAAAAATTTTGAAATCCATGCATAGTTCTTCATAATATGCAGTTTTCACTGACTTTCTGAAGATGCCTCATATGCATGGATTTCAATGATTTTGCACCAAAATACCCTTAGTTTGGGATTCCATTTTCCATGAACATTTTGTGGCTCCCTAGTAGTTCTCTGTTGAGATACCCTGCACCTCATTGAAACCTGGAGGTCTCCCTAAATCCACCTTTGCTGATCCTCTTTGGAATATACTTGGGGAACTTCTGGTATACCACAACTTGAGTACAGGGCTGCACTTGCTGGTGAGCGGAATTCAAACCCAATTCAAACTGTCCTTCAGGAAGGAGGACTGGGCCGATCACCTAGAATGCATTGTGGAGTGGGTGGTGGGAGATGGAGACAGTTTCTCCTGTTGCCCCTGGGGGCCATATTTTGATGCAGTCAACCTACTTTTGGGCAGCACAATGAACCATTTCTCCAGGATACCTCTTTCGTTATTGACTGTCAAAGGTGTGGTCTAGGGATGACATTGGCTTGCTCCCTGTGTTCCGAATCAGTGTTTTTTTTTTTGTTTTTGTTTTTTTTTTTGACAGGCAGAGTGGACAGTGAGAGAGAGAGACAGAGAGAAAGGTCTTCCTTTGCCGTTGGTTCACCCTCCAATGGCCGCCACGGCTGGCGTGCTGCGGCCGGCGCACCGCGCTGATCCGATGGCAGGAGCCAGGAGCCAGGTGCTTTTCCTGGTCTCTCATGGGGTGCAGGGCCCAAGCACCTGGGCCATCCTCCACTGCACTCCCTGGCCACAGCAGAGAGCTGGCCTGGAAGAGGGGCAACCGGGACAGAATCCGGCGCCCCAACCGGGACTAGAACCCGGTGTGCCGGCACCGCTAGGCGGAGGATTAGCCTAGTGAGCTGCGGCGCCGGCCCCGAATCAGTGTTTTGAAGATGCCCTGGCCTTCACAGCAGCCACCAAAGGCTGGGTCAGCACGGGAGCGTGGTTCTGGTTTCCTGTGGAGCAGTGGCCAACAAAAGGTTGTTTCATAAACCGACAACACTGTTTGAAAGAAGCTGCAGCGGGAAGCATGTACAAGTAAGATGCATAAGAGCAAGGGTACCCTGTTACTTGGGATCATTGGATCAGAGGAGGAGTATTCTGTGCCCACAGGGTTTGAGCTGCCTGCATGGTGCTAACCATGCTACCTGGGGATCAGATGTGTAACCTTGACCTTGTCTGTTGGGGTCCTGATGTCACAGAAGCAATGTGTTTTGAATTTGCTTTTAGTAGATGTGAGCTCAAATTTCCAAATCTTCTCTTTCTAAATCAATAATGATACTGGGCGTTGCTTCTGCCGCCTTTGTTTTATTTGCACTTGCCTGCCTGGAGCTCATAGATGCTCCCTCTGGTTGCTGCTTTCCCCGTGTAGGGCGGGAAAGCCCACATCCCCTCCCCATCAGCATTGCCCAGTGCGGCTGGTTCTCACAAGGGGCCCTTGGTGAGTTACAGAGGTAGCACAATGAGGAAAACTGCCCTCGGCGGTGCCCTCACACCTGGGAGAGGCTGTCCATCACCCGGCCGTGGGCAGCACGAGAGCTGCGAGAGCACTGGGCCCTTTCTCAGGGGTGAGTCAGAGCAAAGAAAACATTTCCACCGTGGAGTGGTCCACCCCACAGCCTTTGCTTTGGCTTTCTGAGAAGGCAGTCAGCACAGCGGAGCAGCAA
The DNA here is from genome assembly GCF_051225735.1 of Oryctolagus cuniculus. Classification (NCBI taxonomy): domain Eukaryota; kingdom Metazoa; phylum Chordata; class Mammalia; order Lagomorpha; family Leporidae; genus Oryctolagus; species Oryctolagus cuniculus. The sequence goes on from NC_142886.1 coordinate 22,829,092, forward strand.
ACTTCCCTGCGGAGTCTGTCTCTCTTCATTTCCTCACTGCAGTATTACTTGGTTACCGATCTAGGTGCAGCCTTGTGCCATGCTGAATCCTGAGCTATGGTCCAGGGAGAAAATAAGGCTCAAATAAGGAAAGGGCCTGGTGCAGTTGTGGTCCAACTTGATGGCCCCAGAGTCACTTGGGAACCTCTGAAATATGCTGAGGCCTGAGTCCTCCTGGAGACTCTGATGGACTTTGGGGTGCAGCCTGGGCATCTGGAATTTGACGTTGTCTCAGAGGATGAGGATACTTCAAAAAGTTCGTGGAAAACAGGATCAAAAAATAACTGAATGCAAGAGAAAAATCTAAATCAATGCACAGAAGAGTTTTCCAAAAGTTCTTGGAAAATGAGGATTAGAAAAAAGTATGCTTGAACTTCAACTTGTTTTTCACCCAAGTAAACTTTTAGTTCCATTTCCTGTGAACCTTGTGAAGGGCCTTCATCTGTCCAGTGTGCAGGCACCCTCACAAACCAGTGTCCAGAGGGCCTGGTCAGCAAGGACGGAGGTCTAACAACTGAGTTGTGATGCGCATGAGCGTGTTTCCTCTGGCGGCAGCAGGAGTTCACTGATAAAGCTGGTGAGTGCACAGGGACAGGGTGTGGCTGCTAAGGGCTAGAGTGAAGGTGAGGACTGGGCAGATGGGCAGTCCTAGGGATCTACAAAAGACCAAGTCCAGAGTTCACACAGGAGCCAGCAGCGTGGGCCCAGTCACCAGGCTGTGGCCTGTTGGCGTCTCCACCTGGGACTTGCCACACTCGGGGAGCGTGAGGCTGTCTCTGAAATCAACTAGCTTTATTAATAACTTTTAATATAATATTTTGAGAGTTCTTGCAGTCTGTTCCAATAAGAATTCTGGATATTGGCTCAAATAAACCTGGTGACATGGTAAGTTTTTAGCATTTATTCAGTGAAAGAAATACACAGGAAAGTGAGGGCTTGATTGAGGGGAGAAAGAAGTCTGGAAACATCAGGTGGGTTCCTACCAGGAAGAGGGTAGGCTGGAAGCCACGTGGAGCAAAGGGTGTGATCAGGAGCAGCCACAGGTCGCTTAGTGCGAGCAGGAAAGCAGAGGCAGAGGGCGAGCTTTGGGTGCTCCACGCCTTTTATCTGCTTCCAAAAGGGGAGTGGTTACGTACAGGTCAGACCAGGAAGGGATACGGGATCCTGAAAGGCGCAGGGTGAAGGCGTGGTTTCCAGCTCACAAGTCTAATCAGTTTAATCCTATCCGCCTGCCTGTACCAACTCGAGTCTGCTTTTGTGGCTCCTCTGAACAGAAGGCTGTGACTATAGGAAGACAGGCAGCTCTCAGGGCCTCAGGATTGGGACAGCCATGGAGAGGACCCAGGGCAGGTCTGGATGAGGGTTGGTGCTAAGTCTGTTGTGCTCATCAGGGTAGTCATTGTTACTGGCTGGAAAGGTCAAGATGTTCCTAGCCTTCCGTTTTTGGACAGGAGTTTGGCCTCTCAAATCCCAGCTGATAGCATCCCTCAGTTTGCATGTAGGCAGTGTTGAATTAGGAAATGGCTCTAAAGAACTCTTGGATTCCCTGGAGAAAAGCCCCATTGGAACACGGTGCATCAGCAGGAGAGAAAATGTGGTTTAACCAAGTACTCTTCCATGGTGCTCACCATTTACCATGCGGTGGGCTCATCTGAGCTGTTGTTGGCGAGTAGGGTTTAATTCTTATTCCAGATCCTGGTTATGCACAAAGAATTCTAGATGCTTACATATAAAGCACACTTTATTCAAAACGTGAGAAAGCAAACACACACACACACACACACAGAGGTGAGCATGGGTTGCCACACACAGAGATATTTATCTTGAGTGGGCAGTGGGTCCAGTGGGAGAAAGGAATGGAGGAGGGGATGAGAGAGCATCCCAGCAGCTCCACCAGTCAGTCTCTGGCGAGAGAGAGAGAGAGAGAGAGAGAGAGAGAGAGAGAGAAACACGAGCGAGCACCTCCTAGCACTTGCTTTTCTGAGGTGGTAAAGAGCCCTGGTATCCACATGGAGCCTGAATTGCATGTTTAGATGGTGTCTTCTCCCCCATCCTGGGAAAGGGGCATTTTGATGAAGTGGCTTGTAGATACCTCCAGTTCAGCAGATCCTAAGTAGCTGGCTGCCCACCCCACCTCAGAACCAGAAGCTAACGGCTCAAGGTGAGAAGGTGATGGAGCTCAGGGTGTCGCTCTCTAGAAGTTTAAGACTCTTTGGATTCCCTGGCATACAAGGGCACTGTTAAAATTTCTTGAAAAAATGCGTATTCTAAAATGTGCATGGTTTTCAGAATTGGTTTGCACCAAAATAAACTTTTAATTCCATTTCCCCATTAGCTTTTGGAAATACCTTCATAAGTCTGTTGCCCGCTGGACCCCAGGGAAAGCCTCTCGAGTGGACATTGTCACTGCGCGGCCCTTGACTGCCAGTAGCCACACAGGTGGGGTGTGCGGGTGGAGCATTTCCTTCTTATTCTGGGAGATGAAGTCCCAGGTTGCCCAGACCACAGTGCTAGAGAGGATGTTTGGTCTCTGGCTTATACATTAGGAGAAACTTTCCTGACTGCCTGGGGGTCATTTGAACTTTTTCCTCAAGGCAGTGGGGGAGCTGCCTGAGGTTTTTGGGCAGGTAGGTAACATGCTACAAGGGGTATTTTAGGAGAACGTGCTTGGCAGCTGTGTGTGTGTGGGGAATGATAGCCCCGAATGGCTCACTTGTTGCTAAGAGTAGATGAAGTGAAGGAAATGCAGGGGAGAGGCAGGGCCACCGTGGCTGCATCCACACTCTTGCTCTCTCTGAGCCCTGGAGCCCCAAGGACACCGTTTGCTCTTCAGCAGGTGTCATGCTGGATTCCAGGGCTGCTGAAACACGAGAACACGGGCCCAGGGCCTTAAATAATAATAGCGTCTTTGCTCCCTGTCGTGGAGGCCAGAACTCTGAGATCAAGGGGGCAGCAGGACCATGAAGGAGAATCTGTTCCAGGCCCACATGAGAGGATATAGAAACATTTATGGAAATACGAAATTATAAGAAAGTTTATTTTGGTACAAAAAATGTACTTACTTACTCAAAAGGCAGTTAGAGAATCTTCCATCCAGTGGTTCACTCTCCACATGGCCACAGCAGACAGGGTTGGGGAAAGCCAAAGCCAAGAGCATGGAACTCCATCCAGTACTTGGGGCACCCTTTGCTGCCTTCCCAGGCACATTAGCAGGGAGCTGGATCAGAAGCAGAGCAACTAGAACTTGAGTTAGTGCTTGGTGCAAAAACAAAACAAAATGACAACAAAAAATCAATTAAATGCATGTGTACTAAGGATCTTCAAAAGATTCATGGAAAATGCATATGAAAAAACCTATGCACAGATGTCAAAAATTTTTGTGCCAAAATAAATTTAGTTATTTGTTTTTCTTCCTCCCTTCCTTCCTTTCTTTTTCTTGCTCCTTCCTTCTCTTTTCCTTTCGTTTCCTTTTCCCTAATTTTCTTCCCTTTTCTATCTTTTTTTCTTCCTCTCTCGCTCTCCCATCCTTCCTTCCTTCATTCCTATTTAAAAGACTGACAGAGATCCTCCATCCACTGGTTCACTCCCCCAAGTGCCTACAACAACCAGGGCTGGAGCAGACTAAAACCAGGAGCCTGAGAGTTAACCTGGGTTTCCTATGTGTGAGACAAGGACCCAAGTATTTCAGTCATCACCTGTTGTCTCCCTTGGGTGTGCATTAGCAGGAAGCTGAAATCAGAAGCCAAGCTCAGGACTTGAATGCAGGCATCCCACGTGGCGTCCTGACTCCTGCACCAAATGCTCCACCCCAGTTCTACTTCTCTGTAAGCCTTTTGAAGCACCCCTGAGAGTGTCTCTTTTCTCCCTGTAACATCACAGTGTCTTCCCTCTGTGGATTTGTGTCCACATTCATCTTTGTATAAGGACATCAGTGTCATTGAATTAGGGCCTACACAAGGACCTCTTTTTTAACTTAAGTACCTCTGAAAAGACCCTCACATGTGAGGTATGAGGGTGGGGGTTAGCACATCAACAATTTTTCGAGGGGATCCAATTTAGTCCTTGACAACCAGTCTTTTTAGAGACTTTCTCTTTTGGGAACCTTACACTTGGGTAATTATGGGCTATTTTAAGGAGTATTTCAAGACCTAAAAACCCCCTCCTCCACCCACCATCTGGCCAAAATTATGTTTGTCATCTCTTGGTACCTGTTACCCCCTCATACAAATCATTTGGCTGGAGAAAGTAGTGTTTGGAGATCATTTCTGTAAACATGGACTCCTTTCACTTAGCAAGAAGCATAGCAACAGCAATTAGGCAATCAGTTGACCAAATGATGTTAAAGTACTAATGTATGACAGCTGTTTGGGAACCTAAGGTAGGTGACACAGCACAGCCTTCTTAGAATCTCCCTGTCACCTTGCAGGAAATAGCGAGGGCTCTGGAGCCAGTCTGTCTGGGCTCAACCCCAGCTCTGCCCAGTCTCTCGAGTGTCTGGGATTCTTTGTTCATCAGAACCAGGAGCATCATAATGACATCTGTCTCATGGCTATTGAAGATGAATGAGCTAATATATATTATTATATATATGTGTGTTTATATATATAAGTGCTCAGAATATTACCTTGTCTGTAGTCAGATGTTAATGAATTTTAGCTGCTATTATTGCGTCTTGATTATAATGTTTTACAAATTACAAATACCCACTTTCTTCTTTGCCTGTAATCACCCTGTGAGGTAGGAGGAGGAATTCGTCCTGTTTCACACAGAAGAGACTGAGTCCTAAAGCATCGAGCGATCCACCCCGGTGCATGAGGCATGTGCCCAGATTGCATTTCGGCATTGAGAACACCCATAGGCAAAGAAAAAGAACTCGGACAGGACAGGCTGTGCCCCAGGGAGGGACACCAGAGTGCAGGCTACCGTAGGATGAGAGCAGAGGGAGAGGTGGAGTCCCAGCAATGAGGTGTCCCGACAACAGAGAGGTGAACCAGGCAAGAGTGAGAAGAGTACTGCTTCTTGGCCAGCGCATCCACTGTCCAGGGAGCTGACCTTTGAACTTTGCTTGACTGTTTGATACTAAGGGCAGTCTTTGGATATGGTGGTCTCCTAGGTCAGACTTGAAGAATTCAGTTGCCTGGGGTTCGCAGTCTTGTGTGCTGGCCTTGTCAGGTGATCCACCATGAGTGGGTGTTGAGATGTTTCTAGTGCCCTATGTAAGGCCTGTGATCTTTTTTCTAGGTTTTCTAATGATACCCTCAGAGCTCTGTGCTGAAAAAGGTTCTTCCCTATTCTTCTAACTGTGCTATTCATGAGGAGAGTCCTTATGTATCCTCAAGCATGGGCACCAAAAATAAATAAATAGTAATATAGGGAAGAACTCACACTTTTCTCTTGGTGATGGGGCAGAGTTGGAGGAAGGCGTCATTAACATGACCATGTATTGACAAATAGTGCAGTTTTTATAATCTTACTAATTTCAAGATTATAAATTCAGCTTAAGGTGCTTAATAAAATCATTATTCTGGATGATAGTTATTTATGGGTATATCTTTTGTCCATCACAAGTGAGCACTAAGTCTCACTTAACTTTGTACCAGAGGGCTCAGTAATGCCTGGGAAAGAGTCAGTGTTCCATAAACAGTAAATACTCTTCATGTAAATCAAAGGTTAGCTACAAGCTATACCTCTCACCCAGGCAAATGGGGATATCCATTAGTATACCTTGAAACACATTGAATTTGGGTGAAAAAAATACAAATTCTTTTAACAAAAGTAGTATGTTTTGATAACGTAGAATTGTAGCTACCCCCTCCTCTGCCCAATAATCAAATCAACTTAAGGAATTAGGAGCTAAAAAATATATAGTTTGCCAGATGTCGCAGGAGAGAACAGTTAGGTGATTCATCCATTACTCTTGTTGTTTAATTGTACATGGCAGGAATGAATGGCAAGGGGATAAGACAGAGAAAGCTCAGGCCTGTCAGTGTATCATTTATTGTGGGCTGAATCGTATCCCTCCAAATTCATCTGCTGAAACTGTAACGCCAGTGTCTCAGAATCTGACTGTATTTTGAGATAAACCTTTTAAAGAGGTGAGAAAATGAACTTTAAAATGAAGTAGAGCTCTACTTCAACATGCCAGGTGTCCTCATAAGAAGGAATTTGGACACGGAGATATGTGGGATGGGCACACGTGCACAGGGATGACCTTGTAGATGACCACCATAGAAAGGTGGCAGCCGTCTGCAAGCCACGGAGAGACCAAGCCTGCAGCATGTTGGTCTTGGACTTGCAGCCCGTAGAGCTCTGAGAAAATAGTGTTGCTGCTGTGGAAGGTGTGTGGGCTGGGGTACTTCCTTACAGCAGCTCAAGGAAACTCATACAGCCACCTGCTTGTCAACATCTGCAGGGTCCCAAGACTCAAATACAGAACAAAATAAAGACCAGGTATGGTGGTGAATAGGGAACCCTTTCTTACTTAGAAGAAGTGGTCTCAGTATCCCAGTGGACTACAAAGGAATCTGCGTGAATCTCCTTCGTACCTCTCACTGGCCGTGTCCGTGATTCCTCAGTTCTGGCCATGGAGCTAATCTTGGTCAAGGTGAGTGGCACCTTCCACCCGGGTGCCATGGGCTACAGGGCTCAAAACAGATTCTGTGGTCATGATGGAAGTATTCTGATAGCTTGAAGTTTCCTTTTTATGTTTATTTTCATTTTGTTTGATACACAGAGTGACAGAGAAAGAGTGTGAGCTTCCATGTACCTCGAAAAGTTCACAACAGCCATGGCGAGGCCAGGGCAAAGCTGGGAATCCAGAACTCAACCCAGGTCTCTCACAGGGGTAGCCGAGACTCAGGTACTTGAACCATCATGTGCTGCCTCCCAGACTGTGCTGTGGCAGGAATCTGGATTGGAATCAGCATAGCTAGGACTCAAACCAGGTGGCATCTCAACCAGTGCACAGAACATCAGCCCCTGGCTGCAAGAAGTTAATCCAGGTGTTCTGGTTCCTCCTAATCCCAGCAATTAGCCTGACGACAGGCGTGCTGAGCAGCCATGCATTTCACATAGGAGTCTCTTGGTGGGCAGCCTTGCTTGAATGGAAATATGGAGTGACCATATTTCACTCCCAGAGTGCTAGGCAGTAGATGAGAATGGCTAAATTCCAGTTCTTTTCTCTACTGTATAATGGTGCTTCTGTTTGCTTTGTTTTTCTCTTGTTCTTCAGTTCTGTGGGAAGCCCCTGGGAAGGGGGAGATTGTATCCAGGGTCTTTGACTTCAAATCATTTCGTCTCTTTTGTTCTTCCTCTCATCTATTCCACTGTGTTTTTACAATATACTCAAGGGCAGGATTAATAGAAGAACAGAATTCTGCTGTGAAATTTGAGTGATGTGAATTCTTTATCACAATTTTAAGACTCAGACTTTGACTGTGATATAGCCCATCATTTTCTCTGGAATGCATTTGACGTCGTTAATTTGCATCCAGTGACACAAAATGCCGAATTAGTGCAGTGGGGGGGGGGGGACAGAAATGATTGCTCTTCTTCTACGAGGGGAATACTGGACTTATTTCAGCTTTCAGCTCTCTATTTAGGAAAGCACCTTGGATGGGTTTTCGGAGTGTGAAACTTGTGGATGCTGGCCCTGTTTGCACTCCCTGCTGTGCTGGCCCACAGGGACATTTCAGGACAGAAATAAAGCAGAATTGACCTGCACAGTGAAGGGAGGGGTATTTTACAAGTTCTGGGGAACACAAAGGGTGACACATGGTGAGGATGATGGGCTTGGGCAATGTTTCGTCCAGCCGAGGAGACAGCCCCCGAGGTGGGGAGGGGTGGGGGCACCTGGGAGATAAGCCTGCCTAACGTTACTGAGCCTTGTTGCTGTGGAGCACCTGTCAGCTCTGCCCCTCAAAGCCTTCCTGGAAGACGATGGCGTGTGCTTGACCGAGCCTTCTCTCTGGAGTGGGAACTTGAACAGTTTCCACGTGGGAGTTGGTGGGAGGTGTGCTGTGGCTTGGCTCTGGTGCAGGCGTCTTCCCAAGGCTCTTGTGTTGAAATTTAACTCCCCATTGTGAAGTACTAGGTGGGCGGAAACTTAATCCAAATATGGTGTTGGGGCAGGGCTTTTATGAAGTGATCAGGATGAGATAGGTTATCAGGATGAAGCCTGCATGATTGAACACTGATGGCTTTACAGGAAAAGGGAGAGAGAGCAAAGGCAGCACATACACACCCACACCCACACATACTTACACCCCCACATTCCTTCACACACAGACTTACACACCCACATACACCCCCCCACATTCCTTCACACATACTAACACACACTCACACCTCCCACATTTCTTCACACACAGACTTACACACACATGCATTCCTTCACACATTCCCACACTTACACTCACACATTCCTTCACACGCAGACTTACACACTCACACATACCCACATGTTGCTCCACATACACACAGTTCTACTCACTCTTGCACTCAAGCTTACACACACGCGCACACTCACAGTCACATAGGCTTTTACAATTACGCACTCACTCTTGGACTCACACACCCATACTCACCCACACACTCACACTCATTCCCGCACACACATTTACAGTCACACGTGCACACTCACTCACACGAGTTCCTGGTCTTGTGCCACGTGAAGTTCTGAACCACCTCAGGACCTCACCCACAGACAGGCCATCACTGCTGTGGGCCCTGGACCTCCAGAATCGTGAGCTAAGTAAACCTCTTTCTTTTTTTTTAAAGATTTATTTTATTTATTTGAAAAACAGAGTTAGAGGTAGAGACAGAGAGAGGTCTTCCATCCACTGGTTCATTCACCAGATGGCCACAATGGCTGGAGCTATGCCGATCCAAAGCCAGGAGCCAGGATCTTCTTCCAGGTCTCCCACAGGAGTGCAGGGGCACAAGGACTTGGGTCATCTTCTTCTGCTTTCCCAGGCCATAGCAGAGAGCTGGATCAGAAGAGGAGCAGCTGGGACTCGAACCAGCACCCATATAGGATGCCGGCGCTTCAGGCCAGGGTGTTAACCCACTTTGCCACAGCACCGGCCCCAAACCTCTTTTCTTGATGATGTTACTCAGCCTACGTATTTCATGATAATTATGCAACATTTGATTAATCCAAGGCAGTAGAAGAAAATTCCTCCAGGAGATGAAATATAAGTGAGATTGAGAGTTGAGTAGGACCAGCTAGAGATGGTGGAGAATGTTAACCCACTAAGGACCCACAGAGACTCCAGTGCGGGGACTGGAAGAGTACGTGAGATCCGTGAGGGCTTGGTTTGAGTCACTGGAACTAAGTGCATCAAGAGTAACACCTTCAAGGCTGGAAAACTTGGGGAAGATCTTGGAACAGAGACACTGGGTTTTGTTAGCAAAATGTAGTCATAGAAGCTTGAAATCCGTGTTGTGAGGATATGGAAAGAAAGAGTCAGCATTCAAGTATCTTTGGAGACTTGGGCTGCTGATCTTTGGTAGGGGTGACAGAGGAGAGCCTCAAAGGGGAGAGGGAGGAAGGTGAAACTGCCCCATTTTTTTGGCGATCAGTCACCTAAGAAGGTTTTTTGGGGAGCAGTGGGGAGAATTAACTGTTGTAGTTGGTGACTTGACGGTTTCAGCCTGCCGTGTAATAGCAGCCATGGCCTCCAGCTTTTCTTTCAGTTTGTAGCATTTTGTTTCCTTTTATGCAAGGAGGTTTTCTTATGCAGGTAAGGGAAAGCCCAGGAGAGGAAGCCGCTCCCCGCCTTGCAGCGCAGAGTTTCAGAACTGTACGGCTCTGTGGTGGTCAAAGGGAGAGGCAGCCTTTGATTTGCTCCCATATCCAGTAAAACTCAGACGGAATATTTCCCCCAGCATCTCTCTGCATGCTCACTGCAGCCCAGCCAGCCCGGCCATGGGCGGGCACAGAGAGAGGTGGGACGGGTGTGCAGGAGAGGAAGGGCCCTGGAGTTCCTGATGGAGAGCTCGGCCTTGGGTCTCTCAAGGGAATCGCTGTGTCGAAGCCTCCACACGGCCTTTGATATTGGGATTATTTTCCACTTTCTAATGAGAGAAATGAACCTCAAAGACTGAGCCAGTAGCTCCCAGTTGGCAGCTGTGAAGTGGCAGGTGCGGTGATGTGACTAACCAGTGTGCCGCTGTAAGAAGCAGGAAATTGCGTGACTTAATGATCCTTGCCCACTTCCTCATACTCCTTTTCTTCCTCTGCCTCCTCCCTCCCTCTTTTCCTTTTGTTTCTATCTTGAGGTCAGTGTTCATAACTCTTAATAGAAGGACACTATGACTATATGGTGACTGAAATCTATAGTCATCATTTATTCTGGAATTGTAGCAAAGGTAGCATTCAGTAATCTTCAGCAGGACGACAGGGTGGTATACGGCTGTGATTGTGTTTGTAAACCTAGGGTGAACTTGCAAACCTGTATAACAGGTGTGGTGTTGTCAACCGGCTAGAGCAGAGGCCGCTGGAGGCCGCCAGAGGTCTGCCCCCTTCTGTCAGAAGGGCGTCCACATGGGAGGTAGCTGCTCCTGCTTTGTGAGTTTGAGCAAGACACCAGGACCCCTGCTAGGCACAGAAAAGCACAGAATCCAGGGCTGTCACTTGCATTGCTCACCAAGTCTAGAGCAGGACTCACACTCAGACACGGAGACGACAACACTGTGTGTGTGTGTGTGTGTGCGCGCGCGCACGCGCGCGTGCGTGTGCAGGCACACGCACAGGAGTTAGGGGATGTGCAAATGGCATCTTTTTTTTTTTTTAATTTTTGACAGGCAGAGTGGACAGTGAGAGAGAGACAGAGAGAAAGGTCTTCCTTTGCCGTTGGTTCACCCTCCAATGGCTGCCGCGGCCGGCGCACTGCGGCCGGCACACCGCGCTGATCCAATGGCAGGAGCCAGGTGCTTCTCCTGGTCTCCCATGGGGTGCAGGGCCCAAGCACTTGGGCCATCCTCCACTGCACTCCCTGGCTACAGCATAGAGCTGGCCTGGAAGAGGGGCAACCGGGACAGAATCCAGCGCCCAGACCAGGACTAGAACCTGGTGTGCCGGCGCCGCAAGGTGGAGGATTAGCCTATTGAGCCGCGGCGCCGGCCAAATGGCATCTTTAGCTTGGAGAAAAAGGAGAGATTCTCTAGACAGCATCTAGCTAACAGGTAGATTTGCTTATAAGGAAGATGAGGGTGCATCAAAAAGTTTGTGGAGAATGGAACTCAAAGACAAGTTTACCTTGCTGCAAGAAGATTTGGAAATCTATGTGTAGTTTCTTCCTGGTCAGCATTTTCTGTGAACTCCGTGAAGCCCCTCATATGCACAGGTCTCAATTTTTTGGTACAAAACTAAACTTACCTTTAAATCCTATTTTACATGGGTTTCCTGGAGCCCACACACAGACTCTGAGAAGAAGGATCGAGTTGGTATGGCAAGTGCATCACAGTGAGCACAGTGAGCAGAGATCATTTTTATGTGATCCGGGCCACCACCAGCAGTGTGTTCGTCCATTACCTGGACTGCAGGTCGGGGGGCATAGTGACCAATACCTTGATCTGAGCTCATGGGCACAAGGCTGTTACTGGGATTCCTCTGGGGCCCTGCTTTTGTTTGTTGTGGTCTGGTGCTTTATGCTGGCAGAGGAGACTTTCTGGATTTTCACAGCTTGCTTTGTGTTTGGGCATTTTTCCACCCAAGCAACATGTTGACAAATGCCAACCCATCATTTTCTGAAAATACTGCTGAAAAGAGCAAGTGTGTTGGGAGGTGCCAGACAGCCAAGCACCAATATTGCCTCTTCTAAGTCATTTTTGCTCAGAACGATTTTTCATTGTTCCTGGCTATCTACAACTCTGGGGTCCAAAACGGACCTCTTCTCTCTGGACGGCTGTTTCCGTGCGAGTTAGAACCCTTCTCAGGCAGTTCTTACTATGCACTGATGAAAATTTGTCAAAACTTCTAGAAAATCACTTCTAATAAACTAACCCATCTTATTGAATTCACTGAAATAGCTTATGTAACATCTTAAGACATATTGGACTTCTATTTGAATGTTTGAAGAATTTGCCTTTCCTATGCAAATCCCTTCAAATCTGTCGCTCCCCCTCTTCGTGGAGGAACGACACAGGACCCTGCGCTGTTCTTTCGTCTGCTCGGCCCTCCCCGGGTTTGCTGCTGGTTCTTCCCGGGTTGGCTACCGACCCTTCCACCTCCGTGGAAGGGCGGTTCCCCCTGGCCACTTTCCCCACTTCCGCAGGGGAGCGGCACACCGCCGGCCGGCTCTCTCGGGGACTGCACAGGTGTTCCCCTTAGATGTTCCTGGTGCATGCCGTCTCTCTCCTCCTTTATAGTCCTCCTCTGCCAATCCCAACTCGGCTGCCCACACGCCGAGTACGCTGCTCTCCTCCAATCAGGAGCAAGTCCTACAGTTTATTGGCTGAACTGGAGGCAGCTGTGTAGAAGCTGTTTTCTCCTCTCCCAGCGCCATATTGTGGGAGAGCAGATGCATAGTATAAGTCTTAATTCCAGTAACTTAGTCTAGTCCGAGTTGCTCCCCACAAAATCATACCTTCTGTCACCATTTTTGAGAGGAAAACAGACTGATGCTGCTATAGCTTACTAGTTTTTATTATGGTCAGATCAGCCCCTTTTGTCTGCTTTTATTATCTTCCTGTCCTCAGAATCTCTACTTACATTGCAGGTTTTTCTTTCTTTAAGGTTTATTGTATTCAGTTGAAAGTCAGAGTTTCAGAGAGAGCAAGGGAGAGACAGAGGTCGTCAATCCACTAGTTCACTCCCCAGATGTCTGCAATGGCCAGGACTGTGCCAGGCCTGAGCCAGGAGCTTCTTCTGGGTCTCCCATGTGGGTGCAGAGGCCCAAGCACTTGGGCCATCTTCTGCTGCTTTCCCAGGCGCGTTAGCACGGAGCTGGATCGGAAGTAGAGCAGCCAGGTCCCTAACTGTAGCCTTTATGGGATGCCGGCGTTGTAGGCAGAGGCTTTACCTGCTACACCGCAACACCAGCCCCAACATTACATTTTGGTTCTTTCACTGTAGTTCATACTCAAAGACATTCAAGTGTCTAAGTGTTTCTTGTTTCTGGTTATATTTCAAACCTCTTTTCTCTATGTATTTTTCCAAACGTAATCCTGAAGATACGTGAGTAAATTTATTGGACTGAGAAGGTAGGTGGTTATGTTGTTCTGCATGTTCTCTGCAGCTTCCGATTTCAGGCTGTTTCTAGATGGGGAGTGTCTCATTCAGTGGGAACCACAGCCACTATGCAAACTGCGGCCATCTGTATTAGATTTCAGAGATGGAGGGACTGGGAAATCTTAGGAAGCTTAGGACACGTTCTTATTTCAGGTCAAATAATAATTGGCAGGAGTGGGTTCATCTCACAATTTGAAAATGCCGTCAAGGGCTGGTGTAACGCTGCCGATGGCAGCAGCTGTAACACAGCTGGTGGAGAGAAGCGACTGGCCTTCAGGGTGCCATCCTCATGTTTTCTTCTCATCAAATGCTCTCAATTACCTGTGACTGTGTTCTCTACCTAATTTTTAATGTCAGTTTTTGAGGATAGCTGGACTAATTTAATTCTCATCCACTCAACTGTTGACCTTATTTGTGTGAGGGTACATGTGTGTGTGTTAAATGTTGTATGTTGTTTTCAGTTCAATAATTCAAGCTACTTTGCTTCCCAGCCAGGTGGTATATGTCAAGTGAATGAATCGATTTTCTTATACTAGGTATTTTTAAGAGAAAGAATGCTTATTTATTTCTGGGGTCTAAAGGGAAAGACGGTAACAGCCTTGCTGGCCCCTGTCCCTGAATTCTCAGCTTAGGGTATTCTGCTTTGAACAAGATGGAACAGGTGAGAGGTGTTGAGTTGGTATCTGCTCCTGGTAGAGGACTTGGCTCTGTGAACCCTTAGTTTCTGCTGCCTGTGCTTGGAGGAGGAGTACAGAGGTCAAGTGGGAGTTGAAACCAACAACTGGGAAAAGGATATAAGACACATTCTTGTCCCTTCCAGCTGTGATCCTATTGTGAAATCTACAAGATCCTATGGGTTCTACAGGTTCCCTTTCTTGCAAAGCTGGTGTACCAGGACTATGAATTCATGCTGTGTTGGCCTAACAATCTTGTGCTTATTAGAAAGATAATATTTTATCAGAATATTTTCCTGGTGTCATGTTGCAACAGGTTGAGCTATCACTGGTGACACCAGCATCCCATATCCCAGTGCTGGTTGAAATTGCAGCTGCCCTGCTTCCAATCCAGCTTCCTGCTGATGTACCAGGGAAGGCAGCAAAAGATGGCCAAAGCTATGGGCCCCTGTGACCCATATAGGAGACCTGAATGGAGTTCCTGGCTCCTGGCTTCAGCCTGACTGTGGGGAGCAAACCGGACTAGACTGAGTTACTGGAATTAAGACTTATTCTATGCATCTGCTCTCCCACAACATGGCGCTGGGAGAGAAGTAAACAGCTTCCGCACAGCTGCCTCCAGTTCAACCAATAAACTGTAGGACTTGCTCCTGATTGGAGAGCAGCGTACTCGGTGTGTGGGCAGCCGAGTTAGGATTGGCGGAGGAGGACTATAAAGGAGGAGAGAGACGGCATGCACCAGGAACATCTAAGGGGAACACCTGTGCAGCCCCCAGAGAGCCGGCCGGCGGTGTGCCGCTCCCCTGCGGAAGTGGGGAAGGTGGCCAGGGGGAACTACCCTTCCACGGAGGTGGAAGGGATAGTAGCCAACCCGGGAAGAACCAGCAGCAAACCCGGGGAGGGCCGAGCAGACGAAAGAACAGCGCAGGGTCCTGTGTCGTTCCTCCACGAAGAGGGGGAGCGACATAATGGTGCCGTGACTCGGATATGAAGCCTAGGCAGGGTTTAGTGTCGTTCCTCCACGAAGAGGGGGAGCGACACCTGACCTAGCCCCACCGCCCCCTTGTGTGTGTGTGTGTGTGTGTGTGTGTGTGTGTCTTTGTTTCTCTGCCTTTCAAATCAGTATTTTTAAAAATATTTCCAGGCAGTATTATTTAGAACAAAACTGGCCACACATCTATTTCTAGATTTTAAAAGTTTAATAATAAAATTTGAACATGACAACAAAATTAAAATAATACAGAAGACTGTATAGGAAAAGTAAAATCTTTCATCTCCCCTCTTGTATCTGAGTCTTAACTCTCAAGAGCTAACAGAGTGACCCCTTTCTTCTTAGTCTAAAAATTTTCTACAGATAGGTATATTTATAAGTGGATATGTGTGTATATGTACAAGCGTATTTAATATAAAAATGTTTATCTGTGTTAGAAGGCTATTGCTGGATAATGAATTACTCCATGCAGAAGCTTAACACAAAAACATTTGTTAACTGCATTAACTGGCTGTCACTGTGCAGTGAGTTAACCCTACTGCGGAAGCTTAACCACGTGTGGTGTGTCCTGGTGTGAGTGGGTTTCAAATCTGAATGCGGCTTGGCTGAGTGTCTGCCCCAGCATTTTCCTGAGGCTGCTCTTGAGGGGTGGTCCAGGACTGGGTCCCCTGTGAAAGACGGGTAGGGAGGGATCCACATCACAGCTCTGTCACGTGGATGTGGGCGAGCATCACTTCCTTGGTGCTTGCTGGACTGCGGGCCTCATTCATAGCTGAGTGTGGGCCGGAGACCACTCGCAGCGCCTTACCACACAGTCCTCCCCAACATGGCACCGGCTCCATCCCAGCCAGGAAGGAAGAGGTTGTACCAGCAAGACGGAAGCTGGGAAGTGAAAGCCACACAGACTGAAGCCTCAGAAGTGACACTTCAGTGCCTTTGTCCTAGTCTACTGGTTCCAAGCAAGGCACAAGTCCCTCCCATGTTCAAGGGGAGGGCAGCCACAAGGACATGAGTATTGGGCGGCAGGGATCCTTGGAGACCACTGTAGACCTATCCTCCTGCTCTCGGAACATCACGTATCCCTGTGCTCTGGACATCTCCAGAACAGTGCCCTGCAGAGAATTCACCTGGATGGACGCCAGCAATCCCTTCTGATCACCTTGCTGTACCCTTCCTCGCTCCATTTATGGTCATTACTGCCAAACTTAGGGCGTCTCAGTGGTAAAACTGAACCCTTATTCCAGAAATTCAGCTAATAGCCAACGTGAAAGAAGGACCATTTGTACATTGTGGGGACATGAAAACAGTTTCACCAAGAGAAATGGTCAGGATATGCAAAATAGAGTAGTTAAGTGGAGAGTGGCACTGTGGCCCTGCAGGTTCAGCTGCTGCATCGGATGACAGCATCTGCTATCAGCGCTCCTTTGAGATCAGGCAGAGAGGGAGAGGGAGGAGGGAGAGAGAGGGAGGAAGAGAGAGGGAGGGAGGGAGGGAGGAAAGAGAGGTCTTCCATCCAGTGGTTCACTCCCCAGATGACTACAATGACTAGAGCTGTGCCGATCCAAAGACAGGAACCAGGAGCTTCTTCTGGGTCTCCCACGCAGGTGCAAGGGCCCAAGCACTTGGGCCATCTTCTGCTATCCCAGACCATAGCAGAGAGCTGGATTGGAAACAGAGCAGCCAGGACTTGAACCGGTGCCCATATGGGGTGCTGGCACTACAGGCTTTACCTGATATGCCACAACACCAGCCCCTGCCCTGCTTCTGACCCACCTCCTTGCTACTGTATCAGAAAAGGCAGCAAGAAGATGGCCCAAGTGTTTGGGCCCCAGAAACCCAAGTAAGAGATGCAGAGGGAGTTCCTGGCTCCTGGGTTGGGCTTGGGCCACCCCTAGTTATTGCAGCCATTTGGGGAGTGAACCCTTTCTCTCTGTCCCTCTGTCACTCCGCCCCTTCAAATAAATAAAATCAATATTTTAAAAAGTAGCTAATAGTAAATAGCTAAAGGCTATTATAAGGACTATAGCAGGGTGTATAGCAGAAGTGTTAACCAATGCCTCTGGCCCTGCCCTGGTGGAGCACTGCTTGGAAGATCTCACTGTGCCCAGTGTTAACCCATCAGTTACTGAATAGTGGGGAGGTGTCTGCTGAGGGTTCTGGGGACAGGAGCTGAGTGGTGATTGCTAAGGACCCTGGGAGATCTCAGAGCAGTTATTACTTATTAACCACAAAAGACATTTTAATGACTTAACAACCAGAATAGTTATAGTGGTACAAACTGCCTGAATGTTAGCTCTCTTACTAATTGCTGATAATAACGGTTAACCCATCTTGTCTCCTCGTTTTTGGTATTTTAGTCTGCAGAAAGGGAATGAAGCCTGTGCGGGTGTCTGAGCTCTGTTACAGGAGCCATCAGTCCATGTGATTTACAACTAGCGTTTTACATAAAGAAGCCCAAAGAATTTAAGATGGTGTATCCAGAAGTATTTACTGAACCCCTACTATGTGCCAGATTTTGTGTAGTTGGTAGGAAAGTGGGGGTGAACAAAACAGAGCAGGGTATAACTGGAACTACAGTTCTTCATGTCCACAGCACAGACATCTCTTCAACCCAAAGCTTTCGAGGACAGGGACTTACTTGAGACTTCTTGGTGGCCACTCTTGGGACCCGTAGCCAGCAGGTGCAGAGGCACAGTTTCAGCTGTAGGCAATGCAAGTGGGTTGTTTGTGAGTTGTTCATCATCACATAGAGGGTTCCCTAGGCCTTCACAAGGTATCATGTCAGTTCCTTATTTGTCTTGAAATTAAAGAGTGGGATTCTCTCCTCTCCCCTGAGTGAGTGACTGCCGATTTTGTTGCCTAAGCTGTTGCTGCTAGATTTTTTTGGAAGCAACTCACCACTTCCCCCACCCCCCGACACGTAATACTTACAGGGCTGGATCAAGATACAAACAGTAGGTGAGCAAGGGCTATATGGCTGAAATATTGAAGAGATACAAATCAAGCGAAAAAATAAATGTCTATCCTCCAACCTTGACGCATGGGCCTTTGTTGTGGCCTACGGGCCAGATTTCAATGTCAAATTCTTGGGTGATTTCAAGGTCAGAAGCAGCGAGTAGGATGGGGAAAGGGTCAACTCCTGGCCGGCATTTTGCTCTCCTCTATTCGGCCCAGCTGCATCCCTCTTAGGAAGTGCCTGGTCTCACAGCCGCTCTTTGGCCCCCTCTCTCACTCTATGAATGTGGGCTCAGGGAAGGTTGGCTCATGCCCTGGGAGTGGGCCTGGGGTTAATTGGGAATTGGGGGGGGGGTGTCCTGTGCCCCAGAGCGTGCTCTAAAGCTGTGTTACACTGCATGACAGCCACGTGCTGGCTCCAGAGCATTTGTTGGGATATGCCGTAGGCGTAAAGTGCATACTGGATCCAGGATTAAGAAAAGGGATATCAGATATTGCATGAATAATTTTTATACAGATTGTGTGTTGACATGATAGTATTTGGACTCTACCGTTATCTAAAATATTAAATTAATTTTACTTGTTTCATGAAATGGTACATTACAAAGAACAATTCACATTTGGGGCTCTCACAGCATAGCTATTGGGCAGGGCTGGTCTTGAAGCAGGAAGGGTGGCTCGGCTAGGACAGAGCTCCTGGAACCTTGGATACCTTGCCCTGTGCAGAGGAGGAGCCAGAGCAGAGCCCTGGAGGCAGGGAGTCCCAGTCAGGGGAGCTTCCTCTCCCAGGGCAGACTGAGTTTATGGCAGTGTGCTTTATCTGTTTGGTCTCTCTCCCTCTCATGGGTCAATGCCCTCTTACAAGTATCTCTCCTCTGTTCATGTGTGGAATTCCCCCTAACAGGAAGATAGGATCTCAGCCAACACCAGTATTCAGTATTCAATCAGTATTCAGGCACAGAGAGTAAAGTTTTATATTAACAGTGATGTTTTGAGAAGCTTTTATTCTTTAGCTAAGACCAGGTCTAATCACTAAGGAATTGTTTTTGCAGACAGAGTCTCTTCCGTCCTCTCTCTTTGTTCCTTGGAACACCTATGTCTTTCTGAATTGATTATTCTAGTAGAATGATGACAGATGGATTAGAAATGCTGTTTTGGATGCAAAGGGTGAACAATGAATGTGTTGGGGGTTTCTATAAGCTCTGTTGAATTACAATAGAGATACCCTCTGTGAAGAATATTTACTTATCTAATCTCTAGAGAAGGAAACTTGAGTCCCTTAAGTCTTGGAAGAGAAATTCATGTATACAGGTCATTGTTTTATGGCTGCTTTAAGAATTCACAGTGACTACTGTAGCCTAGATTTAGAGTTGGCACAGAAACAGTGGCTTACTTTGGGGGATTGTGCCTCTTGTTCCTGAATAAATTTCATCCAAGATTACAAGTGAGAAGGATTAATTATTGAGATGTCTAAAATGCTTTAGTTGATTGCTTTTTTTCTTAGCGTGTCACAGAACGGCTGTTAATCAGGCTGTTTTTCTTCCTGGAGTCGTGGACAGACTACATTACCCAGTTCCCCTTGCAGTTAGTGACTGAGACTGACCAATGAGATGTTGAGGAAGGTGAAATAGATATTTGCCCACTCAGTCCTGTGGTCTCCTTTCTTCCTCTGCCTGTGGGATACCGAGTCTCCAGGGGCACATGGACTTCCTAGGGAGCTTGTTAGAAAGGCAGAGTCTTTACACTCCACTCTAGACCAAGGGCATCTGAATTTGTAGTTGACTGAGATTTCCAGGTAATTGATATATATCATATTTATATATGTCAATATATATAACTATATATCATTTATATATTATCAATATATATTATATATACAATATATAAATATATGCTGACCCTGAGTGATAGCCACTGTTGGAAGGAGCTGGGTCCTGCCCTAGAGGATGAGGGGAAAATCAACCCCCTTAAATGGGTTCATAAGCAGGACGTGGAAATGAATTAAGCTGCTGAGATTTGGGGGTTTCGTGTTGGAGCAGTCAGCCTCCCTCAGTAACTCACTCACAGTGTGTAAGACTGCTGGGCACTTGCAGGTGTCACCTTCTTGCCGATAGACTGCCCACTGAAGTGATCACACCGCACCTCCAGTATCCCCGTGAGGACACGGCAGCCCCTGGAGAGGGTGTTAGTGAGAGCTTATGGGTAGTTTTAGAGCTCATTGTTAAATGCTGACCAGTACATTTGCATTCCCTGACTTCCTCCTTCTCTTTTCTGTAGCAATAAGGTAAAGGTAAAAACTTCCATTTCCTGCGAATGCGTGGGGAGACCACTCATTCACACAGTTCCTGTGGAAGCTAAATTAAAGAAGGTCAACTCTATTATCTCACTGTCTGTTGGCTGTAATTTGTTTAGGTCGACATTAATTTTTGTAACTTCATGATACAAGTTAGTTAGAAGATACATCTTGGTTGTCACAGGCAGTATGATTGCTTTTGTATTTGTTCATCCACCCGGTCTTGGTGCACAGGACAGTCTGATCAACAGCATTCTGTCATGCCTGCAGCAGAGTGCTACAACGTCAACCTCTCAGTTGTTCATCAGAGAAATAGTCTGATGCTTCCCCTTACGGATCTGGAGATAGGAGGTGTTAGCAAGATGGATGTGTTTTTGCATGTCTGAGGGTGCACACTGTCTCCTGTGATTGCTATCTCTGTTGGATGGGCAGAGCCAGTGTTTTAAATACTTCACCAGAATTCCCCAGGCTAAGGCATTTCAAATTAAGACAGCTTGTTAATTTTTGCTGATTGGCTTAAATTACACAGAGAATTAAATTATTGAGGTATCAAGATGTTTAAGCTATATCACTTTCCTTAATTAGATTACATGTAGGTACATGGGCACACAAATGCCCATGGACCAAAGATAGAAAAGAAGAAAAGCGGAAGGGATTGACACACACATATTTAAGAAAACACAGACACACACACACACACACACACGTGTGTATGCACAAACCCCATCAGCTTCTCTCTTAGCTGGATATAGTAGACAGGAATAACAAGTTAGATTTTTTTTTTGTAGAAATGGATGCAAAAGCATAGGATTTGTAAGAATCACCAGCCTATGTGGTAGAGAAAAGAAGTCTAAAACTTGTGCATGGGGCCGAGGCTGTGGCACAGTGGGTTAATGCCCTAGCCCTGAAGCGCCGGCGTCCCATATGGGCACCGATTCGAGACCCGGCTGTTCCACTTCTGATCCAGCTCTCTGCTATGGCCTGGGAAGGCAGTAGAAGATGGCCCAAGTCCTTGGGCCCCTGCACCCACATGGGAGAACCAGAAGAAGCTCCTGGCTCCTGGCTTCAGCTCGGCGCAGCTCTGGCCATTATGGCCATCTGGGGAGTGAACCAGCGGATGGAAGACCTCTCTCTCTCTCTCTCTCTCTCTCTCTCTCTCTCTCTCTCTCTGTAACTCTGACTTTCGAATGAATAAATAAATCTTAAAAATAAAACTTGTGCAGTTGATCTTTACTAGCAGTGGCTAACTACTGCCTGACTTGGCAGTTCCATCAAGGTGTTGAAAAGATGAGGTGCCATTGTGATAGATTTTGCACAATTTTAACTTGGCTTTATTACATCCCTAAAATATCAAGAGTGATCTGTGCTCCATTTTTCTAAGGTGTAGGCAAATATTGTCCTTCTGAAGTTGGAGGAAAAGGGACTACGTGTCCTGTCTGGTTTCTGCTGTAAAGCTTTGTAGCCAGATAGCACATCTTGACTTCATTGTTGTTACCCTCAGTGGTAAAGAGTAAATACCATCACAAAATGTGAGTTTAATTAGCCTGACCTTTCATATTGCAAACTGAAGTAACAGCAAGTGCTTTCTGTGAATTTTCTCATTTAACCTATCCAACGATCCTGTAAGGTCAGTACTATTCTTAGACGGCTTTGCAGAGGAGGAAAGTGAGGCACACAGCTGAGCCTACCGCAGCCTCTCTCAGAACTCCAACCCTGGCCTGGATCCCTCAGCCACAGTGCTCTCCCGCAGGCTGGATGAAACTGCCAGGCCTCATGGCAGTTCCCGAAGGTATTGCATTTTGCGATGATGGATCTGGCTAACTCCTTTAAATGTGGAAGTCCCACAAAGAGTCCCACAGCTCAGGGAGATGAAGATGATCCGTTGCAGGGTGCGGCTTCCAAGGAAATCAATTTCCTTCCCTTCCTAATGGGCTTTGCTTGCTTGCAAAAATCAAGAACTGTGGTGATTTAAGATGCAGTGGAGCTCTGGGAGATTTCCATAGAACCACACTCAGCAGACTTCTGGAGATGATGTCATAGTTCTGTTGTGGAAGCTGGTAATGCCTCCAACTTAGTTTACAAATGTTGCCTTATCCTTATGACACCCATGAGGCTTAGTGAGTGGTATTTAGTTACTGTTTGGGGGACTATAAAAATTACATTGTGGTTTTTAGGGTTTATTTTTATACCATTGAGAACTAGTCCACACACATTTCATGCATATTTATGAGTATATGCTAGGTATTATTATACATCCAGATACACATACGTATATACAAAAGTCTCACAGAACAACGCTGTGATATACTCTGGGAAGTGCGTTGCATTCTGTTACACTTCTTTCCGTTAAAGAGATGGTGGTTGTGACCCACAATGCTTACTCTGTATCATAACCCATGCCTAGAAAGCCAAATATCACATGTTCTTACTCACATGGAAGCTAAAAAGTTGACCTCATAGGAGAAAAAATTAGAGAGTAAAATGACATCATAGTAGAAGAAAGTAATAGTGATTACCAGAGGATAGGAAAGGTTGAGGAAGAGGGCACAGGAGATTGGATACCAGGTACCAAAACACCGTTAAATGGAAGGAATGGCTTCTGGTGTTCTATAGCATGGCAGAGTGACAATAGATCGTAATAATCTATTATATATTTTATGAAAAAAATAGAAGAGTTTTATAGGCTCCTAACCTAAAGAAATGATAAATGTTCAAGGAGATAAATGCTTATTACCCTGATCTGATCATTACCCATTGTATATATATATAGAAATCATCACTCTGTATTCCATCACTTAATGTGCCCCTTAATTATTGTCAGTGAAAAAGCTGATCTATGAATTGAGTATAACCTATGGTTTAAAAAGTGTGGCACTGAGGGGTTCCTCAGCACTGATGGGTGTAACTCAAGTAGCATTTTCTTGACTCCCTTGTAATACTTTATAACTATCACTTATTATAAAGGTTATTGCACCATAAAACATTAACCTTTTAATTATGTGAAAATTTATCATTTGGCATTAGACCTAGCATTGCATTCTCAAGTCCCTTTCACATGCCCAGTGGATTTTTATTGAGTGCTAACCTTGTGTCAGGAACCAACGTTGTAGCAGTGACTAAAATAGTCTGCTTAAAGACTGGGACAGAAGTCAGAGAGAAAGCAAATACAGGTTGAGTTTCTGTTACCTAAAATACTTGGAACCAAAAGTGTTTTAGATTTTGGAGTTTGACTTCGGAATATTTGCCTAGATAACAGCAGTTGAGTAGCTGAAATCAAAATTCCAAATACTGATGTTCAGAAAGTCTTGAAATTTGGAGCATTTGAGATTTTCAGATTAAATGTGTTCAATCTGTTTATTACCTTAAAAACACATGCTTTTGAAGAAAAATAAAATAGGCTAAGCTTTGGTGACACTGTCAGCAAAGGTGCCTGAGCTGTCTTTCCAACTTTCCCATTTGATCCTGGGTATTTCTTGCTCTAGAGCAGCAGTTCTCGACCAGGGGCAAGTTTACACTATGTGGAGACATTTTTTGCAGTATCTGGAGATTTTCCAGTCTCTTGAGAGGGGTGTGGTTGTCACACCTGCAGAAGAGGGTGCTGCCAGCTTCTTACAATGTAATATCACGGCCAGTGCCGCGGCTCAATAGGCTAATCCTCCGCCTAGTGGCGCCGGCACCCCGGGTTCTAGTCCCGGTCGGGGCACCGGATTCTGTCCCGGTTGCCCCTCTTCCAGGCCAGCTCTCTGCTGTGGCCAGGGAGTGCAGTGGAGGATGGCCCAAGTGCTTGGGCCCTGCACCCCATGGGAGACCAGGAGAAGCACCTGGCTCCTGCCATCGGATCAGCGCGGTGTGCCGGCTGCGGCGGCCATTAGAGGGTGAACCAACGGCAAAGGAAGACCTTTCTCTCTGTCTCTCTCTCTCTCTGTCCACTCTGCCTGTTAAAAAAAAAAAAAAAAAAGGAACAATGCAAATACCCTGCTCCAGCACCACCCCACCCAGGACTTCATCAGACTTTCTCAAGAGGACACAGAAAGGCAGTCTCGGCTCCCTTGTCCTGGTATTTCTTTTCCTGGCCCCTGAGAACCTATGCTGTAGCCAATCTCTGATCATGGCACCATCGACTTTTTATTAGCATTTGACTTCCCAAGGATGCCGGCCAATAAAATGTGCCTTCGGGGAGAGAGCCAACAGGATGTGACTTGTTTTTTCCGTGACACATTTTTGTATTTTGTCGTCATAACATCATCACTTAAATGGGTGATGAGCATTTCAACAGGAACTGCCTGTCTGGGCTTTGGGCTTGTCTTATGCATTTTATTTAGAAACATTCAATGGAACTGAGCTTTTTGAATCAGCATAACCCACTGGCACCCACCTGACCCCTCTCCCCAGGAAAGTAGTTAAATAGAAACATCCTCTTTTTTAATGACTCTGGCTCCCAAGGAAGATGAAAGATTGGCTCCCTTTTCAAAACCACTTTATACTTCTCTCCCTGTATCCTCTTGATAATTGGTCCTCAGCTGCCAGGATTTCTCATCCACAGAGTGATGTGAGAGGATACTCAGGCCACCTCTTACAGGAAATTACCCTTTGAGGTGTTAGGGCTACAGCCTCTCGTGCCAGGTGGAGAGCATATTAATAGGCCCCTGAGTATGCAGGGTGCTTTGGGCAGTGTGGTGACTCCTGCCTGGAGCAGGTGCTTCAGACCTGGGTGCACCTGTCTGTCTATTTTACTGAGGCAAAGCCATGCTAGATCATTAAGCAGTTTGATGCTGAGCCAAGTGCTGGGTTACCTGTAATTCCTGGGAACTGATTCTGAGCCTCCCAGCCACATGGCAGGGGAACTCAAGGATGTCTCAGAAACAAGCTTGGACGAAATAACTTCTGCTTGAAACTCCCCAGAATACCCCAGTTCAGCTCCTGGAAGTCCCTAGAAACACCACTCCCCATTCCACTATGTAGCCATGGCTGAGGAGAATCTAGTCAGAGCGCATGGACTATTAAATAAGGTTCATGTCCTGGTGTTCATCCCTGCTTTTGAGCCAGGAGACTCCCCAGTTACCCACAGATCAGAAGGGAGTTGGTGTAGGAGTAGGGCTTCCTGTCAGCCATCCACTTGTCAGAACTGATCAGCCGTGTGACGACTTGGGCTGTGAGCCTACGGGTCACATGATAGCAGCAGGTGACAGTTTTAGAGCTTGGGAGCCTTCAGAGACCTCCATGCAGAAATGGACCTATTGGGCACTTTCCTCGCTGGAAATGAAATGGAAAGGGACACAGGGCGTGGAGGTGTTGCACAGCAAGGAAAGCAGTCAGGGTGGTCCCCAGAGCCTTGAAGTCCCAGAAGTCTGTTTGCTGTGGAATTTTCCATGGAGTACATTGTGGGGTTGATTAGCCCTGCTTGAGAGCCATTCCAGGAGCGGTGCAGACGCTGTGCCTGGTGCCAGGGAGCAGCCGATCACTGCTCAGAGCTGCTTTGCTGCTGCGATTAATAAATGTGTTCCTAGCAGTTGATCTACTTTGATAGAAGTCTTTCCCCCCCCAAAATCAGCCTCCCCAAACCCTGGATAACTCTCTCCTATTTGCCATTTTCATCACATGCAGCCTTGAATTTTTGTGTTCTGCTTACATATTCCAGCATGGGAAAGAGGAAGAAAAATTAGGCAAGAGAGGACCTGCCTCATCGAAGGATGACTTTTGGGTTGTTGGTTAGTCATACTTAGGTTTCATGGCTCTAGGCCAATGGTGAACTTTGGTTTTTGTTAGACAAAGTGATGTGATTGTGACTTACGGTAGCCCATAATGACTGGCTTCAGTCACTCGTTCAGTACTTCGCTGAGTGCCTGTTAGGTTCTAGGCAGGGCCCAGGCTGGCCCTGTGGGGAATGTTGAGATGGAATAAGCACTCTCCTCTCCAGTTGGTTTGGTGGAATGGAAGAGACCAGACGTTGGTTTAAGAGACTGTGGTTTAACATCAAACAGAGCAGTGCTCAGGTGGGTGCTTCCATCACTGAGATGGCCTGGCGCTTTCTCGGACTGGGAACTGTGTGGCGTGGTCACTGGGTCCCCGGGCTGCTGCAGTGCCTGGTGCCTGGGATGTGCTTCCTGTGTGTCACCTGAAACGCTGGAGCAGTGGAGGGGAGGGACTAGTGGGGTGGGGGGAGAAATGGAGGGAACTGGGGAAACTGACAGAGAAAGAGAGGCGGGGCTGGTCCCCACTCCCCCACTCGTCCCTCTGGTGGTGAATGGAGTCAGCCCACATGGTTGGAGTGCAGGCATCTGAGTCTCAATGCCCTGTCTCTAGGAGACGCTCTTCCACGCCCATCTCCCCGTCTCAAGACTCACTGGAAAGGCACGGCCTCCCGTGAAGCGAGCTCTCAGCTGAAAACCAAGACATTGAACCCCAACAGGCAGCTCTCATCAGGAGCCCCAAGTCCCTGTGCAGATTTCAAAGATCCCTAATTTACGAAGAATGAGGCAGAATTTGCTTGCAGTGCTGTAACAGCAAGATAAATCAACTGAAGCATCCTCATTGGAGTGGAAGAAAGCAAGCGTTTGAGGAGCCCAAGAATGTGATACACTGTCCGGCCTCTCACCTCCCATGGGACATGCTTCCACGTGGACTTAGGGGAGACTGGAATTCTGCTTCTGTTTGCTGAGGTTAGGACTTGGAGATCTGCCCTGTGCCTTATGAGCGAGGGGCAAAGAGCGCAGGAAGAGATATCGCCAAATATCTGGGTGAGGATTCCAGGGGGCACATAGCGGCCATGGAGAACACAGCCACCCACCGCCACGCTTTGTGCTGTTCCCCAGTGGGCCTTTCCCCAACTCACAGACTTGACTCTCTCTGTGCTGCCAAGAAAGAGCAAGGAGCAAGCACAAAGCTGCTTGGAATTCTGCCAGCCAGCGAGTGAGTGAGGAGGCTGGGGCAGACTGAACTTGGGCTGTGTACAGTGCTGAGTTCATGAAACACTCGAATCTACTTGAATGTGTTGAAAGTTATTTCAAACCAAGAGAGATGTGCTTTAAAATAGAAGAGACTGAAACTAGGAAGTTTGCTAATCTTAGCTGTCTCAGTGAACTTCTGTAAACACACAAATTAGTCATCTATATAAACTTCATTTAGATCAAGGTATAGACATACCATCACCCTAGAAGGGACCTTTGCTCCGTTCCAGTCAATATCTTCCCAAGATAATCATTATTCTGACTTCTATCACCAGTGATTCATTTTGACTACTCTTGACCTTGACATAAATCAAGTCATATATCATGTACTCTGGCTTCTTCCTCTTAGCATAATGTTTATGAAATGCACCCAAGTTGACACATGTGTCAATTTTTTCATGTGATTCTGTAGTATGAACCAGTCCAATTCATTGATGCCTTCATCTGTTGATGGATATTGAGTTGCTTATAGTTTTTGGTTCTTTTGAATGAAACTGCTCCGAACATTTCTGTGCATGCCTTTGGGTAGACGTGGGCACCTACATCTCTTGCATACACTAAGCCCAAGGATGGAATTGTGGGCCCATAGGCCACAGAGGGAGGCCTGTGTGGCTTTATACTTGGCTGCTTCTGTTCCTGTGTCCAGGACAGTGTCATCAACAGGGTGTCTGATCTTTGAAAAAAAAAAAAAGGGGGTGGGGTGGGTGGCGCTATGGTGCAGCAGGTTAAAGCCCTGGCCTGAAGCACTGGCATCCCATATGGACACCGGTTCTAGTCCCAGCTGCTCCTCTTCTGATCCAGTTCTCTGCAATAGTCTGGGAAAGTAGTAGAAGATGGCCCAAGTCCTTGGGCCCCTGCACCCATGTGGGAGACCTGGAAGAAGCTCCTGGCTCCTGGCACAGCTCCGGTCATTTTGGCCAATTGGGAAGTGAACCATCATATGGAAGACCTCTCTCTCTCTCTCTCCCCCACTCTCTGCCTCTCCTCTCTGTGTAACTCTGACTTTTAAATAAATAAATCTTTAAAAATACCATATTTATTTTTTACTATATCACTGTCTCGGGAAAAACTGGAATAACAATAAAAACAGAACGAAGAGGCAGAAAGATAGATTCCAGGAGCTGACAGCTTTTCCAGTCTGCTCTCCAGTTTGTCCTCTAGCATAACACAGAATCATTGTTCTCAGGCGTATCACAGGGTCTCCTGGAGCCTGTTGTCTCATGTACGAAATGAGAGAATCTGTGCAGGGTGATTGCCAAATGCCTTTGGAGCGCTCATCATCTTCTAATGGAGTCAGCAGTAGCTTAGCTGTGAATGACCGATTCTTGTGGTTGGGGAAGTCCCATGGGTATGAGCAAGACCAGCACCCAGTTCCTTCCTCCTGTAACCTTAAAAACCACCACCGGGTGCTAATAGAATATGAAAATATGATTGTTTCCCAGTGTCCATGGGGGGTCGGTTCCTGAATTCCTGCCTGGATGCTAACATAGGCAGATTCTCAAGTGTCTTATATACAGTTGTAGTATTTTATTAGGAACCCATGCACATCCTTCTGTATGATTTAAATCATCTCTGGATTACTGATAATAACAAAACAGTGTACATGTTACGTAAAGAGTTGTTTATGGGCTGGCGCCATGGCGCAGTAGGTTAGTCCTCTGCCTATGGTGCCGGCATCCATATGGGCACTGGTTCTAGTCCAGCTGCTCCTCTTCCAATCCAGCTCTCTGCTATGGCCTGGGAAAGCAGTGGAGAATGGCCCAAGTCCTTGGGCCCCTGCACCCACGTGGGAGACAAGGAAGAAGCTTCTGGCTCTTGGCTTCAGATCAGCTCAGCTCCAACCATTGTGGCCATTTGGGGAGTGAACCAACAGAGGGAAGACCTTTCTGTCTCTCCCTCTCACTGTCTGTAACTACACCTCTCAAATAAATAAATAAAAATATTTAAAATAAATAAAGTTTATTGTTTAGGGAAGAACGACTAGCAAAAAATGTATGTGTTCCGTACAGATTTTTTGTCTAATTTGTTCGATCCACACTTGGTTGAATCCAAGGATGCAGAAAGCACACACACATAGGGCCACCTGCATGTCCTTCTTGGGACTTGGGCTCACTGGCCCAGTCCAGTTGTGTGACATTGGCTTTCATGGACAGTGAATAGCCCTCCCTGCTTTCCTCCCACCAGATAGCATGTACCCCAACAGACTTCCATCACTGCTCTGAGTCTGTCTCTTCCTTAATTCGTAATACTTTAGCCACTGCTCCTGTCTGTTTCTGTCTTACTCACTGGAAACCAAATCTCCGAATAGCCATAGGTCAGGGACCGCTGTCCAGTCTTCCTCATACCATGAACACTGAGCTCTCTCATCCCCCTCCTGACATTTGCCTGGCTGTGGGCATGGGTGCACAGCCCCTGCCCAGTTCCAGACATGGCGCAGAGATCACTCTTGTTTTGATGTGGGCAGCTCCTGGAGGCTGCTCCTGTGTTTCACTGCCTTTCCCTCTGCCTTTCAGTTCAGGACCTGGAAAAAGCAATTGATCCCAGTCTTTCTGATGCTCATTAGTGTGGGGAGCAACTGGGAGCAACTCGGACTAGACTAAGTTACTGGAATTAAGACTTATTCTATGCATCTGCTCTCCCACAATATGGCGCTGAGAAGGGAGTAACAGCTTCTACACAGCTGCCTCCAGTTCAACCAATAAACTGTAGGACCTGCTCCTACAGAGGAGAGCAGCGTGCTCGGCGTGTGGGTAGCAGAGTTGGGATTGGTGGAAGAGGACTATAAAGGAGGAGAGAGACAACATGCACGGGGAACACCTGAGGAACACCTGTGCAGCCCCCGAGAGAGCCGGCCGGCGGTGTGCCGCTCCCCCGCGGAAGTGGGGAAAGTGGCAGGGGGAACCACCCTTCCACGGAGGTGGAAGGGTCGGTAGCCAACCCGGGAAGAACCAGCAGCAAACCCGGGGAGGGCCGAGCAGACAAAAGAACAACGCAGGGTCCTGTGTCGTTCCTCCACGAAGAGGGGGAGCGACATAATGGTGCCGTGACTCGGATATGAAGCCTAGGCAGGGTTTAGTGTCGTTCCTCCATGAAGAGGGGGAGCGACAATTAGGGGTTGAGAAATGACCTCCTGCCAACGTAGGCAGAGGCGATGGGACATGTGATGGGCTCCTTGGGCTATGCTGACTTGCAGCCTGCTGGATGGGAAGTGGGGTTTATTTTGGATTCCAGGTTCTTTATTCAGAATGTGAGAAAGCAAACACTCAGACATGTGAGCCTAGGAGGGGAGTGGGTCAGGAGACCTCAGCACTTCCTCCAGTTGTGGTCATCAGAGAGAGAGGTCTTCCCAGTTGCTGGCCTCTTTGAGGCTGGAAGGGAGTGGGTACTTCCATGCTGCCTCTCCCACCCCAACCCCAGGTGCCAGGTGGGGGAGCTGCGTCCCAGGAAGGGGGTAGTTCCACTGACAAGTAAGTGGGCACATGGGGCAGGGGTGGTAGCTTCCACCTCAGCAGACCTGGCTAGCCACCTGCTGTCTCCCATATTAGGTGGAGCCCACACCTGTGCTGGCCCACCTCTGCAGGAGGGAAACCTGCTCCCCTGAAGACAGCCATGGTCCCAGGAGTGGGTGTATTGCCAGAGCTGGTCCTTCCTGGCTGCCTCCTGTGCTAAGCAGTTCTTGACCTCCCCAGTCCCGCTTTGTTCATTTGAAGAGCTGCACTAAAACCTCTACAACACGCGCTTGTTGTTTGTTGAAGTTCAGCTATTTTGTCAAAGAATGATATTTGCAATAACATCAGGAACACGCGAGTTCACGTTTCTGCTTTCGGTTTCTAGCATGGTATCTAATACATACAAAACAGCTCCCGAAAAGCCTTCCCAGTGAATAAGGGTAAAGGGGGACACAGTTTGACCCGAAGCCAGGCCGACAGTCAGGCAGTGCTGATGCATTACTGCCACCTAGTGACAGATTACCTAAATTGCAGGGTTTTGGAATATGGGCTAGGACTGCATATTTATTGGTAAGTCACATCTCATACCATAGATTTTTTTTCAAAATGAGAAAGGTCTTATATATAAGTCAGCCCTTTTGACTTCAAAGAGAATAGTCCAGGATTGGTGGCAGTGCCCCACGAGAGACGGAGAAAGAATTGATACTGTCTGGGGCCGGCGCCTCAGCTCACTAGGCTAATCCTCTGCCTTGCGGCGCCCGCACACTGGATTCTAGTCCCGGTCGGGGCGCTGGATTCTGTCCCGGTTGCCCCTCTTCCAGGCCAGCTCTCTGCTGTGGCCAGAGAGTGCAGTGGAGGATGGCCCAAGTGCTTGGTCCCTGCACCCCATGGGAGACCAGGAGAAGCACCTGGCTCCTGCCATCGGATCAGCACGGTACACCGGCCGTAGCGTGCCGGCAGTGGCGGCCATTGGAGGGTGAACCAACGGCAAAGGAAGACCTTTCTCTCTCTCTCACTGTCCACTCTACCTGTCAAAAAAAAAAAAAAAAAAAAAAAGAATTGATACTGTCTGATCCTGGGGAAGGTCCCTCCAACCCCTTCGATTTCCTACTTACCAGTGAATATGGAGTCCAGATGTGTGTGTGCCACTTCTACCCTGTTGCATCCAGCACCTGTTTCTCAGCGTGTGGAAGTTAAGAGCAGCCCCGTCGTAAGAATAATGAGAAAGTGGTAAAGTGGCAATCTGGTCCCTGACGTTCTTGGAAACAGTAAGAAGCTGCTTGGAGAACTGAAAACAGACAATTGCGTGCCCACATTGGAACCGATTATCCCCCAAGTTGGAAGTTAAAATCGTTTTCCTGCTGTGCAAGTTGATCCCCTTTGCTGCTTTTCTGGGGCTGAAATGCACGCTTCACCTGCATTGTGTGGCAGCCCAGGTGTGCTGGGGCCTGCTGGGAATCCTAAAATCAGCTGGCTCCATGGCTGTGCTCCTGCAGTTTCTACCCCACCACCCTGAGCTGGCAAGCCTGCTCAGCTGATAATAGCGCCTGGCCCGTGGTTGGCACAGTGGTTATTAAATGAGCAGATAGTCCCCCACAGATGCAGGAGGCAGCCTTGCTCGTTAGCATGATCGTAGCCCCAGGGCTGGAACAGCAAAGGTGAGCCTCCCCTGAGCCCCTCCTGCCAACACAGCAAGACCCTGGTCACAGAGAAGCAGAGGATTCTCAGCCAGAAGTTCGCACTGACTCCCGACAGCACCAATTTTAAGCAAGTTAAACATCCTCCTCTTCCCTGTATGATTAACTTCATATTGGAAGGGCCTGGCCTTTTCATTTTTTGGTAGATTGAGTCAGCTCATAGGAAAGTACTTTAAAGAGTTCATGGGAAAGGAGAATTAAAAGATATTTATTTTGCTGCAAAACAATTCTGAAATCATTGCATATAGGTTTTTTCCTTAATATGAATTTTTCATGAATTTTGAAGACCACCTCCTATGCGTAGATATCAATTTTTTTGGGCCAAAATAAATGACTTTTAGCTCCATTTTCCAATAACGTTTAAAATTACTCATATATATAGTAGCAGTTCTCAAAGTGAGGTCCTTGAACTGGTGGGTTGGGTGTTACCCAGGAAAATGGTTAAATGGGGTCTGTCCTAGACCCACAGAAGCAGAAATTCTTGGGGGTGGGGCTGGGCAACAACCAGCCCTCCAGATGGTCCCCAGAGGAGCCCTGCTGTCCAAGATCTAGCGACTGATAGTCGCAAATGCAAGGGTCACCACATAGCCAGCCTCAGAGGGACGTGCCTGTGACCAGTAAAGGACACCAGGAGGAGGTGTCGTTGCCAACATGCTGCCACCTGGGGAAGCAGGTTGCCAAGGCTTTCATAAGCCTGGGTTATGGGAGTCTCCAAGGTATAGGAGAGCAGGCGCAGGCTGACTCGGGCTGGTTTTTTGCAGCTGTCCTTATGTGTGGTGGTCTTGGCCCTTCTGAGTACAGTGTTGCGAGGTAAACTTCCCTGGAACATTGTCTTAAAAAGCTCAAGTTCAGCTTCTCAGGTTCTCCACCTGTGTTCTTTGGCAGAGCCTCTCATCTGCGCTACACTGTCAGCCCAGCACGTTTCTCGCTCTCACGGATCATGGGTTTTCTGTGCTGGTTTCCTGAATGTCATCTCTACTGCTGGCTGTGTGGACTGTGGGCTTAGAGGTGGAGGACTCGTGGGTATTTGCAAAGGAAGTTTGGCCCTTTGCTGGTGGGAGAGTCCAAAGCCGAGATGATTTCTTCTGCACTGTTTGCATGGTGACTACAGCGATCTGTTGAGACTCCGGGCATTCCATCCTGACGTGTGTCTGAGTTGCCACGTTAAGTGTAGTGCTTAAGCAACAGAGGTGTCTGCAAGCAAATGAAATCTTAACCCCAGAAGGAGCAGACATTGTTGGGAGTGAGCATGATAGATACTTAGTGTTGCTTTAATTGAATGGAATGAGGAGGAATGGCTTATTCCAAACTCCAAAACAGAACGATGAAAACAACTTTGGTCTTAACCTTCTCATTTTTTAAAAAAGTATTTTCATTTTATTTGAGAGACGGAGCAATTAACTCCCAAATGCTTACAACAGACAAGACTGGGCCAGGCTGTAGCCAGGAACCTGGAACTCAATCCAGGTCTCCCACATGGATGGCAAGACCCAAGTTCTTGCACCTTCATCTGCTGCCTCCCAGGGTGCGCGTATTAGCAGGAAGCTGGCTGGAAAGCAGCGAAGTCTAGATTTGGAGCAGGAGCTGGGATAGGGGATGCAGGTGTCCTCGGCCCCTTAAACGTCCTTCCTTAAGAAAATCTCCGTTTCAGGTTGTTGTGGCCTTAGCTGGCTGAATTGGGAGATTTTGTTTCAGAAATGCACCACAGTCTATTCAGATGAGATACATCTTGGTTTACTATCCATTCCAGACATTGAAAATTCACCCCATGTATCTGGAGTAGCTAGGTAGCTGGTATGAGAAAGCTCCAGGGGTGAAACTGCCTACCACCGCTATTTGTATTCAGTCAGGTGCTTGCTTAATTCTGGAAAGCCCTGGGCGAGGGGGCAGCAGACAGGAAGAGGCTTGACAGTGTAACACACCCGTCAGCATCTCTGCAGTGCTGCTCTGATTCAAGGACTTTGGTTTCGTTGTCCCTCTTTAATTGTGATTGACACAGAAGGCTGCTCCTGGGACTTCTTGGTTAGCTCAGTGTGGGAAATGGGATTTCTCATCCTGGGCTCTGTGAGCAGAGGAGTAGCAGGTGCAGTAATTTCCTGCGCTAGGTGGTTATTATGCCCCAGGGACAGGTAAGGCGCTGTTAACTGATATTTTGAACCAGGTTTTTATAACTGCTGTGCACACCATGTTCAAAGCCAGATTCTTCCCGACCATAAGGACACTCGTTTTTCGCCATCGCTCAGAGCTCTGCCACAGAGCAAATTGCTTGTTACTTAAAAGTGGGTGCCTTTGAAGAATGGAAACTGAATTGACACTGCTGAGATTTGAATGTCCGGGTGGGGGGATTCGGAGAACCTGTGTCTGCCGTGGAGCCTGGCTCAGCAGGACCGAGCTGCTACTGCCCTTCCATGTGCACTGTGTGCAGTGGAGACCTCCGGCACCACATTTGGGTGATGGGTATTTCCCTGAATATATGCAGGTACTTCACAAAAATCATGGGCGGGGCCAGGGTTGTGGCCCTGCCAGTTAAAGCACCACCTACAATACCGGCATCCCATATGGGCACCTGTTCACGTCCTGGCTGCTGCACTTCTGATCCAGCTCCCTGCTTCATGGCATGGGAAAAGGAGCAGAAGATGTGTGGGCCCCTGCACCCACATGGGAGGCCCAGATGAAGCTCCTGGCTCCTGCTGGATGTTGGGGCCATCTGGGGAAGGAACCAGTAGAGGGAAGACCTTTCTCTCAACTCTGTTAAATTAATAAGTCAGTCAGTCATCATGGGAAAGGGAACAAACAGATCTGTTGATCTGGATGCAAAAATTTGTTTTGAAATCATTCTTCCAAGGGGGTCTCCAAAAAGTTCATGGGAGAAGCGCACAATGAAATGACCACGCAGGATTTCAGAACCGTTTGCCACAAAATACACCTCTCTGTGCATGCATCTTCCATGAACGTTGGAGATGCTTTTGGTGAACAGGTCAGGCTCTCTGTAACATCAGTACTGGGAAGCAGGTGTTTGGTATCCTTTTGGCAACCTAAAGGGCTTTTTCCCCTCTATAATCAGTAATCAGAATGCCTTCTATTCATTTGAGTTACTGATAATTTGTCTTTATTGTACAAATACGCAGCCATACAGAGTGTTTATCAGAAATGGACTTGTATGTGCTCACAAGTGACCGAATGATTGATTTACCACACCAAGAAACAAAGGAAATACGGATTACTTAGATTTGTTGTTTTCCACTCCTTGTTTTTCATTATGGTTTGGATTTTCACAAACCTAGTAGCAAAAGTAGGGTTTTCTATTTCTTTTCTTTGGAAAATGAGCAGCTTAAATTTTCTATTAACTCCAACAAAACAAATTTTAAAATGCGCAGTGGATGCTGGGGTGCAACCTCAAGAACTCGGTGATTTTTGTAATTTGCGGAAGGCAAGGCAGCAAACTGCTTCCAGGAACTTGCATCCTTACTGAAAGTCAAGCAGGAACTTGGCCCCAAAATGAGAGCAAATTCAAATATGGATGAGGTTTTCCAAGATGCTGGGAAGAACTCAGGAAAGTACACACACTATTTTAGATAAGGTCGGCAACAGCGGTTTTCTAGTACGTAGACGGGAATTTATTGTGGAAAATATGCAATGAGTCTGTGGCAAAAGACTGGAATGGACTAAGAGCAGAACTTGAGAAAATGAGTTCCGAAGCCCTTCAGAAAAATATCCAGTGCTGTCCTGGATGAATTGTTTTCCCCACCGTCTCTTGTTTATGTCACAGGCGAGTGAAGAGAAGAATAATGTGCTATCTGTCCCCATCTGTGGCCAGCCCTCGGCCAGTGCCTCCTGCACCCAAATGTGAGATGGAGACAACGCAGGCCAAAAGCCGATGCTTACCTAGCTGGGGTTTTAGCCATCCATTCTTCCCAGCGTTCAGATGTGCTGGTAATTACAGGTTCCAAAACCCTGTTCTATTGGATCCGTTAGGACAGCCTTACTTTATGTCACCTTAAAACAAGGTCAAGTTAAGTAGTGCAAGCTATAAAGTATTCAGTGGCTGTTCTCCATTTCTGCTGGGCCAAAGAAAACCTGGCTTGGGTAATGGCATTTTACTGTGCAGACCCGGCTGAATTGCTTCTGTCCCTGGAAATCTCTGTCTCTTCTGTCTTTTATATTTACCACCGCACGTTTCTCTTGTGTGTGTTGATCCAAGACTCCGAGTAGTCACTTGTATAATTTGTCTGATTAACAGACTTTGAATCTTGCCTAATACTTAAACTGTGGATCTATACATTATCATAATAATGTTGGCATAATTGCAGGTCCATTTTTATGTCTGCCTGGTTCTGCAGTGGTTTTTATCATTCTGACTGGGAATAATTTTTCGTCTTCAACCCCAAGGCAGGATGCACTATTCTGATTTGGTACATCAATCTACAAGATGGCGTGGGTGGGGGGCAAAGCAGAGAGGGAAGCTGAAAGGACATGAATAATACAGTGAACCTGGAAGTAGGCAGCAGGCACACAGCACGTGGGGGAAATACAGCCCAGAGACGTTTCAAAACAAAGAAGGGGAAGAGAAAATAAATATCAGTGCGCATTTGCTGATAGAGTAAACTAGATGTGACCACTTCTTTTTCCTCTGTGGCTCTGAACTGCCTCTGTGTACGTGCACCTGCTGTGGGACGGCAGAGTGTGGTTCTCACTGGGACTGAACATTTCATCTTGGAGAAGGTAGTTGGGAATGTTCACACAGCTTGGGGTAAATATTCCAGATAGTTGATGTATAAAACCTAATATGAGAGTACTTCAAAAAATTCATGGAAAGGGAAATTAAAAGAAGTTGATGCTGATGCATGCAAAATTTTGAAATCTGTGTCTGGTTTTTTCATACTGTGCATTATCCATGAACTTTGTAAAGACCCCTTCGTACGCCATTTAGGGGATTCCTTAGTAGCAGTCTTCACATTTAACATCTGTGCCGTTGGGGCCAGTGCTGTGGCACCGCAGGTTAAGCCACCACTCACAATGCCAGCGTCCCACATGGGAGTGTTATTGGAGTCACAGCTGCCCTGCTTCCCATCCAGCTCCCTGCTAATGTGCCTGGGAAAGTAACAGAAGATGGCCCAAGTGCTTGGGCCCCTGCCACCCACATGGGAGACCTGCATGGAGTTCCAGGGTCTTGGTTTCAGCCTGGACCATCCCTGACCATTGCAGTCATGTGAGGAGTGAACTAGTGGATAGAAGAGCTTTCTCTCCTGCCTGTGTCCCTCCCTCCCTCCTTCTCTTTATCTCTCTGTCATATCTGTCACTCTGCCTTTCAAAGCAAATAAGTAATCTTTTTTAAAAAAAATCTACCTTGTCACCTTGAACCCTCTGTAGTCTCTATAACACTAGATTGAAAGTTTGCTTGAAAGTGGACGTTTATAATGAAAAGCAAAGCCACTGTCCCCATACTGTGTCTCCACATACCCCACCCTTCCATGATCGTCTGGCTTCTGCCCAGTGCTATTTCAGCTTGATGAAGCGTTACAGGCAGAAATGGAGCCTCAGTTCCCCTTCCTGTCTTTTACAGTACTTTCCACAACTATTTATTGAGTAAATAACAAAATTTACAGAGTCTGAGAGGCCTGCAAATATTTCCTCTAAGCTGTTTAGTGAAGTGATAAAAAAATGGCATTTAGTGACAAAAATATTCTACCTTCAAACACACACCAAAAATGTACCCAACAAACTGCTTAAGGGAAACCATGACAATACTACCTTTGTTGGTGGCTACTGAGTTTATGCTTAATTTATACTTAACCCTGAACATATGTTGTGCTCGTTATATAACAGCTTCAGAAACATTTCTATCCCCGTCACAGAGATGCCAGGGCAGGAAACGCTTTGTCTGAAACCAAAGGCAGGAGGGAGGGCCTGGGAGTGTTCCGCTCTCCGGTCACTCCTAGGAATAGTATCAGAAACATCAAATAGGACTTTATTTCATTTGGCAAAGCTCAATATTTGCTTAAACACAAAGAGAGACATCTTTTTATGCTACTGGTGAAAAGTAGTGTTTGTGCAAATGTAGGATTTGGTGAAATATCTAGATGAGCATTCTTACTATGCTTTATTCTGTTTGTTTCCAATCATGCTCTATTTTTTGACAGATCAAAACCCTATTAAAATGCCCTTGTAGCAAATCTGGATAACCACAGAGGTGATATCCACGTCCTTCCCACGGTGAATTTCTTTTAAGCGCTAGTTACACCACAACATGATAACGCTGCAAAGCAAAGTGAAGGGCAGGGATGGGCTGGTGAGTGTGTGAGATACGGATGTTCCCCATGAACAAACCTGCAGTAGTCAAAATGATCTTTTGTGCTCAGTATTCTGATACATCAACTGCATCCCAAACCTTATGTCATTGATCTTTCAAACGCTCCTGGGAGTATCATGATCTGTTCCATAAATGGAGAAATGGAGTCTCGAAGAGGTGGCTGGCCCGGGCTCAGGCAGCTGCCATGGAGCGTGTCCATGATTGGAGTCCAGTACTCTGGACTCTGAAAGCCTGCAACCACAGGTACCGATCCTGCCAACTGCTCTTGCCCTTCCACATGCACAAGCTGGTGTCATCCCATTTCCATCTCAGTGAACCAGATGGAGTTGAAGAATCCTTCTCAGCATAGGCAAAAATCTGTCTGCTGTCCTGGTCTGGGTTCCTTCCAGGCTGGGCATTGGAGTTGACAAAACACGGAGTCTGCACCAGTACCATGTCACCAAGCACCCTGACACAAGCCTGCCTGTTGCCCTTAGTTGGAAGAGGTCGTTTTTCCATCAAAGGCCCTGATGTGTTTATTTTCTCCAGGAATTTTGGTCTCGTTCCTTTGGGAGGGGACAGCTCCTCTGCTAACCATCTTCTCCCTTTACTTCTTACTGCACAAGATCTTTGGTGTATAAGTGTACTGAAGTGACCTGTTTCTGTCTGGGATAACAAAACATTCCAGATGACTGATGCCTTTTATTGGGGACAATTTGACCAGATTCTGACCCTCGTGCTCTGCCTGCAAGGACAATGATCACTACAGGACTCAGCGCCAACCTTTTTTATTTCATCTGCATTGGATTTTTTTATTTTCTTAGAAAAATAGCAGGCTTTTCCAACTGCCTAGCTACAATGGCAATAAGTGCTATTTGAATAGATGCTGTGGTGCAATGGGTTAAAGCCCCGGCCTGCAGCGCCAGCATCCCATATGGGCACTGGATTGAGTCCCAGTTGCTCCACTTCTGATCCAGCTCTGTTATAGCCTGGGAAAGCAGTAGAAGATGGCCCAAGTCCTTGGGCCCCTGAACCCGCATGGGAGACCCAGAAGAAGCTCCTGGCTCCAGATTGGCCCAGCTCCAGCTGTTGAGGCCACTTGGGGAGTGAACCAGCAAATGGAAGACCTCTCTCTCTTTCTCTGCCTCTGCCTCTCTATGATTCTGCCTTTCAAATAAATAAATGCGTCTTTGAATAGATTCTGAATACATGTGCCCCAGCTTAGATGCATCAAAGGAAGCTGTTGTGAGACTGGATGACTTAAATGCATGGGAGAATCGCTGTCTCTGGGGCCATGGAACTGCTCAGAGCTCTTGAAAGGACTGTGTTCAGATGCAGAAAGGCCCACGTGCTGATCACACTTTCAGGTAGAAGGGTCAATTGCTCCTGAATGGAAAGTGCCAAAAACAACAAAAAATGGCCCTTGGGATTTTCTGCTTTGCAACCAGAGTTGATGTCTCAAGAAAATGAGAGTGAACAGAGAAACCCCTAAAAATGCTAATGGGCTTGGAAAATGCAAAGTCTTTGCTATGGTTTATATTATTTATTTGGCTACGCAAACATACAATCTAATTTATTCAGATACACATATTGATATTTTTAAAAGTCCACTGTTCATATCAAGAAACTTAAACCGTGAATGAACAGTGCCTTCTGCAACACTGCTGATTGCATCCGCAGTCATTGGGAAATCACACTACCGCATGTAATTGCAAACGCAGGACTTTGTCGGCATAGAGGTGCTGTTTTCTTCAAGGATCTCTCCCTCTCTCGGGGCTCCAAGTGTACTGTGTTGACCTTACCATGCAGTTGATCTACGAGTTGATTGTTAGCTCTGGCGTAAATATTTGATTCTATTCTGTTGGTTAGATTCCTTCAGTGTTGGCAGTGGACTTGAGTGCCTCTATGTGAAAGATTCATAGCTTTCTCTGTCTTGATAGTAGTCAGAGAAGCCAAGAATAAGGCTGGAATTGCAGTCCAAAGCCAGTTCAACATTAGGAAGGACTTCCTGACTTTAAAAACTCACTAACAGGCCCATCAGAAATGGATCTAATGAATCGATTCTACTTCTAGCTCTTCTTCCCTCTCCTCCCCTCCCCATTCTCTCTCCCATTTTTCAGAGTTTGTCAGTTAAATGGGAGAAGCAATCTCTCTCCACAGGTTCTGTGTTTGTGAATTCACTGCTGTGAGCATTTATCTGCAATCCCTACCTCCACACTCAGGGTGCTTCTGTCGTCACTG
Source organism: Oryctolagus cuniculus (assembly GCF_051225735.1). Taxonomy (NCBI): domain Eukaryota; kingdom Metazoa; phylum Chordata; class Mammalia; order Lagomorpha; family Leporidae; genus Oryctolagus; species Oryctolagus cuniculus. Next base: position 22,869,901 of record NC_142886.1, read on the forward strand.
GCAGACAGGTACAGAACAGAAAATCATTTGAATCACTCAACAGGTGTTTTCAGTTGAAGTCATAGGACATTGTATTCAGTTACCATGTTTCAGCCCTAGTACTGTGGACAAGTCTTCTTTTCATGGTTCACTTAGTGCCACATTTAAAACATTTGTGTTTCCTTGTGATCTTACCTTTTAAAAGGGCCTGAGCACAGTGTTGACATGCTATCTGGTGATCCCAAGTACAAGAAGAATGATGGGCCTGAGAGAGAAAATGCATGTGTTAGATAAGCTTCTTCTAGAAATGAGTTGTATATAGTGCTGTTCATATTGGGTGCAATGATAATGCATCAGCAATTATTTTTTTTTCACCAAAATGAACTTTTAATTCCATTTCCCTTGAAGTTTTTGAATTTCTCTCATGTATATTAAACAAATGTCATCAAACAGAAGCATACAAAATGAGGTTATAATTCAGTGGGTTGATGACAATGTTTGGACCAGAGGCTCACAGGGACCTAGCCCTGTATTTGGTCTAGGAGCAATGCTTCAGTGTTTGTTGATTCTCTGTTCACAAAGGAAGGGGGGTGGGTGTTGGTCACAGTGGGTTAGGCCCCTACTTGGGACACCTGCATTCCATATAGGACTACCAGTTTGAGTCCTGGGTCCTCCACGTCCTATCCCTCTTCCCATTAATGCATTCTTGGAGGCAGCAGAAGTTGGCCTACAAGGACTTGGTAGGACACAGCCACCACAAATGAGATTGATTGTCCTTACCCCTGAGGACCATCAGGAAGATTACATGGGATAATGCCCACAATGCACAATGTCTTGCAGTGTGCCCAGCTATCGTCACCATACCATCGTCATCAAATAGTTGGAAAAAGGTAAAATTAACAAGAATCCCACTATTTTATCTCAATAAGTGTCTTCATTTGGAGTGTTCCACTCTTTGTTGCCTTGAATTCACATTTTATAAGGCTGCATTAAAATACATGCACTTTCAGTCCCCTTCCACACGGTTCTGTAATGTGCATCGTTCTGTGTTGTGACATAGCCTTCATTTCTCTGGTCCTGTTGATTGAAAGTGTTGAAAACTTTCTTCCTGGGATGACTTAAAAGCAGCCCTTTTCAAGGAAGAGGCTGACTTCATCTCTCACGACACTGACAAGCCTTCCAAGTCTGACTCATTGTGAAAAAGAGCTCTCTGAACAATGGAGAGAAGACTCTTACCTGACAGGGAAATTTATTCCATGACTTTTTTCTCTTGAGTGGAAAACTGTCAAGTCAGAGGGTTTGAGTCATTACCCAGTGGAACAAGGAGCTGAGGGACCGCAGTGGAAGAGTTGTTCTCATCTTAGTGAGACAAAGGGTCTGATACAGTGCTTGGCCAACTTTTTCTATAAAGGGCCAGATAATAAATATGTTTTATTTTGTGGAATGTATGATCTTCATCATAGCCAAAATGGCCATGGATAACATTTAAATAAATGAGTGTGGCTGTGTTCCCAAAAAATTGCTTATTTATAATTAAGGCATAATTCCAAGCAGAATATATATGAATGTACAAATGGACCCTTCATACACTTCCCATAAACTTCAGGCCTCAACTACTGACAAAGTCCTACTTGGTCCCTCTGCCCATCACTTTCCTTCCTCCAACCCATCCTTCCTTCTGTTCCCTGAAATATCCAAATGACATAAACATATTGTGTCAGACCTTGTGCTAATTAGTAGTAATATCAATAGGAGTAGCAAAAACAACATCTTCCATGCTTTATGAAGTTTACAGTCAAGTTAGAGAGATCTTACTAAAACAGTCATGTAAAGTCATACACAGTTGCACATGTTCACAAATTCCAGAGGGAGAAAATGGGCAAATAATGGGCAGTAAAAATGTGAGAGAGTCTTCAAGAGGCTCATGGAAAACACATATTAAAAAAACTGTGCATGCCGGCACCGTGGCTCACTAGGCTAATCCTCCGCCTTGTGGCGCCGGCACACCGGGTTCTAGTCCCAGTTGGGGTGCCGGATTTTGTCCCGGTTGCCTCTCTCCCAGGCCGACTCTCTGCTGTGGCCAGGGAGTGCAGTGGAGGATGGCCCAAGTACTTGGGCTCTGCACTCCATGGGAGACCAGGATAAGTACCTGGCTCCTGCCATCGGATCAGCGCGGTGCACCGGCCGCAGTACGCCGGCCGCGGCGGCCATTGGAGGGTGAACCAACGGCAAAAGGAAGACCTTTCTCTCTCTCTCTCTCTCTCACTGTCCACTCTGCCTGTCCAAAAAAAAAAAAAAAAAAACTGCATGATTTTGAATTTCTTGGTATCAAAATTAGCATCTTTGACCTTCATTTTTCCAGGACCTTTAAAAAATTTCCTTATATAGGGGATTGAGGCACTTTTTTTTTTTTTTTTTTTTTTTTTTTTTGCCTACAATGACTGGAGTGGGCCAAATGGAATCTGGGAGGTAGCAACACAACGTGGGTCTCCCATGTGAGTGGCAAGGACTCAAATACTTGAACCATCATCACCTGCTGTCTCTCGGGATGCACATAAGCAGGAAGCTGGAATTGGGAGTAGAGTCAGGACTCAGTCAGGCACCCTAATAAGGCATACAGTGTTCCAAGTGGTGCCTTAACCTTTGCACAAATGCTATCTCTAAAGATTCAGATTTCAAAGTCAAAGTATAGAAGGTCTTTGAAGCCATGGGGGAACCAGATGAGATCTCCCAGGACATGAGTGTACAAAGAAAAGAGGAAGAAAGAACTAAGAGTTGTTGGGTCCTCTTTTTTTTTTTTTTTTTTTTTTTGACAGAGTGGACAGTGAGAGACAGACAGAGAGAAAGGTCTTCCTTTGCCGTTGGTTCACCCTCCAATGGCCGCCGCGGCCGGCGTGCTGCGGCCGGCGAACTGCGCTGATCCGATGGCAGGAGCCAGGTACTTATCCTGGTCTCCCATGCGGGTGCAGGGCCCAAGTACCGGGACAGAATCCGGCGCCCCGACCGGGACTAGAACCCAGTGTGCTGGCGCCGCAAGGCAGAGGATTAGCCTAGTGAGCCGCGGCGCTGGTGGGTCTTTCAAGGAGAGAAAAGAAAAGCCAAATTAGTCAAAGGAAGGAATAGCCAACAAGGCAGAAGGAAAATGAGTGTGAAGGGATAGTTAGGGAAGGCACAATCAACTGTATCCAAAGCCTCAAGTGGGACAGTGGGTAGGTGGAGAAACATGAACTAGAAGATCTTTACAGGCTGTTGGTCATCAAGGGTACCCTGTTGGCCATTCAGCTGTGGTATATGGAGTCACAGGAAGATGTCCTTGACCTGTGTGCTCGCAGAGACACCAGGGGCTGAGTGAGCCCTAAGTGTTTGCCAGAGTTGATGTGGATGTTAAGTATTATTCTGTCAGAAAGACTGGTTGGTACAGACCTCAGGAGAGTCGTATTGCCACACACTGTATTTTGGACAGAAATGTGTAGGCAGGGGGTACTTGTTGAGGATTTTAGGCAGGAGAGGTATGTATTAGAGTTTATGTCATTTGGATATTTCAGGGAACAGAAGGAAGGATGGGTTGGAGGAAGGAAAGTGATGGGCAGAGGGACCAAGTAGGACTTTGTCAGTAGTTGAGGCCTGAAAGGGTGAGGGGCTGAACCACAGGAGAAGCACAGAGGACAGATAAGGAGACACGTGGGGCATAGGGTCAGAAAGGGCTGATACCTTGCCTCACCCATCAACACGCCTATAACAAAAGACCAAAGAACATATCAAGCTTACTTGGCCAACATTGGACATGGCAAGAGTGCTTTAATAAAGACTCAAAGGCCCTGAGAGAATTGCCTGACGCTTAGATTTGATGAAGAATATATGGTCATGGAGAAACCTGAGTGGTTAGCAGGGCATGGCGTGGGTGTGCATTCCTGCTACCCAGGGGTGGAGGGAAGGACTCCTTTAGAAAGAATGTCTTATGACCTGCTCTCAGACAAGATATGTCAGGTTTTTTGTTTTTGTTTTTGTTTTACAGATAGCTCCTACACAAAAACCCACTGGGAAATTTGATATTTGTAGTTTCTGTGACCTGTCTTGGGGAAGAGGAATTCTGGCTTCTGTGAATTCCTTTTGAGGGAGAAAGAGGCAGGAGTTGGGAGGGCAGGAGAAGGTCATGGAGAGGGCCCTCGGAGACCCCTCCCATGTCCTTCAGCTGAAAGTACTCACAGGCATTATTTTCCAAGCCCCAGCAGAAGGTAGCAGTTTCAGCATTTGGTGAGTGACTGTGGCTTAGATACTGTGAGAGGAAAATTTAGAGACAAGTCTTGGGTTTCTGATGTGGAGCCCACTGTGGATTTTTGTAGAGGGATGGAGAGAAGGGGTTGTCATATAAACCAGTTAATTATTGAGGAGCAGCAGGGACCTCAAGGTCCCCTCCTCACTACTTAGTTAGCTGCTAATTAGGCAGTTGCTGAGGATTGCTGGTTGCTGCCCCCCATGGGGTGGGGGAGAGGAGCCGAGCTGAGCCACTCCTGCGGTGTCTTTGTTGCATGAAGGAGGGGAATCCCTGCATCCCATGACATCCTCTCGGCTCCTCCTCAGCTCTTCAGGTGCCCCTGCCTGCTGGAGAAAGAGCACAGGAAGGCAGAAATTAGTGTAACGGGGACTTGTGATTCTCAGTAGTGATGTTTTGCAAAAATGCCATCGCAGCTTTCCTCCTCACATCTTTGGGATTAATTTTTCATGCATCTGCCAAGTGCCCATCAAGGTTTAATTTTCCACTTTGGAGCCATGACCTGTATCCTTCTCTCATCCTGGGCTTCTGTCATCTTGGAAACCACCTGTTTGACACACGGAGAATGTGCACAGGCTGGAGTTGAAGCTAAATGCTAAGTGTTGGGGAGACATGAAGCTGAGCTTGGAAATCCCTGGATTCCCCAGAAACCTAAGCCATGAGGGGTTGTCTAATCAAAGAAATTGTCAGGCTGCATCTCTCCAGCCCCTCAAATTCCAAACATTCTCTGAGTATTGAGTCCAAATACCCACACCAGAGCACCCATCTCAAACTTCACTGCAAACCCTGCTTCTGGAAGGTGTGCTGGGTCAATGCAATTCCCCCTCCCATGAGTGATGCTTAAGCAAGGTGATCTAGCAGACGCAAAGCCAGAGAGAGAAGGTAGGCAAAGACCAGAGGGTTCTTACAGCCCAATGTACAGGCTGAGTGAGGGCTTGATTCAGTAGTGTCCTAACAAATCAAAAGGAAGTACCAGAATCTTTAAATTGGCCATTTTTATTTAAAACACCTAAATAATTTTCTTGACAAACACAGAAGTTGCAACGTCTTGGGGCTCATACTTGGCAGCCATTGATGGGGGTGAGTTGGGGTTAATGTCCTCTCAAGCTCAGTCCATGTAGTCCCCAGAGGGTCATACTGTGCACCACCCTCTGCTGTCTCTCTGGCTCTGGGTTCCTTCAGGACTCACTGTGATTGGAGTTCTCCCAGAAACCTCCCTTGTTCCTCCAAGTCTGGGTTGGGTACCCACCAATGCGCTCAAAGTAGACACAGCAACTTATATTACTATATATTTGAATGGTACATATTTATTTTTGTAAGTACTTTTATTGTTTGAGAGACAGAGATCTGTCAGTCATCAGCTGACTTACTCCCCAAATTCTCTGATGGCCAGGATTGGGCCGTGCTGAAGCTGGGAACTGGGAATGTCATCTGGGTCTCCCACAGGGGTGGCAGGGACCCGGTTAAATTAGCTGTCACTGCTCTGTTCCAGGGTCTGCATTAGCAGCAAGCTGGAATCATGATTTGGGGCTGGGACTCAAACCCAGGCACTCCAATGTGGGATGTGGCTATAGTATGCATTAGACTAAACACCTGTTTCTTATTAATGTATTTTAATTGTATAGTTATTTTTCTCAGTCTCCTTCACTGTAGTTTAGTTTCCACAAGTATCATGTTTGCTGTTAAATCTCCAGTGTCTTCCGTAAGACCAAACCATAAGCAGGCATTCTAATAAATGAATTATAAAGACAGTAGGCTAAGCAATTTTGGGGGTATGTTTTAGTTGCAGGATTCTCTTGCTCTGATGTTTCCCTTTAAATATCTACATATAGGGTTCCTGGTAGAATGAACTCTTGTATTTGTCTCTGTATACACCTGAGTAAGAATATTGCCTTTTTGCTCATAGCATTAGAGAATGTAGGCCATGGTGTATTAGCCAGTCTGCTGTTACTGTACTGGGATTCCTGAGACAGGCTACCTTGGTAAAGAAAGGAGGTCTAGTTTAGCTCAGGGTTCTGGAGATTCACAGTCCAAGGTTAGGTGCACTCCACTGGATCACCTCCTGGTTTACAATGTTCCTGCTGGCAGGGTCGTGAGGTGACACAGGCGTCACTGGGCAAGGGCAGAGAGTGCGTGTGCCCGTCTGTATGACAGTGTTTCAAGGCAGTCATGGAAGGTAACATTAAAAGATGAATTCATTCTGGTGCAAAACAAGCATTGAAATCCATGCATAGGTTTTCTGTAATACACATTTTCCATTAACTTTTTTGAACACCCCCCCTACATATCATTTCAAGTACTTTGCACCAAAATAAACTTATGCTTAACTTTCATTTTTCCATAAACTGTTTGAAGTAGCCTCATGTGTGTTCCCCCTTCCCCTTACAAAACCATGAGTATTCAATCATGGGGACTCCACACTGAACACTAATCCAATCTGGTCTCTTCCCAAAGATCCTGCCTCTGAACTCCAGAGTTGGGTTAAGTTTCTGTCCTCGTATACCACTAATGTAAGACTTCGAGGAACTAAACTGGGTGAATTCAGGGAGACAGATATTCAAGCCACAGCAGAAGAAAAGGGCCTTGGAGTTCAACTCAATCTGCAGGTGGGGAGATGAGGCTGAGACGAGACGTGATCTTGAAGTCATGCAGTCAGAACACGAACCTCCAGGAAGAGCCCATCTGCCTTGACCTCTAGTCTCAGGGATCAGAGACCAAGGTAGCAGAAAAGAACCAGCATAGTCAACACTCACAAAAAAGAAAAGATGGGTCAGCATTGTGGCACAGTGGGTCAGGCGGCCAACCTGCAATGCTGGCATCCTGTATCTGAGCCCCAGTTTGAGTCCTGGCTGCTCTGCTTCCAATCCAGTTCCCTGCTAACATGCCTGGGAAAGCAGGGAAAGATGGCTCAAGTGCTTGGGCCCCTGCCACCCATGTGGGAGACCAGGATGAAGTTCCAGGCTCCTGGCTTCACCCTGGCCCAGCCCTGGCCATTGCAATCATTTGGTGAGTGAACCAGCAAATGGAAGATATACTCTTCTCTCTCTCTTTCAAATAAATAAATCTTTATTTTTTAAAAAAAGTTATGTAAGTAGTAGTAGTGCAGTACTGATGAAAGCAGTACTGCACAGGGAATGCCAGTTGTCACTTTAATGGTGAAAACAATGTTGTAGGGTTTCTAGGAAGTCACTTGAGAAACCTAACTGTGTGTCAGTAACCCGGCATCATGGCAATGGTTCTCAGAGTGAGATACTCAGGAATGCTCTCAGGGGACTTGGGCTGCCTTTGGAAACAGTACACCTGCACACTGTGTGCAGTAGCTGCTGCCCAGGTTGGGGGCTTTCTCTGGTTTCTGTGAGTGGGCGTTGGCTGTCCTGGCTAATGAAGGGGAGAAAGAAGAGGAACTGGTTTGTAAGTGACATACATGTATTAAGTGAAGGTGATATTTTACTGAAGATTTTTAAGTGTTTTACATTTATTGTATGTGAAGGACACAGAGGAAAAAAAGAAACGAAGATTGCCTGGATCTATTGGTTTGCTCCCCAAATGCCCACAACAGCCAGGGCTGGACCAGGCTGAAGCTGGAAACTCAAGTCAGGTCTTCCATGTGGGTGACAGGGACCCAACCACCTGAGCCGTCACCTTCTGCCTCCCAGGGTGTGCATCCATGGGAAGCTGGAATTGGGAGTGGAACTGAGACACAAACTCAAGTACCACAACGTGCAATGTGGGCATCCCAGGCGAATCTTATCTGCAAACACCAAAGGCCCCCTTCCTTGGGGTTTGGCAGTGGGTTAGGGACTGCAGCAGTTTGTGGCATTTTACCATTACAAGCAGTGATCTGATTGTCGCAAAATGCCATCATCTATTGCTACTTTAACATAGTCATTATGACTGGTTTTGTGTTAATTCTCTGCTGTGCATCTAGTTGTGTTGCGTGTGTGTGTATGTGTTTAAGCAACATTGCCGCATAAGTAATCTCAAGCAGTGCTCAAGGGTCAGGAGATTTTATCTTCCGTTTAAAAGGAGCCTATGCATTATTCAAGGGTGTTGTCGACACGGACTTCCTGTTGCACTTGCCTCAATGTTAGGAGAAGCTGTTGGCAAGAATGACGATCCAAACTGCGTGAGTGTTCTGCTGTCAGTGAGTGAATTCCTTGCCATGGGAGAGGGATAAGCTCTTTCCTCAGTATGTGGCTGTTCCCACAGGCAGTTCTCGACTCCGAGAGGCAATTGTGACTGCTGTTTTGCTAACTTTACAATCATCTTTGTAAGATGTTATGATGTACTGGCTCTGCGTTGCAGAAGACTCCCTCCAACATGATGGAAACAGAGCAAACTGGCCCGCAAACCAAATTCAGCCACACTTGATGAAAGGTTATCGGAATCTACCCACACCAATTTCTTTCCAGCTCATAGCTGACTGCCTTCCCACTCTACGGCCTCAGTCCAGAAGTTGTGATAGAGACCCGATTTCCTGCACATCCTGAGATCTTCCCTATCTGGACTGCCCTTGGTGCCCACAATCTAAATATAGCCACCGTCGCACCATGTTCTCAGCTGCTTCCCATTCCATTTGTTTGATTCTCTAATGTGACTTAATTAATCGGTCCTGTTTGGGTAATTAGGAAATTCTAGATGGTTGTTGCTCTGTGGAAGTTTCTTTGATTTCTCTAATGAGGGAATCTAGTCTCTTCTCAACATCGATTGCTACTTTCTCAAAATAGTTAGGCAGGTGGAGACCGGTGAGATGCTGCTGTACTGAGCAGACATCCACCTGGTGGCTCCGGCTCCAGGCTGAACTGTGAATTAGGTGCTCGTGCTTCTAACCCCTCAGTTCCCCCGTTCTGGTTCTCCCTCTCCCACGGCATCTGCCTCTAGCTGCCTTTTCACCTTTGCCTGCCTCTCAGCCACATCACTCAGGGCTCTCATAGCTGGCTTTCATGTCTATTTAGGTTCATTCGATGTGTCCCCTTGTTTCCTCCATGTGTTTGCACTTGAAGGTTTGGTAGCCTTGTGGGACAGGCTGCTTTGTCTTTCCTTAAAGATTGGACCAACAGGAAGGATTTGAGGGAGAGGAGGAGGCTTGGGTAGTCCAAGGAGGGAGGGTGATGGGGACAGGGACTTCCCTGCAATGACCCAAGCCCTCCACATATGGTCCCGTGCACCTAATCTCAAGGTTGCTTTGACAGAGTCAACACCTCTCTCAAAACTCCACCTCTTTAGGGAGCCCCAGACTTTGAACAACAGTCAAAAAACACTCAATTTTTTTGAGTTTGACTTATTCATGGAACCATCTACGACAGACACAAAATAGAAGAATCAGCTTGACTGCAGGTGGCTTCCCACCTACACAGGCCTAGAACAATCCTCAGAGGGTGAAGGGGACCTGGCACGATGGAGAGACAGATCCTAAAAGGAGGTATCTGCTCCTGACTGTGCTTTTCTACAAAGGGGGGGAGGAAGAAAGTAGAGAGAGAGGGAGAGAACAGGGAAGGGAAGGGAGGGGGAAGAGGTGATGGGATTGTGCCAGAAGTAACCAAAATAGTGGGAGACTCTGGGTAGAGCCTTCTTGGACATCATGAGCTGGCATTGCACCCCCTGAGCCACCATGAACTTTCTGCGGAAAATGGCCTCCCAGGGGAACCCGTAGCCCAGAAGCAAAGGCCCCTCACCACTGTGTTGTTTTCATGGTCCTGCGTTTTAAGTGTCTTCACGTCTAAATATATCAGAGCAGCAATAAGTTCATTGTTTTTTCTGCTAGCTAAGCCTGTGCCACACATATTTCTTGTGTGTTCCTTCACCTGACATTAACAGAGTGCCTACTATATACCAAAAGGCTCAGCGTAGTGTTAAGACTTCCCTATGTCTTTGAGGAGTTTGCCATCCTGTTAAGAGTGGCAGACTCATGGGTGATCGCAGTGTAGGCTGCAGACTGCTGGGGGAAATCTCCGAGTTAGGACTGTGCCCTCTCACTCCTGCTCCCTGTGTCTGACTTTGCACATGCGGCAGCAGTCAGTGGTAGCCGCAGCTGCTTAGATCGGTAGGTGATAGTACTCCGAGTTAATCCGCCAGAGCTTTAACGAAGGCATGAATTTTGATAGATTCAAATTGTGACTCAGTTTGAAAACCATTTCTCTGCCACACATCCCCTGCCAACTGCCAAATAAGTTTAGTGAGTTCCTTAACCCATTTTCTGTTTTCCTAACGAAATACCTAAATTCTCCTGCATGTGGAGGCTTACAAAGAGGAGGTTTATGTCACTCACCTTTCTGGTGACTTCAGAGGGCCCCCTGACTATGTCATAATGCGCTGGGGAAGTGGAAAGGGAAGCGGCTCTGTACAGAGGAGATTGCATGAAAAGACAGGAACTCAGAGACCTGGAAGGGGCCAGGCTTACTGATTTTGTGATGACCCTGTCTCCTGGGATGAATCTACTCCTACCAGATCCCATCCACTTCTGTAAGACGGCATTGATGTATTCATGAGGGTGGAGCCTGTGTCATCTAACTACCTTGCATTAGCCATACCTCGTAATAGTTCCAGCACCTCTACAGTGCCATACCAGGGACCAAGCTTCTAGCACATGAACCTTCAGGGGAAAAGCCATATCCAGACCACAGCAGTGAGGTATGAAGCAAAAGGGTCTAGACCAGAGGTTGCAAGCTATCTCGTGTAAACATAAGTCTGCCTACCTCCTGTTGTTATAGACAAGGCTCTATCCGAACATAAACCTGCCCATTCATTTATAGAATGACTTTTGTCTATGAATACTTTCATGCTATCATAATGGACTTACGTATTTGGGACAAAGACAGGATGTAGCCAGTAAAGCCTAACATACTTAGGATTTTGACTTTCACAGAAAAAAAAAAAAAGTGGCCACCATGCTTAGTCTAAACTCTACTAAACACCAATGGAAAGCAAAAAATTAAAAAAAAAAAAGCTTTGTTCTGCACCTCTCATTGGTTAAACGTCTTTTAAGTATAATTTTCTATTTAAAATGTTTGATTGACAAGTCATACTTGTGTGTCTTCATGGGATACAGTGCTTCAGCATATACACACAGCTTAAGATGATGAAGCTGGACAGGCAGGCTTCCAGACTCCTTGACTTCTTGTGTGTGGAGCCTGTGGGCTCCTCCCTGCCGGTTCCGCCCACAATGTGTGTTATTGTGAACTGTAGTCCCTGTGCTGCGGGACAGTAAGACTTGTTACTTCTGTCTCCCTGGATTTGGGTACTTGGTGTCCAGTCTCTCTCTACCCCCTCTCCTCCCACCCCTCCCATCTGTGTTAATCAGTACAGTCTTATTTTTAATCTTTATGTATGAATTTTGTATAGAGTGAGAAGTAGTCAGTAGGGATGGGGATCGTGTTTCAGTCTTCCTTATCTCGCTATCCTGTGCCATTTATTTATTTAGTTTTGTTTGTAAAAAGATTTATTTTTACCTAGAAACCTTTTATGTAAGGTGTACAAACCATACATTTCATAAACACAAATTTAGCAACATCATAGTATCTTGTTGTGTTGGGCTTGTTTCATTTAACATAATGATCCACAGTTCCATCCATTTTGCTGCAAATGTTAGGATTTCATTCTTTCTGATTTTGAATAGTACACCCTTGTGCATATATAGCATTTTTAATCCATTCAGAGTTCAGTGAACACCTAGGTTGATGCTCTGTCTTGGCTAAGTGAGTAGTGTTGCAGTGAACATGAGAGTGAAGGTATCTCTTTCGTGTGCTAGTTTCATCTTCCTTGGATATATACCCAGAAGGGGGATCGCTGTGTCAAATGTAGAGCTCTTTTTGGTATTTTTTTTGAGAACCTCCACATTGATCTCAAAATGGCTGTACTAATTTGCCTTCCCACCAACAGTGTATTTGGGTTCCCTTTACTCCACTTCCTCACAAGCATTTGCTACTTTTCTGTCTTTTTTTAAAAGATTTATTTGAAAGGCAGAGATAGTAGGAGAGAGATCTTCTGTCTGCTGGTTCACTCCCCAAATGCCCACAATGGCCAGGGCTGGGCCAGGCCCAAGCCAGGATTCAGGAGCTTCCTCCAGATCTCCCATGTGGGTGCAGGGACCCAAAGATTTGGGTCATCTTGTGCTGCTTTCTCAGGCACATTTCCAGGGAGTTGGATTAAAGTGGAGAAGCTGGGATCCACACCAACTCTCCCATATGGGGTGCCAGCACTGTGGGTGGAGGCTTAGTTCTGTATACCACAGCTCTGGGCCCCTTGTTTGTCTTTTGGATAATAGTCATTCTAACGGGAGTGAAGTAATATCTCACTGTGATTTATTTTTTCTCATGATTTTGATTTATATTTCCATAATTGCGAGCAGCGTTGAATATTCTTTTCATACATTTGCTGGCCATTTTTATTTCTCATTTGTAAAATTTCTGTTCATGTCCTTTGCCCCTTTCTTAACTTTATTGCTTATTTGTCGTTGAGGTCCTTATTTTTTCTAGATACCGATGTTTTGTCAGATGAATATTTGCAGACATTGTGCCCATCATGTCAGTTTTCTGTCATTTCCTCTGCTGTGCAGAAGCCATTTAGGTTGATGTAACCCCATGTGCCTGAGTTTGCTTTGGCTGCCTGTACTTTTGAGTTCTGATCTCAAAGCCTGTTGCCTGTACCAATGACTTGAACTGTCTCCCCTGCATTTTCTCCTAGTAGTTTCATGGTTTCACATCTTACATTTAGATTGTTGGTGTGATTTGAGTTGAATTTTATATAGAGTGAGAAGTAGTCAGTGGGGGTGGGGATCTTGTTTCAGTCTTGTGTGTCTGGCTATCCTGTGCCATTTATTTATTTTTGCTTGTAAAAAGATTTATTTTTACCTAGAAACCTTTTTATAAGGTGTTCAAATCACACATTTCATAAACACAAATTTAGGATCATCATGATTCTTCCCCCTGTACCGTCCCTCCCACTTGCACTCCCCCCTTCTTCCTCCTCTCTCTCCTATCCCCATTCTTATTTTTTACTAAGAATTAACTTTATACACATAATATTAACCCTGCACTAAGTAAGGAGTTCAACAAATAGTATAAAAACAACTGTTCCTCAATAATCAACACAAGGGCTGTTCAAAGTCATCGCATCTCAAAGTGTCGGTTTCACTTGCATAGATTACCTTTCAGGTGATCTGTTAGTTACCACAGATCAGGGAGAAAGTGTATTCGTTGTCTTTTAGGGAGTGGCTTATTTCACTAAGTATAATGTTTTCCAGTTGCATCCAACTTGTTGGAAGTGCCTGTGCAATTTATTGAAGAGGCTGCCCTTTGATCAGTTGGCTGTAGGTGTGTGGATTTATTTCTGGAATATGTATTCTGTTCCATTGGCCTGTGGTCTGTTTTTGTGCTAATCCCATGGCAAGTGGTTAAAATAGCTCAGTAATAGTGTTAAAATCTGGTCTTTGGATTCTTCTTGCTTTGCTCTTTTTATTCAACATTGCTTTGTTATTCAAGGTCTTTTAGGATTTTTTTTTCTAGCTCTTTAAAAAATATCAATGATGGGATCAGCATTGTGGCATAGTTGGCAAAGATGCTATTTGTAATACATCTCACTTGGCACTGGTTCAATTCCTGGCTGTTCCACCTCCTATCCACTTCCCTGCTAATGTGCCTGAGAAAGAGCAGAAGAGAGTCCAAGGTGCTTGGGCCCATGTACTCACATGGGAGACCCAGATGAAGCTCCTGGCTACAGCCTGGCCCAGCCTTGGCCATTACAGCCATTTGGGGAGTGAACCAATGATGGAAGATTTCTCTCTGTCTCTCCCTTTATCTCTAACTCTGCCTTTCAAATAAAGAAAGAAATCTTGATTTTAAAAATCAGTGGTATTTTGATGTTGATTTTGTTTGAATTTGTGAGTTGCTTTGGGTAGTATGGACATTTGATGAATATTCTTCCAATTCACGGCTATGGGAAGCTTTCACATTTTTTGTGTGCCTTGTTCAGTTCGTTTCATGAATGTTTTGTAATTTTCACTGTAGAAAAGCTGGTATTTAGCCTACCGGTTAAGGTGCTCACGCTCCACATCAAAGTACCTGAATGCATTTGCAGCTTTGGCTTCCGACTCCAGCTCCCTGCTGATGCAGAGCCTGGGAAGGCAGCGGTGATGGCTCCCGTAGTTGGGTTCCTGCCACCCCTGTGGGTCCCCCTGTGGGGGAACCTAGATTGCATTCTTGATTCCTAGCTTCAGCCTCAGCCCTGGGGAGTGAACCAGTGGACGAGATCTCCCTCCCCCACCCCCATTTCCCCAATACATAAATAAATAAATTTTTGAGAAGTTTTCATTGTAGAGATTTTTCACATCCTTGGTTAAACTAATTCCAAGGTATTTTTTGTAGCCATTGTGAATAATGTTACTCATAATTTCTTCATCAGTGAGTTTGTTATTGAGATACAAAAGTGCTAGTGATTTTTGTGTGTTGGTTTTATATCCAAAGTTTACCAAATTTGTTTATCAATTCTAACAGACTGTTGATGTCTTTAAATTTCCCTATATTTAGAATCATGTCATCGGAAAACAAAGATAATTGTACTTCCACCTTTTCTAATTTTATGCCTTTTCTTTCTCTTGGCTAATGGCCCCTTCTAAACCTTGTTGTATAATATTAAAGAAAAGTGATGAGCATGATTCCAGATCTTAAAGGAAATACTTCCAACTTTGCCACATTCAATGCGATGTTGGCTGTGGGTTTATCATTTATAGCTTTTATTATGTTGAGATACATTTTTTCTATAGCCAATTTGTTCAGTGTTTTAATCATGAATGGATATTGTATCAATGCTTTTTTGCACCTGCTGAATGACCACATGATTTTTATCCTTTATTCTTTTGATATATGATGCTTATGGATTTATGGATGTTGAACCATTTCTGGAATAAATCTCAGTTGATCATTATTGATTTTTTTGTTATGTTAGATTTGATTTTCTAGTATTTTGTTGAGAATTATTGCTTCTTTGTTTATCAGGGATATTGGTTTATAGTTTTTGTTTTTTGCATATCCATGTCTGGTTTTGTAATCAAGGTGACGCTGACCTCAGAGGATGATTTTAAAAGGATTTATTTTCTTGGGCCGGCGCTGCGGCTCACTAGGCTAATCCTCCGCCTAGCGGCGCCGGCACACCGGGTTCTAGTCCCGGTCGGGGCACCGGATTCTGTCCCGGTTGCCCCTCTTCCAGGCCAGCCCTCTGCTGTGGCCCGGGAGTGCAGTGGAGGATGGCCCAGGTGCTTGGGCCCTGCACCCCATGGGAGACCAGGAAAAGCACCTGGCTCCTGGCTCCTGCCATCGGATCAGCGCGGTGCGCCGGCCGCAGCGCGCCGGCCGCGGCGGCCATTGGAGGGTGAACCAACGGCAAAGGAAGACCTTTCTCTCTGTCTCTCTCTCTCACTGTCCACTCTGCCTGTCAAAAAAAAAAAAAAAAAAAAGGATTTATTTTCTTTTGGAATAGTGTGAGAAGAACTGGTGTTGGTTCTTCCTTAGAGATACCGTGAAATTCAGCAGCGAAGCCCTCTGGCTGTGGGCTTTTCTTTGTTGAGAGACTGTATTACTGATTCAGTGTCATTACTTGTTATTGATATGTTGAAGTTTTCTATGTCCTCATGGCTCATTTTTGGCATATTACATCTAGCCAGAGACTTACCACTTTCCTCTGGGGTGTCCAGTTTATTGGTATAATTGTTCATGGTAGTCCCTAATGATTCTCAGTATTGCTGTGGACGTAGTTGTGATGTATTTTTCTCCACCGCTTTTATTTATTTGAGTCCTCTTGGTTTTCTTCTTAGCCTAGCTGAAGGTTTGCCAGTTTTGCTTCTTTTCCAAGAATCACCTCTTCAATTCAAGGCCCTTTTGTATTGTTTTCTTAGTTTCCATTTCACTTGCTTCTGCTCTGCTCTTTATTATCTCTTGCTTTATGTGACTTCTGGGTGGTTTATTCTTATTTTTACAGGTCCTGCAGATGCACTGGTAGGTTGTTCATCAATACCTTTTACTTTTTTTTTTTTTTTTTTGATGTAAGCATTTGTTACTATAAACTTCCCTCTCAGTACTTCTTTTCTGGTTCTTATAAGTTTTGGTATGCCATGTTTCCATTTTCATTGTTTATGAGGAATTTTTAATTTCACTGTTAATTTCTTCAATGACCCACTGTTAATTCAGAGGCACGTTGTTCGTTTTCCCTGTAGTTCTGTAATTTTTAGTGTTTCTTCTGTTGCTTTGAAGTTATTCCATTGTAGTCAGCAAGGATACGTGATATAACTTCATTTTTTAAAACTTTGCTAAGACTTCATTTGTGGCCTGATACACTGTCTGTCCTGGACAATGTTTCATGGGCACATGAAAAGAATGTGTATTCAGCATTTGAATGTTCTGGTTACACATCTCAGGTGACATATTGGTACCTTTTTAATGTTGATTAAGAATTTAGGTTTGAATTTGAGTTGAAATCAAATCTCCACCTCTTCTTTGGTGAAGGATTCACCTGGTCAGCAAGTTGAGAAACTATGAGCTCTTGTCTTGGGGTGTCTGTGCAGATTACGGACGGCTAAATGCATTTACAGTCAGCCGTCTTCACTAACATGCTCCTGCATCACCCATTGCACAGCTAGAAGGACCACATTAGTGATCTGGGGAAGCAGAATACCTTTGGAAGACCGGTGACCCTAGAACAGGAGCATCTGTACCTCAGTGAGGCTCCTCTGCCTGTCAGATCCCATGTTGACTAACACTGAATCTTTCTTGCAAGGCAGCATCTCTGTGCCTGTGCACAGGTCAATTCTGACCCGTTCCACAGCCTTCATGAAAGTGACTTTAGGCAGAACGTATGCAACCAGCCTATGCCCTGTATTTAATAGGACGTTTAAAAGACCGGTTCTCCTGATTGTATAGTCAAACTCAGAATAAACAGAGCCACTTTGGCTTCTGGGAGAGGACACAAAATCAGTGCTTGGATGTGCCTGCTAAAGATCTTTGCTGCTAAACTTGTTGCAGTCTGCAAAGACCATTTCTACAAAGACTAGAGTTGCAGACCCCAGGAAGGAGGAATGACGGAAGGCAGGTGTGTGTTAACAGGAGCAGTAGACAGAAGCAAGTGTGGCTCTGTCAACCTCTGCTTGAAAAACAAGGCAACTGCATGATATGACTGAGAGTATGTAGAATGGATCCTGTTTGTTCTTAGAAAATAGAAAAACTGTGTAATCCTCACTCTGTGTATTGCCTCTAACCTAGTATCTATCATCTGTCTAAGCACAAATACTTATACATAAGAGGGTACTTGAAAAATTTCATGGAAATTTAATTAAAATATAAGTTTATCTTGATGCAAAAAATGAAATGTGAAACCATGGAAAATATGTATTAGGAAACAACTATGCAACAAAGGTAACAAAATTTGCTGTTTTGCTCTCTGCTATGGCCTGAAAAATAGTGGAAGGTGACCCAAGTCTTTGGGCCCCTGTGCTCGTGTGGGAGACCTGGGGGAAGCTCCTGGTTCCTGGCTTCAAACTGGCCCAGCTCTGGCCATTGCAGCCATTTAGGGATTGAAGACCCCCTCCCCTCTTCTGCATCTGCCTCTCTGTAACTCTGCCTTTCAAATAAATAAATCTTTTTTTAAAATTTGCTATTTTTTACTTAATTTTTTATGATTTATTCATTTGAAAGTTACACAGGGAGAGACAGAGAAAGAGAGAGAGAGAGAGAGAGAGAGAGAGAGAAAGAGATCTTGTATCTGCTGTTTTACTCCCCTGATGGCTGCAATGATCAGGGCTGGGCCAAACCAAAGCCAAGAGCCAGAAGCTTCTTCTGGGTCTCCCACCTGGGTGGCCAGGGCCCAAACACTTGTGTCACCCTCAACTGCTTTTCCAGGTCGTTAGCAGTAAACTGGACTGGAAGTGGAGCAGCTGGGACTCAAACTGGTGCCCATATGGGATGCAGGTGTTGAAAGCAGCAACTTAACCAGATATACCACAATGGAAGCCCCCAAAATTTGCTGTTTTAACCATTTTTAAGTGCATAATTCAGGGGCTTTAGTGCATTCCCAGTGTCATGTGACTATCACCACCCTCTATTTTCAAACCCATTTCATTTCTGTAAATAGAAACTGAAAGCCACTATGTTTTTATAGCCTCGTCTCACTGTTCCACTGTATTCTCTTCCCAAGCAGGTAGCTAAGTGCAGTCCCCTTTAGGGTGGGGCTGTATCACGCAGAGCAGGAATGCCAGGAAGCTGTCTCCCATAGAAGCTGGGTGACCTCAGCCAGGTCCCTTAATCAGTCTGCTCCTCAGTTGTCCTGTATAAAACAAGGACAGTTCCTTAGTCTGCCCGGATGCACCAACAAAATACTGTCAGCTGAGTGGCTCATAGAAAGCAGAGTTTCTAATTTCTACCAGTCCTGGCAGCTGGGAAGTCCAAGATGAGGGCGGATTCCATGTGTGGTGAGGGTTGGTACCTGCTGTCTGTGTCTTCTCGTGGTGGGTAGGATCAGTGGTGTCTCCCAACTCTCCTTCACAGAGGGCACCATACCCTTGACTTGATGACCTCCCAAAGAGCCTGTCTAACCATCACCTTGGGGGTTAGGACAACATAGGAACTGGAGAGGAGCATGACCACAGCAGATGGCCCCACCTAGCTCGTGGAGCAGTGCTCACATCTGGGGAGAGCATCACCGTGTCTCCGCTCACCAGCACGAGATGAAAGGGATGCTCAGCCGCCTCGGACTCCAGACACTGTCTTCCTGAGCAGCCTCTTAGAGTCCTCAGTATGGTTCAAAAACTGCCGATCCTGAGTCCCTGATGGCATGAGCAGACAGAGGACAGCGGCAGAATTGTGGAGATCTGGAGCACCGTCTCCTCATCTTCCTCCTAGAGTAATTTTTGTGCAGAGCAGAGCTTCCTCTAGGGAAGGAAACGCCTGCATGGATGCATCAGGCTTACACGTTCTCGTCATACCACCCTGTCACTCAGACTCACCAGCGGGGTGCTCCCTTGTCCCCCTCCTGGTTTCTTCACTTTCTTCCATGCACATTTAGAAGCATCTCTTTCATGCATCTCCCCTCCTTCCTGGTGAGCAGCCTCCTGTGAATCGGAAGCAGTCAGGCTCTGGAGCTCTCGCATAGGGTTATGCTCTGAGCAAGCGGGCTGCCTTTAAAACTGCTGTTTAAAATTCTCCACAGTGCTGTCTACACAAGGGCACTGTATAATCCAAAGGTTTTTTTTTTTTTAGCTACAAAAACTATTGAAATCCTTGCATGGTTTTTTTAATAAGATGCATTTCCCATGACCTCTTTGAAGACCACTCATCTGCACACATGTATCCCAGCCGTGTCTTCCCATGTCTGTCTAGCCCTAGAGAGGACCACCAGTTGAGATCTGTAATGGACCAACTGAAAATTAATGCAGATGGTTACACCTTTAAGCTAACAAAGTGAATTAATATTCTGTACTAAAGTTTACAGGGATGAGTAGTTCTGGAAAGACTATTAAAATCTTTGAAATATAAGTGATGAACTGGCCAATGCTTGAAAAAAAAAAAAAAACACAAAAGTAATTCTTCAACAGGGCTTTCTGCAGTGCGCTCTGTGGAGTGGAATACTGTTTGTTCGCCCACTGACCAAAGTTGTGTTGATGATCTTCAGGGTTGGTGAGGATGAAGTGAAATAGTCCTGGCCTGTTTGCTACAGGAGTGTGGGCTCTGTGTGCCTCCAGAGAGGCAGTTTGAAGTGTGGATACTGTCTGACCCAGCAATTCTTCTTCTAAATACTAATCTTAGATAATTCTTACGTGTGTACAATCGGGTATAAGTACAAAGGACTTCCTTGTACAACTGTGTTTATTTTTAAATTGTGTTCCTTTTGAGAGAGAGAGAGAGAGAGAGAGAGAGAGAGAGAGAGAACAAGCTCGTGAGAGCACTCTCACCAGCTGATGTACTCCCCAAATGCCCACGACGGCTGGGGCGGGCCAGGGCGCAAGCTCTCAGCTGGGAACGCAAGCCAGGTCTGCCTCATGTGTAGGAATCCAATCGCTTGAGCCCGTCACTGCTGCCTCTCAGGGTCTGCAATAGCAGGAAGCTGGAGTCAGCTAGACTAGACGGAGGATTCTGATGTGGGACGTGGGTGTTACAACTGCTGGGCTAAATGCCTACCCCTGCAGTAGTCTCTTTAATGAGAGAGATTTGGAAACAACTTAAATATTTATCAGAAACTGCCAAGGTAACTCAATTGCAGCATGTGTCCACTCTGGAATGTTGGGTAAGAGTTCAGGTCATGAAGGAGCTCTGTGTGAACTCTCTCAGAACCATGGACTCCATGTTTGTTACCTGGAGGAAGAAAGCCCTACAGCACTGCCTCAGTGCAGTCACCTCAGTTGGAGAACATATTTAAATACACATGTGTATGTGTGCACACTCATACATACATAATTACATGTATACCTTATTTGTATATTTGATAATCTATTTGTATATTTGATATTGTCTATATATCTAATTTCATATGTACCCACATACATATTTGTTTAAAAGGATATACACTAAACTCTTACGTAGTTACTCTTCCTTTGAAGAGAGAAATAGATTTTCCTAGGAGGTGGTGGAGTTACTTGTTTCTTTTTTATTATGTTTACTTACATTTGTTTGCATTTCTGTACTTAGCATATATTGATTTATAACCTTATGAAGCAATTTTAAAATTACTTCTTAAGCTTACTGCGGAAGTAATACACATTTATTTTTCACCAAAGAACAAAAAGCACTATAATCCCTGTATGCATATACAAGTACCATTAATCTTCTACACCTTTTTCTGCACATGTATTGGTTTTTCTTTTTTTTTTTAAGTGTGATTATTCCATATAGACTGTGTTGACAGCTAGTTCTTTTTTTAAAAAAAAATTTTTTTTATTTAATTGAAAGGCAGAGTAACAGAGACAGGTAGAGGTCTTCCATCCATTGGTTCACTCTTTAAATAGCTGCAATGGCTAGGGCTTGGGCAGGCAGGAGCCAAGAGCCTACTCTAGGTCTCCCATGTGGGTGCAGGGATCCAAGCACTTGGGCCATCTTCCACTGCTTTTCCCAGGTCCATTGACAGGGAGCTGAATCAGAAGTGGAATATCTGGGATACAAACCCGTGCCCATATAAGGTATAGGCTTACAGCAGCTTAACCCACTAAACCACAGGGCTGGCCCCAGTCAGCTAGTTCTTGAATTTCAGTGTGTGTAAGCAATGCGGTTCTTTGCCAAAGAGTTACATAATAGCCACATCTATGTGTCAGTAGACACCCAATTATAATATTTCTACTGCTTACAATGTGGGGTTGCTGAAAACTAGGAGTTAGAAATGGACAAGGTAAATTCTTAGTGCAGTACCTGGTGAGCTGGTCTCCTGTGCTCAGTCCTTCCGCCTTCCATCCATGCTGTCTGTACTCAAGGCCTGAGCTTAATGAAGTCAGTGGCATCTTCCATGCTTGTCCATGGGCCTTGAGAGAACTCTGCCTTCCTTACAGGGATCGCTGTGTTTCTCATTTTCTGGCCTACGTTTGTCCCCTGCCTTTCCCTGGCCATCACCTTTACCTTCAAATCCTGCCTCTGCCCCCCTCACCTGGGCTCACACTCGCTCCTTCTCTGACGTCAGCTTCACTGACTCCACCTCTGATTCCATCGCTTCTGTGAGACCCACAGCATCTTTTTTTTTTAAAGATTTATTTATTTATTTGAAAGAGTTACACAGAGAGAGGAGAGGCAGAGAGAGAGAAGTCTTCCATCCGCTGGCTCACTCCCCAGATGGCTGCAATGGACAGAGCTTTGCGATGATCCGGAGCCAGGAGCTTCTTCTGGGTCTCCTACGCGGATGCAGGGGCCCAAGGACTTGGGCCATCTTCTACTGCTTCCCCAGGCCACAGCAGAGAGCTGGATTGGAAGTGGAGCAGCCATGACTAGAACTGGCGCCCATATGGGATGCCAGCGCTTAAGGCCAGGGCGTTAACTCTCTGTGCCACAGCACCGGCCCTATTTATTTTTTTTAAATATTTATTTATTTGAAAGGACCCACAGCATCTGACCCTTGGTTCTAGCATCTTTTGTTTCAGCCACCACATAGGCCTTCTGCCTTTGTTAGACAAAGTGGCTGATTGCTGGTGAGAGACCTTGGGTAAGGCAGTTCAGCTCCTAGTGCCTTATGGTCATTGCTCATGGGGTGGTAACAGGACCTACACCCCAAGGTTCTGTTCTTGGCTGAAGCAAACAAGTGCATCTTAGTGTCTTAGGAGAGCCTGGCACCTAGGAAGGGCTCTCTGTGCTGGAGCTGCAGTTGCTGTAGCTGGAGTCACATCTCTGTTACTCTGCCCACCTGGCTGGCTTGAGATGGGTCCACTGCCTGCCCTGCAGATTGCTAATCCCATCCTCCTAGACTGCAGTTGGCTCAGACTGTGCAGTCAGAGCCAATGAGGGTCATTATGAAGACTTTGAATTTTTGAGGGAGACACGGTATTTTTTTCCTCCAGGCTTTGTAACACATCCTGGGTTTATAGGTGTTGTCAGCAAGAGATTCTAGGTGGGAGCCCCTGGGAGCATGGAACCAACACGGAAGCAAACAGAGCAGAGTGAGTGAGAAAAAAAATGTGTCCTGGTGGCTGTGTCTGAGTCCCTTCACAAAGCCACACTTGGCCAGCTCGCCCGCAGCTCCTCGGTCATCTGAGCCGAATGCTCCTTTTCTGCTTGAGCCACTCAGGATTCAGGTTTTTGGCACTTGCCACCCAGGGTTCCAGGAGCTGTGTTCCGTATGTAACCAACATCATGCCTTGGTGGAATGATCTTTGCCTTGGTCTCTCTGCTGCGTTGGCTCCTGAGCTCCTGAGGGAGGACGGGGCCTGGATCCTAGTTAGCTTCCTATCTTAGCTCGCAGCATAGTACTTAACTAGATTAAATGCGAAGCATTTGTTGAATGAATAAAAAGCCTCTGGGATACATGGAGTGTTTCAACATAGCCTGTTCAAGGCTGCTGGCTTATCCCAGCCTAAAATCTGCTGATTCCATCAGGAAGACAAGACAGGACGGAGGATCAAATTAATGTTATTGAATGCCTGTTAGGCACAAGGGAATATATATAATACTTTATATTATGTCATTTAATCAGAAAGCCTGATTCCTCTTTCTCCTTTTTTTCTCCCCTGTGAAAGGTCTGTTTATTGCTTTGCTTCCAAGTGAGTGAAATATCCATGAAATGAGAACAAAATATGTGTACTCTTAGGCATCTAATTTAAAAACTGAAAGATAAGTGTTTAAGTTCCCATTACAAGGCAACAATCCTTTGAGTGTTTTGAGTTCAGTATTTTATGAATTCTTCCTAGTGAAAATAAGCAATTTCATTAAGATAGGCCTTATCAGTGGTGACACATTTGAATTCAGAGCCCCTTAAGACCACGGAGAGTGGTCACTTGCACCAGCTGCTTCATTAGCTGGGGAAAGCCATGGAGTTGCCCTTCTGTAGGTCAATTTGAAGGTCACGGGAACTCCTGCCCCTGCTCCATGCTGCCGGCTTCTTGTCCTGTACTTGGCGAGGTTTTGGCTTGGGGCTGGAGGGCCAGGAGAGAAACACGGAGCAACCTTCATTCTACAAGGGTTCCTGTGCTTAGCTCCCTGATTTCTCTCGTTCAGGGAGCCTATGGCAGCAAGAAGACCAACATGTAGGGGCAATTCATATTGCTTTTGGTTAGTGTTTCAGAGTAAGAATGAAGATTGTATATGGCCCACCTTCTTCTTCCAAAATCACTCAGTATAAAGCGATCTATACAAGCATATTGACAGATTAAATATGGTTATTCATCAATGAGTTATCTGTACAATGATACTCATCAAAACTGATTATTGTATTTACCCAGTAAATATTTACATGGCACCCCGCTGTGGACCCAAGTCTGTGGAATGCAAGGAGAACTCCACTCATCTCCGCAGAAGGAAGATTTGTAAAGCACGGCATCTTGAGCTGAAGACTAGTGACTGTTGCCTTTTGAAGAGTAGAGCTTGGGGCAAGCATTGTGGCTCAGCTGACTAAGCTGCTGCATAGGAAGCTTACATCCCATAACAGAGAGCCAGCTCCAGCCCAACCGGACTTCCAATCCAGCTTCCTGCTCATGCGCCGAAGAGGCAGTAATGATGGCTCAAGTGCTTGGGTCCCTGTCATCCAAGTCAGAGAAGTGGATGGAGTTCTGGGCTCCTGGATTCTGTTCAGCTGTTGCAGGCATTTGGGGAGTAAACCAGTGGACGGAAGACATCTTTCTCCCCCTTCCCCCTCTCCTTCTCTCTCCCTCTTGTTATTCTTTCAAAAAATAAATCTTTTTCAAAATGTATTTTTCATGCTTTTTATCTGCCTTTCATGTTTTATTATCGTAAGAGTTTATTTAGTATCAAGCAAGAGAGGACTTTGCTTAATACCACAGAACATTCCATAACTTGAGTTACAAAAGAATACCATGTTATTTGCACTTGTAATTGGCTTCCCTTTATATGCCTGTTGGCAAGAGAAAAAAAAAAACTAGCATATGGCTGAAAGATAACATAACTAATTCTATTGGAACTTTTAAAATGAAAGATGAGGCTTATGTTAAAAATGAATTACATACTTAACAAACTTATTTTTTTTGGTTTAACACTAGTTAATAAGAGTTTTTCTTTTTCCTCTTGATCTATTTTTTCATATACAGACTGGAAATCACCAAATTTTACAAGTCTTTTTGTCTTTTCTGCCTGAGTTGATGTTTAAACAAAGTCTTAAGTTGTATCCATTCAGATTTCAAACATTTTGATTTATTTCAAAAGGAATTGTTCATAGAAGAAACTCACCTTGGGCAGTAGGACTGGTGGAGATGGGCTGCTTCGTGGCATCAGACAGTACAGCCAGGCTCTGCCATCCCTGGTCCCTGTGGACTCCTTTTGTGGTCCTTGCTGAAGCTGCCTGTGTCTCGAGTCAGTCCCCTCCTCTGGTGCATGCATCGCTCTTATTTCACCGCTGTCTCCTTCACTTGGAAGCAAAGCAGAAAAAGAACAGCAGTTTCTAGGGGTGAGGACGTATAAGACCCGTGAAATCACTAGGTCTGGCCCTGCCACGGCAACCACAGTGGGACTCAAACATCAGATCTGTGGCAGGCTAATTGTTAAGTTCTAATGTTGTATGGCCCACAAATGATGTTTAAATACCCGAATGGTCCCTGGCAGAAAACAGGTTCCCCACCCCTGATGGGATTTCTGGTTAAATGAGGTGATGTAGTGTGAGGTTTCAGAAATATCACCTGCTCCTCCCAGGCATCCTATCCACAAGGATGAATCTCTTGTCTGGGAGCCTAAAACTCCAGCTTATCCTTGAGTTGTTTTTTCCTTTATAGGTGGTGTTTTTATGGTTGGAGAAAAGCACCTAATAAAGTGCTCAAGGACGTTTGGCCTGTGGGGGGGGGGGGTTGTGGATGAATCCATTAGTAAGAGTTCGTGGGGTACCTAGAGCACAAGAAGCAAGTTATTGAGAGGAGAGGAAATGGAAAAAAATACATCTGGCGCCTTTAGGCTATCAGAGATGTGAGCTTCCGGAGCTCCCTGGTTCCCTTTGCATGGACCTTTCTCACATAATTTGGGGCTGCACAAATCGTTTTATTCTCAAATGTGTTCAACGTTTAACACCTATTTGCGTCTAATAAGGGGAGAACTTGAATCTATGTTATGAGGACATTTAGATGTCAAATTTTGGAGGGAAATGATTTTCATATTATCTGAGGAAACACAAGAGTGTTGTATTTCTCAGTCACTTGAATTTCGCAGAATGGAAGTGACTTTGGCATTTCAGGTCTATGTCCTGGTAACAGATCTGCTTTTTTAAAGATTTATTTGTTTATTTGAGTCAGAGTTACACAGAGAGAGGAGAGGCAGAAAGAGAGAGAAAGGTCTTCCATCCACTGGTTTACTCCCCAACTGGCTGCAACAGCTGGAACTGTGCCGATTCAAAGTCAGGAGCCAGGAACTTCCTCTGGTTCTACCTGCAGGTACAGGAACCCAAGAACTTGGGCCATCCTCCTCTGCTTTCCCAGGCCACAGCAGAGAGCTGGATTGGAAGTTGAGCAGCCAGGACTCGAACCGGCGCCCATATGGGATGCCAGTGCTGCATGCCACAGCTTTACCCACTGTGCCACAGCACTGGCCCCAGCAGATCCGCTTTTCTTTAAGCTTTATCTCAGTGAGAATGTTCTGGAGCCAGAACTGTAGTATAGTGGGTAAAGCTGCCACTTGTGGTGCAGGCATCCCATATGGACAGCAGTTCACATCCCAGATCCTGCACTTCAGATCCAGCTCCCTATTAACATGCCTGGGAGAGCAAAGTAAGATGGCACAAGTCCTTGGGCCCCCTGCATCCTCAAAGGAGACCCAGAAGAAACTCCTGGCTTCGGAATGGCCCAGCTCCAGCCATTGTGGCCATCTGGGAGTGAACCTATAGATAGCTAGATCTCTCACTCTCACTCTTACTCTCTCTCTCTCTCTCTCTCTCTCTCTTTAACTTTCTCTAACTCTTTCAAATAAATAAGTAAATCTTTTTATTTAAAGAATGAGAATGTTCTGGCTGGAGGGGAAGTGTGTCCAAGTCATTGTATCCAGCAATCTAGATGACGAGATTCACTGTGGCAGCACGATGCCCTTTTATTATTTATTTTGACAGGCAGAGTGAGAGAGAGAGAGAGAGAGAGACTTCACTTCCCAAGTGGCCACTATGGCTGGCACTGTGCCTATCCGAAGCCAGGAGCCAGGTGCCTCCCCCTGGTCTCCCATGCGGGTGCAGGGCCCAAGCACTTGGGCCATTCTCCACTGCACTCCCAGGCCACAGCAGAGAGCTGGACTGGAAGAGGAGCAACCGGGACAGAATCCAGTGCCCCAACCGGGACTAGAACCAGGGGTGCCGGTGCCGCAGCCAGAGGATTAGCCTATTGAGCCGCGGCGCTGGCTCACGATGCCCTGTTAGCATGGATCTCCTTGGACTCCTACTTTACCCTTTGTCTCTTTTATCATGAACATCAGGAATCTTCCAGAACTGTTGGCTGTCTTCATCTCTGTATTTTCTCTACCAGTCCAGCCATCCCCACCCCTATCTTATAAAGGAGTAACTTTCAAAGACTGCTATTCAGTTAAGTGATCATGGAAAATTGAATTAAAAGAAAAATTTATTTTATTATACTGAAAGTTAAAAATTTTTAATACTGTGTATTTTTCATGAACTTTGAAGACCCCACATATGTATGGATTTCAAATTGTTTTGCCCCAATATAACCATATCTCTTAACTCCTTTTTCTATAAACTTTTTGAAGTCCCCTCAAATATCCACATTACCAACCAAGTTAATAACAAAATAGCAGTCCCACATGATCAATGTCACATTTTTCATCTTCTGTCAAAATCAGAGCTCTCTGTTTCACCCTTTGTCTTTAAATCTGGGGAAGCAGAAGTTCCTAGGAAAATACAAAATGTGTGAACGGAATTCAGATAAATGCTGTGGACAAAAGAAGCGACTGACCCAATTCTTAGCTACTTGCAGTTATTTAGGAAGGAGGTGTACAGGCAAATCTTGGAAGTTGTGAGGACTCCAAGCAAGTACAATCCTGGGTAACAAGTGCAGATAAGTTGCAGAAATTGGTTTTTGTTGTTTTATGTTTTTGTAAGCCTATAGACACATAGTTAAACAGAATTTGCAACCATTGGTTCACTCCTCAAATGCCTGCAACAGCCATGGCTGGACCAGGCTGTAGCTGGATGCCCGGAAATCAGTTCAGGTCTCCCATGTATGTGGCAGAGACCCAACCACTCAGACCATCACGGCTGCCTCCCAGGTTGCACTTTGGCGCAAGAAGCTAGAATCAGGAGCCAGAGCTGGGTATTGAACCCACGCAGGTGCTTTGGTATGGGATGGGGACCTCTTAACCGGCATCGTAACCACTGTGCCAAGTGCCTACCCCAGGAAAGTGTTTTAAGGAGGAGGAAGTGGTTGAAAGTGTCAGGTGCTGCTCAAATAGCCAGCACACAAAGGACCGAAGGTGATTTCGTATTTAGCCTTGGGGGTCATTAATGACCATAGCAAGCATTGCTGTAGGGGAGTTATGGGACTGGCAGTCGTAATAGAAGTGAGTGCAAAGTATGGAAACTGGGATGTAGGTATGGATGCATTCTTGGCATGAGTTGTGAAGAGAATGCTAGAACAGTCACTGGAGGAGTGTAGGCACATGAGAATGAGGAAATATTGCATTGTAAGTCAGCAATAGCTGAGCAGGTTTAAAGCTGGTGGGACTGGGGGCTGGGATTCAGCTGGAAGGGAGAGATTGAGTAATCAAGAGAGAAGTTACAATATGGGTGTAGTAGAAATAGTGCCTGGTCTCTGGGGGCCAGCATTTGGAGAGGTTGAGCTGGGTGTGGGAAAACCCGGAGAGTGGGATGAGTTTAAGGTGTTTGAAGAAGATAGCAGGAGAATATCTCAGTGGTGCAGGGCTGAGCACTGCTCTGCAGTCACGTGGGCCAGAGGCCAAAACAGGTCGAAGACGTTTTGTTCTTGCTCCATCAGTTGGTGCACATGCAGATCAGTTAGGTATGGGATGAGAGATTTTTTTCATCTTGAGTTTGAAATAATTGTTACTCTGTTAGCTGAATACTGCTCTGTAATTGCAAAAACAAAAACAAAACACACAACTTGAAGAGGTTTTGTTGACTTTCTGAACACTTCTAAGTAGATACAATTTTTTTAAAAACTAAAATAAGGTTTTTCTTAGTCCAAAGAAATCAGAAATCCTAGCATAATTTTTTCATAGCCTCCATTTTCCATGAACTTTCTGAAGACCCTCTATTGCAAATTCTAAAATGGACAGGTTGGCTTTCAGGACCGCCCATGAAAGCTCCTTTGCTATTACAAGGAGCCTTCAAAATATTCATGGAAAATACAAGTAAAAGATAAGTTTATTCTGGTGTAAAAAATTTTGAAATCCGCATATATGAAAAGTCTTCAAAATGTTCACAGAAAATGCATATTATCAAAAAAAACTATGCCTGAATTTCCAAATTTTCCTGCGCCCAACAGGGGTTCTTGGTGAATGGCAACAGCTCTGGCTTTAGGTGGAAATTGTTCTGAAGTCCTGACAGCGTTGAACTTCACCTGAGCACGGTACTGGACACAGCAGCAGGAGCCCCCACCGTTCTGTGTTGGGGGAAACAGCTGAATACAAAGACTCATCATCTCCATATGATGTCTGTGGGGGACTTTAAAAAGTTTGTGGGAAATGGAATTACAAGATTCACTAATTTTGGTGCAAAAATCTTTGAAATCCATGCATAGTTTGGTTGTAGCATTTATTTTCCATGATTTTTTTGAAGACCTCTTATAAAATATGTAATGTAGTAATATATAAATTCTATTTACAAATGAGAAAAATGATATTTGGGAAGTTGTCCTTTGTGTGAATTCACCTAGCTTCTAATAGGCAGAGCCAGGGCTACAACTCAGCCATCCTATTTTCTGACCTGGGGCTCTCTCCAGTGTGCCCTGAATCCTGTCTCGTGAGTTTTGTGTCGTAAGGACCAGAGGACAGCTTTGATTTTGTTCTTAGTTATTCGATTTGCCATCAGCATTTCTACATCTGGTTGTCCCCATTTGCTGTTTGCAACATCAGAGACAGCAGTCCCCTTATCTAGTGAGACTTCCGGTTCACATGACTGATGTCCGAGCCATCAGCCAATCAGAGGTGTGCTTTCGTGCTCTCCATTGTCTGAGTTGATGGGGCTGCCGCTTTGCTGACAGAGGCGGGGATATAAAGAGAGGAAATGTTTCAGTGCCACCTTCCACTTCTCAGACCTGAAGATTTCCACAGATCCCAGAAAAGAGAAGGTACTCTTAGATAATGAAATAATACGTATTCTACCCAGTTACCCCTTGTATCACCAGCAAATCTCTTGACACACAGTGCATGGAAGTATACACGTTCTCTTAACCATTGGAGCAAAATTCTCTTGTTTACATTTACATGAGCTGCAAATGTAGGTTGTTGCATTGAGGAAGCACGGTTACTTCAGAAAGGTTAAGTAATAGGTCCAAAGACTCCTGCCTCATTTACAGCAAGAGCCAGCCTCCCTGGACTCGCCAGGCTCAGTGGAAATTGACCTGGATGTTAGCTGTTGGGTGATGCTTTCAGTAAATGATAAATCCCCCTGGAACCACAGATGTGTGCATGCAGCCTTTGCCATTCATCTCAGTTCCTGCTGTTAGTTACTGTGAGGACAGCACAGCACATGTGAGGCAACACCCCAACACAGGAACTGTCCAGCTCGTTATTAACGGGAGAGAAGAATCCTCCCATACAGAATAAATTTCATTCTATGCTCTTTAAATGTGAAATGAAGTGAGATATTTCAAGATGACTCCATTCGCTTGTAAAGGAAAATAGGACCATGTGTACAGTCAATGTGGGTCTCACAGTTTGGGTACAGTAATTAACGTAAGCTCAAGGTGATGCTTGCCAACTGAGAGAGAGCTAGGGGAGTGATAAACCTGTAGGAACAATAGTTTTTTAAAAGTTATTTATTTGAAAGACTTACAGAGAGAGAGAGAGGAGAGAGAGATCTTCCATTCACTGGTTCGCTCCCCAAATGGCCACAAGAGCTGGAGCTGTGCTGATCCAGAGCCAGGAGCTTCTCTGAGGTCTCCCACATGGGTTCAGGGGCCCAAGGACTTGGGCCATCTTCCACTGCTTTCCCAGGCCACAGCAGAGAGCTGGATCAGAAGTGGAGCAGATGGGAGCTGAACGTGCTATGCCACAGTGCCAGCCCCTGCTGACTATTTCTGAAAGAGTTTTTTGTGTCATCAATGTATTCTTCCTTATACCCTTCAGCTTCTGATTGGGCATCATAATTCTTTTTTTTTTTTTTTTTTTTTTTTTTTTTTTTTTTTTTTTGACAGGCAGGAGTGGACAGTGAGAGAGAGAAACAGAGAGAAAGGTCTTCCTTTGCCGTTGGTTCACCCTCCAATGGCCGCCGCGGCCGGCGGGCTGCAACCAGTGCACTGCACCGATCCGATGGCAGGAGCCAGGTACTTATCCTGGTCTTCCATGGGGTGCAGGGCCCAAGCACTTGGGCCATCCTCCACTGCACTCCCTGGCCACAGCAGAGAGCTGGCCTGGAAGAGGGGCAACCGGGACAGAATCCGGCGCCCCGACCGGGACTAGAACCCGGTGTGCCGGCGCCGCTAGGCGGAGGATTAGCCTAGTGAGCCGCGGCACCGGCTTGGGCATCATAATTCTTAAAATTACAGAGGTCATTTTGCCAAGAAAGCAGCATGGCCTTAGCTCAGACATGTTTAAGGCCCTGAAGAAATGACTTACTACTTTCCTTCTTACTGCTTTATAGAGGGGAAAAAAGGAGCCTCATTTATCAAGTTATTGTGTCATCGAATTTACTCTTATGTCAGCCAAACGCAGTCATGAATAAGCAAAGACACAAAAATGTAGCATAGATGTTGAAAGTGTCTCTTGTTCCCTGGAAAAGGTAAAAATCCATCAACCTTACAAATTGGGCCAATGTGGATCTCCTATCGACACTACCCTTTAGTTTTTTTTTTGTTTTTTTTTTGTTTGTTTGTTTGTTTTGACAGGCAGAGTGGACAGTGAGAGAGAGAGACAGAGAGAAAGGTCTTCCTTTGCCATTGGTTCACCCTCCAATGGCCACCACGGCCAGCACGCTGCGGCCGGCACACCGCACTGATCCGATGGCAGGAGCCAGGTACTTATCCTGGTCTCCCAAGGGGTGCAGGGCCCAAGCACTTGGGCCATCCTCCACTGCACTCCCTGGCCACAGCAGAGAGCTGGCCTGGAAGAGGGGCAACCGCGACAGAATCCGGTGCCCCGACTGGGACTAGAACCCAGTGTGCCGGTGCCGCTAGGTGGAGGATTAGCCTAGTGAGCCGCGGCGCCAGCCTACTACCCATTTAGTTTGGTCAAAGAAATGCTGCATGCTAATTAGCCTAGGCCAGTGGGGCCCTCCCTGAGGTCAATACTACTGAACCCTCTGGGTGGTGGTCCTTGGAGGAGAAGTGAGGACTGGAAAGAGCATGGAGGCTTATAGGCACGTGTCATGTCCACTCCCTTCCTGTTTATTTATTACTAACTACTCCCATTGCATTTTCCTGGTCGTGAGTAATCTGCTGGTTAAATCTGACTTCCTGGGTAATTTATAACATGTGAGAAGGATGAACCTACCAAATTGAGATTTGTGATCTGATTGCCAGCTTAGGCCATTACTTGGAGGATTCCATGAATCAGCAGCCCTGAGATTAGTCAATGTGAGTCCTCCACCTCCAACTCTAACACATGGATCTGCTCTGCCTGGAATAACCGGGTCTTGAGTCCATAAGGCCAGCGGCCTGATTCCAGACCCAGGGATTCTCCAGATAAGTGGCACCGTATGAGCCGTCCTGGCACCCAGCCCACTCGCTTCTGGTAGCTCTCCCTCTGCTGCACTTCTCTGCCTTTACTTGAATCCTTGCCACTGTCACAGGTACTCAGAGCATTATATTTTCTTTATGTAAGAGTTCAGCACTAACCTTTGCCCCTTCCCCAGGAGCAGCCAAGATACACTGCAGGCTGGGGACAGGTCCAGTTCCTGTCTGCTCACACTCAGCATGATGCCAGGACCTTCCCCACTTTAAATTGGGGTCAGTTTGATCAGTTACAATTCACGTTCAGTGTTCTGAGCCAGATAAAGCTGGAAATGTGCCAATCGCAAAAATGTAAGGTAAATTTGCAAAACAGAATGTCAGATTCTATACCCCTAAGCCACCAAGTGTCTTTGCAAAACATCTGCACTATAGCTAGATCACTAATATTTATTGAGTACATCTGACCAACAGAGATCTCTTTACTAATAACCAGTATATTGCAAAGAATTCTGGGCTGAAAGGAACCTTAAGTGCTAATTTTGTTTACTATGGATTGTGATGATGAACAAATCATCTCAATTAAATAGAACTTCAAGTCTATCTTCAAGTTCCAAAACAGTACTTATTAAAGTCACATATTTCCTGAGCACTTTTATTTATCTCATTAATTTACTTAAAAGGGCCTTTCTTTATATTACAAAGTTCAACTTTATTGTGGCTTCTGAACAAATTATAGCAAATTGTGTGCTTGTGGAATGCGGATTAATGAGCTTTAACTGCATGCTAATTAAAACTCCTTAGAATTCTTTAAAGGCTTTGCCTTCAAGAATTCAGACTTGCTAATGAAATTTTCTCATTAGACTTCATGATGAGCTTGGAAAACAAATACCCAGCCCTTCCAGCCCTAAATAAAAAACTCAGGGATGTTTTCTCTGCTTTCTTGTGGAAGGCAGTGATGGAGCAGCCTCGCAGGCCTGGCCTTAAGGTTGTCTTGGAGGTAA
This sequence comes from Oryctolagus cuniculus, assembly GCF_051225735.1. NCBI lineage: Eukaryota > Metazoa > Chordata > Mammalia > Lagomorpha > Leporidae > Oryctolagus > Oryctolagus cuniculus. Next base: position 22,903,601 of record NC_142886.1, read on the forward strand.
CTCGCTCTCTGAAGGAGATCCTAGTCCTGGTTTAAAACCAAACTCTGCTGTATTAAGTTCAGTGAGCAGATTCATTAGCTGAGTCTTGATCACACCTTTGATTACTACCTCTCATAGATTACATTAACGTCCTCATTCATTAGAGTCATTAGTGCCTGTCTGTGATGAGGCTGTGGAAAAACCTGCTTGGGTTCAGCTTCTCATTAGTGTGTAAGTGGTGTTTCTGCTTACAACACATATCGGTTGTGGTTCAAGGCAGGTGAAACCCACTTAGAAACCATTTGTGCAGATACGGACAAGGAAGTTACCCTGGATGGTGTCTCGGTTTGTTTCCTGTTGACAGAATCCCCAGGACTAGGAAATTTGTAAGGAAATAGATGCATTCTGGAGGGTAAGTCCTAAGACGCAGCAGTGGTGGCAGGTGAGGGGCATTGTAGCATGGTGGAGGGCAAGTAGGTGTGTGCAAAAGACCCAGCCCACAAGGACTGCCTTGTTTGACCATCACCCATGCTCAGCATAGCTACCCCATGCCTTTGAACTCCCTTAAGAAAAGCATTTATCTCTTTCAATGACCTAATCACTTCTTAAAGTTCCTCCCACCCATTGGGAATGTGATATCAGCGTGAGTTTTGTAGGGAACGAGCTATATTCAAGCCACAGCCAATAGCTAACAGCAGGGTGATGCCAGCTGTTCTAGTAACAGATGAGGTCAACTTAGAAGATTGAGTGAGTCTTGTTTCAGACTCAGGAAAGGAGTTTTACTCCGGGGGTTGGAGGGTGATTCCTGCACCAGGAGGAAGAAGGCTTCCGTTAGGCTTGCTTTGCTGGGCCACCTTCCCCGTCATCTGGGAAACAGCAAAAAGTATAGGACCTTAAGCTGTACTGCAGATCTGTGGGGAGGGGTCCCAGGAACCTGCATCGTTAATAAGTGTCGCTCCCCCTCTTCGTGGAGGAACGACACAGGACCCTGCGCTGTTCTTTCGTCTGCTCGGCCCTCCCCGGGTTTGCTGCTGGTTCTTCCCGGGTTGGCTACTATCCCTTCCACCTCCGTGGAAGGGCAGTTTCCCCTGGCCACATTCCCCACTTCCGCAGGGGAGCGGCACACCGCCGGCCGGGTCTCTCGGGGGCTGCACGGGTGTTCCTTCAGCTAGATGTTCCCCATAGATGTTCCCCGGTGCATGCCGCCTCTCTCCTCCTTTATAGTCCTTCTCCGCCAATCCCAACTCGGCTGCCCACACGCCGAGTACGCTGCTCTCCAATCAGGAGCAAGTCCTACAGTTAATTGGTTGAACTGGAGGCAGCTGTGCGGAAGCTGTTTACTTCTCTCCCAGCGCCATATTGTGGGAGAGCAGATGCACAGAATAAGTCTTAATTCCAGTAACAGTCTAGTCCGGTTTGCTCCCCACAAATAAGCAGATTCTTCCTAAGACCCTGGGCTTGAGAAGTACCACAAGAAACATCTGTGAGAAGTGGCAGTAAAATTACTTAGGTTCAGAAGAGACATTGGGCCATTTTGTGATGTGTTGAGAAAACAGTAAACTTGTATTATTGGAGATTTTGCTCTCAATAGCCAAGATAAGCTGCTAGGTAGGGGTGTGTGTGTGAAATTTGCATTGAGTGATCACACAGTGTACAATAACATGGATGGAACAATAGTTCATTAAAAACTGAAAAAATCCAAGCACAGAAAGGCAGGTATCACTCATATATGAAATCTTAAGAGAAGGAGATTGCATAATATTTAAAATATTGTTTAAATGTTGGGGGCTACGGAGGGAAGGATGGAGGAAGGTTGATTATCAGGCTCTAAGTTATGGCTAGATAGGAGTAAGAAGTTTGGAGTGTTCTATCACACAGTAGGGTGACTATAGGTGATGTTAATGTACTGTGTATTCCTCTATTAAAACATAGAAGATAGGATTCTGTATGTTTTTTGGCCATGAAGGAATGTTAAAGGTCTAAGATACGTTTACCCTGGTTAGACATCACAAAATGTATTCATGCCTCTTTTTAAAGATTTTATTTATTTACTTGAGAGGTAGAGTTACAGACAGAGAGAGACAGAGACAGACAGAAAGGTCTTCCTTCCATCGGCTCACTCCCCAAATGGCCGCAATGGCTGGAGCTGCGCCAATCCAAAGCCAGGAGCCAGGTGCCTCTTCCCAGTCTCCCATGTGGGTGCAGGGGCACAAGCACTTGGGCCATCTTTTACTGCTTTCCTAGGCCACAGCAGAGAGCTGGATTGGAAGAGGAGCAGCCGGGACTAGAACTGGCACCCATATGGGATGCCAGCGCCACAGGCGGAGGATTAACCTGTGCCATAGCGCCACCTATTCATGCCTTTAACCACCATGTGATGCCCCATAAAGATGTGTAATTTAATAAAAATCATCCCCCAACATGTGGAGTTTTTGTGTACTTTAGAGGTTCTGAGTTTTGTTATTTTTTTTTTTTTAAAGAGTGGCAGAGACAGAGAGAGAGAGACACTTGCATCTACTTGTTCACTCCCCAAATGACCACAACAGCTGGTAGTGGGCCAGGCTGAAGCCAGGAACACAGACCTCCATTTGGGTGTCAGGGCCCAGACACTTGGGCCATCCTCTGCTGCTTTCCCAGGCACAACAGCAGGGAGTTGGATCAGAAGCAGAGCTCCAATAGGGGATGCCACTGTCACAACGGTCAGTGGCTTAACCCACTGTGGAAGTTGTGAGTCTTGTTGATCCGTATGGTCTTATTCAGTTATGTGTATTTGAGTGGCTCAATCAAATAGTTGTACTTCTTCTTACGTACATAGTATCACGATGAGATCAAACTCATTTTTCTTACTCCCCAAAACTTGTGTATCAGTTGATTATTTTTTCCAGGGCACTGTACCTTTTGGGAACCTGATGCAAGGCATGGATCCTGACTTGCACACATGTGTGTACAAAATTGTTTGCATTTTTCATATAATTTCTGGGATTTACAGAGCAGGGATCTGCGCACTCTGAATTGAGAACCTCTGGCCTGAGCTGGAACCGTTGAGCCACTATTCTGTAAACCCCAGCGGCGCCACCTGTCGTGCGGCCATAGAAGGCAGGGGTGAGCGTGGTTTTTGTGGGGCAGAGGTGGAGGCAGCACTGAGCAGGGCAGGAGCTCTCGGGGCCTGTGGCATGTGGCTTGATCTGTGTCCATTGTAAATTAAATTTTTTTAAAAACTTCATTTTGGAGAAAATAAGAAGAAATCTCCCATAACATCATCACCAAAGACACCCACTATTAATACTGTGCAGTATGTTCCTCTAGCAAGCCTTCTATGCTCTTTATCAAAAATGAGATCACATACAAAACACTTTTCCATCAGAAGAAATGGATCCTTTAATCCTGCTTTCCATGAACTTTTTTTGTTTTAAAGATGTATTTATTTATTTGAAAGCAGAGTTACAGGGAGGCAGAGGGGGAGGGGGAGAGGGAGAGGGAGGGAGGGAGGGAGGGAGGTGGGTTCTTCCATTGGCTGGTTCACTTCCCAGATGGCCACAATGGCCAGAGCTTTGCTGATCCGAAGCCAGGAACCAGGAGTTTCTTCCAGATCTCCCTCTTGGGCCATTTGCTGCTGCTTTCCCAAGCCATAGCAAAGAGCTGGATCGGATGTGGAGCAGCGAGGACTCAAACTGGAGCCCACATGGGATGCCGGCACCGCAGGCAGTGGCTTTACCCACTACGCCACAGTGCCAGCCCCTCCATGAACTGTTAAAAGTGCTCTTACTCCAGGGCTGGTATTGTGGTGAGTTAAGCTGCCAGTTTGAGTCCTGGCTGCTCCACTTCTGATCCAGCTTCCTGCCATCCATGTGGGAGACCCAGATGGAGTTCAGGCTCCGGCCTGAGGCTGGCCCAAACCTGCATGTTGTGGCCATTTGGGAAGTGAGCTAGTGGATACAAGATCTCTCTGTCTCTTCCTCTGTGTTGCTCCACCTTTCAAATAAGTAAATTTTTAAAGAAAAAAAAGCACCCTCATATTGTGCTTAGCGTGGTTACATTTGATTTATTCACTTAATATAGCTTAAGTATCTATTTGTTTCTGTAAACTGTGTCTATTTTATCATGTTTATGGACCGCTGGTATTCTGTAAATATTTATATAATATTTTATTTGACCAACTACCTGTTATATTCATTCTATAAATTGGATTTTTTTTCATATCTTTCTGTACTTAAATCCATTGACATTGGGGTTTTTACTGTGTGGTGAATCTTGAAGTCTGTGAAGAAACAGGCGCTTTATAGATTCCAGTTTTCTTAAAAGTGAATTCATCAGAGTCAGGGGTGTTTAAATGTAATTTTCACTTTGTTCTAGAAAACTACAAATAAATAAAAATCCAAATCTATAGCCATGCCCACACTCCCTCCTTCAGAAATAATCAACTTCGGTTTCTGAAATTTCAAAGGATAAAAAAGCCGAAAATATCACTGAAATCATTTTTAATTAGACATTTAGCAGTTCCTAAAGCAAGTTATAATTTAACCTTCAAAAGCAGCATTTTTAAAGCAGGGAGTATTTTAATTGGTGGATTCTTGTTTAGCATATTTTATCAGACATTAAAGTTTTAGAATCTAGATGTCAAATCAAAGTGTACCAGGCTAAGAATACGATTTCTTCTGTCTTTTCTCTAACCCGCTGCACAGAACTGGGTGTCTGTGTAGACAGCTTTCTGCGCTAAAAGAGAACCTGTTCTATTAGCTGTGGCTCGAGGGACCCAGAGCCGACACTCTGCTCAGAAGCCCCCTACTCCAGGTGTGGCCCATGCACTGGGGGCATCAGCACCATCTGGGTGGGAGTCGTTGGATAAGTAGAACTGTGGATCCCACCCCATACCTCCTCAATCAGAATGTTCATTGTAATGGATTCTAGATGATGCTTGCGCACTTGAAAGTTTGAAAAGTACTGTGGGGAGCCAGCGCCGCAGCTCACTAGGCTAATCCTCCGCCTGCAGCGCCGGTACTCAGGTTCTAGTCCCAGTTGGGGCGCCAGTTCTGTCCCAGTTGCTCCTCTTCCATTCCAGCTCTCTGCTGTGGCCTGGGAAGGCAGTGGAGGATGGCCCAAGTGCTTGGGCCCTGAACCCGCATGGGAGACCAGGAGGAAGCACCCTGGCTCCTGGCTTTGGATCAGTGCAGCACGCCGGCCATAGCGGCCATTTGGGGGGTGAACCAATGGAAGGAAGAACTTTCTCTTTTTCTCTCTCTCTCGCTGTCTAACTCTGCCTGTCAAAAAAAAAAAAAAAAAAAAAAGTACTGTGGTGAATGACACCAGAATGAACAGACCAACCAAATACATACTCAGCCTCCAACTACTTCTCTGTACTAGACATACTAGACATGGAGCATTTTTTTTTTTTTTGACAGGCAGAGTGGACAGTGAGAGAGAGAGAGAGATAGAGAGGAAGGTCTTCCTTTGCCGTTGGTTCATCCTCCAATGGCCGCCGCGGCCAGTGCACCACGCTGATCTGATGGCAGGAGCCAGGTACCTATCCTGGTCTACCATGGGGTGCAGGGCCCAAGGACTTGGGCCATCCTCCACTGCACTCTCAGGCCACAGCAGAGAGCTGGCCTGGAAGAGGGGCAACTGGGACAGAATCCAGCGCCCTGACCGGGACTAGAACCTGGTGTGCCGGCACCACAAGGCGGAGGATTAGCCTAGTGAGCCACAGCACTGGCCTGACATGGAGCATTTCTGTCAAAGCCATTCTCTAGCAATGTTTGTAAAGTGATTAAAGATAGGACGATGTTCTTTGTGACTTAATGTTGTGATGCATCTGTTTAATCAAACAGACATCACGAAAAAGTTGCTTATGGAGAACCTTATTTCTCACTTTATTTTCATTATAAGGGGTTTATGAAGATTCATGGTTTATTCATTTGAATATTGCACATGGGGATATTTTTCTTAAATTGACAAAAAAGAAAAACTCTTTGTGTGCAGTATTAAAGTAAGCAGAAGAGTGAATGACGGTGTTTACTAAGTGCTGGTGGCTAGGATGATAGTGGTCTTAAAGGCATGGGCGCCCATCCCAGCACCTGCCATCCGACCAACTAGTCCTGCACCTGTCATGATAAAGACCTCAGTGTCCTAGGGCTCAGTCGCACACTCTTTCTCTGCCTTTCAAATAAAAGGAAACAATATTTTAAAAGTATGCTGCCAAGTTAATAAATTGGTTCTTTACCTTCTTGTTGGTAGGGAGCAATTGGAGGATTTTAATGAGAGGGACGACATATGGTTTGTCTTTGCAATGGATAGTTCTGGTAGTAAGTGGCATACAGCTAGGTGAGGTCAGAGGCAGGGAGAGCGACTGAAGTTGGTGCGATAACCTGAAGGTGCCAGGAAAGCTTAACAATGGAGGGGACATTTGAACTGAATCTTTTTAAAGGAGATTTACTTATTTATTTACTTGAGAGGCACCATTATAGACAGACATAGAGACAGAGTGAGAGGTCTTCCATCTGCTGGTTCACTCCCCAGATGGCCACAATAGCCAGAGCTGGGTTGATCCAAAGCTTGGAGCTAGGAGTTTCTTCGGGGTTTCCCGCATGGGTATAGGGACCCAACCACTTGGGCCATCTGGTGCTTTCCCAGGCACATTCCCAGGGAGCTGGATTGGGAGTGGAGCAGTCGAGACTCAAACCAGCACCCATTATGGGATGCCAGTGACCCAGGCAGAATTTTAATGGACTATGCTGCAGTGCTGGCCCTGAACTTAAGCTTGCTGGAGAGGTAGGATTCCCTGAGGTGATGTGAGAAATGAATGGCAGGGGTGCAGGGAGGTCATCTGGTGCAGTGGCTGAGATTCTCACATCCCACGTCAGGGTGCCTCGTGTGAGACTTGGCTCCCACACATCCTCCCCTCTGGCCTCCTGCCAGTGTGCGCTCTGGGAGACAGCATGTGATGGCTCAAGTATGTGGGTCCCTGACACCCCTGAGAGAGATAGATTGAATTCTGGGCTCCTGGCTCTGGCCTGGCCCAGCCCTGGTTGTTGCAAGCTTTAGGAGAGTGAACCAGTGGATTGAAGGTCTCTCTCTGTCTCTCTGCCTTAGGAATGAAATGAAAATTTAAAAGTTTTCAGAAGAATGATCGATGAAATACAAAATATGTTGTAGGGGCAGGTGTGTGGCACAGTGGCAGGACGCTGCTTGGGATGCCTGATTCAAGGCCAAATTCCTCTGCGTCTGCTCCTGCTTCCTGCTAATATGCACCCTGGGAAGTAGAAGATGATAACTTAAGTACTTGAGTCCCCGTTACCCACATGGGAGATCCAAGTTGAGTTCCAAGCTCCTGGCTTGCGCCTGGCCCAGCTCTGGTTGTTGCAGGAAATATTAGAGAAATCCCATTTACTTTTAACCCAATCTCCCCTGAAGGTAACATCTTGGAAAGCTATGGTAACTTTTCAACACTTTTTTGATGTGTGAGACATTCTTAGCTAAAACATCCATATACAATCACACTCATTTCTACATGGTCACCTCCCTGACCCACTGACCCAAGCTAAAATTGGTTCCGGTTGTAGGCTCAGCCTCCCTCCCCTGTCCAGCTGTGTGGACCGCAGCTTCACTGTTCGATACGTGGCGTTTCAGGTGGATTCTGCCTCTGCCTCTCCCCAGATGGTCGGCAGAGTCGCTCAGAGCGTGACTCTGGGAAGTGTGTTTCTGCAGGAGTTGGAAGGTTGGTATGCCCGTGACAGAGGCGCAGCTCAGATTAACTTAGGAAACGTGAAGGTTCTGGCTCCCTGAACTGGGAAGGCATGGAGCTCTCTCCAGGGATTCCTGGGACGAACAATAGGATCGCTGTTAGGTTTTAGGATTTTAGGGTCCAAAGAAGGAGAAGAGGCAGCTAGTTAAAGTAGAGAAGACTTATCCCGCTCCCCGCTCTGCCCCACACTAGACAAAGAGAGTGGGGTTGAGCCTGCCTGGGCAGAGGGCAGGGGTTTGAAACTAAGCTTCATTCTGTTTGATGGCAGACAGAGCCCCTTCTTAAACTGCTGCAGGGGAGGTGCAGAGCGCCTTGGACCCCGATGAGGTGGGAGGGGCTGCAGAAAGGTTCTCACTGTGCGTTGCCTGTGCAGTTTGGAATGTTTGAGGGGCTGCAGAGCAGGAAACAGTCCACTAGCCTCTGCATTATCTACCTGCGCCCAGTTTCATCAGGCCTAGGGGTTCAGCCCCAGTGTTCTCACAATCAGACTGCCCTGTCCCTTCTCAGTTTCACAAGTTTGTCGACCTCGTGCTCTTCGTGTGGTTTCTATGGCCATTGGCATGTCTGGAGTCAGCCCCCACAGTTGTTTTTAAGGAACGAGACTTGCTTCTTTACCACCAGTGCCAAGTCCTCCCAGGGAAGGGCTCTGTTTGGCCCAGTTTGTATCCTAGGCCACAGCCATCGAGCAGACAATTGTTCAAGGCTGTGTAGTGTGTGTTGTTTACCCTGCACATGGTCGTCTGATGGTCCTGGGGCTAGGAGTCTGGTTTTCATCTTTAACAGAACCACATGGGCATGTGGGAATGGAGTGATTCTTAAATTTTTTATTTATGTATGTATTTATTTACTTGTTTGAAAGAGTCAGAGTCACAGAGAGAGAAATAACTTCCACTGCTGGTTCACTTCCCAAATGGCTGCAATAGCCAGGGCTGGGCCAGGCTGAAGTTAGGAGCCAGGAGCTTCTTCTAGGTCTCCCACATGGGTGTCAGGGGCCCAAGCACTTGGGCCATCTTCGCTGCTTTCTCAGGTGCATTAGCAGGGAGCTGGATCGGGAAGTGGAGCATCTTGAACTAGTGCCCATATGCGAGGCTGGTGCTGCAGGCAGTATCTTTACCTGCTATGCCACAGTGATGGCCCCAAAGAGTGATTCTGTGAAAGCAAAGGGTAGGGCAGGTTGGGCTGAGCTGCACTGGGCAAAGCAGTTACTACCCGTTTTAATTCAGCTTGAATCTGACACCTTCTCCTGGTGGGGAGAGGGGGCTGTCATGGGTGCCTATGGTGTCCTTTCTGGGAGTCGTTGGGGGAGAGAAGAAGGAAAGCAGGCCTACAAGCAGGCTGCAAGTATGAGGATTTAATTGTTTTTGTGAAGTTATGAACAAAGCCATCTGGCCAGAAGAGAGGAGGGCAGGGTGGGACAAAGCCCTCGTAGAGGAAAGGGAGATGGCATTGACCTGCAGCAATGACAAGAAGTGCTCAGAGACCTCTGTCTCGTCAGAGATCTCACGAGGAACAGGTGGGTGGTGCATGCCTGTATGTACACACACAGAGTTTATTGCAAGGAACTGGCTGACCACGATAATGAGGCTGGCGGCTCTGACATCTGAGGGCAGGTGGAGCAGGCTGTAAACTCTCAGGCAGGAGCTGGTGCTGCAGCTGGGGGCAGAATTTCTTTTTAGGTAAACATCAGCTTTGCTTTGAAGCCCCTCCCACTGATGGCGTGAGGCCCACGTGTTTTATCAAGGTTAACTTTATTTAAAGTCCGCTCATTGTAGCTCTAACCACAGCAACAAAATACCTGCAACAGAAACTGGTTTAGGAATTAGCGTGTGACCGACTGACTGGGGACTGCAATCCATCCCCCACTGACACCTGAAACCAAGCGTCCCAGGGCTCAGAAACTCCAGGGAGGGGTCTGCCTGGAATTTAGTTTTTCCCTCTTTGGTTCAGCACAGCCGAGAATCTGGCATAGGAGAGCCGAGAAGGTGAACTGTTAAATTGATGCAAGATTAAAGGGATTTTTTCAGGGTGGAGCCCCTGGGGTCTCAGGGGCAATGCTGAAACTGCTGCTAACTGGCTGGCTGGTGTCCCTCGGGGTCACGGCTGCACAGAGAAATGTAAAGGGATGATAATAAAACATCAACCACATCGGTTGAAATAAATAATGCATGACAAATGCTTGCATTGGGCACTGAACTAAGTACCACATTAATTTTAAATTATTATCATTGCTGTGGTTTCATTTAACTGTCGGGGAACAGACAGAACAGACAGGTTCCATAAAGTCAAAGATTAGGTTTCCTGGGAGTAAGAAAATGGAACAAGTGTGCTAACAGTGGCGCTCGTTTGCTCACTGAACAATTTAGACTCTTCAAAAAGTTCCTGGAGGGGCTGGTGTTATGGTGTAGCAGTTTAAGCCACTGACTAAGACATTGGCATCCCATGTAGGTGCCAGTTCGAGTCCTGGATGCTCCACTTGCAATCCAGCTCCCTGCTAACATGCCTGGAAAAGCAGCAGGGGAGGTCCCAAGTCCTGGGCTCCTGCACCCACATGGAAGACCCGAAAGAAGCTCCTGGCTCCTGGCTTCAGGCTGGCTCAGCTGGCCATTGTGGCCATTTGGGGAGTGAACCAGTGGATAGAAGAAGACCTCTCTGTCTCTCCCTCTCTGTCTGTAACTCTACCTTTCAAATAAATTTTGGAAATCTTTACTAACAAAAGTTTGGTGCTCATATGGATATTAATAAATACGAACATGAGGTCACTTCAAACAGCTCACAGAACACTGGAATTAAAAGCTCGGTTTATTTTGGTACAGAAAATTTTGAAATCCATGCATAGTTTTTCATAATACACATCTTCCATGAACTTTTGGAGGTACAGAGGGGCAGCAGGTCCCAGAACTGACAAGGTGTCTGCCCTTGGGAGTCTTATATATTGGTGGGGGGAGATCCCAGCTAATAAGCAAACAACGTCAACAAAGCAAGCAAGCAGCAGGGAAGAAGAGTGAGACAGAGTTGGGCAGTGGAGAGGTTCGGGGCAGGGAGGCTCCTAGACTAGGGCTTGCTGCTCAGGGACACTAGAACAAGAGCTAGAAACAAAGGCAGTGCAAGGGCGGTGAGGTTATTAGGAACAGAGCGTTCACAAGGATAGGTGGTGGGGGCACAGGCCTTGAGACCAAGGCCTGTTTCTCCTTGTGAGGAAGGAGAGGGCTGGGAAATGATTTCTCATTGGTAGCAAGGGGCCAGGCTGGCTGTAGTCAGTCGTGAAGTAAGTTCGCTGGTGCTTGCTCTTTGTGGGGAGCCAAGTCAATGGAGAGACAGGCTCTGACTGAGCCATGTAAGGATCCTTTCTGAGCTGTGTGATGAGTGGGTAATAGGAGCACAAGGGTAGAGGGAGATGGGTTAGGAAAAGGATCCTGTGATGTGAACATAGTGCTGGGCCCTAGCAAGGCCGGGGTGCGGCTGTGAGGATGCGCTCCTGACCTGGCCTGCTGTCAAAAAGTGAGTTCTCTGGCCCTAGAGCTGTCGTTAAACAATCCAGTAGAGAGCTCCCGGGAAGGCATGTGGAGGGGGGAAGTCCAGGTATGTCTTGAGGCTGAACTAGACCTTCACTTTCCACTTGACCGTGACCATCTGCGTTCCTCTGCCAAACGCTGCCCAGTGCTCACTTCCACAAGCACAGAGGGTGCAGGCACGTCTCAGCGTGTGAACTGTTGATGGAACACGAGGCTTGGGAAACAAAGCTCGCAGATGTGGGAGCCATATTAAAAATTGTTCGAGGGGCCAGCGCTGTGGCATTGTGGGTAAAGCCACTGCCTGCAGTGCCAGCATCCCATAAGGGTGCCAGTTTGAGTCCTGGCTGCTCCATTTCCAATCCAGCTCTCTGCTATGGCCTGGGAAAGCAGTGGAAGATGGCCCCAGTGCTTGGGCCCCTGTACCCGCATGGGAGACCCAAAGGAAGCTCCTGGCTCCTGGCTCAGAACAAAGCAGCTCCAGCTGTTGCGGTCATCTGGGAAGTAAACCAGAGGATGGAAGACTTCTTTCCGTATCCTTGAATTTCCTCTCTGTAACTCTGCCTTTAAAATAATAAATAAATTTTAAAAGTAAATATGTTTTGAAAATAAATAAATCTATGTTAAAAAAAAAAAAAAGAGGCCGGCGCCGCGGCTCACTAGGCTAATCCTCCGCCTTGCGGCGCCGGCACACCAGCTTCTAGTCCCAGTCGGGGCGCCGGATTCTGTCCCGGTTGCCCCTCTTCCAGGCTAGCTCTCTGCTGTGGCCTGGGAAGGCAGTGGAGGATGGCCCAAGTACTTGGGCCCTGCACCCCATGGGAGACCAGGAGAAGCTTTGGATCCGCACAGCGTGCCGGCCTTAGCAGCCATTTGGCGGGTGTACCAATGGAAGGAAGACCTTTCTGTCTGTCTCTCTCTCTCTCACTGTCTAACTCTGCCTAAAAAAAAAAAAGAAAGAAAGAAAGAAAGAAAGAGAGAGAAAGAGAGAGAGAGAAAGAGAGAGAGAAGAGAAAGAAAGAGAGAGAGAAGAGAAAGAAAGAGAAAGAAAGAGAAAGGAAGAGAAAGGAAGGAAGGAAGGAAGGGAGGGAGGGAGGGAGGGAGGGAGGGATCCATATCGGCAGCCTCCACGCTTCTGCTTACACAGCAGCGTCTAAGGTGAAGTCCATGTGGAGCGTCTGCATTGCTTCTCTGTGTCCTCGCTGTGGCTGCCAGGCTCACAACACCGTTTTCTGGGACATGCTTGCAGGAGCTGGCTGCATATCCATGTTCATGATCAATGGAGGGGCCGTGTGTTAGCTCTGTGGCTTCACAGGAAGTTGGAAGAGAGGGCGTCAAGGGCCGGTGTGAGACAGAGCAGACTGGAAGCAGCAGCCAGCAGGTGGGGCAGTGCTGTGATCCTCCAGCCCCTGACGTGGGCATGGGCTCAGTGGAGCTGCATGGAGGGGGGAGGGGCGCAGAAGTCTGAGTGTCTGTGGTGGGAGGAGGCTCCAACCCCAGCATCCCAGGGGGTGGCAGCTGTGCTCACGGTCACTTCAGGGACAGACAAGCCGCACTGTGTAATGCTTGGGAGCGTGCTCCCCGCCTGGAGGGGCGAGAGCTGAATCCTTGCAGTGTTGTCTGGTTCACAGCATTGATTGAACGTCTCTTAGACCCCGTGTCCTGATAACCCCTTACAACCTCACCTTTCAGTGTTCCCCAGAGGGGTATCGATTTTCTTGTTTGTTTGTTTTAACTGATGTACATATTTTGGGGGGTACCATGTGTGAGTATAATGCATAATGATCCAATCAGGGCAATGGGTGCACCACCCCAGTCATTGACCGTTTGTGTTGGGGACCTCCAGAGTCCAGTCCACTGGCTTTTTTAGGATATTCAGTTACTTGTTGCCAGCTCTAGTCAGCCTACTGTGCAGTATAGAATGTATGAGGGGTATTCCTCCTGTCCACCTCTGGGGGCCCCTGGTGTTGGAAGTCTGGATCGCAGCTGTGTTAGACTCGAAACTGGGATCAGTACAATCAGGAAAGCATGGATGGCTGGGAGACGGACAGGTGCTCCCCTGGCTCTCAAGGTGCCGATGTTTACAAAAGGAATGGCAGCTGGTTTTGTGCAGCGAGAAAGATAGAAACAACCTGGGAAACAAGATACCCGTGCATTGGATCTGATGGCAAGTTTGTGCGAGAACATAAATTAAGAAGGTTACCTACGAAGATGGAGCAGTGCAGGCCAGGTGAGCAGGGGATCTGCCAGAAGGGTTACGGAGCTGTGAGAGGCTCGGCTGTAGCACTGCCCTGCCCGCCGTGAGACTGATGCCACCACTGTTGTCGTGGGGGCACCACCGGCAGTGCCAGCCTTCGCTGCGTGCAGGGCACCCAGCGAGGAGTACAGCCCCACTGCTGCTAACTCCACTCTCTAGGTGTTGAATACTCAGCCTTCAGCGAGTTCTAGTCTGACTCCGAGAGCAAGTTTTTCTCTTTGTGCTATTCTGTATATCCTTTTTTTTTTTTTTTCATTTTTTTGACAGGCGGAGTGGACAGTGAGAGAGACAGAGAAAAAGGTCTTCCTTTTTCCATTGGTTCACCCTCCAATGGCCGCTGCAGCCGGTGCACTGCACTGATCCGAAGCCAGGAGCCAGGTGCTTCTCCTGGTCTCCCATGTGGGTGTAGGCGCCCAAGCACTTGGGCCATCCTCCACTGCACTCCTGGGCCACAGCAGAGAGCTGGACTGGAAGACGAGCAACCAGGACAGAATCCGGGGTGCCAGCAGCACAGGCAGAGGATTAGCCTATTGAACTGCGGCGCCAGCCCTGTATATCCTTATTTCAGTCTGATTTTTGTTTCATGACTGTAAGCACTTCCAAGAAACTCCATTGCTTAAAAAAAAAAAATACGTATTTTCAAAGTCAGAGATAAAGAGGGTGAAGGTGAGGATGAGAGAGTGGAGAGAGAGAGAGAGAGCATCCATCTGCTCATTCACTCCCCCAGATGGCTGCAATGGCCAGCACTGGCCCAGGCTGAAGGCAGGAGCCAGTTGCTCCATTAGGGTCTCCCATGAGGGAGGGAGACCCAGGCCATGAGCAGGCAGCTGCATCAGAAGTGGAACAGGTGGGACACAAACCTGCCCTCACGTGGGATGCCAGTGTTGCAGGCGGTGGATCTGCCCAATATGCCACAATGCCAGTCTCTCATTGCTCCATATTTACAGCCGTGAGTAAGGGTATGAAAAAAGGGGAGGAACCACATTGTCAGCCTCGTCTCTCTGCCCAGAGAAGGTTTTAAAATCCCCATTTAACAGTGGCATAAACCGTGTTCACTGCTTTTCTCCCTCGTAGCTCCCATCACCATCTGACATGATCGTCTTTAATTATGTGTTCATTGGTTATTTCTTCCATGATAATGTAAAACTTTATAAAATAAGGACCTTTATTTTATTCCTTATCATATTCCCAGTACCTGGAACAGTATATAGCACAGGTAGGAGGGGACAGGTAGAATAAATCAACACCACAGGGGCCGGCCCTCTGGCGCAGTGGGTTAAAGCCCCAGCCCGAAGTGCCAGCATCCCATATGGACACCAGTTCGAGTCCTGGCTGCTCCACTTCCGATCCAGCTCTCTGCTACGGCCTGGAAAAGCAGTAGAAGATGGCCCAACTCCTTGGGCTCCTGCACCCATGTGGAAGACCCAGAGGAAGCTCCTGGCTTCGGATCGGCACACTTCTGGCTGTTGCGGCCATTTGGGGAGTGAACAAAGGGATAGAAGACCTCTCTCTCTCTCTCTCTGGCTCTACCTCTCTCTGCAACTCTGTCTTTCAAATAAATAAATCTTAAAAAAAACCACAAGGGTCCTCCAAAATGTTCACATAAGAGAGAATTAAAAGATGAGTTTATTTTGGTGCAAGAAAAGTTCATGGAAATGCATATTACAAAAAATTGCATGGATTGCAAATCTATTGCACTAAAATCAACTTAGCTTTTCTTTCCATTTCCCACAACCCTTTGGAAGTGCCCTTGAATGATTCTAAAACAGCCTACCAAATTGATCCTATATTGGCAGATGAATTCTGCATGTTTGAGTCTGCAAAAACAAATTATGGTGTCTGAGTACAATGGAACACTGCTGAGCACCACGATGAGAACCAATTGCTGAAATATTCAAAAGTAAGACACACTTCAAAAGTATGCAGAGTGGAAGAGGCGGATGCAAAGTAGTGTATACTGTGTGTACTTACCCCAACCACTGCATATGGTATGATTCTGCAAGGGCCAGAAGTTTAGAACAGGCTGCACTAACGCGTGGTGAGGCAGTGTAGAAGATTGATGCAGATCGGGTCAGACCAGACTGGAAAGAGCCATTAGCATCAGCCTTGTGAGTGATTATAACATCTGTCATTTGGTGAGGGATTGGCCTCACACAGGTATATCCTTTGTCAAAGCTCATGGCATGGGGGCCTGTGCTGTGGCGTAGCCACTAAAGCTGCCGCCTACAGTGCGGCATCCCATGTGGGCGCTGGTTCATGTCCTAGCTGCTCCACTTCCCATCCAGCTCCCTGCTGATATGCCTGGGAAAGCAGCAGAGGATGGCCCAAGTGTGTGGGCCTCTGTACCTATCTGGGAGACCCAGGAGAAGCTCCTGTCTTTGGATCAGCCCAGCCCTGATCATTGTAGCCATTTGGGGAGTGAACAAGCAGATGGAAGAAATCTCTTTGTCTCTTCCTCTCTCTCTCTAACTCTACCTTTCAAAATAAATAAATCCTTAAAATAAAAAAGAAAGAAAAGCTCATGGAATGGAAAACTTAAAATTTGTGTACATCGCTGTATGTGCATTTTATGTAAAAAAAAGAAAATTCTGCATTCTAGACACTCATACACATGCTGAACTGTTCAGTGGTGAAGTGTACTTATTCCTGAGTTGAGTTTAAAATGCATCAGAGATGAGCTGGAGGGAGGATGGACTGATGGAGAGTGAAAATCAAACACAGCAAAGCGTGAAGTCTTAAGTGCCAGGAATGTGGGTACCACTGTATGAGTAGTTCACGTGCTTGGCTTGAAACTGATCCTAATAAAATATCTGGAAAGTTCCTGACCGCTTTTTTCTCTCTTCCATCCTGCCAAGAGATGTTAGGAGACTAAGAAAATGGAAGTGTGTGATAAACACAGCTGCTGTAGAATCGCTTTTCAAGGCATCATGAGCATGGCATTGTCTACAAATCCCGCTTACTCTCTGTAATTATTGAAGAAGATATGAAAATGCTGTAATAGTAGGTGGCTCCAACTGACTTGGAACAGAAGACTATTTTAATGGCCTTGAAGGAAGGACTCAGGAAGTCTGCTTCATGGCCTAAAGCTCCCATCTCCTAATGTCATGGTGGCACTTAGATTTCACAGTGAGTTTTGGAGTAGACACTCAAACCACAGCAGAGAAACTGGCAGGTGTATTTAGTGGAGGCTCAGCTGTCGTCAGATAAAGGAAGTTCATAAAAGATTTCTTTGTGCCTCTTTTTCAGTTCAAATACTGTCCTTTAAAAATAACCTTTGTGCCTATTCTGGGGGTCTCAGTGGGTCCCCACACTTTCTGGGTAATTTTTTTTTCAAGTTTGATTTATTTGTTTACTTGAGAGAGATCTTCCATCTGCATGGTTTACTCTCCAAATGTCTACATAAGCCAGGACTAGGCCAGGCTGAAGCCAGGAACCAGGAACCCATCTGGGTCTCCCACATGGGTGGCAAGGACCTACGTTCTCAAGCCATCGTCTGCCTCTTCCCAGGTTGCACATTAGCAAAGAGCTCAACTGTATGCAGAGGCAGGACTGGATCCGAGGTGCTCTGATACGCAACACGGGCATCTCCTTGTGGCTATGCTGCAACACCTGTGTCTATTTAATTTTTTTTTTTTTTATTTTTTGACAGGCAGAGTGGACAGTGAGAGAGAGAGACAGAGAGAAAGGTCTTCCTTTTGCCGTTGGTTCACCCTCCAATGGCTGCCGCAGCTGGCGCGCTGCGGCCGGCGCACCGCGCTGATCCGATGGCAGGAGCCAGGAGCCAGGTGCTTTTCCTGGTCTCCCATGGGGTGCAGAGCCCAAGCACTTGGGCCATCCTCCACTGCACTCCCTGGCCACAGCAGAGGGCTGGCCTGGAAGAGGGGCAACCGGGACAGAATCCAGCGCCCCAACCGGGACTAGAACCCGGTGTGCCGGCGCCGCTAGGCGGAGGATTAGCCTAGTGAGCCGCGGCGCCGGCCTCTATTTAATTTTAATATCACAAGGGTACTCAAGATATATCCATTTTCCATCCTGAATTATGTTGAGGATTAGTAATGATGGCGTCTTTTATTTGCCACAGATAAATTATCAGTGAAGGAAGACATAGGGTAAGAGGGGAATGGAAAGAAGTGACAGAGGGGTGGTCACAGAAGCTGTAAACAAGCTCCTAGGCCCTGCTTTAGATGCAGATGCTAGAGGCCATCAGGTCCTAGTGTCCCAGGATATCCCAGCCTCCCTCCCTTTGTCTAAAGTGCCCTTGCCCTGCCTTTTTTTTTTTTTTTTTTTTGACAGGCAGAGATAGACAGTGAGAGAGAGAGAAAAGTCTTCCTTCCGTTGGTTCACCCCCAAAATGGCTGCTATGGCCGGCACACTGCACCAATCTGAAGCCAGGAGCCAGGCGCTTCCTCCTGGTCTCCCATGCAGGTGCAGGGCCCAAGCACTTGGGCCATCCTCCACTGCACTCCCGGGCCACATCTGATCGCAAATCAGCCATTTATTCAAACTCACTCACTGAATTGAAGGAATGGTACAGCTGGCCCCTGGAGATCCCTGATTGTGATCACCAGTCACACGACACTGTTTTTTCCCCTATAGATAGATAAGTCTTTGGGGAACTCGGGCCCCAGTAACATCACCGCCACCTGCATGTCATCCCCAGATTGACTGAAGCCCCCTCTGCTTTCGTCAGAAATCCCTCAAGAATGTGGTATCACTGACTAGTCACAGGAAAGCCACAGGGTGCTGCCCACCATCCACTGGGGAACCTGGACACATACTGAACACGTGTCCCACCTTTAGTCTGTAAGACCCTAAACTCTCAAGGAGCCCAGGAAGTAAGTGACGGCTGCCCAGCTCCTGGCTGTGTGCTTTGCAAATAGCAACGTCTACTTTCTCGCACCACCCCAGTGCCACTCACTGAGTTGCTGTGCCCCCAGGGCCCATGGCCTGAGTTTTGGGGGTTCTATAGCAAGTCCTTCACCAGTTTCAGGGGTGGTCTTTTAACAATAGGAGTATCTGTGCTTGTGCCTGACAGTTACTCTTAGAAGATAAGTGAGGCAGGCCGGCGCCGCGGCTCACTAAGCTAATCCTCCGCCTAGCGGCGCCGGCACACCGGGTTCTAGTCCCGGTTGGGGCGCCGGATTCTGTCCCGGTTGCCCCTCTTCCAGGCCAGCCCTCTGCTGTGGCCAGGGAGTGCAGTGGAGGATGGCCCAGGTGCTTGGGCCCTGCACCCCATGGGAGACCAGGAAAAGCACCTGGCTCCTGGCTCCTGCCATCGGATCAGCGCGGTGCGCCGGCCGCAGCGCGCCGGCCGCGGCGGCCATTGGAGGGTGAACCAACGGCAAAGGAAGACCTTTCTCTCTGTCTCTCTCTCTCACTGTCCACTCTGCCTGTCAAAAAAAAAAAAAAAAAAAAAAAAAAAAAAAAAAAAAAAAAGATAAGTGAGGCTGAAATGCACACAAGTGACTTGAGAAGATGAATAGTAGTTGGGAATTTCAAAGAATTTTTCCATATCGCATTGCACAGAATCACCCATGTTACTTTACTTCAGGACATGGATATGGAAAGTGTTTAAAACTTGTGAGTTAGGGGATTTGAGATAAACAGTTGTAACTACTAGGGGTGGAGAATTGGGTTAATTCCCCTTTATTTTGGTATTCTCCCAGGAACTTGGTTCTGCAGATATTATTCAGGCATGGTTCAGTGCCTTGAATCTTGCCGCTCTTGACTGGCACAGCCCCACCAGCTTCCTGGATAATGCAGTGTGAGAGACAAGGGAGAGAATGTGTTACAGATCTCGAAGCAAAGGCTCATTACATGTGACAATGAGATTCATTCTGGACTCTCCATTGCATACTTGCCACAAGTATTCTTTGCTCTCCAAGAGCCTTTGCCAGTCATAAATGCATAGATCACTTGGGGGAGAGAGTTTCCATTTCAGCCAGAGAAACGCTCCCCTTCTTCGAAAGTTGATGTGAAGGCTAAGTGCATTGCTCCCAGTGCACACTCTGTCTCATTCTGAGGAGGAAATGTTTCCTACATTCTCTCCAAGACCGATCTTTCTTTTTCTACCTTCATAACCCTAGTATCTGGTGCCACTGATTCAGCTATGCAGTCTGGGACAAGGTGGCTTTTAAGTTCTAGAGCTCGGGGGAAGCTGTAAAGACGATACAAATACAATTCACTCTGTTAGAGAAATGACAGCCTAAGAGCTGAGAGATAAGAAGTGTTGTTCTCCAAAGTTTGGTTAGAATTTCATTCTTTAATATTTAGGTTGGCCTGAATCAGTGACTGTACTTATCTATGGGAGAGAGAAACAACAGATATATTTAGCAAGTTGGAAAAGTCCCCACAGTTTCCCCTAGGAACAGCTAACTATGTGGATCCCAACTGAGACCTTGAAGGCTTGTTGATTCCCTGAGACATGTTGATGGTTGAAGACAGGTAGCAGAAGGAGCACCATGGAGCTCAGATACGAGGCGGGGATGGCCATCGGCAGAACCTCCCTCCCCGAAAATACCCAGCCCGTGCTCCCTGTTTATTTTGTTTGTCTAACATTTAAATTTTTTTTCTACCAAATGAGTTTGATTTGCTACCAGATGCCTGCAAAGACCAAGCTGTGGTATGGGTCTTCTGAGGAGAGAAAGGAGATGGCAGGTAAAGGCTCTCGTCTGTCTCTCTCAGTCTGGAGGAATTGCTAGTGGTTAGGGAGGAAGAGCTGCTGTGTGGCCAGTTCTAATGAGAGGGGCTGAGAATCAGGCCATTGATGGGAAAGTCCACTGAGATGGCGTCCAGTGCTAGGTGTCCTTGTTCAGTGGACCCCTTGGTCCTGTAAGGACTCCCATGTGTTTCAGTTCTGCTTGTGCTCCTGGTGTTCCATGGGTTAGATTGCCCCTACTTGTGCATGTTGTCCAGGTTGTATGACTTGTAGTTTCTGACAGCTGCCCAACTCAGCCCTGGGCAGCTCTCCTAAGAAAATGGGAGTATGAAAACTGGTATTAGGGGCTGGCGCTGTGGCTCACTTGGCTAATCCTCTGCCTGCAGTGCTGGCATCCCATATGGGCACTGGGTTCTAGACTCAGCTGCTCCTCTTCTAGTCCAGCTCTCTGCTGTGGCCTGGGAAAGCAGTGGAGGATGGCCCAAGTGCTTGGGCGCCTGCACCTGCATGGGAGACCAGGAGGAAGCACCTGGCTCCTGGCTTTGGATCAGCGCCGCACCGGCCGTAGCGGCCATTTGGGGATGAACCAACGGAAGGAAGACCTTTCTCTGTCTCTCTCTCTCTCACTGTCTATAACTCTACCTGTAAAAACAAACAAACAAACAAACAGGTATTCAGACATTGATAAAGGAAATTAGCGTAAAAGCACAAAGTGGAGGGATCTCCAGGGAGAGGAAAAGAGGAAAGCGCAGCAGGAAGCTTGCTGAGGTTCAGGTGTGTGGGGAGGAAACCTGTTGAAGGGGACAATCTGGTTTCAGTTTTGGAAACAGGACAGATGGATAAGAGAACAGCACGCACATTTATTGAGGCGTTTTCCAGGACAAGTTAAGGTTGGTGAGGAAAAGACAACTCGCAGGAGTGGTTACACTTGAGTGTGTGTGCTCGGTGTGAGGACAGGTGCAGAGTCGCACAGAGGTGTGATGAGGGGGAACGAGTATGAGCGCAGGGCGGGCACAGCAATGCCCGTGTTGGTTCAGGTTCCTCTGGGAGTCCCTGTGTTTTGGAGTCAGGGCTGCTCTTTTCCTCCAGGACAGCGCTGGGAGTAGCAGCTCTCGCCTGAGGGACTTGGACCTACTTGAGGAGAAGATGAGAAAAATCCCTCCCATACATGCTATTCTTCAAGTTCCTTCAGCTTTACATACCCAGTATGGCGAAGGTCGCATTTTGGGGCAGGGTATCCCAAACCTTGACATCAACGCTGTCACACTCCTCTCCAGAAAATTCTTGGCTTGGTAAATTCTAAGCAGCTGCTGTGTTTCTTGAGTCTTATTCAGGCTTGTCGATGACTCATCATTTAAGAAACATTACATCCCCCGTGGAAGTTAATTTGGACAATTCTCTCTTCTACCCAAGGGCTCCCTATACTTGGTTCAGCTGAGTCCTCTCAAGTGCAAATTCACAAGAGTTGGAATCATTTGGCTTGGTTGCCAGCACAGCCCCTGTCCCTAAGCCCTGTGTCAGTGCCTAGTCCTGTGTTCCAAGAGTCCTTTCAAAGTGAACAGTGATAACAGAACAAGTGCAAGGATAAAGAATTAGAGCTTACCTGATGGTAGGTTGGGATGCATGTCATTCTCTAACCTGGTGCCATTTGCTTCTTCAGAAATGTTTCTTTTCTGTGCCCTTCCCCTGTAATAGAAACCCCTAGATATAAGGAAAATATTGAACCATTGCTTTATCTTTAGATACTGGCCTGGATATATATGAGACTTCAAAAAGTTCATGGAACATGAAATGAAAAGATAAGTTTATTTTGGTGAAAAAAAAAATTTGGACTCCATGCTCGCTTGTTAAACTTTTAATTCATTTTTCTGTTTTTGAAGCCTCCTCATATACAAAATTTAATAAAGGAGCACTTTTCTGCTTGCCTTTCTTTCTTGGCTTTTATTATTCTTTGTTTTGCTTTAAAATCACGACTGAAGATAATTTGGTTGACCGGGGGCTTGGCAGGACTTCAGTGACCGCTCCTGACCATCAGACATGCTGTGTGCTCTCCCTGGCCCTGCACGCTCCTCTCTCTCTCCCACCCCCAATTCCTGTGCCTCTCTAAAAGCCAGGAAGGCCTGCTTTGAGAATTCCAGCCCTTTTGTTCTCATCTCTGAAATCCTAATATAATAAAGTTTTCCACAGGATACAGCTTGTGGTACTATGGTAGCTTAGATTTCTAATTTTTTTTCCTGAAATAGAATGTAAGGCTTGTGAAGCCGGGTTACACCTCACTTTTTCTTTCCTGTTCTAAACACACTTGACAGACGTCTGATAAGGATGCATGCTCTGTAGTAACTGACTCAGACCCTTCACAAGCAGCTCTTCTACCCTGACAAGCTCACGTTCATTCTCACAGCCCATCCCCACCAGAGGAAATGACCCAGCCCTGTTCTCACCCTGGTTAAAGTCAACCAAATATCCTTGCATGTGGAGGAGAGTCACGCTCATTGGTTGGAGGTGCATTTTTTCAGTGAACTCCCCTTGATAAGAGCCACAGGAGCCCAGTCAGGCTGAAGCTAGCCTAAAGATTCCTTTTTCTTTATTTATTTTTTTTTATTTGACAGAGTTATACAGAGGGAGAAGGAGAGGCAGAAAGAGAGAGAGAGAGAGATGTCTTCCATCCACTGGTTCACTCCCCAATTGGCCACAATAGCCGGAGCTGCACTCATCTGAAGCCAGGAGCCAGGAGCTTCTTCTGGGTCTCCAACATGGGTGCAGGGGCCCAAGGACCTGGGCCATCTTCTGCTTTCCCAGACCATAGCAGAGAGCTGGATTGGAAGTGGAGCAGCCAGGACTTGGACCAGCACCCATATGGGATGCCAGCACCACAGGCGTTGGCTTCACCTGCTACACCACAGTGCTGGCCCCAGCCTAAGGATTCTGTACATAAGCAACAGTGGCACCCTCAACTTCACCTTGGTGACAAGGAGGCCAAAGAACCTGTCACTACAGTGTTAAATCTCCACCCCCAATCCTAACACACATGATGACGTGGTGTGCACTCGTGCCCCCATTTGAATATGCCAAATCCTTCCTAAGTATGCCCAACTTCCCCAGGACCTAATACATAGATAACCTCCCTCGAAGCAAGGCCTGTACAACTTGTAGCTCCTGGCTTTTTGAGGAGCCTGATTTTTGGTCACGAGACAACCTTGCTCCTGGATTTGTTGTGGAACCGTGTTCTTGCCCTTGTGTCAGATAAGAAAGCCCAAGTGAGGCGCACAATGAAAGCAGGATTTGTTTATAGTGAGAGAGAGAGAATGCATATGCATGTGTGAGTGTGGGCAACCACACAAGGAGAGATGCCAGTACAAGAGGCCTGAGAAGAGAGTGTGTTGGGGGATGCAAGAGAAGAAAGGACAAAAGAGCCACTCCTACATGGAACGATCAGTTTATTGAATGGGGGGTAGGGGTCTCCTAATCCAATATGCAAAGTGGAGTTTGGGCAGAGTTTAGTGTACATGCGGTTTCCTGGGAGTTTCTGGTGCTTCCACGTGGACTTTACTTCATACATGTTTATCATGGTCTCTTCCTTGCAAGCTCTGGCAGGTGCCAGTGCATCATGGGAAAGTAGACATACTGAACTGACATACGTGGAAGTGGAGTTACAGTGCAGGGCTGCAGAGACAGAAATTGTGGGAAAATCTCCCAACTCGTTTATTCCTATCTAACTTCTTGCCTGGTTCCCCCATACTGGTTTGGCCAACTCAAGTATTTTCCTTTGCTTACAGATCAGACCATTATCTACATGTTACCATTGGCATGCACCCTAGAACTTCTTGCCTCATTATAATTATGCTCGCAAAATTCTATGTGATTTTTTTAAAAGCAGGTTTTTTTCTGGAACTTTGTTCTGGGTGACCAAATGCTTATCTTCTTCATGGTATTTTAAATAGACTTTGCTTCAGATATTCATTCCAAAGGCACCTGAGGGGAGAGTCGCAAACTCGGTGCCAATAATTAATGTCTAGGTCGACCTCCACAATAGCAACTTTACAGCAGTAAGTAGTGAGTCGTGGGATGGGTCTTAAGCATACCTCCAGCTGTGTCAGTCAAAGCCAACTTCGTTTCCAATGCCTTAGACCAGCAGTTCTCAAAATCAGATCCTGGAACCTCCTAGGGCCCTTATGCCTTTTCTGGAGCCTGTGATGTGGAACAAATTTTTGTAGCATCATTGGCCTTTTTTAAAAAATATATATTTATTTATTTATTTGAAAAGTGGGGTTACAGAGAGGCAGAGACAGACAGACTTTCCACATGCTGGTTCACTCCCCACATGGCTGCAATGGCCAGGGCTGGGCCACGTCAAAGCCAGGAGCTTCCTCTGGGTCTCCTACATGGGTGCAGGGTCCAAGCACTTGGGCCATCTACTGACATGAGACAGACAGCAGTGGCAAGCAAGGTGGCAAAGGTGATGAGGCAGTGCATCCAACATGGACAGCTCTTCAGATGCCTCTGAGCAAATGTGCACAGCCTACATCTAGACTGGGGTTTGTATGGGTACTGTGTCCACTTCTTCCCCCACTGCTCCTTCTGCCTCTCTCCTCTTCTAGTCAAAGGCTGTATCCTGGGTGTGAAATTCCTCCCAAGGTTTCATTACCCAATATCAACACACTGAGTAGCCATCTTGGGCCAAGATGATTCACCTGGGTTGTCAGAAGGTAGGCAGGCTAGGACTGTCACTCCCCCACTCACGGAGGAACGACACCCGACCAGACGCTGTTCTCTTTCCCCGGCCCTTCCCTGATTTGCTGCCACTCCCCCACCTCCGCGGAGGAGCGGCACCAACGAGCTCTCTGACCGACTCTCTCAGGGGGTTCCGCATGTTGTCTCTCTCCCCCTTTTATAGTCCTCTCCCACCAATCCGTGCTCCGCTGCCCGCGTGCTGAGCACGCCGCTCTCTTCCAATCAGAGGTTGGATCAGGAATCAGCTAATTAATGAAGCAGCTGTGTCAGATTTGTTTACTCCCTCTCAGCGCCATATGGTGGGAGATCAGACGCATAGTGTTAGTTTCAGACCACAGTCTCAGTACTTATTTGTCTCCCGGGCGCCCCGCCGTGTTGCAGGAGATGGACCCTGCTCCCCACATAGGACCACCTCCAAAGTGACCCCAGGACATGAGCAGGACTTTGTGGTGTAAACACTGGCTGCTTTCCAGGCATGCTTCTAAGGCTGCTACTTTTTCTCTTCCTTTTGGTCCCTTTTACACACAGAGACTAATGTCTGCCTTCCTACCTAACACATCCAAGACATTGTACAGGGGCTCAATTTCACAGTTGTTCATAAAGCAGTTTATTTGCAGCACATAAGGAGACTACGGGTGATCGTTCTCAAGGCTGTGATTCCATGAGCATGGGAAGTGGGTATCCTTTATTTTAGAGGAAAATGAATATGTAGGAGGGGCATTTCCTGTCTTCCCACGTAGGAGCAGGTGCAGGTCCACCCAGGCAGATTCAGATGCGTGTGTCAGCATAGTTGAAGCCTGAGCTCCTCCCTGGGCAGGGATCTTACTGATAAAAGAAGCAGACGGTGACCTTTGGATGCTTTTGACTCATCTGCACAGTCTTTGCTCTTGTCGTGGAGCCTGGACCAGTCCAGGGTGGCTGGTGATTGCGTCTCCCCCTGGACTGTGACTGAAGAGAGAGAAGACAGTGCTGTAGAACATCAGGAGCTTTTAGGGTCTTCAAATAGGAGTGAGTCACAGGAAGGACTTTTGGGCAGCTTGGGGCATTAGCCACTGACATTTTCATTCTCCTCTCACAAGTGTTTGGTAAATTTTCCAGATCCCACATGACATGCAGCACCATAATAGAGTCATTGTGGGAAGAGATAGAAGATTCCAAAGAGTAAAGGGATTTGCAAAGAGTATAAAACAGTGATGGTCTTCTCACTAAATATTTTTGTGAAATATAATTCGTAATAATATTCTACTTTTGTTATCATGTTACGGATGAATAGTCAATGTCTCGGTTTTAATTCACATATAGTAAATAGTGTTTGTTGTAACTCACAGTGAAACTCTTTGACGACCTTGGTAACAATGTAAAGACTAAAACATTTGAGGAGGTGGTGTGGTGGCATAGTGGGTAATGGTGCTGCCTATGATGCTGGCATTCCATAAGGGTGCCAGTTCCTGTCCTTGTCTGCTCCATTTCCAATCCGGCTTCCTGGTAATGGCCTAGGAAAATCAGCAGAAGATGGCCCAAGTGTTTGGGTCACTGTCACCCATGTAGGAGCCCAGGATGAAACTCCTTGGCCTTGTCTTGGTCCAGCACTGGCTTTTGTGGCCATATGGGAAGTAAACCAGTAGATGGAAGTTGTTTCTCCACACCCCTGGCCCCACTCCCCTGTAACTCCAACTCCTAAATAAATCTTTTTTTAAAAAATAACGAAAGTAAAAATAAAAGACTAAAACACTTAGAACTGCTATCTTAGGCCAAGGCCAGTATTTTAAAAAATGTTTTCCTAAAGTTCTCTGTCTTGGTTGGTTATCTCCAAATCAAATCCACATGTTGCAACTAAATCTAGTCAAACAATTAGTCTATTTTTAAAAAATTTATCTACTTATTTATTTGAATGACAGAGGAAAGCAGAGAAAAAGAGATGTTCCATCTTCTGGTTCACTCCCCGATGCCTGCAACAGCTGGGGTGGGCCAGGAACTCCATTCAGGTCTCCCTTGTGGGTAGCAGGGACCCAAGTACTAGGGGCCATCATCTGTGCCTTCCTGGATACACCTTAGAAGCTGGAAGGGAGGAGCCACCCGTCATTGGCATGGCCAAAATGCCTGTGTGATCATTATCTGCATGGAGCTGCTGAATTCTGGAAAAGACAGTTTTAACAATTAGGATGCATCTGCTTGAGCCAAAAAGAAGGAACCGTGTCAGAGAAGAAAGGGAGCTTTTTACTGTTCCCCGGTGCTGAAAGCTGAGAGACTTCCCTTACCAAGATCATGGAGCCCCTTGACTTGCTCTCAAATTCTTTTCACGTGCTGTTCCATGATCCCACCATTACTAATGTGGTGCAGGAGGTTTTATTAGTCTCTGCACATATTTCACCTTGCCCACCAGGAGGTAATCTAGGGCTAGTGAGTTGTCCATGGCTGCTAGTTGTCCATTAGCTAGGAGTCCGTGGAACTGTGTCATTGCTGTGGGGCCTGGGCTAAGTCACCCAAGGCAGTAGACAGGTTTCTTAACGTCGTAGTATGTGGTAAGAATTCCTCCCAGTATGGTGGGAATGTTTACTGGGGTTGGGGTTGGGGTGGGAAGTTCTTACCAAGAGCATTATGATGGAAGCAGAAGGCCCTCTGCTATGGAGCCTGTCAGTAGTGGACCTCTCAGCCTTTAGAACCTGAGCCAAATACATTTCTCCTCTTCATTTTTTTTTTTTTATTTTTGACAGGCAGAGTGGACAGTGAGAGAGAGAGAGACAGAGAGAAAGGTCTTCCTTTTCTGTAGGTTCACCCTCCAATGGCTGCCACGGCCAGCGCGCTGTGGCCGGCGCATCGTGCTGATCCGAAGCCAGGAGCCAGGTGCTTCTCCTGGTCTCCCATGCGGGTGCAGGGCCCAAGCACTTGGGCCATCCTCCACTGTACTCCTGAGCCACAGCAGAGAGCTGGCCTGGAAGAGGGGCAACCAGGACAGAATCCGGCGCCCCGACCAGGACTAGAACCTGGTGTGCTGGCGCCGCTAGGCAGGGGATTAGCCTAGTGAGCCGCGGCGCCGGCCTCATTTCTCCTCTTCATAAGTTACTCAGCCTGCAGTACTTGGTTAAAGTAACACAAATGAGCTGGGGCAACTTCCCAGAGAAATCTGGCAAGAGCTGATTGGTCTTAGCTTATATATTCTCAGTAAGGTAGGGGTGGGGCATGTCTGGCCCACAGGCCGTGTAAGGCCCATGAGTCACATGGTGTGGCCCTGCCAAGGCAACCCCAGATGGGACTCGAATTTAGTAAATCTACAGCAGCCTAATTTTTAAGTTGGTAATTGTGTATGGTCCATGAATAATGTAAATATCCAAATGACACTTGGCAGAAAAGAGATTCCCCACCCTTCTAGGTGGACTGAATGAAAGAAGAATTTCAAGTGTATTTTCGATGGCCTTTTGGATTTACAGGGAAGATGAAGGTGACACATTGAGTCGAGTGAGGAGGAAGAGGGGAAAGCAAATGCCAAA
Source organism: Oryctolagus cuniculus (assembly GCF_051225735.1). Taxonomy (NCBI): domain Eukaryota; kingdom Metazoa; phylum Chordata; class Mammalia; order Lagomorpha; family Leporidae; genus Oryctolagus; species Oryctolagus cuniculus. The sequence continues at coordinate 22,931,958 of NC_142886.1, forward strand.
AACAGTAACTGTTTCCTCCTGTTGCAGGACAAGCACACTCTCCCATAAGTTCTCCTTGTAGACCTCCCTTAAGAGCCCTTCAGTGTTGAATTTATAAGGAAGTGGCCATTACACAGCAAGACCTCCTCTCCTTTAAACATGAGTCAAATGATGCAAAATCCCGAGAAATGCAAAAACATTAACAAAATTCTTCAAAACAGAAAAAAGCAGTCCATTCAGCTGGGTATGACTTATGTAAAGGAAAATCCCAGGACCTGGGAAAGAAGGCGAAGATGCTGATACTCAAAACTAAACTGTTTCATGTATTTAACTTTGCAGAAGGAGGAGTCATTGATTTTGATAGGCCAGTGGGTTTCAACCCTGACTGCACATGCGAATTGCTTATGAATTCAAAACCACAAAACAGTCATGTCTGTGTCTAGGTAATTGAATCTGAATTTGTTAGGGGGCTAAGTTCCTCTAGTGTATTTTTAAGCTTCTGGCAAGGTGATCCTGAGGCACGGTGAGGACAGGAATGGGTAACACAGTCGGGTATGTGGGCAGGCTGCAAACCAAGGGCATAGTTTTCAGATGCATGAATTCAATCCGTCATTCTTTTGCTTTTATCCTCCACTAGGATAAATCTGAGATTAGACTCAAGGTCTGTTTCACACAGAACTTGTTTTATGATTTTACAATTTGTCTAATGCCTGGTTATTTGCCCTAGTGGGAAACTTCTTGGCGGTGGGGGAGAGCTGAACCCTATTATTGAAATGTGGTCTCCTTCCTAGATGAGCAGTGCCACTGGAAGGAAGACTTCAAATGCAACCAAAGGGAAAAAAAACCGTGTTAAGAGATTACTTCAAAAACTTCATAGAAAAATGCAATTGAAAACAGTTTATTTTGGTGCAAAATAATGGTCAAAATGCATGCACCGTTTTTTCAAAATGCACACTTCCATGAGCTTTTTGAAGACCCCTTCTACTAGCTTTTACACCCTGGGGTGAATTTGTTCGCTTGTGTTTCTTTGGTTCAGAGTCAGACCCAGAGACTAGAAATCCCTAGAGGGTTAAGGAAGCGCTTCAAGGAATGCAAATCAGAGTAGATATCAAGCATGTCTGAAAACTAATCATGTAGCAGGACTCCTCCATGCCTATTTCCACCATTCATTCTCAAATATATGCATGGCATGATTAACAGAAAAGATTTTAAAAGTCATTTAAAAGCATTACTAAACGCGTGATTCCTCCTGTCAGTGAGTTTAGGAATCATTAATGAACATTAACTCCGAGTTAAATCCCTAAGATAGAGTAGCAAATAAGACAGCCCTAAATCAGATAGACACACAGATTAACAAGATGATTACCATCTAGGGAAATCAGTACCAATCCCCTTTTATTTATCTATGGGATGGACTTAGGTGTCTCCGAGTCCAGAAATACTGCCTTAAAGCTAGTGTTATCTGCTCATGTTTACCTGGAATCCTGAACAAATCTCATTAATTAGCAACCTCAGGAAATACTTGTGTTACCTTTAGATATGGTAAACAGTGGCTTCAGTTGATGAATATGATATTTTTAGCCATATGCATGTTCTACGTGTTCTCTCTATAGTTATTCGAAGTAGACTATGACTACTAATTATAACAGTAGCTATAGCTGGGTGGGGGTGATAGGCAAAATGCATTTACATGAAAGTGTTGAAAATAGTGGTGCAGAGGCTGGAGTGTGGCCCAATGGTTAAGCTTCCACTTGGGACACCCACTCCCCAGATGCAACAACAGCTGGGGCTGGGCGAGACCAAAGCCAGGAACCTGGAACTCCATGCAGCTCTCCTCCACGAGTGGCAGGGACCCAAGTACTTGAGCCATCACTCGATGCTTCTCAGGGCATGTGTTAGTAGGATGCTGGATCAGAAGTGGAATGGCTGGGACTCACCCAGCCCCTCCCATGTGGGCTGTGGTCATCTCGGGTGGTGGTGTAATTGCTGTACCAGACGCTCTCCCCTGGCGATGTTTTGGTTATGGATCAGCGTGGGAAGGGATTGTCTTAGAGAACCAGCAGGACTGCAGGTATTTACAAAGAGATAATTTATCTTCCTGAGCTCTTGAATAGTTTCAGAACTACTCAGTGTTTGAGTTCAGCTTGTGGTGGATAACAGTTCACAGTTTGATTTGCCAGCCTAGTCTTTGAAAATGTCCAAATTGGATCCTCGCACTGGCTACATTCCTACTGGTTTGTGAGGGTTAATTACCAGACACTTGTTCAATGATGAAAACGTGTATTTATTGAAGTCAGCATGTTATATCACCAGCCTGTCTTTGTCACCATGGAGTCCAGGCCTTTTGTGTGATGGTCTTCATGTGGCAGTGACCTCATTTGCCATGTCTCCTTTCCCTGAGCAACTTCATCTGCTTCCTGATAGTACATGCGTGAGCGCAATTCGTTCCACAGTCTTTGCCCCTGGTCTGGTTAACTGCTTCTCTGCATAATGTGTTGGCCAGCAGTTTTAGATTATTATGCCATTTGAGCATGCCAGGGACCCTTCTGCACCTACTCCATAATCACCACGGATATTTCTGGAAGGTTCCTATCCACAAGGGACTCTCTGCCCTTCTTTATACTCAGAGGGGAATAAACCACAGCAAGGAACAGCAATCCCTCCATGAATCCTACTGCCAATTCCGGGTAGAGCCACAAAACGAAAGGCACAGTCTCTTTGTTGTCCAGAGGTCATCCCAGCTTTGTGTCTAGGTTGGGGTCGTGTTTGGGAGGATGTAGAGGTAATAGCAAAACTTCCTCTGCCCCTTCTGGTTTGCCAGAATGAACTCCCAGCAGACAGACGAACAGGAGGAGAGAGAAGCAAATTCATTCATGTGTGTGTGGGAGCATCACAGGAGTGCAATGGTCCAAAGAACCAGTGAGATTCTGGTGTTCATGTTCCCTTCTTCCAAGAGAAAGTTGGCAGGGATAGGCCATTTGGAGAGGTAGTGAGTGATTATCATCATCAGACTGTACGGACCTGAAAGACAGAAATTCACTTGTCAAATAATTTTTCTTTGGAACTTGAATGAGCCTGAGAAACAGCCCTCACCTGGTTACGAAAGCCTGCCCAGGGGAGGTTCTATTTTCCAGTCTTCTTTACTTCCACAGATAATGAGATTGCAGGCAGGGAATGGAAGGTGACTGTGTTCTCTTTGGCAGGTCTGGTGTGTGTGTGTGTGTGTGTCTGTCTGTCTGTCTGTCTTTGAGATACAGAGAGAGGGAGAGACAGACAGCTGCCATCTGCCAGTTCACTCCCGCAGATATCCATGATGATCCTAGCTGGGCCAAGCCAAAAAGCAGGAATGGAGAACTCCACCCAGGCCTCCAGTGTGGGAGGCAAGGACGCAAATACCTGTGCCGGTGCCGTCTCAGAGTGCACATTAGCAGAAGGCCAGAATGTGGAGCAGAGCCAGGACTCAGACCCAGGCATTCCGATACGGATTTCAGGTGTTCCAACCAGTCTCTTAACCTCTACACTGACTACTTGCCCCTTTTAAAAGTCGTGTGGGATGGGGCCAACGCTGTGACATGGTAGGTTAATCCTCCGCCTGTGGTACCAGCATCCCATATGGGTGCTGGTTCTAGTCCCGGCTGCTCCTCTTCCAATCCAGCTCTCTGCTATGTCCTAGGAAAGCGGTAGAAGATGGCCCAAGTCCTTGGGCCCCTGCACTCACATGAGAGACCTGGAAGAAGCTCCTGGTTACTGGCTTTGGATCAGCACAGCTCTGGCTGTTGCAGTCATCTGAGGAGTAAACCAGTGGATTGAAGACCCTTCTGTCTCTCCCTCTCACTGTCTGTAGCACTACCTCTCAAATAAGTAAATAAAATCTTTTTTAAAAAATAAAATTGTATAGGGGCGAGTGCTGTGGTATAGCAAGTAAAGCTACCGCCTGCAGGGCTGGAATCCCATATGGGCACTTCTGATCCAGCTCTCTGCTATGGCTTGGGAAAGCAGTAGAAGATGACCCAAGTCCTTGGGCCCCTGCATGCAGGTGGGAGACTGGAAAGAAGATCCTGGCTCCTGGCTCCTGGCTTCAGATCGGCGCAGCTCTGTTCATTGTGGCAATCTGGGGAATGAACCAGCAGATGGAAGACTCTCTCTCTCTCTACCTCTCTACCTCTCCATAATTCTGCCCTTCAAGTAAATAAATAAATAAATCTTTTTAAAAAGATAGAAGTTGTAGTTTTTTTGTGTTTTATTTATTTTGGTGGGCCCAGTCTTAAGGCCATATGAGGAATTGTCAGATTAAATCCTTCCTTGCCCCATGGGAGGGTGAGAGGATCAAGAGACAGAGGAGGAAAGAGACGTCTTCCTTGGATTCTAGGCTCATTTATCCAGCTCAGTGCATGGAAGCACCACACTTTGGGTCTGGGGATCAGTTTCTGACTCTGAATGTGGCCAGCACTCACTGACATGGTTAACAGTGGCCTAAAGATGCCATGCATTCCTTCCAGCATTGTCTGCAGTTCACCATAGAATTTCTGTTTATCATGAAAGATATAGATGAGCACTTTTTTTTTTTTTTTGGACAGGCAGAGTGGACAGTGAGAGAGAGACGGAGAGAAAGAACTTCCTCTGCCGTTGGTTCACCCCTCAATGGCCGCCGTGGTCAGCAAGCTGCAGCCGGCGCACAGCGCTGATCCGAAGCCAGGAGCCAGGTGCTTCTCCTGGTCTCCCATGCAGGTGCAGGGCCCAAGGACCTGGGCCATCCTCCACTGCACTCCCAGGCCACAGCAGAGAGCTGGCTTGGAAGAGGAGCAACCAGGACAGAATCCAGCACCCCGACCGGGACTAGAACCCGGTGTGCTGGCGCCACAGGCGGAGGATTAGCCTATTGAGCCACGGCGCTGGCCAGGCGAGCATTTTTTAAAAAAAATATTTATTTATTTATCTGAAAGGTAGAGGTAAAGATCAATCTCCCATCTGCTGGTTCACTCTCCAAGTGGCTGCAATGGCTAGGGTTGGAACGGGCCAAAGCCAGGAGCCAAGAGCCTCTTCTGGGTCTCCCATGTGGGTGCAGGGGCCCAAGCAAGGACTTGGGCCATCTTTCATTGCTTTCCCAGTTGCACCAGCAGAGAGCTGGATTAGAAGTGGAGCAGCTGGGACTCGAACTGGTGTATATAGTGAATGCCCGCACTGCAGGAGAGGACCCAACCCTCTATGCCACAGCACAGGCCCCTGGACGAGCGTTCTAATCCCAGTGCTTAGGTAAGAGCCGGCGCTGACATTGAGAGACACCAGAAGGAGTGTTGCAGTTTCCTAGCAATTCTCTGGGGAGGACAGAGCTGGCCTTGTGGATCACCCGGGCATACCAGGTTGGTCACAGGGGGAGGGGCCGAGGAAGAAAGGATAAGCAAGCCCCTTCATAGGAGGGAACAGGCTAGTCAGGGAATGCCACTTAGGATGCACCAATGATTTCTTTAGGCTGTGGGGCATAAGGGCTGTCCCTGGTTGTCTAGTACCTGTCCCCAGGGGTGGAGGGTCAGTGTCCAGTGGTCCAGAGTGTGACAGCTGGCTAAGTGAGTAGGGGTGAGTGTGAACTGAACGGACTCCTCAGGAAGGGAAGTGAATGGTCCTCCAGCCAGTCAAGAGAGCAAAAACCCACCAGGATAGCTCGCTAGGAGAGACAGCAAGATGCTGGGGGCCTTGCACCTGCAGCCATTCTCTGTAAGCTGAAGATGTGTGGTGTAAGGTAAGAGTGCAGTCGATGGGATCTGGACTGCACTCTGTGTTAGTGTAGGAAGAGGCTCTGAATTTGTTTCCTTGTGGGTGGCTGGAGCTAACCTGTGACCTGTGGCACTAATATCCTTAGCTGTTCAGTTTGCACTTTTAAGTGAAGACTTCAAATAAGCCATTTTATGTTACTAAAACTGCATACTTTATTAGAGAGATAAAGAGAGAGGGACAGTTTCATTCTCCAAATGCCTGTGATGGCTGGAGCTAGGCTAGAGCTGAAGCCAGGAGCCAGAAATGCAATCCAGATCTCCCATGTGGCTGGCAAGAACCTAACTACTTGAGTTGCCACTGCTTCCTCCCAGGGTCTCCTCTGGTAGGAGGATGGAGTCAGAAGCTAGAGGTGGGCGCTGGACCCAGGTACTCTGATTTGAGGTGTGAGTGTCTCAGCTGTGCATACAACCCAACCCCTGCTCCAGAATGACATGCTTCTGCCTCTATTTTCTTTTCTTTTTTTTTAAAAGATTTATTTATTTATTTGAAAATCAGAGTTACACAGAGAGAAGGAAAGGGAGAGAGGGAGCGAGAGAGAAGAGAGGTCTTCCATCTGCTGGTTCATTCCCCAGTTGGCCGCAACAACCAGATCTATGCCAATCTGAAGCTGGGAGCCAGGAGCTTCTTCCCAGTCTCCCACATGGGTGCAGGGGCCCAAGGACTTGGGCCATCTACTGCTTTCCCAGGCCATAGCAGAGAGCTGGATCGGAAGTGGAGCAGCCAGGACACGAACTGGCGCCCATCTGGGATGCCAGTACTGCAGGCGGTGGCTTTACCTGCTACGCCACAGCACCGCCTGCCTCTATTTTCAAGTTAAGTTTTACATGTAAGAATACTTTAAAAAGTTTGTCGTTAACAGATTTAAAGGATAAATTTATTTTGGTGCCACAGAATTTTGAAATTCATGCAATGAAGGGGACTTCAAAAGGTTTGTGGAAAACATATATTTTAAAAAAACCTGTGCATGGATTTCAGAATCCTTTTGCACCAGAACGACATAATTTCTTAATTCCATTTTCCACAGTTTTTTTCTTTAAAGATTTGTTTATTTATATGAAAGAATTAGAGGGAGGGAGAGACAGAGAGATCTTCCATCTACTGGTTCATTCCCCAGATTTGCTGTAATGGCCAGCATTGAAGCAGGCTGATGGCAGGAGCCAGAAGCTCCATCCAGGTCTCCCATGTGGGTGGCAGGAGCCCAAACACTTGGACCGTCCTCCACCAGCCGCCCGCCCATGTGGAATACCAGCATTGCAAGTGGTGGCTTTATCTGCTACGCCCCAATGCTGGTCCCGCCACAGACCTTTTGAAGTGGCTTTTTTACATTATATGTAAAATAGCATTTTTGCTTATTTGTAGAATTTTTATTTCCATTTAACATTTTGCTACCACCCCTTACTAAGTAAAATTAGTTTCCCACCTTCCCTAGAGATTGCACTAGCTGATAATGTAATAAGGAAAGTCCAATTGAAATACACATTGGTTCCCTGACTTCCCCATCAGTAAAATGATCCCTTTGTCTTGTTGTTTTCCTTTGTGATTTCTCCTATGATGTTGGAAATGTGCAACTTCTTTTGATATACATTAAATTGTTTAAAATTTGAATAATGAAATAAAGCACTTGTTCTTAGTAAACAGTGTATGCAGTACCTGATGTGGTCTTAGAATTTCATTTGAGCATAATTGGTAACTCGAGGCGGCTGTCAGTTGGCTGGTGTTCAGATTAGTAGCCACCTTCTGAGATCTAAATGTGCACCCCCAAATACGCCATCAAGATGGGCTGGCACCTGCAAGAGGAATGCTTTTAAAACCTGTTGACACGAAGATGCTTGCTACTTCAGTGGGAGTTTTGCTGGTGATGTTAGAAGTTGCTGTGGAAACCAGAATTAGCTGGCAAGATATTTTTGATTTGCTCTAGCAGTGTTGTAATGCCCCCTATAGAGGATCACTCAGACAATTACTGTACTGACAATGCGTTCCGACAGGAGTGACTTCTGGGTCGTGTTCGATGGAATCCTGAAGTCTTCCAGACCACTTTAGAGAGTCCCCTCAGTGTTTGGACCACCTGAGAACAGTCTCGTGCCAACACCCTGGAGAGGGAGAGGGAGGTGAACCTGCCACTGTGTTAGCTCCGCTCTGAGAGGGGAAGCGCACAGCCCCTCTAAACCCCTGACCACAGAGCACTGGAGACCTGTAAAGTGATTGGGAAGGTGAATTCTGTGTAGAGAGGTTTAAAAAACACACTGCTGTGGCGTTGTTTATAAGAAACTAAGAATAAAAACAATACTGAATTTGAACAGCTAATTCCTTAAGACCTGAGAACATCCTGTGCTCTTATATAGCTATAATTTAATCCAAATACATTGGAGCCACACTATAATTCAATTCTCGGCAAAGAACAGGGTTTTGTACACAGCAGATTCATTTTGAAGCACTCTCCAGGGGATTTGATTACAGGAAAATCCAAGGAACTGCTTTGTGCTCTGTCACCCATGAAACTGCTCCTGGCCCAGATTTGAGCGAGAGCCCTGAAATAAGGGGTCCTGTCCAGGACGTGCCCCAGGGTGCGTCACTTTGTCTTCACAAGGCTGTGTTAACTGAAGTCTCCCTGTTTTATCTGGACAGTGTTCTGGTTCTCCAACCGGGCTCTAGTTCCAAGTCAACCCCAATTGATCTATTGTGAGCATGGTAGATGTTAATGTCGGTAGAGGGGGAATGTTACAGTGCACAACCCCAGGGGGCGTTGCTTGTGTTGCGACCACAGAGTGTTCTAGGGCCCCTTCACAGTGCAGCAGCTTGGAGTGACACCCTCCCAAGCTCCTGCAGGATCCTATTCTGGGTTGTAGCTGACCTGGAGAGCCCCTGTGTGAGTACATTGTTGTCAGCCAGTGGAGCACTTGACTTAGAGCCAAACGACACAGGTTCGATCTTCACATTCACTGACTGTTAAGTCAGTCAACCTTGTGGAGTCTTGGTTCACTCTTTGTCAAATGGGACTGATGTCTATTTCATAGAGGGGGTGGTGAATATCATTTATATGAGGAGTTCTCAAAAAGCTTATGCAAAATTCTTATTATGAAAAAAAACTATGCACAGATTTCAAAAATGTTTACACCAGAATGACCTTCTCTGCTAATTCCATTTTTGCCCTGAATGTCCCCTCATACTTGGCTTTGTTCCAAAGAAGATTTTAAGTGGACCTCAGGGGAGCAGCCATTTAACCTAGTGGTTAAGACACCTACATGTCATAATCAGGGTGCCTGGGTTCTTTTCTCAGCTCCACTCCATAAGCTTCCTGCCAATGCCCACCCTGGGAGGCAGCAGTGATGGTTCAAGTGGTTGGGTTCCTGCCACCCATGGGGGAGACCTGGATTGAGTTCCTGGCTCTTAGGGATGTATGGGGAATGAATCAGCAGATGGGAGCTCTCTCTTTCTCTTTCTCCTTCTCTCTCTCTCTCTCTGGATCTCTCCTTATCAAATGAATAAATTTTAAACATTTTAAATAGACCTATGCATTTGTATAAAGCACAGCAATGTGAAAAAATTAAAAGTAGACAAAAAGGAAAAGGGGAAGAGGGATGCAATGAGGTTGCACCTGCTGTTCCTGCTGGGAGTGACCCCCAATTTCATTCTGGGCTTTGGGAAGCCAAGGAGACAGTGGAAGCCTTATCCTCTTCTTCAGTCATGGTCTCTATACGGTCAACAACAAATCAGGAGCTCAGGAAGAATATTCCTCCTCCTGCTCCCTCACCTGAAGAAGAGGACTGTCCAGGGTCCACATGGAGAGGACACCGCCTGATGCAGCCAGGAGTATGTGCCTTACAGAGAGCTTGCAAAGTGGCATACCACTGTTGTCAGCGTTTGTGGGGGTTTTGTTTATTTTGCTTAATATCTAACAAATATTATCCATTATTTGAAAACAGTCCATAGATTTCACAGCAGTTGAATTTTTAAATTTTCTTTAATAATTAGATGAGCAGTTCACATTGCAACTGCATGTCGAAGTTCATTGGCACTGAGAAGCAGTAGTGCTTGCTTTAGTTTTTGTTTTGTTTTTTTTTTGTGTATGATTTCAGGTTTGCTTCAGTCTGCACCGCTCCCTACTGCCTTACCTTCCTGTATCATATTTCTTGTTCAGCAACGTAGGACTCCTGTTTGTAACATTCTTGCAGTAGGCACAGCACTAGGTTTATAAAGTGGATAACCCCTGAAAGTATTTATTAATACTGTATAGGAAAATGCTAACACCACTATCCTACAATCTAAGTGCAAAATAGTGTTACTCTTGCCTCTGAAATCAGGCCACTGAGGGGAAAATGTTTAATGAATAAGAGTCTCAAATAGCAAATTAAAATAACCTCCACAAGGTCGTGGATCTCAGGTACGCTTTACCTAGCAAGTAGCTTGCTCAGAGCTCAGCTTCCAGTTTCTCCTTCATCAAATAAAAAGACAAAAATTTCACATAAATATTCAATTAGCTGTGTATTTTAATCAGTAAGTGGTGTTATAGGAAAGGCTTGTCTTAAGTGTGCATTTACATTTACTTAGTGTGATGGTTAGGGTGTTGTTATGTGGTTATAACAATCACTGTTGTTAAAGTGGAATGTCTGTGGGCTTTGTGTTTTGGTCCAGGTCTGCTTCATCGAGTCTGATAAGATGTTTTCTGAGTTGTTCATTTTCCAGAAACACGATTTGAAGTGAAGATGTCGAATGGGACTGTCCCAATTATCAGAAGGAGCTGATACCTCAGAGTTGAAAATGAGTGCTAATTATCTAATATTCTACAACATGCCGTTAGTCACGGTCTTGGAGTGTTTCATAGAAGATGTCAGAATTGGGCTCGTGACACCAGCTCCCGTCACAGCTCCAGCCTACGTTACAGCTGATGAATGATTAGTGATTCAGAAGACGTCTGTAGACAGTCAGCTTGGGAAAGAGACTCAGTGTGCTGGGCCATTTTCCTTCTCACTCCATGGAGAGAGGCTGGGAGCCTTCTCACCCTCTGCTCCCAGTGGAGGGAGAAGGCTCAGATCTGGAAACTGGGGCTGTTGTAACAACAGGAGATGGGCATCTCACTCTGCCTCGGCCCATCAGAGTGCAGCAGAGTGGAGCTGGGGGTTCTGTGAATATGGACACAAGTGCCTGCTTCCGACATACAGAATTTGGTGGATGCTCACTTGCTGATGTGGTTCACACAAGGGAGGCAAGGAAGAAGCTCTCTGGCAGTTGGCAAGCTCAGCCGCCCCTTGGCAGAAAGAAATATGTGTGTTTTCAGTGGACCAATAACATCAGGCATGGCAGAGAGTTGGAGCGATCTTTGCTTGTCCCCTGCCCAGAAGGCAGCCTGTTGGATGAGCTGTGTGCAGATACAGGAGTATAGGAGGTGTGTGTGGAGGGGGGAGCGGGGAGGGGTGGTCCCAAAGGCCAGGGAAATGGTTGTTCACCCATGTTGGGGAATTAGGCATGGGGATGTGCATGGGGGCCTCTGGAGAACCCGTAAGTGAACCCCATAAGGGGACCAGTGGGTGACTGCTTGCCTTGCACAGATGGCTTTGATAGACAAGAGAGCCGCAGTCAGCACTGCTGTGGTTCCTGTGTGATTTGTCCTCTTAGGGTTCACGTGTTGGGGGCTTCGTCCTCAGATGGGCAGCTTGAGTTGCCAAGACCTTTGATCAATGACGACGCCTCCTGGGAGTTCCTTAGGTCCCTGGGAGCTCAGCCTTCAGAGCGTTCTGAGTTAATCCTCAGGAGAGTGAGTTACTAGAAAATCTGTTCTGGATCCCAGGACGACTCTCCGGCTTCCTGTCCTGTGTTGTGGTCTTGCTCCCACACCCACTGCTGCCCTGGTGCCGTGCTTTGATGGGGCCAGAAGGTGCTCACCAAGGCCAACCTGGTGCCAGGTCCCTGCTCATACATCTGTGAGCTAAACAGATCTCTCTTCTTTATGAGTTAGATGACCTCAGATATTTTGTTATAGTAACAGAAAATGGACTCAGACTCATATATTCATGCACTGATTTAAAAAAAGATTTAGTCCCGGGCCACCGATGTGACGTCCCCCTGTGCTGACTCTGGTGGAACCACTGGGGGTCCGAGAGGAGCAGTGAAGGAGAGGTAGGAGGATGACGAGAAAGCCACGGGCCCATCCACACCCACAGTCTCCCATGACGGGGAGGAGAGTAGACGTGAGACTGAGACTGACGTGTGGATGTGAGAGCGCAGGACCTGGAATGAGTGAGTGAGTCTTCATGGCCACGAATGAGATGCTTGTTCTAGGCAACAGTGACTGAGAAACGTTGATGTGCAGCCGTGGGATGGAGAGGCAACAGAATGTGTCAAAGATAGCAATGAGTTAAATTTCCCTTAAATCCCTGCTGTTCCCTAAGCCGGTTACCAAGCCCCTGTCACGTGAGCCGTTCCACATAAAGAGTCTTCTTCCCTTGCCATCTCGTAACTATTTTTAGAGGGTGCTTATTGTCCAAAACTGAGGTCTTATAGCCACAAGCAGAAATCATACCCTTCCAAGCTGCACTTGAAACTATTTTCTTTTACAGTTGAATTAAAGCAAATTCTTGTGGTTAGTTAGTGTCAGAGGTGAATCTCTTTGAGAGACAGTCTTTGAGTCATGATACCTAATAGTTGAAAACTGTATTTTGATTTTGATCTTCAGTCATGGTAATTTCAGATGAGATGATTAAATCAGTGTAACTTCACGACTCACAGGAAATGTGAAGATGTTAACCTGAAACACCTTGGATCGCCTCTGTTGCTGTCTTAGAGTGGATAGGGCTTTTTGAAAGTTCCAGGTTTTGGAAGGCAGCTGTGGTTTCCTGTTCACCGCATTGCAGCCTTTTCTTGTGGTGGAGAATGCAGAATGAAACATGACCTCCATGGGGCCGGCACTATGGTGTAGCGGGTAAAGCCGCCACCTGCAGTGCTGGCATCCCATATGGGCGCCAGTTCGAGTCTTGGCTGCTCCACTTCTGATTCAGCTCTCTGCTGTGGCCTGGGAAGGCAGTGGAAAGTGGCCCAAGTGCTTGGACCCCTGCACCCATGTGGGAGACCTGGAAGAAGCTCCTGGCTCCTGGTTTTGGATCGGCACAGCTCCGGCTGTTGTGGCCAATTGGGGAGGAACCAGCGGATGGAAGACCTCTCTCTCTATCCCTGCCTCTGCCTCTCAGTAACTCAGCCTTTCAAATAAATAAATAAATCCTTTTTTAAAAAATAAATGACCTCCACAGTGTGGCAAATTATCAGCTTGACTCCCTCAGAAACTATTTTTTAAAAAATGCATTACATATTTCTGTATTGATTTATTTATCTGAAATGTAGATCATCACATAGAGAGGGAGAGACAGAGAAAGAATGGGGAGTAGGGGACCAGGGATCTTCCATATGCTGGTTCATTCCCCAAGTGCCTAAAATAGGCAGAGCTGGGCTAGGCTGAAACAAGAAACCAGAAAGTCCATCCAGGTTTCTGCTGTGGGTGGCAGGGACCCAGGTACTTGGGCCATCATCTGCTGTCTTCCAGGCTCACCAGCAGGAAGCTGGATGGGAAGCAGCGCAGCTGGGACTGGAACCAGCATCCCTGTAAGAGCTGTGGGCATCACAAGGGGCAGGGGAAACTGCCATGCCCCAGTGCCCCACCCAGAAGCCTTGTAGGGAGTGTGTTTCCCAGCCAGGGCTACTGCAGCAAAATAGCACAGATCGTGTGGCCTGCACCACAGCAAGTTGCTCTCTTGCAGTGCCGCAGGCTGCAAGTCCAAGATCAAGGTGCGGTGAGGTTGCAGTTGTGGACAGGACTCTGTTCTTGGTATCAGGGGCTGTCCTCTCACTGTGTCCTCACCTGACTTCTCTGTGCACTCCGGAGAACAAGAGATGGGCAGGAGAGGGAGAGGGGTGTTTCTTCCTCTTACAAGGACACCCTCTGGTCAGTTAGGGCACTGCCCTTACTGCCCTCATTTAACCTCCGTGAAGGCCCTGCCTCCCCACACAGAGGGGGTTAGAGCTTCACCAGATAAACTTGGAGGGTGGGCACATACTTTCCATAACAGGGAGCATGGAGGAAGAGAATCTAAAAGTTTTCTGTTCTTAAAGTTGACATTTCTGAAAAATATCGTATGCTTCACATTTGAGAGACTTGTGGTGCCAGCTGCTCACACAGTTATCTTCTTCAAGGGCCTGAGACCCAACTCGGACTAGACTAAGCAAAAGTGGACTTTGAGGGGTGCTCACCTAGCAGCTGGCCAAGGGTCGGCAATGGGAGCCTCCGCTCAGTCTCTGGGCCCTCCCGCAGCCTGTTTCCCAACTCTTCTTCTCAGCTGGGTCCTCACCCAGTGGTGCCATTGATGATGGTGGCAGCTCCTGGCTGACCTGACCCTTAACATTTGCAACTAAGGTTGCAAGGGTTAACTAAGAATTCCCAAGGGTTAACCCTGATAGCTATGCTGGGAGTAGGGGTGTGTACAGTGTATAGGCAGCCTAAACCCAGGGCCCACCCTGGGGGAGGAGAGCCAGACAGGTTACACAGTAAGACACACCTATCACAATGCCTGCCTCCATGGTGTTTTGTTACAGCAACTCAAACAGATTAAAATATTAACCATCCTCTCCTAGGTTTCTGAACTAAGACAGCTTAGCTGTCCGTTGTGGTTGGTATAGTTGCACGATTGATATTCCAGAGAAGGGTCAGATGAGCTCATATTGACCACTCTCTGATTGTGTTGGAAGGTTGCTGGAACTGTTTGAGGGTCTGTCGGGGTCCCATCAGCTTCTGCAGGGGTCTCTGCAGAATCTTCAGATTGCACAGCCCCATCACTAGCTGGAGAGTTGGCTCCAGCCTCATTGGGTGTCCGCTCGATGGCCTTGTTCCTAGCCGTTCCTCCTCCAATCTCTCCCTTCTCTGCTCTCATGCACAGCTCCTATTATGGTCTGGGTGCTTGCATCTCCCTGAGATTCACATGTTGAAATTCTAACCTGATGGCATTGTTGCTGGGGGCAGGGGTGTGTATATTTGGGGGGCGATAAAGGCATGAAGGTGGAGCCTCCAGGAATGAAGCTCGTGCCCTTAGGAAAGAGACCTGAGAGAGGTCCTTTGTCCCTTCGGCCTGGTGAGGACACAGAGCACAGCTATCTGTGAGCCGGAGAGTAAGAGGAGTGTGCCACCACCCTGATCTGGTACCGCCCAGCCGCCGGCACTGAGGGGGTAGATGTGTACTGTTTCTTAGCCACCCTGTCTTTATTTCAAGTCTGTTTCATCTGTTTGTTTGTTTATATTTATTTGAAAGGCCGGGTGATACAAAGAGAGAGAGAGATCTCTTCCATCTCTCAAATGCCCACAACAGCCGCAGGTAGAACAGGCCAAATTAAGGAACCAAGAACTGCATTCCCTTCTCCCATGTGGGTGGCAGGGACCCAACCACTTAAGCCAGCCTCTCCTACCTCCCAGGGTGCACATTTCCCGGAAGCTGGACCAGAAGTAAAGGGGGGACTTTATCTCAGGCTTGCCAAAACAGGAAGCAAGTATCCCAAGCAGCGACTTACCCCGCTGCAACCCAAACAGATGAATATGCTTATTGTAGCTCATCTCATGGAGGCACAGGTGCCTGATCTCTTGTCTGAAAGTCTCATGGTCAAATATGCTTTGAAAATCAGCTGCTAATTTCAGGAAGGTCATAGTGCACAGGATACTTCAAAAGAGTTCATAGAAAATGGAATTTAAACATAAGTTTATTTTGGTGCAACGATTTGGGAATCCGGGTGTGATTTTTTTTCATAATACGCATTTTGCATGGGCCTTGCTGGGACCACTCATTGAATGGACTGTACACTGCCACCCCCAGCAGAGTTGGGCAGCTGCCAGGACCCATCTCATTCACATTTCTGCAGTGAGACTTGTGAATGTGCACACTGCGTTGGAAGGAAGGCAACAGTAGCCGTAATGTCCATTCAGGTCAGGCTTTGTCAGCCTATGAGTTAGGAAAATGATTTGTGTTCAGGACTCTGTATTTCAGAATTACACACAAGAGATCCTGAATCTATGTTGCTTGTAAGTAGTAAGTGCTTGTGCATAATTGGGTTGGACTCTGAGTAGCCCTGATTGGTCTCTGGGAAATGTAAACCTTAAGAAACAATATAATTTATTTGTATTTTTTTGACAGGAAAAGTTGGACAGTGTGTGTGTGTGTGTGTGAGAGAGAGAGAGAGAGAGAGAGAGAGAGAGAGACAGAGAGAAAGGTCTTCATTTTCCATTGGTTCACCCCTCAAATGGCCACCACAGCCGGCGCGCTGCGCCAATCCAAAGCCAGGAGCCAGGTGCTTCCTCCTGGTCTCCCATGCTGGTACAGGGCCCAAGCACTTGGGCCATCCTCCACTGTACTCCCGGGCCATAGCAGAGAGCTGGACTGGAAGAGAAGCAACCAGGATAGAATCTGGCGCCCCAACCTGGACTAGAACCCAGGGTACCGGCGCCGCAGGCCGAGGATTAGCCTAGTGAGCTGTGGTGCCAGCCAGAAACAATTTAAGAATTTGAAGGGATAGGCATTGTGATGCCCATGGCAGAGTGCCATTTCAAATCCTGGCTCCTCAGCTTCCTGTCCAGCTTCTGGCTAAAGCTTCCTGGGAGGCAGCAGGTGATGGCTCAAGTGCCTGGGCTCCCCCCACCCAGGTGGAAGAACTGAAGGAATTTCTGGTTTCCTGGCTTCAGTCTGGCCCAACCCTGGCTGTTTTGGGCATTTAGTGATGGAATCAGGGTATGGAAGATTCCTCCTCTGTCTGTCTGTCTCTCTCTCTCTCTCACTTGGCCTTTCAGGTAAATAGGACAATAAGTAAATAACCCGGGGAAAAAACCACTTAGAAGAGCACTTGCCAGTGTGTAAAGCATGCCAATGTGTTTGTGTGGGTAGAAAACTCTAAAGAGTAAATGTGGGACCAGCATCTTCCTTGCGTAGGTCACTGGTGGGAAGTAAATTAAGAAATCACCACATCTGAAATGTGAAGCTTTTATTTATTCATTTATTTAAGATACAGCTTAGTCTCCAGGAGAGAGGAAAGCACTCTCGCTGGAAAAGATATTCCTGGGTGAAATTAGGTCAGAGGGAAACTTGTTCAGAGCTCTTTATTTCCAATAACCCTTGTGGGATTTTCACAAAAGGATTTTCCAAATCTTCTGTCTCTGCATAGAGAAATGAAAGGATGTGCTTACCAGAAGGAAGAGCAGTTCAAGAATCCAAAAATGAGTGAGTTCTCCACTAGGAACCCTGAAGTTCAAGAGGGTTGGCAAGTTTGTGGCGTGGGGTCTCTCCCAGAGAGATTTAGAGGGCAGGATGAAGTCTAGTTTTGCTAATGTTCCAGCCAGCTCATATCCACAATTTACATCACAACATCTCAGTTATCCCCTCCGTCAGCTCCAGGAGGCTTTGATGTATTGCAGCATTGCGTGCTTGCAAGAACGCCCTAATGCCTCATGCTGGTGCTTGGCAACCATCAGAAATGAATGTGATGCCCCGCCCCAGTTCCCACCAGGAGGGAGGGACCTAACAGATCCAGGTGATCACACTAAGCTGCCATCGGCATGAGAGAATGGAGCTTGGGGTGGCTGTCATATTAGAACTGGGGACATTTACTTGGTACATGTCCAGGATGAAGACTTTAGGGTTGGCTAAGTGTGCGTGAAAAGTCTCCATTCACAAAACTCATTGGGATGGGTTAAATTAGCGGTGTTGAGTGCATGTGGCTGGTTAAGGGTAGTGACACAGGAAGTGGAATCGTTGTGTAAGTGAGGCATCAGAAAGCTGGCAAGCTAAGCAGTTCTACCAGCAGGGTGGTGTCCTGGGTCTGAGCCCACAGACCTGTGGGTCTCCCTGTTCTGCAGAGGGAATCCTGTCGCCTGGGTCAGACACGGAGTTGGTGGTTCAAATGGGATGTCTTGGTCAGGTGCTGGTCAGTGTACTCGAGGGCAGACAGGACCTTGCAGGAGATACTGACAGTCCTGGGGTAGTGGGCTTGCTTGTTGCCACACGGCAGGCTGTCGATCTCCTCGCACTACTGTGGTCACTGCCAGAGGCATAGAGCTTCAGACAGCCCCTTCCCACCACCACTGCCATTGCTCCCTGCCACTAACTGCTGATGGCCCCCAAGGTGCTGAAGGAAACTGGTAGTCACCAAGAGCCCAGCTGACTGGCGCTGTGTCACTGCGGTGGTGTCCTTGCCAAGAGTCACTTCCCCCTTTCTCTCTGTGCTGACATCCTGCTTGCTTATTGCTCTCACCCTCGATTGCTCTCTCTGGCGGGACAAATCCTGCCCCACCTGCTTTTCCAGTCTCCATTTTCTTTCCTTCCATAGCTTTCCCTGGTGACTCCAACCCTTCCTTATCTTCCCTGGATTTCAGTCATACCACCCTTTTGGGAAGTGGGTGCACCCATGTCTCCCTACACTTGGTATTATTTTTATCATTGCTCTATAAGAGAGTAACCCAAATTTCAGTGGTTTAAAGCAACCATTTAACTTGTCTTATCTCTCAGTTATGTGGATCAAGGACTCTGGTAGGGCTCAGCCGGGAAATTCTTTTGCTGTCAGTGGCATGGATCAAGGTCACTTGGTGATTTTGGTTGGCAGTGGGTAACTAAGAGTTCCAAAATGCCTTCACCCAGGTTCTTGGCACCTTGGGGGCAAGGCTGGGGGTGTGTGTGCTCAGCTGGGGCTGTTCACCAGGCACCCCATACGGTGCTCTCCAAGTAATCATATTGCATTATGGCAGCCGGGTCACCCAGGAGTGAGCATTTCAAGAAAAGGGAACTGCAAATTACCAGTCTCTTAAGCTTGGGCCCAGTGTCACTTCTGCCACATGCTAGTGGTCGTAGAGTTCCCTAGTCCTCCCGATTTTAAGAGAAGAGAGCCCATATGTGTGCTAGGCAGAGTTTGCCAACATTAGCCTACCACTCTGGCCTTATTCTCTATGTGCTGTGGTTTGAATGTCCCTCTGGAATTCATGATGAAATTTAGTTGCCACTGTCACAGTGTTAGGAAGTGGGACCATCAGGACATGAGCAGGCTCAAGGTCACCAGTCGTGAGTGAACTCCTGTGGAGTGGGTTCATGATCGCAGGAGTGGCTAGTTGCAGATGGGAGAGCTCTATCGGATGCCAGCCCTTGCTCTTTGTGCTACAATGCAGCAAGAAGGTGTGGGCAGTGTGCCCTTGAATGGTGCAGCCCCTAGAACTGTAGGAGATAAATCTCTCTGTTGCTTTTCGGCTAGCTGTTCAGTCTCTGGTATTCCATTACAGTGGCAGAGAACTGATGAAGACATTACGTCGTGTTGTTGGGTATTGTGCTACTTGCTCTGTATCCAGACTGTCTCTTAAACTTTGGATATGTAGGTCAGGCTTCAGGAAATATGAGTTGAGATGAAAAGCGTTGGAGGAAAGGAAGTTCCCACTCTGCCTTCTTGGAGAGGTGTCGGGGCTTTGACGAGCCCTTGGGCGGTGGCCCTTCTGATCTCAAAGCTTCAGGCACAGAACTAAGCTGATGCTCTTCCTGGGTTTCTTCCCAGGTTTTCAGTCAGGAAAGCTGACGCCCTGCTCTTTGCATCCTGGACCGTCATGTCAAGGCTAAGGCAGGGAGCGATTCACCCTGTCAGGCTGAGTGAAGGCTCATGGACATGCCCCTGGCATAGCCCCTGAGACCACTAGCCAGTAAGTGGAAGCATGCAGGCCAGATCAAGTCAGCTGTGTGTGTGTGTGTGTGTGTGTGTGTGTGTTAAGATTTATTTGTTAATTTTAAAGGCAAAGTTATAGCAAGGCAGAGGGGGAGAGAGGGGAGAGACAAGGAGGAAGAGGGAGGGAGGGAAGGAGGAAGGGGTGTCTTCCATCCACTGGTTCACTCCTCTGATGGCCGCAACCGCCAGAGATGTGCTGATGTGAAGCCAGGAGCTTCTTCCGGGTCTCCCACATGGGTGCAGGGGTCCAAGCACTTGGACCATCTTCCAGTGCTTTCCCAGGCCATAGCAGAAAACTGGATCAGAAGTGGAGCAGCTGGTATTTGAACCTGCACCCATATGGGATGCCAGCACTCAGGCTATGGCTTTACCCACTAGGCCACAGCACCAGCTGCCATGTGTGTTTTTATAGCCCATGAGCTATACATTATTTTTATATCTCTCAGTGATTGTTGGGGGTGGGGTGAATCCAGGGGAGAATGTCTCTTAACACATCAAAATTGTGTCAAATTGAAGTTTCAGTGCCCATAAATGAAGTTTGACTGGCCATAGTTAGGCTCATTCATTTCCTCATTCTCTCTGGCTGCTGTCACGTTGCACAGGCACAGCTGAGGAGCTGAGGTAGAGACTGGCCTACAAAGCCAAAGACAGGCAGGTGGCTGATTTCCCTCTCCTTAGCTGGAGTAATGTTTTGGTTGACCCTATTCAACACCAGTTGGATTTTTCACAGCTGGACTGCAGGCTCCAGGTGACCATGGGGAGAACAGAAGGTGCAGCTTTGGTCTGGGTGCTGATGTGACAAAGGGGAAAGTGGACAGTCATCATGGGTGTTTGAGGCCAATAGATTTCTTGTCTCCACCTCCATGTGGAGTGGGTAGAGAAGTGGGTAGAGAAGATACTAATGACTGGAAAGGGAAGGAGAGATTGCTGTTGCTAGAATGTTCTTTCCAGTTGAGTCCCTTTTTCTTGCCTGCTGTATTTTAGTGATACTTAAGAAACGTATTTTTTTCACGTAGCTAATTAGTTTCTGCTTAAAGCATAGAATATGATGATTTCTGTCATTATTTCAGTTTCTGGACCCACCAATGATGCAGCAAGTACCACACTCACACTCACACTCACACTCACACTCACACTCACACTCTGAGCCTTAGAAAATGTGCCTGGGGAGATCCAGCTTAGCCTTCAGGCATGAATATTTCCCCCCAGTTATTCTACAAATGGCTTTCAAAGTACAAGGAAGCTTCGAAGAATTCACGGGAAAATGGAATTAGAAGATAAGCTTATTCAGATGCAAAAAATTTTGAATCCATGCACATAAGATATCTTCAGAAAATTCTGGAAAATGCACATTCTGAAAAAAGTTTACATGCATTTCAAAAACTTTTGCATCAAAATAAATTTTAATTCCATTTTCCCATGAGCTTCTTGAAATAACCTGTGTGTTTCTATTGTATTTAGTGAAATTTGCTGACGTATGGACTTTTCTTGTAGATATGATTCTTGCACGTGGCACATTTGTAGGAAGCACTGATGCCAAACAGTGCACTGTGGTTCCTGGGAACTCACGATTCTGGAACATAACCGGTCCCCTTACCTGAGAATGACACGCCAAAACCTACATGTGAGGGTTTCCCCAAGGTGTGCTGTGCAGTGTTTTCTGTCCTGTTTTCCTCTTCTATGTCTTCTTTTGTTTTTTCAACTTTCAGAGCAGTTTTTGAAAGCTTCCCTGTCACAGTTTGATAGGCATGAACTCTCTCTCTGGGGTGGCCTGTGCCTGAGGAACACGGGCTTGCACCCTGCATGGAATGATTCTTGACTCCTCCCACTCCGCTACACACCAGTGAGGGAGAGGCTGTGGGGCTTGGCAGCTTGTGGTTTTGTACTCAATTCCACCCAAAATGGCATTCACTCACTGTTTACTCCAAGTTACTCGTGGCTTCTGATAGGCATTGCAAGGGTCATTTATTTGCCCTACATTCTGAGAGAGAAGCAGAGGGAGATTCTAGGTGAGGAAGGATGACTGGGAGAGAAGAGGTTGGCAGACAGAGTAGCTGGGGTAGAGTCTCACCCCCATTAGCCTGTGACAGCCGTTAGCAGTACACCTTTCAAACCAGAAAATATTCCTCTGGTCACCATATCCTGACTGAATCTCACAAGTCTAAAGTAAACTTCACCAAATACAGAGGGGGAGATTGGGGTTCAGAGAGGTTAAGTGAGTTGCCCATTGGCGCACAACTGGGAATTAGACCAGTTTCTCTCTCCTTTCCCAGCCTTCTCCGTCTCAGTACATAGCAGGGCCTCGATTCCACGTACTCACATTAGATGTGTTCGTGTGACTCCATTTCTCTTGCATCCCATTTTTAATCCAGCACTAAATCTCTTCCAGCTTCACTTTAAAAATAGGTGCAGGAGGCATGGCCGCTGCCGCTCTCGGTTCCAAGTCACCTCATCTCTCCTGGACCAGTGTGATAACCTTTAACACGTTCTCTTTGTTTCTACCCTTACCTGCTTAAAGCGGATTCTCAGCACATAGGCAGATGAGCTGAGCCAGACC
The DNA here is from genome assembly GCF_051225735.1 of Oryctolagus cuniculus. Lineage (NCBI taxonomy): Eukaryota > Metazoa > Chordata > Mammalia > Lagomorpha > Leporidae > Oryctolagus > Oryctolagus cuniculus. The sequence continues at coordinate 22,953,979 of NC_142886.1, forward strand.
AGACCCGTGCCTGGCTTGTCACTCATAGGGCAATCCCATATCATCCCACATAAAGAAAGAAGTCCTTTTAGGGAATAGCATCTGCCTCCTGATGCCCATAGTCTCTCTGGCCTTGTCTGCCGTCGTATGCGCCTTCTGCTTCAGGCACTTCAGTCTCCTGGCTGTCTCTTAAATACGAGAGCCTTTGCGCACACTCCTCCCTCTGTTTAGAACACTCTTGTTCCTCCTCACTTCATTCAGATATTTGCAGTGAAACCTACCTCGCCCATTCTGTTTAAAAACCATTCTAATCCCCTTTCCTCTTCCCACCCAAATTCCTTATTCCCTGTACCTCTCACAGCGTTTGACACATGGTAAATGCTCAGTAATTGTTAATGGATGAACGAATGAATTAGTCAGTCTCAGGACTTGAAATCCAAGCCAGATCTCTACTGCACTACTGGTAAATTTTTCTGGTTATATGAGTAGAAAACAGCATATTTCAGGAAATAGCCAAAGAATTCATGTGTAGGTTCCTCATTTCTAAGATTCATTTGAACATTGGTGTTCTGTGATTACAAAGGCTGGCTTCTTGACACATAACCCCCCTGGATGAGCTTCTCAGATATGCACCATAAGGCTCTGGATGTTATCTCTTTAGTGCCCCTGTCTATAGAACATGGAAGTTGTTTGATCATTATTTCCACAATGAACATTCAATTGGTTTGGGTTGGGCATTTGGCACTGTGGGGAGCAGCCCGGACTGGACTGAGTTACTGGAATTAAGACTTATTCTGTGCATCTGCTCTCCCACAATATGGCGCTGGGAGAGATGTAAACAGCTTCCGCACAGCTGCCTCCAGTTCAACTAATAAACTGTAGGACTTGCTCCTGATTGGAGGAGAGCAGCGTACTCGGCGTGTGGGCAGCCGAGTTGGGATTGGCGGAGGAGGACTATAAAGGAGGAGAGAGACGGCATGCACCAGGAACATCTAGGGGGAACATCTGAAGGAACACCCGTGCAGCCCCCGAGAGAGCCGGCCGGCGGTGTGCCGCTCCCCTGCGGAAGTGGGGAATGTGGCCAGGGGGAACTGCCCTTCCACGGAGGTGGAAGGGATAGTAGCCAACCCGGGAAGAACCAGCAGCAAACCCGGGGAGGGCCGAGCAGACGAAAGAACAGCGCAGGGTCCTGTGTCGTTCCTCCACAAAGAGGGGGAGCGACATAATGGTGCCGTGACTCGGATATGAAGCCTAGGCAGGGCTTAGTGTCGTTCCCCCACGAAGACGGGGAGCGACATAATGGTGCCGTGACTCGGATATGAAGCCTAGGCAGGGCTTAGTGTCGTTCCCCCACGAAGACGGGGAGCGACAGGCACCACCATTAAGACATCATGTGGGACACTCACATCCCATGTTGGAGTTCCTAGTTTGTGTCCTAGCTCCTCCTCGAATTCAGGCTTCCTGCTACTGTGCACTTTTGGAGGCAGTAGGTAATGGTTCAGGTACTGAGGTCCCTACCACTCTCCTGAGAGACCCAGAGTGAGTTGCTGGCCCCTAATTCAGACAGGGCCAGCCCTGGATATTGTAGGCATTTAGGGAGTGAACCATTAGGTGGAAGATCTCGTCTCTCTACCTTTCATATAAAATGAAAAACGAATAAATAAATGTTTAGAAATTTTTTCATTTGCTCCATTGGGTTAAATTACAACAACCTGCTGCTTGGTTAGTGTTGCTTCCTTTTGAATGTATTTCAAGACCAGAACTGAATTTCCTTTCCTTGATTTATTTCCTCACAGTTCTAGGTACAATGTCTTACGTGTACTTTGTTGACTGAACTAAAGACAAGTTGGACTGATCTCTGTGCCCTCCCTTAGTTTGAAGTCTTTTGTTTGGTGAAGTGGTTCTAAGAGAATGACTCCTGTTGCCAACATCAGAGATCACTACACTCCTGTGCACACATCCTTCTGCCGTTGTTGGCTGTCTGTCGCTCTAATCAATACATGCTGCTGTGAGGTCACATTAATGCACGGGCTACCAGGAAATAGTAGAAACACGTGGGTGTCTTAGGATTCTCTGGATTGATGATCCACATTAAATGCAAGGATGAATGTTAGGATATGTGAATAAGGTTACACCAGTGTGGCTTGACCAATGTTGAGGGGCTGTTGTTTATTGCATTAGATTAGAAAAGAGTAAATAATATAGGATGGGAAAAGAAACACTCTTCTTTGTCCTTACACCCGTATAGAGATTACAGCATTGGAGGTGTAGAAAAAGGTGTTATTTATTTTTAAGTTGTTCTTGTTTTTGTTTTCATTTTATTTGAAAGGCACAGAAAGAGAGGGAGAGACAGAGATCTTCTAGCTACTGGTTCACTCCCTAAATGCCCATAACTTCCAGTGCTGGGCCAAGTCAAAGCCAGGAGTCTGGAACTCCATCCTGGTCTCATGTGTGGGTGGCAGAAACCCAAGTACTTGATTGTCATCTGCTACCTCCCAGGGTGCACATTAGTGGGAAGCTGGATCAGGACACACTGTCATATGGGAGTTAACAACTTAACACTTGTTCCTGGAAAAATGTTTTAAATCTTGAGGGACCACCAATGACTATGCTCTTGTTCCTTAAGATGTTTAATAATAGGAAACTTGGGACACTTTTGTTGTAATGTTAAAATCATCATATTTTTAGTAAGAATTGGTTGATTTCCCTTGCAGTATAAGAATTTTTAAAATATGTGTTATTTTAATATATGATTTTAGAGGGGCTGGAACCATGGCTCACTTGGTTAACCCTCTGCTTGCAGCGCCAGCATCCCATATGGGCACCGGGTTCTAGTCCCAGTTGCTCCTCTTCCAGTCCAGCTCTCTGCTGTGGCCCGAGAGGGCAGTGGAGGATGGCTCAAGTGCTTGGGTGCCTGCACCCATGTGGGAGACCAGGAGGAAGCACCTGGCTCCTGGCTTCGGATTGGCGCAGCGCCAGCCATGGCAGCCACTTGTGGGATGAACCAACGCAAGGAAGACCTTTCTCTCTGTCTCTCTCTCTCTCACTGTCTAACTCTACCTGTCAAATAAATAAATAAAATAAAAATATATATGATTTTAGAGACGATCTATAAAAGGACAGACTATCTTCTGTCTCCAGAGGGGTATGTCATTAATATTATAGAGAAAATACATAAGAAAAAGAGGTTTTTTCTCTCTTCTTCTGCATGTGTGCACACATACACATGTGCATATTATCTCAATGAAGTGCTGTAGAGATATAATTTACTGCATACAGAGCTTCGTCCCCACTGTATAAACCATTCTACAGGGAATCACCGGATGAAAAGATGAAAGTATATAAGAAGGCTCTAACACACTTGAGGACAAATGAAACGGAAAGCTAATGCACATTTTCCATGAGCATTTTGAAGTCCCTTCCTATGTCCTCCTCCCAGGAACAGGAGGAGGAAGGAGGAAGAAACCTGAAAGCTAGAATTTGGGGCAGCATCTGATCCAGGCCAAACGTCGCATGTTGGTTGCTGTGCAAGGAGAAGCATTTGGCAGAAACCCAGAGAGGTTCCCCGGGGAGGGGTCCACAGAGAAGACTTTGACAAATGGGATCTATTTACACTCACGTCCGTGGTGCCACGCGCCCCTTTCTGCATTCAACATGCTCCTGTTTGCAAGATTTCAGCCCATGTGCGACTTCTGTGGCCCTGAGCCACCATCTGTAATGAGGTCCATGCCAACAGTGTTGGTCTGTGGAAAAGAATGAGGCTGGGTGACAGCCAGAACAAATGGAACCCTCTAGGGCAGACAGAAAAATAGAGAGGAAATGAAATGGCATCATCCCAGGAGCTGCCCGTGGGAAAGGGTGGGAGAGAGGACAACTGGCAGGGACGACGACGGGCTGATCGCTGTCAGCTGTCCAGCCTTTCAGATATCACTTGAGGACACGGCCGTAATTAACATGCAACCAACCGCCTACAGTGACGCCCATGGTGGCATGGTTGGCAGCGTTAGTTGAGTCTTAAACAAAAGCAGCTTCAGTTACAGATCTTGTGCCAGGCTTTCAGAGAAAGGGAATAAACTCCACTGCGGTGACAGGCTGTTCCGTGGTAGAACAATCGTGTGCACTCCAACACTGCCTGTCAACCAGGCCTCGAAATACATCTTCATTTGCTGTCAGCCTTGTGGGGCAGTTGGAAAGAAGCGTTGTGAAAAAACTTTGTTCCATCAAAATCACCATTTTCTATCTTTCGTGCTACCGCCGCTAACCCCAAGCTCTCGTTCTGCCCCAGAAAACTCGGTGCACTAAAAATGAGGAAGAAGAAGTCCTCTTTTCTTTTGTCTTCTAGAGGAAGTGCAAAAGATAGGACATTCTGTTTAGGAATGCATTTCAGTGCTGCACAGATGGATGGGCCACCTGCTGTGTGTGCCAAGGTTTGTGCTACTTGATCGTGTAAATACAATGAGAAGGTTGTGCTTGGAAAACCCGCACTTTCCCTTCAGCCTTCCAGGGAACAAGAGAAGCAGCTACTGGGAGAGCAGGGGAGGCCGAGCACAGGGAAGTATTGCACCTGTTCCCCTGTTCACATCTGCTAAAGAGTCCAGGGAGCTTCCACGTTTTAACCTGGAGTGGGTTTGTGTGGCCTCATTCCAACTCTGCATTACTTTGCTCTGGTTGTTATAACAAATGAACCATGAATTGGGTGGTTTAAAATAACACAGATGCTTTCACTTAGAGGTCTGTAGGTTAGAGATCTGACACAGGTCTCACGAGGCTGGAACCGAGGTGTTGATAGGTTGAGCTCTTTTCTGGGAGCTCCAGGGAAGAACCTGGATCCTTGCTTTTTCCAGCTCCTAGAGCTGTAGCTGTTTCCCCTTCGATGAGCCATTCCCTCTTCAGGGCCAGCAACAGTGGGGCAAGTCTTCCTCACCCAGCATCACATTGACCTTTGTTCCACCCCTTCTGCTTCGGGATCCATGTAATGACACTGAACTCACAGGCATAATCCCAGAATCTGGGAGACCTTGTCCTATTTGAGTAACATTGGGTTAGCAACCTTAATTCCATGCAGCCTGAGTCCTTTTTGGCCACATAAAACCCATCTTCTCCACAAGCTGTAGGGATTACCATATGGATATCGGAGAAGGTGGCAGTATTGTACGTAGCATGGATTGTCATCCGCTATCTAAAACCATTGCTTGTGATCACTCAGGGGCTGGGGATGTGTCGCTCCCCGTCTTCGTGGAGGAACGACACAGGACCCTGCGCTGTTCTTTTGTCTGCTCGGCCCTTCCCGGGTTTGCTGCTGGTTCTTCCCGGGTTGGCTACCGACCCTTCCACCTCCGTGGAAGGGCGGTTCCCCCTGCCACCTTCCCCACTTCCGCGGGGGAGCGGCACACCGCCGGCCGGCTCTCTCGGGGGCTGCACAGGTGTTCCTTCAGATAGATGTTCCCCTTAGATGTTCCTGGTGCATGCCGTCTCTCTCCTCCTTTATAGTCCTCCTCCGCCAATCCCAACTCGGCTGCCCACACGCCGAGTACGCTGCTCTCCTCCAATCAGGAGCAGGATCAGCTCCTGGAGGTCATCACTCAAGTTGGCAAGAGGCAGCTGCGTAGAAGCTGTTTTCTCCTCTCCCAGCACCATATTGTGGGAGAGCAGATGCATAGAATAAGTCTTAATTCCAGTAACTCAGTCCAGTCCGGGTTGCTCCCCACAGGGATGTGTTCTGTGGGCCCAGGAGATATATCACCATCCTCAGTACAGTTGAGGCTGCCCCTTCAAGGATACAGGATGGATAGCATGCTCTACCACGGAGCTCCTGCCTCTTCTGTGAACACTTGCTGAGTGTCTGTAGGCAAGTCGTTGAACCTCTCTGAGCCTCTGCTCTCCTCCTCTGTTAAACAACAGACGAGAATGAGATGTCTCCAAATCCTCTTTCAATTCCTGCCCCCTGTGGCTCTGCAGTTCTACAGGGAATGAGCTGGCAGTGGAGATAGGCTGGCCTGCAGAAAAGGGAGTGCTGTCATTCTGGAAAAAGGTGCAGAATGCTTCCTTGTGCACCAGACAGTGTCTGTTCTCCCTCGTAGCTCTCTCCAGGACCCGCCTCATCCTCTGCCCCAGATGATAGCAAATGTACAGTGTCTACCCCCAGTCACTTTTCCCTACGTTGAAAATTATGCTGGGAGATGCTAAAAGAATAATGCCAGGGAAGCAGATGAATTGGTGATAAAACCAGGGCTCCACAGCTCAGTGCTTGGCTGTGGAGATGTATGGGGTCCTGTGCAGTTGAAAGCGAGCATTCTAAAGTGAGCTGAGAAGGTGGATTCACCCTGTGAGCTTGCAATGATGAGTAGCGAACTTGAGCCTGAAAAGAAGCCATCAGTAGGTGGGTCATTAGACAACCTCCTCCCTCACCAGCTTTTCCCTTTAATCAAGGAATCATACATATGCAAGTCACTGGGTCACCTCTCCTTTTCTTCCCTTTAATCACAACAGAGAGGAAGGATCCAGCCAGGCATCAATTGGGTCAACTGCCAACACAGCGAGAGAGCAGGCAGCAAGGACAGCAAGTGGCATAGACACAGGGAATACACAGCGCTGTGCAGCCAGCACTGATAAGCCCTTGAATAGTGCAAGGGCCCCATTAAGGTTGAAAGTAATAAAAGATGAGAGGAAATACAGTTAGCGGCAGCTGATAAACCCTGCTGCCTTATGAAGGCATTAGTTTCCCTTAATGGCTCCTAATGCCTGGAGTGTCACCTCTCACAGCTACTCTGCTTCCCACAAGCAGGCTGGAGAAGGCTAGGAAATGTCACCTCTACAGTCACCTCTGCAGTCGCTGGAGCAGCGGCTTTGGGTGGCTGCAGGCAGATCTGAAAGCGGTACATACAGCAGGTGTGGGAAGGTGCGTCCATTCGCCAGAGCCAGCTTTGAAGGCAGATACAGCAAAGGCGTCCTTGACGCTGGTTTGGGCAGACGGAAGTGAATTCTTCAGGCATGCTCACGGCAGAAGGACGGGTACTCCCCGCTCCGGTGTGTCCAGCGATCTCGGAGCAGCACTTTCTCCTCACCATGACACAGCACAAACGCCCCATCAGGAAAGTCCTCCTGGTTGGTGACTGAACCCATACCATGCCTAGAAATCGGACTATTCCGTCCTGTACCGCACACAATTAGATGCGTACTGGGGAGTTGTTATCCCCAGGCAAACTGCAGCCATCAGGATAGTGTGTTCGGAAAAGTTCCAGCACCGGTGCTCATGGGGTCTTCAATGGGCTCCCTGACCTAACGGCAGGCTCCTGCTCTGCCGGAGTGTGTGAGACCCAAGGGGACGGGAGCTCCAGTGCGTGGACGCAGGCTCTCCAGCCGTAGGAGTGTTGCATCCCAGCCCAGACTCTGGGCTCTGCTCCCCGCCAAAGTGACATGACGAGGTCGGCTCAGCCACGTCACGGGCACCACGCCAGCCCCCTCATTGCCTCCAAGAGTAAACTCAGGCCACAGAAATTCTCCTTCAGGCCCAAGGCTTCTAGACAAAGTATGGTCTGTGTTATCTTACACAGCAAAGGAAAGTTGGAGTTAGAAAAGTGGATGAAGACAGGGAAGTGATCTCTCTCTCTCTCTTTTTTTAAAGATTTATTTATTTATTTGAAAGAAAGAGTTACAGAGAGGCAGAGGCAGAGCGAGAGAGAGGTCTTCCATCTGCTGGTTCACTCCCCAAATGGCTGCAATAGCCAGAGCTGGGCCGATCTGAAGCCAGGAGCTTCTTTCAGGTTTCCCATGCAGACGCAGGGGTCCAGGCACTTGGGCCACCTTCTGCTTTCCCAGGCCACAGCAGAGGGCTGAATCAGAAGTGAAGCAGAACTGGCACCCTAATGGGAGGCTGGCACTGCAGGCGGCAGCCTTAACTGCTATGACAGAGCGCCGGCCCCAAGGAAGGTGATCTCTTGTGTTATGCAGGTGGACCCAGTGCGGGCAGCAGGAGGGTGCTGGGAGGTGGGGTCAGAGTCAGAGAAGGAGCTGTCATGATGGATGCAGGCATCAGGGATGGAGGGCCACAGCCCAGGGCGTGGACAGCCTCTGGTGGCTGAGAAAGGTGAAGAAACTGATTCTGTTCAGAATTGCAACATGCTTTGGACTTCTTACCTCCAGCAAAATAATAGGTTTGCATTGCTTTAAGTCGCTGAGTTTGTGATGCTGTGTCACAGCAGTGTGGGAAACTCACACAGTTTACCTAGACCTGTTCCCTTCCTCAGGATTCCCTGCCTTGTGGGTTAGCAAGAACACAGCCCTTCCCTTTATCAGAAAGCTTCCCACAGTCACCAGAGTAAGCAGATGCCTCTTTCAGGCTGGGGGTTTGGCTTTGCAGTTAAGGCTCCCACATCCCAAATCAGAGTGCCTGTGTCTGACACCAGCTGTGGCTCCTGACTCCAGTTCTCTGCGGTGCAGACCCTGGGAGGCCGTGGTGATGGCTCAAATCATGGGGTTTGTGCCTCCCATCGGGGAGACAAGGGCTGAGTTCCCTGCTGCTGATTTTAGACATTACTCGGCTCTGGGTGTTGTGCGCATTTGAGGAGAGAGCCAGGAGATTCCTATCTCACGCACTCTCACTCACTCGCTCTGTCCGTTTCTCTTTCCTTTTACCTCTCTTCCTCTCAAAACAAAAACAGTTCGCCACTTTGGTTCAACAAATCTCTAAGTCAATGTGGCATCACCTCGAGACAGGTCAACCTGCTCTAATATGTTACTTTCACATTGTAGTTAAACAAAATGCTGATTTGTGTATCATGCTTATATTTGTGAAGCTAGGGGTACTATTTCTCCTATTCTGGTTCTAAGAGAATTTTAATGAGCATGTACTAATTTTGTAAACAAATACAGGATAATTAGAAATTTTCAAGGAAAACAATTCATCCTTACCACGGTACCCTGAAATGTGTTATCTAATTGTTAATGAGAACATGGCTGTTTGCCCAAATAACGTGGCAGAAAATAAATAAAAGGGCAGTCCTCCTGATGAAAACACTTACCCTGTATACTAGGAACAGTGCACAAGATTGGGTTTTGCCTGGAGATTTCCATGTTGTGAGTTTAAGAGGACACTGTGGCGGCCAGGAATCTAAAGTGGCCCCCAAGGATGTGCAAGCCCACATTTCCTGTGATTGGAATGGTGCAGACATCGTGATAGGGAGGTTATTTGGCCTGGCCTTGTTACATGGTTCTCCATAGAGTTTTTTCAGAATGGCAGCAGAAGGGGAAGTCAGAGTTAAAGCATGAGTAAGAGGCAGGCTTTGTGGAACAATAAGGTTCAGCCACCTCCATCCCAGACTGGATAGGGTGCCTGGGATTGAGTCCTGCCTCTGCTTCTGATCCAGCTCCGTGCTAATGTGCACCCAGGGAGGCAGCAGGTGATGGCGCAAGTGCTTGAATCCTGGCCACCCATGTGGGAGACTGGGATGGAATTCGTGGCTTCAGCCTGGATCAACCCCAGCTGTTGTGGACATTTGGGGAATGAACCAGCACCTGGAAGATCGATCTCTCCCTCCCTCTCTCTTCCTCCCCTCCTCCCTTCCTTTGTCACTGTGCCTTTCAAATAAATACATAAATAATAAATAAAGGGGGCAGACATGATATGCCATCAATTGCTTGAAGATGGAAGAAGCCACATTTCAAGGGGTGTGGGTGGCCCATAAGATTCGAGAGCAGCTCTGGCTGTCATGAGAGAAAGAGACATGGACCTCCGTGCTACAACTACGTTCAGCCAACAACCAAAAGGAGAATTTTTAGAAGCGAATTTTTCTCCAGGGCCTCCAGATGGGAACTCAGCAGGCACCGCGATTCCAGCCTTGGGAGAACATGAGCAGAGGACTCTGTTGCATGGTGCTTGATAGACCTCTGGCCTCTGGAACTGTGAGCTGATAGATGGGGGTAGCTGTAGTCCATTGTCGTTGTGGTGATTTGTCATGCCACTAGAGAAAATGAATGCAGGCATTCTAAATAAATGGTAGTTTGAATCACTTGCCTTCCAAGGTGCTGGCACACTCAGTCTGTATACTGTCTGACTTGATAGTTCTCCAAATCAAGCTTGGTTGATAAACCTTAGAATATGGGTTAGCTCATGAGACAGTTTTGATAACAGAAAGCTTATGTATGCTATGGGAAGACTGGGGATGAAGATAAGAGGGTTTAGTATACAATCAAACTTTATGGTCATAGGTTTCACCATAGAGGGGACTCAGATCTAGGCTACAGATTCAAAAGCTTGCAACCCAGCAGTTGGTGTCACTGAGGGAGTCCATGTCTACAGTGTCAATTACATAGAGGCTCCCACCCCAGTTACTGTGTGTTTGTGGGTGCTGTGTGATCCAGAGCATCTATTGATAGAAAATCTTTAGGATGCCATGGTGGGACACACACACTCCGTTGTCCGTCTGTCCTGGTGTGCACTTCTAGTGCCTTTCCTTCACTCATTTGGTTCCCCCCTCCTTCTAATGTCCACATGTGGGCTAGGTGAGCTTCTAGGTTGATACCTTGCCTATAGTAAGGGAGGCAGTGGGAAGTGTTAGCCACAAGCCTTGTCTCCACTGTCCATGAGAGGCTGTGGAGGATGGTTGGGGAGAAGGCAGCTGGTGGAAGGTGGCCAGGGGACACTGGTATTTTTCTACCAGGAAGCCAGAACTGTCATGAGGGGGTACCAGCTCGCCATGCTCCCAACCCCCAATTCCCAGCACCTCCTCCCTGGGACAGAGGGGTCTAGAGCTGGGGAGAAGGAAGTCCTTGAAAGCTTGGCATGGCTGCTGTTGGCCCGCAGGAAGGACTGCATTTCAGCATTCCAATCACCATGAAGGATGTGTTGCCGGGCACATTTCTGCCCATCAAGATTGAGGTATTGGTTGGAACCCCCATTTTTTTAAAAGATCTTATTTATTTGAGAGAGTTACAGACAGTGAGAGGGAGAGACAGAGAGAAATGTCTTCCATTTGCTGGTTCACTCCCCAAGTGGCCACAATGGCTGGAGCTGAGCTGATCTGAAGCCAGGAACCAGGAGCTTCTTCTAGGTCTCCCGTACTGGTGCAGGGGCCCAAAGACTTGGGCCACCTTCCACATCTTTCCTAGGGCAGAGCAGAGAGATGGATTGGAAGAGAAGCAGCCAGGACTAGATCCACCACCCATATGGGATGCCAGTGCCGCGGGCAGAGGATTAACCTGTGCCACAGTGCTGGCCCCCTCTGGCATACTTCTTAGCAGGACTCTGAATCCCATGGGATCAGGGTCCCACCTGATGACCTCATTTAGCTTTTTTTATTATTATTTTTTGACAGGCAGAGTGGACAGTGAGAGAGAGAGACAGAGCAAAGGTCTTCCTTTGCCGTTGCTTCACCCTCCAATGGCCGCCGCGGCTGGCGGGCTACGGCCGGTGCACCGCGCTGATCCGAAGGCAGGAGCCAGGTGCTTCTCCTGGTCTCCCATGGGGTGCAGGGCCCAAGCACCTGGGCCATCCTCCACTGCACTCCCTGGGCCACAGCAGAGAGCTGGCCTGGAAGAGGGGTAACCGGGACAGAATCCGGCTCCCCGACCGGGACTAGAACCCGGTGTGCCGGCGCTGCAAGGCGGAGGATTAGCCTAGTGAGCCGCGGCACAGGTCCTCATTTAGCTTTAATTACTTTTGTAAAGGCCCTGTCTCCAAATAGTCATATTGAAGGATCAGGCTGCAGTGTAAGAACATTGCAGGAGCATAGACATTCAGTCCAAAACAAGTGTGAATAGGAAGTCAGAGCAAGCGGGAGCCCTGAGGGTGGACTGATGCACGTGTCGCCCCTTGCTGCCTCTGACCTTGATGTATGTCATGAAGGAGAATCTGGCATCAGAGAGCTAAATGTATCACTGCCCCTGTGTCACTCCCCCATTCGCGGAGGAACGACACAGGACCCTGCATTGTTCTTGTCTGCTCGGCCCTTCCCGGGTTTGCTGCTGGTTCTTCCCGGGTTGACTGCCGATCCTTCCACCTCCGTGGAAGGGCGGCTCCCCCTGCCACTTTCCCCACTTCCGTGGGGGAGCGGCACACCGCCGGCCAGCTCTCTCGGGGGCTGCTCAGATGTTATCCAGATGTTCCCTTTAGATGTTCCTGGTGCATGTTGTCTCTCTCCTCCTTTATAGTCCTCTTCCACCAATCCCAACTCTGCTACCCACACGCCGAGCACGCTGCTCTCCTCCAGTCAGGAGCAAGATCAGCTCCTGCAGCTCAGTCAATCAAATTGGCGAGAGGCAGCTGTGTAGAAGCTGTTTACTCCTCTCCCAGCGCCATATTGTGGGAGAACAGATGCATAGAATAAGTCTTAATTCCAGTAACTTAGTCTAGTCTGAGTTGCTCCCCACAGTTCCCCCTTTCTTTTTATTCTTTGGCATTGATACGCGCCTGTCTTCGGTGCCCCGCGGCACACACTCTGCTCTGCTTGCCAGAGTTGCCCACAGGTGCTTACAAGCCCTACCAATCAGGCAAACCGAATCTGGGTCCTCTCTTCGCCATGTTGTGAGGAGGTTTTTAGGCGCTGATGCATGCCTGTGTTCGGTGCCCTGCAGTGCATGCTCTGCTCGAGCTGCCTGCAAGTGCTTATCGCCTTAATCAGGCAGACCGAATCCAAGCCCTCTCATTGCCGTCTTGTGGGGAGACTTATTGGTGTTGATAACGTGCCTGTCTTCGGTGACCTGCAGCAGATAAGCTGCTAGCCGCCCGCAGGTGCTCATCGCCTTACTAATCAGGCAGACTGAATCCAAGCTCTCTCATTGCCATGTTGTGGGAAGGCCTTATTTTTCTCTATTTCTCTATCTCCGGGCATTCCTATCTCTCCTATTTTACTTCTATCTGCCAGCATTCCTATTTCTCTCATTTTACTTCTAAACTTCTGTTTCTCTTATCCCCGCGGCTTCCCGGCACCCGCCCCAAGGCAGCTTCTTGGCGCCTTGCCCCGCGGCGACTTCCCAGCTCTGCGAGGCTTCAGCCTGCGCTTCTCTCATCTGCGCGGCTTCCCAGCTTCGCGCATGCTCCGCGGTCTCCGTGCCCTTCGCGCCCGCACCACGGCCTCCGCACCAGCCCCGCACTTTCTATCTACTCGCGCCCCGTGCGCTCTCTCCTCTTGTGCCCCACGCGCTTTCTCTGCATGCGGCGGTTTCCGCGAATCAGGGCCTAGCTCACGTTTCCGCTTCTCGGTTTTCAGTCTAAGTTCCCCGGGCTAACCTGACGAAATCCAACCTAGCCTACGTCTCCGCTCCCGGTTTGGCTTCCCGTCCAACCCAGTTTACGTCTCCGCCTTTCGGTTTGGCTTCCCGTCTTTTTCTCCCCGGGCTAATCTGACGGATTCCAACCTAGTTTACGTCTCCGCTTCTGGTTTTAGTTTTTCGCCTTTTGCTCCCCGGGCTGACTTGACGAATCCCAACCTAGCTTACGTCTCCGCTTCGGCCTGCCCCCGCGGCTTCATCCTCCCTAACATATTTTTCTCTACCCGGTATGTTTCCTAACTTTTCTTCCAACAATATTCCCCTCTCATTTCTCCTGGCTTCTCCCCACAGTCCGTATCCGAGTCTAAGTTTCTTCTAGGTTTCACTTTCGCTTTTAACCATAGATTTCTCCTAACTTCCCCACCATAGTCCGTATCTGAGTCTATGTTTCTTCCAGCTTTCACTTTCGCTTTCAATCCTAACTTCTTCTGGCACTTTTTCCATCCGGCTTTTCCCTAGGCTCTTCCCTACTCTCTCTCTCCGGTATTTTCCCACTTCTTCCCACTTCTTCCCTCCTAGGTTTCCTATCCGAGTCACGGCACCACTTGCTGCTCCTCCACAAAGGAGCCGCACTGGACCGGACACTTGTTGTTCCCCTTTTACAAGTCTTTTCTATAGTAAAGTAAGAATAAGCAAACAGCGAACTCCCAAAGCAAGAATGAGTAGAGAGAAATGAGAAAGAACGAAGCAACGAACTTCCCCGCGAACTCTCTAACGCACTCTCCAACCAAACCACACCACCGTGCCGTCTCTCTCCTCTTTTATAGTCCTCTTCCACCAATCCCAACTCGGCTGCCCACACGCTGAGCACGCTGCTCTCCTTCTATCAGGAGCAGCTCCCGCAGTTTATTGGTTGAACTGGAGGCAGCTGCGCAGAAGCTGTTTACTCCTCTCCCAGCGCCATATTGTGGGAGAGCAGATGCATAGTATAAGTCTTAATTCCAGTAACTTAGTCTAGTCCGAGTTGCTCCCCACACCCTGGAGCTGGAGAAGCTGGAGAAAGGACTAGGCGAAGTGGAGACACGGTGGGTCTGCTGTGGTACTGAGGTGAGCTATCAGGTAAAAGGCAGTGTTTGTGAGTGACAGATGTCTACCGTGTCACCTCTGTCCCACAGATCTCCCATGTGAAGGTCTCTTGTGACCCAGTCTTGTCAGAAGCATGCGGAGCAAGGAACAGTGGGAAGTGTCGTTCAGTCCACTCAAACTGCCAGAATCTCGAAAGAGAAATCAAGTGTCAATTTCTGAGAGATGGGGGCCACCCTCTGTACAGTTGGTCTTCCATGCCTGCAGGGTCTGCATCCACAGAGCCAAGCGTGGACTGAAACATTAGACCTGCAGTGGTTGTGTCTGGACTGAGTATGTACAGACTTCTTTCTTGTCATTATTCCATAAACAGTGCAATAGGACAGCTATTTACAAGGCATGTATTGTATTGGGTATCGTAAGTGATGTAGAAATGATCTGGATGTGGGAGGGTACAGGTTCTGTGCAAATGCTGCACTGTTTCCTATAAGGGCCTTGAACATCGGCAGACCTTGGTGTCTTTGAAGGGCTGTGGAACCATTCCCTGTGGGTACCAGTGGACTGGTGTAGATGCATGGACAGTTCATGGCCCAGAAGCAGTTCCCTGAAGAACCCAAGGATTTTCTGTTGGTGGAAAAGGACAGTGGGACAAATACAGGGAGAGCGAGACCATGCTATGGTGCTGGTTCAGAGTTAAGACACGACAGTGAGGATGTGATGGTCTGTATTCAGTGTCAGGTGTAGACGTGAAGAACGGAAAAGGAGGAAAGACGCAGGACAGTAGTCAGAACGTAGTCACTCAGAGTGAGGCGCAGATAGCACACAGAACAGGGAGAGGACAAACAGGAGCCTTAGAGCAGGAAAACACCTTGGAAGGCAGCCGCGTGATTCCATGAACTCAGTGAGTTTCTACCGCTAGAGGGCGCTGTGCTTGATGCCTATGAAAACAACAAACCCGTGACTCCTGCCCTACATTGTATGGGAAAGGGGTCGCACAGTCAGTAGGATCGCCATCACCACCCCCCAGCCCAAACCCTGAAGGTATTTACCAGAATTTCCTTTCCAAAAACAAACAGCTATTTCTCTTCTTGTGGGGGCTGGAGGCAGTGGAGACAATTGGAACCAAAGGGATGAAGCATTACAAGTGTCAGAAAAGTTGAACAGATTTCTGAAGTATTGGGGGATGGAGACAGAAAGCAACCAACCAGGCTCGTTTTAGAATTGAAATTCTACAAAAATAAAACAGCAGCAGTGGCATGAGTGATTCCTGACATCATCTGTTGAGTTTATATCCCTTGATTCCCTCCAAATTGCACTACAAAGAATGGATACCTAGGGGTCAAGTCTCAACTGTGCCTTACTGCCCGATCAGTCGTGACCTCAGGCTGCTCACATGTGACATGACTGCTATGTATTTTTCTCACAGAACAGTTGAAAAAACCATGGCTCACATGCTAACTCCACAAAAAAAAAAAAACTGGGGACATAGGATTGAAGAGGGAGACAGGGTTCTTGCTCTTGTGGAGTTCACAGTGTAGTAAAAAGAGACAAATAAAAGCAAATAAATAATTATAAATCATTCTATGCTCAGCAACATAGAAGTTGTATGTGCTCCTTCAGCTGGGGACATAGTTATTATTCCCCTTTTGCAAGTGCTGAAACAGAGGCTGCCTGTGTGCCACCGAGTGCAAAGGTGTGCCCCAGCATTGGTCTGCTGATTGCTCAGGCCATACACCTTACACAGCTCAATTCTTCTTGCAATAGAAAAATATGAGCCTGAAGTTCTCATGTACTGAATACAGTATCTCCTGTGGATAGGTGCCTGTGACTTTTTATAGCAAGAAAGCCTATTTGGGCAGATGTTTAGCTGACAACAAGCAGTGTAATTGTGGCCCTAATGGATGTATTGTCTGGAAGTTAGTGGTTGCTGTTCATGCAAAGACACTTGTGGTGTATTAATGTAGAAGCAGGGCATATGAAGCAAGTCCAAGAAGTGGCAAGTAAAGATTCTTAGAGCAAGAGAAACCAGTGGGCCCTGGCCACTGGTACTTCATGCTTTCAGAGGATAGTGAGTTTCTCCTCCTACAGTGATAATTGCCTTAAAAAAAAAAAAAAAAAAAGAGGCTGGAGTCTTTTAGACTGGCTGGCCTGGCAACCAGGGCTCTCTGAGGAAGAGACTATGGAGTAGTGGAAATGAGGCAGAGACGTGAATATATGGAGGAAGCCCATGCTAGGGCAGGGAATGCAAGTGCAGATGCCTGCAGTAGGAGTGAGCTCAGTGCACAAGGAACAGATGAAGACCAGAGTGGCTAAGGGAGGTGAACAAGTGGGGCATGGTAACCTTTGTGTCTGGAAAGGTACAAAGGACCAAGATCTGGGACAGCTTTGTAGCCCACAGTGAGACATTTTAATTTTATTCAAAGCCAGGGCAGGCACTGGGGCGCAGTGGGTTAATGCCCTGGCCTGAAGCGCCGGCATCCTATATGGGCACCTATTCGAGACCCGGCTGCTCCACTTCCAGTCCAGTTCTCTGCTGTGGCCTGGGAAAGCAGTAGAAGATGGCCCAAGTCCTTGGGCCCCTGCACCCAAATGGGAGACCCAGAAGAAGTTCCTGGCTCCTGGCTTTGGATCTTCGCAGCTCCAGCTGTTGCGGCCAATTGGGGAGTGAACCATCGGATGGAAGACCTTTCTCTCTGCCTCTGCCTCTCCTCTCCGTGTAACTCTAACTTTCAAATAAATAAATAAATCTTTAAAAAAATTTTTATTCAAAGCCAAGGAGAGGCCACTGGAAGATTTTAAGTGGGAGGGACATGATCTTGTTTATATTTTTAAAAAAATTCACTGTGGCTGCTATGGAGGTATCATTTTTTGAGCTCTTGTAGACTTTTCAATCTTTTTTTAAAAATGTTGTGCATTGGACCATTCATGCATGCCAGACTTGAAGTGGACGAGATGGCGGAAAGTGAGAAACTTGTGGAACAGCGGTCAGAGTGAAGAACTGGTTAGGATCCTGGCTGTAGTGTAGACTTGTGGGTTGTGGCAGCCTTGAGAGATGGTTGTGATGACTGGTCCCATGTTGTCAGCTGTCTCTGACCAGCGTACCTACCCTTCACAGGGCTCTTCCTGTCTCCTGCTGATTGAGCACCAGGCAATTAGCACCCATTAATTTTCAGGTCACCGGCAGAGATAAGCAGAGTGTTGCCTTTGAGGTGGCAGAGTTCCTTAAACTGTTTGTGCCCAAGTTATCAGAAAGCACTTAGTATCTGACTTGCACAGAGCTGACTTCCAAGTTTGTGACATGCTGGTGGATGAAGGCTTGGAAGACAAGCTGGAACCGCACAGACACAGGTGGCCACCTATCTGGACATGCTGTGCCATTTCTGATTTAGTATCTCAGTCTAAGTTTCTCTTTATTTGGTAGGATTACAAAAAGTTTTAATGGGCTGGCGCCGCGGCTCACTAGGCTAATCCTCCGCCTTGCGGCGCTGGCACACTGGGTTCTAGCCCCATTCGGGGTGCTGGATTCTGTCCCGGTTGCCCCTCTTCCAGGCCAGCTCTCTGCTGTGGCCCAGGAGTGCAGTGGAGGATGGCCCAAGTACTTGGGCCCTGCACCCCATGGGAGACCAGAAGAAGCACCTGGCTCTTGCCTTAGGATCAGCGCGGTGCGCCGGCTGCAGTGCACCGACCACGGCGGCCATTGGAGGGTGAACCAACGGCAAAGGAAGACCTTTCTCTCTATCTCTCTCTCTCACTGTCCACTCTGCCTGTCAAAAAAAAAAAAAAAGTTTTAATGACTTTACTGAGGAATAGTTGGAATACAAAAAAGTATATATTTAATAGGTACAAGTTGGGTGAATTTAAATATGCACAAACATTCATGACAGCATTGCCACAATCAAGGTAATAAATACATCCATCACTCCCCCTTCCCCCCAGATTTCCTTGGGCCTCTTTATTATTTCTGTGTGTGTGGTGAGAACACTTGTGATCTGTCTTAACACATTTTTAAGTGCATCAGGCAGTATTATTTCCTCTAGGCACAATGTTGTGTAGAAGATCTCTAGAACTTAATCATCTTGCATAACCAAATCTTTGTACCTATTGAGAATAGCTCTTTATTTCTCTTTCCCCCAGCTCCTACAACTACCCTTCTATTCTTGGTTCCTCTGATTTTGCCTACCTTTTAATCTTCACCTATGTGGAATTGTTGATTTCTGGAATTTTCCATTTAATATATTCAGACCACAGTTGACTGTAACTGAAAGTGTGGATGGGGCCAGCGCCATGGCTCACTTGGTTAATCCTCCACCTGCAGTGCCAGAATCCCATATGGGCACTGGGTTCTATTCCCGGTTGCTCCTCTTCCAGTCCAGCTCTCTGCTGTGGCCTGGGAGGGCAGTGGAGGATGGCCCAAGTGCTTAAGGCCCCTGCACCGGCTTGGGAGACCAGGAAGGGGCACCTGGCTCCTGGCTTCGAATTGGTGCAGCGCTGGCCATGGCGGCCATTTTGGGAGTGAACCAATGGAAGGAAGACCTTTCTCTCTGTCTCTCTCTCACTGTCTATAATTCTACCTGTCAAATAAATTAAGAAAGAAAGTGTGGAAAGTGAAGCACAATGTAAGGGAACAACTGCTGCTTTCCTCTTCTTTCTCAAGAGTCCCTGGACTATTTGTGGGCTTTTGGAGTTCTGTATTGATTTTAGGATTGTTTTCTCTACTTCTGGGAATAATACTATTGACATTTTGAAGGG
Source organism: Oryctolagus cuniculus (assembly GCF_051225735.1). Lineage (NCBI taxonomy): Eukaryota > Metazoa > Chordata > Mammalia > Lagomorpha > Leporidae > Oryctolagus > Oryctolagus cuniculus. The sequence continues at coordinate 22,972,996 of NC_142886.1, forward strand.
GACAGCATTGAATTTATAGGTAACATTGGGTCCTATGGATATTTTGATAATATTAAGTCTTCCGATCCATAAACACAATGTGTCTTTATTTTATCTTCTTTGATTTCTTCTATCAGAGTTTTATGGTTTTCAATGTATAAGTCTTTCACCTTCTTGATGAAGTTTATTCCTAAGTGTTTTATTCTTTATGATGCTATTGTAAATGAAATTAGTTCTTAATTTCCATTTTGAATAGTTTGTTTTTCTTATAGAGAATGACAAATGGTTTCTCTATGTAGATTTTGTAGTCTGCAACTTCACTGAATTTGTTTATTAGGTCTAATAGTATTATTTTTGTCTTTGGGATTTTTGACATATATTCTATCATCTACAGAGACAGTTCTTCCTTGGTGACTTGGATGTCTTCAATTTGTTTTTCTTGCATAATTACTATATCTAGAACTTCTGTTCCCATGTTGAGTAGAAGTAGTGAGGGTAGGCATCCTTGTCTTATTTTTTATCTTGGAGGAAAAACTTCAACTTTTGGCTGTTGAGTGTGATGTTATCTATGAGCTTGTCATCAGGGTCTCTTACATGTTGAGGTAAATTCCTACTATATCTACTTTGTTTTGAGTTTTCATCATGAACACTGAATTTTGTTAATGCTTTTTCTGTGTCTATTGAGACAATCATAGGATTTTTGTCCCTCATTCTGTTAATGTGGTATATCACATTAATTGATTTGCATACATCAAACTGTCCCTGTATCCCAAGGATAAATTCTCATTGGTCATGATGTATGTCCTTTTAATGTGCTCTTGAATTCACTTTGCTAGTATTTTGCTGAGAATTTTTGCATTGATATTCATTAGGGATATTGAGCTATTGTTTCCTTTTTTTCCTTTTCTTTTTTTTTTTTTTTTTTTTTTTTTTTTTTGACAGGCAGAGTGGACAGTGAGAGAGAGAGACAGAGAGAGAAAGGTCTTCCTTTGCCGCTGGTTCACCCTCCAATGGCCGCCGCTGCAGCCGGCGCACCGCGCTGATCCTGGCAGGAGCCAGGAGCCAGGTGCTTTTCCTGGTCTCCCATGGGGTGCAGGGCCCAAGCACCTGGGCCATCCTCCACTGCACTCCCTGGCCATAGCAGAGAGCTGGCCTGGAAGAGGGGCAACCGGGACAGAATCCGGCGCCCCAACCGGGACTAGAACCCGGTGTGCCGGCGCCGCAAGGTGGAGGATTAGCCTATTGAGCCACGGCGCCGGCTTATTGTTTCCTTTTCTAGTAGTGTCTTTGGCTTTGATATCAGTCTAATGCTGGCCTTTTAAAATAAATTTGGAGCTAATTTCCTTTCTTCCATGTTTGGAAGAGTTTGAGAATGATTGGTGTTAATTCTTCTTCAAATGGTTGGCAGAATTCATCAGTGAAGCTCTAATGGAAATATGTTTAATTTTATCTCTCAGGAGGTATTAGAAAGTTCAATTCTTACTTTTGAGGCTCTTCTCATTATCTGGCATCTTGGCTTCTTAAGTATCCCTACAATTATGAAGTTCATTCCATCACACTACTGAATGGAAAGGATGCAGCACTTGAACTAGACTTCAAAACTGACCAGGTAGGCTCTGGTACTGGGACAGGCTGGCTGGGAGCTGCTCCTAGGAGCAGCAGGGAAGAAGTTCTTGCAGTCCCAGCTGGGCTGGAAGAAGAAATCCCTGAGTAGCCTGTTGGTCTGCCAAGTCCAAGTGCAGAGAGAAAATTGCAGCCTGGAGGGAAGTCAGATCATCATCCGGGGAACTGAGCAGAGGGATCCGTCTAGTGTATCATGGTGAGTGCTGGGCCAAGGAGGTTCAGTGAAGGAAGTGAGGAGTGGGGGAAGGAGGACCAGTGCATCACAAGGCAGAGGTTTCTAAGAAGCGTGGGCAAGGTGAGAGTGCCCGCCAAGGGACGGCCCTTGAAGGTGGTGCCCAGTGTGTTTCCATCAGGGACTTCTCTCCCAGCCAGCAAGGTTCTGATAGGACAGGCTTTTAAAGGGAGGCAGCGCCCCTGGTCTTAACTCAGTGCATCTGGGTCTTGGTGCTAAGAACCCAGGCAGGGCCCATTTGGCCTAAATACACATGCTAGTTTCCAGGGGAGTTGTTGGAAGTGTACCAGGGTTGGAAAAGTGGGTTTGAGCCACTAAACCCACATTTCAAATGAGGATAATATATATATATATACATACACACACACACACACACACATATACACATATACACATATACATATATACATATACATACATACATACATACACATATATATGAAAGAATTTAAAGATGTTCCTGGAAATGGAACTAAAAGACGTTTATTTTGGTGCAAAAAATTGGGAAATCCATGTATATGTGGGATCTTTGAAAAGTCCAGGGAAAAACACACTATGAAAAACCTATGTGTGTGGGTCGGCACTGTGGTGTAGTAGGCTAAGCCTCCACCTGCAGGGTCCCCATCCCACATGGGCACCGATTCCTGTCCCAGTGGCTCCTCTTCTGATCCAGCTCTCTGCTATGGTCTGGGAAAGCAGTGGAAGATGGCCCAAGTGCTTGGGCCCCTGCACTCATGAGGGAGACCTGGAAGAAGCTCCTGGCTGTTGTGGTCATTTGGGGAGTGAACCAGTGGATGGAAGACCTCTCTCTCTCTCTCTCTCTCTCTCTCTCTCTCTCTCTCTCTGTAACTGTACTTCAAATAAGTAAATAAGTCCTTACCCCCCCCCCAAAAAAAAAACCATGTGTGGATTTCATTTAAAAAGTTTGTCTTAAAGTAAGCGTAGCTTTAATACCATTTTGCATGAACTTTTTGAGTTCCCTCATATGTGTTACAAGCTAGAAAGCCCTGAACAGGGTTTTCCACAGCAGTTTTGAAACTCTCCCTCCCAAGGCGCTGGTGTGACCCCTTAATCAGCAGCACAGCAAATCGTCTCAGTGTAGCGTGAATCCTCTTGGTATTTCATTTAATACTTTCTACCTACTTCACCTAAGAGTGGTGGCTGGGGCCACACCTCTTACCTGAGTGTGCTCCCTCTTTCTTTGGCTCCCATGGTCTCCCTATTGGGTGAGCATTTGCTCGCTCTCGCTCTCACTCTCTTACTCCCCTCCTTGTGTGTGTGTGTGTGTGTGTGTGTGTGTGTGTGATATCTAAACCTTGTTGTCAGGATGAGACCTTTAGTGCCTAGAATCCAGTCTGTCAGTGACTTTCCCACTTCGCAGACGCTTGAATGCCACGCTGCTTCCTGGGAGGCACTGCAAAGTGACATTCCTCACCTTGAACCGTCACAAAAGTTCCTGTGAACACCAGCTTAATCACGCAGTGCCCAGGATCAGAGGACGTGGGCCTTTGCATTCGTCCTGGCAGGGCGTGGCTGTCTCCCTGCCGGGAGTGTGAGGTAGAGCTCGCCTCTCTGAGATCATTCTGCTACCTGGTTGTGAAGAGATATAGCCCAGGTCTCCTGGCTGCACACACAGAAGTCTTTACACAGCCAAATCCTTCCGATACTTCCCATACTCTGAACACACAGCGAGAGTGTGCCGTCTCCTGGACAGATGGTTATGAGTTGATGTCCTGAGAAAACCTATCTGGGCAGATGACTCGTCGACAACAAGAAGTGTAAACATGACCCTAATGAGTGCATCTGTGGGAAGTTCTGTTACTCCTTGTCAGAACTGTTGTTTCTCCTGTCACTCCTCAAGTTGGGTTAGACAAATTAGGCATGAAGAAAGTTGGCATTTAAAATGTGCTGATTCAGGGTAGGTATTTGGCACAGTGGAACAGATGCTGCTTGGGACACCACATCCCATGTTGGGGTGCCAGGGTTCAAGTCCCAGCTGTGCTGTCAGTTCCATTTCCCCACTAATGTGCATACGGGGAGGTAGTGGCCGGTAGCTCAAGTGGTTGGTTTAGGAGACCTGAACAGAGTTCCTAGCTCGCAAGTCTTTGGGAAATAAACCAGTGGTAGGAACTGTGTGTGTGTGTGTGTGTGTGTGTGGTTTGCTCTCTTTTGCTATCTTTGCCTCTCAATAACTAGGTTTTTTTTTAATGTGTTTATTCTCTGCCATCAAAACAAATAGAACTTTTTATTCAAAAAACCAAAAGAATGAAAAATTCATTTTGGTATAGGAAATCACAAATAAGACAAAGGGAACAGAGAAATCAAAGAAACCACAGTTTACTGTAAACAAAAATGAGGACATAGGAGAAACTTCCTCGCAGAGAATTCTGCGGCAGCATAATGGCTAAGATCAGATCCACCTCAGAGCGTTGCGCCCGCTATGCGGCAGAAGCCCGTTCATGCTGTGGGTTCATTGTCAAGAGGACATCCCTGTCCTCCCTGGCAGCTCCCACTGTGCCCTCCCCATGCCAGGCCCACTCTGCCCTCATGCCCTCATTAGTTTCAAACCCAGCAGGTGGCTTTTCTCCACCTGCCCTCTGCCTGCCCTCTTCCTCCTCTGCTCTGTGCCTGTCTGAAGCGTCGGTGTGAACTGTTTTTGGAAGTCTGCTTAAACCACCGGTTGGAAAATGAACCCCTTTTTATGAGTCTCAAACTTTAAAAACTTCTAGGCCCTGCAGGATTCCCTTTTGTAGTTGGTGCCTTTGGAAGCTGATTTGGAGAATCTTCCTGTTGTTGAGAAGTCAGTGTTGTCTTGGTTGCTGCAGAAGCCATGAAGAAAACATGCAGCTTTAGAAGAGGGTGGACCAGTAGGTGGAAGACATCTCCCCCTCTCCCCTCCCTCCTTTCTATCTTCCTCCCCTCCCCCTTCTCCTTTCAAATAATTAAATCTGAGGGACTGGTGCTGTGGCACAGCAGGTAAAGCCACTGCCTACAGTGCCAGCATCCCATATGGGTGCCAGTTCGAGTCCCAGCTACTCCACTTCCTATCCAGCTCTCTGCTATGGCCTGGGAAAGCAGCAGAAGATGGTCCAAGTCCTTGGGCCCCTGCACTCACGTGGGAGACCTGGAAGAGGCTCCTGGCTCCTGGCTTCAGATCGGTGCAGCTCCGGCCATTGCAGACATCTGGGGAGTGAACCAGCAGATGGAAGACCTCCCTCCCCCCCATTCTCTCTCTCTCTCTCTCTGCCTCTCCTTCTCTCTCTAACTATGACTTCAAATATTTTTAAAATAAATCAATAAATCTGAAAGAAAAGAAAGCAGTCCTGTGGCAGGCATTGTAGCTCAGCTGGTTAAGCCACTGCTTGGGAAACTTGCCTTCCGCTTCAACTGGCGATCGGCATGCTGGTTTCAGTCCTGGCTCCTCTCCTACTGAACCAGCTTCCTGCTAGTGTGCATTTTTGGAGGAAATGACTAATGGCCCAATGCTTGGGCCTCTGCTACCTACCAGGGAAACCCAGATGGAGTGCTTGGTTTCAGCCTGACCCAGCAATGACTGTTGTGGGCATTTGGAGAGTAAACCAGCAAATGGAAGATTCCTCTCTTCTCTGTCTCTCCCTCTCTCTGTCATTCTGCCTTTCAAATAAATAACTTTTAAAATAAAAAAAAATGAGTTCCCATTAGGGGATTTTAAAGGAACTTTCAGTTTGCACCTTTCTTAGCACATCCTCACAGTTTTAACTGAAAGTCACTGGTCTCACCAGTGAAGTCGTGGTGGCCTGGCGGAGTTGAATTGTTTGCAGCTGCCAAACATGAACAAACGGGAGAAAACGTTTGACTCTTGGTTGGTTCAAGTACAGAGATCTTCCACCCACTCTGCAGAATCTGAGGAGCCAGAATCTCAAGAGAGAAGGATCCGGAAGAGTAGTGAACTCTCTGAAGACTTCTCTGAGCTGGTCACCATATGCCTGCCCCTCTTCCCTCTGCCCTGGCTCAGTGCTGGTCATCCTGGGGCCACAACAGAGCTCACTCTCCAAGTGCTCTGCACCGTCAAGTTCCTGCCCTCAGTTGAGACCCACCTTCCACAGTGATCTCCTGTGTCAGTGTCCAGGACCCGCCCCCGGGCCCTGCTGTGTGTTCAGCAGTGAGGCCCAGTGGACAGTTAATGTCCTTTACACACTCTGTCCTGTTGCCTCATTTCTGCTGGACTATCCTTTTTCTCTTCCCACCTAAGGATGTTCTATAGTTTATACCCAGCTGGGTCTGAGTCTGCCTCCTTCACTCCCTGGTAAGAGTTCATTGTTATTTTTCTAGTGCCTTCTAAGTACCTTAAGTACTCCTCTTATACCCATAGTTGGTTCTGCTTTGTATCAGCAGTTGGCTGGATGGCTTTTCTCTCCACGGAATTTGAAGTTTCCAAGACCTTGGTCTGTATCTGATTCATCTCTCTAACCTCTCGTCCCCAGTGAAGTTTTTGTTCCAAGCCAGGGTTGACAGGTGCTGCTTGAATTGAGATCAGCAAAGCAACCTTCCCGAGGAGCTGCACAGATGCACCTGAAAACCTGGAGCGCGCTCGCTTTTCCAAAGCTGAGCAGCCTGTGGCTGGCTGGATTCTGGCTCTGAGAACGGTTTCCTCTCAGGAGCCTCAGCGCTTTGCCAGACCAGGATTTAAAAGGAGGAGAAGAAAAGAAAAAACTCAGGCCTGCGCCCACCGGTAACATTTGTGTTTATGGAGCCCACCAGCCTACAGGGCACAGTACTGTGAAAAACAAAGTTAGACAAAGAGCAGATGCTTTTTTTACTTTAGAGTGGGCTGTTTTTTAGAAAAGGCCCTAAAGGATCTCCCGTTAACCCTGAAATAGTTGTACAGAAACATCCAGATGGACAGATAGATGCTTCAGAAAGTTCCTGGAGAATGGAATTGAAAGATTATGCTGGTGTCGAAACCATTTTAGAGCGATGCACGCATGATGTCTTCAAAAAAGTTCATGGAAGTATATATTTTAGAAAAACCGTATGTGGGTTTCAAAATATTTTTTGCACCAAAGTGAATTGCTCTTTTAATTTTTTGTTTGAGAGACAGACACACAAGGAGCTCCCATCTGTTCTTTCACTCCCCAAGTGCCTATAACAGTCAGGAGTAGGCCCAGCCGAAGCTGGGACTCAGGAGCTCACTCCAGGTCTCTGACCTGCATGGCAGGACCCCCTTGAGCCATCACAGCTGTCTCTCCATCTGCATCAGCAGCGAGCTGGAGTCAGGAGTCAGAGCCAGGAATCAATCCATATGCTCCACGCTGGGATGTAGGCATCCAACCTGCCAAGCTACATACTGCCCTGAACTTCCCTTTCAGTTCCGTTCCCCTCCAACTTTATGAATGGGTACACACGTGTGGATTGTAATATCTGCTGATATGTTGCATACTCCAGGGAATAAAGGTGTTCAAACAAGCCCGAGAGACAAGGGCACAGTAACTGGCTGCAGCACACTTCCTGAGCAGTGAGAGTCCCACCATCCTGAGCTTCCAAGGCCATGGAGGACAATCCTGCAGCCCAGAGCTGGGGAGCCTGCCTCTGCCAGCTTAGCACTGGTCCCTGACAGCATGGAGAAAAGTCCATCGCCCTCAGGGCCTCATGCATTTTATTGAGTAAGCCCTGGAGTGAGGAGTGTAGCTTTGACACCACGGGACGACCACCTCCAACTGGTGTCTGCACTGCCCTCACTGAGCTGGCAGAGCAGCAGAAACCTGAATCGAGGCTGTCACGACACTTCTCCTTCGTGACCACACACACGGGGCAGCGGCCACCACGTCTCCCACTGCCAAGACAGGGGGGGCTGGAGGAAGGCTGAGCTGAGGCTCGGGGATCCATGGCATCCAAGGCAATGGAGAAGTCCTTGGAAACTGGTTGATGCTACTCTTTAAACAGCCCCTTTCCTCCCTTCTCTGGTTTACTTCTGTGTTCCCCGTCAGCCTGTTTAAACAGTGCCCTCTGCAGGCTGTTTCCAACAACACTGCGGTGTTCTGCCGGCCTTCCTTGCAGCCTTCACTTGTTTGGGGAATTCTCTGCAGAATGGGCTGAACCTGCCCTGCTGGCTTGCCTGACAGAAGCGAGAAGCACGATGTTATGGATTGCATTCCCCCAGAAGGAGGGACCCTCTCCCTGTTGTGGGGATTGCTTTGTTAATGTCCCCTGGGACTTAGGGCATGAGGCCGGGCACTGTCCATAGCACTCATGATGCAGGAGCTGTGCGCGTGCTGGCTCGAGACCGTGCAACGTTTTTTTAAATGCATCATTTTGCTGACAGCTCCTTGACTCAGGAGTTGCTTTTTTTCATCCTTGGAGGATCCTGACTGCTCCCTGGTGATGATTTTTATTGTGGGTGTTCTGCATTTGCCAAAATGTCACCCCCTTTTAACTCCTCATTTGCACAGAAGCACCAAAAACCACAAACACAGGCAAAAATCACTCTGGGCTTGCTAGTTGCTTTTGCCCCTCTTAAAGCTCTAAACAAAAGCCTGTGTTCAGGTGGATCAAAGACGTATTCTCTTACAGGACTTTCTCATCAGAACCACTATCACGTAACAGGTTCAAGAAAATTGCATTTTCATCCCCAATTATTATTCTGAATCCCTGCTCATGCTGAAGATGACTAAGGCTATGAAGAAAAATAACAAAGCCACAGATGAAGTCTGTTTGCAGAAGTCTTTGGAACTGGTACACAGTTCCTCAAATTGTAATTGAGTCATGTTTTTGGAGTTTCTTCTGGGGGCTGATTTTTTTCAGTTTTCTCTCTTCCTCTTCTCTTTCCTCTCCCCCTTTTCCCTCCCTTCCTTACTGACCTCTCCAGCTCTCTGTTTATTCAACAGACAGAGCTTGCTCTCATCTGTTTGTTCACTCCCCAAATGCCCCCAACAGCTGGCACTGGGCCAGGCCACTGACACCATCCACATCTCCCACATGGGTGACAGGGACTCAACCTCTTGAACCATCACCCCACTGCTTCCCAGGGTGTGCAGAACAGGAAGCCGGAGTCAGGAGTGGAGCTGGGACTTGAACCCTGGTTGTCCATCAAGATGTTATTTACAGGGGCGATACAGGGGAGATCACCTTGCGAGTCTTGTGATCGGGGACCCCAGGGACTACTGACCCTTTTCTCAGTTCATTGTGTCAGTTTTAGAGAGGGATTAGTTTGTAATCATTAAAAACAGGACAGAAATATTGTGAGCCAATGGCAAGAGGCTGCAGACCATAGGAGAGTTGCCCCTGATAGTCTCTGGTATGGTTTACATCCCAGGCACAGGATAAGGGCTCAGGTCCAGCACTGCCCACAGCCTGTGACCAGCCAGAGGGAGCAGCTTTCCTATTACATGAGGGTTCTCCAGAGAAACATCCAACAGGACATGTGTCTGCGTTTATGCACACAAGAGTGTTCAAAAAAATCGTGGAAATGCGTATTACCTTTTCATTCCATCTTCACCACCTGTTTTGAAGCCCCCTCATGTTTGCATATGTATGATGTATACATATCTGATGTACTTATAAAATATATATACATAGGGTAATAGGATGTGTATCTGTTTCTGTGTGATGTATTATAGCAGAGAACTTCAAAAAGTTTGTAGAAAAATGGCATTAAAAGAGAAGCTGTTTTGGTACAAAGAACTTTTTGATGTCGTCTCTTTAGTACTGTCCCTTTTCCATCTCCTGGTTTTGCTAAGCTGTGTCTTAGCTCTTTTTTTCTTAAGTAGTCTACATATAGATTGGTAAATTTTACTAAACTTTTCAAGTAGCAACTACTGGATTCAGTGATTTATTTCTGCTGCTTGTAAATGTTCTACTTCATTCATTTTCTTCTTCCCTTTCTTCTGTTTACCCTGAACTTAATTTGCATATCAAATCTCATGGATCAGTGATTTCAATATCTACCTTAAGAAACTGACTTTTTCTAGCATAAGATCTACCCCGGCCAACATACCTCAAGAGCTTGAAAAGAGGGGTCAATGTATTGAGAGTGGCTTACTGACCCAGGTCTTTATTGATTTTTTTCTAGTACTACCAATAAATTTGAAACATTTCTTTTTTTAAAGATTTATTTTATTCATTTGAAAGGCAGAGTTGGAGGGAGAAAAAGGGAGGGAGAGAGAAAGAGAGACAGAAAGAGAGATCTTCTGCCCACTGGTTCGTTCCTCAAATGTCCACAATGTCCAAGGCTAACCCAGGCTGAAGCCAAGAGTCAGGAGCTTCTTCCAGGTCTCCCATATGGACGTGGGGGCCCCAGCCCTTGGGCCATCTTCCAGTGTCTTCCCGGGCATATTAGCAGATAGTTGGATCAGAAGGAGGACAGCCAGGACTTGAATCAGTGCCCGTATGGGATGCCAGCATTGTAGGCAGTGGCTTAACCCATTGTATCACAACTTTGGCCCCTAGAGAAAGTTCTTGAACATAGATTTCCTTGTTCTGTCCCCACAGAAGTTGAAGAGTATATGGTATATCAATCATACAGATGAGAAAACAAAGTCTGAGTCTCAGGTTAAGAATGGTGGCTGGTCTGGAAAGATGGACTTCAACGTTAGATAGACATTGTGGTTTGTGTTAGAAGATTATCCAGACAGGAAGCCAGTGGGAAGACCTTCCAGCTTACCTGACCTTCTCTTTGTTCTAGTATAGTGTAAGCATTCAGTCTTGTCACAATTTGATTAAATACATCAAGGGAAACCTGGGTGTTTTTTATTTATTTGGTGAGCACTTGGATTTCTGTGGTCTACATGTACTTGTTGGCTGAGAAGTTCTTGTTATCTAATGTGACAGAGTGGTGACACATCTCTAGGCTGACATTTCAAGCTGCTGCCAGTTAATGAGGTGTCATACACAGATGCTTCCTTGATACCCACTAAAGCTGACGCTGGCCCCCTGAGGGCAGGCATGCGGAATGCTCATACACTCAGCCTCTGGTTGGTGCTCAGTCAAGATCTCTCCAGTGGAGCTGATGCACACCCTCTTTGTTTGACGTTTATTTGTGACTCAACACCAGACTCATCTGCATAAAAGAGGACAACGTGGATGGGACTGTGCCATCTCCTGTATATAAAATGATCTCACAGTGATTGTTACAGATTGGAAGTGTTAACTGAGGCCATGTGGCTGCGACAGAAATAGGCAAGGACCAGAGAATTTTAATCACTCACAGAAGTTTACAGGGATGAGATGTGATCTGCTTCTTACTTGTGGAATTAAACACCCAGATTCAATGTGATGGCTGACCACAGCATGGCCCTGAAAACGAGAGTGAGAGCTTGGCTTGTGTGGACTGAAGGTAGGATTTGTGATGCCATCTGATGATCTTTAAATTTCCCAAGTCAGAAAGACAGGTACTGAGCAGGGAGAATCATACGGGAAACAAAGAGAAGAAATGGAGATGAAGATTCTTGATCAGTGTAAATAAATAACAACGTTTGCTTCACTTGTCATGGGCTGCTTGGTGGGTTTAATACTCATGGTTAAGGGGTAAAGGTCTGGGGGCCAGCACTGTGATGTAGCAGGTTCAGCCTCTGCCTGCAGCCCTTCATCCCAAATGTGTGCTGGTTGGAAGTCCCAGCTACTCCACTTCCATTCCAGTTCCCTCCTGATGGCCTGGGAAAGCAGTGGAACCTCTCTGTCTCTCAAATAATAAATACATCTTTAAACAATGAGTAAAGGCCTATGAGTACCTGTTTTAAGACAGAATGTATTTTGTGTATCATCCTAGATTGCTCCAGACTGAAACTTCAAACATCTACAAAGTATCAGCCCTTTAAACTGTCTTTTTTTAAAAAAAAAATTGTTTTTATTTATTTATTTGAAAGAATCACAGAGAGAGATAGACATACACACACACACACACACACACACAGATCTTCCATCCACTGGTTCACTCTCCAAGTGGCCACAACAGCCAGGACCATAAGTTTCATCCAGGGCTCCCATGGGGGCAACCAGGGCCCAAGGACCACTGCTTTCCCAGGCACATTAGCAAGGAGCTGCATTGGAATTGGAGCAGCTGGGACATGAACTGTTGTCCATATATGATGCTGGTAGCTTAACCTGCTCTTAACAATGCAGACTCTGTTGTTTTTTAAATTGAGAGAGTTCTGTCTTTCTCAGGTGGGAGAAGGAAAACTGGGATCTTTTCTTTTGCTTTTTCTCTTACTATTTAGTACAGTATGCTAGTGAAAGGCTGCTCCCCCCTTGAGCCAGCTTGCAAGGGTCTTCACCACCAAGTACCAAGTGGCTGAAAGAACAGAAATTTATCAGGACTCAGAGGCCAAGACTAAGGTCTCAGCAGAGTGGTCTCCTTGGAATGCAGTGAGGAAGAACCTGCCCCATGCCTCTGCCTTCGCGTCTGTTCCCTGACTGTCTGCAGTGCCCTTGCCCTGTGGGTGCATCTCTGGACTCTGCCTCTGTGTCCACACGGCGTCCTCTCTGTCCAGATATCTCCTTCTTCTAAGGCACAGAAGCCCTGCCCCTTCCTGAGATCCTGCAGGTCAGATTGAGCATACGAATCGAGCTGGAGAGTGGCCATACGTCAGTCCGTGATGTTGCTAACAGGTGCAAAGATTCTGCGTGTTTGTAACTGAGGAATGTCTGTCATCACTGTGTTTGGAAATCTGGTTATCTGCTGATATACTTACCATCTCTCTCACCTAGAATAAGGTGCTTTGTTATCCTCCACTCAGTTTTCCTGTCTGCAGAGTGGAAGTGATCATACTTAACCTTTCTTATCTCACACACTTACAGTCCATCGCAACAGAAGCTACTGTGGTTTACTAAGTGGCAGTTATCGTAGGTGCTGCTGTCGGAGATAAGGAAACAGTGGCACAGAGAGGTGAAGTAATTTACACAGGGTCACACAGCCAGGAAAGTGGCAGAGCCAGGCTTTGAACCTTTGACGAATGGCTGCAGTGCCAACTCTGTCATCCCACCAGGCAGGAAAGCACAGTGAGAAGAATCCTGCGTCAGTGGGAAGCACAGTGCAGAAGTTAGCTGTTGTTAAAAGAACTCACAACAGGGACTTGTCCTTCCCACAAGTAGCCTTATTTTTTTTCCTATCCCAGTGTGTATCAAACTTTGGAGGCCGTTCCTTTTTTTGGAATGGATCGAAAACCCACACTTGAATCTGTCCCCAAACACCCATGTGTGCTACTGCAGGCTTGCTGTGCCCAGCTGCTGTGGTATTGCCATTCAAGGCCAGTCTAGTCTCTCCCACCCCAGTTTTTAATTCACCCCTTCTCTTTGTCTAGTATCATGTGACTTAGATAAACCAAAAGAATCCCCTCCTATTTCCTCATGATTTCCTAACTCCACCAGTTAGTTTAATAAAGATTTGTTTTTTATATTTTGTATCTTTATTCACAGGCACAAATTTTTTCACTTGGAAAAAAATTGGCTTCTTGAGGCTGTGTTGTAGCTTAGCAGGTAAAGCTGTCATCAGTGACACTGGCTTCCCATTTTTGGCACTGGTTCTTGTCCCAGCTGCTCCAGTATGAATCCAGCTCCCTAATGTGCCTGGGAAAGCAACAGAAGGTAGCCCAAGTGCTTGGGCCCCTGCACCCATGTGGGAGACCCAGTTGAAGCTCTTGGCTTCATTGTGGTCAAGCCCTGGCCATTGCAACCATCTGGGGAGTGAAGCAGCAGATGGAAGATCTTGTTCTCTTTGTCTCACTCCCTCTCTTTCTCCTTCTCCCTCTGTAACTCTGACTTCTAAACAAATTTTAAGAACAAATTTGCTTCTTGTCCACCTCATCACCCAATTGACCAGTTTCTTTCCCTAGAAAAACCCTTTGCTGCTAATGTTTGTGGATTTCCCCTTGCAGAGATGCTGTGAGCACCACACAAGTGTACTAGCATCCATTGCTACTTTCATCTAACTGTAGGCTGCTGTGCACAGTGTTCTGGGCTTTTCCTGTCCCTAAGAAATCGCTCCTGTAGGGTGAGACCTGAATTTCATGTGCTGCTTTGGCAGTGGAAGATCTAACCATGAGTCCAGTGCTCTGCCTAGATATCCTCTCCCCTACCAACAAAGGCTCCCCACCTGGACAAGCCTTGAGAAACCGGCCCTGCCAGACTTCCCAGTCCAGCCAGCAGATGAAGTTACCCCAGCAAGCCGGTCACAGGCTCTTGTGGGAACCAGGGACAGCTCCCTGTCTTGTTCCCACAAAGCCGCTTCCCACAGTGGGAAAGGTGGTACCCTCCTGCCCCAGACTCTGAGTACGTGGGACTAATAACGGCCACCTGTCTCGTGTGTGTGGTGTCAGGAGCCATTCCCATCTTCACCAGCTGAGGGACGACCAGGTGGTTGGAGCTATTCCACCACAGTGCACGGAGCGAGCCTGGACAGCTGTGCGGTATTTTATGATACAAATACAAACTGCTTCGTTTATCCTGTTCCCTATTAGCGGACGTGTGGCTTCCACTCGTTGGTCCCACAGCAAAGCTCTGGTGGATTTTCTTGATGAGAGGCCACCTCCCAGCCAAAGAAGTACATTTTTGCAAGTGGAATGTGAGTCCACGGCTCTGTCCGTTTAAGTTTTGATAAACGTTGCCAAGGTGCCGTCCACAGAGTGTGCTCCACCAAGATTTCCGCAGGTCGTGTGGCAGTCTGCTCCCCTGTATCCTCATCAACCTAGGACGTTATCAGATTTGCTGTCCGTGGCCAAGATGCCAGGAGAAAAAGTGTCAATTTACTGAGGTTTTCATTTTCAGTCTTCTTAGGAGTCAGGGCGAGTGTCTTCCTATGCTGAAGAATCACTTGTGTTTCTGGCCATTTTCTTGTACCGACTTGGCGAAGCTTTTCCTCCGTGAAGTAAATCCACCCTTTTTCTAGGATATGAAGTTGAAATTTGTCACCCATTGTCTGCCTCTGTTTAAAGTAGGTTTTGATGTCCAAACCTGTGTTTGTGCTGTCAGATTTATCTTATCTTATGAACTCTTGTTGTGAGTTTACATACAGAGGAATCTTATCAACTGTACAGTTACATAAAGAAATTCTGCCAATGCCTTTGTGTTGATTCTAATGGTTGACTATTTACATCTAAGTCTTCTATTCATCTAGAATCTATGCTGATGTAAGGTATGAGATAAAGATCCAAAAGTGTGCTTTTCTCAGCTAATTGCTGATTTGAGAATGATTTTTCCCCTATGTTAACAAGTCAGGTTATCTTTATTAAATATGAGGAATCTTCAAAAAGTTCATGGAAAAAATATATTATGAGAAAACTATGCACGGATTTAAAAAATATTTGCCCCCAATAAGCTCATTGTTTTAGTTCCATTTTCCCATAACCTTTTTGAGCTTCCATCATCTCCAGAGCCTATTTTGGCCTGTGTTCTGTTGCATGGACCTAACTGTCTCTTCATACGCTAATACAAGGTTTCAGTTATTATCTATTCCAAATACATTGCATTGTTCTTTTCTGTGTTTGGCCTCTTTTTCTTATTCTTGTTTATTTTACTTCCTAAATAGACTTTCAAATCGCCTTGGCTACAACTTCATGAAAAATGTCTGTTGATACTTTTGTGTTATTGGAACTTTTTATACTGAATTAAGGCAAATTGAATCTTTAAGATGATGAGTGTTCTAATTAAAGAATGTGATATGCATGTTGTTTCTTTAAGGTCTTTATGTCCCTGAGCAGTGTTTAAGATTTAGTTTATACAACTCTCGCATGTCTCATTATATTTGCTCATAGATATTTAAATAGCAGTCTTCCTTTGAGATGTCCTAAGTAGTTGTAATTTACAAATATTGAGTCTGGTAGTTTCTAGACATGAACTTCCCTCAGCCATTGGGTTGAAATTTTGTCATTTTTAGTAGTTTTGGGGTATACTTCCCAATCATTCCTAAGTAAGATGATTTTATTCCTTGCTGCTGGTTTTTATATCCTTGTGTCACTCCCTTGTTTGTTTTGGGTCAGCCTTCAGAACAACGTTGAATGCAGGACCAAGGCTGTCCAAGCGCTCACCCATGTCCACCACGTATGAAGTGCCAGGTGTTGCACATCCACCTGTCACTCAGGCTCAGCTCAGATCCACCTTCTTCAAAAGTCTGCTTGCATCATCGCCAGCAGGAGCTGTCTTTGCCCCCTCTCAGCTTCATCTTTTCCACCCTTAGTACCCACCCCACTTATGCACTTGTTTCATACCATGCCCTAAAATTCTGGGAGCTCAGTGCAGGTAGGGTTTTCCACTGCCTACCCAGTCACTGTCAGAAACAGCACTGCTTCATTATTTCTGTCCAGACTGCTCAGACTCTGAGTCAACATTGTATCAAGTCACATGTGGAACTCTCATTCAGGTATTCATGAGAAATAAATCTAAATCCAGCAGCTAAAATGCAGCCTGCCTGCCACACTCACACACACACACATGCACACACACGCTCACACACGCATACTCACACACACACACATGCACATAAACATGCACACACACACACACACTTTGCTATTAGGCACTAGTTAAAAAGGTGGTCCAACCTGTACCTTTAGATTGTTGTAGGGGAATGAGATGGAAAGGAAAAACCCACTTGCAGCCAGAGAGCTGGGAACCTTTGAACCCTGACCATTTGTCTAAATCAGACAGAACGATATAAATCATCAAGTTATTTCATGCCTTTTAGATTTACCTTCAAAATCTTTTTCTCTAGAAAGCCTCTCTCAGCGGGGATAATAGAGTGAGCGACCTTAGCCTCAGCATCTGGTTTCCCTGTAATGTGTGGTTGGCTTTGTCTAGTGTGGAATGTCCTCTTGATTTGAGATTCCTATTTTCAGCTTCCCGATGACTGCGTTCTGTGTTCACTGGGGCTGTCCACCCCCTCACACCAGAGATTTTGCACACACTCATGTAGGACTGTATACATGCTCTCGGTACAGAGCTGGAGCTATTTTTGGGGTGGGGCGGGGGGGGGGGGGCCCTGACAGCAGCTGCTGCCACCTCCCCTCAGGGTTTCGCCAGAGTCCAGAGTGAGGGGGGAGTCCGGGGTAGTGGATGTGGCAGATTAGGGTCTTTGCCTCCTCTGGTTCTGTGGGTACTTCAGAAAGTCCGTGAAGGGGTGGACGTTGGCCCCAGCGGTGAAGGTGACCACCAGGAAGCCCACATCCCTGCCTGCGTCACAGTCCCAGCTCTGCTCTTGTCTCCGGCTTCGTGCCACTGCACACCCTGGGAGACACTGGTGATGGCTCAAGTACTTGAGTCCCTGCCACCCATGTGGGAGACCTGCTCTGAGTTCCCAGCCTTCAACCCAGCACTGCTGTGGGCTTTTGGGGAGTTACCCAGCAGATAGGCTCATTCTGTGGTTAATAGGCTCTGTCTCTACCTGTCTCTCCCCCTCCCTCCCTCTCCCTCACCCTTAGTTCCCTTAGATGATAGTGGGAGCTTGACCTGGCTTCCTTGGAAAATGCAGTTGTATTATTAATTCATGCATTTGCAAGAATGAATGCTTGGTAAGCAGCAGCAAATCCTTTTTAAGCTCTGTGCTCTTTGAAGAGATTATTTCTTTCATGCTGGGGGGGGGGTGTGGAATCACTGATGATGATGATGATGATGGCAGCAACAGCTCTGGGCCCTCAGCTCTTGAGTCGTAACCTTCAGGCTCACAGGCCACCTGCCATTTCTGTGATTGGCCCATGCCGTGTGACCAGTTTGGAACTCAGAGAATGTCTTTGTACTTGGGCTGGATCCTGTGACTGGTGGTTCCTTCTAAGCTGTTCTAAGACACCCTCCTTGTTTCTTGCTCTTGCCCTGGGCCCCCCACATTGATGGAGGCCGAGTCATGCAGGTGCAGGCACACCCCACCTTCTCCTTGAGGGGGTTGGCTCTACTCCTCCTCCTCTCCCCCCACCCCCGACCCTTCTCTGTGCACCAGCTCTCAGGGCTCCATGGTCATCTATTATGGATGACCCCTCGGCGCCACCTCCCCCCGAGTGTTCTCGAAGCCCTTGTTCACCACTGCGCAGAGCCAGGTGCAGGCTCCGGTGGGGGCCAAGGCTGCTGCTCCGAGACTGCCAGGGCGCTCGCTCCTCCTGGCTGGCAGAGAGGGTGCCTGGCTCCTGAGATATCGGCGGTGCCAGTGGCAGCAGCAGCCATTCTTGGGGCGCGTTTGATTTTCTCTAGGAAGCAAAAGGTGAAACTGTTCCTTTTAAGAGACCTCCCCTGGGCGTAAGATAGGGAGCTTTGTCTTGTGGCTGACTCCTTTGTTTCAACGCGCCAGCTGCCGGCTCCTTAGAGTGCTTTCCTTTGCTTTCTGTTGAGTCAGGAGGAATGAGGCCGATGTGAGCTGTTGTCTTAGTGACTGGGGACAGACGGAGGAAGCAGAGAAGCTGATTCTGTCTCCCCACTTCGTATTCCACCAAGTCTGAACAGGTACAGTGGGGCTAATCGTTTGCATGGGGCGCCCTTTCTGAAGGCAGATCCTCTGTTTCTGGATTCTGCAAAGAGGGCCAGCTCTGTGCTCGGGGCCGCCTGTCTGCCTTCCTGTGGGATGCGTCATTTGCATGCACCAGGCTTTGTCCAGCCAGCCCCTCCGGAGCCTTTGCAGGACACGTGTCGGGGAATGCTAACCACACAGGCTCCTCTGCAGCTCCTCAGCCTGTGGCTTCTCCTCCCCTGCTCAGAAACCCATATTTGAGAATTCAGAAGTGACAGGCGCCAGGGTAAGGTTGGAGAACAGCAGTCAGACCACGACTTCTCAGTTCCCAGAAGGTGAGAGGCGCATCCTTTGCCACAGGACAAGGAAGCAGTGTCCTGCTGGGCTCCAGCCACCTGGCATCGTTGCTCCTGAGTTATTCTAGAAAGTCAGGGTCAGTCTTCATCTCCTGCAAGGGACAATGTACCTCCGAATCATATCACAAAAGGAACAGCCCTGTGCTGTGCAAAATGTTTTAATGAAAGCAAAACACAGACGAAGCGCTTCATGTACTTGCAGTTCTGCCTATTTCAAATCTTCAAAGGCCTTTAATAACCTCCATTATGTGGCTAGGTGATTTTTATCACACAACCTCAGACTCGTACATTTTTAAAATAATTCACCAGCAAAAACCAGTGTCAGAACTAAATGCTAATAAGATTTGTCCTGAGAGAGGAACATGGTGAGATTGTTAATGTTTAATGCTCACACATCAAAGTGGGCTAATCCTGCCACTGAAGGTCAAGAGGGCCTTTTCCTTTTAATCGGGGGGGGGGGGGGGACATTAGTGTGGCTGTCCTGTTGTCCCCTCTCCTGAGAATCTGCATAAACTTAGCGCAGCCAAGCCCAGGAGAGACATTTCCTGGTGATCTGGCCTCGTGTCCTTCCCAGGCTCCGTCTCTTCATTCTTCCTCTTTGTTCCTGGTGCTGGTGACAGAAGTAAGTCTGGAACAGGCCCCGTCTTCCACACGCTCCATTCATTACCATTCAGAATGGTGGCCTTCAGAGGGTATAGCTCAGTGGTAGAGCATTTGACTGCAGAATGGTGGCCTTTGGGTTTTCTTCCAACTGTTGCTAGGCTCACCTGATTTGCACAGAAAATGGTGGTTTGGTTTTCTATTTGTGGCCATGGGAGTTAGTGCTTCTGATGGAGAAAAGGAAGAATGACCTCAGGGGTGCGGTACGAAAGGGCAGAGTTCTCCCACCGACTGCTGAGGAGGCCCCAGCAGAATCCTGCAGCCTGAGGGTTTGCAGGAACTGAGAGGAGAAACAGCTTTTCCCCGGGGCAGCAGGAGGTCAGAGTTCATGTTGCTGCTCCTTTTTTTTTATTTGACAGGTAGAGTTACAGACAGTGAAAGAGAGACAGAGAGAAAGGTCTTCCTTCCGTTGGTTCACTCCCCTAATGGTTGTCACGGCCGGCACTGCACCGATCCGAAGCCAGGAGCCAGGTGCTTCCTCCCGGTCTCCCATGCAGGTGCAGGGCCCAAGCACTTGAGCCATCCTCCACTGCCTTCCCGGGCCACAGCAGAGAGCTGGCCTGGAAGAGGAGCAACCTGGACTAGTACCTGGCGCCCCAGCTGGGACTAGAACCCAGGGTGCCGGTGCCACAGGCGGAGGATTAGCCAAGTGAGCCATGGCGCCGGCCTCTTTTTTTTTTTTCTTTAAAAGATTTATTTACTTATTTATTTGAAAGGCAGAGTTACAGATGATAGATGTCTTCCATCTTCTGGTTCACTCCCCAAATGGCTGCAATGGCTAGGGCTGAGGCAGGATGAAGCCAGGAGCCAGGAACTTCTTAGGGTCTCCCACATGGGTGCTTGGGCCTGAGCTCTTGGGCCATCTTCTGCTGCTTTTCCAGTCCAGTAGGGAGCTGGATTGGAAGTGGAGCAGCCGGGACCTGGAGAGGCACCCACACGGGATTCTGGTGTTGCAGGCGGCAGCTTCACCTGCTGTGCCACAACAGCCCCCACAGTGCTGCCCTTGTGCCCAGATGGCTTCCTGCAGAATTTCTACCCAGGATCCTGTGTTCCAGCGTTCAGCATTAAGCATCCACCCCAATTTATAGGGTAGCTGAGTTTGCTAAATATTTGTTGGCATCCAGTCCCAGTTTTCCTGGTGAACTTTGCTTCATAGCTTTGAGGTGAATGTAGCCTTTGAAAGCTCAAGAAGATTCTCTTGTAGTTCTGTGAAAGAGTCCTCAAAAAAGCTCTGGGACACATGTGTGTTCACAGAAACAGTAAAACTGCATGTGAATGTAAGATTTCTCTGCACCAAAAACACAAGTTTTAATCCCATGCCCAGTGAACTTTTCAAATACCCTTATATCGCCACACATCATTTTGCCTGGAAACATTAGTGAGGGAAGTCAGGAGGCTGTGTGTTTCATTTGCTGTTAGCTTGTTCAGCCTTTTCACCTTCTGTGGATTTAGTAGGAGGAGAATCCTTGTAGGAGGGCAAGGCCAGGTTCTGGTGTTAGCTCCGCCGCTACGTGTGTGTGTGTGTGTGTGTGTGTCTTTATGCAAGTGTCTAAGTCATTCTGGGAACCGCTTTCTTTGTCAAAGAGAGCTGATGGCAGGTGCCCCAGCTGACCTATGGCATAATACTATTAGGCATACAGTGAACCCACAGGTGCGAAAGTGTGCAAAACCTGAAATGTTGAGATGACGCTTGCTCATGTATCGGAGGGGGTAATGAGTTACGCACACATTGCAAAAGGACCAAAAGGACACAGCACAGATTGAATGTCCAGGGCTTCGTAGACGGCCTGACGCGTGAAGGCGGGCAGCGCTCCTGCGTGTCACCCTGCTCCCCTGTAAAGCAGAGGCACTTCGGCAGCCTCGGAGGTCCATTCAGTGCCACACACGTTCCGCTTTGCAGACGTGGCTGCCTAGAGCCTCACGTTTCTGCCTTCGGGACCCTGGCAGAGCCCAGCCTCCCCACAAGGGGAATCTCACAGGGACGCAGAATGGCCTTGCAGTCGGAGCAATGCCGGAGCTTAGCTGTGGTCTCAGCTCCGCCTCTCCCTTGCTTGGGGTGGTCCGTCCCAGCACCCTCCCTTGGTGCCGTGTGCCTCCATCCCTCCTTCTGGGAATGGCATGATGGCATTTCCTGCACCAGGAGCAAAGAGCTGAAAGGATGCAGACGCCACAGTTAGGAGTTGGCACCTGATTTTCAGGCCCCAGTGCAAAATGGAAACATGGAGACCCTTGTTCCAAAGTGATTAAGGATTTCAGTATGAAGACAGGAGAGCTTGAAGCCCAGCTCAGGGACCCTTCTGAGAGCACGCTTGTGAGTGTCTGTGCAGGTGCCATGCTCTGGAAGCCCTGCCTGGCCGTGGGGACTGGCCATGGGGACTGGCCATGGGGACTGGCAGGCAGCCTGCCCCCGGGAGTCACTCCCTACAGGCTGCTTGCTTTTCTTTCTGTCCTTTTCTGATTTGCTCTTCTCTCCTCGATGCCTACAAAGCCCTGGGAAGACTTGGTTTTCCTCTTAACCCTCACAAGCCTCCTGGGTGGTTCCTTCTGAGAGAGAAACTGCTGCTTTCTTGCCCTTGAAGCCGCTCTTGCAGCGAGGGAGCGGGGATCAGTTTTCTACACAACCCTTCTGGGGCTCTTTCAAAGGCAGCCCAAGAAAATACAGAACTAACCACATCACAGTGTATGTATGAGGGGTGGCGGGAGCCAGGGCAGACGGGGTAAACTGAGGCAGAGAGAAAAGAACAGAGGACGAAGAAGGCATTAGAGGAAGATCAGAGCCTGCGCTACGCAGAGGTCATCACGTTGCCTCCCTGTATCTGCACACAGTTGAGGCTGATTAGTTTACAAGGACCTCATGTCCCTCCTGTCCCAGTGTTCGGCCATTTCCACCAAATAAAGTAACTGAACATTTCCTGTGGGTTTAGTCCCCTTGTCTCTAGATCTCACAAATAACAAGGTACTTTGTTATGTTTTATTCATGAGTCACAGTATCTCGGAGTTTGGGTGTGCTACTTATATCCTTTATCGAGGGGGAGATAAAGTAGCTTCCATTGTTATTGGATCAGTTTTGAATGTTGTGGCTCCAAGTAGATGAAGTTGGATTTGCAGTGTCTGTATCCAGGGAGAGGGGAGGGTCCTCCTAACCAGAAGTTGGCGTCAGACCACTGCCTCAGTGCTCAACAGGTCCCCAACATCTATCTTCCATTCTCTTGGTTTTGCTTTCATGGTCACACGATGGCTGCTGAGTCTCCAGGCACCATGACCGTGGCCAAAAGAAGAAGAAATGTGAGAAGGAGCTGGATGAGCCATACTGTTTCCTTTCCCCAGCAATGTTAAACTTTCTCAGACATCCCCTGGCTTGTAGACCTCTTGTGTCTCACGGGCCAGCATGGTGGAAGACCCCAGCTAGCTAGAATGCTGAGGACATGAGCTAAGGCTTCCCCAGCCTGTGTGTCATAGTGAGAGTAAAAGATGTTGAGATACCACTTGGGTGTACATATAGTAGTGCATCTCCTAATGGCAGGTGGCAGGGGCAGAGCCTGAACCCAGGTCCTGGAGTCCTGAGTTTGGAGACTGTGCCCTCTTCCTCTCCTGCACTTCTTTTGAAAAACATTCAGCAGCCTCCAGCTCGGCCACTTCAGGCTGAGAATAGCAGGCAGAAGTCACTCCAGGTGACGGCCGTTTGCAGAGAGGGACTCGGCTTCCTGTGCCTTGCCTCACGCTGTCTCAGAGGAATCTTCCTGCAAGTTACATAAAACAGAGAGAGGAGATGGCTTAGGAGAAGTTTCTTCTTCACGGGAAAAGTTGTGTGCATTTGCCATATCCCAGAGCCGGCAGTCCTGCATCTGGAAACACACTCCAGGAATCGCATGACGCCTCCCTCTGGGCTCTGTCCCCTCCCAGCCCCCAGCTGTCCTCCCCTCCCCCAGGCTTCAGTCCACAGCCTCTTTGCTTTTTCGTAGGAACTGTTTACATAGGAAGATCCTATTTGGATGCCCTTAGGAATGTATTAAAAGTCCCTTCCGGCAGCAAGACCCGAATGAAAAACATATATAAATATCAGCTTGAGAGATTAGAAACAGAAGCTGAGCTGGAATGTCCCCACATGCGCTTCGCCCAGCAGGGGAGCCGACTGCGTAATTCAGGCCAAGGTGGAGATAGCACAGAATCTGCAAACGGAGCTATGCTTCTGTCTCAGTTCCTTGAAATAACATTTACCCCAGCGTCTTCCCTGTTAGCTGGGGAATGTGGTGCGAGGAATTTTTGTTGTGTTTTCTTTAAATGCTCTTGGCAGTAAACTGGAGGGATCGCACCTGCTGAATGTTTAGTCAGTAGTCTAAACATTGAATAAACCATGAAATCTGTAGGTGAGCAGAATAATAGAGGCCCTGGAGAGACTTGTACTTCAGTGTTGACAAAATAAATCCCCTTGCATTTTTCTGGGGAATCTTTTATTTTTAGTGTTTGCTTTTCCTAAATTAATGAAGAGTTTTGATGGCTCAGAGTGTTATTGAAACTAGCAATGATGTTCCAGAACTGGTGTTAATGTGCCAGGCACCAACCTCAGTGATTTTCAAAGCAGCAAATCATTCAGTTCTCTCCCAGCCCTGCAAAGTCCTTCGCTTTGCTTTTCCTGTTAAGGAACTGAGCCCCAAGAGGTCACGGAAGTAGCACAGGGCCACCCAGCCAGGAAAGAATTGAGGTCTTCTGCTGGCTCATGGAGGTGGCTGCGGCTCAGGCTCAGAAGATTGGCTCACTCACTCCTGATTGCAACCACATCTGTCTCATCTGCTTCCACCAAGGAGCCTCAAGTCCCAGCCTTCCCGGCAGATCAGCTGGGGCCAGCCATGGGGCGCAGTTCTGGCCCTGGTGTGCAGGCACAGCTCCCTAAGGAAAGCGGCCGCCCCCCTAATAAACAGGGCAGAGCTCTTTGTCCTATGTCCTATGCTGGGTCTCTTCCTCCTTGAGAAAAGCAGAGTTGCTTCCTCCACCTGCCACAGCCCCCTCCTGACTCTGAGAAGGAAACCAGGACAGTCACGGTTGGTGGAACAGGTGGATAAAAGCGGTGCAGTCGCCCCATGCTGTTCTCCAACGGTTTCCTTCCTCCTGAACTGCCTGCTCCGAGATGCCTTGCTATATCAGAAAAAAATCAATGCTTACTGTTTTGAGATCACTGATGGGGATTAATTTTTTCTGAGAACCAAATACAGGTTCCATTCAGTAGCGTTTTGCAAAGTGACTGCTCGTATAGCAGTATATAGTATAGTATAGCAGCTATTCCCTAGGTGTAGACAACAAGAACAAAGTAGAGAAAACATAAATTATATACACTGACCATTTGAAAAGCAACACTGACACTTGTGTATGTTGCTTTTCGAATTGGATTATAACTGTTATGAGGATAGTATAATTACTCTGTCTCAGTCTGTTCCCTGATACTATAACAAGATAGCTGAGACGGATTCATTTATACAGAACAGAAGCTTATTTAGCCAGAGTTCTAGATGCTGGGAAGTCCAAGAGTGTGGTGCCAGCGTCTGGCAAGGGCCCTTGTGCTTTGTTGAGAGCACGGCAGAGGGCATCCCCCCCAGCACCCCCACCCCCTGCCCTGCGAGGCAGGGCAGGTGCACCTGCTGGGGCCTTCCTTCCTCTTAGAAAGTCACTAATCCCAACCACCCCCAATACGCTTCTCCTTCAAAGAGCATTAATACATGAATTTGGACATGAGCTTCCCAACACATAGACTTTTAAAACAACGTTTATTTATTTGAAGGAGAAGGGGAGAGAGAGAGAGGGAGGGAGGGAGGGAGGGAGGGAGGGAGGGAGGTGGGTGGAGAGAGACACAGACAGATCTTCCATCCTGTGGCTCACTTCCCAAGTGGCCTCAACAACCAAGGTTGGGCCAGGGTGAAGCCAAGAGCTAGGTGCTTCATCTGGGTCTCTCACACAAGTGGTGGGGTCCCAAGGTTGGGCCATGATCCGTTGCATTCCCAGGCGCATTAGCCTGCAGGGGATTAGAAGTGGAGCAGACAGGAAAGTGACTAGCACTACAATATGTGCTGTTGGCATCACAAGCAGCAGCTTAACCCACTGCACCACAACACCAGCCACCAGCACGTGGACTTTGGGGTGTGTTTGAACCATGGCAGTCACTGATCTGTTGTGGTGGTCAAGGCAGTGCTGGCTGTGGTACACAGTGTCCCTGTGAGCTCCAGCCAGCTGGCTGGCCTTGCTGTCTCGGTTTCCTTGTGTCTGATTAGAGCTATCACTAGCTCCATCTCAGAGATTTGTGGGAGGGAGTGGCATTTGGCACCGGGTCAGCCAGAACCAGCACTCGGTGAGATTATTGCAACTAATCATAATTAATACTCAGGTCTTGCAGACTGAGGGAAAGTTCACGACACACATTAACCACTGAGGTAATGTGCTAGAATTTTCTTAGTCCAGATTCATCTGTCACAGTCCCGTTTAACTTTATCTAATACCTATGTCCTTCAAGAATTAAATCAGTTTTTTCTCCAAGGTCAGTGACTTTGCATGCTAGAGAAACTTCTTGGGAGTCTTGGGAATTGTGAACTCGTGTCTATTTGCCTTCTTTGGCTCCAATGGCAAAGACTTTAGCTACTTTAGCTACTGTCTCTAGTCAAGTCCAAAGCTTGATTTGATTTTCTTTTTTTTTTTTTTTTAATCTAGTCCCCTGTGGCGTGTCAATTTGTCACACCGCGATTCCATATGCTAATCTGGGAAGAAGTTTTGGTGCAGCAAAAGCCTCGTGCTACACTCTAAGTCTTGAGATCCCCAAGAAAAGGAGCCCTTTCCACTTTCCTCTTGACATTCATGAACCAGACAAATGAGCAAAGAGCAAACGTTCCACTTAGAACAAAGCCTGGAGACTCTGTGTCGGGAGTCACAGCATACACCAGGGGCTCCCCACATGCAGTTGGAAGAGAGCAAAGAGGAGATGACTGTATCAGTCTGTGGATTGTGACAATGCCAAAAAACACGACCTCAAGTTGGTGCTGCAGGGTAGGCCTGCCCCAAAGGAGGAAACCTACAAGGTTTTGTTTGGAAAATCGCAACAGTGTTGCAGGGCAGTGTAGGGAGAGGCAGCCCTGGACCCAGCTGGCTCTGTATAGCAGAAAGGGGAACCATGCAGGTGCTGTGCCCTGTGTGTGAGAAGTGGTCTGTTGGTCTCACAGGGCTGCTGCCTGCAGACCAAGCAGAAGCTGGATAGAAACAGCCCGTAAACGCTAACCCTTGGCGCTGAGGTTCAGCAGGGCTGGGCGCCTGGCACAGAGGTTAGCCAGCAGCTGGGCCATCTGCGCCCTAGATCTGAGAACCTGGATTCAGGTCCTGGCTCTGCTTCCTATTCCAGCTTCCTTCCAGTGTGCACTGCAGGAGGCAGCAGGTGACGGCTTTCCCACCCACATGGGAGACCAGGACTGAGTTCCCCATCACTGGGGCTGGCCCAGGCTGATGCAGACATTTGAGGGGTGAACCCACAAATGAGAGCTCTCTGGCCGTCTCTATCTCTGTCTCACTGCTTTTCAAATAAATAATTAATTTAAAATTACAAAAATAGTAAAGTCTAGGTCTTTATATAAGAATAAAAAGCAAGAAGGAGGCCGGCGCCGCGGCTCACTAGGCTAATCCTCCGCCTAGCGGCGCCGGCACACCGGGTTCTAGTCCCGGTCGGGGCGCCGGATTCTGTCCCGGTTGCCCCTCTTCCAGGCCAGCTCTCTGCTGTGGCCAGGGAAGTGCAGTGGAGGATGGCCCAGGTGCTTGGGCCCTGCACCCCATGGGAGACCAGGAAAAGCACCTGGCTCCTGGCTCCTGCCATCGGATCAGCGCAGTGCGCCGGCCGCAGCGCGCCTACCGCAGCGGCCATTGGAGGGTGAACCAACGGCAAAGGAAGACCTTTCTCTCTGTCTCTCTCACTGTCCACTCTGCCTGTCAAAAAAAAAAAAAAAAAAAAGGCAAGAAGGAAATCGGGGCCAATTTTTACCGAGTCACAGTGTATTCACTGCTACCCCCAGGAAAGCTGCTTTCAAATACCTGGCTCAGGAAGTCCCCACATCCTGTAGGAAGCAGCAGTTAAAGAAGGAAGGGGCTCAGGATACTGTAACACAGTATCCTGTGTAGTATCCAGGCAGATACTACAAAGATATTTGCAGTTAACAAGGGCGGGAAATGGCTTCATTTCCTGGGATGTACGTACCTGGTAGTGGCGTTGCTAGAAAATGTGGTGGTTCGACTTCTCTTTTTAGGGAGTCTCCTTATGTTCTCCATAGTGCGGGGATTGCTTTCCGCTCCCCCTAGTATGTGTGAGCGTTCGCCTTTTTCTGCATCTTTGCCAGCATTTATTAGTTCTTTGTCCTTTTGATGATAACCATCTTCACTGGGGTGGGGTGCTAGGTCGCATGGTGTGGTTTGCCTTTCCCTGTTGGTCAGTGTACTGAGTGCTGTTTCTCACGTGCTCATTGCCACAGCACGGAGGATGCCTGCAGTTCACAATAACGTATTATATATTTCACGAAGAATCAGAAGAAAGGAGCTGAAGGCCCCAACCAGAAAGATCTGATCAAAAGGAAATGCTGATGCCCCTGACTTGATAAGCACGTGTGTTGACATGTCACAGGACTTTAAACACATTACAGAAGGGGGGAGGGGCTGATGCTGTGCTGTAGTAGGTTAAGCCTCTGCCCGTGGTGCCGGCATCCCATATGGGCACTGGTTTGTGTCCCAGCTGCTCCACTTCCAATCCAGCTGTCTGCTATGGCCTGGGAAAGCAGTAGAAGATGGCCCAAGTCCATGGGTCCCTGCACCTGAGTGGGAGACATGGAATAGATTCCTGGCTCCTGACTTCAGATCAGCCCCACTCTGGCCATTGTGGCCATTTGGAGAGTGAACCAGTGCATGGAAGACCTCTCTCTCTGTCTCTACTTCTCTCTGTCTGTAACTCTACCTCTCAAATAAATAAATAAAATCTTAAAAAAAATTAAAAAGTCACATGTACCCCATAAGGATACACAATTAGTCCATCTTGATCAAAAATGTTAAAAAAAAAAAAAAAAAGGCTGGAAAGCAGGTGGTAAATGCAGAACTCTACTCACCAAATGCACAAAAGTTGTTGCCACAAACTCAGCTTAGAAAAACCACTGGAAGAGCTCAAAGCAGATGAGAGGTCAGCGATGATGAGGTCCTATGAGAAGGCAGGATGGATAAACTGACAGAATTCAGCAAAGCCCCGGAGGCCGGCAATCCTCACAGACACGGAGCAGCCGGCTCAGAATGGAGCAAAGGACCCGAATGGCAGGACTGTCGAGGCACAGACAGAACCTGGAAATAAGCCCTTCCGAGCATGAGGAAGAAACTGCTGGGGTGTTTATGTGAATTCGTCAGCTTCTTCGCTACCATGAAACACCTGGGGGAGGCTCACTTCGTAGAGGAAGGAGGTTTATGGTGGTTCCTGGTTCAGTCCAAGATTGGGTGACCTACACAGGTTTAGCCTCTGCTAATGGCATTTTTGCTGGCACAGGGCACGACAGGGCAGGCACGGGGTGTGCCCATGTCTGTGTGGCCTCTTATGAGTGACCCGGATTCAGTCACCGGGGCTGGGGCTCCACCCCCCACAGTCTGATCCAGTCCCAGCACTTCCCAGAGCTCCGCCACTCAGCACCATAGCTGGATTAGTTCCCACCCTTTTAGCACCATTGGCACCAGGTCATGGGGCCCAAAGCCCTGGACCAGCTGGGTGACAAAAACCCCGCAGATTTATAAGAAAACCTCCCTGGGTGGCAGGCGTTTCGCCCAGCAGTTAGGACCCCTATCCACACTGAAGCGGGTTTGCATCCCAGCCTCATCCCAATCCCAGCTTCAGGCTAAGGCAGACCCTGGAAGCTACAGGTGATGGCTCAAGTAGCAGGGGCCCTGTCACTCACGTGAGACCCCTGGGTTGAGTTGGGAGCTCCCAGCTTTAGCCTGGCCCAGCTCTGGCCATCTGGAAAGTGAACCAGCAGAAAGCATCTCTCTCTCCTTCCCCTAACCCTCCACCAACAAACATACTCTCCCTCCCTCCAGTAAACAACATTTGAAAAAAAAATTAAATCCCCGAGGAAGAGAACTAAACAAATGAAACAAAGATATCATCCTTCAAAACCTTTAAGAAATAAAAGATTTGAATTTGTTGGTTAATGAAATCTGCCATGCTCCAAGAACATTGACTGCAGAAGCAGTGACAGTGCACTGTGCTATAAGAGTATTAACAGACTTTAAAGATAAGAAGCATTCGGCCAGCCCAGCAGAAATAGCCTGTAACCCATACAAGACCACAGATTTAAAAACAAAACAGAAAAAAAGTGCAGGTGAACCTAAGGCTTCTTTACAGTCAAGTTCAAACACAGCAGAGGCAGTGCCTGTGAAGCCTCCGGGGAAAAGGCCCGCCGGGTGGGCACGGCCAAACACAGCTGCAGCAGAGAACTCAGAGGGTGATTCCCATGAGTCATTCTGTAAGAAACCATTAAAGTGGGGCTGACGCTGTAGGCTGAGCCTCCGCCTGCAGTGCCGGCATCCCAGGTGGGCACTGGTTCGAGTCCTGGCTGCTCCACTTCTGATCCAGCTTTCTGCTACAGCCAGGGAAAGCAGTGGAAGACAGCTCAGGTCCTTGGGCTCCTGCACCCTTGTGGGAGACCTGGAAGAAGCTCCTGGCTCCTGGCTTCAGATCAGCACAGCTGATGGAAGATCTCTTTCTTAACTCTACCTCTCAAATAAATAAATAAAAATCTTAAAAAAAAAAAAAAACTATTAAAGTAAGAGCAATGAAGAAACCCTACCAGAAGGATTTGCGGAGGACACTGATTCTGTTTAGCTTTTCTACTAAGTCTCAAATAGGAAAAACTGCAAATGCTGAATGTGTTCAGTAGCTACTATAAAGGACAGAGAAGGCGGAAGGTGATGTTCATAGATTCATTCATCACACAGAGCTGAAGGTGAAAATATCTCAGTTAAATACAATAAATGAAGGAATTATAGCATAGTAGGCTAAACCTCTGCCTACTGTGCCAACATCACATATGGGTGCCAGTTCAGGTCCCAGCTGCTCTGATTCCAGTCCAGCTCCCTGCTAATGTGCCTGGGAAAGCAGTGGAAGATGGCCCAAGTCCCTGGGCCCCTGCCTCCCATGGGAGACCCAGATGAAGCTCCTGGCTCCTGGTTTCAGCCTGGCCCAGCCCTGGCTGCTACAGCCATCTGGGGAATGAACCAGCAGATGAACGATCTCTCTCTCTGTCTCCCCACCCCCAACTGACTTTCAAATAAATATTTTTTAAAAAATTCTCAAATTGGATGATGATATAAAACTTGATTAATCATCAGCTACAGAAAATAAAAGGAAAATAGAAACATTCTAGTTAAACAAGGCTTGACAGACAAAGTTGACCCCAAGGAAGGAATGCTATAGATAGCCTGAACTACTTCATTAGCAAAATTATATCTCATACTCGGTCTCTGAAAACTGAGAATATCATCCTTTCAGATATCCATAAATTAATGACAATTGTTATAGCCACGTTAGATATCCTGTGGGGTCAGCCAAAGCATTTACTCAAAGGAAAAATTCATAGACATAAATGCCTAAATTAGTCAACAAAAAATTAAAATCAGTACATTAGATCTCCCACTGATGAAGTTAAAGGCTTGAAAATAAATTTAATCTCAGAAAAATATATTAATGATAATAAAAGTAGAAACCAGTAAAATAAAAAGAATGAGTACATGTGGAAGTTGGTTCTCTAGGGGGATGCAGTAAGTCATGAGTTATTACCCAGAAAGATGCAAATAAATTGTATAGGAAGCTATAAATTACTGTGCATGATCCTTCATGGAGAGAAAAAATGCAAGGAAATTAATTATCATAGAGGTAATACAGAATGTGGAAGAAAGGTCAGGCTTCTCCCAAGAAAACACCAGTGTCCGAGGAGCTCATGGATTACCTCGGCCGGATCTCTAAGGAAAAGACGGGTCCAACATTGTTTAAAACCAGGAAGCTCGGTGGAAGAATGTTTAATGCTAGACCAAACAAAATGTAATAAATGTACAATCACATATCAATGGAAAAAAACAGTCTCCTCGAGAATACTATTGAAACACTGGATACTTTTTGAAAAAAAGTTTATTCTGTGCTCAAACTTTCACCAAAATAAATGCCAGGTGACTTAATGATTTAGATACAAAGGAATAAAACCATGAAGGCACTAAGAAAAAAAAATGGGAAATTTGCGTTAGCCTGATGTGAGGACTTCCATTTTTTTACCCAAAATATACAAACCATAAGTTAAAACATTACTAAATCCTTATGTCTTTTAAAAAAATCTACATTGCAGAAACACCATAAACAAGATAAAAAAAAATGACATACTGAGAAAAATAATTTTTAAACAAAGGGCTACTCTGCTCAACATTAAAAAAAAAAACTGTTGAAGTCAATTAAAAAGAGCCCAGTGGAAATGAAAATAGCAGAGAATATAGGTAGTCACTTTCCAAAAAGAAATACATGGGGTGTAAACCACTGGAAAAAACCAGTCTCACTCAAAATAAGAGAAATGTACATTAAATGTACTGAGAGATGAAAATGTTTTAAAAAATGTTTAAAAAACCTAGCAGATTTCAGATTGAGGATCAAAAGCTTTTAACACACATTGTCAACACAAGGGAAAAATAAGTTTGATAAGTGTGTCTCATATTTTTGGTGGGATCGTGAATTGCAATGTTGACTAGGAACAAATTACCAGTGTTTAGCACGTGTCATGTGTGTGTATCTTTTGACCCGGAAGTCTCACTCTCAGAGGTTTATCCTACACTGTACTTGTTTGAATGGGGTATGTGCTGGAATACTCTTAGCTGCATCTTTATGAGAGCAAAACATTGTAAATCCATGTACAGTGTTTGATACAGGCTCATAACTACAAAGATCTGGTGGTCAACTTAAACAACAGGTTCCTGTACCCACTAAAAATAGTCTCCAGGGGAAAAATACTGAGTGTTGTAGGGTATACTACATGACTATAAAATGATGGTAATAGTTGTTACATATAAAGTATATGTTCATATGTAAATAAAATGTCACTGAAGTATACTCAAGGACTTGGTAACTGTGGATACTCTTGCAAGGGGACTGGAGTGGATGGGGTTGGTGGTGAGAAGTACTTTTTAATGCCCCTCCTTTATTATTTGTCAAATTTTATACCAGCTGTATACATTACCTGTTCAAGAAGTTAATTTTAAAGTAATGCAGATCCCAGTTCAGTTCCTACACCTGCTATCTCCAGCTTTGTGACAAACAGCAAACTGCCCACCTGTTTCCCTTTTTTTTTTTTTTAATGTATTTATTTGAAAGAGAGTTAACGGAGAAGGAGGAAACAGAGAAAGAAAAATCTTTTATCCATTAATTCACTCGCCAGATGACTGCAATGGCCGGCGCTGGGTCAGGCCAAAGTCAGGAGCCAGGAACTTCTTCCAGGTCTCCCATACGGGTACAGGATCCCAAGGACTTGGCCATCTCCTGCTGCTTTCCCAGCTGCATTGGCAGAGAGCCAGATTGGAAGTGGGGCAGCCAGGACTTGAACTGGCACCCATATGGGATGCTGGCATCCCAGGTAGCTGCTTTGCCCGCTGTGCCACAGGGCTGGCTCCAAGCCACTTTCCTTCTCTGTGAAGCAGGGACAGTCATCATCCCCTGTCCCAGGGTGTGATCAGAGCCATGTGACGTAATTGTGGGCAAGGACTGGGCAACTGCATGTTGCTGTCTCCTAGCTCTTTGCCCCAGCGTGAAAATAAGCTACATCTATTACTGCAACTTAATCAGGTACATAATTGTGCTCTTAGTTTTCTTTGTCATGCATGAGTGATTTAAGCATCTGGCTTCCTTGTCACAGTTCAGTAAGAGTGGGAGAGAGCCGTGTGAGTCACCCACCAGGCACACTTCTTTCATAGCCACACATTTTGTGCAGAAACCCCTCCTTGGCAGGGCCAGAACCCAAGCTGCCGAAGCATGGTCAGGTACTGGCTTTGGACCTGAGCTAGCCCCATTCTGTTACTTCTGGCTGTCACAGAGTGGCTGCTTGTCCTTGTGATGTCAGCCCCTCTCTGGCCCTCCGTAAGCATCACCTGTAAAATGGGAGAAACCACCTTGCCAAGGTGCTGCACTCGAGAGAACTCCAAGAGGTTCATGAAAATTGAGTGCTGTAAAAAGCTATGTGTGGATTTCAAAATTCTTTTGCACCAAAATAAACTCATCTTTTAATTCTGTTTTTTTTCCATCAACATTTGATGTACCCCTGTACATCCCTCAAAAACATACATACACTCAGTATGTTAGATGTTAGAAGTCTTTTGTTTGCTCACTCCCTCACGTTGACATACGTGTCCACACGCAGGGCATATGCATGTGTGTGCATGCACGCACAAACACCTGCTCCATGGTGTTTGGTAAGATTTTTTTCTTTTCAAGATACTTTATTGATTTGAAAGGTAGAGCAACATAGAGAGATCAATCGATCTTTTACTCCAAGTGGCCACAATGGCAGGGGCTGGGCCTGGTGGAAGCCAGGAGCCTGGAATTTTACCTGGGTCTCAGATGTAGGTGGCAGGAGCCTAAGTAGTTGGGCCACCTTCTGTTGCCTTCCCTGGTACATTAGCAAAGATGTCGGTGTCACATAACCAACAGCACCACGATGTGGTCCCTGGTGAGATCTTAGCGAAGAAAAATAAACCAGGTGAATGCCCCACCCGGGTCTCCAGGGACCCTCAGGTGGGAGAGGCAGCATGCTGTAGACACAGCATTGCCTGCTTGGAGACAGTGCTCATGGAAAACACAGGGGCAGGGGAGCTGGAAGTCAAAGTCTACACCACAACCCCAAGTGCGCCCTGTCTGGAGTAGCCTTGAGCGGGCATTATGTATCTAGGAGGTACCTGCCAAAATTCTTTGATGAGGAAGAGCAGTGTCTGTCAGTGAGCAGCACAGAATTGTTGTCATTTCAGAGAGGAGGAGGGTCCTGGAGAAGGCTCATTTGCATGTCAGTAGGGGGTTGACCCAGTGCTGCCTGGAAGAGGTAGACCAGGTGTACCGCATCATCGAGGCATGCTGGGAACAAGAGGGCACCAGCGAGAGGGCGGGGAGAATCTGTAGCACCACGAGAGGGGCTGCCACGTGAGGCAGCGTGGGCCTGCAGGGCTGTGCTTTCCACAGAAGCCCAGGGCTGCTCCTTGTGGGATGAGGGCAGCCCTCCCCGCCACCTCTGCCTGCATAGCACTCCCTTCTCCTGCACAGAGGAAAACTTACTGCATGGTGAAGTCTGAGCTCAGATGGCTTCTCATCCACATTTGTGCTCCCCAGGGCACCTGACGTAGCAGGTGTGCAGTCAGGGGTGGGGAGGGCCTGGCCGCGTACCTGACCTCCTAGGCACAAATGTTCCTCAAGCATCCTGAGCCTGTCCAGGACCCAGCATTCAAATCCTAACCCAGGATGTGAAGCTTTTCCAGGCCACTTCTGCCCCCAGTGGCCAGTCTTTGTCAGTGACGGCGAAAGTCTTGAATGCAGGAATTGAAAGCCCCCTGAGCCTGTGTCAGGCACAGACTGCCAAGCATTAGGACAGCCCCCTGGAGGAAGTAGCTCTCCTGCAAGGAAGCAGGTGTTCCAGCTGCCTCCTGGGTCCCTGAGCCTGTATAATCGGGACCCAGCTTGCTGCCCCCTCAGCCGTAGGGAGCAGGCTATACAAGGGAAAGTGGTGCTTGCGAGCCTGCACCTGAACACTTATCACCTGGGAAAATGGCTCTTAGTGAATACTCTTCCCTCCCTGGCACCTGGAAGGTCATTGGCAGGTTAAAAAAAAAAATCAGGGCTTTTTCCATCTCTCTCTCTGAAGTTGGTTCCTGAGCAAGACGAGAGCATTAACTTTTCATATCCTTCAGCTAAGTGGGATTTTAAAATCCAGGTTAGTGACAGGACATTTAATTGCAGACCCACCGGGCTCACGTCTGCATTTGATCGTGCAGGCTTGTCAGGATGCATGCCAAGCCTTCTCCTGGGTGCCCTGCCGGGCAGACCTCAGGCCAGATGGAGGAGCTGGGCGTCTGTCCCTGCTTTCCTCTAAGGCCTCCGAAGGAGTTTATCCCTCTGATGCTACTGGTCGGGGTTTTGGTAGTGCGCTGCCTCTTCCCAAGCAAGATGCGGGTTTCTGTCACTCTGTGATCTTTGCAAAACCCAGCTGTCTGCCGGGCGCCTTGGAGCAGGGCCTCCTCTGCCCCAATTAATCAATTAATCACTGACAGTGCAGCAGGGCTGCTGGCCCAGTCCGGCAAGGGCTGGCAGCTGAGCCCATCTGGACGGTCCTTTTGCACAGGGCTGCTGTGGGGGTCACAGGCTGGCCCGAGATTCTGCTCCACGCAGGAGCCTGACAAAGCAGAGGGCAGGAGGACTCAGGGGCGGGCTGTGGGTACACCTGTGCTGTTTTGCTGTCTCGTCACCTCTTCTCTTCCTGTCGTTCTCTCTCTCCCTGTTTCTTCCACTGCTCCCTTGGAGCAGAGCTGGAGTGATACCTCTCAGGGGCTTGGGGCACTTTGCTTAAAGGCCACTCCTGTGTGTGGAGAAGAGGAAGGACGGGTGTGACTGTCCCCAAGAATGCTGCTTTTACAGGTCTCTTTTGCAATACGCTGTTCTTTAGGGAACCTAACTGTTTACAAATGTGCAATTATTCCAATTATCTAACCTCTGTTGCATTCTTCCACACTGCAAAGAGTTAAATGATGTGTAAAATCACCTGTCAGCCTGCATTAGACAGGGCTGTATTTACACATCCAGAGGCAGCCCCTGAATTATTTAACAAAAGGGACTCTTGGCTTTGCGTCTGGCTAGACGCAGTTCAGCCCGAGTTCCTTGGAGGCACAGTCAGTGGCCCTGAGCTGCTACTTGGCTGAGGGAACTGTCTGACAGATACAGTGGGCTGTTGCCAGAACCAGGTGTCCTTGAGAACAACTTGAACTAAGCTCCTACAGGCTCCAGATGGCTCACAAACCAGGAAGGAATTCTGCAGAGTCCTGGAAGCTTAGCCAAAAAGAAAGAGCTGGCGATACTTCAATGCAGCCGCTAGGTTTGCATTCCTGCTATGAACTCAAGGGTTGTCACTGAGGTTTTAGACTCCATTCAATATGAGGGAACTTCTGAAAGTTTGTGGCAAATGCAATTAAAGTTTGTTTAGATGCAAAAAAGGTTGGAAATCCATGCAAAAAAGAGATCTTCAAAACATTCATGGAAGATGTGTGCTATGAAAAAACCTGTGCATAGATGTCAAAGTGATTTTGCAGCCAAATAAATTTATACTTTTTGTTGTTGGCTTTTTAAGATTTATGTATTCAAAAGGCAGAGTGGCAGAGAGAGAGGGAGGGACAGAGAGAGAGAGAGAGAGAGAGTTTTCATCCACTGGTTCATTCCCCAAATTAATTCCCACAACAATCTGGGCTAGACCAAGCTGAACTCAGAAACCAGAAACTCCATCCTGGTCTCCCACATGGACAGCAGAAGCCCAAGCACTTGGGCCCTCACCTGCTGTTTCCCAGGCACATCCGCAGGAAGCTGGATCAGAAGTGGAGCAGCCAGAACTCGAATTTGTGCTCCAATATAAGATGCTGGTGTCACAGACCACAGTGTAACCCATGCACCACAACGCCTGCCCCAAATAAATTTATGTTTTCATTCCATTTTCCATGGACTTTTTGAAGTACCTTGGAAACACCTGTGATTCTTATCTGCATTCAAAAGCAGTGACAGAGACAGAGAGATGAGGGAAGGTGATCAAAGCGTGACCTTTATTGCCTACTAACCTATCAGAGAATGTGGAGGACAGTGCTAGGGCACATCCTGACTGGGAACCCCAAAACACAGCCATGACAACTTGCTCAGCGCCAGAGCCGTGGGCATCACCATGGCGGGGCAGGATCACTCTTCCTTTATCTTGGGAGCAGAGAGAAACCGGACATTGTGCAAGCATGAGGGACTCCTTAGAGGAAGCAGCCAGGGGCCAATTCCTCTGCTACTCATTGGCCTGTACTCTTTCAGGTGAGCTTCTCCTGTCCTGCCAGGGAGAAGGTAGAGGCTGCGCTGAGACCCCAGCGTGCCAGCATTGCCCACCCCTCCCCAAGCTGGGGAGCTCAGGTGAGCTGTGCTCTTGGAGGGGCAAGTCATGGAGATTGAAGAGCTGGAGAGGGTTTTAGAAGGTGCTAGACAGACACCTTTTGTTCTGCAGAGAGAGGGAAACTGAGGCCAAGAGGCCCCAGGGACGCCTCCAGGGTTATTACAGCTGTTGATGGGCAGGGCTCCCTTCTGTGTGGTGCTTCATAGTTTAACCCCACCCTGTGGTAAGACGAACATGGTGCGAGGGCACAGCACTGGGCTGCCCACACCCATAACCTCGCACTGTCACCCAGACTGCCTCTTGGTCCACAGAGGCTCCACCCAGCCCGGGTCTCAGACTGGATTCCACCCCAACCTCCTCATTCCCGCCACGGGAGGGAGATGTGCTTTGAGGATGCACAGGGATTGGGTGGCTGAACCTGGCACAGTCACCTGGGGGAAATGTATTGATCATGATCCTACACAGTGACCTGGGGAAATGTATTGGTCATGATCC
Organism: Oryctolagus cuniculus; assembly: GCF_051225735.1. Classification (NCBI taxonomy): domain Eukaryota; kingdom Metazoa; phylum Chordata; class Mammalia; order Lagomorpha; family Leporidae; genus Oryctolagus; species Oryctolagus cuniculus. Next base: position 23,010,922 of record NC_142886.1, read on the forward strand.
TACACAGTCACCTGGGGAAATGTATTGATCACGAATCAAGTCCCATTGCTTCACGCCTTGTCCCTGAGCTTTTTGAGTCAGGAAGGCAGCCAGCTCCTGCCTGAGCCAAAGGGCAGCACAGCCAGTGTTGGGAGATGGGGGTGGGGCAGGGGGCAGTGCTAAACCGGATATCATTGGCATCCAGAGGGAATCATCTGCACTGGGCTTGTGCAAATGCCCGTGACTCCAGACACCTCTTCCTCCTCCTCCTTGTGTCCTTTGCATACAGCCCCCACTGCTGTGTTTACCTCCTACTCATTCTCCCAGCTGCTCACTCTGCCCCTGCATCTGGGCTCTGTGTTTTCTTCAGAGGCAGCTTTGGAACTCAAGCCCTGAAGCGCTTTGGTCTGGGCCCCATGGAAGCCCCCATATCATGAGCTAAAGAGGGAAGGAAAGGGCTCTCCCTCCCACGTCTGGGTCTTGGGGAGATCAGCACCTTTGTGGTCACAGCTGTGGGTTTTAGAGGAGCTGTCCGTTCCACCAGCTGAGTGCTGTTGGCGGCACTGCTGTGTAGCAAGTACACACACACACGTGCATGCACACAATTTCCATTCCCTTCACATCTCAGCTTCCCAGAATGACCTACCTGTTGGCAAAGGCTTTCTATCTGTCAGAAGTTGTTATCAAATGGAACTTGTCTTTCTCCTTCGCTGCACACACATTCCCACAAATGCACACCATGCAGGTCTCTCTCCATCCTGCCTCTCCCCACCTAAAACCGCCACTGGCAGCCCCCCAGAGTCTTGAAAGCTGCAGGAGAGTGTCTGAAGCCTGCGTGTAATTGGCATCCAAAAGAAGGGCCCTGGGGACAAGCAGCACCTTTCAAGGGAGCTCACCTCTGTTTTTAATGGGGCCGTGCTTCCTTGGAAAGCTCAGACTGCAAAACCCCAGAAGCTCATTCTGAACCACACTTCTGTTTGGGGCAGGTGCCCCCAGGAGCTGGGCCCAGTGCAGTGCCTCTCAGGTGTCAAGAGCATTGATGCCTGCAGTGCTGGCATCCCATATGGGCACCGGTTCAAGACCCAGCTACTCCACTTCCAATCCAGCTCTCTGCTATGACTGGGAAGGCCGTAAAAGATGATCCAAGTCCTTGGGCCCCTGCACCCGCGTGGGAGACCCAGAGAAGCTCCTGGCTCCTGGCTTCAGATCGGTGCAGCTCTGGCTGTTTTGGCTAGTTGGGGAATGAACCAGTGAATGGAAGATCTCTCTCTCTGTTCTCTCTATGTCTCTCCTTCTCTCTCTGTGTAACTCTGACTTTCAAATAAGTAAATAAATAAATAAATCTTAAAAAAAAAAAAAAGGCGTTTTCAAACATGTCTCATTTGAGCCCTACAGCAGCATAGGAGACTGGCAGGGCCAGCAGCTGTGGGTTTAAGGGCACCAGGTAGGCAAGTCTCAGCACTCTTCCTCTTCCTGTCACATCCTCAGCCCTCACCCACATTCAATCAGTGGCTGGAGGGAGGGATGCTGGACTGAATTGGCACTGAGACACCTGGAAATAGCACTCACTGAGCACCTGTTCAGAAAAGTGAGGGATGTCCACCATACACATTTTCTGTATCACTCAGTTCCATAATCAAATGCATCCAGTTCCTTATTTTAAAAAAAAACTCTCAATTCAATTTTTCCTTGAACCTTTTCTTTGAATACATTTATTTATTTGTTTATTTTTATTTATTTATTTGAAAGCCAGAGTTATAGAAGGTGGGAAAGAAAAAGAAAGAGAAAGATCTTCCATCCGCTGGCTCACTCCCCAAATGGCCATAACAGCTGGGGCTGGGCCAGGCCAAAGCAGGAGCCAGGAGCTTCATCTGAGTCTCCCACATGGGTGGAAGAGGCCCAGGCACTTGAGCCATGCGTTAGCAGGGAGCTGTATTGGAAGTGGAGCAGCAGGGACAATGCCACAGTGCCGGCCTCTCCATTTCATTCTTGAGAACGAGACCCTCAAAGGGCACACGATGTCTTTGTGACCTAGCAAGGGTGAGACCTACATGCAGAACGGCCAGCAGTGTGTGTTGGGGGGAGGGGCCCTTCCCTCCCATGACTCCCCTTCCTCCCAAGCCCCTCACCAGCCTGCCCTCCTTAGAATCCTGGCCAGGGGTCCACCCATTCTCCTCTCTTGTGTTAAGACCACGCTGTTCTCTGGGTCCCCTGGTGAGAGTCAGCTCAGCTGATGGACTGATTCATCCCAGGGAAGGACTGGACTAATAGATTAACACTTTTCCCTTCCAAGCTTACGTATTTGCATTTTAAGGTAGGAAAGTGACTTCTAGGGACCAAGGCCTTGGCTGAAGAAATGTTTCTAGAACTTGGCGACAGCAAATCCAGGATCTCTGTATCTAAATGGCCAAAGGCTTCAGACTGCTTAGAAGCTGCATGTGGGGCCAGCCTTGTGGTGTAGCTGGTTAAGTCTGACTGTAATGCTGGCACCCCATATGAGTGCCAGTTCGAGTCCCAGCTGCTCAGCTTCCAATCCAGAGCCCTGCTAATGCACCTAGAAGAGCAGTGGATGATGACCCAAGGGCTGGAGCCCATGCTACCCATGTGGGAGACCCAGATGGAGTTCCAGGCTCCTGGCTTGGGGCTTGCCCAGGCCTGGGCCATTGTGGCCATTTGAAGAATAAACCAGTAAGCCGGTGCCGCGGCTCAGTAGGCTAATCCTCCGCCTTGCGGTGCCGGCACACCCGGTTCTAGTCCCGGTCGGGGCGCCGGATTCTGTCCCGGTTGCCCCTCTTCCAGGCCAGCTCTCTGCTGTGGCCCGGGAGTGCAGTGGAGGATGGCCCAAGTGCTTGGGCCCTGCACCCCATGGGAGACCAGGAGAAGCACCTGGCTCCTGCCATCGGATCAGCGCAGTGCGCCGGCCGCAGCGCGCCGGCTGCGGCTGCCATTGGAGGGTGAACCAATGGCAAAGGAAGACCTTTCTCTCTGTCTCTCTCTCTCACTGTCCACTCTGCCTGTCAAAAAAAAAAAAAAAAAAAGAATAAACCAGTGGATGAAAGATTTCCCTCTCTGTCTATACCTTTGCCTTTCTCTCTGTAACTCTACCTCTCAATTAAATAAATAAACCTTTCAAAAGAAGTAGCAGCTGCTGCGTATGCAGAACAGGCATATGTTTGTAATCTGGACTGTGGCTTTGTTAAAGTCCTTGGCTTCTACCCTTGCCATTCCCAGGTTCTCAGTCACTTGTGTAGTGGTGAGTGTGGACAAAGGAACTCTAACCTCCCTCACCCTGGCCACTGTCTGTGCTCATGTATCCTAAGGTCAGTTAATCTCTTTTTTTTCTTTCTGATGCCATATTACAAGTTTTCAGTTGATTCAAATGCAAAATATCTTAGATTTGAGCTGCTAAGCCACTTATGTCTCAGTTCATCTGTGTGGTGGACTCTGTGTAGTCTGTACCCTCACTGTGAGAGTGTGTTCACTTCTGTGTAGCCTTAGAACAACAAACTCTAACCAGGGTGCTCCTCACTCCTGACTCTGGGTAACCCTGTCTTCCCTGCACCTGCTGGATTGGAACCTGGCCTAGAGTCTGGTGTTAGTTCCCACCCCACAAAAAGACACTGTGTTGGCTTTCAGAAAGTCAGAGCTTCGAATTGGTGTTCTGTAGGGCTTGTTAAGAATCGGACAGCACATGAGCAGCCCAATCAGTCAGAGTGGCACATACAATATTGTCTCATTTGGAAATAATTAAGATCATCTCCTGAGAGAGTGTGTGTGAGAGAGAGGGGAAGAGGAAGAGAGTGAGGACAGAAATGGGGACGAAATGCAGCAGCTTTTATTAAGTGCTGGACAGAAAGAGCTGGAAGCCGCTCCTTTCTGTGATGCACGAGGTCATTTTAGAAGTGTGCCATTTTGTGAGGGCTACTGTGATGGAGTCCTGGCCTAGCCTTAGCTGTTGCAGGCATTTGGGGAATGAACCAGTAGAGGGGAGCATCTCTCTCTGTCTCTGTCTCCCTGTCTCCCTCTCCCCCTCTCTCTCTCCTTCCATCCCTGTTAAGTAAGTAAGTAAATAAAAAATTTATGGGAGCTGGTGTTATGGTGCAGTGGATGAATTTGTCATTTGCAGCATGGGCATCCCCTATCACAACAAGTTTGAGTCCTGGCTGCTCTGCTTCTGATCCAGCTCCCTGATAATGCACCTGGGAAAGCAACAGAACATGGCCCAAGTGCGTGGACCCCTGCACTCACATGGGGGACCCAGATGGAGTTCCTGGCTTTGGCCTGACCCAGCCCCAGTGGTGGCTATTCAGGGAATGAAACAACAGTGGATGGAAGATACTTTTTTTTTTTTTTTTTGACAGGCAGAGTGGACAGTGAGAGAGAGAGACAGAGAGAAAGGTCTTCCTTTGCTGTTGGTTCACCCTCCAATGGCCGCCGCGGCCGGCGCGCTGCGGCCGGCGCACCGTGCTGATCTGATGGCAGGAGCCAGGAGCCAGGTGCTTTTCCTGGTCTCCCATGGGGTGCAGGGCCCAAGCACTTGGGCCATCCTCCACTGCACTCCCGGGCCACAGCAGAGAGCTGGCCTGGAAGAGGGGCAACCGGGACAGAATCCGGCGCCCCAACCGGGACTAGAACTCCGTGTGCCAGCGCCGCAAGGCGGAGGATTAGCCTAGTGAGCCGCGGCACCGGCCAGATACTTCTTTCTTTCTTCTTTCTTTCTCTCTCTCTCTCCCCCTCCCTCCCTTCCCCTTTCAAATAAATAGATATTTAAAAAATAATAAAATGTTATGGCTTGATCTTGGAATTCCCAGCCCCTAGAACTGTTAGTGATAAATGTCTATGGTTTAAAAATGACTCAGTTTGAAATTATATAATATTGTCAACCAACTAAGACACCATCATTTCTTAGTGTGTACTGTTGAATTCTAGGCTGACTGGGTTGAAGAGTCAGGCTGGGGAAAGAGCAGCCAGTTCAGAAAGAGTAGGGGAACTCATGCACTCGTCTGTGTTTGGAAGTGGTAGAGAGGGGATTCCTTGCTGTGGGGTGGTAGAGAGGGCATTCCATGGTACAGGAACGCCACTGCGGATGGACCCAAACCCCTGACGAGATGACAGCCTCTGGGCTATCAGTTATAGAAACAGTGCGGTGGTGTCTTTGGACACATTTCCTGAACACAGCAGAGCTCAGGCTGCTGTGTCCAGAAATAGCATTACATTGGAGAAGGAGAGGCAGTGGACAGGAAGTCAGAAGTACAACCTTGACTGCCATCCCTCTGTGCCATCCTGCAAAACCTCGGGGCTGGCACAGGCAGGCATTCCCTGGAGTCAGCCTTCTCCCTGCACCTCCTTGCACAAAGCCTCCTTGAGCCTCCTCCTTGGGCTCCTCTGAAATCTTCAGCTGGGGAATGAGCCTTTGGCACAGCCGTAAAGATGCTGCTTGGATGACCACGTCCTATACCAGAGTGCCTGGGTTCAAGTCCTGCTGCTGGGTCCAACTTCCTGTTAATGTGCACCCTGGAAGGCAACATTGATGGCTCAAGTACTGGAGTCCCTGCTGCTCAAGTGGGAGCCCTGCAATGAGTTCCCCATCACAGCTTCAGCCTGGCCCAGCCTGAGCTATTGTGGGATTTGAAGTGTGACCCATCAGATGGAAGTTCTCTGTCCGCTCTCTCCCCTCCCTTCCCGTGTGTGTGTGTGTGTGTGTGTGTGTGTCTGCCTGCCTGCCTGCCTCTCAGGGGCCTCTCTACTATGAGATGAGCACCCAGGGGAGGGCCCTCCTGCTGTGTTTCCCAGCACCAGCGATTGTCACATGTGCTTGGAGTAACTGACCTTCTGCCTCTTCCCCTTCAGGGGTACCAGTGGTGCTCACTTCTGCCCAATTTTGCCTACCCGGGGGGGGGGACTCCCACACTGGGAGTGGCCTCAGTATAGCAGTGTGGCTCCCTGAGTGTGGAGACTGACACCCCCAAACAAAGCCTCGGAGGGAGAAAAAGTGGTGCTGGGCAGAGTAGCGAGGCAGAGAGAAGAATGGGGCTCCTCATGGAAGGTGTGGGGTGCAGGAGGGAACCCCAAATGCTCACGGTCATGGCCAGCTACATGAGGGGTGTGGCAGAACCTCAAAACCCCTGGGTGTGCTCACCTGACCTCCCACAAGCCAATCCCTGGCCCCTGAGGTGGTGGAACAAAGTGGTTGATTTTGCCAAGAGCAGAGAGCAAGGAATCAGGCAGCTGTCAGTCATTTCCCAGGCGCCCCTGTGGGTGAAGGGTGGAGAATCCCACAGCCCACAGCGAGGGTCAGCAGGGTGTGATCGGCTCATGGGTGCATCCCCACATGGTGCACAGAGCTCGCTCGCCACTTGTCCCTGATAGAGCAGCGATAGGTGCTGCCTGTTCTTTTGTGATGGCGAAGTGGGCTCCCAGCTTTCCGGACCCCCTGGGTACATGGAGGCATCACTCAGATTGACTGGAACCTACTGAGATGGTAACTGGAGGAAGTAACCAAATTCTGAGTGTGGCCCTGGGGCTGACCTGTGGGGCTGACCTGACCCATGCGCCATTCCCCTTATCTATCCAGTTAAGCTTTATCAAGGAGCTGACTTGAGGAGACCACAGTGGAGACAGAGGCACTGCAGGCTCCCGGAGAGAAACTGGCACCTGCTAAGGTCTGCATCAAAGGCACTGGGAAGTGAGGGCAGCAGCCACCAGAAAGGAGAACCCCTGGGCTTGTTCCTAGCTCCCCTTGCTGTTGCAGGGCTCAGGTGACAAACAGGGGCTCCAGGGAGCAGACAGGCTGGGGACATCCCCAGAGAACAGGGTGAGGTGTGTGGGTAGGGGAAAAGGGACAGGAGAAACCTGGGGTCTGCCTAGCCTCGCATGGAGACCTGGTTTTTTCCCTAACTCCGGCGCCTTCTCAGAGCTCTGGATTTCACAAATGCCTAAGCCCTCCCTCTTGTGTCAGGAAAAGCCCTTCTCCCCGCAGTTCCTTTCCCTGGGGTATTGTTTAAGGAATGAGCAGGACCCTTCCTACTCCAGGCCACAGGCAGAGCACCTGGTAGGCTTCGGAGGTGAACCACGTCCCTTCTTCCCAGGAAGTGAGACTCTGGAGGGGAGAGAGCAGAACTTCAGGGACAGAGAGAGTGAAATAAATCCTAAAGAGAGGCATGTAGCCCCTGGAGGTGGAGCTGAGGGAGAGCCACTTTATTCTGGTGCTCACTGCACACTCTTGGCAGGGGAAAGCGGAATAAACACGACATATGCATTCATACTTCATCGGCACATGAGTGCTGGAAGCATCAGGGGGCTTCCTAAAGGAGGTGGCTTTTGAGCAGAACTCGGGTCTGGATGGACTGCAGCCAAGGCAGAATGCAAAGGGGTGTGGCACGTAAGCCTAGCTGGGGGAGGGGAAGGTTTGAATGGGTTGGGGCAGAGCACCCACGGAATTTGGTGCCAACTGATAGAGGATTTGAATTCCATCCTAGGGAACTCAGCATTTATTTTGTAGCTATAGGAAACCACAGCAGGTTTTTGATAGGGAGATCATTTACATAAATTACCACATGCCCTAAAATTGGCTCCAATTCTGGCTCAGTTGTTCAAGTTGGAGCAGGGGAAGGCATTGAAGCAGAATCAGAGAGGAAGTGAGCCAGAAAGAAGGAGTGGAGAGCCCAGGATGTCCTTGGGGTCAGCGGGAGGACACGGTCTGAGGTTCCTCATTCCCTGCCCCACAAGGAAGGAGTTGTAAGAATATTCAGGGATGCAGGGGGGACCCGGTTTCTTTGGAGGTAAAGTTACCACCCTCTCTGCAGCAGTCAGGGGCAGCTCATGCACATGTTAGGACGTGAATCTTTCTGCAGAATCTTGCCTTCCACCTGCTCAGGTTCACATTGGGAATGTTTTCTTCTGCTAGCCAGATTCTTTGGGGGCTCTGTTGCCAAGTGGCGTTCCTCAACAGGTCTCTTGGGTGAGCTGAGTTGAAAAGCGTGCCCAGGTAAAACGTGAGAAATGAGAGAGCCTTTAGTGTCTCCAGGGGTAGGAGGTGAGTCTGGAGTCAATTAATGGGCTACTGTGACCCATCAAAAAAACCCTGAAAACAACCTCTGCTCCACCTGTCCCAGGCAGACCAAAACCTGACGTGCTGATAATGCTGTGGAGGCTATAACTCAGGCTGTGGATGGATGCCTTCCCTGTCATCCCCCCGACATCTTCCCCAAGTGGCACAAGTGGCCGCAAGTCCCAGTTGACCGTTGGTAGGAGGCCTTTGAGTGGCTGGGAGGGACCAGAGAGCAGGCACAGCCCAGGGTGAGAACATGCTCATCTGTTTTGCAAACAGCACGGGACACGGATGAACCAGGGTGGAGGGGGGTCGCCCTGTATCAAGTTTTCTCACACAGCTGTGACCAATCCCCACAAGCTTAGTGGCTTAAAACTACCTAGATGTATAATCTCACTGTTCCGAAGGCCATCAAGTTGAAAGAGGTCCCCGTGGACTATACCCAGGGTGGGAGCAGGACTGTTTCTCTCTCAAGATCACTTTCCTGGCCTTTTCAGCTTCTGTCGGCTGCTCGCGTTTCTTGGCTTGCAGAACCACCCTCCATCTTCAAATGCACAAAGTTCCTTCTCTCTGACCTTTCTCCATCTTTGTGTGCTTCTCTAACCAACTTCACCTGGGAAAAGTCCTCTGTTTCAAGGACTCATGTGTTGGATAATGCAGGATAATCCCATCAACTCAGGGTCCTTCACCTTCATCACGTCTACAGAAGTCCCTTTTGCTTTGTATGGTGACCCATTGACAGGTTCCAGGGACTAGAACGTGGATGCCTTTCAGGGTCAGGGAGAGGCACGTTTCTTCTTTATATGCAGTGTATTAAAATGTTATGTGTATGGTGTGGCCTCATTTTCTGCATCCTGAACAGAAGCCTTAGGTGGGCTGTGGTCACCCTGGACGTGCCCCAGCCTGGCCAGCTGGTGCCATGATCTGGGCAGCCAGCTCTGGGGTAGCATCGCCTGGACCTCATACAAATAATCTCATTTGTTCAACAATCTCATTTGCCCTTGAACAGTTTACCCTCTCTAATATCAGCTTGTTTTTCTGCAAAAGAGGGATGGTTTCCTGCGAGAAGCAGATGACATCCCTGTGTTGGGGTAATCTGAGGGGCACATAGTACAGGAACTTCTTATCTTTGGGAGGTTGCTAGAAATGTTTCCTTGGCCGATGGCTGTTGTCTGAATTTGCATTGCAGGTAACCTTCTGCAGCCAGAGATTTCTCAGTCTGGGGCTGCCCAAAGGACCAGGTCTGCTCAACTTCAAGAACAAGCAGCAGATTCTTAAACAAGGCAGATGGTGCCCTCTCTGGCTTGGCTGCCCCATTTTCTCTTAAGCATCATCAGCAAGACAGCTGATCACTGACCTAGAGTGTCCTTTTGCTTGCTTTCCTCATCAATGACATGAGAGAAAATGTTTCTCATAAAAGTAATTTATGGAACACTACATATGGTGACATTACAACCATAAAAGTAAACCTCCTGGGGACAAAACAAACAATGCTGCTTCCGCCATCTGCCCCGGCAGCACCCCTGGGAAGTGTCGAGCACGGGACACTGGGGACCGGCTCCAGGCTCTACCGGAACCTGGGTGCCTGTGGTGCTCTTCTCTGAGCATTGTTGCAAAAGTTCACAAACTCTTGAGTTTTCTGTGTACAGCACCCACTTCTAAAGCAACATGATCGTCGGTCTAAATATCAGTTTCCCTTCCAATTACAGGTCACACTTACCCCCACGACTCTTATTCAGCATCCCACTCAGTGCCGGGACCCAAGAGGAGGTCTTTTCAGAATATAGCCCTTGCGCCATTCATCCGTGCCTTGCCATCTTCGTTGGAAAGAGATTTTCGGAGCACCTACTATTAGGATTCACTGAAGAGCAAAATGGCCTAATGGGGCAATGCAAATGCCATTTACAGGGGTGATGTATATGACAGGGAGGTACAAGATCCCATGAGACCTCGCGACACTATGGACAATCCTAAGTGGGGGAGTTAATATGGTCAGATTTGCCCGTTCCAGGACATGGGAGGCCTTCACAGAGTTAGTGGAAAATGGATGTAACAGAAGAGCTGTGGCTGGATTTTAAATTTCTTTCACGCTAAAACAAGCTTATCTTTTATAAAACCAATGTATTTATTTATTTGAGAGACAAAGAGACAGGGTAGGGGGAGACAGAAGAGAGACAGGGAGACAGAGAGAGAGAGAGAGAGAATGAATGAGAGAGAACCCATCAGCTAGTTTACCCCCCAGCTACCCACACTGAGGGCCGAGCTGAGACTGAATCCGGCTGCTGAGAATTCAATCCAGGTCCTCCATGTGGTTGTCAGGTGCAGAAGTCTTTGACCCACCACTGTTGCCTTCCAAGGTACGTGTTAGCAGGACGCTGAAGTCCGAAGCCAGGGCCAGGGCCGGGAGTCAAATGCAGGGATGTGGGGTTCCAACCAGCTAGACCCAACACTACCCCTAAACTTATCCTTTCACTCTATTTTCTGTGAACCTTTTTTGAAGCTGTCACACTGGCCACGGTATATAAGATCAGAGTGAAATCAAAGCCTACCCTACAGACCTTGGTAAGCGTTCTTCATTGCCAGGTCTTTGTGGTAGAGGGTGTTAAGTGATTAACCCAACCCCATTTCTAGTCTCCTCATCACCTCATTCCATGTGGCGTGCAGGCCGGAGGAGCCAGAAGCCAGCTTTTCCCACCCAGCTTACAGTGCAGTGTAGCCACATGGCCCTCTTTTAGCCTGAGACTTGAGCACCCTCTACCGGGGCCTCATCAAAAGGAATATCCTTTTCTCCATCAAAGGAACAGTGCAGCTATAGGAACCCCACTTCCTCCTTACCCCTTTTGACAAAGAGGTTATGCCTAGGGCTGGAACAGCCGCGAGAGAACGACCAAAGTGGAGGCTCCCACAGAACTGAGCCACTACCTGTGGCAGTGTCAGCAGCCACCCATGTACAAACTGCATTAGGGGTCTCATGATGTGTTGGATGGAAAGGGTAAACTTTCAATGTCTAGAGGTCAGATTTTTTTCTGTGTGTTGTTATTTCCCACAAAAGCATCCTGAATTGATGCAGTGATTCAAAAGTTAAATGCAACCAGAAACAATGTAACTGGCATTGCAATCCTTGTCATAGTGCATGGAATGCCAAAGTTCTCTCCATGCCCTTGAGTGGAATGATGAAAGAGACAGAGGATCTTGATGGTGGTCCTTCCAAGTGGTCACAAAGTGGAATGCCTTTATGTTTCGCCTCTGACCTCTTGGGAACCTCTTCTTGGCTGTGCTGTCTCCAACGTGTCCTTAACCAGGAGCCTAGACCCAGAATCCTTCTGAAATGTGTTAGTCCTTGATGACAGAGCACATTCTGTGTTTTATCTACAGCTGTAACTGTAGAAACAGATGCAGCACCTGGCTCTTCCCAGGTGCTTCCTAATTGTCCACTCACCCCATCAGTGAACCCGAATGCAGTTAAAACTTTAAAATAGCAGTGCGTTGTGTTTGTCAAAATGGAGCTATGGCCTGGTTTTCTAGAACACGTACAGGGCAGAGCATGCTCCATGAAGCATGCAGTGTGTATTAAGAAAGATGATTGTCATTGGCCGGCTCTGATTCCTGCCTCCAGGCTGATGGGGTGGCGTCTGAGCAGTCATTTTCACTCTATCTCAGACACCAAAACAGGAGGGGCCTCTAATGAAATGCAGGAGCTGAAGTGACAGTCATTAGAAGCTGGAAATAGGCAAGCAATTGCAAAGTCGAGAAGAGGCGTTCTGATGGAAGCGTCCTTCATGCCTGAGCACACATCTGCCCTCTTGGCTGAAGTTGTGGTAGATATTTTCTTTTAAATTCATATTATTTATTTGAAAGAGAGGAAAGAGAAAGACTGAGAATATGAATCTCTCATTTGCTGGTACATTCCCCAAGTGCTAAAATGACTGGGGCTGGGCCAGGTCAACGCCAGGAGCCAAGAACCCAGTCCTGGTCTCCTAAGTGGGCGGTAGGAACCCAACTCCTTGGCCATCACCTGCTTCCCAGGGTGCTCATTAGCAGGAAGCTGGAATTGGGAACACATCTGGGACTGATCCTCAGGCACTCTTCATGAGATGCGGGCTTCCCGGGCAGCTTTACAACTGTTGTACCCATTGCTTCTCCACCCTGTTATCTTGTTAAGGTAAGGACACAACAATTGGCCTATATTTAAAGTTTTTAATGTCCACTGAGGAAAAAATGGAGGAACTTAATGAACTAGTTCATTGGATCATTCATTTGCTGAGAACTAATCCGTGTCTTTGTGATCTGTTGGGAGTACCACCACACAGTCAGAGACAAGCAGGCCTAGGGTTGGCCGAGAAGGACCCTGCAAGGCTTCTTGGGTGCTGTCTCTGGCTTCTGATGCCTTCTGCCCAATGTGGTTTCTAAACCCATCAGAAATTCCGCGGTCCTGCCCCACACCCTTCCCCTGAGTCACGCCCCGTACGTAGGGTTGTACAAGAATCCGCCTGGGGTCAAGTGCAGTGTGGAGAAAGAGCCTGGAGGCCCAGTCGCCTGTCATGCACTTGTCAAGCCGGAGAAGTATGTCATGTATTAGGGCTTTAGCAACCAGGCCTATTACTACAGAGATGTGGAACGTACCGTCCAGAGAATTTCAGCAACTTGTATGAGCTCAACACAGAAGTCAAGGAAGCCGAGGCTGGCGGGTCTCCCAGGGGCCCAGTCCAGGGTCCTTCCTGCTGTCTGTGGTGGCTTCAGTTTACAGAGGATTGCTTCCTCCCCACCCCTTCACAGCCTGGACCTCCACTCAGTTCCCTGAATTGTGTCTCCTGTTCATGACTGGTCTCATTCACAAGGAAGCCCACTCTCTCTGTTGTCATTCCCATTCTCCTGCAGCTGGGAAGAGTGTTGTACTTGCATGCTGGTTCTAAGCTCTGTGCTCCGTGGAGCAGGGCGTGCTGGTTGTTGTGGTCCATCCAGGCAGAACCTGCTGAGCCGGCCACGTGGTTTCTCTGCTTCATTTGGCTGTCAGATAAGGGCCACCTGCTTATTGACTGGCGTGGTGGCACTTAGGTTCAGATGCGCTTCCCAGTGGTCCAGCTTCCTGTGAAAGCATGTCAGGAAATTGATTTTTCCCTTCTTTAGGAACAGAAAGTGTCAGAAGCCAGGTGGAATGGAACAGTTGAGCAAATGCAAGTGTATTCCTCCTGTCTGCCTATCCACACCTAGGAGCAGCACTCTCCAGGTGGAGAGGAGTCTGCAGACCACGGCACTGAGAGAGGGAGGACCCTACTCAGCCAGACAGCCATGGTTACTGGGCAGAAGTCAGCCCTGGGACAGCCGAGGATCTGAATATCTGAACTGATTTTCCTGCATCTTCCTCCGCCTGTAGTCAGTTTTCCCTTCCATGAAAATGGTGTTAAGTGCTCCATTCCTGAAAGGGAGGTTGGCAGTCAGTACTGCGGATGGAGATGACTTTGAGTTTCCTTGTCTGAAGGCAGGGATGTGATTAACTCCTGCCTGTGAGAAGTGAGTCTACAGAGGTATAGCTCTCAGAACTGTGACTGAACTGCAGAGAATACACAAGTGTTGGCCAAGAGATGGAAAACCCAGGTGAGGTCCCTGCCCACAAAGGGATGTGAGTCTCAAAAGGAAGACAAGAGGCTGGGGTCAGAACCTCGGTGCTGCATTCGACATTAGCTTCCAAAGCCAAGAGGTGAAAACTTGCCCCTTTCTAAAGGTAAAATAAATTGTACTCACTGTCCAGCAAGGAGGAACTGATTCAAAAATCCAAGAGGTTGAGAAATTGGCAAAGCTTGGAGTCCACCAGGTAGCACTAGGACTAAAAGCTTTCTTTGGATACCAGGATCAGCTCAAGATTTAGTGGTGTTTCTGCCGACAAGCACCCTGTGGTCCAGGGCACACCTGGCCTTAACCTTGGTGTATGGCCCTGGGAGAAGATTCCCAGGCATCAGCCAGGCACCAGGGCATTCACTGGGTCCATTCCTCAGATAATTCCTCCCAGGATGTGCCCCCATTGCTAACCCTAACATCCACACAACTCCAAGAAGGGCTAGGTCTCCAATTATCTGAGATAGAAGATGAGCTCTGGATGTGACAAACAGAGCTTGGACTTTATAATCAGAGAGATTTCAGTAGGAACCTCAGCTTTACCACTTACTAGCTATGTGTCCTTGGATATATCACTTAGCCTTTCTGAGCATCAATTTCAACATTTTCAATAAATAAATTTTTTAAAAAAGATTTATTTATTTGAAATGCAGAGTTACAGAGAGACAGAGGCAGAGACAAAAAGAGAGGTCTTCCATCTGCTGGTTCACTCCCCAGATGGCTGCAATGGCTGGAACTGTGCTGATCCGAAGCCAGGAGTCAGGAGCTTCCTCCTGGTCTCCCATGTGGGTGCAGGGGCCCAAGGACTTGGGCCATCTTCTACTGCTTTCCCAGGCTATAGCAGAGAGCTGGATCTGAAGTAGAGCAGCCGGGACTAGAACTGGAGCCCATATGGGATGCCAGTGTTGCAGGCTGGGGCTTTAACCTGCTGCACCACAGAGATGGCCCCTCAATAACTTTTAAAATTGAGGAATAAGTTGGGTAATTGATTTAAAATTCCTAGGGCAGAGGGTTTTTGGGGGAGGTTTGTTTTGTTTATTTAAAAAGCAGAGTGATGTGGGAGGGTGGGAAGAAAAAAAATACCTAAGGCAGTTTGATCATAAAACAGATGTTCTGAAAATTCTTACTGTTACTTTTTTAAGCTCTTGGGGTCCCATCTATGATATCTATTCTCTTAGGAATTCTCCAGAAACCATAATAAGAAATTTCAGAGAGTATTAATAGATGATATCATAGTGGGCCATGCTCCAGAATCAAAACACAGCTGTCAAAAATGTGTCTGACACAGCAGTGATATAAGCTATTTGCCACAGTATAGTCTCTAAGAGCTTGTAAGTGGTGATGGATGGTGTAAATTGAATATCTACATTCTTAGAAAAGGGTTGGATCCAAAGATACTCCAGCACAGTTCACAGATCCTGATTGTCAGGTATCTGTTGGGACTTAAGCAATTTTTGAAAAATGCAGGTTTTTTTTAGAGCCATGTGTCTTTGTCTTTCTGTAAAGCAAAGCTTCCTAAATTTAGTGCCATTCAGTAGCAAGCATGTATTGCTTGCTCCCGAGTTGCAGGTCAGCTGAGGTGCGGCAGATCTGGCTGTGAGTTCAGTCCCATTTGCTGAGGATGGCTCTCACCTTCCTTGGGTGGACAAGCATCTGAGCCCTGTGCTTCTCATGCCAAAGAGCATTAGGCAAGACAAGAAGCCAAGCGCAACCGTGCAGGTGCACTGCCCCTGATTCCTCATGTTGCGTTCAGTAACAGCCAAGAATCTGGGCAAGTCCTATGACCAAGCCCAATCAAAATGTAAACTCCCAGCCCTCCGTGAGGCCACGGAAGAGAATCCAGAATATACTACTAGTATGGTGGAGTTGGGAATTAGAGGCCAGTGACTGATTCTTCCATACCTCCTGTCGCTCCCCCTCTTCATGGAGGAACGACACTAAACCCTGCCTAGGCTTCATATCCGAGTCACGGCACCATTATGTCGCTCCCCCTCTTCGTGGAGGAACGACACAGGACCCTGCGCTGTTCTTTCGTCTGCTCGGCCCTCCCCGGGTTTGCTGCTGGTTCTTCCCGGGTTGGCTACCGTCCCTTCCACCTCCGTGGAAGGGCGGTTCCCCCTGCCACATTCCCCACTTCCGCGGGGGAGCGGCACACCGCCGGCCGGCTCTCTCGGGGGCTGCACAGGTGTTCCCCTTAGATGTTCCTCTTAGATGTTCCTGGTGCATGTTGTCTCTCTCCTCCTTTATAGTCCTCTTCCGCCAATCCCAACTCGGCTGCCCACATGCCGAGTACGCTGCTCTCCTCCAATCAGGAGCAGGATCAGCTCCTGGAGGTCATCACTCAAGTTGGCAAGAGGCAGCCGCGTAGAAGCTGTTTCCTCCTCTCCCAGCGCCATATTGTGGGAGAGCAGATGCATAGAATAAGTCTTAATTCCAGTAACTTAGTCTAGTCCGAGTTGCTCCCCACACCTCTGATGCTGTCAGCTATCGCTGGCATGGAGTCAGTGGAGGCAACATCTCCTTTTGATCTGGCTGTAATCCCAGAGTCAAGACCTCTTGATACATTGTGGGCCTACCTAGGAAGACAGGACTTCCTGTTTTGTATGTAAGTCCTCTTAGGGCTCAGTCGTGTATGAAGCAGCTAAACTTGGCAGAGGAGAAAGGAGGCCTGCAGAATCCCGCTCTACAGTCCCTCAAAGTTAACCCAGAGCAGCAGAGACTGGAAATTACTGCCATCTAGTGTTCACTCAGGGTTCTAACTGAATTGAATTACTGGTTTCTCTCCAATTCTCCATGGCTTTTCTGGTCATTTCATAGAAGCCATCAGTAAAAATGACTCTTCTGGTTTCATGTATTTGCTTATAAAGATCGATCAATCAATCAATATTTACAATATATCTATTTGAAAGAGTTACAGAGAGAGAGGGAGAGACAGAGATCTTCCATCGCTGGTTCACCCTCCACATGATCACAGCAGCTGGGTGTGCACCAGTTCAAAGCCAGGAGCTTCTTCCAGGTCTCCCACATGGGTTGAGGGGCCAAAGAACTTGGGTCATCTTCCACTGCTCTTTCCCAAGCACATTAGGAGGAAGCTGGATGGGAAGTGGAGCAGCTTGGACTTCAGCTGGCGCCCATATGGGATGCTGGCATCACAGGTGGTGCCTTTACCTGCTATGCCGCAATGCCAGCCCTGACACTTCTGGTTTGAAATAACACACTAGATCCAAAGCATAGGCTTCTTGAAAATGTGACCATTGTTCTAGGAATTGCTCTCTTTAGCTATCAATAAATAAGACTCAACTCCTACTAGAGATTGTTGGGTTGAGGTTAGCAGACAGAAGGCAGGAAATCTCTGAGATGATTGACATGAATACGGATTAAAATGTGGGTCTTCAGAGGACAGCCTTTCTTTAGAATGATGCACTTATCCATCCCCTGAGGGGCTGGCAGATGATGCTGTTGCACTCTCAGTGACTCTCAGGCCAGCCCAGAAATATCCTGGGGTGAATGGTTTCCCTGTGTGGCTGCTTTTCCTGGAATCTTATCAGAAAACCACAGAGCTTGGGCATTAGAATCCTGAACTCTTGGGGGCTGATGCTGTGACATAGCAGGTAAAGCTGCTGCCTGCAGTGCCGGCATCTCATATGGGTGCTGGTTCAATTCCCAGCTGCTCCTCTTCTGATCCAGCTCTCTGCTGTGGCCTGGGAAAGCAGTAGAAGATGGCCCAAGTGTTGGGCCCCTGCACCTGTGTGGGAGAGCTGGAAGAAGCTCCTGGCTCCTGGCTTCAGATCAGCTCAGCTCTGGCTGTGTGGCCATCTCTCTCTCTCTCACTTGTGCGCTCTCTCTCTCTCTCTCTCTCTCTCTCTGCCTCTGCATCTCTGCCTTTCAAATAAATAAATGAATCTTTAAAAAAGAAAAAAAAAGAATCCTGAACTCTCAAGCCTGTGACTGAGGTCAAACGTGGCTCTGCAATTGGGTCACTGTATGACCTTATGAAGATCAAGAAGGTAGCTTTATCTCTTGATTGTCATGGACATTGAAACCCATGTTCAGTTCTGCCCTCCTCCTGGAATCCAAAGGACTGAGCCCCTGGGCTCCATGGCTGTTGGGTGGTACTGTGTGACTGGTTCTGGCCAAAGAACTTGGAGCAAACTGTGATGTGTTAACTTCTAGGCTGTACTGTTTAACAGCCTGGGAGAGACTTTTCAGAATTCTGTCTTCACCACTCTGGCATAACAACTAGCAGTGTTCGAGACAGTGGCTCCTCCATGAGCCTGGGTCCCAGAGGAACTACCATGAGCATGTTGGCTTAGACAGGCAGAGCACGGAGAAATGAACGTGGTTGTGTTAAGCCACTGAGGTTTTGGAGAGTTATCTGCTACTGCAACTTCATCCAGTTCATCCTCACTGGTCTGCCTCACTAAATCTTTGTTTCATCTGAAAAAGTGGATAGTGGGATCTGCTTTATAAGCAGTTCTGAGAGTTAAACATGAGAAGCTATGTATGGTAAGTTCTTAATGTCTCTTGGCTGTGACAGTAGTGGTGATGATGTCACACCCTGTCCTAACTTTGTTTCTAACAAGTAATCCATTTCTGCTGAACAGGTGACTAGTGATGTGTCCTCAGGAAAATCACTTTACCTCAAATTGCAGTGCTACTGTGTTAGACTAGATGAGCTACTGCTGAAATTTATAGCCTTAGGATTACATGGCTCCGTTAAAGGAAGAGTCAGAGAATCCATTCTGGTGTTTCAAAGATATTTTTGTTGAGCCAGTACTGTGGCTCAGTAGGCTAATCCTCCGCCTTGCGGTGCCGGCACACCGGGTTCTAGTCCCAGTTGGGGCGCCAGATTCTGTCCCGGTTGCCTCTCTTCCAGGCCAGTTCTCTGCTGTGGCCAGGGAGTGCAATGGAGGATGGCCCAAGTGCTTGGGCCCTGCACCCCATGAGAGACCAGGAGAAGCACCTGGCTCCTGCCATCGGATCAGTGCAGTGCACTAGCCGCAGCGGCCGTTGGAGAGTGAACCAACGGCAAAGGAAGACCTTTCTCTCTCTCTCTCTCTCTCACTGTCCACTCTGCCTGTCAAAAAAAAAAAAAAACCACATATTTTTGTTGCTTAGAGGAAAAAAAACACATGATAATACTAAATATTATCTTCTCCCCTCCTCCAATTTCTTTCCCCCACCCCTCAACTTAAAGATCCATGCCCTTGTTATAGATTTCTTTGTCTCCTATTCTAAAGATTTTGTCTGGAAAATACTTAGCTACAGACGGATTTCTCCATTTAGGCAGCTTCATACTTCTTGGTTCTTCCCCACTCCCTGTTCTGATGTTACCAATGAGCTGTTGCATGGCTCCAAGCACAGCCTACGTCACACCATGGTCTTTCTCTAGCAGTGTTCATTCAAGAGGAGAGGATCTTGTTTTTGGCAGCCTTGGTCCTGACTTAGACAGGGCCACCATTCACACCCACTGGGACCCGTTTCCAGCTTCTTCAATCAGGGCTTCCTATGCCTTGATTTTGTCTTCCTTTTCCTTTGGTGTAGGTCTCATGGGGACCTTTTCCTGTCCCAAAGGCAGCCCTGTCTATCAACAGCAGTAGGTTAGCTCAAGTCAACATCTTACCTTGAGCCACAGGAAACTGCCATTTTGGAGGAATTAAGTATGGCAGTTTCCAGTGATGCCACCTTTATGTAAACCCAATTTGTGAAAAGGGAGGGGTTGGATCACATATTTTGAATTACATCTTGGCTCCCCTCTGCAATCTTAATGTCTGTTTTCCTCCTTACCTTGCTGAACTGGCAGTTGTTCTAGAAAATGCCTCACGCTCTTTCTTGTCGCCTCTGACCTCCTCACAACTAGTGCTTGGTCCACAGGAGATGCTGATTCTCTGTGTTGTTTTGTTTTCACAGGTAGGGTTTCTTGATACATTTTTAAATTTTTTTATTTTCATCTTATTTGAAAGACGGAAATCTTGCATCTCCTGATGTGCTTTCCCAAAAGCCTACGAGTGCCAGGGATGGACCAGGCTGAATCTGGGAGCCAGGCAGTCACTTCAGATCTCCTTTGCTGGGACCCAAGTCCTTGAGATATAACCTGCCTACCCCAGTGAGCGCGCATACACTAACAGGAAGCTGTGATTGGAAGCAGAGTCAGGCTGGAGCTTTGGCACTCTCCCACTCAGAGTCTTAGTCTCTGCCCCTTCGTATTCCCTGTCGACATCCACATGTAGACATTTAGGCTCTTTGTAAATGATCTATTTTGTGGTAGAAAAGTAATGCTTCTCTACTGTCTTTCAGATTGAAGACATCATTACAAAGATGCAAGATGACAAGACAGGAGGTGTGCCCATCAGAACTGTCAAGAGCTTTCTCTCCAAAGTCCCCAGTGTCACCACAGGTAACATACTCCTCATAAGATGGCCGTGGAAGTCAGAACCTGCTGTGGATGAGCTGTGTAATCTAGTGTTCAACCTAGATGGTGTCCAAGAACCTGTGACCAGTAAAAATGAAACAATGCAACTGGCATTTGACATAGTGGTTAAGACATTGAATTTAAATTTAAACAGATTTTAAAGAATGCTTTAAGAAAGTCTTATGTTCAAATTCTAAAAAATGCTTTTGAGTTTTTAAATTCATTCTATTTGAACTCATGAAAGAGGGGTTTAAACGTATTTTTCTACTTTCCTTTTTATGTGTTTTATATGCTTAAATATATTTATTTTTTAAAAGATTTATTTATTTAAAATGCAGAGTTACAGAGGGGGAGGGAGGGAGGGAATGAGAAAGAGAGGGAGAGAAAGAGAGAGAGAGACATCTTCCATCCACTCATTCATTCTCCAAATGGCCTCAATGGCAGGGCTGTACCAGACCAAAGCCAAAATCTAGGTTCTTCCAAGTCTCCCATGCAGGTGGCAGGGGCCCAAGCACTTGAACCATCTTCCATTCTTTCTCAGGCACACTAGCAGGGAGTTGGATCGGAAGCAGAGCAGTCAGTCTCAAACTGGTAACCCTATAGGATTGCTTTTGTCATAGGCAGAGAGTTGACCTGCTGTGCCACAGCACTGGTCCCTCAAATACATTTCTTTTAAAATCTTTGATGTGTAATATATTAAAAATATGGGTCAAGCCAGTGTTGGGGCATAGTAGGTTAAGCACTGTTTGGGACACCCACATCACAAAGTGCCTGGTTCAAGTCCTTGCTCCTCTGCTTCTGATCCAGATTCCTACTTGGGCTCCTGCCACTGCATGGGAGACCCTGATGGAGCTCCAGGCTCCTGGCCTTCACATGGTGTAGCTCTGTCTATTTTAGGCATTTGGGGATAGACACAGTGGATGGGAGGTCTCTCTTTTTGAAATAAACAAATACATCTTTAAAAAGAAAACATGGATATAGTTTCAAGAATAATATTAAAAGGCATCACATGTAACCACTACCCACCTTACAGCAAATATATTAGTATTTTAGCTGTACCTGCTGGATTACATCTACCTCCATAACCACTATCTGTTTTGATGCTAATCAGTTGGTTGTGTTTCTTCAAAATTTAATGACATAGTTATATATCCTTTGCTATCTGGACAAATAACCAAATCAATTAAGAGAAGATTTTAGGTGATTCTCAAATTCTCAAACTATGGCTGATTGATTTCCAACATTCAATAGCAAAAAAGACTTAATTTCTACTGTACACCATTTAAGATGGCTAAATTTAATAATAATTAAAATGCTGATAGTACTGAGGGCTGGTGAGAAAGTAGAATGATGCAACGCTGACCTGTTGCAGATGGGAATGTAACATGATATGGCTAGTTTGGAAACTAGTATGGCAATTTCTCATCAAGATAAACATGTAATTACCATGTGATCCAATGATCCTGCTGTTAGGTATTTACCCAAAGAGAAGTGAAAATTTGTGTTCATACAAAAAGTTATATGTAAATGTTTATAGCAACTTTATGTATGACCTCAAAAGGCTGTAAACAACTCAAATGTCCCTCACTGGCTAAATGGATGAACCAACTCTGGTCTGTCAGTATTCAACAGCTACAACGGTGAACTGTTGCTACATGTGGTAACTTACACAAGACTCAAAGTCTTTTACTGAATGAAAGAAGCCAGTATCAAAAGGTTACATACTGTATGATTCCGTTTATGTGATATTCTAGGTGAGAGATGCTTAAAGTGATGGAGAGCAGATTGGTGGTTACAGGGGTTGAGAGTTGAAGGAAGAGTATGACTCAAGGAATTGTGTGAGGGAATTTTATGAAGCGATAGAACTGTGCTGTATCCTGGTCATGATGGTGATAATATGAATCCATCTATATTTGGGTTAAACTCCATAGAACAGTGTAGGGGGAGGATATGAGTGAATATCAGTAAAGTTAACTTAAAAAGTAAATAGAACCATCAGTATCTCAACTCACTATCTGGGCTATCACTGTTTTATCTCATATTTTTTTTTTAATTTTTTTTGCCTTTTTTTTTTTTTTTTTTTTTGACAGGCAGAGTGGACAGTGAGAGAGAGAGACAGAGCGAAAGGTCTTCCTTTGCCGTTGGTTCACCCTCCAATGGCCACCAAGGCCGGTGCACCACGCTGATCTGATGGCAGGAGCCAGGTGCTTCTCCTGGTCTCCCACGGGGTGCAGGGCCCAAGTACTCGGGCCATCCTCCACTGCACTCCCTGGCCACAGCAGAGAGCTGCCCTGGAAGAGGGGCAACCGGGACAGAATCCGGCGCCCCAACCGGGACTAGAACCTGGTGTGCCGGTGCCGCAAGGCGGAGGATTAGCCTAGTGAGCTGCGGCGCCGGCCTTGATCTCATATTAACAATAGACGGTTCCCACAGGTCTTGGGGCTAGAAGGATGCCTTGTGGTTTCTGGTGAGGCCCTCTTGCAGGTTCCAGACTGGCTGCTGCTTTTTGTAGCTGTACTAGGCAGATAGAGAGCTGGGTGGCTGTCTCACATCTTTTTATAAAAGTGCTAATTCTGTTCATGAGAGCTCCAGCCTCATAAATTACTTTGAAAGCCTCTAGCTCCCAGTGTCGTCACAGTGGGATCAGATTTCATGTGTGAATTTTGGAAAAACACAGTCAATCTGTAACTGGACTAAAGGTTTGGGTAATGAAGGATACTTGTATTGGGATTCTCTAATTTTGGGGGTTTATATAAATAGAACTGGACTACCTACTTTAGCCATGATATATTATTTTCATATATTGCTGGATTTTACTTGACAATATGTTATTTGGGGGTTTTGAATCTATTTTCATGGAGAAGTTTAGTTAGTTTTTCTTACTACCATAATTACTGATTTGGGAATCAAATTTATGCCATCTTCATAGGATGAACCATGGAGTATCCCACTTTAATATTATGTTGTTCTTCTGGAAAACATTTTTCTCTATATCCAGCAGCTTCATTTCACTTATTTTTTTATTTCTAAGAGTTCTGTCTAGTTTCTTTTTCCAATATGCTTGACCATTCATTTATTTATTTCTTATTTACTCATTTGACTATTTACTGTTTTCTAAGAATTGGTGGGCACTCGAAGTTCAGAAGTAAATGAAACAAGGCCGGCGCCGCGGCTCACTAGGCTAATCCTCCGCCTTGCGGCGCCGGCACACCGGGTTCTAGTCCCGGTCGGGGCGCCGGATTCTGTCCCGGTTGCCCCTCTTCCAGGCCAGCTCTCTGCTGTGGCCAGGGAGTGCAATGGAGGATGGCCCAAGTGCTTGGGCCCTGCACCCCATGGGAAACCAGGATAAGTACCTGGCTCCTGCCATCGGATCAGCGCGGTACGCTGGCCGCGGCAGCCATTGGAGAGTGAACCAATGGCAAAAGGAAGACCTTTCTCTCTGTCTCTCTCTCTCACTGTCCACTCTGCCTGTCAAAAAAAAAAAAAAAAAGTAAATGAAACAGATAGAATTTCTGCCCTCAAGGAATTTATATTCAAATAAAAGAGATAGTCAGATGAATAAGAAAATTTTTCAGAATTTTGGATAAGGATATAGACAGAGGAGAAAAATAAGAAAGGAACCAGGCAATACTGAAGTGTTGTAGTTCGGGAATGGGTGCTCAAGAAAGGATTTCCTGAAAGGGGGACATTGGAGTGAAGATGGAAAGGAAATGAGGGATTGGATCATATGAATATTGAGAGGAAGAACATGCCAGATAGCCAGTTGAAATTTCCATCACAGGAATGTCCCTGGTGTACAGAGAGACCATGAAGAGAGAGCCAGGGTAGCTACAGGAGGTAGAGAGAGAAGTAGTGAGGATCAAGTCAGGATGATAATGGTGAGCTGGATCTTGTAGGTTCTTGGTCATGGTAAGGCCATGTGCGTGATTGCTTACTCCAAGTCACCTTTCAGTGGTGTCACACTACTCTGTTTAGAATACTCTGGTTGAGGGGTGAGGGTTGAAGACCTAAGTGCCAGAGAGGAAACCACTGTAAAAATGGTGCCTCACACTAAGCTGTCAACACTGGAGCTCTATGAAATGATCAGACTGAAATTCAGCTTTGAAGGTAAAACAGACCATGTGGGGGGATAGATGAGATGTAGAAGGTAAGAGAAAAAAACAAGATCAACAAAGGTTACACACTTTCAGGCTTGAACAGCTGGAAGAGTGGTGTTTATCAAGAGTGTGGACTGGGAGGAGGTGGAGGGTGTGTTTGTTTTGTGTATGTGTGTTTGTGATTCTGGAGAGTAAGAAATCCAGAGATCAGCTTTAGACAGGCTTAGTTTTAGGGACTGATTAGAGATGCAGTTGGAGACGACAAGTAGGCATTGGGGTATGTGAGTCTGGGTCTCCAGGGAGTGTCTGACCTGGGGAAGGTCATCATCAGCATGCACTTGGTATTTAGAGCCCTGAGACTAACGAGCTCAGCAAGGAAGTGGAGTCACCAGAACATATGGTCCGATCCTGAAATTTTGGATACTCCAGAGCAGAGGTCAGGAGGAGCTGGAGCAAACAGCAAAGGAAACTGAGGAGCAATAGCTGGAGAAAGGAGGAAAATCAGGGTAGAGATCTGTGGGAGGCAGATTTTCTAGAAAATGTTTCAAGGAAGGGTAGAGTGATCCATTTTGTCAAGCTCTGCTGCTAATTAAGTCGACGAAGGGCTGGAGATTGACCTTTGGGTTTAGCAACATGGAATTCATTGCTGACCTTGATAAGTGCGCACTCTGTGAAATATTGGGGGCAAAGCGTCTTGTTGAAGTAGGCTCGAGGCAGAATAGGAGAAGAACAATTTTGGGTAATGACTATAGTTCATGTTTGAAGGAGTTCTCCTTTAAAAAGAAGAAATGTGGTAGTATCTAGAGGGGTATTAGGTTAGGATATGCAGGTTTTTAAGGTATGTGAAATGACCAAAATGTTTGCATGATAGGAATGGCTTAGTACAAGGGCACTTCAAAAAGTTTATGGAAAATGGAATTAAAAGGTTAGTTGATTTTAGAGCGACATTTTGAAATCCATGCATATTCAGGGTCTTCAAATGAGTTCATGAAAAATGTACATTATGAAAAAACAAAGCTATTCCCAGGTTGCAGTTATTATTATTTTTTTCTTGCACCTAAAGAAAATTCCATTTTCCACAAGCTTTCTGAAATACGTTTGTAGAGAGGGAAAAAGGTGCTGCAGGGAGGGAGCATGTCAAGATATGATGTTGATGAGTGTAGCCATCTGCTGTGCAGACAAGTAGCTATAGCTGCACACATACACAGTGCATTCATGGGAAGGAGGGAGCCTAACTGGTGCCCAGATATCCAGAAGTAGGAAGATGTGATGGGAGCTAGTGGGAACTTGGGGAGGTTCTTTTCTGATTGTCTCTGTTTTCTTAGCATGGGAAACCAAAGGGATGAAGATGTGGAAGGTTTGAGGAGTGGTTAAAAACTGCAGGAGCCAACTTGGGAGTAAGGAGATTGATTGAACTAAGAAAATTGAGTTTTGATTGCTAGGCAGCATTAAGGGACCTCTTGGGATTATTAATATTTATGAATTTAAAAAGAGATAATTCTTTCTCCAGCCACATTTAGCTCTGTACGTTTGGGCATATATCAGGGAGAAAGTTGGACATGATTAGTGCTTTAGCAAATATGAGACTATGATGAATCAAGAGAGAGGCGAGAGAGCAACTAAAATGATTCCCCATTACATTTTAAATGAATAAGGAGGAAAGTGAGAACGCCAGACGGGTAATGAAGAGTAAGGGCAGTGATTACCGTAAGATGTAAGTCAAGTGGTAGAAGATTGGAGTTGGAGGTGAGACTAAGAAAGATGGGAGTACAGAAGGCAGTGGTTAGAGGGATGTTTATTCAGACTATGGATGGGTTATGCTTATAGGTGGTAAAAGATCTCAGGTACGGCCTGAGAATAAGTGATTGAGAAAGGACTGAAGAGAAGCTCATCTGAAGAGAGAGACCAAGAGTGGACAGGCCATGCTAATCGAGGAGTGAGCTATACAGATATTGAAATCACCAGTGTTCAACAGGATCGTTTTGAGTTAAAATATTTGTGGAATGAAAGGCAAAGGCCTAGGGATAAGAAATGACTTTGACAACATAAGACATTGGTGGTTTAATCTGATAGAATGGGAGTCAAAGCTGGGAGGTTTTAGAAGAGGGAAGGAGTGAAGAGAATCTGAAAAAAAAAAAAATGCATGAGAAGCAAAGAGGTCACCCTAAGGCCACATAACAAGAGGGGGAGGGGCACAGCCACCACCTGAAAGGGCTTCAGGAAAGCAGGGCCCAGGGAAGAACGAGATGGGAGGGAATGCTGACTGTCCCCACTCCTCACTGAGTTCCAGAGGGGGGGAATGCTGACTGTCCCCACTCCTCGCTGAGTTCCAGAGGGAGGGAATGCTGACTGTCCCCACTCCTCCCTGAGTTCCAGAGGGAGGGAATGCTGACTGTCCCCACTCCTCCCTGAGTTCCAGAGGGAGGGAATGCTGACTGTCCCCACTCCTCGCTAAGTTCCAGAGGGCAATGAGAGTGTTTCAGAGGATGGTGAATGTACAACATGGCCATGAAACACCCGCAACTTCTATGTCCCAGACACAGAGCAGTCACAGGAGATAGAGAAACAAAAACTCGGCTTCTGTTCATCAAAAGCTATGACCCTAGCGATAGAAAAAGTCACAGGGACACCAATAGTTGCATAAGACACATACTGTAAGAGAGGACTAGACAGTGCTGGTCGAGCCCAGAGAAGAGAACCGGGGACTTTGTCTTGGGTATGTCTGGAACGTTTCTTTGGGAAGTGTATCAGTCGCCTAATGCTGCATAACAAGCCATAACAATGTCCTGGTACAGTGACTTTGTTTATTGATCATGATCACCAAGCACTGACCCGGGCACCAGAGTCGTCTGAAGGTTTGGTTGAGCCTGGGGAATCTCTGAGGGCCTCACTGCTATGTGGTGTTGCTGCTTAGCCTTAGGACTCAGTCTTCCTCCACATCTCCTCACAGCCTCGCTAGGTTAACTGAGCTGCATCTTAGCCAGGCAGTCTCAGGGTTCCAAGAGGACAAGGGTGAAAAGCGCAAGGTCCCTGAAGGTGTTGGCCCCAGAACCCATAGTCAGTCAAGTCCATCACGTTGCGTTCCTCAGACAAATCACAAGGTCAAGTGTAGACTGAAGAGGCAGGGCAACCAACTCCACCTCCTTGCATACGAGTGGCTGTGTTACGTTGGCATCAGAAGACTTTATTCACTGGAGGCTGTTATAACGACCTACCATCTGAAGTGATTTTACAGTTGGGTCTTAAACAGACACACAGAGAGGGCCATTCAGGGCAGACACAACAGAATTTTCATAGGCCTGAATGCATGGAAGTCATGCCAGTGTTCAGTAAAGAAGCTGTGCTTGTGATCGAAGTTTACACACATTCATGTGTTCTGCACTGGAGGAGAGGAACACAAGGACAGAACATTCACAGGAATTAAAAGGATCTTGACAGGCCATCAAGGAACTTTGACTTGTAGGTCTTATCCCAAAGGAAAGACTGCCCTCTGGAGTTTTAAGTGAGAGAGATGTCATTCCCATGGAGCTGATAAAAGAGCAGGAAGAGATGGAGAGCTCGAGATGAATTAGAGCGTCTCTAGACTGGGGAAGCCGGGCAAGAAGTAAGGAGGGTCCTACTAACAACAGCCCAGCTCAACGGAAGCCATAGCTTTGCTGCCACACGTTGCCAAATTGCCAAAAAAAACCCAGGAGGCGGGAACTGGAGTTATCTCTATAACGGAGCAAACTGCTAATCCAGGAGCTGCAGACATGTGCACCACCTCCTACACTGCCTGAGCCCGATGCTTGGCGCTGGCTCCTGACTCCAGCTTCCAACTGATGGGACTCTGGGAGGCAGGGGTGGCAGCTCAGGCAGCCTGATTCCTTCCAGCTGTGTTGGAGACTGGACCGAGATCCTGCCTCTCAGCTGTAGTGCGGCCCCGCCCAGGCTGTAGCAGGTCTTTGGGCAGTGAATCAGCAGATGTGAGCTCGTTGTTTATCCGCACTCTCAAATAAATTTGAAAAATAAATTTTAAGATGGAAAGTCATGAAATGCCTGCTTCCTCTTGCTCCAGGAAGCTGTCAATCATCACTTTCCCTGAAGCATGATCAAAATCAAAGATGAGGCCGGCGCCGCGGCTCACTAGGCTAATCCTCCGCCTAGCGGCGCCGGCACACCGGGTTCTAGTCCCGGTCGGGGCACCGGATTCTGTCCCGGTTGCCCCTCTTCCAGGCCAGCCCTCTGCTGTGGCCAGGGAGTGCAGTGGAGGATGGCCCAAGTCCTTGGGCCCTGCACCCCATGGGAGACCAGGAAAAGCACCTGGCTCCTGGCTCCTGCCATCGGATCAGCGCGGTGCGCCGGCCGCAGCGCGCCGGCCGCGGCGGCCATTGGAGGGTGAACCAATGCCAAAGGAAGACCTTTCTCTCTGTCTCTCTCTCTCACTGTCCACTCTGCCTGTCAAAAAAAAAAAAAATCAAAGATGAGAGTGACATTCATATGCAGAAAGCCACCCTGAGAAAGGTGCAGCCTGATGGAAGGCTCATCTCTGTCCTGCCCAGCTGCTCCACTGAGTGGGAAATCTCACCATGTTACCCAGCTCGTCCCAAAGGCATCAAAAAGAAGCAACTGTAGTGATCGGTAAATAAATAAATGAATACACAGAAATAGGCAGATGTGTGCATTTGCATCAACCGAGTCTGGAGAAGTCGGTATGGGAGGAACTCTAAAAGTTTTAAGATATGATGAGAAGGTTCCAGAACAAGAACGTATCTACCCAAAAAAGGAGGGATGAAAATTGAAATATTGTGAAAGAAAAACATATTTAGATCTGGGGGATATAGATTTTGAAAAATAAATTGTGAGGAATGAAGGTAGGGATTAAAGGCAAAGTGTAATGACAAGCAGAGCAGTTTTCTCAAGTTCACAGATGACATCAAAGGGATCCAAGCATCAAATGACACAAGTCTTCCACCTGAGTTTTTTTTTTTTAAGATTTATGTTATTTATTTGAAAGAGTTACACAGAGAGAGAAGAGACAGAGAGCGATCTTCTATCCACTGGTTCACTTCCCAAATGGCTGCAACAACCAGGCCAACCCAAAGCCAGGAGCCAGGAGCTTCCTCCAGGTCTCCCACGTGGCTGCAGGGGCCCAAGCACTTGGGCTGTGTTCGCTGCTTTCCCAGGTGCATTAGCAGGAAGCTGGATCAGAAGTGAAGAAACTGGGACATGAACCAGGGCCCCTAAGGGATGCCAGCACTGCAGGCCATGGTTTTAACCCACTGCACCACGATGCCAGCCCCCACGTGACTTTCTTTTAAGCAGACTTCTTGGTACATTTGTACACAACCTTCTCTATGTGTTGGTGCTTGTTGATTGGAGTCACTAACACAAGAGGAGCTTGTATCATGACTTTCCATCTTACAACTGATTTTTTCAATTTAATTGAGAGACAGAGACCAATAGACAGAGCTTCCATTAGCTAGTTTGCTCTCCAGTGCCCACAACAGCCTGGGCTGAGTCACATTAAAGCTGGGAGGCGGGGTCTTAGTCCACGTCCCCTACATGGGTGCCAGAATCCAACAACTTGAGCTGGGCCCCACTGCCTCTCAGAGTCCACATTAGCAGGAAGCTCGAGTCAGGAGCCAGAGCCAAGCACTGAATCCAGGCCCTCACACCGGGCTGCTGATGTCTTAATGTCTAGGTCAAATGCCTGCCCTTCCCTCTGTCTCACAATTTAATTTTATCTGATGAATTCCTGCAGGACCCTGTAAGGCCTAGACTGAAGGTATCTGTTTGGATCTCCTGTGCTGAAAATAAAACCCCTTTTCCCATCACATTGTTCTCTTCTTTGTCTTTCTGGTCTTCAAATGCCTGCTCTATCATCATGAGTTTCACCTTTATTACTAATAAATATATTTAAAAATAAATTTGATATATTTAAATTTAATGAAAATAAATAAATCTCACATTGATCTAACCTGTATTGCATAAACAAGCTGCTGTGTATAAGGACTTGAGGAAGTTATGGGCTTGGGAGAAAAGATTCAAGATCAGTTTGGGTGATGCTTGAGGGTTGGAAGAGGAATTTAGATGGCGACACCCGGCAGTGGAAAGCATTGGAAGTGAAGCACTGAGTTCCTGGAGATTTTAGGGAAGAGATACAGATTTGGGGGTCATCCAAGTCTATGATCGGGGGAGCTCCAGGGACATGACTACTGCAGTTGGCATTTGTTTGTCTATAATCTATGTGTTAGTCCAGCCTTTTCCTCTCTGTAAGATAGCACATTTATCTACCTGCATTTCCTATGGCTTTTGAGTTTGAAATTTCCACCATGTAATTACCAGCATGAAAGGGAAGCTGTCTCCACTTCTCAGATCAGACACTCACAGGTGAACTCATAGATGTTGCTGGGATGAAGAAGATGAAGGAATACACGTTGGTTCACCTGTAGGTTAGCCACATTGGGGTTGGGAAGTGTGTTGGTCAGCTTTTTGTTACCACAACGCAATACATGACATGGGCTTGTGGTTTTATAGGTTCTCAGTCCAAGATCAGCTTGGCCTTTTTGGGTTGGTCTCTGGGGGTGGTGCTCATGCTGGCAGAGTCTTAACATGGCACAGAGCATCCCATGAGGACAGGGAATGCATGGCCCTGTATCTGAGTTTAGTGACTGTTTTCAAGCCAGCAGGACTTAGTCATGGGTCTCCACCCTAGCAACCCAATCCAGTTATCTCCCAAAGGTCCCACTTCCAAATGCCATAACTGGATTCAGTTTCCACTGTCCTAGGACCTTCACCTAAGACTTTGGGGACCAAGCCTGTAACACGTGGGCCTTTGAGGAACAGTCAGCATCTAAGCTATTACCCAAATACAGAAAACATTGCAGGAAACCAGCCAGGGGTCAGTGTACTGAGACAGGGAGTGCACACAATTGAAAGAGGACGATCGGGTTCAAGAAAGAACAAATAAAACACAATACCTCCCTTAAACAGTGACAAACCATGAACTTTAGGGGGTGAGGCTTTCGTAGGGAGAAGGCTCACTCCTAAGAAATGGCCATCTCTGCCTGACCTTCCCAACGCTCCAGATGCTTGGGGTGTATGAATAGGGTGCTCACGGGAAGGGCACCTTGTGGACACCTGCTAGCCTCTCTCCAAGGCAACCCATCCACCTCCCCAAACCTTCCTCTGTGAATTGCAGGTAGGTAACAAAGATGATTGTCAGAGCCAAGACAGTGAGGTTTTCACGTCCCCGACTCCCAGCATGCCAGCCACTCACCACCTGCCCTGCATGCCACAGACATATCCTGGGCACAGCGCCTGCCAACCCCAGGGAAGCAGCCAGACGGCACGGCCTCACCCGGCTGTCATAGACGGTCATTCCAGGATAATTCTCCATCACCTGAATGTCATAAAGAATCTTCCAAGAACTTGGAAGATTAATGTCTTCCAGGCCACCCTGAAAACCTCAGATTCCTGACTTGTGAGAGCCGTGACAGAACTCTGGACCAGCTTATTCTAGCAGACAGGAAAATTGAGTGTCAGAAACATGATGTAATGTGCCTGAAAATCACGCAGCTTGTGCAGGACAGAACCAAGGCGAGGGGCTGGATTCCTCACTGCCTTTGCAAACCATTTCCACACCTCAGGCAGAAAATTACGAGCTCTTGAAACACAGCAGTTCCTTTAACGTGCCTGAGGCATCGCCCCAGCACATGAGACCTGCTGGTGTAGTTTGTTAAAAGTCCAGATCTCAGGATGCCCAAGGGACCCGGATGCAGGAACCTCAGTTTTCATCCACCCTCCCAGACTTACTGCTTGTCTGAACTTGGAGGTCGGTTCAGCCCCTACCAAGTGTCCTCCAGCCTCTACATAAGTAACCTCCAATGACGAGTGTCCCATCTCTGGACAGTCTTCACCTTTGGAAACTTCCTCCTTATGATGATCTGAAACTTACCCTCATTCTTGTTCATTTAATTGATTAAGCTCAATGAAACCTGTTCTTGACAAAGAATCGAGGAATGAGTTTGATGAAAATTATACCCACCTGCCGGCGCCGCGGCTCAATAGGCTAATCTTCCGCCTAGCGGTGCCGGCACACCGGGTTCTAGTCCCGGTCGGGGTGCCGAATTCTGTCCCAGTTGCCCCTCTTCCAGGCCAGCTCTCTGCTGTGGCCAGGGAGTGCAGTGGAGGATGGCCCAAGTCCTTGGGCCCTGCACCCCATGGGAGACCAGGAGAAGCACCTGGCTCCTGCCATCGGATCAGTGCGGTGCGCCGGCCGCAGCGCGCCAGCCGTGGCAGCCATTGGAGGGTGAACCAACGGCAAAAGGAAGACCTTTCTCTCTGTCTCTCTCTCTCACTGTCCACTCTGCCTTTCAAAAAATAAAAAAATAAATAAAAAATAAAAAGAAAATTATACCCACCTATGTCTTCCTTATGAATTTTTATTGTGCAAATAATTTTAAGAAAATATTCAAGGTATATACATGTACCTTTACCCAAGTTTCTCAACAGTTTTTCATGAAGACGTTTCTCCCTCTTTTTACAGTCTAAAATTGATTTTTAATAGCCTACCATTAACATTTTTAAAGATTTTATATTGTTTGAGAGGTAGAGTTACAGAGAGGAGAGACAGAGAGGTCTTCCATCTGCTGGTTCACTCCCCAAATGGCCACAACAGCTGGACATGGGCAGACCCAAAGCCAGGAGCCAGGAGCTTCCTCTGGGTCTCCCACATGGTGCAGAGCCCCAGGCACTTGCACCATCCTCTGCTGCTTTCCCAGGCCACAGCAGAGAGCTCGATCAGAAGAGAAGCAGCTGAAACAGGAACCAGCGCCCATATGGGATGCTGGTGCTGCAGGCGGAAGCCCAGCCTACTGTGCCAGAGCACTGGTACCTACCATAAACATTTAAAAGGATTTTCCTGCTGGTTCATGGCAGCAGACTTTGGGAGAAGGAATCTGGGGCTGCAGACTGCTTGTGTGACTTGAGCTGGTCAGCAGCTTCTTCAGGCCTTAATTTCCCTGTCTGTCCATCGCTAGCTTTGGATTAATAATACCTGTGATCCATCTGACTCTGCTCTTCCGTAACTCTGCATGGGATGCTCACGAAGCTCTGTCCAAAGTTAGTGCTCTCCGCTTTCTCTCTGGACATCCCACCCAGAATCCATCTTGAGTGCCATTAGGCCACCCATTACTTCCTGTGCCGTGCTACTCCCATGTCAGATAACAGCCAGCCAGATTGAGAAACCTGCGTGTGACCCCAGATTAGCCAACATTCCCAATCTGTGTTACTTTATTGTTTTTATGCTGTTGAAAGGAAAAGAAGCTGGGAAAAGAACTCAAGAGAGATCATCTGTGGGATGCCTGTCAGGGGCTGCATGATGCCCCTCAAAGGGTTCAGGTACTCATTTTTATAGATGTTGTGTTCTATAGAAAAAAAAAGGAGAGAGAGAGGTGTTGAAAATGTGATTAAGCTAAGGATTTTTTTTTTTTTTGACAGGCAGAGTTAGAGAGAAAGAGAAAGGTCTTCCTTTTTCCGTTGGTTCACCCTCCAAATGGCCACTATGGCTGGCACGTTGCGGCCGGCGCACTGCGCTGATCCGAAGCCAGGAGCCAGGTGCTTCCTCCTGGTCTCCCATGCAGTGCAGGCCCCAAGGACCTGGGCCATCCTCCACTGCACTCCAGGGCCACAGCAGAGATCTGGACTGGAAGAGGAGCAACCAGGACATGAACCCGGGGTGCCAGCGCCGTAGGCAGAGGATTAGCCAAGTGAGCCACGGTGCTGGCCTAAGCTACGGATTTTGATATGACTTTCTGGATTTTTGGAGTGGGCCCCACATTCACTCACATGCATCCTTGTTAAAGTCAGAAAAAGATGTGCCATCAAAGAGGAGAAGGCAGTGTGACGACTGTGGTGAGACTGGGGTGACGGGATGTGGCTGCAGCCAAGGGGCATTGGCTGTCAAAGGCTTCCCTGGAGCCCCGCGGGGGACGTGGCCCTGCCAAAGCCTTGATTTGATCCAGAGAAACAGACTTTAGACTTCTGGCTTCCAAAATTGTGAAAGAATAGATTTTGGTTGTTTAGGTCATAAAGTTTGTGGTGACTTGCCACACCATAGGAAACCAACACAGTGCCCCAATTGCCCTAAAACATTGTAATTGAAGGAAATGGCAGAGTGATTTTTTTAAATGGAGATATTATTAACTGATACAAGAGACAAGCAAAAGTTTACAGTTTTTTTCCAAAGTTTTCCTGGAAAAATATAGATTATAACATTAATTTTGAAAGCAAATTGCACTCATAGAAACTTCTGTAGTGTAATTCTTCAGTTTGTGGAGAAACCAGGGAAACAGAGGTCCCAAAATGAAACCACCTCCCCTATACCAGTAAATGTAATGGCTTAGATGAAATGTACAAATTCCTTGAAACACAAATTATCAAAACTGACATATTAATAAATTTTAAATTGAATAGACCTTTATATTTTCAAAGGAATGAAATGTATGCATAAAAAATTTCCCTACAAATAAAATTATAATCCCAATTGTCTTTCTAGATGTTTCCTACAAAAAATTTCAAGGAAAAAGCAAATCAATTCTACGTTGATAGGAAGTCTTCTCAAAGCATTTCATGAAGCTAAGACTACTGTGGTACCAAAAATAAACCATTACTAGAAAAAAAGTTGCAGTCCAGTTACTGTCACAAAAGTAAATACAGGCCGGCACCGCCATAGCTCACTAGGCTAATCCTCCGCCTTGCGGCGCCGGCACACCGGGTTCTAGTCCCGGATGGGGTGCTGGATTCTGTCCCGGTTGCCCCTCTTCCAGGCCAGCTCTCTGCTGTGGCCAGGGAGTGCAGTGGAGGATGGCCCAAGTGCTTGGGCCCTGCACCCCATGGGAGACCAGGAGAAGCACCTGGCTCCTGCCATCGGATCAGCGCAGTGCGCTGGCTGTAGCGGCTGTTGGAGGGTGAACCAACAGCAAAAGGAAGACCTTTCTCTCTGTCTCTCTCTCTCACTGTCCACTCTGCCTGTCAAAAATAAATAAATAAAAAATTTTAAAAAGTAAATACAA
This sequence comes from Oryctolagus cuniculus, assembly GCF_051225735.1. NCBI lineage: Eukaryota > Metazoa > Chordata > Mammalia > Lagomorpha > Leporidae > Oryctolagus > Oryctolagus cuniculus. Next base: position 23,046,130 of record NC_142886.1, read on the forward strand.
AAATTGATAGCCAAATATTGGAAAATTGAGTCACGTGATACTATACATCTAAGTTGGTGCCTGGCGGACTTATTTTGTAGAGGCCTGTTGTCATATTCTTCAGGTTTCTCCAGCCACATTCTCTGTTGCCATTACTCAGTTCTATAATTGTAACGCAATATGCATGGGCATGGCTGTATTTCTAGTGAACTGTGTTTATACACAGGGGGTAAGTCATAGTTTGCCCATCCCTGCCTTGGACATATCTCATAAGAAGCTGAACAGAAGGCAGATGTTTGGTCCACTAAAATATAACCATCAAAAACCAAGAAACAGGAGGTAATAGCATTGCAAGATATATATCTGGGTAATAAAAGTGGCAGGAAAGAGTATGGAAGCGTTCGATTTTTATTGTTATCATTTCCTACTAGTTTGGTCTTGGGCTCTTTCTCGAGAGTGGCCACAAGGCAAGGTTGCTGCTCTTCAGGAGAGACCTGGAAAAGGAGAAATTCCATGAGGCATAAGGAGGAGGGGAAACCAAAATGCATGAAACAGAGGACATTTGGGCCGGTGCCGCAGCTCACTAGGCTAATCCTCCACCTGCGGCACCGGCACCCTGGGTTCTAGTCCCAGTTGGGGCGCTGGGTTCTGTCCCGGTTGCTCCTCTTCCAGTCCAGCTCTGTGCTGTGGCCCCGGAGTGCAGTGGAGGATGTCCCAGTCCTTGGGCCCTGCACCCCATGTGAGACCAGGAGGAAGCACCTGGCTCCTGGCTTCGGATCGGCACAGTGTGCCGGCTCCAGCGCACCAGCCGTAGTGGCCATTTGGGGGGTGAACCAACGGAAAAAGGAAGACCTTTCTCTCTGTCTCTCTCTCTGTCTAACTCTGCCTGTCAAAAAAAAAAAAAAAAAAAGAAAGAAAGAAAGAGAGAGAGAGAAACAGAGGAAACTCATGACTCGGCAATGCAGAGGGGCCAGGAGTGCTGAGAGGAGACAGCGGGATTTCCGAGTGGCAGGAGCTCCATGAGTGAGCGAGTGGGACTCAGAGGCACAGGGAGGGTCTGCAGGGGTAGGTCTCTACTGAAGTCCATGGGTATCCCATGGGTATCACGTGCAGTTTTTCAGTGGGACTTATAGCTGGGCATTCTCAAAGGCAGGAATTTATCCAGCCGGTGGGTGATCTTTGGGTTTTCCCATGGCCAGCAACTGTGGGGTGTGCTGGGTTTGGAGTGAGATGAGCAACAAGTGGGCTATGTCACAAACAACCACACAGGGAGGGGGAGTCTTAACTGGGCCAGGCTTGATAGTCACAACTGGCTTTCAGATAATGTCTCATGGGAGCGCCAAGGCACCAGCTACGTTTAAACCAACTTATGATGGAACATGATTGATAATTACTTCTTCTTCTAAGGAACAAGGAGCTTATTATTATAGGAACAGTACATGCCGGGGGACTACTGAGAGTTGACAATTTTTAATTGATGTCAATTGTAGCATAAATTATTAAAAATAATTGAGGCTGTCCATATTTGTTTTCAGCACATTCCTATGTGTATAATATTTCACAATAAAAAATGGCTTTCTCTTTCCCTTTTTTTTAAAGATTTGTTTATTTGAAAGGCAGAGTTAGAGAGAGAGAGAGAGGTAGAGAGAGAGGTCTTCTATCCACTGGTTCATTCCTGAGATAGCCTCAATTGCCAGAGCTGCACCGATCTGAAGCCAGAAGCCAGGTGCTTCTTCCAGGTCTCCCACATGGGTGCAGAGGCCCAAGGACTTGGGACAACTTCCACTGCTTTCCCAGACCATAGCATAGAGCTGGATTAGAAGTGAAGCAGCCAGGACTTGAACCAGTGCCCGTATGGGATGCCAGCAGTGCAGGTAGTGGCCTTACCTGCTACACCACAGCACCAGCCCCCACCCTCCTTTGTTTTACCAAAGTAATCAGGAGTCAGTTTGGTGAGTAAGGTCAGTAATCAATTGAGAATAGCAATTTTGATTTAAATTGGGTATGACTCTAAAGAAATGAAGCTAGTTTTCTTGTTATCCTTACAAAGTGGAGCATACATTTATCTCTTTTTTAAAGAATTATTTATTTATTTATTTGAAAGGAAGAGTTACAGAAAGAGAGAGATCTTCCATCTGCTGGTTTACCCCCCAGATGACCACAATAGCCAGATCTGGACCAGGAACAAGCCAGGAGGAAAAAGCCAGGAGTTTCATCCAGGCCTCCTGAATGTGTGCAGGGGCCCAAGCACTTGGGCCATCTTCTGCTTTCCCAGGCCATTAGCAGAGGCCTGGATCAGAAGTGGAACAGCCAGGATGCGAACCAGCACCCATATGGCACGCCAGCATCAAAGACAGCAGCTTTACCAGCTACACCACAACCCAGCACCTCATAAGTTTATTTCTGAAGAGGATTTCCAAGAATGTTTTTTTACCATGGCTGAGAATGATAGAAAGGAGGGTGTGGCAAACTTTAAAAATCCAACACTTAGCTAAATATCAGTTCCGCTGGAGTTGCCTTAACACAAACAACTCCACTGTAGCACATTTCATTTCTGTGTTTGCAGCTTTTCTTTCTCCTTCTGAGGTTCATTTTAGTCACAGCATCCTGAAATCCTGGCAAGTTATAATGATGACAGCACAAGCCACAACTCTGATGTTCTTGGCCTTTGTGTCATTTCAGTCTTGCCCTAAATGTCACATTAATTCATATTTTCCACATTTTTCCTTTTAGAGTTTTTTTCCCCTTTGAGAAGAAATGCTAAATGGAAAGAAGGAAGGGGTGGACAGCTCATTTAGTAAGAGTGAAGAGATACCATACAACCCTCTAATTGCACTCTCAAATGCCTTTTTAGACATTTCTATAAAATTTTCTGTCTTGGAGTGAGATGAAATCTGAGGAGAGTATGAATCCAGGTTTATTGTCACTGACCAGAGTCACTGTCTTCTTAAAGAACCAGGAAATTACAGTGGACATCAGGCTCTGGAACAAGGAGTGTTGGCTTAGCAACAGCAACTGTTGACTTCATTGAATCAGCTATTGTATTCCATGCACTAAAATGGCCAGCTGTGTTGCTGGTGGGAAGATTCTAGTAAGTCATGTTGCTGGCAGGAAGTCTATGCAAAGATTGTGGACATGGAGACCATTAATTTTCAGCTTAGCTCCTGGGTAGTTGATTTTGTTATTCTGTTCTCCTGTGAGAACAATGGTACCAGATGAAGCTTTAATTTATGGGACCACAAAACATTTTTATTGGCATGTGAAAATAATTATGGCATGTATTGTATATCAACATTTTTAAAAGCTAAATTTGAAGTTGCTTTTATATAAAATGTGAATTACCACATTGAACCTTGTTTTGGGTTCTTAGTTTTCTAGATCCAGGAACAACAATGGCTCAGGATCCTCTACTGAGTTCTACCCCATATGTATCTCAGATATTGCAACCCTAGAGTATTCTTGTCCTTGAAAATTAATGATAGCAGGAACATTTGTTGAGCTTCCCATAGGTAACTTTTGTTTGATGGTCATTATTATCTAAAACACCCCCACCTTTGTCCCAATTTATACAAGCAAATTGCTGGCGTGGAGGTAGGTTGAGGACTCAAAGGGAGCATTCTATAAAGTCATTGTCTTCTAACCTTGGATAATTTACCAAGAAAAAAATTTGGTTTTGGTTCTTGGTTTTGCCAGCTGAGAAATCCAAGACCATGGTGATGGCTTCTGCTCTTCTGGTGAGACGCTCATGGTGGAAAGCAGAAGGGCAAGCAGGCATGTGTAGAGGGAGAACAGGGGCTAGACTCCCGTGACAGTGAACCCATTCATGTGAGGAAGGCATTCATTCGTTCATAAGAGCTCTGCCACCGTGACATAAGTGCTCCCTCTAAGCCCCATCTCCCAAACCTGCTATGTTGAAGAATTAAGCCTCATCCTGAGTTTTGGTGGGAACAGCTCACATTTAGATGCATCTGTCACTGTTGCTAGCACTTCCTGAATAATACTTCTATTTCCAAGTATGTCCGCCTTGTGAGCCAAGTGAGGAGAACTCCAAGAATCATTGGTAATGACCATATTACTTAGACGTGCTATAAGAGGTGGGGTGTTGACCGCTTTGTCTAACTAGATTCTGGCTGAGTTGTTGAATCCATAGCTGAAGAGCTGCTTCTACTTCTGCTGCCTTAGAGGGAAATAGACACTCATGGGAAGCTTGTCAGGTGCCTCTCAGTGTTGGTGAATAGACATGGACTGGGACTAATGCCTGTTGAAGCTGAGTGGTCAGACAGAGCAACTCACTCCTGCAGGCACATAGGAAGGATAGGTTGGTGTGATACTCAAGGAGAAATACAGGGAGCACTGGTCTCCCAGGGTCCATGTGACCCTTGGGGGCACAGGCAAGATCTCCATGAAGAATCAAGGAGACAAGAAACGAAGGAGGGGCCGACGCTGTAGTGTACTGGGATAAGCCTCCGCCTGCAGCGCCGGCATCCTGTATGTGCACCTGTTTTAGTTCCACCTGTTCCTCTTCTGATCCAGTTCTCTGCTATGGCCTGGTGAAACAGTGTAAGATGTCCCAAGTGCTTGGGCCCCTGCAATCCTGTGGGAAGACCTGGAGGAAGCTCCTAGTTGCTGGCCTCAGATTGGCCCAGCTCTGGCTATTTCAGCCATTTAGGGAGTGAACCAAGGGAAGGAAGAACTTTCTGTCTATCCCTCTCTCTGTCTATAACTGTCCCTCAAATAAATAAAACTCTAAAAAGAGAGAGAGAGAGGGAGAGGGAGAAAGAAATGAAGGAGCAGGACCCACTCTTTTCTACCACAGGGTCCTCAGGACAGACCTGGTAGAAGGGACAGACATAAAAACTAAAATGGGATTTAAACTTTGGACCAGACAAATTGTGAGTGACTAAAAAGCTAGAGGATCTCTTAGAGATGATGTTAAACAATGGTAAATGGAAGTGAACTTTTCGCATCTGATGGCAATCATTTGGGGAAAGTAAAATCATTTCATACAGGCGCCTCACTGAATCTGTATTATTCAGTAAACTGAAAACCATACCTAGTGATGAAAGGGGGCTGAAGCTTCCGCTTCTGGCTGTACAGCCACCTGGATGGTACCTGGATGGTAGGAGGGTGTCTCTTGGTGCACACACTGGAATGGCAAGAAAACAAGGGGCCTCTGTAGAAGCTAAAATCTAGAAAGTGTAGATCTGGAAGGGTAGACTAGCATTGGATTAGCCTGGTTGCCAGGGTCCTCTGTCTATCCTTAAGAGTAGACAGCCTGGATTTCCAGAATCTCAAGTGTATTGGGATTTTTGGTTAAGGAAAAGAAAGTGGAGTAGGAGATCAGTCAGTTAGCCTGCTAAGAAGCAATGCCATTAGTGGCTGAAGCAGAGGAGGATGAGGCCTTTGAGACAGCGATTATGGAAATATTGGTTTGACTTTGGCTGTTAGCAGAGTGAAAAGAAAGGGGAGCAACATCTCTGTAGATAGTTTCGTTTCCACATCTTCCTTTGCCTGTGTGTCCCCCAAACCCAAGCCCGCAGCTTCAGGTTTCTCCATCTCAGCATTGTCCGTAGATACCTGGCAGAGGCAAGCGCATCTCCTCTCCAGGGGAATGCATTTTAAAGAGGAGCCTCAAAAATCCCTAGGGAAAAAAAACCATCAATACCAGAAGAAAATGAAGAGAATGCAAGTCGGTGGAAATCATAAACAGCAAGATTCCACACACAGAGAGCACAGACGTTGGCATTAACACATCCTGATGATAGAAAAGTACTCCATCAGTCCACAAGAAATCGCCATTTGTATTGGGCAGAAGTGGTGAACATCTCAAAACAACAAACATCATAGGCTTTCTCTGATACATGGCAACTAATACAGAATACAAACATGTGTAGGAATGGAATGGTTACTTTGGGATATGATTGTCATTTTTAGCCCCTGTTCACACTCCTGTGGAACTGTGGTCTTCCTACGTCTTACTTGTTGAATATTGTGATTAGTGGCAAATTAAGCCTGTGAATGTAGAGTAGATTAAAATTATGTCTTTGCAAAAACCGATGGGGGGGGGGCAGGAGAGTGAGGGAAGTGTGATCATCATCTTGGAAATGTACCTATGGAATGCATAATATCTGTTCTCTTTATATTAATAAAAATTAAAGAAAAATAAGGGCATTGGGAGTATACTGAAGGATGGAGGATGGAACAGTGTCACAGAGGACTGGAAGCTTTGATAAAGAACGCCATAGAATCTGTAGCAATGAAACGTCTAGTGACTGAAATTAGAAACTTAATGGATTCAACAGAATGGCCCAGCTGAAAAGACAGCTGATAAAGTAGAAGGCAGAGCCTATGAAAGTGCTCCAAGGATTGTGGGAAGCAGGGCCCGTCTCCCACAACATGGCGCCGAGAGGAAGTACAAGAATGCGGAATTGAAAGTTACAGAACATGGCTGCTAGAAGTTGCAGGAGCTGATCCAACCTCTGATTGGAAGAGAACGGTGCGCTCAGCGCGTGGACAGAGAGTTGTTTTAATGAAGAACACCTGATTGGTGTGATGACTGCAGGAACACCAGCAGGGCATGGATTGGTGGGAGAGGACTATAAAGGGGGGATAGAGACGGGACGGTTTGTTCGTTCGCTCTCAACAGCGTCCGGTGTCATTCATCTGCAGGCGGAGGAGCGACAAAGGATCACATGGAAACACAGAAATATGAATAATGTGAAGAGAGAAGTTAAAGGATTTGTACAGAAGAGAGAGACATTCCAACATTTAATCAATTTTTGAGAGCGAAATTATAGAGAAAATAGGAAGGAATATTCTTCCCCATCATTTCAGTTCTTTCTTCCTTAAAGATATAATAGTTGACAGTTTTTGAGAGTTCATTACGAGTGAGATGAAATGAAAACAGATCTATAACAATATACACTGACGTCAAATTGCAGAACACTGAATACAAAAGACCTTCAAACAGCTACGGATGAGACAGATTGCCATCTGAACAAACAGAAACATGGCTGACAGATGACCTCTGTGTGAAAATGAAAGCTAGGATGCAGTGGAAGGAAATCTTCAAAGAATTCAGAGAAAACAACAATAAACAGAATTCTGCATGCAGTGAAGCTGTCTTCCGACAATAGGAGCAAACTTATCAAACAAAATGTAAAAAGAACATGTTATTAGCCTATGCTTACCAAAGGAATTTCTCCAGAATATCTTTCAGGAAGAATGGAAATTCTCCCAGGAGGAAAGTTTTAGGATATCAAAAGCTGGGGGAGGGGGGGTTGTGGCGTGGCAGGTAAAGCCGCCACCTATGACACTGGCATGCCATATGGGTGCCTGTTCATTTCCTGGCTGCTCTACTTCTGATCCAGCTCCCTGCTAATGGCCCGGGAAAGCAGCAGAAGATGGCCCAAGTGTTTGGACCCTTGCACCCATGTGGGAGACCTGGGAGAAGCTCCTGGCCCAACCTTGGTCATTTAGGGAATGAACCAGTGAATGGAAGACGGACTCTCTCTCTGTTTCTCTCCCCACCCCCAAGTGTGTGTGTTTCTCTTTCTTTGTCTCTATCTCTAACTCTGACTTTCAAAAAAATAAAATAAATCTTAAAAAAAGATATCAAAAGAACGGTAGTAAATGTTTTGATTCATCTAAACAATCACAGACTGTCTAAAGCAAAAATGATAATGTTTACTTGAGCAATTAATAAAACTGAAAATGACTTCTAAATACAGGAAATTGAGGGGGTTTGCAAATTGAAAGGGGTTGACCACTTAACATTTATAAACGTCTTGGATTGTTTGAGAACAGGGTAAAAATGCTTAATGGTATCCAATAGCCACATGTCACTTGTTAAATAAAATATTAAAATTCATTTTACCTAGTTAATAAAACTATAAATATCTGCTCATCAAGAGATATTCTGAAGAGTGAGAAGAAGCCCCTAACTGGAAGACAGTATTTGCAACACACATCCACAAAGCTTTAGGTACATGAAATATATACCTATCTTCTAAAAACTAAGAAACCAACAAACACCATTAAAAATGGACCAAACACATAAGCGACCATTTCACAGAGGAAGAAATGAATGGCCAATAAGAATCTAACAGCTACTCAGTGTCATGAATAATCATGGCAATGCAAATCAATACTGCAGTGAACACTATCCCAACTCGCCAAATCGCGAAACAGTGAAGTCTCTGACCATCCCATGTATGCACAAGTGTGTGGAGCAAAGAGAGTGCTGAGGTGGTGCTGGTGGCAAAGCATGCTGGGAAACGTCCTGGCAACCCCTGTTCCAGTTGACCCCATACGTGTTTTATGGCTGACGTCTCCACTACCAGGCATATATTACAGCGTGCGAGTGCTCGGGGACACTCGGGAGCATCACTTGTGTTAACAAAAATCTGGAATAACTCAGGCGTAGCCTTTGGTTTGAGAATGGAAAGAGAGGGCCTGTTTTAATCATGTCGTAGAGTTAGCTACACCCTATGCCAAGGAATCAGCTATAGCCCTGAACATGGATGCCACTGAGGAGAACAGTAAGCAAGCTACAGAATGTGTGGTGATCCCATTTGTATGAAGTTCAAGATCAGGCAAGATTAAACAATATCTTGCATATTTGGTTAATTGTTGAAAATACAAACTTGGAGAGAGGAGCCAGCTCTTGTGTGCAGGGTAGAGAATAAGAAAAGCTTCAGGGGTGGAGGCACACTGGGATCTGAAAGGTACTTGTGTTTTCTTCCTCTTTCTGAATAGTACTCCCAGGCTGATCATTTTCTTATCATTTTTAAATGTGTCTGTAGTTTATATCTGTAAGATAGACAGGTGGATGGCAGTAGCTGTAGATGCACATGATATGCATATAGTGAGTGACATATTTAACACTGAGAATTTTTCAATTTACAACTGTGTGTATGTATACACTATAAATAAAACAGTGTAAAAATTGTGTATCCATGCACGTGAGTTTGCGTGTGCATGGGCAAGGGGAGCCGAGATTGATTTTAAATGAATATAAAAGAAAGGGATGGCTGGCGCCGCAGCTCAGTAGGCTTATCTTCCACCTGCGGTGCCGGCACACCGGGTTCTAGTCCCGGTCGGGGCGCCAGAGTCTGTCCCAGTTGCCCCTCTTCCAGGCCAGCTCTCTGCTGTGGCCAGGGAGTGCAGTGGAGGATGGCCCAAGTGCTTGGGCCCTGCACCCCATGGGAGATCAGGAGAAGCACCTGGCTCCTGCCATCGGATCAGTGTGGTGCGCCGGCCGCAGGGCACCGGCCGCGGCGGCCATTGGAGGGTGAACCAACGGCAAAGGAAGACCTTTCTCTCTGTCTCTCTCTCTCACTGTCTACTCTGCCTATCAAAAAAAAGAAAGGGACATCACTAGGTAGACATAAACGAACACGTTCAGGTTTAGAAGCTGAGTGGACTTTGCTGTGCCTTTGGCTTCTTCCCTGACGCATAAATCTAATTTTGGCTTTTAGCAGACAAAAGGTCACTGAAAACCATGCGAGCTTATGTATTTTCAAGCAAATTGTGTTACCCTGGGTACTCAGTGATTTATCTCCATGGCCAAGTTTCTGTAAACCAGTCTGCACTGTGATCCATCTGACTGCTCGCTAGTTCTTATCCAGTTATCACCTTTTCCCTTATTAACAGCCAGAAACAGGTGTGTCACCTGCATGGAGCTGACACCCTTTTTTATGGGTCACTGGTCCAGCTCTAAGCAAGACTGTGAAGAAAAGAGCAGAGAATTTTATCTTCAGTACTGAGTTCTGTCACTGAACTCCTTCCCAAGGATGATCATTTATCTTCCTGGGCTGAGCCAAAGGCAGGCCTGTGGGAGCTGTCAGTCCCAAATGCGGGCATTAAAAGGGGAGAAGGGGCTGGTGTGACAGCAGTCAGGCCACTGCTGGGGACCCCCACATTCCTCATCTGAGAGCCTGGGTTTAAGTCCCACCTCCACTTCCATCCAGCTTCCTGCTAATACCCACCCTGGGAGGCAGCCAGTAATGGCTCAAGTACTTGGGTCTCCGCCACCCACATGGGAGAGCCAAAGGAGGCTCCAGGCTCCTGGCTTTGGCCTTTTACCCTTGGGTATTGCGGGCATTGGGGGAGTAAACCAGCAGATGTAACATCTCTCTCTCTCTTTCCCTCCCTTTCTCTCCCTTTCTCTCCCAGTCTGGCTCTGGTTCTTAAATAAACATTTTTTAAAAGCTGGGGAAGGGACTATCCATGGGGAACTTTAGAATACACCAACACTGAATAAAAGTTGGCCTGCTTTGTTATCACCATGCAGTTCTAAACCAGTCGGTAGGAAAATAACTCCTCTCCTCCAAAATACTTGGTTGATCAAAGAGTTCTAAATTTCTGCAGTTGGTTTCAAGTGTATAATAATATATATGTGAGATAGATTCAAATTAGCATATTTTATTACCTTAACAACAGCATCATAATTGTACTTACACCAGAATTTCAAAAAGCTGGAAAATGAAATTAGAAGTAAGTTTCTTTTGATGCAAATCATACATTGTTTTTCATTATTACATATTGTCCGTGAACTTTGTAACAGTCCCTTATATTCATGGATTTCAAAGCTTTTTGTACCACATAAAATTGTTTCATTCCGTTTTCCACAAACATTTTGAAGATCAGTGGCGGAAGTTAACTCACAGAACCAGCTGTTATATGGCGATTTCCAGCACAGGCACATGCACTCACGTTAAGGGTCAGTGCTCACCAGTTTGGAATTGTGTACAGTGCACATCTCAGCCTGCTATGGCTCTTTTTAAATGAAATTAAAATAAAGATGAAGAAATAGAATTAACTTATTTTAGTTTTCTAGTTCTACGTGGCCACTTGAAATTTAATGTATTTTCAACTTCTATTTGAAATTGGAAACAGTAAAACAAACTGCATGGTATAGTATTTTTGTTTGCCAAATATAAATTTAATATAAATTATGCATATAATAAATATCAATATAAACTATAAAATTTAATAGAAATGTACATTTCAATTCATCCATGACATGTTTACTGAATTTTAGAAATATCTATGAGCCTGAAATTTATATCGTTTTCTGGTTCTAAAGTGAAAACAGTCTGGACCGTAATGCCTTGTTACTTAGCAATACCATCTAGCGGTTGGCTACATCATGTCGTTTGCTTAAGGGCTGTTGTCAGTGAAGAGTGGGTGTTTGCTCTTTTCAGTGTCAAGTGCGTGGGTGTACCCTTCTCCTTTTCCCTCCCAGGGTACCAGTGGGAAATCTAAACAGTCACACACTACAAGGAGGAACAGGCCTAAGTGTTGGGCTTTAAACACGAGGAGGACAGGCCTGTAAACATCTACAGGAACCTCCAGCCTCTACCCACTGCTACTCCCTTTCCCAAACCTGGCCTCCCCGAGAGTGCACATCGCTTGCCATTCAGGCTAATTGACATTTGTTTTGCAGACACTGAATGAGTGAAACCTCCAAGACTTTGACTAAAATACCTTTAGGAGTCAGGTATAATCGCCATTCCCCCTGAAATGATATGCTTTGCAGCTGTTTCAACATATTTTTGGTTTTAAATGTGTCTGTACTTTATACCTGTTCATTTTCGTCTCCTTGAAAGGCAGCAGCCAGAGCTGGGCCATGCCAGAGCCAGGTTGCCAGGAACTCCATCTGGGTCTCCTATGCGGGCAGGGCCCCGTGCCCTTGAGCCATCTGCTGCCTCCTGGGTGTGCATTAGCAGGAAGCTGAATCAAAAGCAGAGTAGTGGGGCCGGCACTCTGGGGTAGCAGGTAAAGCCACCACCTGCAGTGCCAGCATCCCATATGGACGCCGGTTCGAGTCCCGCCTGCTCCACTTCTGATCTAGCTCTCTGCTATGGCCTGGGACAGCAGTAGAAGATGGCCCAAGTCCTTGGGGCCCTGCACCCATGTGGAAGACCTGGAAGAAGCTCCTGGCTTCAGATTGGCACAGCTCCGGCCATTGCGGCCATCTGGAGAGTGAACTAGCAGATAGAAGACTCTCTCTCTCTCTCTCTCTGCCTCTCCTTCTCTCTCTGTGTAACTCTGACTTTCAAATAAATAAATAAATCTTAAAAAAAAAAAAAAAGCAGAGTAGCCAGGACTCTGGTGCTCCAGTATGGTGTACAGGCATCCCAGGTGGGGCTTAATCTGGTATGCCACAACACCTGCCTCCCTGTTGGTTTTTTTTAGTGTTTAGAGGTTGCCATTTCTGTTGGTAGGATGTTGTTCAAGTCTGACTCTGTAGGTAGTGTTAGCAGGCAGCCTGCAGATTTTAGGGGACTGTCAGCACCTGGCTGCTAGGTGCTCTTGATGTTTCTTGTCAAAGAATTGTTGAGAAAAATAGTTCAGGCAGTTGGGGTGTATTCCTTAAACACGTGGTAGGGAATGGGAAGCCAGTGTTTCTGGAAGTTTCCCGCTGCAGTAATTAGTACTGAATATCTGTTTTCTTGCTGGAATGCCACGCAGTGCGGTCAAGCAGAGGCACGTGGTACCCTTTGGCTGATGGTGGAAATGAAGCCCTGGCCTGGGCACAAGGCTACGGTGGTTGGAGCTTGGACATTAGTCCAACCTGGCTGGCTCTGTAGCCCCATGGGGATGTGCCTTCCTGCTGAACCCCAAGCCTAGAGTCATCCCAAAAGCAGAAACGGAGTTCCATGAGGGAGGGCCCCAGACCTTCCCGAGAGGGGGCCTCTTGGGATTCTAGAGGAAGATGCACTGAGCACCAGATTAAAGATTCATTTACTTATTCGAAAGCGTTAGAGATATGGGGGTGGGGGGATCTTCCATCTGCTGGTTCACTCTCCAAATCCCCAAATGGCTGCAATGGCTGGGGCTGGGCCAGGCCAAAGCCAGGAACCTGGAGCTTCATCTGGGTCTCCTACATGAATACAAGGGCCCCAAGCACTTGGGCCATCTTCCACTGCCTTCCCAGGCACATTAACAGGGAGCTGGATTGGAAGTAGAGCAGTCAGGACTCGATCTGGCACTCAGGATGCTGGCATTGCAAGTGGCAGATTAACCTTCTGTGTCACAACATCAGCCCTAATAAAATCTCTTAATTCCTTTTTCTATGGATTCTTTGAACTCCCCTTGCATGTTTCAAGCAAAGGCAGAGTTAATCTACATGCACCAATAGATGGTGACGAGGTCAGAAGACTGTTGCTCTCCGTGGCTTATCCCTGGAAAAGCCTCTATTCCCTTCCCCATGGATACCGAGTGGTACAATTGACATACACCGCTGTGCAAGGAGCAGGACTTCATTCTTTGTGAGTTACCTCTCCTCTATTTCTATTATGAACCACACTTTTCTTAGAGTTGCGTCTAAGTCTGTAGTGCCGGGGTATCCATGGTTTCGGGCAGCTCTTCTGGACCTTGGCCAGGGCATCTGGTCCACTTTCCAGGAAGGTATCCCTCAGGCAGGAGCCTGGCACTCGCGTGTGTCAGTGCTGCCACCCTTTTCTCTGACCCTAAGGCCTCTTCAGTGTTGACGACGGGACAATGCTTTCTGGGTTTGAATCCACTCCGCTTCCTTGTGCTTTGATTTCCTCGGAGCTCAGTTTATTTTGTTTTTTTGGTTACATGTGCAACATTTCAGAGCTACTAATAGTAGTAGTGCCTACCTCATATAGTCACTGGGAAGAGTAACTGGGTTAATATGTAAAAATATTTAGAGTAATGTCTGCCCCACAGTAAGAGGATGCTGTTACCAGTGTCAGTAGCACTGTTCTCACTGGCGCTCCCTTGGGGGAGGACTTAACTTACTCAGCTTATTTGTCTCAGCTGTGAGACATCCTGCTGGGTGTCTCAGTTCATTTGCAAGATCCTGTTTCTGTTTGGAGGTCACACTGGGAACACAGATGATAGGGCTGGGAGGGCGGGGGGCGGGGGGCTTTGCTGGCTCTCTACATTTGCCTTCAGAAGCAGATGTGGGAGGTGGGGGGAGAAATCAGTTCTGGACCCTGGCGTCTTGGTGCACGGCAGCTGCCTCCCCTTCCTCCCGTTGCTCCCATTCTTTGCTGGCCTGCTGCGCTCCATAGGCTCCCGGTCTTTCTGCTGGGTCCCTCCCCAGAGGCAGACAGTGCAGAGCACCTCGGCTGCTCCTTTGGGGTGACCAAGCGCAATGGAGGAGATCACCTGGATTAATTTGTCAGAATAGTCCCTACTGCCACCAGAGAAACTTTATAAAGCTCCCTTCAGCCAGGAGCCAGGCTCCTGTGCCCATCACCCAATCCCTAGGGCCTGACCCATGGTCCAGGCAATATTTGGAAGCTGTCATACATAGTAGTGTCCTCAGTGATGTCACTGTTTACCTCCCAAGAGCCACCAATAATTATTGTTTTTTGTCGCTGTTGTTCCTACTCATTTAGACACAAACTGTTTTTCAAGACTAAGGGAGAAAAAAATCCACACTGTTTGGATAGCTAATTTTTTACTTTGTAAAAATTAATGAGATTGAAGTCTATCTCATGTGTATAAAAATCTCACAGTCATGTTAATTAAGGACTCCATTGAATTAATGTTCATCAATTGTTCCACTTCAGTTGCATATCCTAAAATTAGCAATAAAAGTCAAACTAGCATTTAAAGTTAGGGTCCAAAGAAAGCACACACTGTGTTGTTAAAGACTCAACAGCAGATGGTGGAAACAGAAAAGCCCAGGAGACTGGGGAAGTGGGGTGGGGGGTACTTTCAAAGAGCAATCTAACAGTGGACAAATAGCAAGAGCCAGAGTTCTTAGTTGAAAGTGAAGTCTTTCACGTCTGCCAGAGTGCTGTCTGGAGCATTCCCCGGGTGTGTGGAAAGGGAGGCAGAAGGAGCTCTGGGCAGAGCCATGGTAAGTTTCCATAGTGAATCTTGATTGCCACAGGATGTGGAAGTTTGCTTGGTTGGATTATGACTGGGCCCTTGAAGTAATAGAGTATTTAATTTTAGAATATATTTATTTATTTGAGAAAGAGAGACACAGAGGGAGCAGATGGGACATCCACTCGTTAACTCTTCAGATGCCCCCAGTGGCTGGAACTGGGCCAGGGCTACAGCCAGAAGCTGAGGACTCGACCCAGTCTCCCACCGGAATAGTAGGAAACCAAATACTTGGGCCATATCCACTGCTTCCTATATTACAAAAAGCTGGAGTTGGGAGCTGGAGTCAGATATCAAAAACCAGGTGCTCTGATGTGCGACATAGGGGTCTAACAGCCTAGCCAGATCACACCCTTAATGCAGCACATTAAGCCCCAAAATCATAAGAACAATGGAGATTCCACACAATTGTGGTACTTACAGACAAGGCCTAGCGGGACACCCACAGAAGGCAGTTCTCATGAGTGGGGCCCAGTCTCTCTCCTTCCTGGCTCGCCACACAAGCCTCCCTCTGCACACACCCATGGTTTTTCTCTTCCACAGACACTCACTAATGTACTCAGGAGGGAGTGCAACCTTTCCAAATCCTACCTTTACTGAAAGGAAATGCAAACCTCAGGAAGAAAGTTAAACACTGGATTGCGATTGGCTCCAGAGTTGGGAATATCAGCTGTTGTTTCTCAAAAATCACTGGGGAAAACTAGCCAGGAAGTTGAGCAAGTCTGTCTAGTTCACACCAAGCTTCCCTCTTACCTGAGCTGGTAGACAGAGCACCTAACTGCTGTCGAGGTCGGTTTTCCCCAGGGGAGCAGTCCCTATGGACCTCCAGGCTCCCACAGTGCGAGCTGTCAAGGCTGAGATTCCCTTGGGTGTTCACCCCCTTGGCTGTTTCCTGCTGCTCTCCTCCAACTCCCTCATCTATTTATTTTTTCATTTATTCAGTGGTGATTTGCTATGACAAGAAAAGTTAACTTCCTACCAAGTAAGTTACAAAGTAGAGGGAAAGTACACTGGCAAACGAGCTTTCCCAGCCCTTCCTACCTGCCTAGAGACTGGAATCCAATGGAGGAAAGGATCATTGGGCCAGAAACCCACAAATAAATGAGCAATCAGGTGTGTGGTGATGCTCAGGGCACAGGCAGGCAAAACAGTCACAAGAGAGGTGACCAGAAGGGGTTCTGTCAAAGCCCACCAGTGAGCTGAGCTATGAGGGATGAGTTGGTGTCAGAGGCAAAGCTGGCTGGAGAGAGAGCTGTGGTGGCCAGCGCCATGGCTCAATAGGCTAATCCTCCGCCTGCGGCACCGGCACACCGGGTTCTAGTCCCGGTCGGGGTGCCAGATTCTGTCCTGGTTGCCCCTCTTCCAGGCCAGCTCTCTGCTGTGGCCAGGGAGTGCAGTGGAGGATGGCCCAGGTCCCTGGGCCCTGCACCCCATGGGAGACCAGGAGAAGCACCTGGCTCTTGGCTTTGGATCAGCGTGGTGCACCGGCCGCGGCGGCCATTGGAGGGTGAACCAACGGCAAAAGGAAGACCTTTCTCTCTGTCTCTCTCTCTCACTGTCCACTCTGCCTGTCAAAAAAAAAAAAAAAGCGAGCTGTGGGCAGAGGGACCAGCACATGTGAAGTCCCTCTCCTGAGAGAGAGTACAGCAAGCAGTACTAGGGACTGGAACGTGGCAGTGGTGGCAGGAGCAGAGAGAAGGCAGAAGGGCACAGTGTGGCGTGAAGCCGGAGGCGTGCGTAGGCCTTGAGAGCAGGGGGAGACCAGTGATGGGCTTACATGGGGATGACATGATCACATGTGAATTTTGAAAAAGGTTGTGTTATCAGTCACACTTCATTCAGAAAAGCAGAACCACTCAGATACAGTAGTGTATGTGTTGGGGGGTGGTATATATATGGAGAGAGAGAACGTTGAGCAGTTCATGGAAATGGAATTAGAAGAATTTGTTTTGGGCTGATGCCAAAATTTTTGGAAAGCCATACATAGAGAAGTCTTCAAAATCCTGTGCAGGGGCTGCTATTGCGGTGCAGCAGGCTAAGTCACGGCCTGTGATGCTGCCATCCCATATAAGTGCTGGTCCAAGTCCTAGCTGTTCCCCTTCTGATCCAGCTCCCTGCTGTTGTGCCCAAGAAAGCAGTGGATGGTGGTCCCAGTACTCAGATCCCTGCCACCCGTGTGGGAGACCCAAATGGAGTGCCTGGTTCCAGGCTTTAGCCTGGCCCAGCCCTGGTCATCACAACCTTCTGGGAAGGAATCAGCAGCTAGATGATATCTCTCTGTCTCTCCCTCCCTTTCTAAAACCCTGCCTTTCAAATCAATAAACTAAGTCCCTTTTTTTAATTTCATAGAAAATACATATTATGAGTAAAGTATGCGTGGATTTCAAATTTCTTTTGCACAAAAGTAAACTTTAATTACGTTTTGCATCAGCTTTTCAGAGTACCAGTATAAACTGCGTATGTCTGTGTGTGTGCATTGGTTGCTGGTTAAGCAGCCTCTATAAGGCTGTTGGCCTTCAGAGCAACTGATGTTGGAGCTGCGAATTCACAGGGCAGGCATTTAGCAAGGGAGACCAAGGACAAGCTGGGACCCAAACATGTGACCTGAGACCCATGGAGGCTGAGTGAATCCCATGTAGTTCGCGCTGCCTCCCAGGATGGTCTGTGGGAGATGGCTGGCTTTTGTCATCACAGCGGTAAACACACACCTGGCCTGAGAGTCAGATATGTTGTAAGAAAATCCAGGGGAAGGTGGAGCAGCTCAGTTCTGGCTGCTGTCCCGCCTATGGAAGCATGCCCCACGGTCGGGTCAACACGTGTGAGCTGCAGCAGGTCTGCTGCCTCCCTTCCACCCTGTGAACCTCAGAAACAACCTTTGCGACTCACTCCTACCCTGAAACAGCCAGCAAAGGGGGGCCTGGGAAAGCGCATCAGCCCAGCCTCCTTGATGCTTTACCAGGCAAGAGTCTGGTGGAGAATGGGTGTGCAAGGCCTCCTGTGTTCCTCCCTGGCCCGTCCCCTTCCATCTTCTGGCTCACGGCTGTACTTGCCTGGGCTGCCTCTCCAGTCTGCACACCAGCTGTATCACGGAAGAATCCAGAGTTCCCAAATGAGCTGCCAAGGGTTGGGAAACAGCAGCTAATAACATTACAGGTCCATTTGGCACCACTGCAAACCTTCCCCATCACAATTACAGCACATGGAGGCAGAAGAAGCTGTCTTAATGGGCCAAGCAAACGGAAAGTGACAGGCTGCCTAAGATAAGATACTGCAGCATGGGGAGCCGGTAAAACACAGCCTGATATCAGTTTGTCCCCGCTTTATCTGCTGAAATAGGTCAGGTGCTTTTCTGCCTTCTCCTACCTGAGGGTCTCCAAGCCCCCCTCTCATAAAGATCTATCACATTGTGGTCCCCACTTTTCTCAGAATGCTGGGGAACCAGGACCAGCAGCAAATACTCTGATGTCGGGTGGAAGCTGAGAAGAAAGGCATCGTGGTGACCAACTACCTCGATGGGGCTGACCCTGATGGTCCATCAGAGTCCCATGCAGAAACCTACAGGCTCTCCAGTGTCTGTGCCCCCATGGCTGCTATGGGCCTGAAGAGAGCTTGGGGTGGAACTAGGCATCCGTGGTTGGCAAAGCTCCCCGGGTGATGCTCTGTGCAGCCAGCGTCTAGAACCAGGGATGTGGTCTAACCCTCTTCTTTCCCATTGTGCAGCTAAGACACTGAGAAGGGTGCTGAACATCAGTGTCTTTCAATAGAACCCAAGGGGCTCCTGACTGTGAAGGCAAGAGCTAAGAACGTCAGGAGCTGGGAAATCCGAGTCATGTTACGAAGACGGGTGGAGAGACCGAAACTTGGTCACTCACTCACACTCAGAGTCCGTGCACAGACCTCTGTGCCCCTTCGGTCTAACCCCGACAGTCTGGTTCTTCCAGTACACCTTGCTCACAGCACAAGAGAGAGGAAGGAAGACTGATGAGTCTTGTAATGCGTTGTTCAGTGGGAATGCATTTTGGAAAGATTCTACAAATTACAGGAGAGCCTTAATAGCCAATAATTAGGTCTCCTAAAAATGGAGCCATTTTAAGTAGCATCTGGTCACATGGTCAGTCTAAAATAGACCTGAACCAGGAGCCTCCATGGGAGGATGTTTTAAAGATCAAGAAAGAACAGCGGTGAATTAGATTAAGGAAACCTCTGTGACTACAGTGAAGCAACGTTTAACCTAGAGTCTGTCTTCATAACTGGTATGAATGATTTTGTTTTTGAAAAACCAGATCAAATTCTGGGACATTTTTAGTCTGTGGCAATAGAAAGATACATGAAATTCTAATTTCACTGTCTTTTTATTTAAAAAAATTTTAGAGAAAAAAATGGAATATTATTTCTGTAAAGACCGTTCATGTTTGTTCTGAAGAATTTGAGAGTTTTAATAAAGTACAAGGAAAAATGTAAAATCATCTTATAAATCTCAATATCCAAAAATAGCACTGTTGGGCAATAGGTGGACATCATTTCAGACTCTTTTTTTAAAAAAACATTATTTGAAAAGCAGAGTGACAGAAATGGAGAAACACCCACACAGAAAGAGAGCAAGAGCAAGAGAGAGAAATCTTGCATCTGCTGTTTCACTCTTCAAATGGCTGCAATGACCAGGGCTGGAGCTGGATTAAACCAGGAGCCAGGAACTCCATCCAGGCTCCCACATGGGTGGCAGGTCTGCTGCTTTCCAGGTACATTAGCAGGTACTTGGATTGAAGGCAGAGCAGCTGAGACTTGAACTGGCACTCTTATTTGGGATGCTGGCATTGCAGATGGCAGCTTAACCCTCTGTGCTACGATGCCCGCTCCCATTTCAGACTGTTTCAAAGGGTATGTGTGCATAGAAACATATATAAATATATATACATGTTTATTCATATTGTTTCCTTAAAGATGCCTTAATAAAATAAATTGTCATTGGAGTCATATTTTTATTTTTTACTTATTTATTTTGCTATTCAAAATAATTGCATCTTGAAGTTAATTTCACTTCTTTTTTTTAGAAACTTAATTAATTTTAAAGAAGTACCCAAGAATGATACATCTTTTGCAAGCACTTAGACATAATTATAATACAGCTCTTTGAGGACAGAGGTCCTGCATGGGAAGTTAGTGCACAGTGACTCTCGTTAATTTAACAATTAGCACTCTTATGTATGATGTCAGTGATCACCCAAGGCTCTTGACATAAGATGCCTAGGCTATGGAAGCCTTTTGAATCCACAAATTCCATCAGTATTTAGACAAGGCCATAAACAAAGTGAATGTTCTCGACTCCCTTCAGAGAAAAGTACTTCCTTCTTTGATGACCACTTCTTTACAATGAGGTCTCACCCACCGATGTTCTTTATGTAGGACATTTTTTGCCACAGTGTCTTGGCTTTCCATGTCTGAAATGTTCTCGTGGGCTTTTCAGCCAGACTAGAATGCCTTAAGGGCTGAATCTGAGGTCAGAGTGCTACTTAAAGCGATTGTCATTCTATGAGACTTCTATGTGGACTGTTTCCCATGTTGGAGCATTCACTCCTTTTTAATTCTATCTATTATTATTACCAGACACTTACTCCTATCCATATGATCACTTAAACACTTAAGATGGTATTTTTACCACCCAGTTTAAGGGGATTTGGTGTCCCATGGCAAGTGTTTAAGCTGTACCCTTAGAAGTAAGTCAATAGGAATGTGTGCAGAATTATACAGCTTTACAGTTACAAACTTCATACACTTCATAATTACAACTTTAAGAACATGGTGATTTTTCCCACTGTGCCCGCACTTACTCTTCCCTCTCTTACTCCCACTCTTATTTGTTACTGAGATCTATTTTCAGTTAACTTTATACACATATGTTTATCTCTATGTTAAGAGTTTAACAAGTAGTATAAAATCAACAAAGAACAAATGCTGCTGAGGATGTGGGGAAAAAGCACCCTAATCCACTGTTGGTGGGACTGTAAACTGGTACAGCCACTATGGAAGACAGTATGGAGATACCTCAGAAATCTGATGTAGACCTGCCACATGACCCCACTCGTGGGAAGTTACCCAAGGGAAATTAAATCAGCATAAGGAAAAGTTATCTGCAACCCCATGTTTATTGCAGCTCAATTCACAACAGCTAAAACATGGAATCAACCCAAATGCCCATCAACTGAAGACTGGATAAAGAAATTATGGGATGTTTACACTATGGAATACTACACAATGGTAAAAAAAAAATGAAATCTGGTCATTTACAACAAAATGGATGCATCTGGAAAACATCATACTTAGTGAAATAAGCCAGTCCCAAAGCAACAAATATTGTATGTTCTCCCTGATCTGTGAGAACTAATAGAGCACCTAAAAGACAATCTGTAGAAGTGAAATTGACCCTTTGAGAAGCAATGACTTGAACAGCCCCTGTCTTGACTGTTGAGGAACAGGGTTTTTCTTTTTCTCATACTATTTGTTGACCTCTTTACTTAACATATTTTTATTAATTAATGGTTCAAATTTACTTGTTATCAATCAACTTCCTGCTATGAAAGATGAAGGTATTGATATTTCTTCTCATTTCTCTGATGTCTGCCTCCCA
The DNA here is from genome assembly GCF_051225735.1 of Oryctolagus cuniculus. Classification (NCBI taxonomy): domain Eukaryota; kingdom Metazoa; phylum Chordata; class Mammalia; order Lagomorpha; family Leporidae; genus Oryctolagus; species Oryctolagus cuniculus. Next base: position 23,067,608 of record NC_142886.1, read on the forward strand.
GGGTTGTACATTGTCTCTCATGCATTCAGCCAGACTCAAAATAGACTTTACTTTGTGTAGGGAACTGCTAGCTACAAGATATAGACAGAACAGACAAAAGTCTTGCCCATAATGGTTCTTGCATTTTAATAGAAAAAATAAATTACTATTTTGACATCTTGCTGATTCTCTTCACTAACCATATGCCTCATAATTGTTCAGTGTTATTTCTATATTTGAACACTCTCTCTCTCTCTCTCTCTCTATATATATATATATATAGAGAGAGAGAGAGAGAGAGAGTTCAAATATAGAAATATATATATGGCAGACTAGAGATAGCCAAACCAGGTTTATGAAAATGGGAGGATGCTATGGATTCATCTCCTTTGTTGGAAGTCCGCTCGTCTCTCCTCCTCCCTCTTAAGGAGAAAGCAGAGTCCTCTCCTTTACCCATTAGGCTCAGTCCCAGGTGGCTTCTGGGGAGGAAGGAGGGGTCAGGGAGGCTAAGTCTCTCTCCACAGTTTTTCTGCAGAATCTCCTTGCTGAGCAGTTGGATGCATGTGGCACTAGGCTGTTTCTGCCCGCCTTTTTGTCTGGTTGCTGCTGGCACTAATTTTGATTGTCTTCACCATCTTCATGTTGTCATTGTTTATTTTATTAAGTGTTGTCAAGTTAGAGAGTTGTTATGATCAGTCTTTTTATCTTTACTCAAAATTTAACCCTCTAAAATACAAGTATGCTTCAAAAACTTCATGGAAAAAGAATTAAAAGATGTTCATTTTGATGGAAAAAATTCAAATTCATACAATTTTTCATATGCATTTTCCATGAACATTTTTTTTCTTTTTTGACAGGCAGAGTGGACAGTGAGAGAGAGAGACAGAGAGAAAATTCTTCCTTTTTTCCGTTGGTTCACCCTCCAATGGCCGCCACGGCTGGTGCGCTGCGGCCGGTGCACCGCGCTGATCCGATGGCAGGAGCCAGGTACTTATCCTGGTCTCCCATGGGGTGCAGGGCCCAAGTACTCGGGCCATCCTCCACTGCACTCCCTGGCCACAGCAGAGAGCTGGCCTGGAAAAGGGGCAACCAGGACAGAATCCGGTGCCACGACCAGGACTAGAACCCGGTGTGCAGGCGCCGCAAGGTGGAGGATTAGCCTAGTGAGCCGCGGTGCCGGCCTCCATGAACTTTTGATAACCCCATGTATATATGAAATTCAAAATCTTTTCACCAAAATAAACTTTTTATTCCATTTTCCATGAACTTTTGAAGGGCTCATGTCATACAATAAATATAAATCCCCAGATGTAAAATCAAGCCATAATATGTTTCTGGGAGTAGGGACAGACAAATAGGCCAACTAAATTTCCCTTGTGTGCTTCTTGTTGGATCAGTCATTGAAGAAGAATTTTTTATGCAGTCTCTTTGCAGCTTCCCATCCCTAGCTTGTTCTGCAGAGCTTCAAAACAGATGGGAGAGTCACTGTTCACTGGGTGAGGTCACTGGGTCACAGGACTCATGGTGGCAAGGCCATTTTAATTTGCGAGCACATCAAAACTCCTTTGGTCCAAAACATATTGGAGAGAGAGCCACAATTCACAAGGGACGTGTTAGATGGGAGATGCTGCCCCAGGGAGAAGGCAAAGAATAAGAGCTGGACTCGGTGACCTCCCAGATCCCTCTAAACTTGAGTTTCTGCAGCTCTTTCAGGTTTCCCTGTGTTTCTGATGAGAAAGAAAGGAACAAGGAAGTATGTTAGAAAACTACATAGGACACTTCCTGAGGAGCTGAAATTTTAAAAGGAGGCATATAGTAAAGTAAGGAAGATAAGGAGGAGTTAATATTAAGACTCAGAGAGGGTGATGCTGAGAAAGATGATGGAGTCTCAGGGAACACCTGGAGGTCACCCACCGCCACTGCAGAAAACCAGTTTGACAAGAAGGATCACGCAGCAGCAAAGGAAACAGAGGAAGCAGATACACAAAGATTCTCAATGATGTTTTAACACAAAGCCCCTTTTAAAAGGTGCAGGTAGGGTGTAGGGGAAGGAGCGTGGGAGAGACGTATCGGAACCTCGTGGAAGGATTCCTAACAGAAGCAGTGAGACCCCAGCCAGCTCACCAACAGAGGCAGAAAGGGAGCTGACACAATCTCTCTACTGTGCTGTCTCCTGGTGCTGCCTCCCATTACTGAGCCCAACCAGAAACCAGAGGGCAAGGGGACCCATTGGTCTCATCCGTCAGGGTAGCACACTGGGGCTCAGAGCAGGCTGGAGAGAGGTGGTGGATCCGGAGCGATAAATGGAAGATACCCAGCAATTAGGCAATGCAGGGGCAGAGCCACCTGCTGCTTCGAGAGGCTGAGTCACCGTGGCAGTGGATGCTAAGAGAGCGGGTGAGCCTGTGATTACTTCATATCTCTTTCCTCCCAAGAATGATGTAACTAAAAAGGAAAGAATAAACAGAGCTGAAGGCACAAGAAAGCCCCAAAAGGTCAAGGCAGCAGGCAAACACTTGAATCCAGTCTGTGGGCCTCTATGAATTCTGTGTAAGGGTGCAAAAAGAAATGATGCTTGCTTTTCAGGAGTGTAATAGTATATTACTGACCCTGTAATACAGCTGACTAAAATGTAAGGGATGACACGGATGTGAAACATCTCGTTTGCTGGAGCCTCTCTCAGTCTGATTGGTGATGCATGTGCCAGAGCAATGCCGACTGTGCAGGGAGGCTGAACTCGCCCTGGCTGAATGGTTAAACCAAGTGATGCTTGCGTGGCCTCAGGAAAGGGGGCTGCAGCACCCTTCTTGGTGAGCAGCTTCTGTACAGAGTGCTGTAAAAGTCTTGCACTGAGGCAGGAGGGATATGTCAAGCTCAATGTTACGACTGATTTAAAGCTAGCAAGGAAAATTGATTCCTGTTGCATTAGAAAGACATTGGGTGATTGCACATTCCATGCCATAGTTAAGACACTGTTATGCTCACATCCTGAATCAGAGTGTTTGGGTTCAAGTCCTGGCTCCGCTTCTGATTCCAGCTTCCTGTTGATACTCTTCCTGGGAGGCAGTAGGTGATGGCTCAAGGACTTGGCTCCCTGCTGCCATGTGGGAAATCCAGGCTGAGTTCTGTGCTCCAGGAAAAAGCAAATGCTGTGCATGGGAACAGAACCTGAATCTCCTTCTATCCTGGAGTAGTCCTTCCTCTGACCTTCAAATCCCAGCTCCTGTGAATGACCCTTCACCACTTGGGGTACCCCTGTTGCCCGCCGCTCTGTTGCCAACCTGCAGTATGGGCTGTCCCTAGGAATGCGGAGACCCTGCTGGCTGCCCAGCACAGCCCAGAGTTATCTTTGTGGCCCCGTGGGGCAAGCATGACATGGAGGTCAAAGACACAGTCTTCTTGCTTCTTTTGTTTTTGTTTTTGATAAAGATTGCATTTATTTGAAAGGCAGAGTTAGGGAGAGACAGGCAGAGAGAGATCTTCTATTTGCTGATTCACTCCACAAATGGCTGCCAGGCCAAGGCCTGGGCCAGGCCAAAGCCAGGAGCCAGAAACTCCATCCAGGTTTCCCACATGAGTAGCAGGGGCCTAAGTACTTGGTTCATCTTCTGCTGCCTCGCAGGTGCATTAGCAGGGAGCTGGATCAGAAGTGGATCAGCCGGAACTCAAACTGGCAGCCTTGTTGGATACCAGCCTTGCAGGCAGCAGCTTTACCCACTACACCACAATGCCACTCCCAACTTCCTTCTATGTAAAGCAGTTCTGTCCACTGAGGCTAATGTGGAAAGCTTAGACTCAAGGACACTTTCTATCTTTGTAGACGGACAGATGCATCTGAGTGTAAGTAGTGACCACCTCCAGCCCAGGCGGCCCCGTGTAAGGTCCCCTGAGCTCCCGGGGACTGGAGTTTGGGAGAAGCAAAGCCAGGGTTTGCTCTAGGCCCCCTTGTGCACCCACCTGAGCTACAAAGATCAGGGGCAGAGCACGGACTTCCTTTGGCACTGGGATTTTATGTTCCGCTTCCTAATATGTGATCAGCATTCACCTCCAATGTGGTCACCTCTTTGCACCTTCCTTCAAAAGTCCAATGCCACCACGCACTCTCAGGGCTCCTCTTGTCTTTCCACAGGATGGCCTTGTTGGCATCCACCTGAGGGTTGCTGAGGACATTGAAGCCAGATGTCTGTGTTGGCATAGGCAGCGGATGGGCGGCTGTTCAAGGCCGATCATCCCATGGCGTGGAGGAAGAGGACACAGGAGACCTCTGCTTAGCAGAGCGTCACATCAGCAGCTTGTGGCGCATGGCTGAGAGCAGACTGCTCTGGAAATTGAGGTGGAGGGAGGGGGAGGTGCAGATTGGAATTGCACAGAGGCTGTAGGGCTCAGGAAGCTGCTGGAGGGAGGATAGGCTGGGAAGGGGGTGGGTATAGTGCTGATTGGTGCCACCTGCTACCAGATTTCTCCTAAAAGCTGGAAAAGATCTGATTCTAAGTCCAGGCTCCAGTTTGGGGTTTTCTTCGTGTCTGAGTGTGAATGTGTTCGGAGTTACCAAGCATCCAGAGGGGTGTGTTCATCTGGAGTATTTGGAAGCCAGAACCCACCCCCCAGCCACCACACAGAGCTGTCTGTTGTTTGCAGGTGCAGGTCTCCTGGGGAAAGGAGCTCCCAAAGGTCACAGCCAGTGGGGCTGCTGCTGTGGGCATGGCTGCAGCTGTGTGTCTGCCCACTGCACGGGTCCCCACCCTTGATTTCAGTAGTCAGGTTGGCCCATGTTGTTCAGGTGTCTACACATAGCAGGAACTCAGATCAGACTTTATGCAAATAACTGCAGCAAACAGAATGGCAGAAGCCACGTTTGGTCATGAAAACGACCATTTGGTGACACGGATGCCAGTAGTTCCTAGTTAATGCTGTGGTTTGAATGTGATTGGGCCCCCAACCCTTGCAGAGTCTTATGTGAGTAGTACTAAGTCCTAGGCCTAAAACTTACCCTGTTATGGGGTCTGGAGGTGAGGCCTTGGGAAAGTGATCAGAGTGCCCGCCAGCCCCGTGGTTGAGTCCTGGCTGCTCTGTAAGGAGAAGCTTGCAGACAGACACCGAGAGAGGATGGGGCCCCCATGCAGTGATCTATGCCACCTCGGGACTCTGCCAGGCGGAAGGCCATCATCAGCTGGTGCTCCTGGGCCTTGTCCCTCCAGAACCCTGAGCCAAAATAAATCTCTTTTCTTTTTAATGGTAGACTGCCCTTGCTTATTTCATTATAGTAACAGAAAGCTGACTAATAGAGCTAATAGTGCACTGCACTCTGTCCTTTTATATTGTGGTTTCTAAGACCAAGTCCCAGGTCTTCCTCTCTTAAAAATAACTGACCACGTCTAACTCATCTGATAAGCCACTGATGGTTCTTTTTTTTATTTAGTAAATATAAATTTCCAAAGTACAGTTTATGGGTTTCAATGGCTCCCCCCCCCAATAACTTCCCTCCCACTCGCACCCCTCCCATCTCCTGCTCCCTCTCCCATTCCGTTCACATCAAGATTCATTTTCAATTAACTTTATATACAGAAGATCAATTTAGTATATATTAAGTGAAGATTTCATCAGTTTGCACCCACACAGAAACACAAAGTGTAAAATACTGTTTCAGTACTAGTTATAGCATTAATTCACATTGGACAACACATTAAGGACAGATCCCACATGAGAAGTAAAAACACAGTGACTCCTGTTGTTGACTTAACAATTTGACACTCTTGTTTATGGCGTCAGTAATCTCCCTAGGCTCTAGTCATGAGTTGCCAAGGTTATGGAAGCCTTTTGAGTTTGCTGACTTCGATCTTATTCTCACAGGGTCATAGTCAAAGTGGAAGTTCTCTCCTCCCTTCAGAGAAAGGTACCTCCTTCTTTGATGGCCCTGTTTTTCCACTGGGATCTCACTCACAGAGATCTTTCACTTAAATCTTCTTTTTTTTTTTCCCAGAGTGTCTTGGCTTTCCATGCCTAAAATACTCTCATGGGCTCTTCAGCCATATCCGAATGCCTTAAGGGCTGATTCTGAGGCCAGAGTGCTATTTAGGACATCTGTCATTCTGTGAGTCTGCTGTGTATCCCACTTCCCATGTTGGATCGTTCTCTCCCTTTTTGATTCTATCAGTTAGTATTAGCAGACACTAGTCATGTTTGTGTGATCCCTTTGACTCTTAGACCTATCAATGTGATCAATTGTGAACTGAAATTGATCACTTGGACTAGTGAGATGGCATTGGTGCATGCCACCTTGATGGGATTGTATTGAAATCCCCTGGCATGTTTCTAACTACCATTTGGGGCAAGTCCGATTGAGCATGTCCCAAATTGTACATCTCCTCCCTCTCTTATTCCCACTTCTATATTTAACAGGGATCACTTTTCAGTTAAAATTTAAACACCTCAGAATAATTGTGTGTTAATTACAGAGTTCAACCAACAGTACTAGAGCAAAAAAAAAAAACTAAAATGGATAAAGTATTACATTGTACATCAACAGTCAGGACAAGAGCTGATCAAGTCACTGTTTCTCATAGTGTCCATTTCACTTCAACAGGTTTCCCCTTTGGTGCTCAGTTAGTTGTCCCCGATCAGGGAGAACATATGATATTTGTCCCTTTGGGACTGGCTTAATTCACTCAGCATAATGTTTTCCAGATTCCTCCATCTTGTTGCAAATGACCGGATTTCATTGTTTTTGACTGCTGTATAGTATTCGATAGAGTACATGTCCCATAATTTCTTATCCAGTCTACTGTTGATGGGCATTTGGGTTGGTTCCAGGTCTTAGCTATTGTGAATTGAGCTGCAATAAACATTAATGTGCAGACCGCTTTTTTGTTTGCCAATTTAATTTCCTTTGGGTAAATTCCAAGGAGTGAGATGCTGGGTTGTGTGGCAGGGTTATATTCAGGTTTCTGAGGAATCTCCAGACTGACTTCCATAGTGGCTTAACCAGTTTGCATTCCCACCAACAGTGGGTCCCTTTTTCCCCACATCCTCTCCAGCATCGATTGTTGGTAGATTTCTGAATGTGAGCCATTCTAACTGGGGTGAGGTGAAACCTCACTGTGGTTTTCATGTGCATTTCCCTGATTGCTAGTGATCTTGAACATTTTTTCATGTGTCTGTTGACCATTTGGATTTCCTCTTTTGAAAAATGTCTACTGAGGTCCTTGGCCCATCTCTTAAGCCACTGATGGTTCTGGAAGGATCTGGGCAGTCTCCTGCTCATCTCGTGCAGCACTGCCCCTCACCACCTGCACTGGGGTGCCTACCTTTCTTTTTCCTCCATGACTCTCATGGCTTAGTCTTAGCTTTCGCTTCATGGTTGTTTACAGAACTGTCATGCGGGAGCAAACCTTGATTGATTGACACCCATGGAAAGCTTTGCCTTGCGTTGGATGCTCTGTGACATTGTTGTTCCTGATGTCTCTCTGAGGAGTGCTGTGTCTGTATAAAGAGATTTATTGCAAGTAATTGGCACCTGCAATTTTGGAGGCTGAGAATTCCCCAGATCTGCAGTTGCTGTAAGAGGGTGCCCAGGCACCTGGTCGAACATTGTTGTGAGTGCAGTATTCTCTGACTCTCACTCAGTCAGCAAGGTCAGTCTTATTCCAGGCAGTGATCTGGGAGAGGCTCGTAAAGCCCTCTTTCTCAGGAAATGCCACCTTTCTTTAGCATCTGGCCCTGTAGGAAGCACAGATGTCGTGACCTTTCCAGGGCAATGATGTGAAAATTCTCACCCAGGAGTTGGAGCACCAGGGAAGTGGCTCACTGCTGTTACGGCTTGATCAGTTCAGTGCTTCTCCAAAGGTCAAGGGCACCATCGCCACTTGCTGCTCTCCCAGTTTGGCTCCCTCTTCTTCTTACAGTTTTTGCTGTCAGAGTTAAACAGAGGGGTGTTACTGAAAGCAGGCTTAGATTTGAACCAGTGTAGCCAGGAACTAAACCTCCCAACTCAATTTGCAGTCCAATACCAGGCTGCCACCCCATCTCTGCCATCAGAGAGAAGAGTGGCTGCCCCCTGCTTTTCGTGAAAGATGCCCCTGAAAAAAGTTACATTTACATCAAGTTTTAACGAACTGACTTGTTAATCTACTACTAACACTTGCTCTGTAAAGGAAGTGTTGGAAAGCCCTTTTCTGTTGTTTCGTCATGGTTGGCAATGCCGCATCTTGTGATCACAGACTGGCAGCAAGCAGTTTTAGGTCCAATTAGGTCTGTTTATACTCAGATCTACAGACCCTTAGCTGTTTTCCAATGAATTCTGCTACCTTTTATGTGTTGTATTTTTTTTTTGTGATACCGTTTTCCAATTTTTATGAGCTATCTTAGATGTTTATGTTATTTGTGTGTATATACCACTTGATGACCGCCTGATAGCTAAGTCCAGCTGTGGGATTTCACTGTCTCTGTTCTCAATCCTCTTGCTAAGCTAAACGTCTAAAATAGCACCATTTAGCTTTGAACATTGGCAAGGCCTATCTGACCGTCATTTGATTGACATCTGCCTTGTTCTCATTTGTACTGCATTGGACTCTGTCACCGGGTTCAAAAGCAGAACCTCTTATTGCCAGGGTAGTTCATTGGTGAATGATGTTTTTATTGACTGAGAGTTTAGTTATTTAGAGTATGTAGTAAATTGGTTTGTCATCATGGAGATGGCATTGTATATAAGAGTCACCTACTATGCTAGGTATTACAGTTTAATGATGAAGGACAGAAAAGGCCGATCAGGTAATGGATGCATTTCTGCTAAATAAAATCATGACAGGATGACCAAGCAGTTTTTCAGGAGGACAAAAAGTAATGGGGATCATGGAGCCATCACACGCAGCCTGCTCTGTAGCGTCCGTACCTGGCACAGCTTGCTGGCAGGTGTCTTCTGGATTTCCACCTTGGTAAATATCAACTTGTAACAACTCAGTAGCCAAACGTAAGGAAGAAAATACAGTAAAAGAAAACCAACTTTTAAACATACTTGAATTATTATTTAAGAGAGGTGGAGGGGGTAGGGTTGAGGAGACAGATTCCATTTACTGGCTCATTCCCTAAGTATCCAGCTCAGCCTGGGCTGGCACTGGGCCGGTTGGGGCCAAAGCCAGGGGCTGGAAACTCAGCTCATGTCTTCCATATGGTTGGCAGGTACCCAATTACTTGAGCCATCATTGCAGCCTTCCATGGTCTGCACAGGCAGGAAGCTGGAGTCAGGAGCCAAAGCTGAGTATCAACCACGATATTCCAGTGTGGGATGCAGACATCTTAACCTCTTGAACACCTGAAGTGCTACAGCCACCCAGTCTAATGCCTCCTGGCTAGAATTTTTGTTGCCAACACTGCTGTTTCTGACCCAGGAGAATGGTAACAGCCTGTGGTTCAACCTAAGCGGCACAACATGAGCAACTCAGTGTCTGTAAAGCAACATCCACCACAGAATGAACTTCACTCACCTGTGCTCACGTGGGGCTTCATTTGGCTGAACCTTTGTACACAAATTAGAAACACGACACAGTTATTGCTACTTTTGTGTTTGTATCACTGAGATAGAAATAATGCCCATACATGCTAGAACGGAGCAAGAAGTTCCTCTTTCACAGAGTTCTGGATCCATTTCCCAATTGTGGGAAGCTCTCAGCTGAATATCCCAGTGTCCCCTGGTCCGTCACCTCTGGCAGCTGGCATAACTACAGGTCCCCTCTGCTTCTTGTCATCTGTCCTCTACTCTTTAGAGGGAAAGTTTTGCAAATTTGGTAATACTCTGTAGTAAGCCTCAAATTCATAAAGCATCAGATTTGTAAGTGAAGTTGCTTGTCTTCATGGTTCTTTCTCAAAATGCTCTCCGTTAAGCTATGAAGGGACCCCTAAAACATATTAAGCCCAAGTCAACTGGTTTGAGTCTCGTGACTTGTGGTTGGACTTCACAGGCTTCCCAAGGTGGCAGTGGACACCTGACCTCAGGCTGCAGGGCTAATACAGGGGGCCATCAAAAATCCATGGAAAAACTACACATGGACTTCAAGATTTACTTGCACCCCAAAAAATACATTTTAATTTTGGTTTTTAATCAACTTTTTGAAATACCTCATGTAACCTGTATCAGTAGGTGACCAGTGGGAACGGAGTGATGATCCCCAAACTGAACAAGCACCCCTCTCTTGGAGTTGTCTAAGTCGGCTATAGAGTGGCAATGAGAAAACACTGGCTTTAACCACGGGCTGCCTGGGTTCAAATGCTGCCTCAGGCTTCAGGTGCATGAAAACCTTGAGATGATAATAGCCCTTGAATAAGTCCATGGGGGGGGGGGGGGTGCTATCTATAGTGTGTATGCCCAGACCACTGGTTTGAGGATTATACAGGTTAATTGGCACTGATAAAACACTTAGTGCCTGATATGAGTAGACCCATGAGTAGTGTTAGATACTACCATCACCACTGTTATCACTTACATTACTCTCACTGTTGGTACTGCCACTACCACTGCTGCTGCTACTAACCCCTAGTGGTACTACTTTGCCACTGTTGTTACTCATGTTGCTGATACTACTTTTGCTGCTGCCACTGTTGAAATTGCTATTACTACTTCTATTATTATTATTATTGCTATTACTAACATTGTTACCACCGTTTCTGCTACCACTGTTATTACTATAGTTGCTGCTACCATTAGTACTAGCAGTATTAATAGTATAATTAATAGTATATTACTGTTATCACTACTATTACTACTAACGCTATTGCTGCTGCCAGGGTTGAAACTGCCACTATTATGTCTACTGTTATGGTTACTGGAACTACTCCTATTACTATACTGCTACTACCATTACTATATTGTTACTACAACTGTTACTATTGCTACAGCTATTCCTCCTCCTCCCATTACTTATAATGCTGATACTATTACTGTTGCTGCTGCTACTACTATAACTATGAAGGTACTTCAAAAATTTCATGGAAAATGGAACTTAAAATGAGTTAGTTTTGGTACAATTTTTGGAAATCCGTGCAGTTTTTTTTATAATGCATATTTTTGCATGGATTTTTGGAAAAACCCTCGTTCTGCTGCTGTTGCTACTAAGGCTGCCACTGCCGCATGGGAGGGCAGAGGAACCACGTCACTCCCTGTCTGGGACTCCTGTGTGAAGGGAGGAAATGGGGTCGTGGACAGCAGTGTCTGTTTTCAACAAAGCTCACTCGCTGCCCCCTGAGTTGTGCGAGAAGCCCTCGACTCTGATAGAACGGGGCAGATTTATTGAGATGTCTGTTATGCCATTGTCCCCTATTCCCAGTCATGGACAGACTGCGAGTGAGGAGGTGATGGCCCCACATTCACGCCATCATCTCCTCCATTTACTTGCTCACATCATTCATTCACTCAGCCAACAGCTGGCTGGAAGTTGGGGCATTTGGGAGAAGACAGCACCCTCGTCTGGTTTGGCACCTGGCTGGAAAGGGGAGGAAAGCGAGGCTGAGGATTTGAGCCTTATTGTTTGTTCCCCGGGAGCAGAGAGCCTGGAACTGGAGACCAGAACCACTGTGGTCCGTCAGGTGCCCTTCATTAGCGGGGCACCTCTGTCAGCTCACTGCTGGGCAGGAAACACAGCCGGGGCTGGGGTCGGCCCCGGGTTCAATGGCCTCAAGTGAGTTCTTTAGCAAGCCTGAGCTTTGGTCTCCCCATCAACCAGATGCACACGGAAGAGTAACGCATGCCCATGGAGTAGTCCTGGTGCTTCCATGAGTCACTTGGAGCAATGCCTGCCCATAGCCGGGGCTCTGCGGGGGCTGCTATCGGCTTTGCCCTCCAGGTCTCTGTCTCCAGTGTGTGACAGGAAGCAGCTGGGCTCCATCATGTCACATCCTTCAACACCCAGGGCTGTGACCAGGAGACCTAAGATTGTGCTTTATGCTTAATATAGCAGTGACTGCCGGGGAGGCCTGGAGCAGGTGTGCACCCTGGGAGGCGGGAAGACAGGTGAGACTCCATTTCCCACATTCCCCCACCTTTCCTCCCCCACCCCATCCCCAGCCTGGACAGACGGGCAGGAAACCATGGTCCTGAATTCCTCGATCCAGGGAGTGGGGTAAAGTCCTCAGAGCAGACATCACACTCTCTTCTAGCACCAGTGTCTAACTCCAAAATAAGCTTTCTGGGGAAGGAGAATCGGCAGAGGGTAGAAGGAGATCAGAGCAGGATCAGAAAGGTGAGACAATGAGTTTTCTCTGAAATGATAGCGCACAGCCAGATCCAGACAGGCAGAGCTGCAGGACGTCTCCGAACTCCCCGCACGGAAGGTGCCTGACACCGTTCGCTCTGCAGAGTTGTTCCTCTCACCTGGCTCCGTCCCTTCCCCGTCCGCCATGCCCTTGAGTCCCAGCAGATGAAGGGCAGCACAGCGGCGGGCGCACGTCCCACGTGGGCAGGTGGACGGCAGCCACCGCACCATGCAGATAAGAGGCAGGACTGGCGCCTGGACGCACCCGCGAGGGGCTGGAGGATGCTCACCGTATCAAATGGTGCCATTTAGCAAATGCCAGCCGCAGCCCAAAATGATAGCGAGTTAATCTGTTTTCCATGCACTCAGGGCTTTTGCCAAACAAAAGTTCACCCTGAAGACCCAAAGCTGGAGCCCACCCAGGCAGCCGGCAGCCGTGGCTGGCATCTCCCCACCCCACCGCGGTGGATGCCAGGCAGGCTGGCAGAGAGACATGCGGGGGACACAGGCATAAGTACCAGGGGGGACTTCTTTGTTTCTTACTGTGAAAGAAAGACACTTGTAGACTGGCACCTCGTGCTGAGGATCTGGTAGCTTTGTGAGTAAGTAAAATGCTGCTCATAGCTAGCCCTCGTTAACAGTTTGCGCTCTGCGGGGTGCTTCTGCACCTGCGTTATGCAGATTCGCTCATGTTGTCCCGGTGGCTTCCATATAAAGCGATGCCGGCATCATCTTCAGGGCACTGGTGGGCCGTGAAGGCACAGAGATTCTGTCCCTTGGCCGGGTTTCCCACAGCTGGGAAGCTGAGAGGCAGGCTCTAAGCCCAGCAGGCCGGCCCCCGAGTCCAGGCACTGACCCCTACACAAGCCGGCCTGGGTTGTAGGATTCAGACAGTGCCTTTGCCAGGGCCCAGATCCTCTGAGCTGGACATCAGTGGCTGCATCCACACACTCTGCACAAAAAGCACTGGGCACGTGTGATCACCGAGTCCATCAGCCAGCTCCTCTGTCCCTGCTGTGGGCCAGACCCTCCGGGATGGATGAATTATGGCCCCAAAGACCGAGCTGGTGCAGAAAGGCCCCAGTAATAATGCAGGAGAGAAAATGGTTGGTGCTAACAAAGAAGACTAGGTGGGAGGCCAGCATTGCAGCACAGCTAAGCTACCACATGCTATACCAGCATCCCACCTTAGAGTGCTAGTTCGAGTCCTGCCTGCTCTACTTGTGATCCAATCCAGCTCCCTGCTGATACACCTGGAAAAGCAGTAGAGGATGACAGTACCTGGGCCCCTGCACCGATGAGGGAGACACAGATGGAGTTCTTGGCTCCTGGCTTCAGTCTGGCCCAACCCCAAACATTGTGGACATCTAGGGAGTGAACCAGTGGGTAGAGGATTCTCTCTGTCTCTGTCTCTGTCTCTTATTCTCCCTTTTAAATGAGATGTTTAAGAAAGAAGGCTGGGTAAAGTGGTGCAGAATCGTAAGGGGCAGGGAGATTCTTTGCTTCTGCCCTCTTAGGGAGGGTTTCCAGGAGGAGATGAGATTTGCCTTGGGACTTGAAGAAGGAAGTCAATCTTGGTGTTGTAGAGGGAGAGGAAGGACATTGGAGGCTGAGAGAAGCAGAGCAAACAGCAGCAGAGACAGAGAGGGGAAGCTTCGTACAGGGCCATCATGGGCGTGAGGCAGCTGGGGACACTGGAGGAGCCGGGCGGCTGTCACTGGTCAGCCGGCCTTACAAGAGCATGCGCAGGGGCGCTGCATGTCGGAATCGGCATGGCCATGGGCAGCCGCCCCCTCACGCCTGCTCTCAGGTGAAGGAAGGAAGCCGGCCGTGAATGACCTGCCCGAGGCCGCAGTGTGTTTGCAGAGAGCTCAGTCGGAACCGTAGGGCGTTTGCTTTGCACTCCTTACCCCGAGTAACCGTGGGTGTCCCAAGGCTCTCACAAGGCCAGAAGCTGTTACCTGTCTTCCACCCTTGCTTCTCGGAGGGTCTCCAAGTTCATCGCCTGCACTTGGGGTCAGCGTCCGCCCAGCCCGAAGCCTGCCTACATCGAGACCGAGGGTTGGGAGAAGCTGCAGACTCGCAGAGGACGGTGGGCTTCTGTCCACGAGCTCTGAAATTCGGGAGCGCCTGGCTTCGTTTCCCTTCCTTAATACCCAGCCGCCATAGCTGTGTAACTTGCAAAGCCTGGTGCTGCAGCCGACTCTGCCACCCTGCCACTTCCTGCAGCCTGCTCCTGTTTTATCCTTTTTATCTTTTGGACCTCTACGATTCACACAGTAATTTAATCCGTTCAGCCAGCAAGTCCAGGGATACTTCTAAATTCACAGGGAACTTCGCCAGTCACTGTAACACCACGGGGTTCCCTGGCCTTCGTTATTTGCCTGTGGAAAATGCTATAAGTGACATCAAACAGGCTGTCAGACCTGTACCTCCAGAACCAAGAAATTAAACACTATGCAGAATGCCAATGAGGATTAATTTAAAGGAAAGAAAAAAATCACCAGTCAGGAAGCCCGGCACTTTTTCTCTGTTGGACAGCAGCCTGCAGGAGCACAGCCACTACCAGGTACAACAGCGCCTCTGTGTGGTGACAGTGTGTACTGCACCCCCAGGAGGAGGAAAAGGCACAGGGGTCCCAGATCCCTTCTGCTTAAGTCAAAAAGAATGCTGTTAGAGGTGTTTTGTTTTTGTTTTTGCTTTTTCCCTGAGCTGATGCTCTGTCTTCCAACTTGGAGAGGCTCTGCCACAGGGAGAGACGATGAGCAGCGTAGGTGGTTGGGGTCATTTCCATGGTTGGAAAGGTGGGGGAATTGAAAGAAGGGATGGGTTGAGGAGAGGAACCAGCAGGCAGGAGGGGGTGGGGTCAGTGGAGGGGAGAGGTGGGCAGGTGCGCAGGGAGCAGGCTGAGTCTAGGGTGGGCGCTGCCTGCGGGGTCACAGTTATGGGAAGTGTGATTGTATTTTGAACTAACTCGGGCTGCAATGAAAGGTCTGCTGTCAGGTCAGGGAGGTCAAGGGGTGTGTCCAGATTCAGGATGCCAGCTCTGACAGCCTGCACTTGGCACCCCCCATGTGCACACACATGCATGCACACACATGCACATACAAACACATGTGCACACATATGCACACATATTACATGTATACATATACATACACATACAGGAGCAAACATGCATACACACGTACGTGTACACGCGTGCACATACATACACATATATACACCTGCACACATATACACACATACACACGTGCTAGCCTGACACAGGCAGCTGAGCAAGGAGGAGCGCAGTTCTCCTGGCTGGGAGCTGAGCGCCTGAGCTGCCGGGACCCCTGAGCGCCATGGCGGGGGGTGGGTTCTGGATCGCAGACCTCTCTCTCTGTCTCTCCCTCTCTCTAACTCTGACTTTCAAGTAAATCTTAAGACTGTCGACCTCACAGAGTCCCCAGAGACACGGAGTGGGGTACAGGAAGGCACTGACGTCATTGCAACCACAATGTGCACCTTTCCTTTGGGTTCCACTGTAGCATCAGTCGACATAGGAGAGGTCTTCAGAAAGTTTTTACAAAAATGGTATTAACAAATTAAATTTGAGGGGGGGCACCGAAATTTTTGAAATTCTTGAATACACATTTTCCATGAAATTTTGAGGAACCCTTGCAGATATAGATTTCAAAATTTTTTGACATCAAAATAAGGTTTTTGAAGGTTTATTTATTTTTTTGAGAGAGAGAGGGAGGTCTTGTATCTTCTGGTTCACTCCCCGAGTGGTCACAATGGCTGGAGCTGGGCTGATCTGAAACCAAGGGCCAGGAGCGACTTTTGGGTCTTCCATGCAAGTGTAGGGGCCCAAGCACTGGGGCCACCTTCCTCTACTGCCTTTCAAAGGAGCATCAGCAGGGAGCTGGATCGGAAGTGGAGCAGCCAGGATGGGAAAGGCACCCATATAGGAGGCCAGCGAGGCAGGCAGCAGCTTACCCCGCCGCGGCACAGCACCGTACCCCAGGGTCTACCTTCTCAACGAAGCCAAATCTGCAGGGATGAGAAGCCCGAGGGACTTGCAGAAAGGTTCCTGTGAGAAAAGAAGTCTTGTCTCTTCCGGGAACACTCAGGTCCAGTTCGCGGAGCCAGGCTGGGAGCCGGAGTGCCCCATGTTCCGCCGGCAGTGGCCTCAGCCCGCGTTCTTGTAGGGGGACAGGCAGCTGGGGACCCCGGCTTGTGGTGTCCCCAGGCGGCTGCGTGGATCACAGTTGAGGGGTCTCAGAGGGCCAGGTAGAGCGGTGTCAGACTGAAGGGCTGTGTTGCTGAGTGGGCAGGGAGTGCTGCGTACAAATGGACTCGCTGAGACCACCTGGGGGAGGACATGAGCAGGTGCACAGGAGGACAGAGCAGACCCGCGTGAGGTCCCTGCAGGCCGAGCTCTCCAAGAGTTGCTGGGACTGGCAGCGCTGGCACTGGAGCCCAGGAGGACTTCTCCCAGGAGCCTCCAGAAAGAACTAAGCCCGCCCACGCTTTGGTTTCCAACTTCCAGCCTCCAGAACCAGAGAGAAAGTTGCTGCTGTGATAAGCTTGTCCCCTGCCCTCCCCTCCCCCTCCCAACTGCAGAGAGCAGGAAGGTCAGAGTGCAGCGGGGGAGGAGGAGGGTGAAGTCACCGCAGCAGGGCAGGTGGTGTTGCGAGGGCTCCGTGAGCGGTGGGCCCCTTCAGCCGAGTCTTCACTGTGTGGGGACGGCTGCTCTTTGGGGGACCATTGCTGTGACGTAGGCAGACGTTCTCCCTGCGCATAGGACCTTTCTTTTCCCTCCCACGTTTCCCCCATGGCCATACAAGAATGCTCCCAAAAGTTTGTAGAAAAGTGGGATTAAGAATTAAGTCCGGGGTGGGTACTCAGCCCTGTGGTCAGGTCAGCCGTGGTGACATGATTGCACTGAGCCTGCCCCCCTGCCGTGCACCTGGCCCCAGCTCCCTGCCAGTGCTGGTGGCTGCAGTGGCTGGTCCCTGCCATGCCCATGGGAGACCTGCACCGCACGCCGGGCTCTGGCCTGATCCAGCCGCAGCCATTGCAGGCATTTAGGGAGAGGACCAGGGGATGGGAGCGCTGTCTCTCAAACAGGTTATGCAGATACGTTGATTTGGGCACAAAAGCTCTTGGAATCCATGTGTAGTTTTTTTATAATTCACATTTTCCACGAACTTTTTGAAGACGCCTCATACGCATGAATTTCAACCTTCCTGGCAGCCACACAAACTCGCCTTTTAATTCCATTTTCCATGAACTTTTTGGTAGTGGCAGCCTTACTCCCTGCCCCTCAAGGACAAGCCGGGGATTCTCGGCCGCCTTTCTCCTCTCAAAAATGAGCGCCCAGTCTCTAATTCTGAGATCCAAGACACAAGGGGAATAACTGTGGGCAGTTCCTTCCTTCCAGGGTCATTTCCACGCCGAGGAGGGACTCCTGCCCACCCCAGGAGCCCACACACTGGGGGGACGCTCCTCTGCCATCCACCCGCTCGTTCAGCCCCTAGACCTGTTCCAGCCCTGTTTCTCTCCGCGTGTAGCCCCGGGACGACTTTTACTCCTAGGGCGAATCCAGGCGTGAGGTGGTCGCAGTGATCAGAGACGGGGGGGTCTCCTAAGGTTGCCAGCTTGCTGGGTGTTCCTCACGTGGCCGGGAACTCTGCCACTACCTCCAGCACTGAGGCAGGTCCTGTGGCCTGCTCTGTCCAGAATTGGAATCCACCAAGGCCTGTGGGCTTGGCTTTGAACAGGTGGTTGTTTTTTTTTGGGGGGGGGGGATTTTTTTTGTAGGACACTTAGTTTTGGGGTGACTTTTCTGAGTGTTTATTACATATCATGCCCAAATGAAAATGTGGCCAACAAAGAAGTGCAGTATAGGCCGGCGCCGCAGCTCACTAGGCTAATCCTCCACCTTGTGGCGCCGGCACACCGGGTTCTAGTCCCGGTCGGGGCGCTGGATTCTGTCCCGGTTGCCCCTCTTCCAGGCCAGCTCTCTGCTGTGGCCAGGGAGTGCAGTGGAGGATGGCCCAAGTGCATGGGCCCTGCACCCCATGGGAGACCAGGAGAAGCACCTGGCTCCTGCCATCGGATCAGCGTGGTGTGCCGGCTGCCGCGCGCCAGCCATGGTGGCCATTGGAGGGTGAACCAACGGCAAAAGGAAGACCTTTCTCTCTGTCTCTCTCTCTCACTGTCCACTCTGCCTGTCAAAAAAAAAAAAAAGTGCAGTATAAGCAGCCAGTAGTCAGGGGCTTGGGGTCAACCCACTGAGGTTGGCCCTGGGCTCTCTCGGAGCAGTGAGCGCCCAGCAGGGGTCGGGAACCCTCAGCTCCCCCTCCCCCCACCACCCAGGCCTTGCTCAGTGCACACAGAGTGGGTGCTCCTCCCCTCACGGGGCTTCTGTGACTCAGCAGGATGGTGGGAGAGGTTCCGCAGGGATGGGCAGTGTCTGCTTTGCTGCCAATGACACGAGAAAGTCCGTCTCTGTGATGAGCCTCCCATGGCCAAGACGGAAGAACATGCCCTCTCGGGCTTCATTTAGCTTCAACTTCCACCTTCTCGGCTTCCCCACATTCACACCGATCTCATCCGTGGAGCAGGCGAGGCCATGACCTGACGGCCGGGCACCCGGGCTCTGGGCGATGTGGCTGTGATCCCTGGGCAGGACCCTGCACCGCTGGGCTGTGAGTGGAGAGGCATGTGTCGGGTCTGCAAGTGTTCCAGCTGAGAGACTCTTCGGTGATGGGTGCTCTCGTTCTGAGTTCAGCTCCGTGCCGTGATTGGAACAGTGCCTGGGGTGTGGGAGTCATTCATGAAGTATTTGTTGGGTGAACGAATAAAGAAACTCAACAACATACAAAAGCACACTCCGTAAAGTGCTTGATGATATTGCAAGCATGCATCAAAGGCAGAATCCAAAGAAAGAAGGGGTAGATCTGGACAGATGCAGAACGTCACCACTGAAGACAGCCGAAGTATAAACGGGAGGAAGATTGGGGAGAGACAATCACACAGCATAAATGTGGGGTAAAATGTTATATCCTTAGTACTGAATGAGTGCCTGTTAATCAGTATGAAAATATGGATACCCCAGGGCCAGCATTGTGGTGCAGTGGGTTAAGCCACCACCTGCAAGGCTGGCATCCCACATCAGAGTGCTGGGTTCAAGTCCTGGCTGCTCCACTTCCAATCCCGGTCCTCACTAATGCACCTGGGAAGGCAGCAAAGGATGGCGCAAGTACCTGGGCCCCCGCTGCCCACCTTGGAGACCCGGATGGAGTTCCTGGCCTCTGGCTCTGGTCTGGCCCAGGACTAGCTTTGGGGCCATCTGGGTAGTGAACCAGTGGATAGAAGATCTCTCTCTCTGTCTCCCCACTCCCACCCCTCCGTGTGTCTCTGTGCCTTTCAAATGAATAAAATAATCGTTTGGTCCAGCGTTTCTGAAGTCCAGCTGCGTAGTTGGTTCTGAAGCCTTGAAAATGGCCAAAAGATTTCACTTCTAGAGATTGACCTTACAGAAGTCACGGGAGGGGGGAGACTCTGCCGCTGTGTAGGCTGTTGTGTTCAATTCGTATTATCACTACAGAACAAAGTAGGAAAGCACTGCTCCGGCGAACAGGAACCAGATACACCACCGTGCCAGGTTACAAAGGAGGGTCAGCGGGAAGAGAGAGAGAGAGAATCTAAGTGGGCAACCTTTGTGTGATTTTCATCATCCTGTTTTTGCTTAGATGTGTTTTCTACGGTTTTTAGTAGAATAAACTCTTATTTGGGGGTCGCTCTTGGCAAGGTGTGTAAGGCACTGCTCAGGTGCCCACTTCCCACAACAGGCTGTCTGGGTTTGCTTCCTGGTTCTGACCCCTGACTTCGACTCCTGGCTCCAGCTTCCTGCTCACGGGGCCCCTGGGAGGCAGCCGTGATGGCTCCCATAACGGAACTCTTGCCACCCACGTGGGAGACCTGGATTGAGTTCCTGGCTTCCTCCTGAATAAACTAAATTTTTTTGAGAAACCAAATATTTTTATATTAACAAAACATTTGTTGACAATAAGAAGTGCTGCTTTGGGGCTGTGGAATTGCGGTACTGCATACGGGGAAGCTTGTCCTACCAAGTGCACTCACCCGGCTTACGGAGCCTGTCACATCCTCACCGTCCTCCTGCTCCTGGGACTGGGAACAGGGGCGTGACTCACTCAGTGTCCCCGTGTTGGTCCAGGGAGCCACCCGCACAGCTGAGGCTTCTTCCTCCTTCGGCCGCACGAAAACCCAAATGACCACTCGATGGTTGTCGGCCTGCGAAGGTGAGGAGCAGGGTGGGAGAGCTTTCTCCTGCCACGGGCCATGTGGGTATTTATAACATCATTCATGGGCCATACAAAATTAGCAGCTGAAGAATTAGCCTGCTGTGGACTTACTCAGTTGGGAGTCCTGCCTTGGCAGGGCCAGACCCTGTGGTTTTGCAGGCCTGCTGCAGCCCGCGGGCCACACACCCCCCCAGCCCTGGTGCAGAGCAAGCTGTCTGCAGCCTCGTTGGGAGAGGCAGACACAAGCCAAGTGCGAGAATCTTTCAGGTCAACCAGGTGCCTGGCTGTACAGCAGCCCAAATCTCCAGCGTGGACTGCAGACCACCTGCTCCAGAGTCACCCCAGGGGGGTGGGGGTGGGGAACAGACTTCAGGGCTCCTCCCAGAGCCCGGGGAAAGGGCCCCCAAATCTGCAATCCTAGCAAGCACCTGGTTATTTCTGCTCTTTCTGGCCAGAGCCCCTGCCTGTCTACCCTGAGAGAGAGGCGGCAGGAGGAGTGGAGCCGGGGGGGGCGGCCGCTGCTGTGCTATGCTGGGAGATGCTTTATCTGGGTGTCTGACTCCTTCCACTTGCCAGCCTTGGTTGCTGTAAATGGGCTTCCCACTTCCAAACGACGTTAACTCCCGAACGCTGGTTTATCTGTAATCATCCACCCTGGTTTTTATCATCTGTCTTTCTCCCTTTGTCTCTGTTCAGTAGACAGACCCTAGGTGTTCTTGAACTTGGCCTTGGCAGTTATGGAGCTGTGTCTGCTGGCTTTGCCTCTCAGCTGAACATCTAGTGCTCTGTGTAGCCATGACAGAACCTTGCAGATACAGGAATGACAAGAGCACAGAGAAAGTCGCATCTGACAGTGTCGGTGTACCCTTGCTGGGATAGCCCGAAGTGTTGGGAGGGGGTGTGTGGGTCAGATCTGTCCTGGGAGCAGAGGTCTTTAGAGCAGAAGTTGACCCTGGGCACCCCAAGGGCAGGGAGCCCCACATTCCCAGAGGAGCTGGCAGGCTGAGTTCTGGTGGACAGAGTTGCAGAGGCAAGCCAGGGCCAGGCTGTGGAGGATCATGAGCAACTTCCTGAGGGTTGGCATCCGTTGCCTTTGTAGTTCATTTGAATGTGAAGCTATTTGACCCAAGTTACAGGCCATAGCAGAGAGCTGGATCAGAAGTGGAGTAGCCGGGACTGGAACTGGCGCCCATATGGGATGCCAGAATTGCCATTGGTGGATTAACTACTGCATTTGGGATTAACTACTGCACCACAGCACCAGTCCCCCAAGTGGTTGTTTCTTATTCTCTCTTTAGCGTTGAGCCTTCCAATTGCCCGTCCACAGCTTGACTGCAAGAACGGGTGTTTGGGAAGCTGAGGTTGGATGGGATAAGATGGGAAGTTCCCTGTGGTGCAAAGAATGTGTCCTACGCAGCCTAGCTGTTTTCTGGGGGCCTGTCTCCCTGAACATTGCCTGAAAGCAAATCGTTGGTTGAAACTAGAAGCAGCTTCCCTCTCCTAGGCACTGGGAGACTGGCTGCCATATTTCTTCACCTGGTCGGGATTTGGAAGCCTAACTAAGGCTGCGGAGGTAAGAGTCTTACGGAGGACTTAGAGGATGCTGTCCTGCTTAAAATCCTTTAGTCTCAGGTTCGGGCTTTCCCTGCCTTCTCAACTCTATCCTCTACTGTTCCCCAGCCATTTCTGAGCCATGTGGAGTGACTGTCTCCAAATGTCGGGGTTCAAACACCAGCTTTGCCACTTAACAACACAGTCCTCATGACCTCATTCCGAATCTCCCTCTGCCTCACTTGCTCCCTCTGTGAAATGGGGCTAATGACAGTCCCCATTTCACCAGGTCGCTCTCACGAAGGTGCATTAAGACAGCACCTGGTAAACGTGTGATGATACTGTGCCCCATGATTGGGGCTTTGAGGATGCCGTTCTGGCGATCTTGAATGCCATGTTACCTTATTGTCACTAATTCCAACTGGCTTGAAAAATTCAGCTCAGGCACCACCCCTGCAGGGCTGTGCAAATGCATCCATTGCAGCACTCATGAATGCAGGAGCAGCCTCTGGCACACCCAAGGCACTGGATTCAGATTCAGCCCCTGTAGCGCTCACAGCACCGAGTGGTGATCATTGCCTTCCCTGTTTGTCTTCTGGGGTTGTGAGCACCTGGGATGTGAGAGCCACATCCCACCTGGCTTTGGACCCAGTAGTTAGCATAGTTCTAGGAGGCTGAAAGTTCCCTGGTGACTACATGGGCATGAGCCTCCTGACACCCATGACGTCCCCACGTTCACCCACTCATTCCTCCATCACTCAGTTAAGGACCCTGTGGGGCCCTGGGATGCACCAAGGCCTTTGTGACAAGTGAGTCTCTGATGCTCTCTGGGTGGCCTCTGTGGCAGTCTTGGCATTTCCCTGGGCCAAGGGAGGACGTAGCTTCCGAGGGGTGGCTGCTTGTGGCCTGCCTTCAACAGGGGGAATTCTGGAGTCCGGATGCCTTCCCGGTGGACTGAGAGCTACTTCTCTCCAATTCACAGCCCTGTTTGAGATCCCAGACTTTGCAGCTGGGCTCGGGCAGTCCTCGGGCCACTGCAACATCTGATTAGCAACTGTTGGCTAAAATAAGCCTTCTAGAAAATGTTCTGCCCAGAGCACTCTTTGCATCCTTTTTAGATCGATTGCCACTATACTTTTAGAGTTTTCTAGGCCAGCTTCTTAGGTTTATTTCCTTTGGATGCGTTCAGAGTGTTGCCAGCCCTATTTTGGGAAGAGTGCTTTCTGCTACCCTAAATGTAGGAACCCCTGTTTCCCTCCAAAGCAATTTGCATCCTCTCTTTCCCTCCTTAGGAAGAAAACCCCATTTTTTTTCCTGAACCCACCATTCCCCAAATCAAAGACCATTTTCCCAGCTTCTCATGCAGCTAGGTGTGGTCGGGAAACTAAGTTCTAGGCAAACAGGTGCATCTTCAGTTTCCTATTGGTGCAGTACTGATGACCACACGCTAAGGGGCTTAAGCAGTGCACGTATATCCTACATCGCCGAAGGTTGCAGGTCGGGATTGGGCCCCCCAGGGCTAAAATCAGGACACTGGCAGAGCAGCGTCCTTTTGGGGCGTCCAGGGGAGAATTTGTTCTCTTGGCTTTCCCAGATTCTGGAAGTCACCTGCCCTCCCTGTCTTGTGGCCGTTTCCTGTCTTCACAGCCAGCGGCCCTCAAGCGTTTGCTCTCCTTCTTTGTGTCTGTCTGTCATCTGTCTACCATCTGTCATCTGTCTATCATCTGTCATCTGTCTTCTGTCTCTCCATCTCTCATCTATCATCTGTCATCTATCATCTGTCATCTATCATCTGACATCTGTCTATCATCTGTCATGTGTCTATCATCTGTCATCTGTCTACCATCTGTCATCTATCATCTGTCATCTATCATCTGACATCTGTCTATTATCTGTCATCTGTCAATCATCTGTCAGTCTATCCACTCTGTCCACTCTGCTTCTGTCATCACTTCCGTTCTCTCCGCCCCTCCTCCCACTCTCATAAGCACCTGCAATTGCCGTGAGCCCACCTGGATGATCTCCCCTCCTGAGGCTCTTCCTTAATCTCACCTGCAGGCTCTTTTTCACTGTGTATTCAGAGTTCCAGGGACCAGGTCATGAACGTGTTTGAGGAGCCATTGTTCTGCCTATCACCATGTACAAGTAGAGTGTAGGACTTTCAGGAAATGTTCTTAATGGGAAATGCCTCAGCCAGGATGAGTACTCTTTCCTGCCTTTCTCTTCCTCCTCTCCTGGAGCTGCAATGAGATGGCTGGTCCCTTAGCAGCCGTCTTGGACATGAGGTGACTTTGGGGATGGGAGTCAGGTGCTGGAGTTGTGGAAGAGAAGCAGTCGTTCCTGGATTCTGGTGATCCTATGAAAACACCTCTGGGATTTTGCTGTCACGTGTGCATTTTTGTCTTAAGTCACTGTTTTTTCCTTTTTTTCGGGTATGTGCTGCCAATCCCAACGTGTTCTTACATAACTTTTCTTTATAAACTGCAAGTGTGGGTTTCAACCCACTGCCCTACCTGGGGAACAGACAGGTGGTCAGCCTGGGAATGTTCTCTCGGCTGCTGCTAAGAACACGTTTGGGGAAAGTGGACAGTGTTTTTATTGTGAATTATCATCAACCTGTGGTTCTGCCGTGGGCTGAGCTGTGCTGCCTGAGCCGCAACCAGGGCTTTCGACTTTGTTTCCAAGCTTTGGTCAAGTTCTGCCATGATATGCCCAGGAGAGTTATGGACAGCAAGTTCTAGTTCTCGTTAACTTAAAATCGGGCTACATGTCAGCTCCTCTTCTTGAGCCTACGTGTAAACAGTCTGCAGCGGCCAATAGCAAGACAGCTTTCCATGCTGCAGGTGCAACCCTGTGTCGCTGTCCAGATTCTCCAGCGGCCCCAGGAATTCGGCAGACCTAGCAAAGCATGATCTGGAAGGAAATACAGCATGGTGGCACGGGACACCAACATGCCAGCCCTCGGTTCTGGCCAGCGTTCTGCAGTGTTTGCATCAGCTCTCACAGTGTGGCCAGAGGAGGGCTGTGGCCTGGGGCGCTGAGGGGGCCTCCCGTTGTGGGAACAGGGCGGAAGGTGCCGTGGACTTTGATGTTTGCTTTGTTCTGCTGCGCGATCGCTGGGGTCAGGAGCTCAGCGCCATCATCACTTCGGCAGCACTGGCTCCCTCGCGCTTCTCCCCAGTCACTAGCTCGATGCTGCTGTGTTCTCTGGATTCATTCTAGCGATTGCTGCAATGCCTCACCACTCTGATTCTAACCTGCTTTGGAGATAACCAACACTCAGAGGCCAGGGCACTGGTGAGGAAGTGGGGCAGGAAGATTAAACTTGGGCCAAGTTCATGCATTTCCTCAGCCGTTTTCCCACTTGGGAATGTTCCAGGGACAAAAGCCAGCACCTCTTGGCCTGGAGTTGACAGATGTGAGAGGAGGACGGTGCCTGGGGAAGAAGCATGCTTCTGGTGGTGTTCGGCCCCCGTGGCTTCTAACACAGTGGGATCTGGGCCTGAAGTCCCTTGGTTCAGCAGTAGATTCCCATGGATTCACCCCCGGCTCTCAGCAGCAGATCGGGGGCAGGAGAGGGAGGTCATGGTATTATGCCCCTGTGGACGTGAGTCTGATACCACCCAGTTAGGTACCCCCCGGGAGGCCATAGCTTCTGTCTTCTCCTCCCACAAAGAACAGCCCTGCCTCCTCTTGCTGCCCCTCAGGACCTGACGTGGGAATGGACTGTAGCCGGTGCTCTGACGTGGGCTGCTCAGCTCGCTGGTTATGCTCACCTCCGTCCCTGGCCCCTCCCGACACTCTCCCCACGGCCGTGTCCAGGAGAGCTCGCACCCACGCGATGCTGCTCTGTGCAGTGAGTGTGTCTGGTTGTGGCCACAGTGCTTGGGCTGTCTTGGTTTTCTCTGTCCAGCCGATATTCCAGCCCTCTTCCCCCCAGCTCCGCCACACCTCTTCACTGCAGAGGCCCAAAACCACACAGAAACTTCAAAGAGAAAATGTGCCTGGGAATGAACACGGCTTGCTCGGGGAATTGCTCTCCGCCGTCCCTGGGCTGTGCTCCAACTCCTTCTCCCTCTGCAGCCATGATGGGCAGGTGGACAGGTGGACAGGCGATGTCATTCCCAGAAAATGGAGCAGATGACGTGGAGGTTTGACCTGGGCCACTGATTCCCTGGATTTTAGCATAGAAAACCAGTTCTCGCCTCGAACTTTGTGCTTAGCTTGATCTGCGTTTTATCACTTTTCAGGATTTTATTGGGGACCTATCAAAGAAGCAATTAGAAATGAGGATGGGAGCAACTGTGAGTGTTGCACGCATGTATAGTTGCGGGGAGGGGTACGGATGAGTGGATGGGAAGAGTAATGTGTGCATGTGTCTGCCGGATATGTGTCAAGGGTGCGTGTTACATGTATGTGTAAGTGGAGTGTGTGTGTGTGTATGTGTGTGATCCATGCATGTGTGAGGGTGTGGATGAATGCACGGGAATGTGCATGTGTGGGTTGAGTGTGTGTCAGCTCTGCGTGTGTAGGTGTGACGGTGTACGTGTGAACACATGTGTGCCGGGTGTGTGTTGCATCTGTGCCTGTGTGGAGGTGTGTCTCAATGAGTGTGAACGTGGGTGCAGCTCCAGCATCTGTGTTAATAAGATGGGCAGTCGGTGTGCACAGACGTTGAGCAGTGGGGTGGGGGTGGCAGGGCACCTGGTCTGTCACAGGGCTGAGGGGAGGCTGGTATGAGAGCCTGAGTGAGTGAAGAGGAGCCAGGCCCCTGCAGGCCAGAGACCTCCTGCCCTCCCTCCATGTTCCTTGCTCACCCAGGGCGGGCGTGTTGCTCTCTGAGAAGCTGCCTGCAGGAGCCAGAAGGTGGGTGGGGGTCTCACCTGTAGACTCAGCCAGCTGTTCTTGGTCAGCACTTGTCTCACAAGGCCACTAGATCTGGTTCCTTTTCCCAAAGGCCTGAAGCAGAAATGGAGTTGGAAACTGTAGGAGGAAAGAGTGGCTTGGCCACCACCAGCTTCCATGGTGGACAGGACCCTGGCTGCTGCTTGTAAGTAAATGGTTAATAGCTGTATATACCTTATTGGAGAGGCACAGACGGACGGAGCTCACATCCACTCGGTGCACAGTGCCCATCACTGCTGCCTCCCGGGCAGGAAGCTGGAATCAGAGGCAGAGCTGGGTCTTGAGGCCAGGTTCTGTCTCTGACACAGAAGTGTCTGACCGTGCCAGACACCTCCTCAGCCCTGTCTTCTTAATGGATAACTGTGCCCCAAGTGCCATCCTGAGGGCCTTCCGTGGCCCCAGGCCCTGCCAGCCCCCAGCAGGGCCAGCACACGCACAGCTGGGCCAGCTCTAGTCACTCCTGCCACCGCTTCTGTCTCATGGTCAAAAATGCCTCCCTGTCCTCAGCCTGCCCGGCTCTCTGTCCCCAGTGCAGGGTGGTCCTCAGCGAGGAGCAAGGGTGGGGCCCACAGTGACCACTAGCCTCTGTTTCCCTGTAGCCACGTAGCCATCCCCAGCCTTCCCTGTAATAAGCTGATCCTGGAGCTCAATCCTGCATGCATCGGCTGCCAGGACACTTTTGATTGACAAAACTAATCTCGCCGCCGCCGCATCCCCTTGCAGATCATGTCTGCGGCTGCTGACAATTAGACAGAAGGCTGGGGCTTGGGACGCGCGAGGGTTATGAGGTGATGAATCAATCGTGGGGGCTGGGGGGAGATAACAAACCCGAGGAGCCCATCTCAGCCCCCCACAGCCTCCTGAGTGATTGATGAGTCGGTAATAACCTCTCCCGGTCTCCTGCCCCCTATTATTTTTCATAATGCACAAGGAAGCTTTAAATTTCAGAGAAGGGGGGAGTGCAGAGACAGAGCAGGGACTGGGGGGCTGGGGGACAGCCTGCCTCGGAGGTCCCCGCGGCTCCTTGTCTTCCTGCTGCGCGGGCTGTGAGTGGCCACGTGCTCGGGGAGACCCGCGGGGCGGTGCGCATGGCTGGGGAGAAGGACCAAGCATGCGGCAACCTGGAGGCCTGGGCCCGGCGGATCCCACATCCACTCAGTGTGTCTGCCTCTCCTGTCTTCAACCTGCTCAGAACCGAGTCAGCAGCACTCGGAGGCCTGCTTCTTCTGGAGGGGAATCAGGGCTGCACCAGAGCCGGCTGCCCTGAAGTCAGGAAGCAGAGGCCAGGGGTGGGGGTGGGGGCAGAGGCCCTGTGGTTCAGCTGGAGGCTGAGAGCTTCCCCTTCCTTCCCGTCTGCTTGCAGGTGGCAGCCTGCACTGCCTAAGGGAAAGCAGAAGGCTTTGGGTTGCCGCTGGTGTTGTTAAAGTATTAACTGGTTGAGGTTTCTTTTATGCAAAGTCTGTGTTTTTAATAGAAAGCAGGGTCAGTGGATGAAGAAACGTGAACCTGTCATTCAAAGCACTGTTTTGTAAACCCATCTCAGACCTAGCACTGATTAGTTATGAAAAATAAAAGTGAAGTGTAATAAACATATAGGCTTGGGTGCATATATTCTATATAATGTGTATCTGAGCGCAGCCATCAACAGGTAAGTGTTTATTATACTCCACATCGGTGCCAGGTGTTTGCTGCTGGCCAGGGGTAGATGGAAGAGTGTGTCAAGGTCCCCTCTCCGTCCTATCTGTAGTCCAGGGGTATCCTTCCCCAAATCCATAGGTTGCAGTTCTACACCCCAAAACTTGAGCAAGAGGTCTTATTTGGAACCCCGATTCGTGCAGGTGTAATTAGTTGTAGAAGCTACGGTGGGCATCAGTCCAGGGGGATGTGGGCACACAGACACGCACACAGGGAGGACACTATTTAGTGATGAAAGCTGAGACCAGAGTGAGCTTCTGCAAGCCCAGGACACTGCAAGCTGCCACCAGATCCCTGCCAGTGGATCCCTGGAAGCCAGGGTAGGGGCCGGCAGAGGCGGGGCCAGAAAGGGGAGGGGCATGGAGCAGATTCTCCAAAGGCCTCCTCTTGGACTTCCAGGCAATAAATTCCTGCCATTTAAGCCAAGCAGTTGGTGGTTCCTTGCTACAGCAGCCCTAACAGGCTAGTGCAAAGGGGAGGCAGAGAGGAAGTAGTCACATGTTGCTGTCGAATTCCAAGCTCAGAGAAATGTCCCGGAGGCACAGGACCTCACTCTGTGCAAGGGAAAGCCAGAGCACCCTGGCCAAGTCTGGAGTGGGGGGCTGGCCCTCCTGAGGAAGTGAGGGCTGATGGAGGCGCAGGAGTCAGTTGGGGGCGGAAGAGGGGGGAACAGCAGAGGCTAAGGCCCTTAGGGAGGAAGGAACCTTGTGGGAATGGAGAGAAGTCCATGTGGCAGAGGAGGACGGGAGAGGGGATGATGGGGGGGTGGCCCTGGACCGGAGCTCCCCCAAACCCAGCACAACGCTGACTGCACCACATTCACTTAGACTACCGAGGGTGCCCACCTTGCTTTCTGCCTTCACTGCCTGGACAGGTAGGCCCCGCTGCAACTGCCTCTTCTGTTTCCCGTCCCGCCCACTGAGCCGTCCATCAGCCGATCCTGTCCTAAAGGCAGCAGGAGACATGTTGAGATATTCTAAAGCAGGTAAATGGGATTCTGAGTGGCTGTGCCCCAGTCCTGCAGATGACGTGGCTGGACCACTGGTCACTGACGTGTGTTACTGCTATGCACCTGCTGCAGCCCGCACCCCCGCAGCCTCTGTGGCGGTTCCTGTGAGGTGCAGAGCAATGGCTGCTGACAGGCCATTGTTTTGTGAAGAGGGTCTTGTCTGAGCCCTAAGTAGGGGCTTTTCCCCTGGTTGCCAGGTGAGGGACACGGTGGTGGGTGGTGATGGAGGGACCTGCCCAGGGTCCCTCACTGTCACGTACATCCTGTTCGCTGCCCTCAGCCTGTCCGGGCCCCACTGCTTCCCAAGTAAATGCTGAATTTGTCACACTTGTCAAACGCCGCTCCTCAAAGATGCCCCAGGACTGGTTGCTGCGTGATTGCTTCTGTCTGCGTTGCGTCTCTTAGCGCCAGGTGCTCGCTGTGCACAGCCTGCAGAGCCAGGCAGAACGTGCCTTGCCCAGTGAAGCTTCTGTCAGATCGCAACATTTGTAATTTTTCTTATTTTAAAATAAGGCATCAGATGGTCTCAAAGCATTAAGATCGCCCTACTGAGAATATCCTTCCACTCACCTGCAAAATGGAAATACCCTGCTTACGTCAGAGGAGCATTCCGAAGCTAGACTTAGAACTCCAGAGGAGGGCCTTCAGCTCCGTGTCCTGGAGCTCCAGCTCAGACTCGTGGGGGTCGTGCAGGTGCATTAGCAGGGAGCTGGATGGGAAGTGGAGCAGCCAGGAATTGAACTTTACCCGCTGTGCCACAGCACTGGCCCCTAAGCTTATCTTTCAGTTCCATTTTCCACAAATGTTTTGAAGTCCCCTTGTGCATACCTGCAGTCCTTTTAGAAGCCTATCACGTGACTGCAATAATAGTTACCTTGCTAAATATACCAACAGCAGACACATGCAGTAGACGGTCTTTTGAGTGTCCTACAATGTGTTTTATGGATACCCTGGAAAATCAGCCTCAAAAGGAAGCTTTCTAGCCAAGCATTTGGGGAGCTCTGGGAGTGTATGTGGGCTGCCCTGCCCCTGCTGTGATGGGCTCACATCGGCCTTAAGCCCCAGCAAGGCCACTGGACTAGGTAAAGGCATCCTGAGTGCAGTTGTGGTGTAGTTCATTTTGGATCGAACAGGAAAGAATCTCCCTCGAATTCTCTTTAGAGCAGTAGGGAAAGAGTGATGGGGCGAGGGCCAGGGATGTTGGCAGGATAGAAGGGAAGAAAATAGGAAAACGTCTGATCCTGCAGCCTCTCCATTGCAGGTCTCTGAGAGGACACGTGTCATGACAGCGGTCCCTCCTTCCTTGCTCCTGGGGCTGCCCGCTCCTGGGTTAGTCCAAGGAGGCCTGAAGTACCCCAACCCCGAGACAGGGACGATGGCCAGCTGTCCCTAGGTAGCTGTGTTTGCAGAAGGCCCCCAGCAGTGGCCAGAGCAGGTCCAGGACTACAGGAGGCTGTGTGCCACTGCTGCAACATGAGCACCGGGAACAGCCAGGGGCCCAGGGACAGCCACACCAGTCCCCATGTGAGACAGTGGCTGTCTGGTGGCTGTGCCCAGGCCAGGCTGGGGAGGGGTGGGGGCCTTGGTGACTTTCCCTCCTTTACACAGAGGTGCTTCCGTGTGATCGTTAGCTCTGTGAATGCAAGTGGGGGCCTGGAGGACCAGGCAGACAATACAGCCGGAGCCGGAGACCATGAAGCCCACTGGGCTGGAAACCCAGACAACGGGGCTGGGGCAGGCGAGGGGGGAGCGGATATGATAGCCAGGAAGGAGTTCCAATGTGAATGAATACTAATTAGTGACATGGATATTAATGATGACAGTAATTAACAGGGGAAAGGAAGGGCTGTCATTGTCCCAGGGTGGGTAATCAATCTTGGCAGGTGATAAATAATGGTTTAGCAAGCTCAGCAGAAAGATAATCCGCCAGCCCCAGGGAGCACCGAGCCAGGCTGGAATGCTCGCAGTTTCTAGGCAACCCGCGCGGAGGAACTATTTTTCTTTTGAGGAAAAAACAGGTTAAAAGAGCCTCTCCCCCACCCCCACCTCGGGATTACAGTTCTTGTTTGATTGCTGCTTTGTTCTTCGTTTCCTAGGACAAATGTTGAACTTGTGTAATTTGGAAGAAATGGGCATGCTTGCTCACACACACACACACACACAGAGAGACACACACACACTCCATGAATACGAATGCAATGGTTTTGATCCAGGAGCAGGCGTGGCGGGGATGCTGCCCAGTCTTGCTTTCGAGGTTGAAATGTGGGGAAATGGAGTTGTCAGTGGCCAGGGCAACTGGGCAGTGGGCCGGGGCTCGGGGAGTCCTGGATAAACCAGAGCCTTCCGCAGATCCAGAGAGAAACAGAGAGCGTGACCCTGGCCCACACCAGCCCCGCTTCTGAGAAATTTCCTTTCTGGGAACAGGGCTTTGCTCATTAAGCCTCTGCTGGTTCTCCAGTCCTCGTCCTGGGGACCTGGCGCTGGAGAGCTCCTGGCCGGCCCTGCCCCTCAGCCGGGAGCCTCAGACCCAGGAGGGGACATGGATGTCTAGAAATGGCTCCCTTCAGAGCCTGTCACCCAACAGCCATTCCACGCTGAGGTGACAGATCCTCCTTGGATGGTCTGCCCTGGCTTAAGGCAAGATCGTTGAGGGGGTCAAAGCAAATTGGCCGCAGTTCAGAATCTATCAGAAAACCGGCCTCCTTTTCTCGCGTGTGAGCTGTGCTGATTCCATGGGCTACGTTTCCAACAGGAGGCCAAGGGAGCACGCTGGGAGGATTGTGACCACGGTCATGTCACATAGGGAGTCACTGAGGGCCCAGCCCCACTCCACCTGCTTTGAGGATGTGGCAGGTACAATGGGAGAGAGCGTGCAGGTATCCGAAGGTCTCCCTCGCAGGGAAGTTAGACCTGGGTTGATTTGCCTGTCGTCAGAGGGCAAAACCGAGGCCCAAAAGGAGGAAGTCGGAGGGGGACAAGTGCGTGTTGGGAGAAATGAAAGGCAACTGAACTGAGACAGGCTGGTGGGGCCTTTGTGGGTTTCTCTGGACACAGCTCACAGGCACCGTGGACGGCGCTCCGGTGTGGACTAGGGTTAGCATAAAGAAGCTTTTACAAGCCCCTTCTGAGTCTTCAGATTATACATTCGGGGAGGTAATTGATGCTAGATCCCAAAACAGGTAAGCCCCAGATTTTAGGAGCATAGCACAGTGAAATGTCTCTCTCAGTCCAGAGTCAGAGCCCTGAACGGGCATTACTTTTCATGGTTAGAGCTATGACTCCTCCCATCTCCTCCAGGTTCCTGGAGTCCAGTCCACCAGTGACTGGGGGTGTGAGGTGGTAGGCGGGGGGAGGGCCACATGGGACATTTCATGGGCTCTGTCTGGAAGTGGCACATACCATTTCTCAGTCCACACTGCAGGGGACTCCAGGGAGGATTTAGCTGTGGCCCACTGGGATGAGGAGAGAGGTTCTGGGAAACACAGAGAAGTTCAGCCGTGGACCCAGGGCCACGTTCATTCTGCACAGGCCAAGCCGGAAGACAGGAGAGAGTTTGTCAGGAACCTGTGCAGTCAC
Source organism: Oryctolagus cuniculus (assembly GCF_051225735.1). Classification (NCBI taxonomy): domain Eukaryota; kingdom Metazoa; phylum Chordata; class Mammalia; order Lagomorpha; family Leporidae; genus Oryctolagus; species Oryctolagus cuniculus. The sequence goes on from NC_142886.1 coordinate 23,100,880, forward strand.
CTGCCGGGGTCAGTCCTTGTCAGGAAGGGAGGGGAGGTGATGAGAGCTCCTTCTTTGGGAAGTGGGCTAAGCACCAGGCCACAATCAAACTTTTCCCAGCCAAGCCCTGGAAATCTCTGTTCTTGGGAAATCCCTTCAAAGAGCTCGTTACCAATGTGGGTGTCAGTGCACCTGCGCCGTGGGAAGTGAACGGGTGTTTGGGAAAGGGTGGAATCGGGCTATGAAAGTCTGGGGTGGGGGGAGGCTCGGTGAGGATGGAGGCGTCAGAGTGGCCGACTGCCTGGCTGTGTCCTGGATGCTAAACGTGGTTTTCTGCCACCGGATTAAACCTCCATGAGGGCTTCCGCTGAAACTGCTTTCTCGTTCCAGGTACGGACATTGTGCAGTGGCTTATGAAGAACCTTTCCATTGAAGACCCAGGTACTTGACCTTTGACCCTTGACCCTCACTGACCCCCAGCTTGATCAGGGCAGGAATCCCATAACCGAATTCCAAACTGGATTTTCCTGCTGTCCTGAGAACTGGGCTTATCATTGCGAATCCCAAGATGTGGAGTCACTCTATTTACAAATAAAATTAATTTCTTTTCCTCCACTGAATCTCTCTCTTCAAATTTAAACCGCCCTTTGAGGAAATGAGCGACTATTTAGAATGCCAAAGAGGCCCATACACCCCCGTGTGAAATGAGATGAGTTCCCGGTAGCTGTGGCAATTAAAGATAAGTTGTGGCACCATCATTGAAAAGCCGTGGAGAGCCAGCTCGCACAATCACATTGCCTGATCCACAATTAAGATGTTTAATTATTTGCTAAGACGCTGTCTGTTTCCTGCTTTTGCAAAAAGTGAAGGAATGACTTTTCCCCGACTTTAATTGTGCATTTCAATTAGGACAAACCTTACCAGAAAAACAGCAACACACGCTGGCCAGTAACACAGGCTCTGAATCTGTCCTCCCACCTGAAAATAAGCAGTACAATTTATTCTCAGTGTAATTAGGAAATGGGGGAGGGTGTCCAGAAAAATGAAAATTTTAGATGCGTCAATCTTATTATCCATGAGCCATGGATGGACACTTCTCTGGATGTATTGTCCACTCCACTGTCTCACGTAACCAAGGACTCCTGATCCCTGATGACATTTCTAAAGATCCACTAATGTACTCTGCTGTTCTTGATGGGAACATTGAGGTAATTAGATGTATTTGCTCCAAATTAAATGGCCCCCCACTGTGCGGCTTTTCAGGATTTTTTTCGTGCAGTGCCTGCTCCTCTGTGTGCCTGCCCTTCAGCTGTAGCTCCTTTCTGGGACCAGTGTGTCAGCCTGGCCACGACTATAGTTTAGCCTGACAGTCCTAATCTGCTGCTGACTGTGAAACAATACAATTTACATACAGTTCAATTAAGCAGAGTCGCTGGAAATCTGAGTGCCAGAAAATCAGGTCATTCATGGAAGTGACCGTCACCTTTGTCTCTGCCTTGATTAAGGGCCTCTCACAACAGGGTGCACTTCTTAATTGTAGTCAAGTCTTAAGTCACAGGGAAAGAAAATACAAATGCTAACCCTTTCAAGGGACAGGACCTGGATCAACTACCTCTGTGGTCCTGCTGTGCAGTCTGGACTTCTGATCATGCACTTCTTTTTGTTTTTAGTTTTTTTTGTTTGTTTTTATTTTTTTTTATTTTTTGTTTTTCTTTTTGTGATCATGTACTTATAAAACCTGGGCTGGACAAGCAGCTCCCAGTTTGGTTACATTGATGTGAAGTCAACATTTCCTTGGATTATGAGGCCAAACTAAGCCACACTTTTCCTCATGGTGATTTTTTCCTGAGAACCCCAGTTTTTTTTCCCTTCTAAAATAATCATCATACTTCTGACACTATTTATCATCTTCATTATCATCACTACAAGGATATTTCAGAAAGTTCCTGGGAAGCTGAATTAAAAGATATACTTATTGTAGTACAAAAAATTCTGAAATTCTGGCCGGCGCCGCGGCTCACTAGGCTAATCCTCCGCCTAGCGGCGCCGGCACACTGGGTTCTAGTCCCGGTCGGGGCGCCGGATTCTGTCCCAGTTGCCCCTCTTCCAGGCCAGCCCTCTGCTGTGGCCAGGGAGTGCAGTGGAGGATGGCCCAGGTGCTTGGGCCCTGCACCCCATGGGAGACCAGGAAAAGCACCTGGCTCCTGGCTCCTGCCATCGGATCAGCGCGGTGCGCCGGCCGCAGCACGCCGGCAGCGGCGGCCATTGGAGGGTGAACCAACGGCAAAGGAAGACCTTTCTCTCTGTCTCTCTCTCTCTCACTGTCCACTCTGCCTGTCAAAAAAAAAATAAATAAATAAAAAATAAAAATAAAAAAATAAAATAAAATAAAAAAAAAATTCTGAAATTCGTGTCACCAACTTTTTTTTTTAATATCTATTCTATTTTATTTATTTGAAAGACTGAGTTACAAAAAGAGGTTGAGACAGAGAGAGAGAGAAAAGTCTTCCATGCATTGGCTCACTCCCCCAAATGACCACAACCACCAGAACTGGGCCAATGGAAAGTCAGGAGCATCTTCCAGGTATCCCATGCAGGTGCAGGACCAAGCACTTGGGCCATCTTCCACTGCTTTCCCAGGCCATAGCAGAGAGCTGGATGGGAAGTGGAGCAACTGGGGCTTGAACCAGCACCCATATGGGATGCTGGCACTGCAGGCCAGAGCTTTAACCCACTGCACCACTGCGCTGGCCTCTTCACCAGCTTTTTGAAAACCCTTGTTATATGCATGGATTTAAGAATGTTTCATGCTAAAAAAATTTATCTTTTTTTAATAATTTTTTGGGAGGCAGATTGACAGAGCTCCCATCCACTGGTTCACTGCCAAATACCACAACACCCAGGACTTGGCCACGCTGAACCTCATCTAAGATCTCCCGTGTGAGTGGCATGGAACTAGCTATATCAGCCATCAATTGTTGCCTCCCAGGGACTGCATTAACAGGAAGCTGGAGCCACAGCTGCATATCAAACCTAAGCACACCAATACAGTGGCATCTTAAGGCCTAGGCCAAATGCCTGCTCCAAGCTAACCTTTTTTTTTTTTAAGAAAAGCCCACTTATTTATATTTATTTGAGAGGCAATATTGTAGAGAGAGAATAGACAGAGAAAGAGCATTATCTTCCATCTGCTGGTTCACCTCCAAAATGCCCACAAATAGCCAGATTTGGGCCAGTGCGAAGCCAAGAACAAGGAACTCTACCCAGGTCTCCCACTTAGGTGTCAGGAGCCCAAGTACTTGGACCATCATCTGCTGTCTCCCAGATGCACTGTTTGCAGAAAACTGGATCAGAAGCAGAGGTGGGATTTGAACCCAGGCACTCTGCTATGGGATGAAGCTTAACCCACTGTGCCACAATATCCACCCCCAGACTCATCTTTATTTTTCTCTCAAAGAAACTTTTTATTTAATGAGTACAGATTTCTTAAGTATAACTTTAGGAATATAGTGATTCTTCCCACCATACCCACCCTCCCACCCCCACTCCTACCCTACCTTTCAATTAAATTTATACACAGAAGACCAACTTTATACTAAGTAAAGATTTCAACAATTTGTACACACACAAACAACTGTTTGAAAACAAGTTTTACAGTTAATTCTCACAAACAACTCATTGAGGACAGAAGTCCTACATGGAGAGTAAGTGCACAGTGACTTTGTTATTAATTTAACATTTAACCCTCTTAAGTATGACGTCATTGATCACCCAAGGTTCTTGGCATGAACTGCCAAGGTTATGGAAGCCTTTTGAATCCACATACTCCATTAGTATTTAGACAAGGCCATAAGTAAAGTGGAAGTTCTCCCCTCCCTTAAAAGAAAAGTGCATCCTTCTTTGATGGCCAATTCTTTCTGCGGGGGTCTCTCTCTCACAGAGATCCTTCACGTAGGATATTTTTTTACCACAATGTCTTGGCTTTCCATGCCTGAAGTGCTCTGACAGGCTTTTCAGCCAGACCAGTATGCCTTAAGGGCTGATTCTGAGATCAGAATGCTATTTAAAGCAATTGTCATTCTATGAGTCTGCTGTGTGAAATGCTCCCCATGTTGGAACATTCTCTGCTTTTTAATTCTATCTATTATTATTACCAGACACTTATCTTATTTATATGATCCCTTTAACACTTAATCCTATCTATATGATCACCTTAACACTTAATATGGTCAATATAACACTTAAAATGGTATTTTTACCACCTAGTTTAATGGGACTTGGGGTCTCATGGCAAGTTTTTAACTGTACCCTTAGATGTAAGTTTGTAGGAATGTATGCAGAACTATGCAGCTTTACAGTTACAAACTTCCTCCTCCCTCTTTTATCCCCATTCTTATTTTTACTTAGATCTATTTTAAATTGACTCTATACATGTATGATTAACTCTAAGTTAAGTAAAGAGTTCAACAAATAGTATGAAGAAAAAAATAACTGTTCCTCGACAGTCAAGACAAGGACTGTTCAAGTCATTGCTTTTCAAAATGTCAATTTCAGTTCTACAGATTTACTTTTAGGTGCTCTATTAGTTCTCACAGATCAGGGAGAACATAAGGTATTTGTCCCTTTAGGACTGGCTTATTTAAGTATGTTTTCCAGATTCATCCATTTTGTTGCAAATGACAGGATTTCTTTTTTTTTTTACTGCTGTGTAGTATTTCATAGTGTACATATCCCATAATATCCCATAATTTATCTAGTCTTCTGTTGATGAGCATTTAGGTTGATTCCATGTCTTAGCTATTGTGAATTGAGTTGCAAAAAACATGGGGGAGCAGATAACTCTTTTATTTAATGATTTCATTTCTCTTGGGTAAATTTCCAGGAGTGGGATGGCTGGGTCATATGGTAGGTCTATATTCAGATTTCTAAAGTATCTTCATACTGTCTTATGTAGTGGTTTTATCAGTTTACATTCCCACCAGCAGTGGATTAGGGTACATTTTTCCCCACATCCTCGCCAGCATTTGTTGTTTATTGATTTCTGTATGTGAGCCATTCTATCTGGGGTAAGATGAAACCTAATTGTGGTTTTGATTTGCATTTGCCTGACAGCTAATGATCCTGAATATTTTTTCATGTGTCTGTTGGCCATTTGGATTTCCTCTTTTGAAAATTGTCTGTTAGTGTCCTTTGCCCATTTCTTAACTGAATTGTTTGTTTTGCTGTTGTGGAGTTTCTTGATCTCTTTATATACTCTGGTTATTAATCCTTTATCAGTTGCATAGTTTGCAAATAATTTCTCCCATTCTGTCAGTAGCATCTTCACTTTCCTGAATGTTTCTTTTACAGTACAGAAGCTTCTCAATTTGATGGAATCCCATTTGTTAATTTTGGCTTTGATTGTCTGTGCGTCTGGGATCTTTCCAAGAATTCTTTGCCTGTGCCAACAACTTGCAGGGTTTCCCCAGTCTCTAATAATTTGATGGTATCAGATTTTAGATTTAGGTCTTTAATCCATTTTGAATGGATTTTTGTATAAGGTGTAAGGTAGGGGTCTTGCTTCATACTTCTGCATGTGGAAATCCAGTTTTCCCAGCACCGTTTGTTGAATAGACTGTCCTTGCTCCAGGAATTGATTTCAGCTCCTTAAGCAAATATAAGTTGGTTATAGATGCTTGGATTGACTTCTGGCATTTCTATTCTGTTCCATTGGTCTATCCATCTGGTTTTGGACCAGTACCAGGCTGTTTTGATTATAACTGCCTTGTAGTATGTCTTGAAATCTGGTATTGTGATGACTCCAACTTTGTTTTGATTGTATAACATTCCTTTAGCCATTTGAGGTTTCCTGTGTTTCCATATGAATTTCAGCATCATTTTTTTATATCTGAGAAGAATCTCTTTGGTATTTTTATTGGTATCGTATTGAATCTGTAAATTTCTTTCAAAAGAATGGACATTTTGATGATATTGATTCTACCAATCCATGAACATGGAGATTTTTCTATATTTTGTATCTTCTTCTGCTTCTTTCTTTGATGTTTTATAATTCTGATCATAGAGATCTTTGACATCCTTGGTTAAGTTTATTCCAAGGTATTTGATTTTTTTGGTAGCTATTGTGAATGTGATTGATTTTAGAAATTCTCAGGTGTTGCATTGTCTGTGTGTGGGGAGCAACTCGGACTAGACTAAGTTACTGGAATTAAGACTTATTCTATGCATCTGCTCTCCCACAATATGGCGCTGAGAAGGGAGAAACAGCTTCTACACAGATGCCTCCAGTTCAACCAATAGACTGTGGGACCTGCTCCTGATTGCAGGAGAGCAGCGTACTCAGCATGTGGGTAGCAGAGTTGGGATTGGTGGAAGAGGACTATAAAGGAGGAGAGAGACAACATGCACCGGGAACATCCATCTGAGGGAACACCTGTGCAGCCCCCGAGAGAGCCGGCCGGCGGTGTGCCACTCTCCTGCGGAAGTGGGGAAAGTGGCTAGGGGGAACCGCCCTTCCACAGAGGTGGAAGGGATGGTAGCCAACCCGGGAAGAACCAGCAGCAAACCCGGGGAGGGCCGAGCAGACAAAAGAACAGCGCAGGGTCCTGTGTCGTTCCTCCACGAAGAGGGGGAGCGACATCTGTGTATACAAAGGCTGTTGATTTTTGTGTATTGACTTTTTATCCTTCTACTTTATCATACTCTTTTATGAGTTCCAATAGTCTCTTGGTTGAGTCTTTTAGATCCCCTATATATAGAATCATGTCATTTGCAAATAGGGATAGTTTTATTTCCTCTTTCCCAATTGTATCCCTTTGATTTCATTTTCTTGCTCTGGCTTAAACTTCCAGGACTATATTGAATAGAAATTGTGGGAATGGGCATCCTTGTCTGGTACCGGATCTCAGTGGGAATGCTTCCAACTTTTCCCCATTCAATAGGACACTGGCTGTGGGTTTGTTTTAAATTGCTATGATTGGGTTGAGGAATGTTCCTTCTATACCCAATTTGCTTAGTGTTTTCATCATAAAAAGACATTGTATTTTATCAAATGCTTCCTCTGCATCTATTTAGATAATCATATGGTTTTTGTTCTTCAGTTTGATGTATCACATTGATTGATTTGTGAATATTGAACCATCCCTGCATACCAGGGATAAATCCCACTTGGTCCAGGTGAATGATCTGTCTGATGTGTTGTTAGATTTGATTGGCTAGAATTTTGTTGAGGATTTTTGCGTCTATGTTCATCAGGGAAACTGGTCTGTAGTTCTCCTTCTCTGTTGCATCTTTTTCAGGTTTAGGAATTAAGGTGATGTTGGCTTCATAGAAAGAATTTGGGAGGATTCCCTTCCTTTCAGTTGTTTTGAATAACTTGAGAAAAATTTATTTATTTATTTTTATTTTAAGATTTTTTTGATTTATTTATTTATTTATTTATTTGAAAGTCAGAGTTAAACAGAGAGAAAAGGAGAGGCAGAGAGAGAGAGAGAGAGAGAGAGAGAGAGAGAGAGAGAGAGAGGGAGGTCTTCCATCCGCTGGTTCACTCTCTAGTTAGCTGCAATGGCTAGAGTTGTGATGATTTGAAGCCAGGAGCTTCTTCCAGGTCTCTCACATGAGTTCAGGGACCCAAGGGCTTGGGCCATCTTCCACTGCTTTCCCAGGCCATAGCAGAGAGCTGGATCAGAAGTGGAGCAGCCAGGACTTGAACCAGCGCCCATATGGGATGCAGGTAAAGCCACTGCGTACAGTGCCAGCATCCAATATGGGCACAGGTTCAAGAATGTAGTGAGAGCTCTAGTTCTAAGACTGGGGACATGAGAGTCCCCTCCTTACCAGAAAGGAGCAGCTAGAGAAGATGGACCCTCCCTATTGCTGGACCAGTGATTCTTTGAGACATCCGGACTTCTGGAGGCAAGCCGGGCCGTCAGGAAGTGAGGCCGAGAAAACGCCATTCATCCTGACTGCACCAGCCGCAGGCATCCCCCCTCTTCCAGAGGATCCTGGGAGTCTCACTGAGCCAAGCACAAGCCTCTGCTGAACCTCCTGAAAAATTTTCCCGTAAAGGCCAGACAAACGCCTTTTTAAAAGCCACAGCTTATGAAATTGAGAACCACCAGAGAGTCCCAAAGCACTGGTCTCTGTATGTCACTGCCCACTCCACTGTCCTTCCCCCAACTTCCTGAGAAAGCCAAGTTTTACTCAATGTCTGCAGAGAAGAGCAGCCCCCTCTGGTCGCCGTGAGGGCCACTGTGCTGGGACAGGCTCTGGGTGTTCAAAGTCTCCACGGGCAGTGAGGCTTCATTCTGCCTGCTGCTCAGGATGCAATGGGATGAAGCTGGCACCCAAGACCAGGGCCACTCACTGAGAGCTTGTCCTCCCCCAGACACCACGAGGCACCTTAGGTGAAAATCTCACTTCCTGCATTGCAGGTTTCATGCTATTAACCGTCCAGCTACTCGTGCTTCAGGAAGGTGTTGGGAGAGGGGGCGGGCGGTCCAATGTCACACTCTCAGAGCTGAGATCCAGAGGATTCCCAGGCACGTGGTGACCCTTCCCGCCTGCTGGCACCTCCCCTCCCCACCCCTACCTGAGCAGGTGTGGTCGTGTCGTCCACGCCGTCATCCGGGAGTGAGCCACTTGACTTGCACCTGCCTCTCAGCTCTGCCCACTCGTATTTCAGCCCAGGAACCCGTCTGTTCACTGCTCTTCTCTCCCACTCCCTGTCCCTGCAGGTGAAGCCATACACCTGGGGAGCCTCATTGCGGCACAGGGCTACATCTTTCCCATCTCGGACCACGTGCTCACCATGAAGGACGACGGGACTTTTTATCGCTTCCAGGTAGGCCTGCAGGATGCTGCTTCCAAAGGACCTTTTCTTCCCATCGTGATCTGACTGCAGGTTAAAACCACCTGGAGCCACACGGGGAGCTTAGGGAGGCAACGTTCACTCCTTGCCAGCTCTGGGAAGACCAAGAGAACTTTTTTCTGTCGATGCATTGGTTGAGCCATTTAAAAACCAGCCAAGGGCCCTCGTGGAAATCCTGCTGTCGATGGTGCACTCTCTGCTCCTTTTCAGGCTGCTTTAACAGAATGCTGCAAACAGGGGAGCTTACTGACATCAGGCATGTAGTCCTTACAGTTCTGGAGGCAAGTCCAAGGCCAAAACTGGCAGGTCTTGATGCAGGTCTGAGGCTCTGCCTTTGGTTCATGGGCAGTGCCCTCTGTACCCTTGCTGAAGGAGCAGGAGGTCTCCCTCGGTCCTCAGAAATCAGGGTACTCATCCCCTTCGTCAGGGCTCCACCCCCAAGACCTAACCACCTGCCAAAGGCCCCGCCTCCCAATACCATCATCTCTGGATTTTAATTTCTACATGAATTTGAGGTGAGCATGTACATTCACATTCAGACCACAGCAGACACATTGCACTTATCTATTACGCAGAACAAATTTTGCAGGGTGTATATCAACCATTTCCTAGACAAGGAAGTTGGGAATCAGTGTGGCCCTTGGTAAGTCTAGGAGGCAGCCTGGACTAGGGGCCAGGTGAGCCTGGAAACACAGTCCTTGTTCTTCCCACTACATCTCGCTGCCTTCCTGGAGATGTTTCCGTCTGCCACCTCACCGTCTTCCCCGCCCATTTCACCTGGCATCTCCCAGATCCCAACCTACAGGCAGCCAGAGGAGAGGGTCGGGCTGGTGTCAAGCACTAAACCGTAGGGTTTGGGACCAGAAAGTCTTCAAGACAGGGCTCAAGGGAAAAATGGAACTCAGGCTGAAGTGCCCTGCGCCAGCCTGGCTTCAGCAGTTAGACTTCTGTTGTCTGCGATACAAAATTTCTTCTCTACAAAGTTTCTCATTTTCACATGTATGTTGCTGACCTGGGACTGTAGTTCTCAATACCTATAATAGTGTTGACCAGACTCAGCTGTGGCAAAGGACAGGTGAGAGCCGGGTGTGGCGTCAGCAAGGGCTGGGGACTGTCATCGGGGAGGGACCTCGCTGGGTGCAGGTGCCTGAGCCCTGACACCTTGTGCTGTTTTGCAGGCTCCTTACTTCTGGCCTTCGAACTGCTGGGAACCTGAAAACACTGACTATGGTGAGAACTGGAGCCAGGGCCCACGCTTCGGGTTACTCCTGAGCACGCAGACGCCAGGTGCTTCGTGTCTGGGTGACCACAGTACCTGAAAAGGGCTGGGGTACGGGCAGGGGTCTTCACTTTGCTCCGCCATTTCTCCTGTTCCTGACACATAATGAACTCCCCATTCCATTACATTAAAGAAGGACGGAGCATGCGGACAGATGTAGACAATTTGTAGAACACAAATTGTTTCCCCACACGGCTGTGGGGGTCACTGGGAGCTGCATTTGTTGGCACCGTCTAATCAGTGCCACGAGAGAGGCTCACCTATCGCTTAGCCCAGAAAAAAAAAAAAACTGAATTCAAAATGCAAAGTTGCATTTCTACTGAATGAATATCATTTTCACAGCATCATAAGGTCCAAGAATTTTAAGTCAAACCACTCCACGTCAGGGACTTCTTATTTGGTGATCTTACATTTTTAACACGACAGATGCACCTGACGTAAGCAAGTTGGGGAATGAGAGCTGACTCAGGCCAGCGCACAATACACTGGCGTGAGCACGAGTGTGAATGTAGCAGAAAGCGGGCTACTGGCTTCCGGGTTCCGGAATATCACAGGCTGCCATCAGTGACCTTTTCAGACCTAATGGAGAAGGCAGGTTAAGGCAGCTAGTCATTGGCTAGAAGTCTCTTAGTACAGTCAAGCTGTCCAGCACGAGGCTCAGCTGGCCCTGACTTTCCTCTTGGTGGTTCTCTTGCTGATTCTTGCCACTCATCCACTCTTCTGGGGCCATTTCACTTGGCACCGCTGAAGGAGGGTGGCAGTGAAGAGTAGAGATGGGGAAAGGAGGTGATGAGGCCGTGTTTGGGAAGAATGCCAACGGCCCAGAGGTCTTCCCTGGCTGGGGGGGGGGGGGCCTGTCTGTCCACTGCTCCTGTGCATCACCTCCAGACAGACGCTAGAGCTAGCAGCAGCGTGTGCAGGGGAGTAGGACGTGGCTGCTGCCAGTAGAGAGTCTTCAGCCTAGAGCAGGGACATTGCAGTGCAGCGTGAGGAAGCTCCCTGGTTGAAGATGTGTCCGTGCATTCTGGAACCCAGAGCCGGGCCTTCAGAGACTGGTGGGAGGCCACCAGGCAGACAGAGGGACTGGGAGAAGACCTCCAGGCGGAGGGTGCACATGCAGAGGTGGTGGTCTCAGAATGCCTGAGTGAGCAAGAAGAGCTTGGTGAGACACGCAGAGACCGGGCCGCGGAGAACCTTCTTTGCCACCATAAGGAGGCCAGGCTTACGCCTGAGGCCACTGAGGATTCAATGCAGTGCTTTTAGGCACGTGGTCGTATTTGTGATGATCCCGCGGAGTGGACAGCGTTCAGGGTGGGCAGAGTGAGGAGGAGGAGGAGTTGTCGGGATTGGGAGAGAGAAGAGAGGATCCTCATCTGACCCTGACTGGCGGTCGGGTGTCACGACATCCACTAGAAAGCACCTTCTCCCGGGGCTGGCTGGCCGTGTGGGTGGGCAGATGGACAGATGGACAAATGGACGGATGGATGGATGGGAGGTGGGTTGAGTTTATGATTCCACTGCTGGCTTTGTACATATTATACTTTCTCTTCTTCTCTCAGCCATCTATCTCTGTAAGAGGACAATGCAGAATAAAGCAAGACTGGAATTGGCAGATTACGAAGCAGTAAGTCGGATCATTCTGCAGACTTTGTATGGGAAAGAGTACAATCGTATCTCTCTCTGTTTCCCCTTTTCTCCCCCTGTAGTCCCTGTCAGACCCAGGAAGGGGACTCTTTCCCATTCGCCTCCTTTGCTTGCAGCTCCTCTTCACAAATGCAAACATTTGTCTCTTTCTGTGAGTGCCTCTCAGAGCCCAACCATAAAAAAGTAAACAATCAGCTTCTTAAAGGACTTGAACCGTTGTTCCACCACAGAGGACAGAAAGATGGCGAACAAGCATGGAAACACATTCAGCAGCGTTAGCCATTTGGGAAGTGCTGATCAAATCCAGGGTGAGCTACCACCGCACACCTGCTGCAGTGGCTGACATGACAGTCCTGGAAGTCCCAGCGGGCGATGAGGGTGTAGAGCACCTGCTCCCTCCCTGTGTTGTGGGTGGGAGTGCAAAATGGCACGTCTACTCTGGAAAAGGATCTGGCAGTGTCCTGCGAAGTTAGACCTACAGTCAACGTAAAACCGAGCAATGCCATTCCGGTATACCCTAGGGAAATCATAACTCAGGTTCACTCAGAAAACCTGTACACTAATGCTTGTACTGCTTTGTGGTCATGGAAACCATCCAATTCACGTAAACAGGTGTGTGATTAAACTACAGTTTAATGGAGTTCTATGCTGCAGTAAAAAGGAATGGGCTGTTGATACATGCAACCACTTGGATCAGCATTGAAGACACCAGGTTGAACGAAATAAACCAGTCTCCAGCCGGCCATTCCACTGAGCTGACATTCTGGATTAGGCAAAACCATCATGCTGGAAAACAAACCATTGATTACCAGGGGTATGGGTGGGAATAGTATGGTGCTACAGAGCTAGCAGGAGGGAGTTTTGGAGAGTCATAGAACTGCTTTGTATCCTGATGTGGTTGTGGTCAGATGCATCCATACGTGTGTTGAAACTCACACAGTTGTACCAAAAAGGGAGGAGAAGTCAAACTTACAGTATGACATCTGTTAAGATTGCAGCTTTATACCCACTCCCCTGTACTTGGTAGTAGCGACAGGATCTGAGGGCAAATCTCAACCCAGAAAGGAAGACCGGATGTGGTCACAAGATGTGTCCATCCCCCCAGCTCTCTCAGCCTCTCCTCCTCCACCTTCCTTCCCAAGGGGTAACTCCTTTGCAAAAGTGAGAGCCCACTTCCATGGGACAGAGCCCAGAAAACAAAACACAGAGAGCCTGAAGACTCACAGAGCTTTTAAACCTATTTTTAAATTTTGGTTGCAGAATCTTGCTCCCAAAGTGAACTCTGGAAGGGTCCCCAAGAATCTGGGAAACTGAGTAGACTTTCGCATACCGCCCTCTGCCCCCTCCCCAGGAGCCCTCCAGGCAGGTACTGCTGGGAGGAAGGGCACCGTTAAGGGTGGCAGAGAATCCGCCCTCGGATAGCCTGGCATTCACAGCACCTTCAGACCCACGTGCATCCCAGTGCCTCTGCCACTTTTGCTGCCTGGGTCTCTCAAAACAGGCCTTGCCTTTCCTGCTTCCTGTGCCCAAGCCTACCCAGCCAACCAGACCACGGCTGCGCTCTCCTCAGCCCACAGGTAAATGCCTGTGCTGTTGGAGACAGAGACCTGCGTGGAGCCCTCCTCCCTCTTTGATCCCTTGCACTCCACAAATGGGAGGAAAGCAGACCAGCACGCATTGCAGGAGACTGTCCAGAGCCTCGGACCTGGCCAATGTGCGAGGACCAGATCCTCTGTCAGAAGACTGGGCTCTTCCAGAGCTGCCCTGGCCTGGCTGCTCTGTGGCTCTGAGCGTCCTGAGAGCCCAGCCCTGCTCCTCTGTCTGCCTTGCTGTCCCAGAGTCCCTGTTTCAGAAGATGTGGTTTTACTGTTTGTGCACCCAGAGCAAAGAGCGTTGATGTCACCTGCCCTCCACGAAGCACGTGACTCTCCATCCTGCGTTTCTCTTCCCCACATTTTCCACGTTTTAAAAGAGGTCCTGCATAGACATCAGACAGCTTCAACTCCTGATGTGTGGTTTTTGTTTGTTTTTGTTTTTCGTTTTTTGGGATTTTTTGGCTTTCTCTTCTACAACCTTAAGATTACAGCCTTCAGGCTGAAGTTCTGCATAAAAATGCTTAGAAATTAAAAAGGTGATATTTCCAAAATGTAATTACTTAAAATTTTTTTCTGATGGTGATATATTCTCTTTGTAAGGTAATAGAAATTTAAACTGCAAAGAAAGGAAAGAGAAGAGCCTGGATGTTTGAAACTATAGGTATGAGGGTACTTCAAAAAAGTTGAGGAAAAATGGAATGGAAAGATACATTTATTTTGTTACAAACATTTTTTGAACTCTGTGCATGATTTTTTTCATAATATATGTTTTCCAGGAGAGGTTTTTGATGACCCCCTCACATGTATGTAGTGTTTTCTCCACATGCATTTGATCCTATACAAAAATCCTAGGCTCATCCCATAAACATTATGGTCCTTATGGTGTTGGCTGCTTCTTTCCCCAGTCATCAAATGTAGGTATCTTGGAAATCTCTCCGTAATAATCGTCTCCACTGTCATTTTTGATGGCTGCCTCGTCTTCTGTGCTGCGACAGTCAGTTGACATTGGCTTCCTGTGAGCAGTGGGAGGGGCCAGGCGACGGTGTTCTGGGACTCACGCACCATGCCTCGGCCATAACTGTGGTTTCAGGTTGGAGCGCCTGTTGTATTAATAGCTCACACTTAGTGTTGGCATAAACTCTGAAAATACATAGTGTAAGGAGAGCGGCTCCAACCCTGCATCATCAGAATTAGGGGCTCATTAGGGGACCTGGCAGCCTCCCCTCCTCACTGTCCCAGGTTCTTCCAGGTGACTCTCAGACTTCTCCCCTTTGCTTCTGCAAACCACCCTCAGTCACTTCTTCCTTTCTGTTTCGGGGTTTTGCTTTCATGAACATCACAAACATGGACACTCCCTTTGGGCCACTCCTGATTCTCGGCTCTGTAAAGCACCAATGCCAAGTCCTCCTGCAGCCTTCTCCGCTCCCTGCGAGCTCCAGCTGTGGCGTTGGCTCTCGGAGCTGCCCAACAGATTGCATGTCCTTGGCAAGACCTCTCCTGTAGCCACAAAGCATTCTATTTCCAGTGGTCTTTGTAGCAAGTTCTGTGCGGGCTGTATTCTTCTCAAACATCCAGGTGAGGAATGAGGTGAACCCTACAGGCTCCACACGTAATGGGTGTGCAGAGGAACACGAATAGTTGGGCATTGTACAGCAGAGTCAGGTGCAAAGTCAGATGGGCTCATGTTCAATGGACAAGGGGAGGGCCTGCTCTTGGGAGCAATCAGACTACTGCATTGCAATAAGCCTAGGTGTCGATGTGGTCGTGTGTGATGATGAATGCCTTCTTGTTGATCTCCCTTTCTCACTAGGAAAACTTAGCAAGACTCCAGAGAGCCTTCGCCAGGAAGTGGGAATTCATCTTCATGCAAGCAGAAGCACAAGTCAAGTAGGTCAACTTCATAGAGCCCCTCCGAGAGACAGAGGCAGACTCTCTGGGCCTTGGTGTGCTGTGAGACCAGGATTGCCAAAGTGAGGCTCCGGGCTGGCATTGGCCTCTGCTACCTTGCAGCACGGTGCCTAAATGGAAACTGAGGTCGGGATGGATGAGTTCCAACTTTAGAACCAGCGCTGCCCTGAAAGCATTTCAAACACCTATGCTTCAGCAGCCCAGGTGGGAGACGCGGGTCCTCCTAAATGTGGAACTCTGGTTCCAGAAGGGGTGCGAGGTGCTTCTCTTTCTCCAGCAGACTTCCAGGTCTTCCTCTGTGCTCGGCATCTCGAGAACCTCAGACCACCTCTACCTGCAGGGCTGGGGATTTGGTCTTCATGGGACAGCTTGTTGGAGTTTGAAGGACAAGCAGCCCTCCTCCCATTCTCCCCCACAGGGAGGAGTTTAGAAGCAATTACAAAATGACACACATAAATCATATATTTGGAGTCTAAAATATCAGATTATTACTTTCAATAGAAGCTAGAAACTATGTTATAGGGCAGGCCTCGGCTGTGTGGCCACAGATCTGAATGATACTGTGCTTCTGGGGCAGAGGAGGGTGTCTGGAGACCTCCTCCAGCCGAGCAGAGCCACCCCCTGCACCTCGACTGCACACAGAGGACAGGTAGCCTTGGGGACAGGATGTCCTGAGGGCCGGCCTGGGCCTTCTCAATTTCTTCTTTCAAATCTGCCAGGAAGTTGAGTCATTCTTCCTCCCCCAGAGGAAAGGGGATGAAAGGAAGGAAAAGAGGAGTAGGGTCCTCCCGCTTTGTCCCTCCTGCACACACAGTAGAGATTCCTGCGTTTCCTGGGAACCATGGAGTAAACATCTCCAAGCCCACACACGTGCTTGTCAGATTCATTCAGTTCCAGGAAACGGGATTGCTGGGCTCAGGACTCCTCTGTGCTTTCTAGAAGCACAGCCTGCTTTCGCCAGTCCAGGGGCTGCTATTGGTCTCCCCACAACACACACACACGCTGCAGTTTCTGTCTTCCACAGCCCCTGATGGCGGCCACCTGCTGACTCCCCTGGTGCTCCCAGCAGCACCCGAGGGAAGTGGGCACCAGCACTGGGCTCTGAGCTGCAGCAGGAGGTGTGTGAGGAAGTGGCGAGGGGGAGGGTGTGAACACGGGTGGGAAGGAGGTTGGGGTTCAGTTGGACCGAGGGGCAGTTGTGCCCGTGGACTCCAAAGCCACTGGGAAACAAGAGGAGCACCGACTTGTCTTCTGGAATCAGACAGCGTCAGCTCTAGACAGAGGGAAATTGTCACTTGGTCCGTGGGTGGTATTTCTCCATTAACTTTTTTGATTAACTCTGAGAGTGCAGTGTAAGTGCAGGCCATCTGAGTACACAGTAATTGCCACGAAAATCACGGCGTGATTATGGGTTTATCTCGGTCCAGCCGACTACGCTCTTCCCAGGAGAGATAAGATCCAGAAGTTACATAGCAGTTAATCCGAGTTGCTTCTTACTTAGATAACGTGAGGTAGGACATGCGTTCAGAGCAACAACCAAAAAACCCTCTTCCCAGCGCTGCTGAGGGCGCAGAAAGAACTTTGTCACCTGTAATTTCCCTCCTGCCACTTGTGCCTCCCCCTGCCGAGGCCAGCAGTGTTTGTCTCCTGGGTCTTGAGACATGCCTGGGCCATTACTCCGCCTTTAGGAAGCCAAGGGGGTTTAAGTGACTTTTAAGACACAATGGCGGGGCTGGCGCCGCGGCTCACTAGGCTAATCCTCCACCTTGCGGCGCCGGCACACCGGGTTCTAGTCCCGGTCGGGGCGCCGGATTCTGTCCCGGTTGCCCCTCTTCCAGGACAGCTCTCTGCTGTGGCCAGGGAATGCAGTGGAGGATGGCCCAAGTGCTTGGGCCCTGCACCCCATGGGAGACCAGGATAAGTACCTGGCTCCTGCCATCAGATCAGCGCGATGCACCGGCCGCAGCGGCCATTAGAGGGTGAACCAAAGGCAAAAGGAAGACCTTTCTCTCTGTCTCTCTCTCTCTCACTGTCCACTCTGCCTGTCAAAAAAAAAAAAAAAAAGACACAATGGCAGCATTCAGAAAACGTTCCACCGACTCCCAATCTAAAGCCAACTTCTATCTGGCCGTGGGATGCCGGCACGCGGGTGGTGACAGTCTTTCCTACACTTTTCAGTGCAGCGTCCATCCCATGGGCTGAGAATGTGTCAGTGGAAAATTCCCTTCTCGATAATCCCAGCCTTCACACTTCCCGGGGACGGCTCCGGATATGTTGATAGCGATCCGTGATCTAGCCAGAAACAAGTTCTCTCCCTGGGCGTCAAGTGCTGGGGCTTCCCGGTGGGACTTGTGCACGCATGTTTCCAAGCTCTGCAGAGAGCAGGGACCACAGTGGTGCCCGTAGCTTGTGTGCAGCTTAGCTCTGAGAAATGGGAGCAGGGATGGGGGAGCGAGGGTCGGGGCGAGGAGCGTATGAGAAACTCTGCGTCCTCTCCACTCTTTCAGGATTGACCGGAAAAAGGACAAGACAGAAAGGAAAATTTTGGATAGTCAAGAACGGGCCTTCTGGGATGTCCACAGGCCGGTGGTAAGACAGCACTCCTTGCTTCTCTAGGCTTACGGGGTGGTTTTTAGTTTTTGGTTTTTGGCTTTTGGTTTTTGTTTGTTTTTGCTTTTTGCTCACTGTGTTTTCAGTTTACACAGGTTGATGGAGAGGGTGGTGTTTCTGAACATACAAATGTACACTGTCTAGTGACCAAAGCAGAGTGCTGAGACTACCTGGCAGCTCAGCCAAGTATCAGCTTCCTCTAGTGAGACCATGCAAAGTGCTTTCCGGTTATTTTGGCGTAGATAATGCAATGTTGTTCACTCAGAGGTTCTGCTGGTGGGTTTCAATTTTCCCTTTGCCCTCTTGCAAGAAGAGGCTGCCTTTAACCACCAGGTGTCTCCTTCTCAAGAAAATCCTCAGGCTTCGTGGGCTGCGTCTTTCCGTTCACTCACGTGGCCTCAGCGGGTTTCTGGACTGCATGTCACCTGTTAAAAACGTGAAGCAAAGAACTGGGACGGAGACGCTGTGGGGTTTGGGAGCCCTGGAGTTTACGTTCCCAAAATGCACTTTCCACTCCGGCTCTCATTCACCCTAGATCATGAAATACTCAATTCTTACTCAGATGCAGTTGGTTCTGGCTGTTCGTGGCAGCTCTGTTAAGTCTGAACGCTGAGTTCCTGAGTACTGACGCTGTGCATGGAGGGAAGCTGGGGGCTATGAGCCTCCGGTCACAACATTTCTGACAACCCATCAATATATAACTTTGTTCAGTGTATGTTTCTATGTAGAGACACCTCATGAAATACACAAATGGGCTTCAAAAAGTCCGTGGAAATATTTTGAAGAAACTGCATGAATTTCAAAAATGTTTGTACCAAAATAAACTTGCCTTTTAATTCCTTGTTTCTCCAAGGAAACTTTAAAACAAAGAAACAAACGAAAAACTGCTTTGCTTATTTGAGAGAAAGAGAGGGAGAGAACTCTCCATCTACTTGGTCACTTTCCCAAGGCTCCTCACGGCCAGGACTGAGCCCAGCAGAAGCCCCGAGCTGGGAATCAACCCAGATCTCCTGCGTGGGAGGAGGACACGCAAGTGCTTGGGCATCACCAGCCGGCTCCCAGCTCTGCAGCAGCAGGAAGCTGGAGCCGGGAGCCAGAGGCAGGTGTTGAACCCTGGTGCCCTGCTGGGGACCGTGGGCATGTTAGTGGCTCAACGTCCACTGCTCGCAGACTTTCTCACGTGCTATTAGGTCATCAGTGCTGCACTCCCCAGCAGTCACGCAGAGCTCCTACCAGAATGAAGCCTTCGCAGCCTGCGTTTGCTCTGTACAGCAGCTGCACGTAGGGCCAGCACTTCAGCCCTGCTCTTGGGGGCCGTTGTAAACAGTAGGTTCACCAACAGAAGGCACAGAAGTGCAGAGAGCATGGCAGGCAACCAGGCCTACCTAGACTGCTTTGCAGCATGCAGCCTGCAACAAGAAGACCAAGCCTTGTGCAACCTCAGCTGGGAGCGCAGACAGGGGGGCCGCCCCGTGCAGGTGCTCAGTGGAGCACCACTGAGTACCGATGTGCGAGTCACAAACACATTTTTGCAACTGAACAGATTCGCAAGTACAAAATCTATAAAGAGGCTCCACTGTATTTCTAATTTCACATGATTTAAATCTTGCATCTCATGAAATGAAATTAAAGAAACTATTTTAGCCTTCCTAAAAACTGATTAAAAGTAAAGGCAAAAAAAAGGGTCTTTTCAGATATTTGTATATGTGAAATAGCAAAGGCTGTGGCCAAAGCAGTCTTGCCACTTGAGTAAGTTTGCTGTTAGAAACTGTGCAGTCCAGGGCTGGCACTGTGGCACAGCAGGTTAAGTTGCCACCTGCTGTGCCCACATCCCATATGAGCACCAGTTGAAGTCCCAGCTGTTCTGCTTCTGGTCCAGCTCCCTGCCACCCATCTGGGAGACCCAGATAGAGTTCAGGCTCCTGGCTTTGGCCTGGCCCAACCGTGGCTGTTGTGGCCATTTGGGGAATGAACCAATGGATAGAAGATCTCTCTCTCCTTCCTCTCCCTTTTCTCCCTCCCTCCCTCCCTCCCTTTCTCTCTCTCTCTCTCTCTCTCTCTCTCTCTCTCTCTCAACTTTCAAATAAATAAAGCTTTAAAAAAAAACCTATGCACTCTGCCCTGTACGTATCATCCTTAGATATTATCAGGTAAGTTTTTATATTCTATAGCAGAACTCCATGTTGGAACACATACATGGTGGCAAACTGGGCCAGAGCCTGCTTTGTCTGTAATGAACAAGATAAAGGTGGATTCTGGTGGTGTTGCAGAGCCGAGCTGGAAGAGTAATTTTCCCACAGTAATTCGTGTGATTCTTCTCCTCAGCCAGGCTGTGTGAACACAACAGAAATGGATATCAGGAAATGTCGACGTCTGAAGAACCCGCAGAAGGTTAAAAAGGTTTGTGAGTTAACCTGGATAAGGAGCTCTTCCTGGGAACAGCCCTTTCATTTCTGGTGCTGTTCAAACAGTAATACTGTTCGTTCCACTGCCGTATTTTGTCTTTGGAAACCATTCCATTTATCGTACAAACATTGACAGAGCGGCTGGGGTGTGCTTGGCATAGTGCATGCTGTTGAGATGCAGCTGGGAGCTCTTCCCTGAGCCTATCAGGAATGAAACAAGCCCACAGGCTGCAGGGCCATAAATGCTACATGAAAGGTAGCATTGGGCTGGCGCCGCGACTCACTAGGCTAATCCTCTGCCTGTGGCGCTGGCACACCGGGTTCTAGTCCCGGTCGGGGCACTGGATTCTGTCCCGGTTGCCCCTCTTCCAGGCCAGCTCTCTGCTGTGGCCAGGGAGTGCAGTGGAGGATGGCCCAAGTCCTTGGGCCCTGCACCCCATGGGAGACCAGGAGAAGCACCTGGCTCCTGCCATCGGATCAGCGCGGCGCACCGGCCGCAGCACGCCAGCCTCGTGTGGTCATTGGAGGGTGAACCAAAGGCAAAAGGAAGACTTTTCTCTCTGTCTCTCTCTCTCACTGTCCACTCTGCCTGTCAAAAAAAAAAAGGTAGCATTGGATGGTTCAGCAGCAGCCACCACGGGCAGCTGAGCCTGCTGGGGTCTTCCCAAGGGCTTCCTGGAAGTAGGTTCATGTATGCAGAAGCCTAAGTGGCTGCTGGTCCTAGGGAGGGGGCAGGGAGAGAAGAAAACTAAAGGAGCAAAAGCTGGGGAAGGCACAGATGAAGTCTTAGGGGCAAGTGGCTGCCTTTCAGTTGGAAGAGGTTGTCCATACTCAGATTGCCATCTCGCCCCATGGTCACATGTGCTCCCTCAACTGAAAGGGTACTGGCCACAGCATACCCGTGAATACCACCTCCAGACCTCATCCCTACATCCCCACCCTCACCACAGCACCAAGGACGCACTGTGGGAGAACATGGCTGTCCTCCATGATGTTACCAAAGGCTAAGATGGGTCCCCAAACACCCCTGTTTCTTACAATGACCAGTCTCCTCTTTCTCCCTCTCCCATAGTTGCATACACTTATGCACACACATGCACTCACACACAGGTGCACTTCAGGAAGTTCATGGAGGGTGGGCGTTTGTGCCTCCGTGGCTTGCGCCTCTGCTTGGGATACCCGCATCGCAGATTAGAGTGCCTAGTTTGCGCCCTGCCTGCTCTGCACTTCCCACCCAGCTTTGTGCTAATGCTCTTGGAACAGCCAATGATGACCCAAGTACTTGAGTTCCTGCCACCCATGTGGGAGACATGGATGGAGTTCCTGACTCCTGGTTTCGGTCTGGCCCAGCCCAGGATTTTGCAAGCATTTGGGGAATGAACCTATGGATGGATGATATCTCTGTGTGTCTGTCTCCCTGGCTTTCTGTCACTCTGCCTTTCAACTAAACAAATACATCATTTCTTTAAAGAGTCCATAGTAAAACAGAATTTAAAAATAAGTTTATTTTGGTGCAAAAAGCTTTGAAATCTATGCAAATGCATCAGGTCTTCAAAAAAATCCATGAAAGTTCATGATATAAAAAAGCTAGACATGGATTTCCAAAAATCCACCAAAATAAGCTTACTTTTTACTTCCACTTTCTGAAGTATTCAAGCATGAGAGAGACATGAAATATATGTATTGCGTGTCTGTAAGCTCCTTAAATCTGCTTACACATTTAGTTCTTTGCTGAGATAGCGATAGTCCCTGTGTGACACTTTATTAATATTGAAGCATCTTTATTTAGTCTCTAAGGCCCCTTATCCTAATATTCCAGAATTTCATGAAGTCATATCCACATAATCAAAGCATTTCCTGATTTTATAGATTTTTAGCTACACATCACACACCCTTGGGGGACTTGTTCTTTTCTTAAAGCAAAGACGGTCCAGGAAGTCAGAAATCGCTTTAAAAGTCGCCACACCCGTGGACAGGTGGCGCCACTGAGGACAGAAAGGGGAACCTGAGCCCCTGCCCTTTGGATTTCCGCCCGATGGGCGTGTCCTCTGCTGAGCAACCGGAAATCTGGACGGGCCCTTCTGTGGCTAATGTGCGGCAGCTGTTCTTGGACGCTGTTTTGCCTTAGACTCATGCAGGGCATGTGAGAAAAGTGGGATTTCCCCAACCCACCTGCAAGACTATGGGGCTTAGCAGTGTGCAGGTGCCCCTGGTGATTCTCTGCAGGTGGTCTATGGGGCACATTTGGAGCAACACTGACAAAGGAGGGCTCTTCACTGCATCGGTGGAAAACGTGCATAAAGAAAAGACTATGCATGGACGTCAAGGTCTTTTGCACCAAAAGAAACTCATCTTTGAACTCCATTTATCCGCCAACTTCTTGAAGTGTCGTCATACAAGGATACCATTTTCAGCTTAGGAAAAGAAAAATTGTTTTAAAAACTTTTCCTCATTTATTTATTTGAGAGGTAGAGAGAAAGAAATAGAGGCAGCCCTCAAATACCGTTTCACTCCCCGAATGCCTGCCATAGCTAAGCTGGAGCCAGGAATGGGCACTTAACCCAGGTCCCCCGTGGGAGTGGGGAAGCCCAGTTACTTGAGCCATCAGCTGCCACCTGCCGGGGTCTGCATTGGCAGGAAGCTGGGACTGGCAGCCAGAGGTGGGAATGGAACCCAGGGACTCCACGATGGGACACGAGTGTGTTAACAGCAAGGCTACACGTCCAGCCCGAGGACCGATTTTCTGACAGCCATAACCCAAAGATGGGATGAGAGGGCTTGGGAGGCAGGGGTCCAGCTGCTGGAGAAATTCCCCCAAAGATGAGTCTCTTTCCATGTGTAGTTACAGAGGGTGATGACCGGGGTGACTGCCCGGCCGGCTGTCCCCTCAGCCCCCTCTACCTCTTGAGCGCGGGCACGGATAATTCTCTGTTTTCGCTTCTTCTCCAGTCAGTGTACGGTGTGACGGAAGAGTCCCAGTCCCAGAGCCCCGTGCACATACCCAGCCAGCCAATCAGGAAGACTACGAAAGATGACATCCGGAAACAGGTGAGTGAATTCACGGCTGCACTCCCCAGAGGAGACGTGGCCGGTTTAAGGAAAACAAGAAAACCCTCACAATGGGGTGGGTGGGCTGGGTGGGCTCTGAGTTCCTGGAAGCCACAGTAGAACCCCGCCGGGGGCCACTGAGCCTGTGAGTGCTGTGTACGAACTGCTCGTGGAGGCTGGGAGGGAGATGTCTCTACACTTCGCCCAGCAGTTTCTGGAGAAAGACAACACGAGCTATTCCAGGGCCTCGGGTTTCCCCATAGGTGGGTTCCCACTGACTCCTGTGTGCTCATGGCACAGAATTCCTAAACATTTAAGGCACGTCTGGAGGATTGCTGTGATTCACAGGGGACCTTGAAGGAGAGAGGGAGCCCCCTACTCCCAAAGCCATTGCAGTTTTATTTGGTTGGGTGTTGGGATCTTTCTTGATGAGCGCTGCAAATCAACAGACAATGGCTCACTGCCCCTGTCTGCTGTGGGGTCTGCTGCTAATGGGGCAGCATCAGGGCCTACTGGCATCTGAGAGGTGGGAAAATCCAAAGGGCTAAACGTCTGGGCACCTGCCTTCCTGAGTTTGCTATTGAGTGGGGAAAAGGACACACGGATAAAAATCACCGTGGGATGATTCCAGCTGAGAATACGAGGCACGTGGTGTGATGTCCCCGTGAGCTGTGGGCTGAGGGGAAGTTCCCAGGCCTCAGTTGAGAACCGTTATTCTTCAGTACTTGCATTTCCCGTGTTCTTTGTAAAATAGATACTGCTGTTGGGTTTTGGCAATCAAGACTTAAATTGTAACACGGTGCAGGAGACGCTGTGACTCAGGTGCAGGTGCAGAGTATAAATCTTAAGTGTGGCAAGAATTTCCCAAAGGGCAAATTGGCTGCTGGTGCGCACAGCGGAAGGGTTGGCAGAGGCCGAGCCCGAGGGGGTTGGGCTCTTGGTGGAAATATGGAATGTGGGTTCAAAGGAAGAAGGGAGTGATGGAATTCTTCCTGGACCCTAACAGCCCCTTTCCCTCTCCCCCCAGATCACATTTTTGAACGCACAGATCGACAGGCATTGTTTGAAAATGTCCAAGGTGGCTGAGAGGTAGGTTTCCACTCGGTATTACTGTTTTCTTCCTGTTGAACAAGGGTGAGATGCTACCGGGCTTTGGTGAACCAGTGAGTCCAACTGCAAGGGTCAGACTGGAGCTGCTCCTCTCATGGATGTGAAAAAGCCCCAAGGCTCCACGGAAGTAGACCTAGCCCCTGTGAGCCAAGGCAAGAGAAGTCCTGCTGCACCTAGAGAGGGGACCGCAGGACCCTGTCACTCAAAGAATGTCCTTTGCCTGCAGCCTCTTGGTGAATTCAGATGGAGTTGCTCCCTTTCAGCTATAAAGCGCCCCAATTCCCTTTACAGGGAGAGAGAGGAGCTGTGTGTGTGCATTGAGGTGCTGAGCGGGTACGCAGGAGGGGTCTGGATGAGCAGCTGCTGATGGAGCGCTGAACTGCACCGAATCAACTGTAAAGGAAATATTCGGCCCCTCCAGCCGGGCTTCCCCGAGCGTTCCGCCCACAGTCTGCTCAGAGCCGGCTCCACTCTGTTAACTCGTGGGAGATTCGATTTTATCAAGGAAATGGTCTGCTTTTGAGCTCTCTGGCATGGGGGAGACCTCACCTGGGGAGTCTGTATGGAATAAATCTCATCAGGCTGCCCAGAACTGAACATTTGTTCGTCCATATGTTGCTGCTAATGCGATGACCAATTTCTGAGGGAATCAAAGGCTTAAGTCGGTCTTAATATTTATTGGATGTCAGATGACCTGAGTCCTTAAAGCCCAGCTCGTCCGGGGGCCTGGCTGTGTGATCCACCCCGAATCTTGTCCCTGCTGGTCCCTGGATTGATCCACATCTCCCTTCTAGATCAGATCATCACAAATGGAAACTAAGAAAATCCCAGCTCCAAATCATAGTCTGAGCTGACACTCTGCCTGCAGGCTATCTAGAGATGTCCCCGGACAGGAGCTCATGTGTTTGGTGGCGTTGTTTACCTGTTACCCCGGCTCACAACAGGGCTTTGTTAACGCTCTGGACCAGATGATTGCTTGTTGTGTTGATAGTGTTCTGCGTATTATAAGAGATTTAGCAGCGCCCCGATCTCTACCCACCAGTCGGTCACCAGTCCCCTCCCCTGCACTGTGGCAACCAAAGTGTCTCCAGACGTTGCCAGTGTCGAGGGGTCAAGAGGGGAAAAGCGCCCCCATGAGAATCACTGCCCTTCCTCGTTTCCCTCTGCCCATGTGCCGGGAGATTGCCCGTGGCAGGAGCTCCACTCTTAGATCCCGATTGTTCTGGAATCACAGCGTCCACTAAGTGCAGGCTGCAGAGCCGCCTCCTTCACACTCAAAATGGGGGGCCTCTGGCCGCAGCGCCGGGCTCCAGAGATGCGTTGCAGGGTTCCCTGGGGCAGTCTGCCACAGCTGTGAGTGCACGTGAGATAGCTCAGCTGGGACCTCCACTCCCCGGGCCCAGCGCTGTGGCCATCGCGGGACTCCTTTCCCTGTGAAGTGGGGACGAGAGTGGCTGTCCCCGTGCCCACTGACAGTTGCTGCACTTCAGGGTGGCACTAGGGGACTTCAAAAAGTTCATGGAAATTGCAGTTAAAGGGTAAGTTTATTTTGGTGCAAAAACATTGTGAAATCCATGCATGGTGTTTTCATTGTACGTATTTTCCACAAGCTTTTTGGAAGACTCCTGGTGGGCATGGATTTCAGCAATGTTTTGCTCTGACATAAATTTATCTTTTAATTCAATTTCCAGAAACTTTTTGAAGGACCCTCGTCCATGGGAGCACTTTTCCTTGGGTGCAATACCTAAGATCTAGTGGTGGTTCTTCTTTTTTTTTTTTTTTTTTAAGATTTATTTTATTTGAAAGGCAGAGTGACAGAAAGAGAGGCAGAAACAGAGATATCTCTTCCATCTGGTTCACTCCCCAAAATGACCACAGTGGCTGGGGCTGGGCAAGTCCAATCTAGGGGCCTGGAACTCCACCCAGGTCTCCCATATGGGTGGCAGGGGCCCAAGCACTTGGGATTTGCCTGCTTTTCCAGGAACATTAGGCGGGAGCTGGATCAGAAATGGAGCAGCGGGACTTGAACCAGCACTTGTACGGGAGGTTTGCATTGCAGGCGGTAGCTTAACCTGCTGTGCCACAGCGCCAGCCCCAGATCCACTGGTTCTGGGCACAGTGATCCAGGCAAGGAAGGGAAGTGCCAACAGGAATTGCTGCGCCTCAGACACAGGGATGCTGACTCTCGGATCCAGGTAGATCCGGGGAACCTGCCTCCTGGGTAACCTGCACGGGGCCGGGCTGATCGCTGAGGTTGGGGTACAGTTATTGCCTGCTCCTGACAGCTCCTATCAGAAATGACACCCAGCTTCATCCTGTCTTTGGAGTGTGGAGAAGGAGCCTGACAGTAGCAAGAGGAGGGCAGACGGTGTGCAGGTGTGCAGGTGTGCAGGTGCGCTGAGGCGGGTCAGGGAGAAAGCCCAGGAGGGCCGGGGAGCCTGGCACGTCCTATTGTTTGTTTGTTTACTACATGCCGGGGAGGGACCCAGCTGCTCCCCCTAATTATGCTCCACAGCCTGTTCTCCTGGAAGGGATTACCCCAGCCCCCCGCCCCCCACCCCCACTAGAGGCTTTCAGGAATCTCCCCACCCAGCAGGGCTCAGATTTTATTCCCAACAGCAATACCTGGCCCCTTTTCAGTGTGACACAAGGGTCTCTCATCAGAGCCCCAGATAGGGAGGAGGAGGGAACTGAGACGAGTGTTAGCGGGAGATAAAGCAGCCTGGAGCCTGGCCTGTGGCTGGCTGTGCTGGTGCTGGGGCCAGGGAGGTGGCGCTGGCAGCTGGCCAGGGGGTGAAAGCCGAGCTCCCTCAGGTGGGCACACACATCCCCAGCCCGGATCTAGTTTCCTGGGCCTGCTGCAGGTGATAAGTGGTAATGAGTCAGATCACAGCCCCCTGAGGAAAAGTCCCCATCCTTTTCCACTTAGTTCTCCTGCGAGTTGACAGTTAAGGGAGTGGCAGGAGGGCTGGTGACAGCGAAGGTGGGTTCTGGGAAGGGACGAGTCAGGGTGCCGGGCCCAGCAGGGAGTGATCCGGAAGCTTTGCACCTGGAAGAGGCTGGACAAACGGAGTCCAGGGAGGGTCTGGAGCCAACCGCGGGAGGTTGAAACCTGCCTCTACTGTCCCCTCCCCCCTGTTTTCTAACTGACAAAGTGAGTCGCCTCCTCTGCCAATGCCTGTTTCCACTTGAACTTGTTCCACACAGAACTTGACCTGCAGGGTCAGTGAGACAATGCACGGCAAGACACACGATGGATGTGAGCGCTGTAATTTTCAGTGAGGTGCAGGGAACAGAATTTGGGTGCACGAGATAAAGTGCTGGGAGGAACAGAGGAAAGACAGGCCAAGGTGGGGCGGGTGGCCCCAAAGATGGCAATTCTGTGTCGAGGCCCTTTTCCACCCCTCTCTTCTCAGTCTCCTACCCCAGGAGCCCTGCAGGCTGCCCTGTGGTCTCCCCCCATCTGCCTCAATCAGCCGTGAATCTCGTGCCATTGGGAAGAGAGAGATCATAGATGAGGAGCCTGGCTCCTCTGCACAGACTTTCCCATCACATCCCAGCTTTAGATATTCTGTCCCCTGTCCCAGGAGTGCTTACGTGTCCCTGAAATGCCAGCCTGACGACAACCAAGCTGCATTTCCTAGGCTCTTGCCTTTTGCTCTCAGTAGAGTACAAAAGTCTGTCCGAGCGCTTCCCAGCTTCTGTGGTCCCTGCACACACAGGTGGCACCTTGTGCTTCCTATGTGAACTGTTTCAAATGAGTCATTCTGCAGTGTAAGCCAGGCCCTCGTCTGCTTGAAGAACGGACCCTGTGTTTCAGTTTGTTTTTCTGGCTGACTCAGAGTCAGTATCCTTAGACAGCAGGTACTTCAAAAGGGTCATGGAAAATGAATTGAAAGATTATTTGGAAGTGAAGTAATTTTTTTAAATCCACGTGTGAATTTTTCCTAATATTCATTTTTCATGAACCTTTTGGAGATTGTCCATACTATGTTTCCAAGTCTATCCATGATCAGGGTTTTCTTTTAAAAAAAAAAGATTTATGTATTTGTTTTGCAAGAGGGAGTTACAGAGAAAGAAGGAGAAACAGGGGGAGAGAGAGAGAGAGAGATCTTCTATCTACTGATTTACTCCCTAAATGGCCACAACGGCCAGCACCGGGCCAGGCCAAAGCCAGGAGCTTCATCTGGGTCTCATACATGAGTAGCAGAGGCCCAAGCACTCGGGTCATCTTCTGCTGCTTGTCCCAGGCCATTAGCAGGGAGCTGGATCAGATGTGGAGCAGCCAGGACTTGAACTGGCGCCCATTAGGAGTGCCGGCATCACAGGCAGCAGCTTTACCGGCCCTTAGGGTCTTCCAAGACACCACAAATTGCTTCCCAACCCTCAATGACCCAAGGCTACTAGGCTCTTCCAGTCACTGTTTGTATGTTTTTATTGACTGCTCAGTGGCATCTCTTGTTCCCATCAACATGCTTATCGCTAGTAGCTCTTCCTCTGTCCTAACCAACCCGCATTTCCAATCTGCAGCAGACCAGGTGTATCAGGTAGCTATTGCGGAATAACAAGCCACCCCAAAACTGAGCGGCTTAGCACTACAAATGTCTGTCCACGGCCCATGTATCTCTGTGCCAGTCGGCCCCACTGGGCTCAGCCAGTGTCCATGTGCAGCTGTGGACAGGGCGGGCAGCCCTGCTGACCTCAGCGGCCCTCCTTCTCGTGTTTGGTGGCTGCAGATTCAGGGTGGCCTTAGCCAGGACAGTGGAACTCTGCTTCATGTGGCCCCACGGACAGCAGGCTGGTTTGACCTGTTCACATGGCGATAGTGGGGTTGAGAAAGAGAGACCGAGACAGAAAGCGAGCACAGGAGCATCCCAAACCTCCTGAGGCTTGGAGCTGACACTCCATCACCTATGCTGCATTTTATTAGGTAAAGCACGTCTCAAGCCCAGACTGGATTCAAAGGCGAGGGAGGGAAAATAGACGCCACTTTGGAAACTGATCTGCCAAAGCAGAGGACCAAAAAGCCAAGTTCATTAGCCCTGAGCTTACGGGAAGAGTGAGGAGTCTCCTCCACCTGCCATGCACTTCCGAATAACAGACACTGAACCACAGGCTCTGCTCCCAGCCCCTTTGGACCACTGAGCTACGTTCTCCTGGTAGTTGAAGCTGCTGGATGAAGGACATCTTACTTCTTTTTGCGCAAGTCCCCCAGGGAGTCCCTTTCTTATTCACTCCAGCCCTCCAGCACTTGAGAAGCCAACTCTGGGAGTGCACAGATCTGTACGGTTTCAGTTCCAAATTGTCTGGAGCCTCTGTGTCCTGCTGTGTCTCCCCAGAGGCGGCTCCCTGTCCATGGTGGCACTGAGCAGGGCGTCCCCCCATGCTGCCCGCACCCGGCAGAATCAAGTTGTTTCATTTGGTATCTGCGTCCGTCCCCGGCTTATCCTCACCCTATTACTAGGAGTCACTTGCGCGTCACAGCTGACTGACGAATTGATTTTTTTTTAAACATCATCTGGCGCGCCCATCTCAGATTGCCACTGCTGCCTGAAATTGGCTGCTGGTTCCTCCTCTGCCTCCTGACCCTCGGTGATCATGAAGTGTAATTAATGAAATGAGATAAGACAGCAAGGGACTGGCTACCAGAGGCTCTGTTAAAAACCTGCTGTGGTGATAGAAATCCGTGAACTTAATGTCTAATGTTAGCTCCAGGGGAGGGAAAAGCAGGGCCAAAGGAGTTGTTGTAACTTTGCTTTTCTGTGATTCCAGAAGCCCCAGGTCCTTGCTTCTCCCTTCACCCAGCCCATCACAGGTGACAGAGAAAAAGACCAGAGGACACACCATGGCCAGGGTGACCCCTTCCTCGCCCAGATCTGGAATCTGTAGCATGCAGTGGGGAGAGGGTCGTGAAACCTGCCCTGGCTGGCCTGCGCTGTGGCTCACTTGGTTGATCCTCCGCCTGCGGTGCCGGCATCCCATATGGGCGCCGGGCTCTAGTCCCGGTTGGGGTGTCGGATTCTAGTCCCGGTTGCCCCTCCTCCAGGCCAGCTCTCTGCTGTGGCCCAGGAGTGCAGTGGAGGATGGCCCAGGTGCTTGGGCCCTGCACTTGCATGGGAGGCCAGGAGGAAGCACCTGGATCCTGGCTTCAGATCGGCGCAGCGCCGGCCGTTGCAGCCATTTAGGGGGTGAACCAACCGAAGGAAGACCTTTCTCTCTGTCTCTCTCTCACTGTCTGTAACTCTACCTGTCAAATAAATAATTTTAAAAAAGAAAAAAGAAACCTGCCCTGGCAGATACTCCACTGAAGCCTGAACTCGCCCTCCAGTTTCTTCCCTCTTCCCAAGGCTCTGTACTGAATGGAAACATTTTCTCTTTAGTTTCTCCTCTCTCCACTCTCCCATTCTGCAAAGGGAAACAAAATACACAGTAATGAATTCATTAGTCCGTGGGGTCCAGGCTTGCTTCCTTTGCCTCGGCGGTGCTGCCTCACTGTCTCCCTCTGCGTCTCTGCTGAGCATCCTGGTTTAGGGGCTGCACACGCAACGTGGGGACTGCAGACCCACAGACATACTCTCCTTTTCACCCCCAGCCCAGCACACTCAGGATCTAGGCATGCTTCTCATTTAGAGAGTCGGGTTTTGCCCTGAGTGCTTGAGCAGTTGTTAGCTTACAGGTACCCTCCCCATCTGCAGGTTCTACATCCACAAACCCAAGGCCGACTCTGCATCTCAAACACTAGAAAAAAATGCGCCTATACTGAATATCTACACTTTTTCCTTGCCATTCTCTCCTGAATAATAGTGTAACCACTAGCTGCATAACATTTACATGGTGTTGGGTATGAGGAGTAATCTAGAGCTAATGGAAATCTATAGAAGGGTGCCATAGGTTATACACAAGCCCTACACTGTTTTATATGAGGGACTTGAGCATCTGCGGATCTTTTTTTTTTTTTTAGAGAGAGAGAGAAAGTCTTCCATCTGCTGGTTCACTCCCCAAATGGCTGCAACAGCCAGAGCTGAGCCAATCCAAAGCCAGGAGCCAGGAGCTTCTTCCAGGTCTCCCATGTGGGTGCAGGGGTCCAAGGGCTTGGTTCATCTTCTACTGCTTTCCCAGGCCATAGCAGAGAGCTGGATTGGAAGTGGAGCAGCCAGGATTTGAATAGGCACCCATATGGGATGCCGGCACTGCAGGCAGCAGCTTTACCTGCTACACCACAGCGCTGGCCCCTCTGTGGATCTTGATATCTTCAGGGGTCCTGGACCCCATGTCCCATAGTTTCTAGGGACACCTGCATTTTCCAAGTGGGAGCGGTCCCTATCCCATAATGCTCTTAATTCAATGCCTTGTTTTCTGTTGAATAACAGTTTCCCTGAGCTGCAGGCCACACCTCACTGTCCCTTTTCCCAACACCAATAGTGTTGGTGTCTCTGCATCTCTCTCCCTCCCATTCTGTAAACCAAATTCCATATCTGTGTTCTGAGCTCTTGGGATTCCTTCCAAGACCTCACTCAACCCATGATGGCCAGCATCTTTTCTTCTTCCAACTCAGCTGTCATACTTTCTTGATCCCAGCTATGCCGTTTGTAATGAAATTCTGAGTCTCTTTTCACTGAGCGGGGAGGGTGACCTCTACAACTTTTTTTAGATTGCTGTCAAGTGGTTGGAATAAATCTTCTCCTTCCAGTAAACCCCCTATCTACAGCTTTTCTTTCTGCACTATGAGTTACCCATGGTCCATTGCAGTCCAAAAATAGTGGAAATTTCCAGAAATAAACAGGTAATAAGTTCTACATAGCTTTTGTGACAGTTTATTGTTAAGATCATTCTGTTTTATTATGAGCTGTCATTGTTAATCTCTTCCTATACCTAATTTACAAACTTTATCATAAATGTGTATGAGTAAGGCTTGGGTTTTAAAAATGTTTTGCAGCAAAAGAGCCATATCTTTTAGTTCCATTTTCCATGAACATTGTAAGGCACCCTCCTTGGAAAGAAAAATTCTATTTCTTTTTCAGTATATAGAATTCTGCACTATTTATGGTTTCAGATATCCGCTGGTTTCTTGAAATGTATCCCCTGCAGACAAGAGGGTACTACTGTTTTTCATTCCTTTCCAAGTTTATCAAAAGTAGACCCGAAGTAGCAAGCTATGTTGGGAAGGTTTTGTATGAATGCCCCACTTAACCCAAGCCTGGTCAATGTAGTTGGAAACTTGCTCTGCCATTAACGCAGTACAAACATCCTCCTGTGGTCAGGCCTCAGTGGGGGCTGACCAGTGTCTGCTAGTGACTCACTGACCACACAGTGCCCCCGGGCAGCAACTGGTAGATTTTTGCCACCTGCTGCAGGAAGGGCATGAGAGTGAAGACAAGTGAGCCAGTGCCACACATCCAAGAACCTCATGGAAGTCCCGATGCTGGTGGGTGGTGCATAGCTGAGAGGTGTGGAGGTATCAGGAAATCTGCATCTGTCTTTAAACCACACTGATCCAGGCTCCCTCATTTAAATTTGGTGAGTGAAGCATCGCTGCATCCTACGCCCTACAGAAAATGGAAGGAAAAGCTGTGGTTCTTCTTGAGCTCTAACTTGCATGGAGATCACTGGGGAAAACTTACTGAAACACAGATTCTGACCCAGGGGATCTGGGGTGGGGCCCAAGACTCTGCATTTCCAACAAGCTCTCTGGGGATGCCTGTGCCGCCGGGTCCTGGGCCCCACCTTGAGGGGCAGCAAGACGGAGCCTCGCACTGATTTCTTTCCATTTTCAACATTAAGGTTGTGGACCCTACTCGCCCTTGGCAGTGTAGTCTTAGGAATGGTGCCTCTGACTTAGAAATCGGGGAGGAAATTGGTGGCATCTGGCTGGCAATGCTTAGGGAGAAATTTTATTGTGGATCAATAGCCATAAAGGTGCTCATACTTTTGGCCAAACAGGTACACTTATGGATTTGAATTCTAAATAAATAACCCAGAGAGGAGAATCCCTTAAGAACAGAGATGTTCTACTACGGCTCCATATATATATATATATATATAGAGAGAGAGAGAGAGAGAGAGAGAGAATATATATATAAATATATACATAAGTATATATAAATATGTAAATATATATGTGTATATATAGAGAGAAAATATGAGAAGGCTGTATCTAACAAAACAGAGAT
The DNA here is from genome assembly GCF_051225735.1 of Oryctolagus cuniculus. Classification (NCBI taxonomy): domain Eukaryota; kingdom Metazoa; phylum Chordata; class Mammalia; order Lagomorpha; family Leporidae; genus Oryctolagus; species Oryctolagus cuniculus. The sequence goes on from NC_142886.1 coordinate 23,134,494, forward strand.
GATCGATTATAACAAATGTGGACCTAGGACTATCTCCTCTCTTTCCCCAAAAGCATCGAAAAGACTCAAACCAGTTCAGACTCACAAGTGAACAAGTTCACATTAAGAGTGTCAACCGATTTTTTTCAAGCCTAAAAGATTATAGAGTTGGGGACCGTTAGTTACCAGAGGTGCCTGTGTCTCTGTGTGCAATGTTTGAAATTTTTAATTGAGCAGTGAGCACAAGGGTGATTCCCTACAACTTTTAGAACTTTCTATCTACCTGAAGTGTTTCAAAATGTAATTTAAAAAGAAAGTGGATGGGGACAAAGAACATCACAGCCCACCTGTTGGGATGGAAGCACGGTTTTGTAGCCAAGTGGCCAGTTTACCCCACAGAGATCTGTCCCTACCAGGGACTGTGCAGGGCAAGAGCGAGGCACGGGGCTGACAGCAGAGGGCCAGGCTAAAGCCGCCTCTGGCGACGTTGGACCCCCAGACCCCTGCCCCACTGGAAAAAACAAATCCTTCTCCGCTCACCTCCACCCCGACAGGAAGCAGCCGGTGCGATCCTTGAAGGCACCCCGCGTTCAGCCGGGGGCTCAGGCTCGGCCGGCGTCGGCAGGGGCCATCTGGACGCAGGAGCCTTCGTGGGCGCTCTGCCTGCTGAGCTGCGGGGCAGGAAGCCCGACCGCCTTTCCTGAGCCATCCCGAGGGTCGCGGCTGACGCTCTGCTGGTGGAAGAGGCCAAGCCAAGAGCAAAGCCTTGCAGGTGGATTTCATCACAGTTTCCCACAACGCTGTGGAATGGAAGCGGTGCAGAGGCGTGCTGGGAGGCAGGGTCTGACTGAATGGCTGTGGACCTGCAGAAACTCCGCAAAGCCTGCTTTTCAGAATACTCTCAGCCTCGGCGTGGCTTGCCTGCTTCCCGGGTGTCCCCCATCCTGCTCTGGGACCCCAGGAGCCAGCTGAGGAAACCCACAGGCCAATGGCTGTCCACCTGCAGCCTGGGAGCCACACCCACTCCTATGTTCTGTTTTGTTTCGTTTTCAAGGTTCTGTTTTTTAGTTTAATTACATGAAAGGCAGAAAGACAGAGACAGAGATCTCCAGCTTCTGGTTCACTCCCCAATACCCACAAAGCCAGGAGCTGGGAATTCTGTCTGGATCCTATGTAGAGGACAGGGATCCAAGTACTTGAGCTGTCACCTGCTGCCTCCCAGGGTGCACTGTAACAGAAAGCTGGAACTGGAGCTAGGCCTCACGCCTACGCACTCAGATACGGGATGCAGGCATCCCAAGTAGTCTTAACTACTGCGCCAGATTCTCCAATTTTATTTATTTATTTTTTGAGCAGTAGAGTTAGAAAGGTCTTCCAACCACTGGTTTACTTCCCAGATGACTGGGCCCATCCGAAGCCAGGAGCCTCCTCCAGGTCTCCCATGCGGGTGCAGGGCCCAAGCACTTGGGCCATCCTCCACTGCCTTCCCAGGCCACAGCACAGAGCTGGACTGGAAAAGGAGCAGCCAGGACTAGAAGCGGTGCTCATATGGGATGCCAGCACCACAGACAAGGCTTAGCCTACTATGCCACAGTGCCAACCTCCCATTCTCTGCTTTTATGAATAAAGTTTTATTGAAACACAATCACACACACTCATTTACAAGTTGTCAGAGGCTGCTTCCATGCTACAACAATAGACCCGACACCATCTGGCTCACAAAGCATAAAACATTTAGCACTTGAGCCTCATAGAGAAGGTTATGGAGGGTGGGGGTAGGGAGCAGAACATTTGAGAACATCTGGCACAGTGCCTAAGGCAGCAGTTAAGACGCCTGCATCCCACGTCAGAGTGCCTACAGTGGAGTCTCAGCTCTGCTCCCAATTCCAGGTTCCTACTAGCGTGCGCCCCAGGAGGCAGTAGATGATGGCTCAAGTACTTGGATCCCTGCCACCTACATGGGAGATTGGATTGATTTCTCAGCCCCAGCTCTTGCAGGCATTTGGAGAGTGAACCAGCTGGTGGGAGCATGTTCCCTCTTCCCCTCTCTCAAACTGATTTTTAAATGATGCCTATGTCACACATCAGAGTCCCTGTGTTCAACACCTGGCTGCGATGTGTACCCTGGGTGACGGCAGTGAAGGCTCTAGTGACTGTGTCCCAGCCGTGCTCCCAGCTGGGAGACCAAGCTGGAGTTCTTGGCTCCTGGCTTTCGGCCAGCCTAGCCCTGACCAAATGGTTCCAGTGCAGGCTGCTCCACTTTGGATCCAGTTCCCTGCTGATGTGCCTGAGAAGCAGTAGAAGATGGTCCAAGTCCTTGGGCCCCTGAACCCATGTTGAGGACCTGCATGGAGTACCAGGTTCGTTTATTTGGCCAGCCGTTGTGGCCATTTAGGGAGTGAACCAGCAGATGGAAGACCTCTCTCTCTGTCTCTCCCTCTCTCCTTGTAACTCTGCCTTTCAGATAAATAAAATCATTTTAGAAGAAAGAAATTAGCAAAGAAATAATATGAATTATTGGAAATATTTTTATATATTGTATATAGCACAGTAAAAACAAGTAGTAAGGGCTATGGTAAAGTTTCACAGCACTTCAGCAACAAAGATTCTATGCTGACAAAGAGTAGAGAAAGTGAACAAAAGAACAAAAATCAAATGGACCCTGACTTCTCAGTAATGTTACTGGGGTTGCCAAAAAGCACTATCACTCAAGTATGGGAATAAAAGCATTTTTTTAGAACTGAAAGAACTCAAAATATTTAACTCTCCTGCACCCTTTGTTAGAAAACTACTATAGGATGTGCTTCAACACAACCAGGGAGTAAAAACAAGAATCATACATGAATTAAGGAAACAAGAGCTCCAACACAGAAGTGAAGTAAGTCCCAGGATGACGATTCTGCATCAGGTTCACAGAGCAGGCGGTCCAGAGTAGAGCAAGGGGCTCAAGACTGAGGGAGAGAAGCTGCCGGAAGCAGGGGCAGAACTGATAGATTATCTGATGTGCTTAAGCTCTGAAAAACCATTTGCTGTATGTTTTACAGGTTTGTTGCAACACTTGAAAATGGGAGGGTGATACTTATTTGAGGATCAGATGATTTTTATCTGGATTAATGGTGTGAACACCGGCCACCGCTTTAACAAAAATTGCTGTATAAATCTGGAGGAGCATTGCAAGCGAAGGGAAAGGGACTGGGGGATTATTAGGCAGATAAATATTTGCCTAAAATTAACAAATCAAGAGCAGCTGTAAGCATACAATTTAGACTGATTCAGATAACTGCTGGAGAAGAACAGGACATGGAGAGCGGATGACTAAGGAGAGGTAGAAGAAAAAAACCACATCATTGCGTTTTCCTCTCTTGCACTTCTAAGCCCTTAGCACTATTTTACGAGTACTATTTTAGCTATCCCCATATATGTTCATAGAAATAAAATTTAGAGGGGCCGTTGTGAGGCCTGGCAGTTAAACTCCTGTTTCTCATATCAGAGTACCTGGATTCAAGTCCTGCCTCCGGCTCCTGACTCCAGCTTCCCCCAGCTTCTTGGGAGGCAGCAGTGATGACTCAAGTAATTGCGTCTGTGTCACCCACAGGGGACACCTACACTGAGTTCCTGGCTCCCAGCTTCAGCTCCAGATCAATCCAGGCCACTGTGGGCCTCGGGAGTGAACTAGCGGATGGGAGCTCTCTGTCTCTCTGGCTCTTTCTCTGTTTAACTATCTTTCTATCTCTGCCTCTCACATTTTACAAAAGTCAATTTTAAAACATTTTAAAGTGAAAGTTTTAAGTATTATATTAATGGCTTAGTTTAACATTGTGAGTTTGCTGCTTATACATTAGATTATAATTATAACTGGAACAACTAAGTTGATTTTAGAAAAATGCTTAGGGGCCAGCGCTGTGGTGTAGCAGATAAAGCTGCCACCTTTAGTGCCCACATCCCATGTGGGTGCCAGTTCGAGACCCAGATGCTCCACTTCCAATTTAGCTCTCTGCTATGGCCTGAGAAAGCAGTAGAAGATGGCCCAAGTCCTTGGGCCCCTGTACCCATGTGGGAGACCTGGAAGAAGCTCCTGGTCCCTAGCTTCAGATTGGCGAAGCTCCAGACGTTGCAGCCAACTGGGGAGTGAACCAGCGGATGGAAGACCTCTCTCTCCCACTGCCTCTCCTCTCACTGTGTAACTCTGACTTTCAAATAAATAAATAAATATTTAAAAAAAAAAAAAAAGAACAAGTGGCCTGTTTTAAAAAGAAAGAAAGAAAGAAAGAAAGAAAGAAAGAAAGAAAGAAAGAAAGAAAGAAAGAAAGAAAGAAAGAAAGAAAGAAAGGAAGAAAGGAAGAAAGGAAGAAAGGAAGAGAAAGAAAGAAAGAAAGAAAGAAAGAAAGAAAGAAAGAAAGAAAGAAAGAAAGAAAGAAGGGAAGGAGGGAAGGAGGGAAGGAGGGAAGGAGGGAAGGAGGGAAGGAGGGAAGGAGGGAAGGAGGGAAGGAGGGAAGGAGGGAAGGAGGGAGAAAGAAGCTTAGGTAAGTCCTTGTGATCTGCCAGGGTTTAAAAGTCTTTATAGGAGCTGACACTGTGGCATAGTAGGATAAGCCTCTGCCTGTAGCGCCGACATCCCATATGGACACCAGTTCAAGTCCCAGCTGCTCCTTTTCTGAACCAGCTCTTTGTTATGGTCTGGGAAAGCAGTAGAAGATAGCCCAAGAGCTTGAGCCCCTGCACCTGCATGGGAGACCTGGAAGAAGTTTCTGGCTCCTGGTTTTAAATCAGCCCAGCTCTGGCCATTGTAGCCATTTGGGGAGTGAACCAACAGATAGAAGACCTTTCTGTCTCTCCTTCTCTGTGTCTGTAACTCTACCTCTCAAATAAATAAATCTTTTTTTAAAAAAAAGTCTTTATAATAAAAAGTCATCCAGCTGGGGATCCCGGAGTGGCAGAAGGATGTCTTCCACCTGCTCTGTGGGAAAGTGGTGCACAAGCAGGTGTGGACCAGTGCGTCGGTAAAGCTAGCACTAGCAAGGAGAGAGGCAGTGAGGTTCAGGCAAAGTGGGAAAGCAGGCGTCACACGTGTGAGGACTCGACGTCACAGTGCCAGAGTGGCACTTTGCTCATGAGTAGGGAACAAGGACACGTGAGAAAACAGCATGATCTGCCAGTCGCAGGAGTGGAGATGACTTTTTGCCTTTAGTTTAGAATTCTGTGAAGATGGCTGCCATGTTTGCCTAAGACAGAATAAACGTTTTTCTAGGAGATCGGAGCCATTCTTTACTCTGCTTCCCTCCTGCAGCCTGATCGCCTACACGGAACAGTATGCGGAATACGACCCCTTCGTGACACCCGCCGAGCCGGCCAACCCCTGGGTCAGTGATGACATCACTTTATGGGACGTGGAGATGAGGTAAGCCCAGGGCAGAAATGCAGAAAACCGTCCACGGGATCACCTTGCTTCTGTCTGCCACTTGCTCCCTTTTATCATGAGGACAGAAATGCTTTAGGAAACCTCCAGACCGAGTTCTGCTTCCTCATGGCTGTGCCTCTCCTAGCTTTGTGTGGCTCCCCTCTGACCTCTCTCTCTGTCCCTTTTGGCATCATCATAACTAGGACAGTTGCTGGCCGAGCCCTAGGTCTCACTGCTGGAAGGGCGGAACCCAGTGGCCCAGTCTGGGGTTTTCCCATTAGAAAGTAAGAGCAGACAGCAGAAGCAGTAGCTGGCGCTCAGTGTGTGCTGGCCCGTTGCCCAGGGAGTGTCTTCCATCGACTCTGCAATGTCATTATCCTCAACACGGAACAGGTAAGGAAACTAGTTAACTTGCCCAAGGTCGTACAGCCAGGATGTGGCCAGGATCAGAACCCAGGTGGAAGGTTCCAGAGCCGCGACTTTCATCACTTTCATCACTCCGCTCTCATGGAGCCACTGGCGGCAGCAATTCCGTCGTTCTGCGGCTCCGTCCCTGCGAGGGAAGCTGGTGTGCTGATTTAATATCCGGGCAACTGAAGCCCAGGGGGTCCTGGCCCCCTCTCGGGATTCTAGAAGGCGCACACAGAAACGTACCCAATGTGGTGGAGCCCCGTGCCCTCTGCCTCTCCGCTGAGTAACTTTTCATCTCGTTTCTCTTTTCTTTATTTCTCTCACTCTCTCCAGCACTTTCGCTCCTTGCTCTGCAATGGGAAAACTTCCTAGAAAGTCACTGCAGTCGTAGTTGTTATTCTGTACAGTTGAAGCTGTGCATAGAGGAAAGGCCTCTTCCCCCAACACAGTCTCAGCTTCTGTCGCTCCCCCTCTTCGTGGAGGAACGACACAGGACCCTGCGCTGTTCTTTCGTCTGCTCGGCCCTCCCCGGGTTTGCTGCTGGCTCTTCCCGGGTTGGCTACCGACCCTTCCACCTCCATGGAAGGGCGGTTCCCCCTGCCACTTTCCCCACTTCCGCGGGGGAGCGGCACACCGCCTGCCGGCTCTCTCGGGGGCTGCTCAGGTGTTCCCTCAGATGTTCCCCTTAGATGTTCCTGGTGCATGTTGTCTCTCTCCTCCTTTATAGTCCTCTTCCACCAATCCCAACTCTGCTACCCACACGCCGAGTACGCTGCTCTCCTCCAATCAGGAGCAGGTCCTGCTGTTTATTGGTTGAACTGGAGGCAGCTGTGTAGAAGCTGTTTCCTCCTCTCCCAGCGCCATATTGTGGGAGAGCAGATGCATAGAATAAGTCTTAATTCCAGTAACAGTCTAGTCCGAGTTGCTCCCGGTTGCTCCCCACAGCTTCCAGGGCAAACCTGTGTGTATCGTCTGATGCCCGCTTCCCACATGCACCAGGGAACCCTGCAGTGCTGCAGGGAACTCCTGAGGTCGCTCAAGGTCGTTCTCAATTGCTGAGGGAGACAGGGATGGGGTGACGTGCGACAGATGCAGCGTACGCTACTGGATGACGGTCCTTCGGTTTCAACATCTGAGCACATCACATCCCTTTGGATGATGTCGCGTCTTTGCAAATCTGATACAAAGCAAGGACTGTGTCAGCACCAGCGTGGTGAGAGCGGTGAAGTCCCGTCTGGTCGTTAAGCCTGAGAAGATGTACAGTGCCCAGCAGTTGTACACTGTGGTCACTTACGAATGAAATGAAATATTTTTCAGTTTATGTCTTATTTCCAACAGCTACCAAGTTTTTAAGGCATAAATCCATATTAAGTTGGTTGGTCTTGTCCTTTGATAAGTGAAACTGCTAGATGCTTCTTTTGGTCCAGGGACACCAAGAAAGACTCAGACAGCAAGGATGCCATGGACTCAGAAAGTTTGGGAACCTCGGATTTAGTGTCTGTCCATTTGGATTTTTGTGCCAATATAATATCCTATTCTTTAACATAAGTGGGTTCATTATGTAGACATTGTCCAGTTTTTTAAATTAACATTATATAATGTCAGTCATTCTGTGTAAACACATATAGATCTACCCTATCCTTTTTAACAGCTGCAGTAAATAAAAGTGATTCAGCCAACCCCCAGGTCATAAATATTTAGAGTATGTCCATTTTTTTGGCAAGTATTAATAACAATTCAAGGAACATTCTTATATGCGAGTCCAGTTGTTTCTTTAGGATAAATTTTCCAGAAGTAGAATTGCTAGGAATTGTATGCATATTTTAATGCTAGTTCCTGTGCTCAGATTTCCCGTAGCTTAAGGTGCCTGTTTCTCCACATCTGTACCAACACAAATATCATCAATGTTTTTCCTCTGTAAAACTCCTTGGTTAAAAAAAAATCTCATTTTGCTTCTAATTTCTTTGTTAATGTACTTAAGAATCTTTTCACACAATTATTTGGCTCAGGGTGCTTCAACAAGTTAGTGGGCAAAGGGAATTAGTATCTAAGTTTATTTGGATGCAAACACACTTTGAAATCCTTACATAGTTTTTTTTTTTTTTTGTAATATACACATTCCATGAACTTTTTGAGGACCCCTCATATGCTCAGATTTCAAATTTTTTTTGCACTAAATTAACTTAGATGTTAATTCCATTTTCCACAAACTCTTATAGAAGGCAAAGTAGTAGGGTAAAAAATATAAATAGGTAGACTGCCACTCATGGCTGTGTGGTCCTAGACAATTGGCCTCTTTTGAACTCTGAACACAGATACCCACCTGCCTGGCTGGCACTAAGGTTCAAGTGGAGCACTGCACGGAAAACTCCTGACACTGTGCTGGCCCTGCAGAAATGCGTGTTTTTATACATGGGCTGTTCTCTGAACTGGACTTTCCTACTGTCATCTGGGGAGACGTCTTCCGTCCTCAGCTGGAATTGAAGGACTCCCTTGGAGAGCCACCTGGCTTTGCTATGTGTCTGTCTGGGCTGCCCAGTGGGTGGCAGGAATTTGATGAGAATCTGTGGATACAGAGGACAAATGAAAGTTAGAAAAAGGCTCCCAGCTAGTGCCTTTTTTTTTCCTTTTTCTTTATTTTTTTTAAGATTTATTTACTTATTTGAAAGGGAGATTTGGAGAAATACAGAGAGAAAGAAAGGGGTAGGGGGGAGGATCTTTCGTCCACTGGTTCACTCCCCAGTTGGCTGCATGGCTAGAACTGGGCCAGGCTGAGGCCAGGAGCCAGGAGTTTAATCCTGGTCTCTCATGTGGGTGCAGGGGTCCAAGTACTTGGGCCTCTTCTGCTGCTTTCCCAGGTGCATTAGCAGGGAGCTGCATCAGAAGTGGAGCAGCCAAGACTCAAACCAGTACCCATATGGGGTGCCAGTGTCGCAGGTGGTGGCTTATCCCACCATGCCACAAAACACCCAGCCAGTGTCTTTTAGGAAGTGCAGTGAGGATAGGGACACATCCATCACATCATTAGGTACATTTGTTTGAAGTCAGTTTCCTTTCAGTGCTGAACTCTTGTGTGATGGTGACTGCAAAGCTGTATAAGGTTTGGTGTGTGTCCTCAGCTCAGAGAGAGACAATGGCACAAGTCCTTAAAATCCCAAGTGACGATACAGAATTGTTGATAAAATGTCATCAGGAAGTAATTCCTGCATAATAGATGGAATTGAGAGGAGGAGGGAGGTGGTGAGTTCTTCGGATTGCTTGCTTGAGTTTGGCCAAGCAGCCGCTTAACCTGCCCCCACGTCCCTCCACTAAAGAAAGCTCTTACTGTTGGCTACTATTGCTATCCCAAAGCTCACATTTGGAATTTATGCAGATTGTATAGAATCTGTCCGTTAAACATGAGACATTTCCCTTTAGTGCGTGAGACAAAATGAACTCGAGTTATCAAAGAGTATGATACAGGCCTTTGCCTGGAATCGATCATTTTTCAATCCTTCTCTTCTTCTCCCCAAAGCAAAGAGCCCAGCCAGCAGCGAGTGAAAAGATGGGGCTTCTCTTTCGATGAGGTCCTGAAGGACCAGGTCGGGCGGGACCAGTTCCTCCGATTTCTGGAGTCTGAATTCAGCTCAGAAAACCTCAGGTAAGTCTCTCAGAGGCTTGAGCTGTGTGTAGGATGCGTGACGAAATTTGCATAATCCATCTCTGCACCTCCCTTTCTCAGGCAAATATTGTTAGGGTTCAAAGTCAATTTGCCACCAATCTGGCAAAGGTTGAAATGCAAAAGAACAAATTAAAGCATGCAACTTTGTTAGCACCATCCTGGCACCTCCCAACACCAGCATCTTTTAGTTCTTTAAGCATGGATGGCATTTGCTCAACTAACTGGAAACACATCTTGGATAACAGCCAAGGGTTTGACAGCACCACTAGTTAAGTAAAGCTCCTTGGAACCTCAGATGGGAGAAATGGATCAGAGGTGCTCCCCTCCAAACGTCCTGATCAGGGGCCCTACAATCTGAAGGGCCAGCCAGGAAAGAGGGGCCCTAGGCTCATTTCAGAGTTCTGAACATCCCAAATAAGTATCACTGGTAACCAGAGGCGTGATGCACCTGTGAATCAAAGATGGCTTTTCCTTGCTCAGGAAATTTTATGAACTGCATGCCTTGATCCTCTGCAGTCAGTGATTTGGTGTCTGTTGGACTATAACTAATACTTTATGAGCAAAATGTTTCGATAGTTGCTGTTTAATAGAAAAAAATTCAAAATGCGGGGCCCAAGGTGAGAGGAAGGGAAGAGGACACGTGACAAGGGACAGGGCTCTTGGTCATTATTCAGCCTGCCGTTGCGTTAGATGAAGAATGAGAGAGACCCATGGAACTCTTGGCTTACCCAAGCCTCTTAGTGCTTGTAGCAAGCTGATGGCTCCCCGCTGGGTAAGGTGGAGCACGCTTCTTGTTTTTTTCTTTGCACTGTTCTCTTTCAAATACACAGCTAAGTCTCATCTTCTGAGGCTGTTCTCTTCAAAATGGGTCTTATTAATATTTCAGATTTTTTTTCCTTGAAAAAGTCAGAGTGTGTATGATGAGCTACAGGCAAGGGGCTGCCCCCACCAATGTTGACTTGTAGAATCCGTGGTATTTATTCGAAGTTAGAGACCATCCAAGTCCAATGCATCCACCAAGTGATGTCTGGGACACAGCGATGCTGTATCGAGCCCCGGCCGAGGGTCCTCTGAGGGACGCCAGAGAGTCAGGCTGCACGCTCTTGTCCTCCAGCCACTCTGTAGGATCTTGAAGAAACAGCACAGGACAGCTCAGTCATGAAATATCTATATATGAGTGCAACCTCTCAGAACTATTTCAGAAGTGGTTAAATGAGGGAAGAAGCATTGTCCCACCCCAAGAAGGCAGATCGTAAACGCGGCTCTGAAGAATACACAGGCTGCTAGGAGCAAGGAGAACATTGTAAGCTGGGGGACTGAGCCAAGGGTGGCAAAGCGACAGTCCCTACCAAGAAACCTGGGAAGACATGTGATGCCGGCTCACCCTGCGTTCAGTGCCTTCCTAGGCACAAGCAAGAAGGCTGGGGAATCTTTCAGGCTACCAGTAGGAGAGTTCCTTCCTTGTGTTCGGGCATTGTTCTAATTGTTCTAAGAGCATCTCTTCCATTCCTAATGAAGTACTTGTAACAGGAGGCTGGACTCGTCTTAGGCTCCATGGGAGTGTACTCAGACCAGCCTCCTCGACTGTGCCCGGAAACAGGTGCCACATGGGATGCAGACCCCTCTGTGGGCAGCTCATGCACCCAGGCAGCCTCATGTGTAGCCAGCTCAGCCCCACTTTGGGTTGAGTGGGAGTTGGCTCTCCAAAGTCATGCGGGTGTTGAAACCTCAAGGTCTGGTGTTAACTGTGGATGGATTCGGGTGGGGACTTGATCTAATCATGGCAGCTAGGAGATGAGCTGTGGGAGGGTTTAGGTCACCAGGGGCTTTACCCCCAGAAGGCAGTTCTCACAAGGAGGTTGATGGTCACTGAAGTCAGGTATGGCCCAGCTTTGGTCTCTGCTTCCTGGATCACCTAGTGATCAGTTCTTAGCACAAGTTCCTCCATGGCCAGCCTCCCCCAGACACCAGATTAGTGGCACTGCCTAATCCTGAATGATGAACCTCCAAATTGTAAGCCAGAATAAACCTTTGCCTTCCCAAGAAGCTGCGCTCTGGGATTTTAGTTGGAGTTAAGGAAACTCTGACTACCACAGTCTCCGAGAGCCACACCTGGGGGTCCTCCCCATTGCCCCTTCTCACCTCTGCCCACCTTGACTTTCCAAATAGCGTGAGACCCCTTTACTTGCCTGCTTCTCAGTCTGCAAGTGGCCTTAGGACCCTTTGCCACCTGCACTGCTAGAGGAAGTTTGGAGAACGACCTAGGGTCCTGGTCAGTGTGAGGACCCCAGGAGCATCTCCTGGCTCACCTGCCACCCTGCCCATTCTGGGGTAGTCACTCCAGGAAGCCCTGAGTGTGGCCAGAACACATACCAGTTGAGATTGGTCTCCCCAGATACACATCCCCCTGAGAGCCCAGGAGTGTGTCCCTGGCAGGTGTTCAGTGCTTCCTCCTCCATTACCTCCTGTGCCTCTGCCAGCTCCTTACCCCGTGCCAGGAGGGCTCCATTTAATGCCAAGTGGAAAAATGTTGCATGAGCATGTAGGGAGTGTGCCAGCCCCAGTGTACACGCACAAACCCCAACTTCAAGAGGCTCCCTTCCAACCGACGACAGAAAAGAGGAAAAAGAAAATAGGACAGAGAGAAGAAGTGTGGCCTGAGGCTTCTCAACCCTGCCCGGATGCCCCCACTTCCAAGTTTATAATACTCAGCGTGGTTGGGTCCATGGCGGGGACTCAGTGTGAAATCCTATACGTTAGGACTCTCCAGTCACCCAGTGCACTGTAGTTTCTTCCTCTCCTCCTCTTCCCTTTGGTTTTTCTTCCCTTCATCCCTGAGGATTCAGAACTCACTGCATTTTACCCCCCTTGTCCAGGTGGCCACACAGATGCACCTCCACTGTGGGCTGTGTACATGGCAGCCCCTAGGAGTTGTGTAATATGGCACAGCTGGAGATCCTGCTGGCCATGCCGGGGTCACTCCTTCTCCCTGGAACTGGTCAGGAGCCCAGGCTACTGGCACTGTAGCACAGAAGGGGAAAAGACTAACAAGAGCTCTGCTGGACACACTGACAAGTGGTGCCCCTTACACCTCCCTGGTAGATGGGGCTGCTTAGCTCAGAACAGTTTTGCATAGCACACAGAGTTCCAGGTAAGGAGCCAAGGGATCAAATTTATACCAGGGCTGCAGAATGTCATGTGGGCTCTTCCTAGGGAGAGGGGGAGAGTTCTATGACGTACACTGTAATGAGTCGTCCTCTGATCATTTTCTTCTGGTGAGTCTATGAGATGAGGGAGGAGTGTCATGTCGAGGGCCCGCAGGCTGTGTGGGGCAGCTTTCACTCTAACAAGTGCCTGAGAGAAGTGTAAGAAGGACGGAGGCTTATTTTGGCTAATGATTTTGGAGGTTCACAGTCTAAGATCCAGTAGCCCTGCGGGTTGGGCATCTAGCGAGGACAGTGACAGCAAATGCCAGACCGTGGAGAGCGAAAGGACCACAAGGCCAGCCAGGAAGCAGAGAGAGCTTTGGCCAAACTCATCTTAGATATCCAACCCCCTCGTGAGGACTCCCCTTCCAAGGGCACAGAACCAGTGACCCAAATACCTCCCCCTGTGTGCTATGCAAAACTGTTCTGAGCTAAGCAGCCCCATCTACCAGGGGGGCGTAAGGGGCACCATTTTTCAGTGTGTCCAGCAGAGCTCTTGTTAGTCTTTTCCCCTTCTGTGCTGCAGTGCCAGTAGCCTGGGCTCTTGACCAGTTCTGGGGAGAAGGAGTGACACCCCCCACCTGGGGCTACATCCTCACTCTTAACCTATTATCCACAAACGTAAAACATTGAGCACCAAGCCTTCAACACCTGTACCTGTGTGGGACACCAAAAGAAACAGCCACATCCTAGCAGGGGGCACAGCCAGCGTGCTGCCACTCCCTGCCACACAGGCTGTGTGGGCCCAGGGAGACAGCTGTCAGATGGGTGCCTTCTGAGTGCCGGCGGCTTTGCCAGAAGCTGGGAGCCTCGCAGTCGTGCCGAGTCCTTCACCCTGCGTTGTCCCAGAGGGGTGCACTTTCCCTACCCCCGACACCTGCACTTCCCCTGCCCAAGTCTTTGCCCTCCCTGGTTGACACCCTCTGCCACACAGCAGGGCATGGGTTAAAAAAATCAAAAGCCACAGCCAGACGCATCCCCTGTACATTTTTTATGAGCTGTGATGTCTCCTGAGAGAGTGGAGTTGTTCTCCTAACCTGCAGATTGATGATCGTGGTTCCGCACGGTGTCAGCTGAGGAGAGAAGCAATTAAAAGAGAGCACAGGAGACCCTGTCAAGTCTGCCTCCAGAGCCCCTGCCTCCCGCAGCAGCCCCGCGCCCCAGGAACCCTCGGGAAGTGCCCTCAGCCCAGCGGCACCCCGCACTAACCAAGCCCACAGTGGCTGGGAACACAGGCGGCCAGGGGACCTGACAGGTGCCTGAGAATTTCAGCCCAAGCGGTTAGGGAGTCAAGTTTAATTCCATTGTTCTGCAGTCTCTGCTTGACCAGCAGAGGGCGCAGACACACTGTGTTCTGCCCAGGAGTTTGCTTTTCTCTGGGAACCAACCCAAAAGAGCATTTTCTAAGCCACGGAAATCTAGTTTGTGAAAAGCTAGGTAAGCTAAGCTGGGGCCCGGGAGGGCTGCCAGACTCCCCGCGAGATGGAGAAGGGTCAAGGGCTCTGATGCCAGCTGGCTGGGAGCGGAGAAGCCCAACTTCCCATCAGCAGCCACGGGAGAGGAGCCCACCCCCGGGGGGCAGCCCCTGGGCCACCCTCCAGTCCCACCCATGCACCTCGGCCTCATCCCAGCCCCAGAGGAGCCTGAGCCCAGGCTGCCTCTCCCCCTGCCCTGCCTTTGCTTATCTCAAAGCCGTTAACGTGCATCAAATGCCCGCCGCCTCCTGCTGCTCTGCAGATTGGCAGCTTCCAGGGGCAAGGTGAGACAGGTGGTCTCCCTGATACCAGCCAGTCCTCGTGGCCTGCTGTCACCAGGGCCTTGCTGCTGCTGGCACCTCCCTCCCTGCCGGCATTCTCGGGGACTAGCGGGACCTGCAGGCTCCTGATAAGAGCAGAAGCTCCGGGAGTCTCCCAGGGCCTCGCGTTGGCACTGGATGTGCGGGAGCGGAGCCTTCGTGGCTCTGGGCGTGGCGGGGGAGGGGACAGCCACCTCAGCCTCGGCTCTGCGCCAGGGCCCAGCCTGAATTTCAAGGGAACACAAAGGTGCTTCAAAGCCGGGGATGGTCAACTCATCCCGTGGTGTGCCGGTGTTTTTGCTGTCACTGGAGAAGGACAAGGCAGGTCACTTTCAAGGCAGACAGAGGGCTGGGGAGAGAAAACTGCCCAGGCACTGCCACCCCCACCGCTCCCTTCCACCTCCTCTAACCTACGTATTGTTTCTCCTTGTACTTTGATTTTAATTCTGGGGCTTGCCTGGCAAAGGGAATCTTTTAATTTCTATGCGAAAGTCCATCCCGCGTGACACTGAAATTGGCCTCTGCAGCTCCTCTGAACCCCCTGCAGCTGAGGGGCATGCATTCCCGTGACCCCAAAATAATTCTACAAAAGGCACTCTGGGGCTTCCGTGACCACGGGCTCCCCCACGTCGTCCCAGTTCTTCCCAGAGGAGCTCAGTTGCTCCTTCTCCTTCCCCAACCCAACCCCAGGGCAGAATGAGGGCAGGGGACAGAGATGACAGAAGGGCATAGAAGCCACCCGGCCGGGGGGTCTGGCAGGCTAGAAAGGTTGCTGCCCCAGGAGTGGCTGCAAGCCAGGGATCCAGGCCAGAGGGACACCCAAGAGAGAGCTGGCTCCCTGGCAGCCCTGACGTGTGCCTGAGGAAGACCCACTGACTTAGTCTTGGTGACTTGCCACCCAGCACTCCCTCCAGCCCTTTGAAATATCAACACCAGCTTCCTTTATTCGAGCTGGTCTCCCCTGCCCATCAGGCACCTTCTTCCAGCCAGAGAAAGCTTGGCTGGCATGTGCGTCACCAGGGGATGCTCGTCAGCTGCCACATCCCGGTCACTTCCTCATCTCACAGAGACCTGAGGACTTGGGGTGGGTCTGGGAGGTGGAGGTGCCGGAGTGACAGCTCATCTGAGTGATTCTAGATTCTTTCTTCCCCTACCCACTGGACTCCGGCGAAGGAGACACTGCTGTTCCCTCTCCCCTGGCAGCCAGAGAAAGGGCTGGGGTTAGGGGCGGGTGACAACAGGTGGCATTAGCAAGAGCCCAGGGGGCCAGTACTGATCCTGCAGCTGTGCCGACCCCTCCCCACCCCCCACCCCAACCCCGCAGTGGGGCTGAAATTGTTTCTGAGTCTGGATGGGAAGGTAGCCCAGGTTACAGGTGAGGAGGGAGGCGCTCAGGGGCAGAACGAGGGCAGAACTGAGCTTCCTCGGATCTGATCAGTGAAGCCTCTCCTTCCCCGCCTTGGACCCGGTGCTCTGGGATCCAGGAGGGAACCACAACCACGAGGGTTTTCTGTAAAGAAACAACCAGGTTTCTCTCCTTATGGAAATGGGGCTGCATTACCCTAGCCTGCCACTAAGTGGCGCCTTTAGGCCATGCACTGTACTCTGATTTCTCTGAAAAGCAACAGAAAAACATGCTTGTTTAAAAAATGCAAGTGCATCTTACTTTGCTTGGAATTCATTGACAGGCTAAATGCACTTCCTCCCTGTTCTGCTTCTTTGTCCCTCCCCGCTCGCTGCTGAGACCACATGGGGTAGTCCCTTGGCGGGGAGAGCCGCCCAGTGGACTGGTCCTTAGGGAAACTTGGCCTGTCCCAATCCCAGGGCAGAGAGTGCTGCCCAGCCCTGAGTCCCCCTGGAAGGCTGCCGTGGGACCACTCCTGCAGAGCAGGGAGCTGTGGTCCAAGGCTCGGCTCCCAGCAGGAAAGAGCTCCCCGGAGGTGCTCCGTAGGGATGCACCTGCACTGAGGTTGAAGAGAGGCACACGTGCAGGTGAGCAGGAGCTCCCTGGAGGACCCTTAGGCATCGTCCCCCACCCCGCCCTGCTGCCCCTTCCTCCAGATGAGCTCACCTTCAACATGGAAGCCATTCATTGAATGCCTACCCTAGGTCACGCACCATGCTGAACACTAGTCCTGCCAATCACATGAATGGCTGCCTCCTCCCAGCTCTACGTTTTTGTGTGTGATTTCAGGATTCTGCTGCTTCATTTTGTTGCCTCCCATTGATCCCAGGCAGATTTAACAAAGGGATGCCCTTTGTCCGTGTAGCTCAGTGGATCTCATCCAGAGGTAATTTTACCTTCCTAGGGACATCTGGTAATATCTGGAAATGTGTTTAATTGTCATAACTATTGGCATCTCCTGGATAGAGGCCAAAGTTGCTGATGGGTGTCCCACGATGCCCAAGACTGCCCCTATTGTGGTCATTTACCCAGCCTGAAATGAGAGCCGAGGGTGGCAAACCTTGGTGTAGCGAGAAGAACCTCACCACAGTGGCTACAAACACACTGGTCTTAATGTCCATTTCTTTTCTGCACTCCGCAATAGTGGAACACTGTATTTTCAGCAGTCCCCGTGGTCTTTGTGACCAAGAAGATGACCTCAGGGTGGGCTGGGGGGTGTTATGGAATGAGTTTTATGGACATCAGCCCTAGGACCATCTCCATCCGGGGCCAGACGCTGAGCGCTTGGCACTGACTGTCTCTGCACCTGCTTCAGGTTCTGGCTGGCTGTCCAAGACCTCAAGAAACAACCCCTGCAAGACGTGGCCAAGAGGGTGGAAGAAATCTGGCAAGAGTTCCTGGCTCCAGGAGCCCCGAGTGCAATCAACTTGGATTCCCACAGCTATGAGATCACCAGTCACAATGTCAAGGACGGAGGGAGATACACGTTTGAAGACGCCCAGGTTTGCTTACCTCCTCCAATGGCTGTGTCGTAAGGTGTTCCTCTGTCCACTTCGCCACTCCACCCTTTAACACAAGCCCTGGGCATCGTGACTAGTTAAAATTCCCCATGGTAGTATCTAGAAGCCCATTTGCTCTTCCAGGCAGATGCACAGTGAAATCCCAGGATTTCTTTTTCTGGATAGGGTTGTGTAGAAACAGACACTTGCGGTTGCAGATGCTCCTCGATTACAGTGCTGCATCGTAAGTTGGAAGCGCATGGAATCCACCTGACGTGCTGAGCGTGCTCGCTCAGGCACTTCTCCCTCACCCGCGGGCTCCCTGAAAAAGAACTCGGGTGGTTCCTCTCCTGTACATCTTCTGCTGTAACTCGGGAAACTCGGTGCACACAGAACGGTGTGAGAATACAGCCAGGGTCTTGTCACGTGGCTTTGCCTGGTCATTTGCCCAGAGCTTCTGAGTGGAAGCACAATATCCAGGGCTGGGCCAGGAGCTTTTTCTGAGTCTCCCACATGGTAACAAGGGCCGGAGCACGTGGGCCATCTCTGCTGCTTTCCCCGGAATATTAGCAGGGAGCTGGATGAGCAGGGAGCAGCCGGCACTTGAACCATGCTCGTATGGGTTGCCGATGGCTTCACCTGCTGTACCACAACACCAGCCCCCAGTACTCTTAATATCAAATGCTCAAAATTAAGGTTGATTTCCATAAATGCCTTTTTCTAAGCTTTATTTAAATTTAGAATCCCACTAAGTGCACACATATGGTAGATGGACGTTTAGATGCCTGAACAGGCTGCCCTTATCTCTCACCCCCGCCCCACCTCAGCCCTTGCAACTTACTTGATGAAAAAGTAGGATCTGTGGCCCTGCAAAGATGTCCACAGTCGGTGGATTTTTCTGATTGCAGCCTTGTGGTGCTGTTTACCGTGCACTTCTGTCCTCTGCATTTCCTATACCTTGGTTGCTTCACTGGGGGTATTGCATCAAATTCAGATTTGATTTTTATGGACAAAAATACTTGAGAGATTGGGCAGTCCCCTCCTGGCAGAAGGCACACAAGGCCTTGCGGTTTCTCCTTTAGTGATTCTGGTGGTGTTGATGTTCATTCTTGAATCCACTAGTTCACTGGGGGTCACACAAAGGTGATGTTTCCGTGAAATCACGCTGTCTTCATTTGTTAGCTGGCGTATGTCCATCAAGAAAAGCTTCCCTAACTACTGCTTGGTTAACTAGCTGTGTAGTTCATGTACAAAACCCAAGATACACATTTGCTGCCTTTCCTTCATTTGCCAGTTTTCAGCACAATGTGTGGTTTGCTATCACCTTCCGGTGGTGGCCAATTTGGTTTGTTGTTGTTGCTGTTGTTAGTATCTTGAAAACTAGTGACCTTGGGCAGATTTGATGTGTTGTAGTCTGTTTAGCTTATCTTTATTGATGCGTGGATGGTGTCGCCTCTGGCCAGCTGGCTCCTTCCGACATCACCCTGACAGTCTTTGACGTCATCCAAATAGCAAGGAAGCTGCAGTGTCCCAGGCTCTGCCCTGGACCTGGGACGAGCTGTTTCTCTAGAGATCGCTGATTCTTCCAGGTGGGAAATGCTGTTTAGTGATCACATCTGGGCACTTACCAGTGGCCATGATTCTTGCGTGTTCATCATTTTGAAGGTCTTTCCAGTGAACAGACTAGGAAACATGTTGTTGTTAGTAATAAAAGTACATCATAAGTTCCTACTGCTACTTGTGATTTAAATTCTGAACTGCATGCGGTTTTATTTAACCTATTCTGCTTAACATCTGTGCCTCCTTTCTGTATGCTGACAGTCCTGATTCTCAAAGGCAACCATAGATGACAGTGTGATTACTCACTTGGTTTTTTTTTTCTCAAAACTGTTGGTCCAGCACTGGGGCAACAATAGGAAGGTCCTTAAAAAAAGGTGCCTAGAAAAATGGAGTGAAGAGATAGGTCAATTTTGGTGCAAAACAGTTTTAGAACCGATGCCTCATGTTTTCATAATTCACATTCTCCGTGCATGCTTTGAAAACCCTCCTGTATGCAATTTCAAAATTTTTCAGCACCAAGAAACAAAAGAAGCTTCTCTTTTAATTCCATTTTCCATGGAAGTCTGTGAAGTACCGTCGCACGATTGCTGCCTGCT
Organism: Oryctolagus cuniculus; assembly: GCF_051225735.1. Classification (NCBI taxonomy): domain Eukaryota; kingdom Metazoa; phylum Chordata; class Mammalia; order Lagomorpha; family Leporidae; genus Oryctolagus; species Oryctolagus cuniculus. Next base: position 23,154,004 of record NC_142886.1, read on the forward strand.
TCTCCGATGGTTGCAAAGGGTTGTGCGGTGTGGGGCACCGGGGTGTACTCGGTCAGTTCTCTCCTTGCACATCGTGTTGCTTCACATTCAAGAAAGACCAGATGGGAGGACTTGGGAAGCCAGCACACTGTGCCTTGACGAGATCCCAAGTGCCCAGCCTTCATTAGCACTGTGCACTGCCATTTTCAGGTATTTCTGAATACCTTGTGTCTCACTGCCACAGCAGTCTTGCAAGGTGGACTAGGTGAGTGTGTCCTAGGCATAAGATGTGAGCGTGAAGATGTCACAAGCATTCCTTTCTTCTTCATTATCTACTAGGATTGGTCTCCCATGAATTCAAATAAAACAGCCTTCCTAAACCAGTTCCTATTTTCAGTGTGTTCCATATGGTTTCTTACATGTGTTTCCTCCATAAATATACAAAGGGCTTCCTACTAACAGAGTGACCTTGGCCAGAGTACTTAAATTCTCCACATGTAGGACAGATGGGCCCTGTCCCTGGGTGGAGTGGGGACTGGGTGAAGTGAAGCTTGTTGGTATCTAACAGCACCAGGCTCACAGAAAGGCAGGGCCCACTTTTACAATTGGATTTTCCTAATGTCATTCATATTCCTTTTTATACTTTTATGTTTAACATACTTGGCAAAAAAATTCAAATAATTATCTGCAATCTTAGACCCAGCAATAAGTGTAATATTTTTATCCTCAATGTATGCGCACAGGTGCATGTTAGGGCCCCTGAAGCTGTAACAAAAGCCCACAGGTGCATCTTTCTCATCATTCCAGCAGCTGGGAAATCCATGGTCAGCATGCAGCAGACCTGGTTTCTGGGATGGCTGTCTTCCAGGCCTCCGTGCTGTGTCCTGAGACAGAGACATCGAGAGAGAGAGAGAGAGAGAGAGAGAGAGAGAGAGAGAGAGAGAACTGATCTCGCTTCCTCTTGTCAGAGTCTAATCCCTTCTGAAGACCCCACCCTCACAACCTCACCCATACCCAGTTTCTTCCCAGAGGCCCTACCTCCAAACAGCATCACATTAGGGGTTAGGGCTTCAACACCGTGAATTTGGGGGCATGCAAACCTTCAGTGGATTGCAGGGTGGGTACACGGCCAGGACAGCTCTGTGGCCTGCCTTTTCATGAAGCCAGGAGTTAGTTAAAAACTAAACTTGTTCTGTGAAAAGGGGGATGGTATACATTTGAGGTTTTATGGGTCATATCGTCTGTGTCTCAAGCATTCAATTCTGCCAAATAAGAGCAGTTAAAATGTACATACCATCAATGAGATCGTTTGGCTTCATGCCCCAGAAACTTTATTTGTGGACAGTGAAATTCAGTTTCATGTAATTTTCACAACATATCATTTTTCTTTTAATATGTTTTCAATTGCTTAAAAATGTGAAACATTCCTAGCTCCCGAGACATGAAAATACAAATGGAAGCCAGGTTTGAATCCCTTGCTGTGGTTACGACCCCTGTACTAACTGATATATGGTAAAAAGCACTGAAAGGCTTCAAGAAATACAGAGATGCTGTGTAAAGGTCAGCCTTTCATCACTGAAAGTGGTCTATCTTGTCTCACAATTCTGGAGGTTCGCAGTCTAAGATCGGAAGGCTCCACTGGTTCAGCCTCTGGTGACGGTCTCCTTGATGACCAGGTCCCGAGGTAGCACAAGGCATCAAATGGCAAGAGACAGGGAATGTAAGCCTAGGGGTCTCCACCTCAATGGCCCAGTCTAATCCAGTTGTCTTTCAAAGACCCCACCTTCAAATACCATACTTGGATTAAATTCCTATCCTCCTAGTACCTTTAATATAAGATGTGTGGGGTGGGGGCAAACCCTTGACTTTGGAGGGAGAAGTATTGAAATCATAGCATACAGAAGAGAGGGTTGGAAATAGCTCATCTTCAGTTGGAGGAGGTTGTGTTGGTGTAGTCATGGCAACACAGGGTGTTGCAGAGCATAAGTTGGCCAGTACCTGACACAACGCCATGGGACCTATCCTGGCCATTGTTGGCTGCCTGCACCAACAAAGGAGGTGCAGTTGAGAATTTTCCAGGTAAAGAGGTTAAAGTCCTTGGCAGCCCATGACTGGCAAGGACTTGAGATCTCCAAGCTTGCTGGCCAGGAGTCTCCTGCCAGGAACTTACTGTCCCTGGATTGTGTCGAGAGCTTGGTTGTCACCCTGACACCTGGAGAGACTGGTCCTGAGAGATGTGCCAGGGCCAGGCAGGAGGCTCTGATCTGGCTTCTGCACTTCTTTTAGAATTGTGCACTTGAGTCCTCTAAGTGTTTTCTCCTCAGTTTGCCCACCTGCTGAGTGGGGATGGTGATAACCACGCCCCTTGAACACTCCATATGGGTAGCTTCTACACCAGGATCCTCAGAGAAACCCGAGCTGTGCCCTCATGTCAGCCGCGGGGAGCCTGGGTGAGGCCCAGGCAGATTTACCCGCGCACTGGAAGTGGGCCTGGGGCAGGCCGCAGCCTCTCTGGGAGGAGGATTGTGTGCAGTTGACCACGTGCATGGTTACAGCAGAGGTAATTGCCTGTGCTTGCAGGACACCCCTCCAACACAGGCCCTGCATTTCCATTTGGCTTTTTTGGGAATTTGGGCCAAGACCAAATTGGCCCTAACCGTCTGTGAGCTGTGACCGTAGCCCTCAGCTGTTGGCTGTGCTGTTCCAATTTCATAGATTTAGCCTTGTGAGGGAAGAAAAAAAAAATGGGCCATGATTTTTTTTTTTTTAAGGACTGAGTCCTTTATGCTGGGGATTGAGTTCTTTGCTGTCAGTCCTGGGGCATCAGATGCTTTGCATTGTCACCTGCTTGCCTTGGGGTCTCAGGCGAGGGTCCTTCCGTCTTAACTTCCTTGTCTGAAAAATGGGGATGATGCCTTCTCCAGGGCTCACCAAGAGTTCTAGAGAAATCGTTTGAGCTCATAGCCCTGGTAGTCTTTGAGAAAGTGGAAAGTTCTCTCTGTCCATAAGTGGGAATTCAGAAAAATGAATGGCATTCATTTTCCATGTGGTCTCCTACTAATAAGCTGGGTTGGAAAGGAATTCCCGAAAGACGGTGTCAGCTCTTGGAAGGAGGAAAATATGCAAGAGCAATTAGGGGTGGGGTTGGACCTTGAGTGTCCTAAGGAACTTGACGTCTCTCATCTCGAAGACAGCAGCAAAGCCCTGCAGGCCTTTGGCAGGGGGATCAGACGGAGGTGGGCAGAGCAGGCTGGAGCCAGGAGAGAGGTCTGGGGCAGGTATTCTGAAGATGTGCTGGCAGTTTCTGGAGGAGAGACTTCAGCCACAGGAAGTCCTGAAAGCTAAGATCTCCTCGTAAGTCCTTTGCCTCCTTCCAGAACCTCCACCAGTCCCAGAAGGAGACAGGAGTCAGTGGGCCAGCTGCTCGGCTTCAGTTTACAAGGTCTGAGTGTCCAAGGATATTCCAAGGACTGTGTTCCTGGGTCTGTTCCATCACTTGTCCATCTGCCCAACCGTCCGTCTCATGCACATCTATTCTCTCATCAAGCTGGGAGACCTTGACCTGTGGGGCATGAAGTTCTATGCCAAGGGAAATTACACAGGAAATGGGAGCTCCAGATGGCTTTTTGCCATCAGGCAGAGCTTGTCTCAGAGCACATCACCCTTAACAAACAAAACAAAACAGGCCTAAGAAAACACTTCACTGAGATCAGCGTGGATTGGATTGGAAATCTGTCCTTCAAATGGATTGAAAGCTGAAATGGGTGGGCCAAGCCAGCCCCTGGGCTTTCAACCCTGCAGGTCCCTGCCTGTTCTTCCTCACTGTCCAAGTACGACTGCTTCTCCGACTGTGGTACCTGCTGAAAGCCAGCCTGCTCTGTCCCCAGAGGGCTTTCTGGACCTTTGGATCTGAAAGTTCTTTGGTGGGAGGAGGAAGTTGGTCTTCTTTCCCTTTATATGCCTCTACAACATTGAGGACATGATCTGTTTGTGGTTGAGGTTAATTTTTTTTTTTTGCCTTGACAGCTCAGTCCAGAATTATGACTCTCTCTGCTGTGCCTATTGTAAAAAGGCAGGGGGTAATTTGTCCCTTGGCTTTCAACTTTTAAGAGCCCTGCCAGACTTCCTCAGGGAGCATACATAGTAGGTCATCGGCAAACACTGGTTAAATTTGGTGTCTGCAATATACCAATTCAGCAAAACTTGGGATGACACTAGGCTCTGGGAAAGTGTGGACGCAAAGACAAGCACCTGCCCTTAAGCAGAACCTCAGCCTCAGTTACCAAAGCTCTCCTGGGCCATCATCCATTTATAGAATGATCCAAGGTCAAGTTCAAAGCCAGGATGCATTCGGGCTGATTACATAGCTGACAAAGATGCCATCGAATGTACACCCACTATCCGCAGACAAGAAAGCTTAGCCAAACGTTTCTAGTAGTACCTAAACTTGGATGTTTAAAAGCAATGTGGATAAGGAATGCAAAGTTTCCAACCAACGTTCACTTTCTTTAAAAGCTGAAGCCTGGAGGAGTGCAGTCATGTGTTTGCCCTGGACCGCCCGCAAGTGGAGGGCTTCCGGCCTGCGGAGGGCTGCACATCTTTGCTGCGATGGTGGATGGAGGTGGTGGCATTGTGTGCCCATGTCACAAGACCACACCAAGCTTCCTGGCATTAATCCTCTCCCAGAAAGTGTTTCCTGCTAGAGTCCCCTGCCAGACATACTTTGATAAAGAATGCCGTGTGCTGCTTTCTCCGGGGATTTCTCATTTTATTCAGTGGGTGGTTTTATTTTAGGGAGATGAACAACAGAGGGAGGGATGCATTTTGAAAAGAACAGATGAGTTGTTGGAGATCGGTTCTGCCGATTACCACACGGTATAGTAGTTCCTGGAGAGAAGGAATCAGAGAATTCAATTCCAAACTTGTCTTGTTGCTGCTTCTGAACGTAGATTTCTTGCACCAAACCCCGTGACCTGGAAGAGGAAAAGGAAAACAGTTTTCTCAGCCAATACCCATGGGATTTGGGTAGGTAAAAGGCATCATACAAGGCTGCCTTTGAAGTTACCCTTATCTAAAAATAGAGACTGAACAACACAAACACACTGTGCCCTTTGGCCGGGTACGTTAAATGTGTTTATACAGATGCTTTGCCGGGTGAAGGCAAGTGATCTTTGACACTTAGGCCCTCTGATGACCTTGAAAGATACCTTATGGGGAAGCAAGGGGCCTGGGGAACCCACACAGAAGCTTCTCCTTTAATATCCCCAGTCACCCAGAGCTGCATCCATCCGTGTAAGTGGATAGCCACATTTCTGTGGTCTCTCTTCTAACAGAGACCTCTTCTATGTTTATCAAGAAGATACTCCAAGTCCTCACCACTGTACACACTCTGGTCCTGCAGAACCCGTGCTTAAGCAAAGGACTCCCTAGGCTTCAGCACACCGTGTCTGCATGCTGAACCGTGCCACCGTGCCTTTGGTTTAAGGTATTCAAGAGTTTCTTGAAAGGTGAAATTCGACACAGACTTGCTCCTTAGGGCTTCCCAAGAGCCCCTCAGTGCTTTGCAGGTTGAACTGTTCCCAGTGGAGGAGCACAGCTTCCAACTGTGGAGGGCAAATAGTGTGTGGCCAGTCTGTTAGGCGAGAAGCCAGTCCATGGGCCGTGCCTACCGCTTTGGCCTTGACCACCGTGAACAGTGGTGGCCACGAAGCCCTCCTGCAAAGGAGTCACGGGCACTGGACTGACTCAGACTTAGGCCATGGGGGGAGGCCCCTAACCTTCCCTCAGCCCGTGTGGAGCAGGGGCTTTGTCTCAGCCAAGCAACACCGGCTCCCGCAGAACCCCAGGGCAAGCACAGCGAAAAGCAACGTGTCCAAGTGGGAGGAGCTTGAGCTTTTGGTGTCACACAGCTCTGGCTCTGCCCTTAACCTTGGCCAAGCCACCTGACCTGTTAGGGTTGCAGTGTCCACCTCTCTGACGTAGCACTGATGCATGGCTTGGCTCTGCTCCCGAGTCCTCTTGCCTCCCCTTTCTCCAGAACCTTCTGGCCTTCTGTGTCATGGACCGCAACCCCTCAGACGGGGGTGCCATGAAATGATCCTTAGTACTGGTCATCATTGTAGAGCTCCCAGTTCTGTTTGTGCATTTCGCTGGGTGATGGACAGGGCTAGAGAAGGCTGAATCGGGACCTGAACCCCACCTGGCCTTGGACGCCCATATCCACAAACCCACACAGCAGTGTCACATCCTGTCCCATGGCCTCATCTGCCTTTTGGGGACTACAAGGGACCCGACAGCTCCTAAAGTCTGGGTTTTATTCCAAAAAGCTTAGGTTTGGAGGCAGAGATGAGGCATGAACACCTGCAAAAGGAAAAACAGAGATCTTGAAATCGCAAGAAGAGCTCTTGGCTGCTGTGCAGTGATTCGGCTGAGTGGCTCCCCCATCTAGCAGAGCGGTCTGATACTGGGAAATGAGACCGCTGCGGTGTTGGGAACCCACGGCAAAGGGGAGGGCCCAGGGGTGTTCTGAAGTGGTTCAGCTGCTCTGGTGCTCATGGCCCATGGCCCTCGCCCTTTGATTACCTGCCCCATCTCTTGTGAGAGCCACTGTGTTGTCTAGAAAGAAAGATTTCCAGATGAGAACTCCTACAGCAAACCGCTGATTCGTAGCAGGTGTGGTTGTCAGAGTGTGTGCTGCTGGCTCCCTCCTGCTCCCGCCTGCATCTCGGCCCCTCCTGAATCCAGTTGTTTTTGCATCTACCTTAGACTTCCAGGCAAGCTGAGCACCCTGCCCCAAGAAGGGAGAGGAGGAGTGAGTGGGGCAGCAGGGTGGCATCCCGGCCCTGTGACTGTCACCATGGCAGGGGTGTGCTTCCCTTCCACCGCCAGCACCGTGGCTAGGACATTTGGTGTGGCTTAGGGCCCTGGGGTGTTGGTGGTGTTGTCCCTGGAGAAGAGGCCTCTGCACTGGGTTCAGGGGTCAGTGTGATCCCTGAAAGTTCTGCTTGTTTGTGGTCAACTGGGCCTTCTGGCTTGGAGGAAGAGGGAGAAAAGAGGAGGAGGGAGGGAGGGGGAAGGTAAGACGGAATGAAAAAATAGGAGGGAACACTTCTTCTCCAGCCCCTTAGGCATTGGCTCACAGTGGGGGCTTGGCTGGCTTTGCCAGTGGCTCCCTTGCCCTTTACAGATTCTAGATATACATTTTCCTTAAGACTGGTTGTCTGCAGAACTGGGGAAACAAACCAGAGCCCCTCATAAATCAACAGAGGTCACTGCCAAGAGCTTTGTACACTTGCTGTCCCTGGCAGTGATAAACTCATTGCATTTGGGAAATGGCCAAGGACCCTGAGCCCAATCTTAATTCTCATTCCCAGAAAAATCTCAGCTCTCTGCTCACCCACCCCCGGTTCACTGTCTTTGTGTTTCCTAGACAAAGCTGGTGAGGAGGAAGGAACCCGTTTCCATAACTGGGCACATCAAAGGCTGCATTTCTTTGCTTGGGGGAGGGCTAGCTGGGCAGGAGAGAGCCACAGATCCTGAGGCTGTGGGGAAGAGAGGCCCAGGCCAGAGGGAGGCTGGAGCTGGGGCCCTGCAGAGCTTCTGGGGTCCCTCTTTGGGGGGGCAGACCTGTGCCTTGGGTCTGCTGTTAGTGCTTTGGCGGCTTCTTCCTCATAGAGTGGTCGGAATCATGGCCAAGGGTAGCAGTGAGATTGGCAGGGGCAGGGCACCCCACACAACCCATCCTCTTGTGGCTCATCTCACCTCCTGCTTCCTCCCCACGCTGCCTTGCCTTGGTGCCTGGCTATGGCGTTGGCCCTGTGGTGTGAGGAAGGTGAGAGCAGTGCCAGACTGCTCTTCCACCCATACCAGCCTCCCTGGAGAGAGGACACCCCGCCCCAGCTGTTTCCTCCCTGTGCCTGGCTCACCCTTCCTGCTCCAGTCAATCCGACTGTGCAGCTGCATGGGCAGACCCTCTCCCGGGTCCCCCGGAACTGGGAGACACATTGCTCCCTGCCTACTCAGATCTCCCTGTGTGCATAAGGATCTCTCTGACTGACCAGCATTCCTAGCAGGGCTGCTTGTCCCCAGTGGTGCCCATTCATAGCACCTTGAACTTGAACTTCTCCATTGGAGCCCCTTGCCCCACAGGCCATGGGCATCTTCGTGCAAGGTCTGCCTTGCCTGGTAGACTCAGAGCAGGATGACAGTAGAGACCTGCCTGCCTTGGCCAGGCTGTAACCTCGGCCGCTGCTGCCCAACACATGCCCCGTAGGTGTCTGCTGAACACCTGCGGCTAAGTGTGTGGGCGTCGGCCTTGTCCTGCTCCATCTCCATCGACAAAGCTCTTCTAACAGACCAGGCTTTCCCTTGCCACAGTGAACCTTTAGGAATTAGCAGGATGGGGACAGAAATGTGTCACCAGGCCAGAAGAGCTAGGCTGGAAGAGGTTTCCTGAGCCCCCTCGGGGCAGCAGGGCGGTTTCTTGAAATATATCCTGGGGCTTTTGATTCCTCTGCAGAGTCAGAACAAGAAGTAGGGACCCGTCGCTTAGGAGGGGAGTTTGGAAAGGGTCCAGGCACCTTTCCAGATGACTCAGGAGCCACCTGCCTCTGTCGGCCAGACACAGCAGGGCCTGCCTCGCAAAGGAGGCAGTGAGTCACTGTTACCTTGGGTTACATTTGTGCTGGGATTTAAATGCTAGAATAATTCACAGCAACAGCAAACCAGAGGCTAAGACGTCCTTGACTGGGCTCTAAGACCAGTAGGAATGGGTGAGCCAAAGACTCCCATTCCTTGGATATGGGGGAGGAGGCCGGCAGGAGGGGGACCCTTGCCTTCCTTCCATGTAGAGAGAGCAAGACCTGGACCTAGCCATGAGCCTGAACAAGCATTGGGCCTGCAAACCTGCTGCACATTCAATTCATACACGCAGCTCAGTGAACCAAGAACCCGTGCACATCCAACTGCCATTTGATCCTCTAGTGGATGCCATATATCTATAAGAGAGAAAGGGGACAGCTCTGTGGCATAGTGGGTTAGGCTGCCATATTAGAGCTCCTGGTTGGAGTCCTGGGTGCTCCACTTGAGATCCAGCTCCCTGCTAATGTACATGGGAAAGCAGAGGAAGATGCCCCAAGTGCTTAGGTCCCTGCCACCTGATTAGGAGACCTGGATGGAGATCTTGGCTCCTGGCTTCAGCCTGGCCCAGCCCAAGCCATTGTGACCCTTAGGAGAGTAAACCGGAAGATAGAAGATTCTCGTTCTGTATCTTCCTCTCTGTCACTCTGCTTTCAAATAAAATAAATCTTTTAAGAGAAGAGAAAAGCACACTCTTCCCAGCCTCAAGGAGCTTAACTACAGGGAGCTTTTGTCTGAAAATTTCAGGCAAACACTTTGTGAGACCGCGTGCATATGAAATTTGTCCATCTGAACTCTTCTGGACTCTGCTGATCGTCCCAGAACCAGCCCAGCCCTTAACTTCCTCTGATTCCTTGCGAAGGGTCCGTTACCATGGGGGGGGGGGCGCCCTGCTTTGGTAAATTTGGGGACACCCGAGATGAAGTTGGCCTCAAACAAGGCTCTTTGGGGTCCCACTGAAGATAAGACAAAGAGGCCCCCTCAAATTTCTTGCTTTCCACTTTAAAATTTTTTTAAAAGTCTTTAAATTGAGAAAAATTATATGCGTTTATGGTGTTCAACATGATGTTTGGACACAGTATTTGATACGTAAGATACAGAATGATTCCATCAAACCATTTAACATGTGCGTTACCTCACATGCTTGTTTCAAAGAAAACACTGAAAATGGACTCTTAGCAGGTAGATGGTGTATTACGAATGCAGGTGCCACGATGTCCAATAGATGGCTTGACTTCTGCCTTCCGTGTAAGGGAACTGTGTCGTCTGGCCGACATCTCCCCAGTCTTGCCTGTTCCCCACCAGCCTCTGGAAGCCACCCCTCTCTCCCTGCTTCTGTGCGTTCCACTGTTTAGATCCCACGCGTGATGGGAGACAGGCAGGAGTTGTCTCTGAGCCTAGCTTTTTTCACGTCATGTCCTCCCAGCTCACCCGTGCTGTTCCAAGGACAGGATTTCCTTCTTTTTAAGGCTGAAGAGTGATCCGTGGTACGTAGCCACCACGTTTCCTGTACCCACTGGCACGTCACACACAGGTTAATTCTGCATCTTGGCTACTGGGTGCTCTCTTCCTTTGGTGCTGGGTAGGGAGAGTCTTGGCGAGCCCTGGCCTTGACTTCAGCGTCCTCTGGCCTGGCAGCTGTACAACATGCTCCCCAGCTCACAGGAGGCAGAGAGCTGCCGCTTCCACGCCCTCCCTGGGAAGAGGGCATCGGTGGCCAGTCCTGCCTCTTGGCTGTGCACTGTCGGCTCCCTTCCCCACTGAGCACCAGGGCCTTTGCCCAGCTTCACGGGAGGAACAGTGGGCTCGTGGGGGAGAGGCCAGCAGCCAACAAACCCTCCCCACCCACTCCCACTCCTAACAGGTCCTCTGTGGGGACAGCCCAGCTCTCTCGGGCAGCTGAGCCGAATTCCAGTTCAAGGGACAAAGCATCCTTTTTCCACCTCGTGGGATGGGCCAGGGTTTTCCTGCCTGTGATGAGGACAGACCTGCAAGAGGACCACAGGGATGCAGGAAGTAGTTGGAAGTCAGGGGTGAAATCCATTGCCAAGAACAGAATGTAAATGCCTCTTGGCGTCCAGGAGAGGAGGTAGCTCCATGCCACTGCACCTGCCTCTCCTGGATGTCAGCCTCAGGCCTGGTTATTTGTCCACAAGCCCCGTGGTCTGGCTGCCAAAAGCCTCTTCCAAGTGGAGTGGACGGCCCTGATATGCCGAAACTGACCCAACTGCAGGACTGACTGTTGGTTGTCTTTTCCAAATTATTTTGTTATTTACTTTTCATTTATTTGAGTGAGACAAAGCATGAGTGGAGTCCTATCTACTATGCATTCCTCAGATGCACACAACAGCTGAGGTTGGGCCAGGACCCAACCACTTGAGCCACCACTGCTGCCTCCCAGGGTACACATTAGCAGGAAGCTGGAGTCAGGAGCCAGAGCTGGGAATTGAACCCAGACACTCTGAGGTGGGACAAGGGCATCTTCACTGCTGGGCAGACACCCACTCCCTGTTTGTTTGATCAAACTTTGAGACACTTGGAGATTCACATGTTGTTGCATGAAATAACAGAGGTGCACCACAGAGCCAGTTTCTCCCAGCACCAACATCCTGCAAATCTATAGTGTAGTATCACAGCCATGGTTACATGCACGAATTTTGTTCAGATTTCCCAGTTTTACTTCTATTCATGTGTTTGTGTGTATAGCCATTTAGTTCTGTACAACTCTATCACGTGTACAAGACACGGCAAGACAGAGAACCATCCCATGACTGCAAATACCCTTACTGCTGCCTCCTGTTCTCCCTCCGTTCCCATCTCCTTCATCCCCCACCCCCTGGCAGCCACTAAACTGGTCTCTGTTTCTGTAATTTGTCATTTTGAGACTGCAATATAAATGGAAGCCTGGAGTCTGTAACCTGGGGGTTGGCTCTTGCACGCATCACAGTTCCCTTGGGATTCATCCAAATTGGGTGCAGCAAGAGTTTGTTCCTTCTTGCTGCCGTGCCTGAGATTTTAATCAGAAGCATCCGACATGGCTCCTAGGCCCAGTTACAAATCCCGTGGGACGTGAGCCTCAAGGACCTCTTAGTCCAAGAAAGGAAACCTGTTCTGGGTCTCTGGGTGTGTGTGGTAGAGGGAGGCGGAACGTGATGCAGATTTTCCAGGTTCCTGTGCACGTACCCAGGGCCCCCTGTATCTGCTGGGTTGTGGTGTCCGTTCGTGCTGGCTCACAGCTCTCCCCGTGTCTCCCCACCTCCTTCCTTCCCCAGGAGCACATCTACAAGCTGATGAAAAGTGACAGCTATGCCCGCTTCCTCCGGTCCAACGCTTACCAGGACCTGCTGCAGGCCAAGAAGAAGGTATCTCTGGCAAGGGCGGGCTTGCCTTCCTTAGCCCTGTCCACTCCTGCCTGCTGCTTGCTGCGGTGTGAACTGAGAACGGCACCCTCTGGGTTTCTTTCTTTTTTTTCCTTCCTTCCCTCCTCTGCCCATGCCCACTCCAGTTAGGATCGGCACTACCCCCTCCTCCCAAGGGCCCAGGTCCAGGTGCTGCTTTGCTCCCTCCAGTCCCCGCCACCTCTGCACGTGGAGGGGCGTGGGTGCTGTGATCCAGGCCACAGGGGGTCAGCACAGGAGTGCAGGACTGGCAGGGACACCAGGAGTCCCTGAGATGCCGCAGCCAGCCTCATATTGCAGTGTCCGGCCCCACCCCACAGCCTGTCTAGCCCAGCAGCGCATACAGGGCAAGGATGGGGCAGCCCACTCACTGGGCAGGAAAACACGTCCGTTTCAAGTGCCTGAGGTCATCCCCAGGAGGTTCCCTGCCTTACCCCCCACCCCAGTGTTTCCCTTTGCATTTAACCAAGAAGAAACCACATCCTGGCTCCTCCTCCTCCTCCAATCAGCGGTGAGTCCTGGTTCCCTGCTGCCCTTGGAGTCATGGATTTGGGCGCCCAGGGACCTGAACGTGCACGTGGTGAGGTTGGTGAGGGCGACTCCAGCAGCGGTGAGCTTGGCTGGACTTTTGGGAGGAGGGAAGAGCGAGCAGGGAAAGGCATGAGGGCTGGGAAAGTGGAGGCGAGAGAGATGGCTCATGATTCAGAGTGCCTACCAACCCTCTGTACTCTTCACTGGTGACGTGAGGCCACGTGTGGTGAAGTGCACCTCGATTTGCCCCAGATTCCATGACTCCTGTGCCCCACCACATAGGAGCACGTGAAGCCCACCCGTCTCCCTACCCCAGTCCTTAAGTGTGGTTGTCCATGCACAGGCTCTCTGTCGGGCTTCCTTGCTCAGCCACGCGACCTCTCTGTGTGCTGTCTACCCCTCATGCCAGGATCCTGTCTGTGTATCTGGTCAGCACCACACAACTCAAGAGTCTAGCACAGTGTGGTCTCCTGCTCTGCTGCTTTTAGGGAGCCCTGAGTGGAGCCTTAATAGTCTGAGAGAGGGAAAAAAAAGACCTTCTGGCATGGCCAGATGGTCAGGACCCCGGCTCTCCGCGTCCTGCACCCCTTTCCCCAGGGGCAGCTGCACGGATGCGTGGGAAGCTGGCCTCTTGCCCGCTCCTGCTGGAGGATGTCACAGCACAGTGTGCTGGGGCAGGGGTGCTGATGGATGAGGGCTGACACCCCACAACCGGCCCGAAGCCCATGGCTTTCAAGTCCTGGGAGGAAATACAGAGGCTGTGGAGACTTTGACCTCTACAGCCTGGGTCCCACGGGAGATGTCAAAGTCCGTTTTCCTTATTCCTTGTGGCTCAGGATGCCTGTCCTGCTCACAACTTGGGGACATTGTGAGGCCCTAAGGAGGCTGACCTACGTGGGGCTCTCTCTACCCCTAGCAGAGGAGCTGCCCCAGTCCATTCAGAACCTCCCACAAGGGAAAGGCACCCGGAAGTGGGCAGAGACCTGCACCTGCAGAACTTCCCGTATGAGAAGAAGACCTTCCAGAGTGGTCGATTGAGTGGGGAGGGGAGGAGTCGCTGGCAGTTACAAGGGAGGTTCATCAGAATTACCTTCCCAGCCCCTGAAAGAGGCGACGTTCCTACAGCTCAAAGCCTGGCGACACAAAACCCTCTCGGCAATGAGGAGTTCAAGGTTCCCCAAAGCAGTGACAAAAGCCCCTTGCCCCATCCGCTCCTTCCTGAGACTCCAGGTGTGACTCTGACTTCTACCCAGCATTTCCAGGCAGGCTCCGAGCGTCCCCTGCTCTCAGGGTCGGGCTCACCACGTGATGTCAGTGTCCAGGTCACACCGGGCATGTGGGCTTCACAGCCTCCAGCCAAGAGAAGGGGTAGGAACGGGTCTCTTGTTGCTGCCGGGAGCAGCCCCTGCTGGAGTCGGGAGGCGCAGCCTTCTGATGCTTCATCCATAATTGATCTTCTTTTCAAAGGAAAGGAGCAAGGTTCTCGGGGCGTAGGCGAGCTGGGTTTTGAGGGCGACCCCAGGATGATTAATTACCAACGATGCTGGTTTCCCAGGTCAGCTAGGAGGGGCTGTACAGACCAGAGACCTTGAATGAGACAGGCCAATGGCTTGTCCCGGTGAACAGCAAGGCAGTAGCCAGGGGACAATGATGACAGGCACAGCACTAGCCACAGGGCCTGGGACCCACCTGACTTGGGCCCAGTGCACTCTCTGCGGGCAGCTCACGGGATTAAAGCTGAGCCCCTCCATCTGTGAACGGAGACTCAGTTTGGTCCCCAGGGCCAGGCACGGATCCCTCCCCTCCCTTGTGCAAGCAGAAACCCCAGCCCCACTCAGTGGCCGTGTTGTCGTTGGTGTTGTGTTTTCCTTCTACAATCTCGTGTGTGTCTTCCAGTGGCCAGGGGCGTGTCTGCCAGGAAGCCCTCTGCCTCTGTCCACGTAGACAGGTGGCTGCCTGGGTCCTGCCCCTCTGCTCTCAGCACTTCCTGCAGGACCCACAGATGCCTGGCTGCTTCGGCAGCTCTCCCGTTGAGTTGCTGGGCATCTGTGTGTGCTCCTGTGAGCGTGTGCACCCTTCTAATTCCCTAGCCGGGGGCTCCAGACCGTGGAACAGGGCTCCGGGATCAACTTGCAGGTAGGGAATGTGGGGCAAAGGCCAGACACACCCCACCTCCTCCACCCCCTGCAGTCTGGAGTTTGCCTTCTCTTGACCGAGGCCCCTCCCCCTCAGAGTTGCCCAAGCTATTGAGTACACCTTGAAAGGTGTCGCCTGCCTGGGTACCCAGAGCATTTTTCCATGCAGAACACAGGCCCTGGACGGACCCTTTATTATTGCCAAGGGCATGGGCAGACCCTCCTTGCTCTACAGCCCTGGAACAGAGGTCATGGGGTTCATAAATCACTGACATTAGCAAACTTTCCGGCTGCCTCTGAGCAGGGACCTCGCACTCAGGCTCATGGATGATTTGATGGCCTCCTGACATCCCATCCTCCCCCCCCCCCCGCCCTCAGAGCTAGTGTGTTACCACGTGGGGCACCCAGAGCACTGCCTGGGGCCTGGGGTCCCGACCCCAGTGGAGCTCTTGCATGTGGGGGCAGCCCGCTGAGAGCCCCAGACCACCAGCTGAGTTCTTAAACCCGGCTGTGCTGCACAATCCCTGGCCCCCGGGGAAGCAAAGCCCCTCTGGGCTCCCAGGAGGCAGTGCCATTTCTCTGGGCTTCTGTTTTCTGTCTCTCCCAGTGACTCTGCCAACGGCTCTGGCTGCTTCTCTTTCTGCATTTTTTTGGTCCCATTTGGCTTTTGGTTTTGTTCTTTAGCCGCGGCTGCCGCTGTGTGGAGACCACATGTAAGCTGAAGATTTTTTTTTCTGTATTTTTCTCCCTACCTTTTTTTTTTGTTTGTTTGTTTTTCCCTAAAGCCAGAAAGTGAGCAAGGTCGTAGAACCTCCCTAGAAAAGTTCACTCGCAGTGTGGTAAGTTCAGTCGGTTTTCTTCCCGTGTCGTTTCTCTTGGTTTCTGCAGTTGTTGTTTCTTCTTTGGTTGTCATTTTCTTTGGGGTGGGAGGGAGCCCAGTGCTTTCCCCCTTCCACTTACCCCCCTTTTTTTGCGAGTGTCTGCAGCTTCTCTTCGAGAGATGGATTTGCAAAAGAGCGAGCGGCTCCCACTGCAGCAGGTGCACCCTGACCACCCAGCCTCAGGCCTGGGCATATGTGCTTCTGGTCAGGGGTCAAGAAGGATGGACTCCCCCCTCCACTGCCCTGGGGGCTGTGTGGTGGGTGCATCTCCTGCAGCTGCCTGGGAAGAAGGCCATCGAACTGTACCATAAAATAAATTGGCTCAGAACCATTGCTGATCTCAAAAAAAAAAAAAAAAATCCAAATTTCCCCTGTAAAACACTGTGGCAGCCACGCTGCTTTGGGTCATGAGCTGATCTTGCTATGTAGGCGGCTTTTGCTGTGTGCAGAAGGCGGCCGTGCTGCATGGGTTCTAGTGATGTGGCCTCGCTGGCGTGTGTGTTAGCCACCTCTGCATGAGTCCCTCTGTCCCTTGCAGCCCCGTCAGCCTCATTTGCATAGGGTGACAGGAGAGAAGAGCAGTAGCTGAGTCCCTGCACTGTCCCTGGGATTTCCCATCCACCAGGGGCAAGGCCTAGTCAAGCCTTCATTCTGATGGAGCAGAGTGGGATACCGGTTCACTGTCATTAGAGGGAAGTGGCCTGGCCCCCATGCACACCCACAGCTTACAGGCCCACACAGGGGCACCGGGGGGGAACCCCATCACAGCAGATGAGAGCAAGCAGTGACCAAGTCATCCCCGCAGGACATGCTGGAGATTCTATCCCATGGTCTGCAGAACAGCTTAGACCTTTCCCGCTTCCCATGTAGTTCTCTGAGATTTGAGCATAGGATTGGGTGCACAGAAAGTACTCATTCCCACTCACTGCCTGACTCATCCAAAACAAGCCACCCTCCTCCAGGGGCCCAGCCTGCTGTTAATGTTGAATCAGAGTGAACCAACATGGCAGCTGGGGACAGGACAGGGACCCCGTGCATGTAACTGGCCACATAGCTGTTCCCAGAAGGTAGAAGCTCCCAGTGTTGACTTCCTTTCTGCCCCTGTTGAAGAGGAAAGTCCTTGTAAAACCTGACTACTATATGGTTAGCATCCTTATTTCATCCTTTTAACATCAATTCTAAGGATCGCGGGTTGAAAGCAAACTAGCCATTTACTTGTCATAGCCAGGTGCATATTAACGGCATTGAAACATTATTTTGAATTCATTGGATATGGACATTGAATACTCTTGTAGGTAGTGATTAAAATATGGGTAGTCATCCCTTCCCTTCTTTGGTCTTCCCTCCTAAGGAATCATAACATGCAGAATGCAAGATGTGCTGGCCCCTCAGCCTAGTGGCAGGTGCGCCAGGCCATCTGATTTCACACACCAAGCAGATGCCACAGGATATCAGGGGCACGACCCATGGACTTCCTCCACCCACAACAGCCCAGTAGGGTGGCAGAATCCCATTCCGCCTCTCTCTCTCTCTCTCTCTCTCTCTCTCTCTCTCTCTCTCTCTGCCTGAATGCTATGGGTAGAGGATACTTAGAGCTTTTGTTGACCCCCCCCCCAAGAGTATATGGTGTAGGCATCTTGGACTCTCAGGTTCAGACTCTAGGAAATCAAGGCTCTGACCGTCCTCATGCAGGCACTTCCGGTTGAATGTATGATCTTAAAGTGGGAGAAGACGATGTCTAAACATCTTTAGGATGATTTGTGTGAGAT
This sequence comes from Oryctolagus cuniculus, assembly GCF_051225735.1. Classification (NCBI taxonomy): domain Eukaryota; kingdom Metazoa; phylum Chordata; class Mammalia; order Lagomorpha; family Leporidae; genus Oryctolagus; species Oryctolagus cuniculus. The sequence continues at coordinate 23,171,334 of NC_142886.1, forward strand.
GTGTGTGTGTCAGGAAAGGCAAGCGTGGCCTCGCTGATGCTCTGTGAGGAGCAAATGTTGATGTCCCTTCATCCCAGAGGTCTATCGACAAAGTGTTTGGAATGGGAAAGCAGCAGACACCCCCAAGTGTCTGCAGTGTGCACCTAGGAGAACTTAGAGATACTCTCAAGGTGAGCTGAAGAAGAATGTCTCACTCCCCTGACATTTTTAGCATCTGTGTGATAGATGGCACACACTTCAATGTGTGGTGTGTTCTTTGGTTGCCATGGTAGAGATGGACAGAGGTCTGTGGCCATACGACCCTGAACAGCCCAATCTCGTCTGAGCTCGGAAGCTAAGCAAAGGGTTGGGCCTGGTTAGTACTTGGACGGGAGATGGACCCCCATTGGTCTACCCATGCTCCTTGGATCCTTGGCTAACACCCTGTCTCCACTTAGAGGTGGCTAAGTTTGGAGATACAGGTCATGGCTGTAGAACAGTGTTGGTGTTCTGTTGACTCAAGGTTGAAACCCAAGGGTTTGGTCTCAGATGCCCAGTGTTCTGATAGAATGGAACAAACCAATCAATGCATCTTGCAATTTGATATCCATTTTTGGAAAATTAGATACTTAAAGTGAGTTTATCTAAAAGTTGGTCTACATGACTATTTCACCTTATGCATACTGCAAACTGTAAAAGAACATGAAGAGCTAGTTCAATAGCACTCCCATGTGTAAAATGACCACCCATATTTTGGGGCTAATTATGGAAAAAATGAGGGATTGGAGCTGGACAACTGCTGGACCATGGACCCGAGGCTGGCAGCTGTTGAGAACTGATGACCAAAGACATTGATCCGGGTGGCTGAGAGCTAGCTCAGTCAGCTGGAGCGTTGTCAAGTCTGAATCCAGAATGTCTCCCAGAAACTATGTCTTTTCTGCGCTTGGCAAAAGAGGAACAGCTGGAAATGGCAAATAGTTTTTTCCCAGTCTCAAGGTGTCTGGTGCCATGAATGAACTCTGTTGAAGACTACGTTACGTGAGGTCCTAAGGAATATGGTTTGTGGACGCTTCTAGGGCCATGTTATTTGGGGGTATAGAAGAGGCTGGCAGCAGCTCCCCTACAGAGGCAGTGCTATGCAAATTTCTGCTTCCTATATATGTTTTATTCCAAGTCACCCGGGACTTCAGTAGACAAAGCCAATGTGTGAGGATGCTGTACCAAGCATCTTTGCATGTGGTGGACTGGAACCACTCAGCCTGCCTAAAACTGCGTATTTAACCTGGAAGGCCATGTTCCGAACCAGCATGCCTGCAAGTCCATGGGAGGGTGCACCTAGCCTATAATGCCCCCCCCCCTTTTTTTTGACAGGCAGAGTGGACAGTGAGAGAGACAGAGAGAAAGGTCTTCCTTTTACCATTGGTTCACCCTCCAATGGCTGGCGCGGCCAGCGCACCGCGCTGATCCGAAGGCAGGAGTCAGGTGCTTCTCCTGGTCTCCCATGGGATGCAGGGCCCAAGCACTTGGGCCATCCTCCACTGCACTCCCGGGCCACAGCAGAGAGCTGGCCTAGAAGAGGGGCAACCAGGAAAGAATCCGGCGCCCCGACTGGAACTAGAACCCGGTGTGCTGGCACTGCAGGCGGAGGATTAGCCTATTGAGTCGTGGCACTGGCCTAATGCCCCCTTTTTTCAAATCAGAACACAGGACTCCCATGTTCAGGTGCCTGCTGGGCCAAGTAAAGCACGGGCTACATTTCAGGCCCTGCTTGCCAGCCTCAGCTGCCCTGGTGCAGTGAGTGGTGACCCACACCCTGTGCACAGTGGCCCTTGTCCAATGAGCCTTAGTGCCTGAAAGAAACGCAACACATCACCACTTCTCCAGGGCCTCCCAGACAGGGCTTCGGTGCAAACAAATGGGAGCCCCTCCCCCAGGCCTACCCTCGGGGATGCTTCCTTCCACAGTGGCTGTGAGACCCAAGAAACACAGGAGGCCACGTGGAGCTGGTCACTGGGAGTTGCCTGGGCATCGTCTTCCAGCTCGGCTCTGGAGTCTTGGGTGGGAAGTCCTGAGCATTGCTGGCCAGGGAGAGAACTGAACACCATGTCCTGCCCTGTGGTGCCAACCAGCCTGCCAATCGCTGCCTGCTTCCTGGTTTTGCAGCTGACAGCTGACAGATGACAATGGGGTGGGGTGTGGTGGGTGGGGAGCAGACATGAAGGGTCTCCCTGCCCACTCTCAGGTGCTCGTTCAGATTCCCCAGGGTCTTCCACTAAGGGCCAACTCTGGCACAGAGGACAGACAGGTCTTACTCTGGCCACGGCAGCAGCTGTGCCGTCTCCCCTTGTTGCATTCATCTAGGGAGGGCTCTGCTGGGAGCAGGCCCTGTGCACCTTGTGTCCGAGTATAGCTCCAGGTGCAAGGCCATAGGAGGCAATGACACTTCAGTTAGGAGAAATGGCCGCCCCGGGTGGTGCCGGAGAGCATCACAGCTCTAGTCTGGGGCTCTAGAGATGGGAACTGGGGGGTCTCAGGGACCAGAGCAAGCACTGAGGAGTTAAGGGGGAGATGAAGACCACCGCTCCTCCAGCTCCTAGGAGAACACTGAGGTTCAGCATCGCCAAGGTGCCCTTTTGGAATCGTAGCAGCTAGCGGAAGCTGAGGGAGCCGCGGCCTGGGAGGGCTGGCATCTCCATGACCGGCTTTTCTGTCTTGCCTGCCAAGGAATGCAGCAGGAAAGTCAGATGGAGACCGGCAGGCTGTGGGAGCCAGCTGTCGCTCACCTCCCTCTCCCGTGTCCTCCCAGGCGGAAGCGCAGGGCTGAGGCTCCTGGCAGGGGAGGAGAGGGCAGGCAACCAGGGCACTGGGCCAACCCAGCAGCAGCAGCAGCTCCCTGCCCAGGGGCTGCTTCCCCCCTTCCCCAGTGTTTCTCAGGGGAACAGCCCTGGACCCGACTGGAATGATTGCACAAATCCCCAGACTCAGTAGAGCCCCTGAGGTCTCCCGCCTGGACAACACGTGGCCCACAAGCTTTAGCCAGGGTTGGTTTTGATGGTAAATGGTCCTCAGACCCCTTTGAGATCCCTGGGTTACAGACAACTGGGTGCACTGAGGTCCAGCCGTCGTGAACCCCAGCCCTGGCTGGAGTCGGGGCTGGACATTCAGGGTGGGCCGGGCAGCGGCAGCATGGACATCCTGAACAGCGTGCGGGCTCCTGTGACCCCAGCAGATTGTTAGCCCTCTCCGAGCCCTGACTTCACCCCCTCTAGCAGGACCTGGACTTCTCTGTGCTGTCTTCTGGCTGGCGTGGAACACAGCTCTATGCATCCCTTGAACTGGGATTTCTGCATTGTAGGAACCCTCCCTTAGAGCTAGAGGGGAGCTGGCTTTCCACCGCACCTGCTACCTGGTGGGGAGGTGTCTTTACGGCCCTCAGACAAGCCCAGCAGCACTCGGGGCCACAGGTGCTCCCTGTCTACACTGCCGCAGACCCTGCTCGGTGGTCAGGGCCTCCCTTCTGTGTGACGAGCTGGAGCACAGGGACCAGGCCACACAGACCACAGTGAGTGAGAGGGTGCCTGGTCAGCTCGGCCACGTGCTTGAGCTGTGCGTGTCCCCACAGGGGCACTGGTGAGGAGAGCTGGGCAGAGCACGGGCCCGAGCGTGGGAGCTGCCGGGCCACCCCATACTTCGTAGGGCCCTCGGGGAGGAAGGAGAGGTGAGCACGCGGGAGTCTCAGCACACTCACCTGTGGTCTGGGTCTCACGCTCGGTGCTTGGTGACAGGAGCAAGTCTAGGAGCGGCAGCATTTGCTGACTGCCCTCCGAGGCCGTGCAGTCCCCTCCAGTCCCCATCCTGAGCTCTCTGGACCCCTCCCTGCGGAGGAGAAAACCCTATTTACTATTAGAACCACGTAGCAGTTTACAAAGCAGCTCTACCACCACGTGGCTGGGGCGGTGCAGGCCGTTCACCAGGATAAGGAGCTTCTCTCCAGCCAGGATGGTGGCGGTGAGGTCCTTGTGATCACAGAGGCTCAGGGCCGGGGGTCATTTAGGGGACACTCAGCCTCAGACTCTGTCCCCTCTCTGGGAAGCAGGGGCCCAACTCGACCTGTGAGCACACAGAGGCCCAATAGCCCTCCCCAAAGCACACCTACCCTGCAGCGATGCCGCCTTGGGAGCCGGGGAGTGGGGGCAGGGGCACGGCTCTGCAGGGCCAGCTGCCCTCTCCTGTCTTCCCCAGACCCCGATGTGCTGAGCACTCAAGTGAAAACTGAAGTCCTCTGAGGCAGAAAGGCACAGCTGTGTGTTTACAGCCGCTGATCCTCCTCCCATCACGGACCCTGCCAGTCTCCGGCGAGGCAGGCTGGGAGCAAACTGCGCCCGTCTCTGCCAGGCCCGACCTCTTCCTGGAGGTAACCTGCAGCCCTGTGCCACAGTGGGGCCTGTTCTCCACCCCCAGGCGGGAGATGCCCTTCTAGAAGGACCTGCCCCTGCTGGGTGGCTGCTGCAGGTGTGGGGTTTCAGCCTCTCCTTGTCCTCATGCAGCCAGACACCTGTCCCCGGTGAGAAGGCAGAGCGTGAAGGAGAAGGCCAGGGCTATGCCAGGTCCACGGTGGGAAAGACAGACTGCTGGGAGCCATGATGCCCCGTGCTGTCAGGGTGGCAGAGAGAGACTTCCCGGCCTTGGCCCAACTTTGCAACAGTGGGAACCCAGGGAGGGGAGACCGGGTCAAGGAGAAAGACCCACGCACACCTGTGGTCTAGACCACAGGGTTAAGAGAGAGGCAGGGCAATTGGGGGCTGAGGACTTTGAAGTCTAGGAAGTCAGACCCCGCGGAGTCCCCCCAGGGAAACAGCTAGGCATGTTTACCGCTGCTAGTGTGTCTTCCCGAGTCACGCGGAGTTAGGAAAGCTTGGTATTCCAGAGGAGGGTGGGGCCTGTCCGTGAGATGTTGCTCTGACCCAGGACTGCTGAATGGGGTGCCCAGGGCCACTAAGAGCTCAGTGTAATGGGATTTTTGGTTTGGTGATGTTTCTCCAAAGGCCGGCAAGAGAGAGACCTTCAGGGTCTTGGGCATTCCACAATGGATGGGCAGGCGGGGGCAGAGTGGGCAGTGCGTTGCTGCCACCACTGCCCCCACCGCAGCCATGGCAGGACCCAAAGAGCCATGACTGAAACCCATGGCCCTGGTGGGGAGCGGGGCTGGTTGGTGTAGTGTTCACCAGCAAGTCCTCAGCCCCCTGGCTGTGATGTAAGCCTGGCTTACTATAGAAGCGTAACCATACAACTCCAGAAGGTACGTGTGGCCTGTTCTCAGTACAGTAAGGTTGGAAATCCCATCTCCCACCTCCTGTACAGGTAGAGCAGGTGTATGTGCAGTGTCTTAATGGCTTGAGACAGAGTGAATTGCTCCACCTGCTACCCTGAAAGGTGATCTCTGGCAGTGGGCCCCAGGGTCCAGCCATGGCCCTGTCCTATCCAACATCCTTTTTGATGGCTCACATGAATGGACAAACATGCCCATTCTATTCAGAGACCCAACCCTGGACAGCCTCTGCTCATGTCCTTGAGACTTATCTTTAGCCAGGATGTGAGGCCAAAAGCAACGAAATAAAGTTGAAATCAGTGTGTGTTTGAAAACATTCAATTTCATACCTACCTACGGGGTAACATTTGTAGCCTTCCCTGTAATTCAAATTAAAAAAAAAAAATCCTGGGTTGTAGTTGACCACAGGCTTAATAGAAAGGAGAGAAAGATACAACCACTTAAAGATTTCAGCTAAGATAACCAAAGGGGAGGATATGAGAAGCCAGGGAGAGCCACATCCCAGCACGCTGCTCTGCGAAGCGCTGAGCCCTGGTTCTAAGCCCCGGCATCTGATCAGGGACTTAACTGGAGGAGAATCCCAAGAGAACCACCGAGGTGAGCAGGGAACTCTGGGAGCTGAGCCAGAAGAGTCCAGGAAGACCCAGGGGCCAGCCCTGGATCGAGTGGTGTTTGTTCTCGGAGGGGTGGACACTTCTGGATTGCCCCAAGGGTGACTACAGAACAACACTGTTCCAGGAGCAACCTCCCAACAGTGGCACGTGTCACCTCAAGGAGCCCTGGGCTCCCCGGCCCAAGCTTTGTTTCACAGCTCAGGGGCCAAAGGTAGGGTAGCATAGGTTTTCATACTCGATTCCATGGTCATCTCTTCCAGCTGGAATCCTACACCAGGTTAAAACTTATCTCCCACTGCTTCCCAGGCCGTGGTATAAGGAAGATGTGGGGAAGGAGGATGGGGCTGTGGAGGCAGTGTGCTACGTAGGAGGGATCCCTCCCTGGGCACGAGGGATCTGAACACATCAGCCGAGACTCTGCCTTGAGGGAGAAGCAGCCGGAAGCTGCCAGGAAGTAGAACTGCTGTCCCTCATGGGTCATCCTGGCCTTTTTCTTTCAAGCTGTTTGCCATTGCAGCAGCTGAGCTCTGGGCAACAGGGCTTCCTCCCCTGACTGCCTAACAGGATGCCAGTGCGTGGAGGACACAGGCGCCCACAGCACAGCCGGCGTGGCCATGGGCGTGCGACGCAGTGGCCCGAGCTGGAGAAAGCGTGGCCAGTCGTAGTTGCTGTCCAGATAGGGTGTGTGGTTAAGGGCAGAAAAGACGATAAAGCCATTTGCCTTCTACTTCCATGCCACCGGCACATTGCAGGTGGACAAGCTGACCTTCCCCCAAAACACCTCACCTGGGCCCAGAGCAGAACATGGCCCCAGAGGCCTCAGACCAGAGAGAACGCGCCCTTGGCTGGCTTCCCTGGGCTCCCCCAGCCCTGGGCCTGGCCTGGGCCCTCCTCTATCGGGCTTCTCCAGGGCTGCTTTCAACGCAGTGGGGTTGTATAATAACAGTGATTAGAGCTTATGGCTTTTTTCCTCTCTTCATCTTTTGCTTTGAAATTTGTTGAGGTCTCTCATTAAACACGGCGATCCTGGTAAAGTCAGCAAAGATTTAATAAGACATTTCTTAAAGCTGAAGACAGCCTCGTCAGATTGGATGTTGACTGTGGTCTCCCCGGTGTTGATTTTACATCCTATTGGGTGCAGTTGGTGCCTGGGTGAGGGAGAGGGAGGTACCAGGGTCCTGGGGGCACCTGACTGAGCTGCACAGTTGGAGAAACATGCCACACTATGCCCTCAGCTGTTTTCACTTGCATCAAGAGCCTGGTGCATTTGAACCCCTGTGCCAAAGAGAACAATGCAAACTGCAGAGCAATGACACTAACTCACGACAGGCTAAGTTAGAAATGGAGACAAAGAACGCACACAAATCTCAACCCAACCTTATTCTTACCTGCAGCAAAAGTAGTGGGGAAATTCTGATGGGGTCTCTGTCCTGGGTGATGCTAGAAAGCTCCAGGGCATCCCTGGTTCTAAATACATCAAGGAGCCGGCTATTCTTATGATCCAAGAGCCACACACTTGATGGAGACTTCCTGGGTAAGAACACACCTTCACACACCATTGTTTGCTAGCCCTCAATGCCAGCTTGTGTGGCTCGTGCCCAGGCCTGTAGGACCTTGTGAGCAGGAATGTGGGTTGTTGGGTGGTGGCCACCGCAGCTTCCCAACCTACGCTTCAGCAGCTCCTCCCCAGCCCTGGGGCCAGGGTTTCCTTCGCTTCTGTGTTGCCCAGGAGCTGGACAGGTAACCGCACCAGGAGGTGCACCCTGCTCCAGCAGGCATGCTTTGGGGAGTCCCCTGTCTGGCCTTTGGCGGTTGGCTGGCCTGGGCCATGCAGCCTGCCCTTCACTCTGATGATAACCAGTCACCTTGTTGCTTATGCCTGTGACCGGGTAACACTGCCTGGAGTTCAGCATCAGAAACCTGGCCGCATTCTCGCCTGCTACCAAAACCAACCTTTGTCCCCTGAGAACGGCATCCCTTTAGTGCCCACCAAAATACTGAGACCCGAGTAAGCCCCAGACAGGCAGCCCCAGGTGAATTCCACTGTCAGAGTCCGCATAAGACCCTGGGCAAGTCACTCACGTGCCTGACGGGGACAGCAAAGCCCGCCTGTCACCCAGGGTCTCTGTCAGCACTAAATGAAGGCATGATGGCAACAGAGCTCAGGGTCTGATAATATTACACAAGGGATTTCATAAAGTTCCTGGAAATGCAGATAAGAGGTTTCTTTTGGTGTGAAAATCGTTTGCAATTCATGCACCATTTTTTTTCACGACCCACACTGTCCACAAACTTTGGAAACCCTGTGTATGCACGGATTTCAAGATTTTTTTTTTGCACCAACATAAACCACCTTGTAATTCCATATTCCATGAGCTTTGTGAAGCGTCCCTGTCCTGGGCTTGGGGTCTGCTGCAGCTGTGCCACTGGTGGTGAGGCAGGCAGTACCTGAAAGCTTCCGTTTGGTCTGTTAAAGGGCGAGGTGAGTACCTGATGCAGCTGGGGAAGAGAGCCACGAGGGGCAGCGCCTTCGGTGCGATTTCCCGATCTCTATCGGTGCAGTGTGGTCTGCAGCCCCTGCCTTGCTCTCATCTCACCCCCCTGTTTAATTTCCAACAGTGTCCTGGGAGGTGGGGGTCACGGTGTTTGCTTTGCAGATGCGCAAGTTGAGTCTCGCAGAACCACGAGTGCAAGGCGCACGTATTACAGCGAGCAGCTCATGGTCACTACTCAGTGACAGCTGGCCATGGCTATTGGCCTGTTTCAAAGCCAGCTCAGAGAGCTGGTTTCCTTGTGTTTCCCTGGGAGCTCAGGACCTGTGGTGCCCAGCAGGCTAGCTACTGCTTCGGAGTCAATTTCTGGGGACCCCTGAGCACTCTCCAGGGGGCTAGGGCGTGTCAGCAGGGAAGTGGGGACAGCTACAGGCAAACCATGTTTGTGTCAGGATCTGGCACAGAACCCCAAGGTGCTGCCTGTGCTAGACACAGATTGAGAAGCAACGACAGCTCAACCCCTGATCGGAGCATGAAATGCAACCCTCCACACTAGCCTTCTGCATGATGGAAGCCTCACTCCCACACTCAGCCCTCACCTGCCGACCTGCACGGAGCCATCCTGAGCACTATGACCTCAGCAAGTCCAGGGGCTCCATCTGCCCCAGCGCCAGAGGTTTCCACATCTTAAGCAGTGAGAGCCCAGTGGGGTTGTGGGAGGAGTCAGAAGCAAGTAGCAGGGGATGTTCTGAAATCTCTCCACGGACCAGATGCCCCTGGGGTGTGCGCTCCCACTGCTTGTAGCCCTGACAGAAGCAGAGAAGCCATTTCGTGGACATGAATGGCTTTGGCCTGGGAAGAATTCAGTTTGTAATGCGATGCGTTTCAAGGTAAATGATGTACGTTTGCAGTATCCGTCAATGATTGGCGTCTTGGGAGTTGATATAAAACCTGATAGCCAATCATGTGCTGGCTTCCGCACCTTGCATGAGATGCTTTTGTGTGAGGCCGCATTGGGACCACGCGCAGGAGCACGTGGCCCAGCCTGACCCGCACCTCCGTGTGTGCAGCCTAGGGTGCCTGCGTGGCCTGCTGCTTCTCGCACAATGCGCATGCCGTGGCAGCTGTGTGCATGTCTGGGCAGGGGCTCCCCTAAAAGGCACAGGTCTTCACGGTTTCAGCTGGATAAGTTATTCTTCACTTCCCTTCCCCGAAACACAATTGCCTAGTGCTGCTGGCGCAGAGTCAGAATGGCCGCTGCATTTCAGCCCCGAGGTGGCTTCCTTCCAGCAGTGGGTGAGTGACCCCGGCGTCCACGCCCTCCAAACCTGGGCAGTGCTTCCACACGGGAGACTCTCCCAAATCCGGCCTCGGCTCTGCCCGGCGCTCCTGTTCTCACACAGCCAGCCACCCGCACTCCTTTCCTGGTGTCCCCGTTTACTTTGTCCCCTACGCTGTGCATCTGAGATACAAGGTGCTGAGCGGTCCGGGAGTGATGGTGGGATGATTCCTTGTCTCAGACTCTAGGGATGCAAATAACATCCCTGGGCTTGGAGCCTGTCGCTTATTCCTCCTGGCCCCCAGGCCCTAGCAGAACGGGGCATAAACACTTGCTTCCTTTCACGATGCCTTTCCGCCCCACAGCAGCCTCCCTTGGCTTCCTCCCTGGCCTTGAGCACCCCCAACCCTTCCTAACCCTGCGGCCCAGGCCCAAGTCCTACAGGAAACTCAGAAAGAAGCTGACATCTCCACAGAGTAGACCACCAGGGCACAAGGCAGCTGTCCATCCACTGACCCTTGGAAACCAAAGGCATCTCAGCCACAGGGAGGAGGGCTTGAGGGAGGCAGGAAGGTCTCTGGGACCAGGCACCTCCTGCAAGGCTGCTCACCTGTTCCCTGCTGTTAGGAATGCGTGTCTGGGAACTGCCTGCTGAACTCCATTCCTGGCGGCAGGGAGAAGAGGGAAACGGGTGGACCACTTTGCGTTGGTCCACTCGGCTATCCACTGCAGTATTAGGCTTTGTTGTTGGCAGGAGAGGGGTGGGCAGCAAGTCGGCTCCCTGGGCTGCTGGCTTAGCCAGGAACCTCACCCGACGTAGGTCTTTGAGTGAACACAATTGCAGGAGGTGAATGGTGCCCTTGGGGGTGGGGAATCCTCGAAGGTCATGGGCATTGCCTCGCAAGTCACTTCCCCTTGCCTCTTTGTCCACACGCTCCAGTCACTAAACTTTAGCTGCACACTCCCCTCTGGTCACAGAAGAGGGTAACTCCAACTTTCTAGCTGGAACAAAGTAGCTATGTGGTTGCCAATAGCAACACAGCCATGTCCCTATTTCCTGGAGTCTTTTGGCTGTTGCCTGATGTGGAGTGAACCAGAGCTTAGATGCCCAAGTACATCTGGGGAGGGGAGGGAGATGGAAGGGAGCCGAGTGCGAAGGAGCAGCGGGGCTGCTGGGTTGGGATGCGAGGAGAGAAGAGCGATCTGGCGGTAAATGGGGGCATTTCTGCCGCACAGCAGTGCAGAGGGGCAGGGCAAATGGAAATGTGCAACTCGGGAAGGAGGCCGGGGAGTCAGCGCCTGGGCATTCTGCCACCAGCGCAGGGCTCAGCTGCTGAGCCCTCGTCACTGCTGGCATCCTTGCCCCATTCCAAATCTGTCCCTGCACAGCTGGGCGGAAGATGGAGGAAGGCCTCCTGTCACTCACCAGCGCTGACAGGAGGAAGTCGGCATCAGCAGAGCCCTGTGATGAGCGTGATGAGGGACGGGAGGCAGATGTGCCAGGAGCACCCTCCAGGGAGGGCGTCCCCAGCCTGCCTGGGACACCTGAATCAGCCACTTGGCCGAGAATGATTGAAGTAAGGTTGGTTCTAACTTGGCCATGGCTGCTCTGCCCACCTTGGAAAGGTAAACGCCGCACCTGCCTCTCACCCGACTGGAACGGTTGCTATGGGAGACCCCAGCATTCACACCAATAACACAGAACCACAAACAGAAAATGGACTTCACCTGGCCTGTGCAGCAGCCACTGCAGGCCACGTGGCCCACACCCCAGCCCAACACAGCAGCCAGAGGCGCCTTCTGCCAGGCTGGTCAATGAGAAAGTGGTGCCTCCTTTCCCAAGATTCTAGATGTGGTGAGGGGATGCCCCTCCACTCACCTGCCGGGGGCGCAGGTGTGCTTGGGAGCTGGTTCTTTCTTGTTAAGGTTGAGAAATATCCTTGTGCACTGCCCAGAGAGGTGGGCTCCTGTGTTGCCATGGAGGAGCCCATGGTCCCCAACCAGACTCATCTGCCTCCTTCCATGAGGGTCACAGCCACACGGAGTCTGGGCCATGAGTGCCAATCAACGGGCTCTGCCACTCACCAGTGTCTGCTCCTAGGCAGATTCCTTAGGGTCTAAGCAAGGCTGGTGCAGGCTAAAAGAACACCCAAGTTCAAGGGCATGGCAGCCATGAGTGCAGGTGTCTGTAAAACACATCGACCCACAGTAGCGGCTCAACAGTCAGTGGACCTGTGGCTCCAAGTAGCTGTCCTTGGCACCCAAGCTGGGTCTCTGCCACAGTCAAGGCCTGGGTGATTTACAGAAGAGGACACTTGCGAAGAAAGGGTATGGGAGAAATCCACGCCATCCCGCTGGGCAGGAGTAAGAAATGCAAAGAGATGATAGGCCCTGGAAGCTAAGGAGCCGGGCTGATGCTTTGACATTTAATCAGATCAGAGGCTGGCAGCTCACCTCCTCTAATTCACAGACAGAGAAAGCACGGGCAGTTGCCAGCACAGCACACAGCACACAGCTACTGCCGCCCCGGGATGTTTGGATGACGCGATTGCTGCATGGGTTGTCTCCACCATTTAGATGGCAAAACCTGGTTGTCTATGCTACTATATATCAGATGCTTCAAGAGAATCCATTTTTCAAAACTCATTTGAGAAACAGCAAGCTCCCATCTGTGAATTCATTGCTCAAGTGCCCACCACATCCAGGGCTGGGCCAGGGCCAAAACCAGGAGCCAGGAACTCAATCCTAGTCTCCCACATGGGTGGCAGGGACTCGGCCACTTGAGCCATCACTTCTGCCTCCAAAATCTTGCCAGAAGGGTGCCTGAGCTGGGTATCAAGCTCAAGCCCTCCTACACGTACATGAGCGTCTTAACAGGCATCAACCAGCAAACCAAATGCCCACCGGAATCCATTACTGTTTTGATAATATTCCTTATTTTTCTTTACAGGTTTAGGTTTAAATATACATGAATGTTTTTTCAGCTAATGGATTTTTTTAATTCAATTTCCACCTATCCCTTGATTTTCTAAAAAAAAATTTTGGTGTCGTTTTATGGTTGTAATATATCTTCTTATAAAAAACAGAGAATTTTTTTAAAACCAATTAAATGCCCTTCAACCCCTGAGAGAGATCAGAAAGCTTGGCAAGGACCAAGGAGTAACACAAAACCCAGGAACAGATCTTGCCACGGGGCTCTCGTCCCAACTCACTGTTGACAGGTGAGGAAACCAGAAACATCTCTCTTCCTCCCTGTGCTGCCCTGGCCGTGCTCTGCTAGGGATCAGCTGTGCATGACCTTCGGCTGGTTCCATAACCTGGCTTTTCCACTGCCTCGGCCCCATCTGGCTTCACAAAGTTGAATGGAGGATGGTGAGCTACACACTTGAAACATGTTTGGAAAGTCAGAGTTACAGAGAGTGAGCCAGCAAGCTCCATCGGCTGGTTCTCTCCTTAAATGGCTGCAATGGCCAGGGCTGGGCCAGGATGAAGCCAGGAGCTTCCCCTGGGTCTCCCACGTGGGTGCAGAAGCCCAAGCACTTGGGCCATTTGCTGCTGCTTTCACAGACACATTAGTAGGGAGCTGGATCAGAAGTGGAGCAGCTGGGACTTGAACCAGCAACCATATGGAATGCCGGTGCTGCAAGCCATGACTTTAACCTGTTGTGCCACAGCAGTGGCCTCAGTGTTTCCATCTTAAGTATGGCTTTTCCTACCGTGTCCTGCCACAGTTTCTCAGAAGCCTCAATCATCCCAAGCTGATGGCACAGAATTCCTTTGTGCTCTTTAATTTGTATTTATTTGAGAGAGTAGAATCTCTCACCCGCTGGTTCACTGGAGCCCGGAACTCAATCCACTTCTCCCACCTGGGTGGGAGTATTTAGGCCATCACCTGCTGCCTCCTAAGGTACACATTAGCAAGAAGCTGGAATCTGGAGTGGAGCCAGGACTTAAACCCAGGCACTCCCACACAGGATGCAGGCAGCCCAACCAGGGCCTTACCCATTGGCCAAACACCTGCTCCTATACTTTAAAAAATCATTCCTTTTGCTTTTCTCAGTGGAGAAGGGGCACCAGGAGCACCAACCTTCAAGGAGTCAGCTGATGAGTTTAGGCAGGTCCTTGGCTTCTCTCCTTCCTGCCAAACCCCAACCGGAACCCCCAACCTTGCCACCTGGCTGTTAGGCTCCTGACTATGCCCCCTCAGCAAACCTCCTGCCCAGGCCTGTGGCCCACCCAAGTGCATCCTTTATGAACTTGAGTGTGCTCTATTCACAGGTGACTTTTAACTCCCTCGGTGGGCCACAGGTCTTTGGAGCCTTCCGCTCTCGCAGAGGTCACTTGTTGGCCCCTGTCCAGCCCAACACCATTCTTCACTAGCAAGGAAAGACAGCAGTGCCTGGGTGACACATGCAGGGGACCAGCTTGCCTGTGTGGCAGCTAGAAATAGCGTTCCTAGTTCTCCCTCCCTACGGTCTCCTTCCCCGCGCAGAACAATCTGGGTATCTCCTGAGCTGGTGGGGAAGGAAAGGCGAGCACTGAACTTCTCCAGCGGCAGCAGATGAGCCCAGCAACCGCCCAAGAATGAGGGGAGAATCCCAGGGCCGAGCTGTGAAAGCCAGGATTTACTTTTTCTAATCATTTTCTCTTTTGAGGTATAATTGCACACGGTGAAATGAACAGATCTGAAGTGTGCGGTTCAGTGAATTTAACAAATGTATGCACCTGCGTAACCTATCCCCTATCACCCTGGAGAGTCCCCTCACGCTCCCTGGCAATCAGTTCCATCCCTCTCCCCCCAACAGGCAACCAGAGTTGGTTTCTCTCCCTAGAGTAGCCTGCATTTTGCCTCAGTGGACTCGAAACCTGCGAGTCTGGTCTTAGGTCATCTGGGCCAATCAGCGAGAGAAATCCCATCAGCAACTCAGCTGTCTTTCCTCGCTTAGCCCCTAGTGCTTGGCTGTGCTGCCCCCAATAAGCCATCTGACCCCCTGGGCTCCTCTCTGAGCCACAGCCCTCCTCCCAGCCACAGAATTAGCATCAGCGTCCCAGGTAAGTAAGGGGCGACCGCTCTGGGTAACCCGGATCGTGCATGCTTTGTTGATTAATATCTGGAAGCGCAACGCAGAGCGCCCCAGCATGTCAAGCAGCATGTTGATTTTTCTCAAAGCACTGCACAAAAGGGAGCGGCTCCTTTTGTGCCTTTCCTTTCCAGAATAAAGCAGTGCGTGCCCGCCTTCTTCTAGGCTTCAGCCATCGTCAAGATGGCCACAGAGCCAAACTGACTTGTCAGGGTGGAGGGTGCAAGCAGAATGCGTGGGTGTGCGTGTGAACCCAGCACCGAGCCCGCAGCCCATGAACTTGAAGGTCCGGTGTCTGTTGCATTACACGTTGCCAACTGCCTCAAAGGTGAAAAGCGCTTTGTATGCGAAGCTTTGGTGTCTCTGGAATGTACCTTCTGCAGCTCAGTTCTCAATCACGGCGTATTCTTTCACTTGGACAAAAGCTGCCTGCTAGTAGCATTTTCAACCACCCTCAGCTGCTCCACTCAGCTCCGCCAAGGCCTCAGGCTGAGCTGGCTGCAGTCTCCTGGCACCATGATCCGTTCCCAGCTGACCAGCACTGAGTAACATCACGCATTCACACTCGGAAAAAAAAGCCGCCTCCTCTGTAACTATGCAGGTGCCAGGCACAGGCAGCATTACCCCTCCCCTCCTGCGTGGTTCCTTTAGAATCGCCCCAACTGGAGGCAGGGGTGGGAGCGAAGAGGAGAGAGGAAGCAGCCCTAGGGAGCGCAGGCAGGAGCTCTCCTTTATCTGGGCAGAGCAAGGACAACCACTCCCCTCGCCCAGCCCAGAGGGGCATCTACCTGGGCAGCTCATCTCTGAACACAGGGGGTCTCCGCTGTCAGCTTTCACTTTGATCCCTGAAAACCACGGGAGCCTCCGCTCTTCAGACGGGAGGCAGCTGCTGAGCAGGTGTGAGTTTTACAGGATTTCTGCCCCCGAGCCCTGGGCCAGGCATCCAGCCCTGCCTGGCTCCTGCATGACTGACCGTCTTCCAGCCCATGCCTGCCCTGGCTCACCAAGGGGTCACGGTGCAGTGGGTAGACGGCCGCTGGGCCGACCTGAACTCTCCTGACCTCCATCTGTAGCAGAACTGGCATTTGGTACATGTGTGAGCACAGCACGGGGAACAGGGAGAGGAAAATGCAGCACACCTGGGGTGCTGAGAGCAGGGGCACAATCCCAGGCTGGTCTGTGCCCCCTCCCCGACCCTCAGGTCCCCGGAAATGGCAGCTGCCAGGGTGGGGGAGTGGGGAGGTGGGGGAAGGGCAGCAGTGGCAGGTCTGCGAGTCAGAGCTGCAGAGACAGAGTTCCAGGATTTAGGCAGGAAGAGATTAATTAGCACCTCCAAGCCCAGCCCAGTCCAATCCTATAGAACTGGGAGAGCTCGAGGTTAGGGGAGTCTCAGGGCCAAATTCTCCTAAAACCAACTCTCACACACACCCCTCCAGAAATAGAAACTGCAACCCTCCTCAACCCTCAGTCTCATCCATAGCCACAATGACCTCATTAATGAGAATGAAGCCATAATGAGGGTCTGGGCAACTGGTAAACCTTGCATTCTTTGTTTCTGGGCTTTTAACATACACATTAGCAACAAATTACTATGCAGAAGCCAAAGTGATTTCTTTTTTGTCTCACATCCTCCTGCTAAGTCAGAGCCCCAAATACCCCATATACCAACCCAGAACACATATTTGGGTGCAGGCTCTGTCACTGTGGCCCTGATGGAGGAGGGAGGGGAAAGGGGCAGGGGCCTGCTGTATCCAAGAGAAAAGTACAACTCCTTGATGCTTTCCTTAGAGGCAGAGATGGTAGTAGGGGCAGGGGTTGTAAGAGCTCTCACACCAGGAGGCCCTACACTCAGCGGCCCCACTCCCACATACAGGCTTCCTGACATCAGGCCTGCACCAACCAGGCACAGCCCAGGTGAGCCAGCAGGGTGACAAACACCCGGTGCTATGCAAGGAGGGACACTCAGGGCGCACACCAGGCAGGTGTGTGCCCAGAATCCGGCTCTGCAGGGGAGGCCTCTCAAGAGTTACTGTCGTGCCTGCCGCTCTAGACAAATGGAGAGCCATCCTGGGGTAGTGATTTACAAAGACTGAAACCGTAACCCTCTAGGATTAAAAACAAAATCTGATTAAAAAATCCTTACCCTTGTATAAACCCATCCTACTGGAGGCTGAGTCCGGTGCATTGGAAGAGTCAGATAAGGGTGCTGATGGGCAGATTGTGTGTGTGTGTGTGTGTGTGTGTGTGTGTGTGTGTAGACAGGAGAAAATGAAAAGTTGTTGTCTTGCTAGTCCAAATGGGAAATGCAAACAAGGGGAGAAGCAGAGCAAGGAGACTCTGGGTGCTCCTGAAGGCAGTTCTGCCTCCCATCCACCACCAGGATTCTACAAGTCAGGCTGGCCATGTCCTCTACGGAAGCCTTTGCCCCGTGACACGCTGTCCTGCATCCAGCAAACCCACCGCCCGTGCAGTTGGCTTATCAGATGCACCTGTTACCCATCAAGTCATCCATCAGCAGGCTTATTGAGTAGCCTACTGGGCTTCACAGACCTGATCAATTCTGTTTAATTGCACTCAGCTTTCAGACAGCCAGGCCCAGGCAACGGGCCCCCTTGGAAATGAACACAAGGAAGTGCTAGCCCTTGAAATACGCCCCCCACACACCGAGGCCGAGCTGAGGGGCCCTCATAGCCTGCCCTTCCCAGATGGCACTGCTGTCATTGACTTGCTGTCAACCATGGGATGGGCTGTGTTTTTCCGGAGACGGTGATGGATCTGCCTGGGTCCAGGTGCCCTCTCCTGCCGACCCCCGTGCAGTGCTGTGCATTTCTGCTGGGGGTGAGCCTGCCGTGTCCTCAGCATCCCCCAGCTCGCTGCCGGGCCCTGAATTCCCCCTCCAGGGCATACTGGACTCTCCCAGGCCCTTTCTACCTCACGGTCCAGTTTTTGGTTTGTTTCGGAGAAGAAACTGCCACGTGGGTTCTAAGTGAAGGGCTTGTAGACTTCCTGGTGGGGAATTAGGAGACCCAGCCTCTTGCTGTGACAGATGGGGAGCCAAGAACTTAGCAGACAGCTGCAGCATCCCACCCTGAGACCTGCAGGGGCTCTGAGCTCCAGCAAGATGCCCCAGTCACTTCTACAGTCCTAGATGCTGCCATCCAGGGGCCCCTCAGCCTGCACTTGGAGCACTTTGTAGGTCATCTGCATTCTTGAGAACGCTAATCCACTAGTTTCTGATCACCCAAATTCTTAGCTTTCATTCATTTGAATCAGCCCACCCTTCCTGGTCCCAGCTTCCCCAAGTTCAGGTTTTCCTCCTCCTTGTAAATAAAATCAAATTCAGGGGCAGCCCAGAGGCATTGAGAGATGTTCTACCCGAGCTTTTAGATGCCTGGCTTGGGGTAAGTAAAATCCCATACCTCAAAATGAGTCCAGCACACACCCTCACTCCCTCAACCTGCCCTGGGGTCCTGGTTTCCCCAGCTGTCCACAGGGAAGGCTGCCATACCCAGAGACCCAAGGTCAAGGTGGTCAGTTGGGTTGGTTCGTTGTTTGGCCTCAGGGGGACTTGTGCCACAATTAACTCACCTGTCTGGCTCTCTGTCTCTGTCCCTGTGTGTGTGTGCGTGTGCACGCCCGTGCGTACCTCTCCGTCCCTGTCTCTCTGCAGGGAAAATCGCTGGCGGGGAAGCGATTCACCGGCCTGACCCAGTCCTCCTGAGCGTCCCCACCGCAGCGCCCGGGCCCGCGGACCCCACGGGCAGGCGGCGGCGCTCCACGTCCACGGACAGAGTCTCCTTGAGGGGAGATCTAGTCACGGTGAAGGAGAAAGAGTGAGGACGACAGAAGCAATGATGGGGAGACGTGGTGGGTGAACGGGAAGACCAGAAAGAGTTGGTCCCCGGAGCCTGGGGGCGACCAGGCAGACTGCTGGTTACGTCCCCCTCTCCCTTGTACAGCTGGGCGCCAGCACTCTGCTCTGCAAGACGCCCTTGCATCTGACTCATCCAGGGGAGAATGCCTCGCAGGGCTCCCGTGGCGAGGGTCGCCCGAGTTGTATTCTGATTATGCTCGCTCCCCTCGCCGGCTCGGGGACCATACCTTCCGGCAAACCCAAGAGGGACGAGAGGAGGCTGGGCACATCCAGTAGTATTACGCAGCAGCTCCGCGCTCTCCCGCCCGTGCACCCACAGCACCTGCCTAGTTGCGCCATCCGCCTCCCTTGTGTCTCTTGCAGCCACCCGGCTCTAACAGGGCTGCCCGCGCCAGACACCGCTCTCGTAGTAAACGTCCACCCACATCTCCGGCACTAAAGAAGCGGCAAAGACGGCTCCAACCCATGTGCTTGTTCGCCCGGCCCCATCCTTTGGGAGTGGTCTCCGCCAGCCTGGGAGCTGCCCTGGGGCCCAGCCCTGGAGGGAGCCCCTCTGCAAATGAAGGAACTTGGTGAGCAGTCCTCGAGGGCCTGTGTCCACCTTTTAAGAAATTATTATCTCATCGTTTACTCTGTTTTTTTGCCCCCTTGCGCCTTGGTTTGTTTTACTCAACATAGACATGGCCACAGGCTCAGGGGCCATTGGGATTCTCCCCTCTGGCAGCCCCATGTGGAAGCTGGGAGAGACCTCAGCCCCAGAAGGTGGCTGGATTTCAGGGCTGGCAGCCCCCACCTGCATGGCGTCATCCTGACAGGCACATGGCCAGACCCTCACTGGGTCAGGTCGCATATATCTGAAGCAAGTGCGAGGTATGCTGCAGAGCGACCAGGCCAGCCCCACGTGGTTCCCTTCCCAGTCTTGCTCCGAAGGCCCAAAGCACTCCATGAAACAAAGTGGGTTGTGTAGGAGAAAGCAAAACCTGCAAAAAATTCCTGTGTTCCCTTTGTATGTCCCCAGTGGCTGTGAGGTCATATAAGCGAGGCACCTGCTCAGATGCCTGACGCACAGTAGGTGCTAAGCGAATGGTAGTAAATACTGTCACCACTGTCCTTGTTATTATTGTGACACCAGTGAGCCCTTGGAGAGAGCTGTGTTAGGAGTCTGTTTTTGAATCCAGATGCTACCTCCCCAGCTCGCCATCAGGAAAACTCCCCCACCAGCGTATATAAACAAACGACGTAGGAGCAACACCATGATCACTGCTCCTCCTCTAGGGTAGACAAACCCACCGGCCGGCAGCCCAGGATTCATGGGCTTGTTGGAAGTCCCAGCCTCCTCCTGGCTACTCCTCCATCACATGTTCTGCCCCCCTCCAAGCCCTGCCTGCACCTGCTCTGCTCCCCGCTCCTCACAGCGGAGCCGCCACAGGCATCAGGCGACTCCACCACGGATGTGTCTTCACCGCTCCACAGTCTCCCCCCCAGCAGTGGTTCCTCTCTCTTGCAGATACAGTGGAAGAAACCAGAGAGGGAACGTACAAGGTCACTTTAAAAAGTTTGTGGAAAATGCAATTAAAAGAGCAGTTTGGTTTTAGTGCAAAGAAGGTTGAAATCCCTGCACATGACTGCAAAATGCATAGCCTGAAAAAAAATTATGCATGGGGTTTCAGAATTTCTGGTACCAAGATAAGCACCTTTTAATTCCATTTTCCACAAACTTTGGAAGGACCCTCAGCGTGTGACCTCAGAGTGTCTCCAAGGGTAGCAGTTTGGATCCAGATTCCTGTCAGATGCTCCTTCCTGCTCAGCACAGAGTTGGACTCTGTAGACACTTAGTACCTAGTTGAATGGTAAATGTACCTAGTAATTGTAAATGTACTTAGTACCCAGTAAATGTAAGTACTAGGTACTTAGTACCTAGTTGAGCAGTAAATGGACACTGTGAAGCCTTCTCCCAAGTTATGGGGTCTTTCACTCCCCTTTCCTGGTTCCACCCTCCTTCATTCCCTTCCTCTTTTTCGTACACACCTCCCATCTGAGGACAAATGACAATCCAAGCTTATCTGCACCCAGCATCGCCCACAGCAAGCTCCTCCCTCCCAAGAGCCCTAGGCCATGCCAGCTCTGAGGCCTAGGATACATGGAACGAGGGTATCCCAAGCAGTAGGCACCTCTGGGCCATTGGGTATTCAGGACAAAGGGTCTCACTGCTTCCTGCTGCCCTTCCCCCTCCACAGGCTGCAGACATGGCAGGGTGGCTGTCCCAGCCATGACTCCTCTACTCTGTCTCCCTTTGACCCTCAGCTGCTGCTCCTGAGCTATGCTGGCCTGAGACCTGGCCTCATCCTGGAGGTTCCCAGAGGGCCACCCGCTGCCCTCAAGCCAGGTGGACTGTGGCCCTGAGATGGAGCAGGCTGGAGGGTCCCGGACACCTCCGGGGATACCCAGAGGGGAGGGAGGGCTCAGTGGAGGTCAGAACTTTCAGGTTGATTCAAAACCACAGCAATAAACCCCTCAGGCCCAGCCCCTAAGGAAGGCAGGTTTGACCCCCACCTCATGCTCCATAACAGATCAAGTGAGAGGCTTCCAAGAAGGGAATGGAACAAGTTGTTCAAGCCAAGCTGGCCAGTTCAAGGTCAGTCTATCGTGTACCTGCTAACGCAAGTACATTGGAAAATCCGATCTGATCTTCCACTTTGGACGGCAGTTTGATAGCAAAGCAGAGGCCCCTGCCCCATGCTGCCCCCCACCAAAAAAAAAACTACCTGGGCTCCCCTGACTGGGTGTGGCCTCTGGACCCAAGACTCCTCCCCACGGGACAAACAGCATCTTGGCAGCCTCACAGCCGGAGCATCCGGGCATCCTTAGCAAGGAGACCGCCCACCCATCAGGTCAGACACACAAAGGCACCAAAGCATGGGGCCTCTGCCCACACAGGGAAAGGCTATTTTTGTCAGAGTACAGCTTGCAGGTTGGCGTGAATAAATGACCAGCAGCCGCCAGATGGCCTGAGCAAGCGGCAGAACTCTCTGGGCTGGGGAGACGGCTCCTGCACGTCCCGAAAGCGATGCATCTGCTTTGTTCTCCTGGGCAGGTGTTGCTGTACCCAGGAGCGAGGCGGGGCCCAGCTGCCAGGGCAGGCCCCCGAGCCCGTGCTGCAGACTTTCCCCTTCTGAGAAGCCAGGTAGCAGCCAGCGTCCCAGGAGGGGCTGCTTTCTGGACTAGCTGAACACAGGGGGACAGGCTATGAGGCTTCTGCCCTGGCAGGATTCCTGGTATGTTCAAACTACCTCACCCCAGGACACTGAACCAGGAGCCTGCCACCCACGTGGCCCCCTTGCTGGTGGTGGAAGGCCGTGCGTTTCATAAAATGCATCCTCCTCCCCATTCTGTTCCAAGTGCATGGGCTTTGGAAGCCACCACCAAGAGCCTCCCCCGAAAGTACAAAGGACTGAGGGCTGCTGGTCTTGGGGCCTTACAGGGCTGAGCTTCCAGCAAGATCCAGGAGCTGGGAGGGTGGGGGTGGGAGGGGGAGATACGGTGCCACCAGCCTCTACGTATGCAGCAAGGACCATGGGCAAGAGTGAATGGTGGCCAAATGAATCACTAATAACTCACCGCAGGACCCTCTGAAAGAGGCCTGTGCTCCTGTAACCATGGCAACAGCAGACGCCAGCAACCAACTCATCAGTCCCTCCCAGTGATGAGGCATCCCGCCTGCCGCGAAGTAGCAAAGTAGCAAATGTAGCAATAAGGGGACTGGGGGCCATGGAGGGACCGGGGCCAAACGGCCCGGCCTCAGCCGTCTCCCCTGCCCCCACGAAGGCTCAGAGCCAGCTGTCCGGGGAAGGGACCCTGCTCACGCCGAGGGCTCCTGTCCCACCTTCTGTGCCCGGTCACCGCATGATCACGGACACGCCGGAACAGCCTCCTCCTAGTGCATGTGGTTCTCATTAGTTTATTTTTCTGGAATTTGGGGATCAGACCCCAGAACCAAACATGCTAATAACAGTGAAAAAAATAAATGACTTGAACCCACTACAATACAGCTAACTCTGTGTGATTTCTTGGTTTGGGGATTCATGGGGCAGAATTTACGTCTAGGGAAAAAATGTACCGCCCCTCCTTACTCCCCCCCCCCCCCGCCCTTTCCCTCCTTCCCTCTTTCACTCTCTCTCTCTCTCCCCACCCCTCCACGCACACACAGTCTGTTCCCCTCTCACTCCCAAGCAGGATGCAGTGCAGCTCAGTTTAATCCTGGAGGGTGGGGGCACTGCTATCACCAGAAAGCTGAAGCCCCTGACTCTGCCATGGGCTCCTTGGCCGGGTTCCCTCTATGCCCCTTTGTCTGTGTTCCCCTGCAAAACACAGCAACTGTGTAGCCACCCCCTTGCAGCAAGTCCCAGGATCCAAGTCCACTGCCTACAGACTGCACTCCTTATAGGAAGTCTTGGTTTCCTGAGCGACAGACAATCTCACTTCCCACCAACACCAGAGCAGCAGGATTGCGAGAGTCAAGCTGAGGAGGGGGAAGAGAACAGAACAGAAAAGACCCTTTACTGACAGCAGGGCTGGTGCTGAGTAGGGGCACAAATTCTGCTCCCAAAGGTAGAGATTTGAGTCATCGGAACAGGTCTCCAGGTACATCTGCATGGGATCCAACTGGACCCTCAACACCTGCGCCATTGAGCAGGATTCCCTGCTCCCCAAGGTCAAGATCAAGTTTATATTTGCTCCAGGTCTGTAGTGTATCCCACCGTCAGTTGCTGGCCACCCATCCACTAAACAATGAGCTTCCTGGAGCCTGTGCTATGGCGTGGCGGGTTAAGCCCCGACCTGCGATGCCAGCATCCAGTGTGGCCAACGGTTTGAGTCCCAGCTGCTCCAATGCTTGTACAGCTCCCGGCTAACAGCCTGGGAAAGGTAGCAGAAAATGGTCCAAGTACCTGGACCCCTGCACCCATCTGGGAGACCTGGAGGAAGCTCCTGGCTCCTGGCTTTGGCCTGGCTCAACCCTGGCCATTGTAGCCATTTGGGAAGTGAACCAGTGGTTGGAAGATCTTCCTCTGTTCTGATTCTTGCCTTTCAGATCAATGTATAAATCTTTAAAAAAGCGAGCTTCCCTGTCCTCCTGGACTGTAGCCATCCCCTCCTGGAGCTCCTCCTACCTAGCTGGGCCACCTGGTTTGTTTCCAGACCCTTTATCAAGCTGTCACTGTGTCACACATTACCCTATAGACAACCAAAGATGGAGGTCGGCTTCCTGATACAGGATGGAGGTGGAGATTTGGGACTGGCAGTTGTAACACCAACTGCTGTGCCCACCCAAGAACGTCTCAGAGCTACCCTGCTCCCTCCCCCCCCCCACCCTAGGGACTTTTGGATCGACAGAAGGCTGTCCTTTCCCTTGGTGCCAGCTTCCAGTTGTCCAGTGGCCTCCGAGGGACCATCAGGGCCTCTGGTAGGTATCTGTGATCCTAGGACATTCCCTGGGATGTGGCAGCCTCCAAACCCCAGCGGCCTCCAGGTGCGGATAAATCTGCTCCCAGGCCCACTGGGCGCTGCTGGGACCCTTGGCAGCCTGGCTTCCTGAGCAGAAGCACACGCGACAACTCCTGGCTCCTCTCAGGAGGGCTCGGGCGGCCCCTTTTCCACACCCAGTCCTTTGGCACTCACAACGGGAGTTATGGACTCTGCCCCAAGTCTGCCCCTGGGGGTGGGGAAGGCCCCCAGACCCAGGACAGGCTGCAGGGTCTGGTTTATTTTAAGGGGGCCAGGAATAGGGAGTCGCTTGGCATGAACCCCAGCTGGGAGAGAGCTCCCTGTCTGGTGCACTCCTGCTCCCTGAAAGCGTGGGCTCCATCTCCCAGAACCCTGGAGCCATCCTGGTCAGGTCTGGCTTATTTCAGCCGACAAAACACAGAAACAGCCTGATTGCAGAACTGACCCGCACACCCTCCGTCTCAGCTCTTGTATTCACATTTGCAAAACTGGAATGAGAATGTCAAAGCACAACTGTGGCTGTGAGTTAATCTCGAGGGCTGTGCCTGTGCCTAGTGCATAGCAAGTGCTCCAGAAATGGCTGCTGCTGCTGGCAGGCAGCTGCGCCATGCTGAGACAGGAATTGAACAGAAGGTAGGATATACATGCCGAGCCCGGCCAGGTGGGCAGCGTCCTGCAGCGGCCGACCCCTGAGTGCCAGTCCTTCCTGCCAGAGGCTATGGGCTTTGTCTGCCTGCATAGGCATTGGCCCCTCTGCCTGTGACGTGTCCCTTGCTGTCTTCTTCCCCTCACTGTGTCACTTGGATGGCCTCAATCCGTCACCCAGCATCTGGCCTCGGTAAAGCAGAATAGGAGGTGGGGGCTCCCTCTGCAGAGCCAGCATGGAGGACAGCAACAGGGGAATTCTGTCCCTCCTGCCGGGTGCCCACTTGGCCATCAGCCTCGGGCTGCTTCACTGGTATTGGATCCCCAGCTCTTTCGCAGGAATATCCCATTATGTTTGGGGCCAGTGACTCAGACCTCAGATGAGGGGCTGGGCAAGGCCTCTGTCCTCTGCTATTGTCTGGCATCCACGTGGGCACACAGGGACCTCTACAAAAGGAGCCACCTCTACCTACAATAGTCGAGCAAGCGCTTAAAGCTCATGTCCTCTCCTCCTCCTCCTCCCATGACCTCACACAAAGTCTGTTTCAAGGTGGCAAGGGCTAGAAGGGGCCAAGGTGGCCAGTTCAGAAAGAAAATGAGACCAGGCTCTTCGTGCTGCCGACCCCAGGCCCATACCATCAGTAGAGATTCAGTGAACATGGTCAATGAGAGGCACCTGTGAGATTTGCTGGTCTCACTCTGTGTGTGTGTGTGTGTGTGTGTGTGTGTGTAATGCAGCCTTTTGTTTCTTTATTGATCTGTGATTCTCATATAGTAAAACTCATCCTTCTTCTATATAACGTTATCAATTTGGACAAACTTACAGAATGATGTCACCACCACCAAAAATCAAGAGAGAATAATCCCATCACCCCTCTCTCAACATTCCCCCCAATGCTCCTTTATAGTAAATCCCTTCCCTCCACCCCCTGGTTCCTGGCAGCTACTGATCTGTTGTCTGACCCTGCACTTCTGCCTTTTTTAGAAAGCTGCATGAACAGAATCAGAATCCCATAGTCTGTGACCTGGGAGTCTCTGGTTTCTCTCATTTAGCTCATTGCACGTGGTTGAGGTAGGACCTTCCTCCATGTTTTGGTAAAATAAAAATGAGGTCCACGGGGGGGAGGGCAGAGAAGGGTTGGAGGGCCCAGGCTCACCGTCCCGGTCCTGACTTGCACCCAACCCCTGAAGCCCATGGGCCACACTTAAGTAGGACAGCATCTTCTGTACGCCCCCAGATGCCCTGAGGAAGCACATGATAGCAGAGCTTGCACAGTGCACAGACTGTATGCTTTGCTTCCTGTGTGGAGACAAAGAGAAGCAGCAGGGCATATCACAAGGTGGTAGGGAGGGATGAGCTATAAAGGGTCAAGAGAGAACATTTGGTGGGAGCAGAATTATTCCCTGTCTTGATTTTTGGGTGGTAACATCATTGTATCCACAACTCTGTCTATCAGAACCAGCATTATTTGGTCAGTTAGCCACAAGTGCTTGGTGTGGCTCTGGGTGGGTGAACCCATACCACCAACTCTGGAGCTTCAAAGACCCCGATGCAGAATAGCAGAGTGATGAAAGCTAACAGGAAACAAAGTGCTGACACAGACCCCAGGGACACAGGGACACAGGGACCCAGGGACCCAGGGACACAGGGACCCAGGGACCCAGGGACCCAGAGCAGAGTGGTGCAGCCCTGATAACCAGGCTAAGGCGAGGTGACCCAGGAGTTGTTCATGAAAGGTCTCAAAATCCCAAAGTTAGCAGTATTGTGAACTCATGAGTTTAAATATATACCTGATTTATTTTCATCCATCACATTGGTCATCCTTATTGATGTTCAAAGATGATCCATCTTTGGCCAATAAGAACCTGAGTCCTTTAGACACAACCGTGGTAGTCTTTAATAACCTGCTGTCTGGGGTAGCAATATAATCCAGAATCATCCTTGTATTTCCTGCCCCATCCCTAAATTCCAAGTCAATCAAAATCTATGGAGGCTTGCCCATAAAACTGGGGGTCCTGTGATGGACTTCGCCTATGTGAACCTAGTCTCCTATGTCTCAGAGTATCAGAATTGAAAATTTCTTTTGGATGGCCGGCGCCACGGCTCACTAGGCTAATCCTCCACCTAGCGGCGCTGGCAGACCGGGTTCTAGTCCTGGTCGGGGTGCCAGATTCTGTCCCGGTTGCCCCTCTTCCAGGTCAGCTCTCTGCTATGGCCAGGGAGTGCAGTGGAGGATGGCCCAAGTGCTTGGGCCCTGCACCCCATGGGAGACCAGGAGAAGCACCTGGCTCCTGCCTTCGGATTAGCGCGGTGCGCCGGCTGCAGCGCACCAGCCACGGCGGCCATTGGAGGGTGAACCAACGGCAAAGGAAGACCTTTCTCTCTGTCTCTCTCTCTCACTGTCCACTCTGCCTGTAAAAATAAAAAAATTTCTTTTGGAAATTTTTCTAAAATTAGAACTCAAGAATCTCTGTAACAATCATCTAACCCAGAATCTTCTTCTTTCTACTGAATGGGAAACAGGAGCCCAGAGACATCAAGTGACTTAGACGGGGTCACCAGGGTTATGGCAGGGCACAAGTCACAGACAAGGCTCCCGACTCCCAGCCTCCTGTGCGTCCGCGGCCCTTCTTCTCTGTACATGTTCTACAGACACCTGCTCCACGGCCCACTCTTTGCTGTGTGTGTTGAGAGGTGGCCATAAAAAGTAGAAATAGCCTGATTTCAAAACTTAGACAAAGATTACTATAGTCAACGAAACATGTAGTGCTGGTATAGGGCGGACAAATAGAGTGAGGCCACAGACTTAAGAGCTCAGAAATAAACCCATACTTTTTAGTCCACTGGTTTTTAACAAGAGTGCCAAAACAATGCCATGGGAAAAAGAAGTCTCCCTACAAATCATTCTGGGACAACTCAATGAAACGGAGGTTGAAGAATGAAATTGAATTCCCACCACAAGCCAACCGGGACAGAATCTGGCACCCCGATTACAAAAATGAACTCAAAATGGATCAAAGAGCTAATACTATAAAATTCATAGAAGAAAAAATAGAAGGAAATCTTTATTAATTTCATGGATAAGGCAGTGATTTCTCAGTGGTTTCAAAAATATAAGGAATGGAAGGAAAAAATAGCTAAATTGAACTTCATTAGATTAAAAACCACTTTGCTTCAAAGGCCAGCATTCCCAAGTAAAAAGGCACCCTTAGATTGGGAGAAAATGTGAAAATCATATAACTGACATATGTAGAATATATAGAACGTATACTTGAAATTCAACAGTAAAAAAAAATGCAATTCAAAGATGCCCAAAGGACTTCTACAGCTACCCATACAGATATTTCTCCAAATAAGAAACACAAACAGTTAACAGATACAGGAAAGCTGCTCAGCATCATCCAAGAAAATGCAAACCAAAGCCACTTCCCGCCAACCAGGATGGCGCTAATTAAAAGGCAGATAATAACAAGAGTTGGTGAGGAGGCAGAGGAAATGAAATTCTTAAATGCTGTAAAGAACGCTAGAATGTAAAATGGCGGCCACGTAAAACGCTGCGGCCACTGCAGAGAATGGTCCAGTAGTTCCTCAAAAGGTAAGCGACAGAGGTGCTACATGACTCAGCAACTCCACTCCCGGGTAAATAGCCAGGAGAAATGGAAATGTATGACTATGCAAAAATTGGACCCCAGTATTCATCGTAGCATTGTTTGTAATAATTAAAAAACAAAAACAACCCAAATGACTGTCAACTTATATATGGATATCCAAAATGAGCATATTCCAATAGGATATTATTTGGCAAAACAAAAGGTATGAAGCAGTGATATATGCTACATGAAGAATAAGCCTCAAACTCATGATGCCAAGGGAAAGCAGCCAGTTACAAAAGACCACACAGCGTGTACAGAATGTTCGGGACGGGCAAATCTATAGGGACAGGAAGCAGATTCACCGTTGCCGAGGGCTAAGGAGGTGGGGCGAGTGGAAATGAAAGCCCTCCACTCCTTGGAAGGCAGCTTCCTTGGGCAGCGATGAGATGTTCTAAAATCATGGGGATGCTTACACAACTCTGTGGAAGCGCTCAAAACCACTGACTTAACACGCTTTAAATGAGCGAGTTATGTGGTGCTGTGTGAATCATATTTTAGTAAAGCTGTTTGCAAAGGAAAACGAGAAGAATGGGAGGGAGAGGAACAAGAACGGGGGAGGGAGAGGGCATAGCCAACAGACCAGGAAGAGGGCCAAGCCTTTTTGTCTTAGTCTTCAAGAGAACAGGGCTGATCCCTAGAAAGAGGGGGTGACAGCAGCCACAGGGGACCTGGACGTCCTGCCTAGTGCCAAAGATGGCGGCAGGAGGTCATCCCAGGACGAGGGGGGCACCTCAGCTGTCTCTGCCCACTCAGGGAATTGAAGTCCTTGAGTCTTCGATGTAGAATCAAATTTCTGTAGGTGGATTCATGGTCTGCAGGATACGAGACCCACCCAACACACTCTCCCGCATCCAGTATGAGCCTTGCTGCAAGGCAAGACACCTTGGCTGCAGGAGAAAATGCCCTGGTAGACAGTGGGATGGTTTGGCTGCTGGTCTGGAATCTGCCACCATTAGCAGTGTGGCCTGAAGCAGCTGGTGGCCCAGGTCCTCAAGGGCAAATGTGGACAACAGAGCCCCAGGCCCCACCTCCAGAGGGTGCAAATCAGGAGGACCCTAGTATTGACATTTGCAGTGTCATCCAAGGGAACCGCTGGCCTTAATCCTAGATTTTTCCAGGAGCCAGAGAACTGTACCTCCGTGACTCTGGGATAGGGCACTGACTGCAAGGCAGAATGGACACCACCTCCTATTAGCTCTCCAGCCAAAAATGCCCGCCTCCATCCTCCCCCTGGAACAGAGGGCAGCGAGCTATGTGAGCTGTGATCTGGCTGCATCTACAATCTCCCTGACCCAGCTCCAGCCCCCTCTGCTGGCTCACTGCTTGTCCCCCTCACAAAGCCAAGTTCCACAGCAATGAATCCTGGGTCCCTGTCCTGGGAAGGAAGCTGCAAGTATGCATGTGTGTTCCACACACACACACACACACACACACACACACACGGGTGGCTATAAGCATTGAGCAAAAGGCTTCTATTCATGCAAGACTTTGCCAAGGTGAACTCACGGAGCCCTCAGATAAATGCATCAAGTCTGAAACAAAAGGAAAACGTTGGGATCAAACCAAAAGATAAATTACAAATCGGATTAGTGGATCTGCACTAGAAGCAGGCTATTAGCTATCGAGACGTGCTCAGGGGTTGCAACCTCCCCACACACGCGCACACACACACAGCGTCCACAGCTCTCCTCCCTGCTCAGGCACAGAGCAGAGGTGACCTGGGTGCTCCTCACTCCCAGGCCCTTCCCGAGCAGACTTGCGAGCGTTTGCAGGATTCTGAGACTCCGGCAGGAAAACTCCACTTTCCCTCTGGCTCTACCCCACAGTGCCAGCTGGCAAGCCCACAGAACTTCTGCCAGTTCACTCACACAGTGTTCTGTGACATTCCCCACTCCCTGCTGCCTCCCTCCTCCCCCTCCACAGCCCAGCCCCCTACCCCGTTATGGAGGAACAGGAATGACCACCCAGCAGTTGGCATGGCAGGGCCGAGGAGGAGTTGACAGAAGGCAGGAGTACATCCCCTCCCAGAAAAACAGACGGAGGAACAAGGCAGGGTAGGGCAGTTGCTCTAAGAAGGACCCAGGGTCAGATCCGATGGGAGCCACAGATTTCAGTCCATAAATGTGTACTGAGATTGGCCACACGGCGGGTGTTGCGCTGGCTGCTGAGTTTCTCGAACTGAGTGGGAGCAATTCTCGTCCTCAAAGACCACACCTTCTAGAAGAAACAGATGACCCCATGTAGAGGTCACAGGCACAAGCGAAACGCACACAGCAGCAGGCAGTCGATTCTACCTGGGACGGAACAGGGAAGGAGGTGGCCTGGAAATCCTCGCTCTGCTGTGCATGGACCTCACGGCTATGAAGATGGATCGGGCAGGCACGGAACCGGGTGTCTCCGCTGCGGGCTGGCGAACCTCTGGGTGACTCAGTGGACACAGGGGTTGGAGGGGAGAGGTGGGCCTGGGCATGCCAGAGGATCTGAATCCTGTGGGGCGAGCGGGTCTAAGAGCTGGCCAGAAAGGAGAGGAGGACAGCCGGGAGCAGGTTCCCCGGGAACCACAGGGTCCAGAAAGGGTGTCTCGCTGCGTATTGTTCCAGAGGCGGAGCCATTCTGAAGCATTCGGGTCTGGCTGTGGCGGGTGCCAGCCTGGAGAGGCACACAGATGTTCAAGGGGAAGAGACGAGAGCCTGCGGAGCCAGCGTTGTGTAGGGCACAGTGGTGAACGTGGGGGCACTGGGCACAGTGGCAGGGCGTGGAGCTGAGAGGAGCTGGGAGTCAGGGACTAGGGAAAGACGGCCCGCGGGTCCACAGGTGAGCGCGGTGAGGGTGGGCCAGTGAAGGGAGAGAGGGACACTCCCAGCTCATCTGCATTTGCCCTCAGAGGGGCCTCTGTGACACACCTTCGCCCCCCCCTCCACGCCTTGTAGAAATAAAGGCTCATCCCATTTGGAAGCCATTGCTGTGTGTGGTGTCCCATGCAGACCAGAGACCCCGACCGGCTGGACCTCTGCGCTGCACTTTCTCTGCTGGGCAGGAATGCCTCCCGACACCGCCAGAGGCTCCCACCCGGGTCCTCAGAACCGGCTGATGAGAGCGGTCCTCGGACCCTCCAAAGAGTGCAGTCTCTACGAACAACACAGAGGGGCGGCTCGCCCATCACCTCTCACTTTGCTTCCCCAGAAGCAGCAAACGTCTCACCCCACCCACACTTCCACTTGGGACGTGTCGCTCCCCGTCTTCGTGGAGGAACGACACAGGACCCTGCGCTGTTCTTTTGTCTGCTCGGCCCTCCCCGGGTTTGCTGCTGGTTCTTCCCGGGTTGGCTACCGACCCTTCCACCTCCGTGGAAGGGCGGTTCCCCCTGCCACTTTCCCCACTTCCGCGGGGGAGCGGCACACCGCCGGCCGGCTCTCTCGGGGGCTGCACAGGTGTTCCTTCAGATAGATGTTCCCCTTAGATGTTCCTGGTGCATGTTGTCTCTCTCCTCCTTTATAGTCCTCTTCCACCAATCCCAACTCTGCTACCCACACGCCCAGTACGCTGCTCTCCTCCAATCAGGAGCAGGTCCTGCTGTTTATTGGTTGAACTGGAGGCAGCTGGGTAGAAGCTGTTACTCCCTTCTCAGTGCCATATTGTGGGAGAGCAGATGCACAGAATAAGTCTTAATTCCAGTAACTCAGTCTAGTCCGGGTTGCTCCCCACAGGACGTGTCCTCTGGGTCTATCAGATCAGCGTAGACCTGTCTGTCTGGCCAAGTGAGGGTGAGCACATGACCCATGAGCCCATTCAAGCTTCAGACCACAGAATGCGATCAGATGGTCGCCCCCCAGAAAGTACACGCAGATGTTATTCATTGAACAGCATCACTGTAATCTGTGCGAAAAACAAGATACACGATGCTCATTTGTAGCAAAGGGACCCAGTTCTCCACGACATTTAATTCCTTCAATAGACCGTCAGTCCCCTTATCTGCAGTTTTGCTTTCCACAGCCTCACTTATCCAGGGTTACTCCATTTCTGGAATGGAAATTTCCAGAAATAAACAATTCATATGTTTTAAATAACTCTTAGTGTGGTATCTGGTTATAATTATTCTATTTTAGTGTGTTAGTGTTGCTCATCCCTTTGTGTACCTAATTTATAAATTGAACTTTGTCATAGGTAGGAATGCAGAGAGAAAAATATAGGCTGTCTAGGGCTTGGTACTATCTGCATTTCCCACATCCACATAACATCTGGTCATGTCTTGGAACATCTTATCCCCTGTGGATAAGCAGGGCGGGGGTAGGGGGCGGCTGCACTATAAGCAGCAGATTAGGCCGCATCTGTAATCTCATAGAATGCTTGCGGCACCTTGAAGCAGAAACTCTTTTGTCTATTTATTTTAGTCATTTGGAAAAGAATGATTTGCAAAAATGTCATCCAAATGATATGGGTTAGGATAGCTGGTGACACAGAGCTGTGACACCCGTGCCGAGGGCTGCGCTGTGGTCCCACGAGTCAGACAGACTGGGGGAGCTAGAAGCAGAGCCCCTGGTTCCGCACCCTCAGCAGGAGGGATCCAGCCGCCCTCTCCCAACCTCTCTCCTAGGGAAGGATCTGTGAGTTCAGATGAGATATTAGTGATATTAACACTAGCAAGTAAGCGTCCGTACTATTAACTTACCCCATGGCAGTGACGCCTGGGAGATGTCTTGTGCCCTTCAGCGAAGGAAATACAAGGGCACTGTGACAGCATTTGCCTCTGCTCAGAGAACGCTTCCTTTTCATTTCTGGAAGCATCACTGGGACATAAATAGCGAGGCTGCTGGAAGGGCCCCAGGCACAAGAGGCTGCTCCCGTTTTGTCTGCTGAAGTCATCTTCATGAATCTCCACCCCAAAGTTCCCAACAGGGGGCTCCAGCAGGCAGGGGCATCATCAGCCAGTCGCGACGGAGCTCTGCAGCCTCGCCCCCTATCCAACTCCTGAATGATACACCGTGATCAACAATTTTGTCTCATCTGGAATTCTATATTCATAGCATGTGAAACACATATCCACAGGAACGGTTTCTGAGCCACTAAGTTGAAAGTTTGGAACGTGATTGGCCAGAGTCAGACACAGGAGCAACAGCCCTCAAAGAAACACGGAGTCTGTCAGTAAGCAGGGCCGGGGGGTCCATGCCCGCGGCGTCCGCAGGCTCTCAGAACTGACCTGCACTCTTTCTCTCCTGCACTTCTGTTGCTTGCCCCCTTTGACCTCACCTCTGAAAAGCACCTGCATGTCATGTGGCTCCGGTTCTTACCACCCTGGCTGGGTAACAGCCGAACTGTTGCCGGGGAACAGGAAGACGAATATAATTTGAAGAGAGCTCGATGGACTTGCCAGGGATGGAATAAAAACACAGCCAGGGAGAAAGGAATCCGCACGACACACTGGTCTGCACCATGGCCCTGCTGCCCCAGGTACACAAGCCTCGGAAGCACCACCTCCCCATCAGGGGACTCGAGGCTGAATGGTGACCGAACACGTCCCAGGGGAGCCCAGCACGACCCCCCAGGAGAAAGTCACTTCCTCGTGACACCAAGCTGCTACCTGCAGATCTAACAGGCACAGGAAGAGCCAGATTACTGGAGATCTAGCCTGAGCTATCAGCTCCAAAACCTGAAATTCATTTCACTCGAAACAGAGGGGAAGTCCGAGGTAAGCTGCCCAGCGTGTGTTACCTTCAAGTGCAGAGGCTGCCCGAGTGCCCCTGACTTGGGTCGGCCTCCAGGGGACAGACCCTCGACCTCTGAGATGCCCCAGCCCCTGGGAGCCTTAGAGGAGCTGACCTGCCCTCCTCAGGGACTTGGACTCAGGCTCAGCCCCGTCTCTCTCAACTCAGCACACAGCCAACAGGCATGTCCCTCATCGCAAAGATCCTTGCTCACTAATGTGGGGATTTTTCTTCACCTTGGAAGGAACTTCAGCACCTTCCAGATACAGTCATATCCTCCCCACCCATATCACCTGCTTCCCGTGGAGGCCGCACCGCCCACACAGGAGCCTGGGAGTCAACCTCCTTCCTCCTTCTCCCTCAGCCGCTACACTCCCACATACACCCCAAATCCTGTCCACTCTGTTCTCCCCCATCCCTTCCTAAGCCCAGAATCTGCCTTTGCTCATTTGTGGCCCAAAGCCTCCCACACCCAAAACATAAGGGGCCTCCAAAAATGTCCAATGAAATTAAGAGGTAAGCTGGCTGGTGCCACGGCTCACTAGGCTAATCCTCCACCTGTGGTGCCTGCACACCTGGTCCTACTCCCGGTCGGGGCACCGGATTCTGTCCCAGTTGCTCCTCTTCCAGTCCAGCTCTCTGCTGTGGCCTGGGAAGGCAGTGGAGGATGGCCCATGTCCTTGGGCCCCGCACCCACATGGGAGACCAAGAGAAACACCTGGCTCCTGGCTTCGGATCAGTGCAGCGCGCTGGTCGCAACGGCCATTTAGGGTTGAACCAACGGCAAAGGAAGACCTTTCTCTCTCTTTCTCACTGTCCATTCTGCCTGTCAAAAAAATAAATAAAAATAAAAATAATTTAAAAAATAAAAATTAAAAAAAAGAGGTAAGCTTAGAGCGCAGGTACTGCAGCCTGCATCAGACACATGGGTTTGAGTCCCAGCTCCTGACTCCAGCTTCCTGCTAACGCAGACCCTGGGAGGCAGCACTGGTGACTCAAGCAATTAAGTTCCTGCCACCCCGGAGGGAGTTCCTGGCTCTGGCTCCAGTCCAGCCCCAGCTGTGGGCACTTGGTGAGTGAATCAGCAGATGAGAACACACGTACTTCTCTCTCTTCCTCCCTCTCAAAAACTAAATTTTGCAAAAAGTATTTTGCTACAAAACTTTTTAAATCCATGCATCTTTTTTTTATAATACGCATGTCCCCAAACTTTTTGAAGACTCCTTGTATGCATAGATTTCAAAAACTCTTCACCAAAACAAACTTACTGTGTAATGCTACTTTTTACAAACTTGTGGAAGTACCCTCATACATCCATTTTCTGCTCAAATCATCTCTGTGGCTCCCTATTGCCTTCAGAATTCACTCAGCTCAAGTCTACAAACTTAACTTGAGCAGCCATGACCCAGCAGAGACTAGGCTACAGATGGGGGTGTGGAGGGGAATGAGGCCTAGCCTGAGCCCTTCAGAAGCTCACAGTGAGGGGCCGGCGCTGGGGCGTAGAGGGTTAAGCTGCCTCCCACAATGCCAGCACCCCATATGGGCGCAGGTTCAAGTCCTGGTTGCTCCACTTCCAATCCAGCCTCCTGCTAATGCACCTGGGAAAGCAGTGGAAGGTGGCCCAAGTGCTTGGGCCCCTGCACCCAGGTGAGAGACCTGGATGGGGTTCCAGGCTCCTGGCGTCCATGTGGCCCAGCCCTGGCCACTGCAGCCATTTGGGGAGTGAACCAGTAGATTGAGGACCTCTCTCTCTCTAACTCTGACACATACACACCCTGTTTTCCCATGTCCTAAATCTAACTAGGTTGGTAATCAATGGCTGACCCCAGGGCGAAAGGATGGCCCCAGAGTGACCACCACAAGAAATCTGGGAAAAGCTGAGGTGCTGCATGAACTCCACTGGAAGCCCCTGACTGGTTCAGGGTCTCTGCATGGATAACCATCATTCCAGGTCTTCACTGGATGTGTCACATGCACCATCTTTATCCAAAGATGATTAAAATCAGGCCAGGGTACAGCACCAGTTGGTCATGCAAATAACAAGGTCAATTTAGATGCATCTCTTCTGCAGATCCTCTGAGAGGCTATGCAAGAGCAGAAAGAGCAAGAACTGTCCAGCCCTGTCACCCAGACTCGCTAAAGGGGAGCCCATCACCATCTTCAGGGTCATCTCCCTAGGGACGAGGCGTTCCCACGACCCTAGGATAATGATGTCCAGTGACAACGCCCAGCTCCCAAGTGTCCAGAAGACTGATTCCTTAGAGTAGGGGCTGCTTGGCACTAACCAAGTGACGTAAGAAACCAGCAATGGCCAGCAAAGGGCATGGGTCCTGATCACAAGGCGGTCACATCTCACTGGGTCCACTGGACCCCAGCAGAGTGACAGGTAAGCATGGTGGCATACAACAAGGTGCAGGCCACGGCAAAACCCGAGCTCCTCAGACAGGAAGAGTCACAGTGCTGGCAGATGGAGTCATCAGGAACAGGTTCAAGTGGACATGAAATAAGCCAGGGCAATAGGGTGGGATTTGGACAAGAAGAAGAGGGGACAAAGACAACTCGGGGAGAGGTCATGAGCCAAGGCAGGAACCATCTCCAATGTACCTCAGTGCTTATCCATCTGACTCCTCAGCCACTGAAAATCCTCCTGCAGAACCCATATCATCCAGCCTCCTACTGGGTGCTGCCAGGCTAAGATGCGAGAACTGAATGGAGGGGCTGGGTGGAGATGCAGATTCCTTTCTGTGCTACCTGTCCTGATAGCGCCACTTCTCTCCAGGTGGCCAGCATCTCAAGTCTTCAAATATTCTGTTTTGTGATTCAGGGGACAACCCTTTCCCCTGCTCCTGTATCTCAGCAAAAATGTCGTCCCTACCCAGGGTGACAGCTTTGCCCTGCAGGACAGAAGCAACCAGCCTCCATATTCATGGGGAGTTGTTCCTGCTCTGACCTGTAGCCCTGAGTGGGATGTCAGCCTGGGAGCTGAAGATGATGGCCCCCAGAGGTGCACTTCAGGAATGAGCTCGCCCCTGCCCCCCACCATCTGGCTTCTGCTCCAAGGAACGTGGGTCCTGGGAGCGGTGCACAGCTGTTATCATTGGAGTCCCTGAGACACATGAAATAGGGCAAGGAGGAAGGGAGGCAGCCATTTTCAGAGCCAAGGCTGCTCCCGGGAGTGTTTCAAGGTTATTAGTGTGGCTGTAACCAGGCTATTAGCCAAATGCAGGGGGAGAATGAAGTAGCTTTGAAATTGCTTTTCAGAAAAAACAGAACTTGTGTTGGTGTAATCTATGCATGCGATCTCTTTTCAAGTAGCTCCAAGACAGGACTCAGGTCTCCATCCACATTTGGAGCCATCTACTTCCCTGACACTCAAAACGGGGAACAGTCTTCCAAGTGATGCCCTGCCGTTGGCCTGTTCCATCTGCCCTGAGTGACCAGGGGCCAGGTATGAGCCCTCCTCTCAGATTCCAAAGTCAGGGTTGGCTCAGGAACACTTTGGTTCACAGGCATGTGGCCTCATTCCCCAGGGTGGACAGTGGCCCGTGTCCAAAATCCAATGTGGCCATCCTATCCCCTTCAGCTTCCTAAGGGGACACAGGAGCTGTCTTATTTCCAAGATAAACCTCTAATTTTTTTAGTATACTAGTTTTTTTAAAGATTTATTTATTTATTTATTTATTTGAAAGTCAGAGTTAGGCAGAAGCAGAGGCAGAGGGAGAGCGAGAATCTTCCATCCACTGGCTCACTCCCCAATTGGCTACAAAGGCCGGATCTGTGCTGATCCAAAGCCAGGAGCCAAGAGCCCCCTCCGGGTCTCCCACATGGGTGCAGGGGCCCAAGGACTTGGGCCATCCTCTACTGCCTTCCCAGGCCATAGAAGTGGAGCAGCCGGGACTCGAACCAGCACCCACATGGGATGCCGGCACTGCAGACAACGGCCTCACCCACTACACCACAGTGCCAGCCCCCAAGAGAAGCCTCTTGAGGACTGGAGCCTCCTGCCCAGCCCCCTCGGGCTGCAGGAAGTGGCTTGCAGAAAGAGGAAGGTGTGCTCCTACATGCCTCTCCCTGAGATCCGCTTCTTTGCTCACGGTGCCTTCATCTATCCATTTTCCCAAAGCTACAGTTTGGGCCTCATCCCCTCCACATCCAATCAGTTGCAAATCCTGTTCTTAACCCCTTCAGTCCTACGACTTCTCCTCTTCCCCGCTGCCACTCGGGTGGTTTCTAGGTCCCACCAGACAGCCAAACAGATCCCTCAGCACAGGGTCCAGCCCCTCCTCACTCCGATTTCTACACTGCAGCCATAATTGTCTTGCAGAAATTTCAGGTCTGATCTTGTAACACCTGCAATGAAGCTTCTCATAGCTACTGTCCTTAGGACGGTGTCCAAATGCCTCCTCTGACCCCTCATACCACTGTGCCACAGCCATGCGGAAACTACTCGTGGTGTCCCAGTGATTCTCTCTCTCACCGGCAGCCCTTATGCATGCTGTTGCCTTTGCCTGGAGCGCTTTCCTCTCTCCTCTCTGCTACACTAAATCCTAATCCTCCTCCAGAACTTGGCTCCAGGAGTCTTCTCCAGGAAACTGCTCTGTTCCCTCTTACTCCAGACTTGGGATAGGGTGCCCTTCTAGGCGTTACTACAGAGTATTATCTTCATACATCTGTCTCCCCCATAGCCTGATTTGGGTCCCTTCTGAGCAAGGATGCTGTTGAAGTCAACTTTATTAAACCTGTGCCTATTATGGTTCATGAAAATAACCACTTAAAAGTATTGAACGATTGAATTCATTCAAGATGAACAGTAGATGAGGTTGTAAATCAGTCAATTGGCTGGCCAGGAGCTTGGCATAAGAGGGGGATTAAGATGACAACACATGCAAAACCAAGGAATGTTTTGAAGAGGGCACCTTCAGCTCCAAGGTTCCCCTCTACTTTTGGCTGCTGTATCTCACCCAGACCCATCCAATCAAACGTGTAAAGTGTTGACATTTCACTCTGGGAATCTTTAGCACTGACCCAAGAATAAAGTTTGGTACTTAGCATGGAGGCAACCTGACCAGGTACTGGATGAACGACTTGATTATAACGCAACAACTCAGAGGATGACTAGAGCTTCCATCATGTGTAGCTCTCCTGCCATGGTGTGATGTTGGTAACTTCAGGTTGTCAATCTGACTGCATGAAGAGATTCCCAGATAGCTGGTAATGCATTATTTCCGGGTATGTCTTTGAGGGTGTCTCTGAAAGTGACTGACATTTGAACCAGCAGTTCAGTTGGGAAGAGCCTCCCTTAACTCACATGGGCAGGCCTCATGCAATTGGCTGAGGGCTCAGAGAGAGCAAAAAGGCAGAGGGAAGCACATTCATTCTCTGTTCTAGAGCTGGGCCACTTACACTCCTGCCCTCGAGCAGCGGAACTCCAGGTTCTCGGCTTCACACTCGACTCGACGCAGTGTCCTGCAGTTTCTCAGGGCTCCTGCCTGAGACACACGGTTACGTCATCAGCTTCCCTGGCTCTCGGCTGTTTTGTCTTAGACTGAACCACACCACCACCTGCTTCCCCAGTTCTCCAGCTTGAAGATGGCGTAGCATGGGACATCGCAGCCTCCATAATGGCATGAGCCAATTACCCTAATAAATCCCTGCTCATCGGGAGGGAGGGAGGGAGGGAAGAAGGAAGAGATATATCAACCAATTGATCCTATTTGTTCCATTCTTCTAGGGAACCATGACTGATGCGGGATGTCAGGACACACTTTTCCAACAGTGGTTTGACAACTTTGTCCACACCCTTCAGAGTGGGTTGATGGGACTCATGCAAAAATACCATCTTCTAAGCTGGCATTTTCTGGTTTCATGAAGAAGTGGAGAAGGAAAGCCAATTAAATTACAACCTGACTCACAAAGTGGAAACTGCTTCCCTCCGGCTCAGCCTTCTTCTTGCGCCAGCATTTCTGCCAACCCTCCTTGATGGCCCCCCACCCAGGCCTTCCCAGGTCTCTCTCATTAGCTGGCAGATGTGTTCAAAGCAATGCTGGCAAAATGTCATGCAGGTGGCCACCCATATGGTGCCAGTTTGGATCCGACTCCTAGAGAAAATTCTGAGAGCCCATTCATCCATGAAGGACACCTGCCAGCTTCCTGCACTGGGTCCAGAGATGACTGTCTTGGGGACACAGGTGGGAAGCAGGTGTTTCAGATAAATGGACCACCCTCTGCTAATCACCACTGATCAAGCCAGTGGTGCAGGAGAAAACAAAATGAGAAAGAATCATCATCCAAGAGGTGAAATGAACTGATGGCCAAGGAGGCAGGGGATGCGTCTGGATTCCCATAACGAATGATCTTCTTCAGGCAGACTTTGCTTCAGAGCATGCCAGAAATTCAGAGACAGAGAGTGTGTGTGGACTTCAAATTTAATTCCACTTGATGTAGTATCTGGAGGTGTTCAACTTAATAAGGTCTACAGCAGCCAAAGAACAGACTCATTCAGCCAGTCACTTGATGTTTATGCAACATCTACCATGTGCCAGGCACCATTCTGGGTGCTGGAGACAGAACAGTGAACAATTTTCACAGGGCCCTCTTTTGCAGAGACTTACATTCCAGTCAGAAGAAGGCAGAGAAATGGCTATGAAAATGCAGGTTAAGTGCTATGCCCAAAAGGTGAAAAATGGGTGGAACGATACATAGGTCAGGTGGTCTAGGAGGTCTGTCCTGAAAGCTGATATTGGAAGCTGAGTAACAATCTGAACAACAAGGAGTAACCAATTAACCACACGGGGATTCAGAGAAGAGCAAGTGCAAAACCCCACCGTGAGACCGTTGATGCTCAAAGTTGGAAGAGCAGCATCCTGAAAATGGGTGACTCTACAGAAAGCAAAACTCTAACCAACAGTGGAAGGGTCCAGAAACTGATAGAGCTGTGGGTTGAAGGCATTGCTTCCTGCATCTGAGAGTCTGGAAAAGCAAGGATCGGCAGTGACTAATTCAACAGCATTTAACACTGAGATGCTCAGAATCCTAAGAGTGCTTCATGCCAGGATTAGGCAGGCAAACTAGATTCAGGGCAGTTGGGTCAAGGTTTAAAAGGAAGCAGGCAACTAAAGGAGGGGCTGGATCTGAGGTGTGTGCGTCTGGAAGCTGAGGTTGCCATGCCCAAGGTCAGAGTCTAGGTGAACAGAGTTGAGGACAGAATAACCCAGTGGATCCAGAACCCAGGATGCGGTCAAGAGGTAGATGTGATGCCAAAGATAAGAACCAAGGATGATGGCATTTCCAAGAAATATGCTGTGTGCTGTGTGTGCTTCCTATTGGAATAGGGGCCAATTCAAGACTTCAACTAACCCTAGAACACTAATGATTCCTAGATGTATCTTGCAGTCTACACATTTCTCTTGAGTATTAGTGTGAAAACCTCAGGAAGTTCAAATTCAAATTTCCTGAAGTTGAACTCATGATCTAAGTCCAAATCATGGCTTCTTTCTGTATTCCCTAATTCAGTGAACGATGCCACCACCTCCACTCCTCACAATGTCCAACATGGACGTTGCAAGTGTGACAGTCCCAGGAAACAGACCCTGAGATGGAGATGGGCATAAAGGAGATGGATTGGAAAGTTACCTTTGAGATTCTCACCAGGGAAAGGGGAGGGAAGGAAAGGAAGTGGAACTACAACAAAATCTCAGTCAAGGCTTCAACCCACCCCTAGGGGAGCTCTGGAGCTAGATGGCCCTTCAGCATTGTCTTGGGTTAGGGTGAAGGGTTGGGACGTAGCTTTTATACCCACATGTCAGCTGGTCATTGGAAGCAGGCTCTCCAGGAAGGTGGTGTGACCTTGTATGCAGTGTGCAATTCTCTCAGAAGGCAGATGACGAAGTCCTTCAGACTCAGGTGGTTCTACATGGCGGGTTAAAGCATCCATTCATTTTTCCTTAACTACTTCTCACTTTGTCTCCTCCCCATCCCATGAGGGTTGAGCACCAGCTCTGCTGCCTTCCTTCTATACATCTCTCCCAGCCATTCTGTTCTCCCCTTCCTCCTCACCACCAGCTCAGGTCTCCAAATCTCAACACCTCTCACCTGGACAATGTCTTCTACCTGCCCTCCCTGGATCTCTCTGACCTATACTCCTTATGACTTCCAGAATCAGCTTTCCAAGACACAGTCAGAACCCCTCCCCTTCCTATTCAAAACCTCCATTGGCTGTCTTCAGAATGAAATCTGAATTTTAGATACCGAATTCCAGACCCTCCATGACCTGGCCCCTGATCACTCCTGTGTTCTCAACATCTTTTCCTACTCTCAGCCCTGCACTCTGCTTGGACTTTTGCCTGATTTAATTTTCCCTGACCCTATGGACATGTGGCTCTTTGGTCAGAAAGTCCCTATCACTCTCCACCTTCTCTGATGTTTAGGACTTAAATCAGAGCTCACTGTACCCTGCAACAGCATACCCGACACAATCCCTCCTCTGCCCTAAGCCAGCTTGGTCTTCAGCTCTGTCTGAATAGTCCAAGCTCTTGTCTGCCTTCCTCATGAGACTATAGGATCCTTGAGAGCTGGGACTTTTTATCTTGTTCTTTTTAATATCCCAGATACTATTTTGCAGTGACTAGTTTACAGTAGCTGCAGAGTAAATTCTTGTTGAATGAATCAGTCAACAAATAATAAGAGGGGTGGGCACTGTGGCATAGCAGGTAAAACCTCCACCTGCAGTGCTGGCAACCTATATGGGTGCCTGTTCGAGTCCCAGCTGCTCCCTTCCTATCCAGCTCTCTGCTATGGCCTGGGAAGGCAGTAGAAGATGGCCCAAGTCCTTCCAGGTGGAAGATCTGGAAGAAGATCCTGGCTTCAGATAGGCTCAGCTCTGGCTGTTGCAGCCATTTGGGTAGTGAACCAGCAAATGGAAGACCTCTCCCTCCCTCTCCCCCTCCCCCTCCCCCCACCTCTCTGTAACTCTGCCTTTCAAATAAACAAATGAATATTTAAAAAGACAAGCTAACAATATTATCTGAATCCTTAACACCAAAACAACATATTCTAATGAACTCATATACCCAATAGGGATATATGAACATACTTCAAAAGTTCATGGAAAATGAAAATAAAACCTAATCTATTTTGGTACAAAAAACTTGTGAAATCCACATACACAAAGGGTCTTCAAAAAGTTAATGAAAGTACATATTATGAAAATGCTATGCATGAACTTCAATTCTTTCTTGCATCAAAATAATTTTAATTACATTTTCTGTGAACTTTCTGAATACCCTCAACTACTGTAAGAAACAGGATATTAAGTCTTCACACCAGAGCCATAGTCCCAGAGAATCTCAGTTCCGTGTCCACCCGTATTGTCCTTTTGTCCCCTCAATACAGTTTTAACATTAGCTGAGGGCCATGAGAAACCCACTGAGGACCACCTAACCTCAAGCCAAATGCCCCTAGCATGCCTTGCTGCACTGTGACAACTCAGAGCTAAAGTGACACAGTCCCAGCCCCCTTACGATCCACTTCCCACCAAGAAGACACACCCACAAGAGAACTGGAACGCAGAAGGAAGTAATGTAGCCATGCCCTGGAGATGCGTGGTGCTTGGGGCAGCTGTGGCGCCAGTTCCACCGCCTGGCCCCGGGCTCAGGGATAACGAGGTGGACCCAGCGGAGGGTTTCTGCTCCAACAGCCACTGGACAGTTTCTCCTGATTCTTCAGTAAAACCCACCCCATACCTGGTAATGAATCACTTCGTGCTTAAATGAGAGACTGAATGCCACATAGCTTTACAAGGAGGCCCTTGGAAAGGCTTCATTGCGGGAGAGGTGTAGGGAGCAGAAACAGAGGTGGAAAAGTGAAAAGAGATGAACTCAACCCAGCAACGAAGCCTCAGGCCTCAGAAGCATCCTTCCGATCCTGGCCCTGCCCACCAAGGCTCCTCTCCAAACCTCATTCAGAATAGGAGGGATGTGGGTAAAAATAGGACTTTGTGCTGACACAATGTAAAACAAGCAGAGGCAGCCAGCTAGCTCTGCCCGGCTGCAGAGAAGGACAGACTCCATCCCACTTCGCTTCACAGTATCTAGCAGCTGTGGCCGCTCCTGGCTCTAGCTAACAGGGAGGTGGCATCATCAATCAGCCAGAGATGCCGGTGCCTGCTCCGGTGTCTAGGGGAAGGCTGTAGAACCTGGGGGCCACTGGCTGGAGCAGTGGCTCCACTGGGAAGAGAGGCCAGGGCTGTGGAGTCAGGTGCAACTCTCCCTGTGGTCTCCAGGAATATCTATCTGGTCATAGACACATGTTGGGGTCCTGGATGGAAGATACGCCCTGGGACCCCTCATCGTTCTAGGGGAAATCCCATCTGGGAGACAGCACTTGTGGGACGCACCCTGTGAGTCCCCAGGAACACCTGGGGAGGACTTGTTTGTGCGACTCTAGGGGCCACCATGCATATTGCAAAGCAGTCTCGTTTGTGGACTCCTGCGAGATCCCCCCGAGCACTCCCAGCTCCCATGCAGGAGCAGAAGCGGCACTCTCATACTCAACATGGTTGGGGGAGCATTTCTGGGAGTTAGAGTTTCTGTAGGATCCGTTTGAGGCGAGGTACAGTGAGATCTAAGGGT
This sequence comes from Oryctolagus cuniculus, assembly GCF_051225735.1. Classification (NCBI taxonomy): domain Eukaryota; kingdom Metazoa; phylum Chordata; class Mammalia; order Lagomorpha; family Leporidae; genus Oryctolagus; species Oryctolagus cuniculus. Next base: position 23,216,113 of record NC_142886.1, read on the forward strand.
TACAAGTCTTTGACCCACAAGCCTGGGGCATTTTTACACTGATTTTCATTAGAGAGCCCAGCCCTTCCCTGCTTCCGAATGACAAACATGATATAGGTCTGGTCATTCTTTTGCTGAGGTCACTATCAAAACTGGCTGGCCCGGTTGCCAGGCTGACCCTGTCTGGTGACCTTACATCTCACTGTTGCAGTTCATTAGTAACAAAGAAGTTAACACTCCAGGGCGGTGCTTAGACTACTTGGTAACCCCACATCTCCAATCAGAGTGCCTAGGTTTGAGTCCCGACTCCACTCCCAACTCCAGCTTCTTGCCAATATGCACTCCGGGAGGCAGCAACTAAGGCTCAAGTAGTTAGATCCCTGCCACCCATGTGGGAGACCTGGACAGAGCTCCCGGTTCGTAAGCATTTGGGGAGTGGACCTGAAGATTACATCTATCCACTCATCTCTCTCTCTCTCTCTCTCTCTCTCTCTCTCTCCTCCCCTCCTTCCCTTTCAAATAAATAAAAAATTACCCTTTACTAACCTACAGAAACAAATGGGAACTTACATAAACTGATTGGCATTGAATGAAAAAAAAAAAAGCACGCAAGGGATGCGTGGACAGATATCAGGTGCAGGGACCTTGGGTGGCCCAAGCCAGCACCCCCACACTCTGGTCAGCAGCCAATGCAATTCTCTGCCCCGATTCCAGTGCCAAACACTCCCACCTGCTGCAGCGCTTTGCTGACTTGGGAAACGTGCCTCAGAAACCCATCTGAGAACAAAAGACACAAACAATTCACAGATGAGCAAAAATAAATGACTGCGGGAGACTTGGAAGGATGTCCAGCTACACTAATACTTTCAGAAACACAGTTTAAAACCACTACCATGTCTACCCATCAAATCAACCATTAAAATGAAAACAAGGACACCTAGAGCTGGCAATAGTGATAGAGAGTGAGTGTTTCACCTGCTGCTGTTGGCACCTCAAATTGTTAACACTCTGAAAAGCAGACACACACAGATATGGTGCCCATTTGCTTGTTTACTTTTTTATTTTTTTATTTTTATTTTTTGACAGGCAGAGTGGACAGTGAGAGAGAGAGACAGAGAGAAAGGTCTTCCTTTGCCGTTGGTTCACCCTCCAATGGCCGCCGCTGTTGACACACTCCGGCTGGCGCACTGCAGCCGGCGCACCGCGCTGATCTGAAACCAGGAGCCAGGTGCTTCTCCTGGTCTCCCATGGGGTGCAGGGCCCAAGCACTTGGGCCATCCTCCACTGCACTCCAGCTGGCCTGGAAGAGGGGCAACCGGGACAGAATCCGGCACCCCGACCGGGACTAGAACCCAGTGTGCCAGCGCCACTAGGCGGAGGATTAGCCTATTGAGCCGCAGCGCCGGCCCGCTTGTTTACTTCTTCAAATCCCCCAAAGGCCAGGGCTGGGCCAGGGCCTAAACCAGGAATGAGGAACTCAATCCATGTCTCCCTCATGGGTAGCAGGGGCTCAACTACTTGAGCCCCCACCTGCCTTCTCCAGGAAGCTGGAACTGGGCTTCCACCTAGGTAGTCTGATGTGGAATGCAGGTATCCCAACCAGTTTCACTGCTGGGCCAAATGCCTACCCATGGCACCTCGGGTTGATACAAACTTCTTGAGAAGCAATTTGGCAATATACAAAAGCCCAGAAACTATTCTGCCCATTGGTCTTGTTACCCTGCCTCTAGGAATTTATCCTAAGACAACCAGATTTCTGTGACAAGATATACATTGCTTCATACTTAGAGTAATCACAGACAAAAGTGGAAACACAGGGGCCAGTGTGTGGAACAGCAGGTAAAGCCACCGCCCACAATGCTGGCATCCCACATGGGTGCCAGTTTGAGCCCCAGCTGCTCTACTTCTGATCCAGTTCCCTGCTAATGGCCTGGAAAAGCAGTGGAAGATGGCCTAAGTGTTTGGAACTTTGCAACTCACATGGGAGACCTGGGTGAAGCTCCTGACTCCTAGCTTCAACCTGGTCCAGTGCTGGGGGTGGAAGATCTCTGTCTTCCCCTCTCTATCTCCCTCTCCTACCCTCTGTAACTCTTTTCATTTTTAGAGTGGAAACATAAATGTCCAACACTATTATAATACGTAATGATACATCTATATAACAGAAATAAACAAATACTAAATATCATATTCTCAAACATGATTACATGAACAATTGCTTACAATGCGCTAATAGGGGAAGCATGGAGTTAAAACACACGCTAAGGGGCTATCTGACCAAAAAACTCAATTGTAAAATATAAAATAATCTTGGGGCCGGCACTGTGGTGCAGCGGATTAACACCCTGGCCTGAAACGCCGGCATCCCATATGAGTGCCAGTTCAAGTCCCGGCTGCTCCTCTTCCCTTCCAGCTCTCTGCTATGGCCTGGGATAGAAGAAGAAGATGGCCCAAGTCCTTGAGCCCCTGCACCTGCGTGGGAGACCCTGAAGAAGCTCCTGGCTTCGGATTGGCGCAGCTCCAGCCATTGCGGCCATATGGGGAGTGAACCAGTGGATGGAAGACCTTTGTCTCTCTGCCTCTCTGTGTAACTCTGATTTTCAAATAAATAAATCTTTTTAAAAAATGCACGTGTGTATTTGAATATATATATATATATAAAACAATCTTACAACTGAGAAGACAATCCCACTTAAAAACGGGCAACAGGTTTGAACAGACACTTCACCAAATATATGCAAATATATGTAAATGGCCAATGACCCCATGAAAAGATGCTCAACCTCAGCAGTCAGAGAAATGCAAATAAAACCAACAAATACCATTGCGCACCCTCTATATTGTCTCAGATTAAAGAGACAGCAACCAAATACGGCAAAGACGCCAAGCAACTGGGACACTCCTGCATCGCTAGCAGAAGCTTAAAATAACCCATAACTTGGGAAACAGAGTTTCAGGTTCTCATAGAGTTAAACATACTCTTCCCCCGTCACCCACTCCTAAGTATTTTAACCAACAGAGAGGACTACACGTCCACAAAAAGTACTCAAGTATGAATTTTCATCACAGCTTTATTCATAATAGCCCCAAACTGGTAACAACCCAAATGTTCACCAAGAAGTGAATGACTAAACAAATTATGACAATTACATACAATGAACTATTACGCAGCAGTAATAGGAGGAGTACAACTTGAAAGAATCTTAGAAAAAGCCTCCAGACACAAGACTGCACACACTCTATGTTTCAGTGATATGAACTAGAAAAGACAAAAGCAGTAAGTTTGGTAAACCAACCTCTCTGTCTTCACCATCCCCCCATTCTGACTTTCAAATAAGTAATGAAATATTAAAAAGATACATGACATATGGTTCTCAACAATGTAAAACATATAACTTACGAAAAAAGACTTGGAAGAAATAGAGGTTTTTTCCAATATTATTTAGCCTCTTCTTCATACTCTTCCCTTTTTCCAAATGTCTTACCATGAGTATACATTATTCTTATAAACAGAAAAACATGCTATATAAGGAATCAAAACAACATTTAGTATCAGGTTTTAAATGCTATTGGCAATGAAGCAAAGGAAACAAAATTGAATACAAAAATGAAGTCAATTATAAAAACAATATGTATGAAAGTAATTTAAGAAAATATTAACAATAATTCTCTTGGTCATGGAATTACAGGTGATTTTTTTCATCTTTCCATTTTTTTCTAATTTCCCCCCTACAATTGGCATCCATTAAACCAGGTCTGGCTGGAGAACTAGAGTGGATTGTATTGGCTTCAGACCAAAAGAATTAAGGTAATGGCACTGTGTGGTGCCAGGCACCTAGAAAACCCTCAGTGAACACTTGTGGCATTAACATAACTGAATACAGTGAGGGTCACTGGTGACTGTTCCCACTGTGCTTGCGCAGCCTGCATTTACCCAGCACCCACTGTGTCCAGTGACCTGCCCCAGAGCCTCGGTGGGTGCTGGAAGAGGAGGAGGCAAAGACCCTGACCTTGCTGTGTGGGACACCGTCTGCAGCAGAGAATGAACAGACACCCAGGAAAACAGACAATGTGTCCAGAGCTGCAGCCGGTGGATCCACCTAGCCTGAAAGGATGGGTGTCCTGTCCACGCCCACTCCATCTCAGAAATCCCAGGTGGGCTTCTCTCCTCTGCACCCCTGTTTCTCCTCCCAGCTCCTCAATGCCTGCTCTTGCCTTCTGCCGAGCTGAAACCAACAGGCCCAGGAGAGCCAGCTCCTGCCTCCCCATCCCAGGAGGGGCAAGGATGAAGGCTCAGGAACTCCTAGATTCTTTGTCATGTGACCACAGTCGACTGCACAGAGGTGTGATCATTTTGTCCGCATGCAAGCAGGGAAGCCAGTAAGAAGAGAAAGGGGACCCGCGTTGGCCCAGCGGTTAAGACACATGGCCCACATGGCCCAGCATGACCACATCCGGCATCAGAGGGCCTGGGTTCCAGTCCCACTTCTACAACTGACTTCAGTTTCCTGCTAACGTGCACCATAGGAGGTAGAAGGTGGTGGCTAGGTAGTCAGGTCCCTGCCACCCACATGGGAGACCGTGACTGAGGTCCTGGCTCCCAATTTCAGCCCAGCCCAGCCCTGGCTATTGCAGTCAACTGTGGCACAAACCAGTGAACGGAAGGTCTCTATCTCTCTGCTTTTCAAATCATTTTGTTGTTATTAAAGAAAGAGAGCTCCCTTAGCTTGCTCTAAACGTGCTCATCAAGGAAGGCTGGGAAGAACACGATGTTCTCTGGCCAAGTGCAACGGTCTCTTCACCAGCAAGCAGCTAACAGGCACGAGGAGAAGCTCCAAGGCCTTCCGATGGTCCCAGCCAAGTTTGCTGGTTCACCAGACACCACAACAGGAACACGCGGTGTGGACAGGGACTCACAGTGGTCATATTTCAGACATCAGAACATTCCCTGGCTGGCCCCACCTCCACCTGCAATTACATCAAGACCAGTGGGACTACAACAAGATGTTACATTGAAGTTTCACACCGTGATACAATAGACACGCCACTCCAGAGTTAGATGCCAAAAGAAGAGACGTATTTTCAAGGAAAGAGCCAAAACCTTATTATAGAACTCAATCTTCACACCCACACCCTCACTGGAGGTATAAAACAGTCTGGCTTGTGGGAAAGATGTATTTTTGAAAAGAAAACAATTACTGACATGCTGTGCGCTTCACTGCATCCCAGAGGGGGAAGAGAGGTGCCTACCTTCTCTCAAACACAGTGGAAGGGATTTGAGAGATGGCTCAGCAAGCCTGATGCATGTCCCCTGTGATGACGGGGGCACAGTGGACTGGTGCTGGACCCCAGCCTGGACATCCGAGAGGCAGGGAGACGAGGACTGCTGGGCTGTTCCCACCATAGAAGGAGATGTTTTACAGCCTTGGCACTGACTTGTAAACTCTCAGACTGCGTCTGGGAAGGGACGCCTGGAATCTGCCCTTGTAGCCAACGTGAGCCAGTGGTTCCGGAGTGAGCAGGTGTGGTCACGCTGGCTCTGTCCGAGAGTCTACTTGAGAGACGAGCAATCCTCAAGCAGAGAGAAACTTCAAGGCTCGCCAGTTCCTGTGAAGAGTGCTGTTTATGTGCTGTAGACAAGCGACACCTGCACGAGAGCTGAAAGGAAGAGATGGGGAACTGTAGGGGCCAGCGCTGTGGCATAAGTAGGTTAACCGTCTGCCTGCAGCCCCAAAGCCCCAGCATCCCCTATGGGCACTGGTTCGAATCCCAGCTGTTCCACTTCCAATCCAGCTCTCTGCTATGGCCTGGGAAAGCAGAAGATGGCCCAAGTCTTTGGGCCCCTGCACCCACGTGGGAGACCCAGATGCAGCTCCTGGCTCCAGATAGGCCCCAGCTCCGACCATTGTAGCCTTTTGGGGAATGAACCGGCAGATGAAAGACCTTTCTCTGTGTCTCTGCCTCGGTCTGTAACTCTGACTCTCAAGTAAATAAATAAAATCTTTGGCGGGGGGGAGGGAGGGGGAGCGTACCCAAGAACAAACTTCAGTGGCCAGCTTTCCATACTGCCAGTTCCCACCTCTCCAACACCTGCCTGTTACAACACCAAAGGGGCTGTGACACTGATTATGGGGCTAGAGGAGGACGCACCAACAAATAAAGAAGCCATCTGCTGCCCCATCTCCTCTTCTACAACAGGCTTCCTGCCCGCAGTGGTCCTAACTGCGGAACTGTGGCATTGCGTGGGCCCAAGCGTTCCAACATCTGGACTGAGACAGCGTTCGGTGACTTAGAGTAACTACCAGATTTTTTACCATCCAAGAGTGAGCCAAAAAATCATGGATCCACGCGAGTTTCCAACAGGAAGAGGGGAGGACTTTCCTCCGTGAATCCCTTTGGAGAGGGCCATGGAAATGCAAAGAGCATGGCTGCAGGATTCCATCTCAGGGCCCTGACGGTTCAAACGTCACCCCCAGCACACACTGCACACACCATGCGGTCCACGGCTCTTCCAAAACCAAGGGATGCTCCTCCCCTCGGCTGAACTCAAGTTGGGTAACTCATAGAGAAGTACAGGCTGGCCGATGAACAGTGCTCAGAGGGACAGAGAGGAGGCCCCCAGGGGTGGCGAGCAGCACTGCGGATTGGGAAACTCTACAAAGGAAAGCCGGAGACCATCTGAGCCACCATAGCTCTTCTCAGATCCTGGATATCCTACAACCAAAACCAAAGGTCCAGAAAGTTCTGCCGACAGCACCAAAAGAGAAGAGTAATGGAGAGACTATGGCTTGGAGTGGGGAACGGAGGAAAGAAGGGCCAGTGTTGCAGTGAACCCTGCTCAGGTGTCAGTACCTGTCCCACACCGCATCTCTTCTCTGCCATTGTCACACTACGCAAGGCTGCTTCCCCATTTACAGAGGAGACCCTGAGCCCCGCAGATGGGCAGTGGTTTCGTGTCCACGGCTGTTGGAAGAGGCCATCTCCCTTCCATCCTACGAGGCTGCCTTCCCATGCTGTTAAAGCTTCTATAGTGACTCCCGTGGGAAAGGCAACGTGAGGGCTACCTGGCTGATGTCTCTGTGAGTGACCCAGGAAACCAACACAAGACAACAATGCGCTCCGTGCCCCAGTCTCAGAACCCAGATCTCTACTAGAAGTCCCCCCTTGACAACGAGCTGCACGTGAGTGGTCACCAAGAGGGGCCTCTAACACAGCGACGGAGCTGACAGTTCCTATCGCCTGTGCTTTCACGGCACCTTGTCTACGTTTAGACACCTAAGTACCACTGAGTGACAACCGCCGGCGGGACTGCACCCAGTAGCACGCTGAGCAGTTTGCAGCCCTGAGCTACAGGCTGCACCACAGAGCCCAGGTCGGGAAGTAGGGTAGGCCATCTGCGCTTGTGTAAGCCAGTCACTCAGACCACGACAAGATCACCTGACACTGCATTAATCAGAAAATGCCCCCATTATGAAGTGATGCACAGCTATAGTTTGACAGAAACCACAAACCGAAAAATGTGGAATATTTACCATCTAGCTCCTTACAGAAAAAGTGTGTCTTGAGGTAACATTAATTATTGAGTTCTTGCTATAAGCCATACTCTTCTTAATACATTACTTGGGGGGCCAGCACCATGGCGTAGCAGGTAAAGCCACCACCTGCAGTACTGGCATCCCATTTGGGCGCCGGTTTGAGTCCCGGCCGCTCCACTTCTGATCCAGCTCTCTGCCTGGGAAAGCAGAAGATGGCCCACATCTTTGGGCTCCTGCACCTGCATGGGAGACCCAGAAGAAAATCCTGGCTTCGAATTGGCACAGCTAGCTTGCTTGCTTGCTCACTTGCTCTCTCTCTCTGCCTCTCCTTCTCAGTGTAACTCTTCAAATAAATAAATACATTTTTTTAAAAAAAGTACATTACTTGCCAACCCTCCCAAGGCCCTGGGAGACTGATGCCACCCTCTCACTGCTCGGCTTCCACAGATGAGGTAACAGGGGCTGAGGAGGGTTGAGCAGCAGTTTGCTCCAAGTCAAATGTGGCGAAGAACTTGAACCTGCCAGCCTCATTCTGGATTCTGTTCCTCTATTCCCTAAGCTGCCCTGCTGCCCTGCCACTGTGGACTCCATTGTCTTTGCAGTCAGCACCTTATTAGGTATAAACAAGAATGTTTATACCAGAAACAGATCCAAAAAAGGGGGGATGGAAGGAGTCTTCAGAGGATTTGTCCTCGTTTTACATTTTTACCCACAGCAGTATTTTACCCACGGCAGTCTGCTATGCCCAAGCGTGTGGTATGCTAAGATGCTCTGCAGGCTGTGATGGGCACTGGGTGACAGCTGACCCCCAGTCCCCGTGACTCAGCAGAGAGCAGCGGGCGGGCACGGGACACGCAGAGGCTGTGGGAACATCCCGTCAGTACACGAGCTTCTCACGCCCCCAGAGGAGCCCAGATTGGCTCCTTGGTGTTAAGCATCAAGCACAGGCAACCTGGGAAGTGAGAAGGGGGTCTCCTCCACCACGAGGTGGACAAAAAGAAATCAGCTGCTGAAACCAATCCCCGCTCTTGCGTCCTCCTTCCTCTCACGAAGTCTAGGACTGATTCCTGCTTGACCCAGGGAAAACTGCGGCGATATTTTCACAGCTGACAGCTGGTGTAGCACAGGTACTTGTCAGGGAGAAGGGATGCCTGGGCCACAGCGGACAGAGGAAGTCCTGGGTGTCGGGTGGGGTGTGCGTCAGGTGCTAACCCTCTAGCAGTCGGATTGCCCAGAGGCAGCAGAGAGTCCTGGGTAAGGGACCCAGGAGGCTGGCTTGGGACACTGGGGAGGGACCATAGGATGCCAGGATCACGTATCTTGATATAAAATACAGTTGTACCTGGACATCCCAGCTGAACTCTGGCCCCGAGTGGAAATTTTCACTGACAGTGGCCGTAACCATCACAGAGGCTAGTACTTGCCAGACGCACCCGCTCAGGTGAGCTACCTCGTGTGCTGGTCGAATGTGACTTCCTGGGCCTCCTGGAGAGAGGCCCCAAAGCTGTGCATTGTCACCTGTGCCCTCCACCCCTGTGATCTGACGCGTTCAGAAGACAGCCGCCCAACCGCACGTTTCCCCAACGCAAGCCCCCGGGCCCACCCCGGCCCTTCTGAGTCAGAAGCTGCATCACCCAGTTCTCAGCGGTGGGGTGGGGGTGGGGGTGGGGGTGGGGGGAGTTCAGTGCAGCCCCCATTTCATAACAAGGAAACAAGTTTCTCCCAGAGGAGCCTGATCTGAGGGCAGGTGGTGAAAGTAGGGGCCAGAACCAAGGTCTCCCAGGACAGCAGTGTCTGCCCCTCCATGGGCCCCAAAGACAGCATGGACACAGTAACCACCCACCAGTCCTGTTAGGGAAGCACTGGACGAGGGAAGCAGGCTGACCCTTATTTTGCAGAGGATCTCAGCGCAGGGAGGCGACTTTCTCCAGGATCCAGCAATTCAGCCACGGTGGCAGCAAAGGCACAAAGCAGGCTCCTCCGGGCTCCACCTGCAGGCGCCACCTCCGCTCCTCCTCCACCCCGGGGCCTTGTCCAGCAGGCCTCCCCGGGTGAGTCAAACACCCCTGTGAGAAGCAAACGCGTTTCCCTTTACACACCGACTACAAAGGGAAGAAAAAGCCCAGGCCGGACCGTACCCTTGGGCAGACTCCTGCTCAGCTCTTTAGTAGGCTGACTGCTTTCCCTGGCCTTCTAGAAAGATCTTAACCAGTTCTATTTATAGTTGACCCAGAGAGCGCCAATTCCTTCCTTCCCGGTCTCCTGCGGCCCCTACCATTAGACGGCCACAGCTCTGAAGGGTGTGGGCAAAGCGGGGGTTCAAACACTTTGGGCTGCTCACCCCAAAGCCTCAAAGCCATCACAGTGCCTTTCACCTGCTCTGCTAGTGCACACTGCTTCCCCCACCTCCCACGTTGCACGCGCATTTTTTTTTTTTTTGGACAGAGTTAGACAGTGAGAGAGAGAGAAAGGTCTTCCTTCCGTTGGTTCACCCTCCAAATGGCTACCACGGCCGGCACTGCACCGATCTGAAGCCAGGAGCCAGGTGCTTCCTCCTGGTCTCCCATGCGCGTGCAGGGCCCAAGCACTTGGGCCATCCTCCACTGCACTCCCGGGCCACAGCAGAGAGCTGGACTGGAGGAGGAGTGACCGGGACAGAATTCGGCATCCCAACTGGCACTAGAACCCGGTGTGCCAGCGCCGCAGGTCGAGGATTAGCCTAGTGAGCCACGGCGCGCCGGCCTGCACGCACATTTCTAAGTTAATTGCCAGCCCTCAGTGCTGTGGAATTAATTGCCTCTGCAGCTGACCTCTCCTCTGGCCGTTGGGGCACAGGGCAGATGGACCCAGAGTCACCTGGGCAGAGCGCAAGATGCCTGCTCAGTGGCAGGAGGCCTCTTGGCGGAGGCGGGGCTTGTTGGAGCCCGCCCACACGCTCTCGTCTCAGCGCTGCCTTTCCGCTGGGTTGAGCCCATTTTCGGGGTCCGCGGTCACGCCTGGAAGCCACCTCGAGGTAGTGTCCGAGGTGACAGCCGTCTTCTGCTAGTCCTCCGCGCGTGATTCATGGGGGAGCTCTAAGTGCATTTTATTTTCTCATAACCATCGCTCTCTGCCAGTCCATTACAGATGAACTAAGATCCGGACGAGTGGTGAACCCTTATGAAAGATTACCCCTGTGTGCCCAAAATGACCACCCTGACCTTAGCAGCATTAATCCCTGGCCCACTTTTGCTGAATGTGTCATATATCCTCAGGTCGCCGGCACAAAATATACTGGTTCAGTGCATTTCTCTGTCTGTATTAAGCAACCTGTATGTATGGTTTAATCACGAGTGTGAACCTGCAGACGTAAATCACAACCTGTGCGTACTGGAATTAAAAAGCAGGATGAACTGTCCAAAGGTCATCTAATCCGTCCCCCTGCATCTCCAAAGGCATTGCCTAAATCATTCCAGGAAGACTCACATGTGGCCTCTTGGCGGAAAAAAAAAAAAAAAAAAAAAAAGTTTCCCCCCAGGAAGGAGATGCCAAGCCTTTCTCTGCACTCTCTCGTGGTATTTAGCAGGTCCTGTGAAGGGCCTCGCACCACCGTGATGAATTTTCCCCCTTTTCTCCAGTGTGGATGGAAAACAGCCCACCAAGTAAGACCCATCTACCATCAGTAAATTATGAGGCAGGGCTCATGTTTACACTCCTATTGTTCCATCAAGACATCTGTTTATTTAATTGATGGCCTCTGCCGTCTTTAAAGGTTACTCTGATATTTAGCAGGGGGTTGAGAAAGCCTGGGAAGTGATAAATTATACCTGCATTTACTCTCCTCCAGACCACGGCCATGGTACAGTTGCAAACGCTTAGAGGCTCCGTGTTGCTGAAATCATTCGTCTCTATGCAAAGTCACCAGGGACCCTCCTTGCCAGACTTCATGATCTCACCCTGGTTCTGCATGTGGCTTAAACTCCGGACACCCTTCAGTGAAAGAACCAGGTGTGCAGCGCCTAGAGAAGTAAGACACCCAGGGCATAGAACGCTGGTGCCAGGTATCAGATGTGCGTGGATCCCTCACATTCCCCTCTCTGTGGCCAACCAAGTGGCTCGAAGTAACACCCACGTGTTGTCCGCCAGTTCCAACGCTCAGAGCTCCTACAGCCCAGGCATTGGCCAGGCTGTGCTCCTTTCCAGAAGCTCAAGGGGAGAATCCACTCTTGCGTTTTCCAGCTTCCAGAAGCTGCCTGCGACCGACTCTTCCGCCTCACCCTCGGGCTTTCAGAGCCCCTGGGATCCTACTGGAACCAGAGGGAGCGTGCAGATCCATCCCCCTGTCTGCGGGTCAGCTGATTAGAAACCTTAACCCCTGCTTGTTACACAGCACAGTAGGCACAGTGTACAGCACGGGGCTGTCACACAGCACAGTAGGCACAGTGTACAGCACGGGGCTCTAATGCTGCCTGCCGCAGCCCCGAGCTGATAGGATCAGGGTCAGCCGACAGAAACTCCTGGAAAGTCCAATTTCAGCCCAGTCCAAAAGTTCAGGAACTAAAGAAGTCTTTAAAAGAGGGAGAATTGCCTGCTGTTGAAGACAGTGGATTTCTGGTTCTTAGAGGGTCTCAAGCTTAGGCCACAGAGGTGCTTCACCAAAAAGAAGTGGTTACTGCAGACCAAGCACTCTGCTAAACACTCGTCGTATGTTGCATTACCTGTCTCTGAAGTTCTACTAAGCACAAGCTACTACTTTAGAGAAGAGAAACATGCTCAGAGACGCAGGTGAGAATCCCAGCTGCACCTGGTATTAGCTGCATAACCTTAGGCAAGTTAAACTCACCAATCCTCATCTGTAAAATGGGTGGATAGTGATGAGGCTCGGATGTGATAAGAGTAGCATGCAATACATTCATTTGTTGGATGATGTATAAAGTACCCTTAGCAGTGTCCAGCTCATTGCAAGGCTCAGCAGCTGTCCCATAGTTCAGGCTACGAGGATGGAGCAGACGCCCCGGGAGTCTCCTTAGTCCTCCAGGAGCCCAGGCTCAGAGCCTCGGGCAGCCAGGTGGCTCCCACATGCCCCTGACCCTCTGGCTGATTGGACTAGCAGCGGCCAGTAGAGTTGAGCCCAATTAACAGACAGTCTCTGTCAGTCATTTGGAATCAGGCCCCACACGCAGACATCAACCTATTGCATGGAGTCCTCTTTCCTGGACATTGGTTGTCCACTCTGCACTGAGAAGCAGAAAGAAATTCCTCCCGGAGACTGGGGATGGAGGCAGCTGCCCAGAAAGGAGCAGGGAGCAGGGAGGGAGGGGCTGGGCAGCTCTCCACACGCCCCTTCCCTCCCCTTGGAACCTACCCTATCCCCGTTCCAGGGGGTCTGGGAAAACCCTGTGTCCTCCCCTTGTGTCCTTCTGTCTCGGTGCAGTGGCCTTGAGTGGGTGTCTGTTACAACCACAGCACAACGTGCAGGTGCTCACAAGCAGTGCTGGCTGCGAGCAGGAAGGGGCTCCAACCTCTCTCTCTCTACCCATCAAAGGCACAGTGGTGCAGTGGTCAGATAGCCCACCCAGGTAACTCTGAACCATAGCAGGGCCAGGGCCAGGGCCAGGGCCAGGGCCAGCGCCAGCACCAGCACCAGCACCAGCACCAGCACCAGCACCAGCACCAGCACCAGCACCAGCACCAGCACCAGCACCGAGACCTCCCAGCTGACTGGGCTGAACTCTTCCCTCCACCCCTGGCTTTCTCCAAATCTGTGTCTTCAGCTCCAGTTCCAAGAGTTTCAGAAGCCAATAGGACTGGGAAGGGTCCCAGGGCCTTGGAAGGAGTTCAATGGAATTTTCACATTGGGAGACCAAAAGCAGCCATTCAAGGGGCTAATTGCAAGGCAGGATCTGGACGGCTGCCAGGGGCACCTGGATCTGCCTGGATGAGGCTGGGAAAGAGAGGAGCCAGAAGTTCATTTGCATATATGCAAACGAGGCCATCCACAGCTGTCCAGAGCCACCTCTGCTTGGAGCGCCCAGCTCAACGCCTGGGCCTGCTTCCATCTGTCTACTCAGCCTTGGAAGAAAGAGAGACAGCCTTGCCACAGCTCCCACAGCAAGATTACAAGGACAGAGTCATCCCAGCACCCTGGGCTACAGCAAGAAGCGTTAGCCTGACAGAGGAGGACTGCGTCTCTCTGCTGCGGTTTCTCTGGGGGCAGAAGGCAGCTGGAGATGCAGGATTCTATCAGGGGCTCCCTGCACCTGCAGGAGAGCCACACCACCCCCACCCCTCTCTCACCTCCCTTCTCCACCTCCAGCCTGGGCAGGAGGAAGAGCACTGGGAATGGTCTGTGACTGGTGAGGCTTGAGCCAAGGCCCAGCCCAGAGGCAGGATTCGCTGGTATCATCAGCGAGTCTCCACCTCCGGTTTCCCTTCTATGAAATCCAGGGGAGGGTGGCCAGGGGATCAGAATTCGTGCTTTTAGCCGAGGAACCCTTTCCCCAACAGAATCTTGCGCTGCACCTGTCGACAAAAGCAGGGCTGCCGTGGCTGGCGCCGCGCCACGTGTGCACCAGCGGCCTCTGGCCCTGTCGTCCCGCGGCGCTCTGCAGGCCAGCGGAGCTCGCGGGAACAGCTCTGGCTCCCTGGCCCCGAAGGCCCTTCCTGCTGCCGAGCCAGCCATGGCTGCCTGACGAGAGTGGGGAGGAAAGAGCCATGGGCGAGGAAGGGCCAATTCGATTTTTTCTTTTTTTGTTTGAGAGGCAGAGAGAGCTCCAGTCCATTCCCCAGATACCTGCATCAGAAAATGAGCCAGGAGCTGGGAACCCAGTCTAGGTCTCCTATGAGGGTGGCAGGGTCCCAACTACTTGGGCCATCACCTGGTGCATCCCAGGGTGTGCATTACCAGGAAGCTGGAGTCCAGAGTGAAGCCAGGACTCAGACCCAGGCATCCCAATTTAGGCTGGGAGGAGACAGGGCCAGTGGTGTCTTAGCCGCTGCTCCAAGTGCCCACCCAGACTGAGACTTCTCACGGCAAACCCCGAGACTTGCAGATGAACGTGCACCCCAATTCATGCTCCTAGCACTGCACTCAGGAAAACGCCAGCAGAGACCCTCCATGCACAGCTGTGCGGGCCCCGGGACACCAGCACAGCTGATTCCTGAGCACAGAGAGCTGGGAAGGAGGGCAGGCAGCCTCACCTGTGGGCCCTTAGCCTCCCTGCCTGGGTCTGTCAGGTGTTTTCCGCCCACCCCCATTACTGCCCTCCATCTCTCTCCCTCCGCACCTGCCCAGTCCTGCAGATTCCTTCCCTGGGAAAGCGCAAGAACAATAGGTGGGAAAGGGGATCGGGTATCCTGGAGGGGACTGCCCCCCCCAGCATACAGATGGTTAATCCCTAAGCAGTCCTGGGCGCTCCTTTCACCCCCTCCCCTCGGAGTCCACCCTGCACCATGCTCTTCTGGCTCTCTGGTTTGTTGGGGCCGGCTCCAGACTAGGGTGGGGCCCGGCAGTCGCTCCTCCTCTCTGCCTCAGTTTCCTCCTCTGGGAGGTGAAGGGTTGCAATGACAAAGGTGGGGTCGGAGGGTTAAGCTTTTGAGATGTTGCACATCCTTTTAAGAATCTGACGGAAGCCAGGCAGGTGCACCCCCCCCCCACACACACACACAAGCTCAAGGACTCTTGAAGTTCATTCGTGGACCAGAGACAGATTGCACCGGGGTCTTGGTGGTGGTCGCGCTCTCTGTCTCTGACGGTGGGCCCAGCTCCTTTACACCATCCCGGCTGCACCCCCTCATGCCTGGGGGAGGCGGGACACCACAGGGGTCACGGTGGGGTGCAGCCGGGCCAGGCGGCCACGTGCGCTGCCAGCCTCTCCATGCTGCTGGCCCAGGAGCCCAGCTCTCTGCACAGCTTCCCCAGCCTGCTGCAGCTGCCTGAGAGGTGCAGACGGAGCAGGTAGAAGAGGAGACAGAACAAGGGGAGGCCGAGGACAGAGCACAGGGGCTGCAGCTGCTTCCCCACCGCCACCATCTTAACCCCCCACCCGAGGGGCTCGGGCTAGCCTGTGCCACCCCCACGTACCTTCAGTGGCTGGCCTGGGCCCGCAAGTCCCGCCTCCCACAGTTGTCAGTCAGCAGCAAGCTCCAAGTGACGGGAGCCTTGGTCTGAGAGCGGGGGCTTCCTCACTCCCTCCTGGAAGCCAGCCTGCTGGGTGCTGCTCACAACACGACCCTGCCCCGGGAGCCTCCTACTGCTCGCCGTTGCTTCCGGTGGAGGCGGCCACTTCCTCCCTCGGGCGCTCAGTCAGACCTGCCCCAGGTGCTCCTGCCTCAGCCTCAACTTCTCCCCAGCCCCTGGCTGGCCTGGCCCATCAGCCATGTTTTCTCATCTCCACAGATGTCTGGAATAAACCATTCTCTCCCTCCTCTTGCCACCATCCATGGCCCAAATTAGCTCCCAGGCCACCCTCCTCCTCCCTGCTGGCCTCCTGGCTTTCTCTCCAGGTGGAACCCTCTCCTCCATCTCTCAAACACTCTCTGCCTGTTCTGCGACCTTGGCCATGTTCTTTGACAGGTGCAGGGCCAAGAGCTTTACCTAAATCATCTCATTAGACCTTCCCAAAAACACAGGACGGAAGGTGGATGTCATTCTCTCCACTAAGATAGAAAGGCAAAACTAAAGTGTTCAGAGGAATGGATAAGGACGATGTGATACACAGGCACACACACCCACACAGTGGCACAGTCCTCACCTATGCAAAAGAATGAAAGTCTGTCTTCCGCAGCTCCCTGGATGGAACTGGGGGATGTGAAGTGAGACCAGTGAGGCACAGAGAGACAGATACCACCTGTCCACGCTTATATGGAGAAGCTAAGAAATTGATCTCACAGCAGTAGAGAGTAGAGTGTTATGGGAGCCAGGACGCGCAGGGGAGGGAGGACAGGGCTGGCTAATGGCTGCAGGGATGCAGTGGGGTGGGAGAAATACCCTCTAATGCTCTACAGCACACAAGAGCCCCGGTGGTGAACAATTAGTCGTATTTTTCAAAATAGCTAATAGAGGGATTCTGAGTGTTCCCCACACAGAGAAGTGACAGCTGTCCGAGGTGACAGGTGCACCAATTACCCTAATCTTACCATTACACACTGTATGGGTGTTGACGTATCATACCGTACCCAGTAACGATGTTCAATTATTGTCAATTAAAAATTATGAAATACCTTTCGAAAGAGAGCAGGAAGAAGCCAAGCCTCATCTCCCTGACCCCCAAGGTCACGCCCTTCCTCTGCCCTCTTCCACTACCTGTGTTTCTTGGGGGGACTGAGGTCATGAGGGCTGATCTTGTTGACTTTCCATCCCAGGATGCAGCCATTGCCACAGCAATGGGGGAGGGGTGTTAGGAGAAGGATGAGAGGGGAAGAGTCGAGTGTCCCAGGCACCATCACATGCGATTATGTTCAAACTCGCAGCAACCTTGAAAAGCAGGCATCACTATCCCCATTTCACAGATGAGGAAACTGAGGCCCACAGAGGTCAAGGGCTGTGCCCACTGCTAATCAGCATGGTCCTCTTTCCTCGAAGTGCTCACAGGTACCCGAAGTCCCTCCCACCGCCATCTCACGGTGCACGCCAAGGCCGGGATGAGCTCTCCTCCTGAATGTGCTTTCTCACTCCTTTAGACGATCAGAAATGTACTCCCTGGGCCAACAAATTGGGCCTCAGGGCATCATTAAAAGCCTTCAGGAGGGGCCGGTGCTGCGGCTCACTAGGCTAATCCTCTGCATTGCGGCGCCGGCACACCGGGTTCTAGTCCCGGTCGGGGCGCCGGATTCTGTCCCGGTTGCCCCTCTTCCAGGCCAGCTCTCTGCTGTGGCCCGGGAGTGCAGTGGAGGATGGCCCAGGTGCTTGGGCCCTGCATCCCATGGGAGACCAGGAAAAGCACCTGGCTCCTGCCATCGGATTAGCGCGGTGCACCGGCCACAGCGTGCTGGCTGCAGCGGCCATTGGAGGGTGAACCAATGGCAAAGGAAGACCTTTCTCTCTCTGTGTCTCTCTCTCTCTCTCACTGTCCACTCTGCCTGTCAAAAAATAAAAAAAAAGCCTTCGGGAGTGCATGCCCATTTTTCGACGGCCTCCTAGAGGACAGCTCATGACTGGACGCCGAGACAGAAGCACAACTGGAAGATGGCCCTGGAAGCGGCCCTCCGCTCCTCCGCAGTGGGCGCCCGTCAGAGAAGGTGGCCTTGATTCCCACGCAGGCGCTTCCGCCAGAGGCTCCGGGGAGCCGTGGTCCTCGGCCACGCTGTCAGTTGCTCTTCACACACAGCCGAAGCCCACGGGCCCCCGCCCGGGAGCGGACCTCACCCGCAGCATCCTCCCAGGGACCTGCACGAGCTCTGTAAGGAGAAAGCTGGTCCTCCCCACCCGCAAGAACGTGGAGGTCATTTTCATACTTTATCATTTCTTCAAGTGCATAGATTCCCTTAGGAGGAACACAGGGTGGCCCACTTCATACAGGGCCTGTTAGGAAGGCAGTGGGCTTTACCACCCTAACAGGGACACGGCCAGAGCCAGCCGGCCCGGCTCTTCCCAGCCCACAGCACAGCTGCCTGGGCCCCCAGGGGCTGGCGGCGGGCGGGGAGGGGGCTGGGGGAGCTGCTGCTGACTGGGCACCAGGTGCGCTCCGGAGGGAAAAGGCCTGGGCGCCACGCCCCACCCCACTCAGCTTGCTCTGGCTTTCTCGCCCAGTGCTTCACTACTCAGTCACTTAGGCAAGTACTCATGGGCAAGAGGACTTCAAAGGCTTCATGGAAAATGGAATCAAAAGATAAGCCGGCGGACGGGAGCTTGGCAGAGCAGTTAAGATGTTTCTCGGGGCTGGCGCTGTAGCGTAGCGGGTAAGGCCACCGCCTGCAGCGCCGGCAGCTCATATAGGCGCTGGTTCAAGTCCCGGCTGCTCCACTTACAATCCAGCTCTCTGCTGTGGCCTGGGAAAGCAGTAGACGATGGCCCAAGTCCTTGGGCCCCTGCACCCGCGTGGGAGACCTGGAAGAAGTTCCTAGCTCCTGGCTTTGGATCAGCTCAGCTCTGGCCGTAGCAGCCATCTGGGGAGTGAACCAGTGGATGGAAGACCTCTCTCTCTCCCTCTCTCTCTCTCTCTCTGCCTCTCCTCTCTGTGTAACTCTGCCTTTCAAATAAATAAGTTAATCTTTAAAAAAAAAAAAAAAAGAAGCTTCTCGGGATGGCTGGGTTTGAGTCCCAGCTCCACTGTGAATTCCAGCTTCCTGCTACTGTGTACCCTGGGAGGCAGGTGACAGCTCACGTTCTTGGGTCCCTGCCACCATGTCAGAGACCTGGACCGAGTTCCTGGCTCTTGGCTTTGACCTGGCCCAGCCAGACTGTGGTGGGCATTTGCAGAGTGAACCAGCAGATCTCTCTCTCTCCACCCCTCCAACCCTGCCTTTCAACTAAGTAAAATAACTAAATAATTTTTAGAGATGTTTATTTTGGTGTGAAAAACCTTTGAAATCTGTGGATATGAAGGGTGTTTCAAAATGTTCATGGAAACTGCATATTATGAAAAGCTTATGCATAGGTTTCAAAAAACACTTTGCACAATAAGCTGATCATTTAATTCCCCCTTTCCGGGGACTTTTTGCAGTACCCTTGTCTCTCGGCATCCATTCACTGTTGAGCACGCACCAGGACAGCTGGAGTCCCACTGAGAGCCCTGGAAGCGCTCTGTCTGATGGGGGCAGCTGGCACACGGTGGAGGGAGGTCCCGGTGAGACCCAACATGGGGGACTCTGTGCATAGCGTGGCTGTCCTCTGGGACACAGAGCTGAGCCAAGCCTGAAGGATGTCTGTAGGGGAGTGGAAGTGTGGGTGTGAGAGCTAGAGTGTGGGTCTGGGGCTCGCCTCCCAGGTAGGAGAGCACAGAACGGAGGTGGAGTGGTTCCTTGTGAGAAGCCGTGGGGAAAGGCGTCAGGTGGCTTAAGGAGCAGAGAGGGGCTCCGGGTGTCTCCCCGGAGACCACCTGCAGGGCCCAGAGAAGGAGAATGGGTTGCATGTGTCAGCGTCCACATGGCAGGAGAGCTGGGAGAGGTCTCAGGCTCATGCCTGATAGCTGGAAGACTCTGAGGGCCCCCGGGTCCCCTCTGGGCTTCAGAAGGTGCCCTCTGCACTTGTGGAATGACCAGAGCTCTGTGGGAGTTGCCCTTGATCTCAGGTGCAGCTGGGTTCCAGGCCAGCCCAGCCCAACATCTTTAGAATAAAAGGGAGAGGGCATGCACTTTCCCCACTTGGCGAGCCCACGCCCAGAGGCCACATCACTGCCATGCAAGGTTCCGCCCCAACGCACCTGCTCATAGAGCTCCTCTGTGCGATTCCCCTTGCTGCCTGCATGCACACCTGTGGGACCACAGGGCCGCCCTCCAACCCTGAATTAACATGCCCGGTGCACGCTGGTCCCCTCCGCCTGCCTGCTGCTCCCCAGGACGCTCCTGTGCTGAGACGCAGCCCTGTGTCCTCCGAGCCTGCAGCTGCTGGAGGCAACGCGGTCAAGTCCTGCTCATCAAAGATGCCCCAGACAGTCCCTCTCGGCGTCTCCATGGACATGGAGCACCCCAGGGTTTGGGGGGAAGCAGAGAGAGGGGGAGATGGAGCCTGTCGGACCCCCCCCAGCTCACCCGGGCCCCCAGGGAGCCTCTCCGGACTCGCGCTTCCCCTCTCTGCTGTGGGCTGAGCTGTGTTTAGTCCCTGGAGGGGCTGGCATTATCTTCCTCCCAGTTTCAAGGGGGCTGAGAAGCTTCTCCGATTTCTCTGTTTGGCAAATAGTCAGTCCCCTGCCTCCCCTCCCAGGAATCAGGAATCCCAGAAATTAAAGCCAGAGGGACTCAGGTTTCTCTGTGAGCTCAGGCCGTGGCAGCAGATGCCAGCCGAGCCCAGGACACGTGACCAGGAGGAGGGGACACCTGTGGTTGGGGTTTCTGGGAGGTGGCGGAGGTACCACGCCAGGGGCTGCAGAGGGCAAGCTCGGGGTCCCTGTCGGAGCAGAGGACCCTGTCTGTAGCCTGAGCTGGAGGCAGCAAGGGCCGGCCCCTCTCAGCTACGCTGCTTTGTCTTTGGGCGGAGGGGAGCGCGCAGACGCCGGAGGGAGGGGGGCTGTCCAAGCCAGAGAAGGGGGCAGGAAGGGGCACATCCCCAGGTAAGAGAAGCAGGCCCGGCCCGGATGCCAGCAGATGGGGAGCGGGGTGGGGGGTGGGAGGGAGCCAGGAGCTGGGGGTGGCAGGCGGGCACTTAGGACCAGCGGAGCTGACACCCGCTTCCTCAGGAGGACGCTTTAATGAGGTTCGCAGCTGTAATACCACAGAGCTGGCGTTATCAATGCTAATTACCTAAAGTTTAGCCCGAACATTCTCAACCCACCACCGCCTTGGGGACTCTGTTGCTGTGGCCCTGCTGGGCTCTGGCTTACTACGACGGAGATGTGACAGCAGCCCCATGGTGGCCAGGGGCGGGGGTGGGTATGGTAGTGAGCGCTGTGGGCTGCAGGGATGCCAAGCAGAGGACCAAGAGAAGCCCCCATGGTGGAGGTCAGGCCCCCTTGGGGGCAGCTGGGAATGGACTGTGTCCACTTGTGCCAAGCCAAGGGCCTTGGCCCATGGTCACCCCCCATGCCCCTAGCACTCTTCCCACCATCTAGCTCCAAAGACAATCTCAAACTGTTCTGGTTTTTATTTTTTAGTGTTCATTTGAAAGGCAGAGAGAGAGAGAGAGAGAGAGAGATCTTCCATCTGTGATTTGACTCCCTAACACAACAGATCAGGGCTGGACCAAGTCAAAGCCAGGAGCCACAGACTGCCCCTGGGTCTCCCATGTGGGTGGCAGGGAGCCAAGTACGAGGGCCTGTAGCCTCCCAGTGTGTGTGTGTGTGCATTAGCAGGAAGCTGGACTGGAAGCAAAGGCAGGACTCAAACCAGACCCTCCAATATGGGATGCAGGTGGGCTGCCTTGGGACGCAGCTTCGCCACCCCCTGTTCAAGCATCAGAGATGCACCGGAGCGAGCTGTGTGGTCAGTGGTTTGAGTTAAGGTTGGGGCTCCGGAACCTTCACGACCCATGACCCCACAGACCCCACGGCCTCTGGGTGTCTCCGAAGTCTCTCCAGGATCCTGGGCCTCTGCAGTCGGCCTGGAAAACTAGTTCTAGAACCGCCCAGACTCACTGTGTCAAACCACAGGCTCTCCCAAGGGTTGTGTGAGAGCCCCCAGAGGGGCTGAAGGACAGATGTGGCCACGGGGCCACAAGTCCTCCCCGATCTGCCTGGGCCTGAGACTGGCTTTCTTTTTTTTTTATTTTTTTATTTTTTTTTATTTTTTATTTTTTGACAGGCAGAGTGGACAGTGAGAGAGAGAGACAGAGAGAAAGGTCTTCCTTTGCCGTTGGTTCACCCTCCAATGGCCGCCGCCGCGGCTGGCGCGCTGCGGCCGGCGCACCGCGCTGATCCGATGGCAGGAGCCAGGAGCCAGGTGCTTTTCCTGGTCTCCCATGGGGTGCAGGACCCAAGCACCTGGGCCATCCTCCACTGTACTCCCTGGCCACAGCAGAGAGCTGGCCTGGAAGAGGGGCAACCGGGACAGAATCCGGCGCCCCAACCGGGACTAGAACCCGGTGTGCCGGCGCCGCTAGGCGGAGGATTAGCCTAGTGAGCCACGGCGCCGGCCGAGACTGGCTTTCTACACACACATGTCTGACTCTACAAAAGGTGGAAGTCACCAGATAGGTGATCCAAGACCTAGAATGTCTGACCCCTCTCTCGGGACGCCCTCTGCTCACCAAGGAGGCAAGCCTTCCACTCCACCGCCCAGGCGCGTGCTCTGCGCCTTCCCCTTCCCCCAGGACAAAACTACCGAGATCCGCGCCACCCTGAGCGCATGTGGACTCAGTGCGGGGGGCCTCTGGCTTCACTCCCATCTCCAGCCCCCGGTGCCCCAGGGCTGCCGCAATGTCAGGTGGGAGGAGCTGCTTTCCCAGGCCCAGCAGACCGAGGTGCCTCTGTCACACACACCCCCCCCCCCCCCGGTAGCGCCCTCTATCAGCCACTGGCACGAGACTATCTCGGTGGGCCCAGGCTGCACAGAACGCTCCACCACCGGCGGCTGGTCAGCATGCAGATTTGTTTCCCACAGATCTGGAGGTTGGAGAGTGCAAGCTCAAGGTGCCAGGGGATTCGGCATCTGGGCGGGACGGGGTGGGGGTTGGGGCTGTTGTCAGAGATAACCATCTTTTCACCCTGCCCTAGGCACTGAGCCCATTTACTGGCGCCCTGCCCCACCACCCAGTCACCTCCTAAAGGCCCACAGCCCATAATACCATCACCTTGGAGATGGGGGTTTCTATTTTAAAAAATATTTCTTTTTTATTTGAAAGGCAGAGTTTGAGAGAGAGAGAGAGAGATCTTTCCTCCACTGGCTCACTTCCAACATGGCCACAATGGCCAGGGCTGAGCCAGCCTGAAACCAGGAGCCAGGAGCCAGGAGCCTCTTCCAGGTCTCCCACCTGGGTGGCAGGGGCCCAAGTGCTTGGGCCATCTTCAGTTGGGATCAGAAGTGGAGGTGCTGGGACTTGAACTGGTGCTTATTGGGATGCCAGCATTGCCAGTGACTGCTTAACCCACTGGGCCGTGTCATGGCCCCTGAGATGGGGATTTCAACTCACGGATTTCGGGGACAAATTCAGACCTGAGCAGTGAGGAACGCAGCGCTGGGCTCCCTGCGGTTCCAGCAGAATCACACTCAGACAACACACACCCCTGCACGTGACTGCTGTGAGATCACCTGCCTGAACTTCGAGATGAGCCCAGGTCCCCCGCAGCTGGGATAAGCAGTCTAGTGCCACCTGGGACCACTTTGGCTTTTCCCCTCTGGCTCCTACATGCAGACATCGTTCCTTCTACAGTGATGACTCAAGAACCTGTCTGGTGGCCCATGTCTGTGTCAACAGCCGACAAGCCCCATATTACACTTAGAAGGGCAAAGGTTGAAGACACCGCAGTGGCGTATGGGGGAGCAGTGGGGCACTCAGTGGAGGAACCTGGGCTTCTCCCCCCGGCTGCGTCCGCCAGGGGGTTACTGAGGTGCATCCGTGGGTTCTCACCAAAACCTTGCAGAAGGCCCAGCTCCTGCCCCACTTCCCCCAGTCCCTCATTTCCCCTGGCCCACCAGACATGGCATTTGTTCGACAGATACTTTACATCGTCACGTAAGTTCATTTGCTTGTTTGAAAGACAGAGACAGAGACAGCCCACTGCTGGTTCACTCTTCAAAGGCCTACAACAGCAGGGCTGGGCCAAGGCCAAAGCCAGGAACCCAGAACACCATCTGGGTCTCCCACATGGAGGGAAGGGACCCAAGCACTTGAGCCAACACCTGCTGCCGGCCAGAGTGTGCGTGAACCTAGATTTAGGAGCGGAGTTGGGACTCGAACCCAGGCACGTGAACACAGGTGTGAGCACCCGGAGCAGCATGCTCACAGCGGGGCCAGCACCGCCCCTATGTGCTGCCTTGCTGTCTCTCTGGTGCCCGTCTCCTTGGCCAGGTGGTGAGCCCCCGTGTCCTCTCTGCTGTATCCCCACAGTGCCTCAAAGCTTGGAGGGGCTTTATTTATTAATATTAATTTACTTTTGGAAGACTGACTCTTGCTACCTGGAGAAAACAGTGCCCTCCCGGAAACCCCACCCCCAGGTGCTGTGTCTTTAAGGCTGCGGCTAAGCAGACTCCGCAGGCTCCCAGGGCAGCTGGGTCTCCCGTGAGGCCCCTGGCTCCTGGCTCTTATGGAAGGCACTGTCTGACCCCCAGGAAGGAGCAGTGACTCAGCCGGCTCCTGGGGGGTCCTCTCATCCCTCCTGAGCTCCCTTCTCTCAGCCGTGAGTCATCCCTGAATCACCGACCTTCCCTCTCCCCAGAAATGCCAGGGGGCTGCCTGCACAGTGCCCTGTGATCTTCCCAGAGGGGCTCCCGAAAATGAGCTGCTCCAACCCTGCAGGTGAGATCCCGGCGGGGCGCCTGGAATTGGGCTTCCTGCTGTGTCCATGAAAGCTGCCAGGATGGTGGCCACGTCCCTGGAGCTGGCAGAGGACAAGGTCACCGGGGAGCAACGGGGACCTGAAAGCAACTGTCCGTCTGGAGGCTGCCGTGCCCACGCCCTCTCACAACACAGTCCCACTCTGTCCCCCACCACGAGAGGGCTCCACCCCAACGGGGGCTTCACTCTTGCAATTGATGTTTCAAAGGGGAGGCGGCCGGGGAAATGACTGAGGGTTCTCAAGAGTTTTGAAGCCTTTTATTTGTTTACACATTCTCTAAACCATAGACAAGAGATGCGCCACATAGGCAGTCAACTGCTAACCAATCACAGGACAAGATACTAACCACAGCTAGGAAGGGACAGGGGCTTGGGGCTCAGTCTTTGTGACCGTGGGAGGGTCCCCCAGAGGGGCTGGGCTACCTGGCAGCCCCAAAGACAAAGGCTGCTCCGTGCCCGCGATGCTCGTCATCTCGAGGCTTCGGGTCTTGATCTCTCCAAGGCTCCCATCCTAGAACTGTGTCAGGACAGGAGGAAGGGCAGGGAAAGGGGTGGAGAGGAGCCCTGGCTTGCTCACAGGCAGCCCTTCCGGATGGGGTTCCAGATGACTGGCAAGTCCTAGATCAGAGAGTCCACGTCCGCTCTGACCTGCAGACTCTCCGGGAGACTTCTGCAGTACACCAGCCCTCTGGGAAGCCACAGAACCAGGTATGTTCCCCTGGGAGGTGCAGGAGGCAGCATAGCCTCATCTCCAATACTGAAACACAGAGAGCTCATGACACAGCCCTGGACAGGCCAGGAGCATCACAACACTTGGCACGTTAGGAGCCACGAGAGCGGGGATCTGACACGCAGGTGCGAGAAGTATCCCCACGAGGAAGGCCAGCGTGGCACACGGGACCACAGTCACATCACAACGGAGCAAGGAGGAGACTCAGAGGACGGGCTTGGGGGAGGGGGGTCTGATTGATTTGGGCAGCTTTTCTGAGAAGCCAAAGCAAAGCACACAGAGGTGTCCCCTCACAACATGACACACAACTTCCCAAATTGCAGCCCTTGGCTTTGACCTCCATGCCCAAGAAGCTCAAGGCCAAAACTCAAGGTTGTCCAGGCAGCAAAATGAAACGCAGTGTTGGGTCCCAGGATTCCCTGGGGTGGGAGGTCAAGCTAGCACAGAAGAACGACCCATCGCTGGACACCAACTCCCTGGCCACTCTCTCTTACGACCAGGAGTTTCTGATGGAGTTGGGAGAGGGGCAGGAGAAGAGAGACATGGCTGCACTGAGGAATGATGGGAGAACATGTTGCGATGGGTTCCCTCTCTCGTGCCCACACCTGGAGGGAGGATCCCACATCCGCATCCCATCTGCAGAGACACAGTTTTGCAGATCATTGCAGTATTTCCTGGGTCCCCTTTCCAAAGCAAGCCAAGGGCAGCCCAGTCCCAAGGTTGCAAGGCATCCAGGGGAGGTTCACCAGCTAGGACAGGGCTGTGCAGACCAAAGAAACCCCTTATGAGCCTGCTCCAGCTCTGACACAACCACAGGGCACCATGCTCTTCATGGAGCTGCTGGCCCTGCTGGAACCTTCTCCAGGGCTGCGGGGCAGGCGTCTCCTCCTAAGGGACCTCTTCAGCCTTCCTACTCCCTGTTAAGCCCACCCCCGGAATCCCCAAGGCTCATCAAGCCACAGCGGCCCCCACCAAAGCCCCCCAAACCAGCCCTTCCCTGCAGAGAGACCCCATGGCGCGTAGGCAGCTCTGAGGAGCAAACGCTGTCTTTCACCTTCCTGGCAGAAGGGCTCCATTTCTTGACTATCACAGGCAGGACATGACCAAAACCAGTCTGTAATGGGCAGGAGGCCTGGGTGAGGACTAGCTCTGGCCCCTGGGGCACGCGCAGGCTGGCTGCTGCCCAGGTCTCCATTTCCTAACTGACCCCCAGCGTTCGGCCTCAGCCTAGGAAGCAGCCTGGGCAGACAGCACTCTCTGCATTCAAGAGACCAGGGAGAGGGGGCCTTCCAAGCTCTGTGGCTCCAAGGCCATCCCTCACGGGGCTGGGGGCCTGTGGGCTCAGGGTACACTTGCTGGCCTCCTGGGGCGCTGCTTGCCTGTCTTGGCCTGGACAGGATCCAAGAGGCACAGCCTTTCTGTCTCCCCGCACCTGCCCCCCACACACACACACCAAAGACAGGGTCAGGCCAGGCCACTCAAAGGAGGCCAAAACAACCTTTTCTAGGGCTTTTGCAATGGGTGGGTGGATCAAACCCCAGTTTGCAGGGCAGGCTCTCAAGTGCTTTAAAAGCAACAGCCAAGCATTGCGTCCTTGACTCTCATCACAGATTCCTCCAAAGCCCCCTGCTGAGAGCCACGTGCTGTTCAGGAACTGGGAGGAGCCAAGCCTCCCCGCCCACCTCCCCAGACAGAGAAGCGAAAGGCCCCTTCAGGCCAGCTCTGAGCTGACATTGCCACATGGGCTCCCTACATGCCTGCTGCCAAGGCCGGGCATTTAGCTGGGAAAGGGAGCGTGGTGGGGCTTCTTCAGGGGCAGAGCCAAAAGCCAAAACCTAGCTGTGATGAGAGCAGAGCCAAGAGAAGCTGAAGCAGATGGGTGACTCCTGGTGCTGTCCATGCAACCGGGAGTCCAACAAAGCATGGAGCCAGCATGTGACGGGCACCTGGCCAAAGGGATGCACAGAAGCTTTGCTGGAAACACCTCCAACAGACGTGGGCCCACCCCTCACACCCCAGCCATGCCAGAACCAGGCACCTGGAGGCTGAGCCCAGCTCACTGGGGTCTCCATGCTGGGGGCTCCCTGCATGGGGGCGCCCACCCCAGCACCCTGCTTTCTCTAGGGGGAAACTGGATGAGGCCAGGGTACGGACCACTTTCCACCTCCAATCTGGCTCTGCCCCTTGCCCCTCCCCATCCTCCACCCCAGGAATCTGCATGCAGCATTCACAGCCGCTGGCTGCCCAACACACGCCAGCCCAGGTGTGCTCACCGCCTCACTAACACCTGCACTTCCAAGGGCAGCCAGACTTGGGGATTGCAAGGTCAGCTGTATGCTTCCCCCCAGCCTCCAACAGGGCGGACACACCTGATGTTCTGACCGGCTCACCTTCTCCCTGTGAACATGCATCCTCAACAAGACAATCTGCCAAGTGTCCTGCCAAGCGTTTCAGCCAGGATCAGCCTGCCCAGCCATCATTCAGGGCAGGCGAGAGATGTGCAGAAGCACCCAGCAGTGGCCAAACATGCACACCCTGGCTGGCAGATGAGCAGTGGCCAACAGGAGTGGACACCTCTCCCTTCCGCGGCCAGAGAACACAGCCGCTCCTCCAGCATCTGACCACTGACTGCTGAGGTCTGACCCAGCTCCTGTCCCAGCTGCCACGTGGCCCAGGTGCACCAGTAAACAGGACTCCCCGCCTACCTAGCCTGCCTCTCTCCAGCCACCTGCTCCCCGGCTCCCCTGCTCTGAGATAATCCTGCTGTATTTTCACACTGCCACTCACATGTCATCTAGCAACGTTTCTTTCTTTTTCTATCCCCTAATTTAAGCCTCTTCAACCGCAAGTTGCAAACGTGCAGGGGGCTATGTTCTTGTTCTTTGATGCCACTGCCTCCTCCTGCCACCTCACTCTGCAGCACGAGGCACGGCGGAGGGAAGGGAGAGAACGGTGCCAGGAAGGGAGAAGGCGGGAGGACACGAGCTGGAGGTCCCGGTGGGGAATAAACACGAGGGGAACGAAGCCCAGGAAACCACAACCGCCAGTCTGCCCGGGAAGCTTCGCGCCCCCTCAGCGGCAGCCCTGGCACCTTCTCCTTCCACGTCCCCAGCCGTCGCCAAACATCTCCCGCAACGCGGCAGAAGGGAGTGCAGCGGAGAGACGGGAAGAACCCAGGCTGCCAGTAGCTCTGAGAGCAAGAGGCATCCTGACAACCCCCGCGTTCACACAGGGCCCCAGGGCTGGGGAGCTGGGCAGGACAAGACCTCAGCGGCAGGCCACCTGCCCGCCAGCTCCAGGGTCCCCCGCTCACCCTGGGGCTGCCCCGGTAGCTCCCTGGGATGCAGCCAGCATGGTGTGTGTGTGTGTGCATGCTGTGTGCAGCCAGCATGTGTGTGTGTGCTGTGTGGAGCCAGCATGCTGTGTGTGTGTGCGCACGTGTGTGCAGCCAGCATGGTGTGTGTGTGCGTGTGTGCACGCATGTGTGTGTGCACGCAGTGGCTCCCTAGGAGGCAGCCAGCATGGGTGTGTGTGTGCATGTGTGCAGCCAGCATGGGGTGTGTGTGCGTGTGTGTGCGTGTGTATGTGCAGTGGCTCCCTGGGAGGCAGCCAGCATGATGTGTGTGTGCATGTGTGTGGGTGTGCACAGTGGCTCCCTGGGACAGCCAGCATGCGCGGGTGTGTATGTGTGTGTAGTGGCTCCCTGGGAGGCAGCCAGCATGAGTGTGTGTCTGTGTGTGCATGCTGTGTACAGCCAGCATGTGTGTGTGTGTGCGTGTGTGCGCATGTGTGTGCGCAGTGGCTCCCTGGGAGGCAGCCAGCATGTGTGTGTGTGAGTGCATGTGTGCAGCCAGCATGGTGTGTGTGTGTGTGTGTGCATGTGTGTGGGTGTGTGCACAGTGGCTCCCTGGGACAGCCAGCATGCGTTTGTGTGTGTGTAGCCAGCATGGGGGCTGTGTGTGCAGTGGCTCCCTGGGAGGCAGCCAGCATGTGTGTGTGTGAGTGCATGTGTGCAGCCAGCATGGTGTGTGTGTGTGTGTGCATGTGTGTGGGTGTGTGCACAGTGGCTCCCTGGGACAGCCAGCATGCGTTTGTGTGTGTGTAGCCAGCATGGGGGCTGTGTGTGCAGTGGCTCCCTGGGAGGCAGCCAGCACGGGTGTGTGTGTGTCCTCAGCCTGCTCTCATCATCCCATCACAACAAAGGAAGGAACCACAGAGGCGCAGCAAGGAGACCCGCCAGAGGCCGTGAGGCCGGGGTGCCAGGGAAGGAACCCATAGGCACCCCGACCGCCCGTCCTCCCCCACTTCCTGCAGGGACCACTCCCGGCCCCCACTCGCCTGCCTCAGCAGTGCAGGTTGCCAGCCTGGGTCGGGGGCTGACCTGAATGGCCATTTTGCTCGCTGCCCGGGCTAGAGGTCATTATTAGTAATTATATCTCTGTCCAAGAGGGTTCTGGCTGCCTGCCAGTCCCGGTTCCTGCCTTTCTCTGGCCATCAGCACAATACTCCCTTCTCCTGGTGGGGCCGCAGAGGGGAGACCCAAGTCTGCCCCCGGCTCTTCCACAACCGGCGGTGGCGCTGGAGCCGAGGGAGGGAGGGGCGCCCCTGCCCCTCTGACCCATGGGCCCCTCAGCCCCACTGAGACCGCCTTTCTGGGTGCCACTGGCTTCCAGCTCTTCCCCCTCACTAGGGAAGGCCCTGCTGCCGCTGCTTCCGGATGCAGAGCACGCGAGGCCGGGACCCCGCGACCCCCACCGGCCTCCCCGTCCCCACCAAGCGTCCTGAGGGTCCTTCCTCTGGGCAAGCGCAGAGAGCGCGCAGGCAGCCAGGCCTTCCCGGGAGAGGCCACCTAGGTGCCAGGGACGCTCCCCTCCCGCGGTCAGGATGTCCGACACGACCTCCTCCCCTCCCCCTCGCTGGGCTGTCCCCTCCCGCCGACCAGGGGGCCGCCAGCTCTCTCAGCCCCCGTCCCCAGCTGTCCAGAAGGCCGGCTTCACGTCCAGCCCGCGCTTCCCGCCCTCGGGGTGCTGGGCGTGGCCTCTTGGAGAGGCTCCGTCCCCATGGCGAGCCCAAGGCTCGCTCAGGCTCGCAGCCAGCCGCAGAGCCCGCCTACCTACGGCCCGAGGAACGGGAGAGCCCCTGTTCCCTCCCACTAGGCTCCTGGGGGTGGGAGAAGATTCCAGAAAGGGGAACACACAGCGGGGAGCACAGGAGCCCCCACTCTGCCGGTGCTGGGCATGGCAACGGGACAGGACTGGTCAGGCCCCTGCCACGCCTCGCTTCCCAGGGGCTGATGTCCTGGGCCCCGTGACAGCCATGCCCAATGCTGGGATTCCTGCCGCCCAAGGCTGTGGGCCGCGACCCAGGCCACCCTCTGCCGCTGTCTCTCCCCCTCACCCCCACCCCCAACCCCTGCCATCCTTGACCAGAGGGGCCCCCGCAACTGACCTCAGAGAGCTCAAAGGACACTTGTTCTCTGGGAGTGGGAAAATCCACAGGGAGCCGGCCAGGAGCCTGGAGGTCGCTCCCACTTCCAGCTGGGCCAGGGGCTCGGCTCCTGCCTGTTTGGCCCTCAGAAACCCAACCCCCAGCCAACAGGGAGCCAGAAGCCAGGGGCCCTTGAGAAAGAGGGAAATCTACCCAACGTCCACACCTGGGCCGGGGCTGGCCTTTTTCACCTTGGGCTGTAATGACACCAGTCCGCACCTGTGCCTCCTGCTGTCCCGTCCACACCTCCTCCCCGAGGAGCATCGTCACTCCCACCCTGGCCCCCTCCTGACTCTGGCCTTGTGCAAGGGTCTCCCTGCCCTCCCCCCCCCTCCCCCCGCAAGCCTTGCCTGGCTCTTCTTCCAGGCCTTGCCCTCTACGGGCACAGCTGCCTACTAAAGGTGACACCAGCGCCTCCCAGGAGCCAGGTCTGGGTCTGCAGGCGTAGTCAGTGTGACTCTGCTGGGGGAAGTGACTCCTCCCTCAGCCTGAGCCGGCAGCCAGTGAGCGGGGAAGGAAGGGGACTGACCACCTTGTCCTTGCGCCTCTAGTGCGTGCTGAGAACCAGCCCAGGGGGCAGGGACCCACCCCAGGTCTCAGCCAGGCAATGCCCCTTCCCCAGCCCCCCACACATGCCCCTCTTCTCTGGGCTGGAAGCTGAGGTTGCACGGATCTCCTAAGTGTGCCCCCAAATAAAGAGTAACCACCAGTATCTCCTTTTTTCTTCCGTAGACTATCTGACCCTTCTCCGGGGGGGCCTGGGGGAAGCTGCTGCCTTCAGAGTAGGGAGGAGAGGCACGGAGAATGCAGCTTTCCCGGGTGCCACGCAGCCGCCACCCAGAACCCAACCCCCGGCTCCAAACCTGCCTGCTTCTCCAGCGCTGAAGGGCGCCGGTCTCCCCCACCCCACCCCGCCATGGGCTCGACCCTGGTTCCAGTGACAGGTCTGAGCCTGGGGTGGCGACAAGTGCAGGGCTCCTGCCTGGGCTCCTGTGCGCCACTGAGGGGTGGGAAAGGCAAGCCAGTGTGCAGCTCTCCTGGCAGGGCCTGGTCTCTGTTTCTGCACAGAGCTGCCTGCACTGGCTTTGCTACAGGCCCCCAAAGCAGAGTTTCAAACGGGCCTGCAGGAAACAGGGTGTCGACTCGCTGCTGGGACCCTGTGGCCCCATCCCTCTGTCAGGTGGCAGCCACAATAGAGGGAGGACGCGGAGCACAGGTTCCTGGCTGATCGGGGGATTCGAGCCAGGAGCAGGGGGCAATGGCAGCATCATCTGCACCAAATGACCTTGGAGTGGGGGGCTTGCAGCACATCAGGCCCCTGCCAGGCTCCTGAGCTGGTAGGCCACACTCCCTCCACCCCACAGAGGTGGAAAACGAGACTCAGAGAGGTGGCGTCCCTTGCTCAAGGCCAACCAGGCAGAGAGTAACAGAGCTGGGCTTTAGACCAAAGTTGCACGGTGAGTGTGAGCACTTGGCCCCAAAAGAATGATGGCCCTCTGCAGAAGTTAGCTGTCCATCCAGGCTGAGCAGTCCCCTAGAAGCAAGCATCTTAAGCGTCCGCCTATTGAAGACCTCAAGTTCATGGTAAAGTTCATGGTAAAGCCTCCACTTCCCACCTCAGCTCATGCACAGTCTCCCTGGCCACGGCTTGGACCTAGGGGCTCTCACCATAGGCAGTCTGGGCTCTCAAAATGTAAACTCCTTTTGGTCCAGAGAGAGATTCCAAGAAGGCAGGTCACGGACCGACGCACACCAGGAGGCAGACACGGGAAGCATTTCGGACCCTCCCAGGCGAGCCGGGCTCTGTGACGGCTGTTTCTGTAACGTGACGCTTCTTAAGACGCCCACAGTCACGTGGAACAAGCAGGGCACGGGCCACGTTCTCCATTTTCCAGGTGGGCAGACTGAGGTGCAGTGAAGCTAAGTGACTTGCCAAGGGGCCCGCAGCTACTCCGTGCCAGAGGAAGACCTCAGTCCCTGACCTTCCTCACGCCCACCCTGTGATCCTAGCGCATGCCTGGAGCCCAGGGAAAGACCAATGTGAAGTCTGCTGACACCTTCCTTTTCCAGCAAAGACGACGGCCAATGGGAATGTGGAGGCGTTTGTCTACTTGCCACCCCTGATGCTGACATCCCACAAGCTGGCTTGGCTAACCCCATTTTCCAGATGGGAAAAATGAGGCCTCCAAAGACGGAAGAGTTGGATCCATCCTGCAGGAGTAATGAAACCAAGACAGGAACTCGGGGACCTTCTTAACGTCACTCCAGAGCCCTGAGCAGTGCCAGCACCATAGACAAGGCTGCCGCGGCTCACAGACCGAGCCCACTCCTCAGCTCCTGTGGCAGAGCACGTGTGGCCGGAGCCAGAGCAGGGCACCCCGTCACCTGCGCTTCTGTGGGGAACAGATCTGCACGTGCTCCCAAAGAGGACCTGTCAATCGCAGAACCATGGTTGGGGGTTTTGCGCTTGCTTTTCCGACATTGAAGTCTGGTGGCAATGGGGAATGTTTGGAGAAGTTGTTCTTTTTTTTTTTTTTCCCTAAAATTAAAATGAATCTCAAAACCAATCATCAGTCTTTGAGGACACCCCGCCTGGGGGGTTGCAAGGAAGAGAGGGAGTGAGCCAGAGCAGCCAGGGGAGGAGACTCTCCCCTCTGATGTGAGGGGGCCCCTCCCAAAGGGGTCCCTGGTCCTCCAGGATCCAGATGGGCTCAGCCAACGGCAGGAAGAGGAAGTCCTGCAGCGGGTGAAACTCCTATCTGGACAGGGGCCCTTTAAGTGGGATCGGTGTGCACGCGTGCAGCTCGCTCCGATGCAGTGGCCCCTGCAGGAGAGTGACCCCATCTCTTGCCACGGGTCACCCTGCAAAGGAGCGGGGGAGACCAACACTGCCTGGCGCCGGGCCAGGCCGCCCTGGGTCCCCGGGCTGACAGCAATTAGCCCGGGGGAGGACGGCTCCTGCTGCGTGGCAGAGCCCACACTGCAGAAGTGGCCCCACTGGCCCGAGTCTCCAGGGGCTTCCTCGGGAGCTGAGGACTAAAAATAAACTGGGCCTTTGTTGTAAGCAGCCGGACCACAGAGATGGAGCTGCGGGAACAGAGCATGCGCGAAGGTCCCGCTCACAGAGACCTGCCCTTTGGGCAAATGATTTTTCCAGAAACGTGTCAGTTATTGTGCTGTTGCTGCAATTCAAAGGCCGCGCGATCCGCTCCAGCCCACAGGGCCGTCTTCCAACACACAGAGTTCTCGGAACCAGCCTCCCTCCTGGCCTCTTTTTCTCCTAGAAGCATTCAAAAACCACGAAGAGTCCAGCACAGAGCAGGGAGCGTTGGGGACAGGAGCAGCCCTCGTGCGTGCCACTCTGATCACAAACACCACATTGCCCTCAAGTCATCCTGAAACCTCCAGGCAGGGGTCACTAGACAATGGCACGCCGTCACTACGTGGGAGGAGGGACTTGCTCGGGAAAGGGATTCGGAGCCTCACACCAGCACTGCACGGCTCATCACCGCTGCAGTCCCTGCGCCCGCCCGGAGCTCGGACCCACCTCCCCTCTGTTCCTGGTTCGGTCCCACCACAGGAAGCCAAGCCTCCACGCCCACGCCACCGGGAGGCGGAAGGCTGAGCATCTTTCTCTGTTCCATGGGTGTCCTGGATGCCCCAGCTCTGAAGGTCAAGGGCCCAGCCTGGTCCCTTGCAGAGACTCTCCGGAGGGTGGCAGACCCTTGGCCTGGTCTTCACAACGCTTCCTCCCTGCTTTCTGCCCCTGCTTCCCTCCCCGCCCGCCTCCCACCCAGGGACCCAAAGCAGTGGATTGAGACAGCCCTGGGTGCAGATGCCACTGCTGGGGTTCTAGAAAGAAATCCTTCCTCTCACAGAAACCAAGGAACAAAAAGGGGCTCCATCGGCGGGGGTTGGGGGGCCTCCAGGCTTCAGGTCTACAAGTTTCCAACGAGGGGTCAAATAGGTGACAACTTCACAGGCTGCGGTTGCGCTGGTGAGAGCCAAGGACGAAGAGGCTAAGCTGAGTCTGTGCGAAGACGTCTTGGGACGCTCCAGGTTTAAAAAACACCAAACCACACACGAGGGACGGACAGGCGGTCACAAAATGACTTCCCTTCAAAGCGGGAGCCAGGGAGAGGACCGCTGTGCCAGGGAAGGAGGGGGTCCACGGGGCTGGGCTGGGCTGGTGGTGTTTTCAAAGTGTGGGATCCTCTGGCAGAACCAAGGAGTGGCCACAGTGGCACAGGTGCGGGGGAGCGGCAGCCCTTGTCCTCGTGACTTATTTTCCTTACAGTTGGTCTGTCTGGAGAGGTGGCAGGAGGACTTGACTGGGTGTGACCTGGGCTCCGGCTGGGCCTCTCCGGCGGCGCGTCACAGCCTGTGACCTGGGGCCCTAGGCCTGACAGCCGAAGGCTGAGGCTTTCTCTTTGAGCAGTTCCCAGCACAAGTGGCAGCTCCAGCTCCCTGCAGGAGACGAGACGGCGTCAGTAGCAGCCCCTCCAGGGCCTCTGAAGCCCCACCCCGGTGGCCCCGACTTCTTGTGAACCCCGTTTTTTTGAGTTTTCACAAATCAGGGACCAAGTCTGCTATCCAGGAAGCTCTCGGGACAGTGGGCTGGGGGCCCCCAAAAGAGACCCTCGTGCCTCTTAACCAGCTTGGCTGAGCCAGGAAGCTCACCCCTCCCCCATCGCAGCCTCGCGTCTGAAGCACCTGCTCAGCCCTGGGGTTGAAATGTCAGCTGGCTGAACACCGCCTCTGTCTGCCGGTGTGGACAATGGCAGTGGTCACGCCTACCTTGTAGTGTTGTGATGAGTCAGCCAGACCCGTGAAGCCCTTAGCATGAGGCCTGCACCATGGCGAGGGCTGTGAGTGGTGCTAACAGCAGCTGCTGTGGCCCTTCCATCATTACCTTCTGGGGGCTCCGCCACGGGGGGGTTTAAACAGTACATGTGATAGCCACGGTCACAGTCGTCGCAGAAGAGGAGCTGGTCCTGGCGGGAGACAGGGCAGGTAGAGAGGAGGCCAAGGAGACGTGATTATCAGCAGCCGGTATCTGGACCACCATTTACTTCTGCCTTATGTCCATGGAGCAACCTCCCTGGATGCCCACGTCCAGGCCCCCTGGGGCGTCCTCACTGTCCCCTGAGCACATGTGTGCTGAGCTCACCCCCTGCTCCTCGACCCATACAAATCCAACCCTATGTCAGGGTTCTGCTCAACTTGGAGATCCCTCAAGAAACCTTTCTTGTCCCCCACCTCACAGCCAAGTGCATGCTTCTGCACTCCAGTAGCCCATAACGCTGCGCCCAAAGGAAGGAAAACCACTGTCCGCATTTCTCTACGCCCTGTGACGACTGCCGAGCACGCAGCGAGTCCTTCAAACGTTTGAAAATTTTAATTGGATTCCTCTGGACTCTACTCTTGGCACCTGTGAGATGGGTAAGTACAGACGTGCGTGGTGGGACTGGCCAATGGCACCTCCGGACCTCTGAAAGGTCTGAGATGTGACCGTGGAGAACTGCAAGCAGTGCCCATCCTCTGGCTTCTGAAAAGCCTCCTCTGAGGCTGCAGCCGGAGGCCGGGGGAGAGCAGGGTCCCGGGCCACCCCTTGGAGCCGCAGCTCCCTTCCTGCCCCTTCTCCACCTGTCTGTTCCCTTCCCACCCTTCCAGCTCTTCTTCTCCAGGAAGTCTTTGCTAACGCCCTGCAGCTGGAGGTACCCGGCCTCTCACCTCGCCACAGCAGTGCCCTTTCTTGGGACATTTAACTGCATTTTACTTAGAGGTACAGTGCCCGGCGTGCGGCGGGCATCTATGTGCTTGTTTTCTTGAAGAGCGCATTTGGAAGATGCCTCTTCTGTCCACCCCTCGTCCCCTTTGTGGACTCTAAGGCCCTTGGGGGCAGGACTTTCTCTGCCTCCTGTCGGCAGCCCCTGGAGGGACCTCCCAAACACAGCAGCCAGTGTGCGTGACCCGGCGCTGTTCCCCACGCTCGGTCCTGCTCTACTCAGTGACCTCTGAACTCGCTTGGATGGCTGAGGAGACCTCTGCACAATAAAACTGTGTATCAGCTCTCTCCCTGCTTCCCACCAGTGCAGAGATCCTGCTTAAAATTAGAGACAGAAGATGGAAGCCACCAGCGAGCGAGCACCTGAGGTCTTTGTTGTCACGCTAAGACCTGTCTATGTGGCCGGGGAGGAGTTTTTGGAAAGTGGTCGACAAGGAAGTGACATGATCGGCTTGCAGTGTCGAAGGCTGTCCCTGCTGCTGGGTAACAGGCCCTCAGGGGAGGAGAGTTGGTGCCAGAGGCCAGAAGGCCAGTTGGGAGGCCACAGCAGCCCCCAGGGGAGAGATGCTGGTGCTCTGAACGAGGGCTGTGGCGTGGGAGGACGTACGGGGTCTTGCTCCTGTTCCTGAGTCACTGACAGATGTGGGGATGACAGGGAAGAAGGGGAGGTTGTCTCCGGGGCTGTGGCTTGCGTAGCCAGCCACCTGCAGCTGCCCCCCATTACGACGTGGATGGAGGACCAGACCCACGGGCAGGGATAGCAGCCTCAGCTGCAGACACATCCTGCACATCCCCAGAACACCTGCCACGGATGGCCTGCAGAGAGATGCAGGCATGAGGTGTGGATTTCAGAGTCATCGGACCTAGGCGAGGAAGCCCTGAGTAGGTGAGAGCAGATGTCCTTGAGCTGATGCTCACGAAGGGGTTCCCGTGAACTGCTTGGGATGAGAGGCACAACTCTGAGTATGGGTAGCAGTGCACGCTGTTCCGATCTATAGGTTTCACTGACTTCTCTGAAAGGTCAAGGCCACCAAGGAGGTCATGAAGGGAAAGGCACTACAGACCGTGGGGGAGCACCAACTTCAAGGGACAGACACGGGGGAACAGGATGGTGTAGCAGTCCTCAGAGAGGCAGGGTGGAAACCAGCGCAGTGCGGTTTACTCCAGAAAAGTGACACCGTTGCTGGCAGGGCAGCAGGGAGGCTAGACGACAGGACCACGAGAAGAGAAGAAAACAGGGAGAGATTGGCAGAAACAAATGACTGATGTCCTAAGGACGCTCGTGTCCCCTCCTAAATGGACTTCACCATGGCATCAAAATAAACTTATCCTTTAACTCCATCTTCGCACGAATTTTTTTGATTTCCCCTTGTATTTGTAAAGCCAAAGAGCGGAATCAACCCAAATGCCCGTCAGGCAGGGATCGACGGAGCAAACTAAGCAAAAGTGTGTGGCTACAGAAGGAAGGAAGAATATGTCCATGCACTGAGCTGGGGTGAGCTCTGAGATACTCAGCGAGAGACAAGCGCACAAAAACGTGCCTCCCGTCATTTCCTTATAGATCCGTATGTACACCCATGTGACATGTGCATCCAATTAAACAAAATGAAAGGATAAGCCAT
Source organism: Oryctolagus cuniculus (assembly GCF_051225735.1). Lineage (NCBI taxonomy): Eukaryota > Metazoa > Chordata > Mammalia > Lagomorpha > Leporidae > Oryctolagus > Oryctolagus cuniculus. The sequence continues at coordinate 23,254,316 of NC_142886.1, forward strand.
ACATTGTTTAAAAAATGGTTATCTATAAGCAGAGTGAGGAAATCATGTGTAAGAGGGAAGGGTAGAAGGTAAACTTCTTAGAAAATATTGTTACTTTACAGATTGGATTCTGGAACCAGTGAATATTTTGCAAAATAAAATTTAAAGTAAAATGTGTCTCTAAAAAGAAAAGAAAAATGAAACAAATGAATCTAACGATGTATCCTGTTGGTGGCATAACCTTAACACAGAGGAAAACCATCCAAATGACTTTAAAATAAGCAATCTGAGGCCGGCATTGTGGCACAGCAGTTACGTCATCAATCTGTGACACTGGCATTTTATATTGGAGCGCCAGTTCGAGCCCCAGCTGTTCTGCTTCTGAGCCAACTCCCTGCTGATGTGCCTGAGGGCTTGGGCCCCTGCCATCCACATGGGGACCTGGATGGAGCTTCTGGCGTCTGACTCTGTCTAACCTAGCCCTGGTTGTTGCACCATTTGGAGAGTGAACCAGTGGGTAAAGATCTCTCTCTCTCTCTCTCTCTCTCTCTCTGTCACTCTCTCTCTCTCCCTCTCTTTCTCTCTCTCTCTCTCTCTCTCACACCTCCCCCTACCTCCTGTCACTCTGCCTTTCAAATAAATTTTTAAAATATCTTTTTTCAAAGTTGTAAAAATTATACTGAGTATCTCATGTAGACTTTTACTTAGTTTCCTCTGATGTTAGCAGCTTATCCAAAGGTACTTCAAAAAGTTCATGGAAAATCTAATTAAAAGATATTTATTTTGGTACAAAATTTTTTCAGGGTCTGGCATTGTGGCAAAGTGGGTTAAGCAACCACTCACAATACTGCCATTCCATGTTGCTGCTCCAGTTTGAGTGTCGGCTACTCCACTTCCAACCCAGCTCCCTGCTAATGCACCCAGGAAGGCAGCAGAAGATGGATCAGGTGTCTTGGACCCCTGCATCCGTGTGGGAGACCTGGATGGAGCTTCCGACTCCTGGCATCAACCTGGCCCTGGCCCAGCTATTGCAGTCATTTGGGGAGTGAACTGGCAGGTAGATTTTCTCTTTTTATGTCTCTCTGTGTCTCTGTCACCCTGCCTTTCAAATAAATAAATAAATCTTTAAAATATTTTTTAAAATCTATGCATTGTTTTTACAATACATATTTTGTGAAATTTTTTGAAGACCCTTCTTATGCATGGATTTCAAAAAAAAATGCACCAAATAAACTTACCTTTCAACTCCATTTTCCATGAACTTTTTGAAGTGTCCTCAAATTACCAAAGTAGAATTATAAAGCAGGAAATTACCACTGGTGTGATTCACGTTACTAATCTACAGCCCTTATTTGAATTTTATGGATGTTCTCACCTATAGCCCTGTGGGGAGCAACTCGGACTAGACTAAGTTACTGGAATTAAGACTTATTCTATGCATCTGCTCTCCCACAATATGGCGCTGGGAGAGGAGGAAACAGCTTCTACACAGCTGCCTCCAGTTCAACCAATAAACTGTAGGACCTGCTCCTGATTGGAGGAGAGCAGCGTACTCGGCGTGTGGGTAGCAGAGTTGGGATTGGTGGAAGAGGACTATAAAGGAGGAGAGAGACAACATGCACCAGGAACATCTAAGGGGAACATCTATCTGAAGGAACACCTGTGCAGCCCCCGAGAGAGCCGGCCGGCGGTGTGCCGCTCCCCCGCGGAAGTGGGGAGAGTGGCTAGGGGGAACCGCCCTTCCACGGAGGTGGAAGGGTCGGTAGCCAACCCGGGAAGAACCAGCAGCAAACCCGGGGAGGGCCGAGCAGACAAAAGAACAGTGCAGGGTCCTGTGTCGTTCCTCCACGAAGACGGGGAGCGACATAGCCCCTTTCCCAGGATCCAACCTGGCATCCTACGTTGCATTTCATGGTGTTCTCTTGGCATCCTTCAATCTGTGACAGTGTCTCAATGTCTCTGTCCCTGATGACCTTGACACAAGCCAGTGTCACTCCATTTGCGGTGGATCTTTTCTCATGAGAAGACGGAGACGCGTGTGCATTCTGGGCAAGAAGACCACAGAAGTGGTGCCCTGTCCTCCTCAGGGCATCCTGCGGGGGACGCTGACGCGCCTTGTATGCGCGATGTTGATCCTGAGCACACGGCCAAGCTCATGCCTGCCCGCTTTCCCACGTGAAAGCTGCCGTGCCTCCCTCTGTACTCCACACATAACTAGTCTTGCTGGGAGATACTTGGAAATGATGCAAACGCCCTGTTTCTCATCGTGCTTTCACCCACTAATTTTTGCATCAGTTGATGGCTCCTGCCTGTAGCACCCATAACGGTGAGTTTTATCCAGTGATAAATTCTTATTTATTCACTGGAATTCCTAAGGAAGAGTTTACTTTCTTCCCCATTTATGTATTTATTTATTCAGTTTTTTTAAATATCAGTGTGGATCTTTATTTGGCTCTTGAGGTTCTACTCTAATAATATCATGATTTGTTTTGTGGCTCAGATTTTCCCAGATTTGGCCATTAGCAGTTCCTTCAGGTTGGCTCCTCTAGCCATGCCCTGTCATTTTCTCTGTGTTTCCTTACTTAGAATCATCACAAGACATTCCAGACTCATCTAGTAGATTTCACGTCAGAGCCCTAGGCCAGCCACTTCTCCAGGGATCCCCAGGTCTTTGATGAGAGAATGGTGTTTAGAAACCAGGATCTGGGTGCTAAGTGGCCTCAGTGCTCCGAGGCTCTCACGCTTCTAGGTCTTCTCTGCCAACAGTTAGGAAATGCACAGGTACACTATGCACATACCTGTATTTAATTCTGTATCTGTTCAAATGTGTGTATACAGCTAGAGATGGATATTATACACACTCTCGATACTGCGTTATATTGTGTTACCTTACGTTTACTTCCTACAAGGAGCTCATACCAATATCACCTATTCCAATCCAGGACCACAGGATTTAGTCACCTGATCCTCAGTAGCCATTCTAACTAGCACACAGCTAGCTCAGACCTAGCGTATATCTTATCTTCATTCTGAGAGTCAGAGACATAAACAAAGATATCTTCAAAAAAATGCTTCTCCTCCCCACTGCTCATACCTCATCCCATGTCACCGTTCCTTCTCTGTCCCCACTCACCTCTGCAGATAGCCAATCTCACTGGCTCCTCCTTTATTCTTCCTGTATTTCTTTCATACAAACATGCAGCCATGTGCCTATTTTCTTATATTTCCTGCTTTCTACCAGTGAGGGCAGCTTACTATATATGCTCTGTTTTACGTTGCTTTTTCACTCAACAGTGTACCTTGGAGATCACACCAAGTTCTTCATAGACATCTGCCTTATTCTCTCTTGCTGTTGCCTAGTCCTCCTGTAAGTCTGTGTTACTGTTTGTTTAATCGCTCATCTACATTTGGTCATTTAGGTTGTAGCCAGTGCTTTCCAATTATATGAACAATGCTACCACAAAGTCGTATGCATATGTATTTTCCTAGTGCTGGGGTGGATACTCAGGAATGCTTCCTCCAGGTGGGATCGCTGAGTCACAAGGCAGGTGTAAATTTTGTTGTACTACGGTTTTGTTAGGTGTTCCCCCTAACATTTGGGCCACTTTGTATTCCCACCAACAGTGAGGAAGGCACCCCTTTTGCCATAGATTCCTCAGCAGAGTGTGTCACAATACTTGTTAACGTTTACCCCTTGACAGTTAAGAAAATAGCTCAATTTTGTTTTCACTTCAGTGTCCTTAATGAGGGCATTGGGACTTGTATTTCACATGTCTTAGGTTATTTTTATGCCTCTCCTCAATTGTCTTTCACAGATTTCCTCATCTTCCATCACATTCTTGGTCTTCTGCCCCCCCGTTTTTAAGAATCTTTTTTTAAATATAGTTGGGGTGTATTAGCCCTTTATCTCTGGCACACGCCGCAAACACTTCCTCCCAGTCTCGCTCTCCACTTTCTCAAGTTTTCCATGATACAGTTTTACAGAATCAAATCTATCAATATTTTATCTCATCGCATCTTGATGTCAGCCATGGCTAGCAAACCCTGACCTGCGTGAATGGAGGCTCCGCCCAGTGTCCTAGCACCGCGGTAGTCCCACCTTTTCATTTGCATCCCCAATCTATGGTGGGAGATCTGGACCTAATTTTGTCTTTCCCCGCATGGCCACCCCATTGTCCCAGCACCACTCATTAAAAAGTCTGTCTTTGACACAGTAATGGTAGGTGCAAACTTTATCTTCTATTTCCAAATGTGCTTGGATCTATTTATGGGCTTTTGATCCTGGTCCAACTGGTCTATTTGTCTACTCATGCCTCCGTCCCACACTGCCTTAACCATAGTTTTATAGGAGATTTTAAGGTCTCGTGGTGCCAATCTCCAGTTTATTTATGAGTATTTTGAGGCTGTTCTTGCACATTTGTGTTTTTTAAGTCAACTTGTCTTACTCAATTAAAAAAAAAAGTTGATATTTTTATTGGGCTTCAAATAAATTTGTAAATTACCTCAGGAAGAACTGACATCTTTTAGTGTTAAGTCATTCTATCCAGAATCACAGGAGGCCTTCCCACTTGTTCTCTGAGTCTTTTCAAAAGTGTTTAAATTTTCTTCACATAGTTTTACACATTTGTTGTAAAATATATTTCTAAGTATTTTTTCTGCTTGCTATATAAATGGAATTATGTTCTCTGGTTATTATTTGTGTATATGAAGCCTTTTTTTTTTTTTGAGATTCAAAGATTTATTAAGAGTCAAAGCCCTCCGGCCAGAGCAGCATTGAGGGGAGGCTTCCAAGAGAGGGAGACCCCCTATATGAAGCCTATTAATTGCTATATGTTGGTTATATCCTGTTCCCTTGGATGTTTGAGTTAATGTTATCACCGAGTCACGAAGGTTTTATTCTCACACACGTGAAAATAGAGCAAGTTTTACTATAGGTTGAGTATCCCTTATCCAAAATGCTTGGGACCAGAAGCATTTTGGATTTCAGGTTTTTTTTCATATTTTGGAAAAGATTTCATACGTTTGCATTTACATATGCATAATGAAATGTCCTAGGGAGTGGAACCTACATCTGAACATGGAATTCACTTCTGTTTCATATACACACAGCCGGAAGGTGATTCATACAACCTTTCTAGTAACTTTGTGTAGGAACCAAAGTTTCACAATGTAGATTTTTTCACTTGCAGCAGCATGTTGTCACTCCAAATGCTTTGGACTTGGGAGCTTTTCGGATTTTGGATCTTCAGATTAGGGATGCTCAACCTGTGCCTTACCCATTCTTATGCCTCTAACTGACTTCGCCTGATTAAGCGCATCAGCTGTTACCTCTAGAATAAGGCTGCACGGCAGTGGCAGAGGCAGTACACATTCCTACCCGGTTCCTGATCTTAGTGGAAATGCCTGCAGTGTCCACCTATCCAATAGGATGCTGGCTTTAGCTCTAAGGCATAAATATTTTACCATATTAAGAAGGTATCCCACAATTCCTATTTTCTTGAGTGTTTTTAATTAAGAAAACGTTTTTGGGCCAGAATTGTGGTGAAGCAGGTTAAGCCCCCGCCTGCAATGCTGACGTCCCATGTGAGTGCCAGTTTGTGTCCTGGCTGTTCCTCTCCCAATCCAGCTGCCTGCTAATGTGCTTGGGAAAGCAGTGGAAGATGGTCCAGGGGATTGAGCCCCTGCCACTCACATAGGAGACCTGGATGGAGTTCCAGGCTGCTGGCTTCAGCCTGGCCCAGCCCTGGCCGTTGTGATCATTTGGGGCAATCTCTTTCCCTCTATCTCTTTCTCTTTCTTTTTCTCTTTGTCTCTCTCCTCCCCTGTCTCTATGATTCTGCCTTTCAAATAAATAAATCTAAAAAAAAAAAAAACAAAAAGAACAAGAAAAAATATTTTAACCACCCTATTGCTTCAAAAACTAGAACAAGGAAACCTTCATCATGCCCCTTCTATGTAATTTACATCCAAGGGGCACCAAATACAAGTTTGGGCAAGTTTCTCTTTGTGGAATTACTCCAGCTAACAAAGAAAGGCGAGATGATCAAGTAAGAATATCGCTATTTGGCAAGCCCTAATGAAACAGTCAATCTGGCTAAGGCACATCAACAGCTGGGGACGCCAGGCATCGCGTTCGTCCTGATGGAAACACCTACCACCACCGGTGCAGCAGTTGCCCCAAGGAGACAGAGCCAGAAAGGGATGGTGAGGGCGCAGAGTGGCAGAGAGACAGCGAGGGACAGCGAGGGGCAGCCTGAGCCCAGCCTCTAGCTCTAATCACCAACTTACAAGAAACAGGAAAAGGCAGAGGAGAGTGTGAAACGATACTACAGGGGCGCACTCAGGAAAATACACCCAGAGGAACTCTGTTGAACAATCAGATTTCTTCAACAAATCATTTAAGGGGGGAAATAAAGAGCAACACGGAGCGGAAATCTAGATACTCTAGATACAAAAATTATATATGAGGCTAATTCCAAAAGTTCATGGTAGTGAAAGTAAAAGATATACTTATTTTGGGCCGGCGCCGCGGCTCACCAGGCTAATCCTCCGCCTTGCGGCGACGGCACACCGGGTTCTAGTCCAGGTCGGGGCACCGGATTCTGTCCCGGTTGCCCCTCTTCCAGGCCAGCTTTCTGCTGTGGCCCAGGAGTGCAGTGGAGGATGGCCCAAGTGCTTGGGCCCTGCACCCCATGGGAGACCAGGAGAAGCACCTGGCTCCTGGCTTCGGATCAGCGCAGTGCGCCGGCCACAGTGTGCTGGCCGCGGCGGCCATTGGAGGGTGAACCAACAGCAAAAGGAAGACCTTTCTCTCTGTCTCTCTCTCTCACTGTCCACTCTGCCTGTCAAAAAAATAAATAAATAAATAAATAAAAGATATACTTATTTTGGCACAAAAAATTTTGAAATCCATGTACATACGGATTTCTTCAAAAAAGCTCATGAAAACATATATTATGAAAAAAGCATGCATGTATTTAAAAATTTTTAAAACAAAATAAATGTTTTAATTAATTAATTTACTTGAGAGAGAGAGTTACAAAAAGAGAGTGTGATCCCATTCCCAGGTTCACTAATTCATTCCTCAAAGGCCAGTAATGGCCAGGACGAGGCTGGGGCTGAAGCTGGGAACTAGGAACTTCCTCAGGGCTCCCACATGGGTAGCAGGAACCCAAGTACTGGAGCCATCACTGCTGCCTCCCAGGGTCTGCGTTCGTAGGAAGCTGGACGTGGGAACAAAGCCAGGAATTGAACCCAGGCACTCTGATGTGGGACATGGGCATCTTGAGCTCTAGACAAATACCCACCTCATACTTTTCTTCTAATTCCATTCTCCGTGAAGTTTTTGAAGTGTCTTTGTTTATATTTAAAGAAGCTATGAGGGTATATCAACTAATTGCCATCAATGGGCCTTGTTTGGCTCTCAATTCTAATAGAGTCTGGAGTAAACATATTTATAATACAAGTGAGGAAATGAGAAGTTTGACCGGGTGCTTGAGTACATGTTACCCATGTTGTTATTTCTGGTTATTTTTCTTAAAAAGTTAATCCTTGTCTTGTTGCCATATGTGTGAAATACTTCCAGGTAGCAGGATATTACAGCTAGGAGTATAGATGGAGGAGGCATGGAAGAAGTTTGGACAAGTGTTGGTCATTGTTGAAGTTGGTAAGGGTTTTATCATATAGAGGTTTCTTTAAAAAGTTTGACATTTCTTAGATGTCACATTTAGAACACGGGAGATAACACACAGTGGAATGTGATGGGCACAGCCAAGCAGTGGTGACCAATGTTAGTCAGAGCTCTCAAGGGTGAATGACCATTGAGACAGCCCCTGGTGGCCACCACCTATGTCTCTCTCCTCAGGCACAAAGATCACCCCAGGTCCCTGTAGAGCAAGGGTCCCAAGGCCACGGAGACAATGAGCAAAACTGACTGCCCTTCACCCCAGGAGCCCAGTGACAAGAGTCCCGCCCTCCTCTCCACCCATGAAGGACTCCTAGCTCCTCAGCTCTCTCCCTCCCACAGAGAAAGCCCCCCCACTCACGTCATTCTCTGAGGTCCCACAGAGAATGCAGGACTTGCACTCAATGCACTGCCACTTGTAGGTCTTGACGGCCTCAGTCATGTTCAGGGTGAACTGTAGGCAGGTAGGGTGACCTGGAAGAAGCCAGAAACAGCAGTGTCAAGGACCACAGGGTCTAAGCTGTCACCTCTCAGCACTATTAACTGAAAACACACTGATGCCTCACTCAAGGGGACGCAGAGGTAGCACAAGTTAGGAAACAAACTGGGGACCTGGACAGAGCTCCAGCCACATTCCTTACCACCCTCCCCCGTCACATCCACTCCAGGCCCTAGAAAGACGTGAGCATTAACCCTTTTGCTGGGGACAGATGCATCCAATTGCCCTGGTCCTAACAGTCACATCCTCCACAGGTGTAAGCAGTGGGGGAGAACAGGAAGTGGTGATCAGGGAGAACAAGACAGGAAATGGCCAAGCACACAGACAAGGCAGCCCCCTGAGAAGCACCAGCATCTCCCCCCAAGCCCAGCATCAGCTGTGGAGGGAAACCCCTAAGAGCTAGCTGGAGTTGAACCTTCTGGTCCAAAAAGTTGTTGGCACTGACTCCGAATATAAAGGAGGGGAGGCAGAAGGAGGGAGGGAAGTTTCCAGGGCTAGGACCCGGGAGCAAGATGTGGCATTCATTGTGATCCAGAGTGTCTGTGCCCATGCACGGCAGGGCAGCTGCACACAAAGCCCCAACCAGTGCAGGGACACAGAAGGAAGTGGCCTGGCAGGGAGCATCACAGCCTATCACCCACCAGGGCTACTCTATAAGGACAAGTTACTCTCTTGTCTACATCTCAAGTGTGCCACAGTAGCCAAAGCAATACCAAGACATTGTTGTAAGAATGCTGTGACCTTAGCGCACAGGATCCCAATAGGCCAACACCTGAGGCTTGACCCGTGGAGCTGGACTCTGTTATCCATCATGGTTCACTGCAGCACTGAGAGGACAGCCATGAGCTCTAGAATGTGAAGGCCCTTGACCTTGTGCTTGGGGAGGAGGGAAACTTGGATGACGGTCTCAGGTTTCCCAGTGCTGTAAACCAGACAGGAATCTGCCCATGGCACCCAGGGCTGGGCCCATTACCGACTCTGCCACAAAAGGCTTGACGGCTTTGCCTCACACTGGGGGTTCACCATATTACCCCTTCCATGTAAGGCTCCTTGTGCCTTCAAGAAAGATACTACCACAGTCAGCTCCACTGACCTAGTGCCCTACACGACAGATCACCTGGCACCGCCACCCCTTAGCCAAGCCACACCCCAGGCCGCGTTCCCACTTCCTTCCTTTCAGATCTCCAGGGAGCTGGTCACATCCTCGTCATTTGTGCAGTCAATATAAGGACCCTCACATTTTTGGGCTCCACAAATAGAAGCCACACAGTGTTATCTCTGAGAGCGCAAGAGTGGCCGTGGAAATGGCTGGATGGAGGGTTGGGGCAGAGGCACTTAACAAGCACAGGTGGACGCATCAGGGAGGGCCGATCTAAAGCTCTTTAAAGACTTCTCAGGGGCCACGTGATCCAGAGACTCCCACACATCTAACTTCAGCTCTCTCAAAATGACACCATGGCAGTGGCCCCAAAGAGAAGGAAGCCTTGCATTTAAAAGTCTGGCTGAACATCCAGCACCTCATATCCATCTAAGAACACCTGCCAGGGTTGTTCCCTATTCCAGTCTCTCGGGGGAGAAAACACCTGAGTGGCGTGGGCTGCGGATGTCCAGGTTCTCTGATGGAGCACCCCTGGGGAGGACACAGCGGAGGCCATGGAGCAGATACTTATGTGGCCAAGTTGTCTTCATGGTCGCAGTTCCATGGTCGTAGGCCATACCCCAGCCACGACCAGCCAGCATGCAGTATCTGTTCATTAACAGGCGTAGTCGTGTGCCTCACTGACATTTTGCTCAATGATAGACAACATATACAGCAGTGGTCCCAGCAGATTATAATGGAGCTGGAGAATTCCTACTGCCTCGGGATGCTGTAGCCATCCTAAGGTCACAGTGCAACACCCTGCTCATGGGGTTGTGGTGGTGCTCTGTAAACACACCGTGCTGGCAGGTTTATAAAATTAGAGCACATACAGGGCACTTCTGAAAAGTTTATGGAAAAAGGGAATTAGACGATAAGTTTTCTGGTGCAAAAAATTCCAAAATCATGCATAGTTTCTCCAGAATATACATTTTTTTTGACAGGCAGAGTCAGACAGTGAGAGAGAGAGACAGAGAGAATGGTCTTCCTTCCGTTGGTTTACCCCCAAAATGGCCACTACAGTTGGCGCTCTGCGACCGGCGCACCACGCCGATCTGAAGCCAGGAGCCAGGTGCTTCCTCCTGGTCTCCCATGCGGGTGCAGGACCCAAGGACCTGGGCCATCCTCCACTGCCTTCCGGGGCCACAGTAGAGAGCTGGACTGGAAGAGGACCAACCGGGACAGAATCCGGCGCCCCAGCTGGGACTAGAACCCGGCGTGCCAGTGCCGCAGGTGGAGGATTAGCCTAGTGAGCCACAGCATCGGCCCAGAATATACATTTTTCATGAATTTTTTAATGACCCCCTCAGACACACAAACTTTTTTTGCTCCAAAGTAAGCTTATCTTTTAATTCCACTTTACATGATCTTTTTGTACAATTAAGTACAGTACCTAATACTTAACCATGATAATAAATTATTATAGTTCTGGGTTATGTAGTTATGATATTATATTTTTATCAATATTTTAGAGTACACTCTACACTCACGAAAAAATCATGCTCTTTTTTTTTTTTTCTTTTTACAGGCAGAGTGGACAGTGAGAGAGAGAGAGAGAGAGAAAGGTTTTCCTTTTGCCATTGGTTCACCCTCCAATGGCCGCCGCGGCCAGCGCGCTGCAGCCGGTGCACCACGCCTATCCGAAGGCAGTAGCCAGGAGCCAGGTGCTTCTCCTGGTCTCCCATGGGGTACAGGGCCCAAGGACTTGGGCCATCCTCCACTGCACTCCCTGGCCACAGCAGAGAGCTGGCCTGGAAGAGGGGCAACTGGGACAGAATCCAGTGCCCCAACCGGGACTAGAACCCGGTGTGCCGGCACTGCTAGGCAGAGGATTAGCCTATTGAGCTGCGGCGCGGGCCCATGCTCACTTTTAAACGGTGTTTACTGCATATGTTGATGCCATCATTTTCTTTTGTGCTTGATTTAATCTTGCCTGTAAATACACTCAATGAAGTTCCAACAAGGACAAAATCATCCAACAGTGGATTTCTCAGAAGGCACCCTGTCGTTAATTGACACTTGACTGTATTTGTCAAGCACCTGCTAGGCCAGCTATTGTGCTAGACAGAAGAGAGACAGTGACAAGCCAGACACCCCGAGCCCTCTCTGTCTAGCCAAAAAGACCTCAAATTAACAAATTACACACATATCTATTTCATCACAATGGTGTGATGAAGGAAAAGTGTAACTGACAACGAAAATAAACCACAGGAGAACCAATGATAACCTGAGATGTCAAGGAAGCCCCGAGAAATATCTGGAAGTTGACAGCCCCAGCGGGAGAAGACAAGGTGGCTGGGTACCAGGGGAGCGATTTCCAGGAAACGGAACAGCCTGTGTGGAGGCCTCGAACAGGGGAGGAGCTTGGCAGATGGGCGGGGAGGGAGAGGTCAGTGGGCAAAAGGAGAGCCAGAAAACCCCGGCACTAGCAGCCCTGACTTAGGGCTCTGAGACTTAAAATTCACCAAAGAGCTTTAAGCAGGGTGGGGACTGGGTGACACTGTGTGTTTAAAGGTGAGCCAGTGATCAGCATTGCAGCACACAGGTTAGGCTGCAGCTTGTGACACCAGCATTCCATATCAGAGTGCTGGTTCAAGTCCCGGCTGCTCCCTGCTCATATGCCTGAGGAATAGCGGACAATGGTCAAGTGCTGGGAGAGACCTAGATGGGGTTTCTGGCTCCTGGGCTCAGCCTGGCCCAACTGCAGCCATTGCAGCCATTTGGGATATAAACCAGTGTATGGGAAAAATCAATCAATCAATCAACTAATCTCTCCCTCTTTCTTTCTCCCCTCTCCCCACTCCCACCCCCCAGTCTGTGCCTTTCAAATAAATAAATAACTCTTTAAAGGAACATCCTTTAACATAAAGAAACCTTTGGGTGATGGACTGATTCTATGTCTTCATTATGTTGGTGGCTACATAGGTGGTGAGACTGCACACAACTACACACGGACACACACAAACGTGCACACAGGTGTGTGTGCACGTGAAAACCATAAACCCTGAGTCAAGACTGCGATTGCATCAGGGTCAGTCGCCTGGCTTTGATATTGAACCACAGGCATGTAAGGTGTCACTACTGGGAAACTGGATGAAGGCCACACACAACGTCTCTAACATATTCTGTCATTTCCCGTGAATCTATAGTTATTTTAAAGTAAATAGTTGAAAAGATCTTAAATAAGGAATAAAAATTTAAATCACTGGGAAGGAACAAAGGGACGAGCTGCTGTCTGGGGGAAGAATTTGTTTGGGAAGAGAGGGGTAGAGAGATGCAAGGACTGATACCAGGAAATGAGTTAGGGGTCTGAGGCCATGGCCAGGGAGGAAACCAGAGTGACTCAAGAAAGGCGGAAATTTGATAAATAACTGGCAAGACGTGGCCATTGTTTGGAAGTTGGGAATGTGTGAAAGAGATGAGAAATATTCCCCAGTGTCCGACCCAAGAACCCAAGTAGATTGCAGCAAACATTCTCAGATGAGGAAGACTTGAAAGAACTCAGGCACCAATTGGAGGTGCTCAGGCCTCCCGTCGTGAGCACAGTGAATTCAGGGAGGAGCATGAGCCTCCCCATGGAAACGTCCAGAAGACAGGCAGAGAGACGGGTTTGGCGCTCAAGAGGGAAGTACAGGCTAAAGAGGGAAATTTAGGAGGCTGTGCTAAACAGGTGGTAATTGAAACTGTGAGAATCAGTGAAATTATTCGGGAAAGAAGAGAAAGGAAGAGGAGAGAAGAAATGAGATGGAGAGAACGGCCCCAACCTGAGCTTTGAGAGACTCAACTACTTAAGACAGAGAGAACAAAGAGCAAGGCATCTGAGGAAGATGACCGAGCGATCGTCGGCGAAAGCAGGCCAGCAGCCACAAGAAGAGACTTGAAGAAGGTGATCAGCTGTCGACAACCACACGTCCTCAAGTTTGCAGCTGCTCCAAGGTGATCCGCAGGAGGGAGTGCGGGCAGACCAGAGGGAGCGCTGCCCTGCTACTAACACCACTCTCCAGTGAGGCCACCCTCCCGGGAGGCAGGGGCAGGACACGGAACTCAGCAGCCACAGGTACTTCAGGAGCTGTCTCCAAGCATGCGAAAGGGAGCGACGCATGTGTCATTCATGGAGCAAGCAACACCTCACAGATATTTATGAGGGTCAACTGCATGTCCAGCTTCGCCCAGGCCACTGTGCGGAGCTCTGAAGACATTTTCTGGGATAGTTTTAGACCAGGGAACGGTAGCAAGCAGGCTTTGGAAGCCCCTGTTGGAAGTCTCTGGAAAAAGTCCCATGGGTTGCTTCTGTGTTCCTATTTGGAGAATGCTGTTGGCCTCCTAATACCTTCACATCTGAAGGAAAGGAACTAAGCTCACCCAGCCTTCAGCCCGGTGGGAAGACACAGAACTGAGACGAGCCTCGGCCTGGCTGCACAGCCCCTTCTCAGAGCTCAAGACATCCCTCAAATGCCAGAGGAAAGCAGGAGATGGAAACAGTCTCCCAACGTCTCAGCACGGAGCAGAGCGCCAAGAGTTAAGTCATCCCGACAGCCATCAGCAGGTGCAAAAACGATGCCCAGAACAAATCCATACCAGGATTTGATTGAGCTGTTTGTTGTCTGTCTCCAAAAACTGGAAAAAGCCAGATAAAACTGCAAGAACAAGACTTCTTATCTACCAGGAAAGTGACTAAATAATACACGCGGCTGGGCCACAGGAAAAGTCTCTAAGGAAAGCGGCAGAAGCCCATCTCTTAAGTTTCACTGCTAGAACTCCTTGATTTGGTCGGGTACTAATTCCTGAAATCCTTGGAAGTAAAAGCAAAACAGAAAAAGCCTTTCCAATTTAAGGCTGGAACAATGAAAGGAGGCACATTGCTACGGTGCTGCTCGTTCGTGTTCTCTAGCTACCTGAGGGTCCCTTGCTTAATTTCCATGGCATAGGGAACCATCATCCTCCAAAGCACTTGGCTGGAAATCGAGATTCTTTCATATCTCCAGTCCTCTCAAAGCGGGGAGTATCCATATTGCTGTTTAAATCACCCAACATAGTGAAGGGGAAAGAGCCCCTCCCCGCCCCGCCTGGGTGCAGTGATTCAACAGGACATGTACAAGATTCCAATTACCAAAATGAATTTAGAAAGTGGCTCAGGGTGCATGACTCATCGTCAGCAGACCATTAAAAGGCAAGTCCTTCCTGAATGTTCCTCAAAATTTGTTTGTTCAGGAGGGCTCAGTAAGTCCCTGCCCACTTGTTTAGTGGGTGTGAAAGAGGCATTTCTCATCCAGCCCGAACCCCTCCCAGAACTGACCTCAACAGTGCCCAGAGGTTGGGACAGGAAATGTCCCTGTTGGCCACCATGCCCGGAAGACCTAACTTCTGGTCTGGGCTCCCAGCTAACAGGCGTTTGGCTTCAGGGATTCTTTTAGCAGACAGGAAGAAAAGGGACATGAGTGGGTATGGGAGACAGACGGGAGAAGACAGTACGTGAGGCTGGGAGTAAATGGCCGTTTTGCTACTCCAGAAAAAAGAGAAGGCAGGTGTCTGGAAGCAGTGACTGCCGCCTTGTTATTCGAAGAATACAACCCTTATGTCATTACGAAACACCTGTGCGTAGATGCCGAGAGCAGGCCAGGGACATCAAGTGGGATTTTGTGGGATTGGAGTGAGGAGGCTCACAGATGAACACCCAGGCAAAACCAGCGCTACTTTCATACTCACAGCTGCCTGTTTCCATACATGCTTATACACAACTGCCCCCACACACAGATATTTCCATCCTGTTGGAGAAGAAAATATCTAAATATACCTTGCTGATGAAGTTGACAGTATGGTGCAATAGAAGCGAATACAGGCATCAACCAATAGATCTCAGTCTGTAGACATTCAGGAAGTGGAAGAAACCCAGGCCATTTCCAATAAACCCTGGGCAAGACAAATACACGAACTGCTATGATGTGTCTCTTACATTACGATTCTTATTAAAAGAGGTTTTTATTTCATTATCGCCAGTATTTAATTTGGACTTGGCTGAGCCACATCAGTGATTAAATTAGAGCTCTAGGAAAAAAACTCTCTTGCTAGGTATGTGCTAAAAACATAAATAAAGTAGATACAAATAACTGTGGAACTAGAATGGTCTATTATTTATTCATTGTGAAATTATAAACATCTAATTATAGTTTATTACCTTATCCATCAATGTTGATCTCTTGCAAAGTAATTTTTCAGAAAAGGAGAACCTGAATATCCCTGGTTCTCAGGCACGGAAGGGCAAAATTCAAATTGTGCTCATTGTTCTGATGCTTGGTTTATAGAAACTGTATTCTATAAAATACACAGGATCAATGGCATCCCAAAATAGCACCAGAAACAAATCTCCCTGGGCGTTCATTAGACAATAATTTGACTCTAATTTCTAACAGCTCTCTACACCCATGGACACATAAAACTTCCAGTGTTTACATATTACAAATACATATACAGGAAGCTATAGCTAAAGCATTTATACAAAGTACATTCAAATCTGAATCATGCCAAAGAGTGATTTGCGGAAGAAAAAAATACTACCAGCTCACTTAGGGAAACTTCACATTCAAGCAGATCCATTCATCCTCACGCCCCCCAATCCCATTTGTTCTCCTGCACTTTGGGGCCTCACTTGTCAGATGGAGGGAAAGAGGCTGTCCCTGAACTTGACCTATAAAGGAGTGAGCCAATTCTGAGCCCTCAAGAACCAGTCCCTCACACACACATGACGACACGTATGTTCACCAGGCACCCTCTTCATGTGGATTATTTCACAAGCTCTGCTTTGGGGACTTTGTGCAGTGATCCAAGGCTCACCTGTCACCTGTTCCTGATGTGGCTTGTCATGCTTAAGACACCTGCAAATTAATGACCGCAGTGACACAATGGAGGCACCTGAATGGCTCCTGCTTTTTGTTCCCTCACCATTTTTAATGTACTTCCAAGAAGACAAGATAAAGAAAGTGGAACAAAGACCACGCAGCAAAAAGGCATTGAAAACCAATGATGGTGATCTGTGGCTGTCCACTTGGCTTGCTGTCCACACCTCGTGGTGCAGCAAGGTCTGCTTGTTTTTCCCCTCAGACTGCCAGGTTCTACGGCCTGGGCACCACGTCACCTGCAAACCACAGTACCTGCTGCCCTAATCGTCATCATCAATAATCACGCCAGGCACATCCATGCAAGAGCATCAGGACCACTTTTAATGGGGTAAACAGCTCAGGGTTTATGACGCCATTCTCAGATGGCCCCAGAAACTCCATGAGTTTTCACAGCCAAGCAGTATCCAAGGTGGAGTCCCCTGGAAATAGAACTACACCCGTCTATAAACCTCACGACATTGTGGGTGGTCCTCTTAAGTGGCGATGATGGGATGAGCAAGGCTTGGCTTGGATTTCTATCCCTTACTTGACTGGCCCAGGTTACAGCGAAGGCACAGCACGAGAAAGATGTCAAGAGTCATAGTAATGACCCCAGAGCCCCTAATTAGTCACTGCAGCTGAGGACCCCAGATAACGTATGCATTTATTCATTCATTTGATGAGTGGTTTTTGAATAAACAAATGAGCCAGGCATTCTTTTCAGTACTGGAGATACAGCGGTGAGAAGAACCGAACTGCTGTCTTCATGGAAGGAATGCCAGCACGTGCGGCCTGGCACAGATTCCAAGTCCTCTGGACGAGTCACTTCCCCCCCAGGCATTACTCGTCCAATGCATTCAATTAAAGGACTGGAATCTGCTATCTATGAAGCTGTGGGCACATCTAGGCCACCCAGAAATGGTATTTTTAGAGATACAATTGATCCCAAAATTGCCTTTCTGCTTGCAGGGATAAACAGAGCCTTCTATCGTTTGCCAGATAAAATTAAAAATGAATTAAAAAAACTAAGAAGGAAATTAAAATAGCCAATCAGTACTGCTAGAATTCATGTTGATTTTCCCGCGTTGACTAGCGCAGTCTTAGAACAATGTCAACACCAAACTGTGCATGCCTGCAACATAATGCAAAAGAATGCTAAAAGTCCAAAGAGCTCCTCACCAATCACAGCACCTCCCCGCCCACCACACATGTTAGACTGGCACAGATGCGGTGTCCTAAGTCTGCAGGCAGACAGACGCCCTGGGTAAGGGTCCATCCACGAGGGATATTAGATCTGGGTTGAGCTGGTTGAGTGACAGTGGGCAGCTAGCACCTTCCAGGGACAGGGAGACGAGCATCATTAACACGAGCAATGAGGGCTGACCCCCCACTCTTCAAACTCAGCTGGAAGTTAGATTACAGGCCAGCATCTGACAAAGTGGTGCTCACTCCACAGCTGTGTCTGCAGGCCGGCCTGCTCCTTGTCCAGAGTCCAACAGGCCGGAATCCTTGACATTGGAGATGCATTTCAGGACTCTCTGGACATCAGCTCTGGCTGACAGCTCTGGGTTTTCTTCAGGAAAGTGAGCCTAGGAAGCTATGGTAACTCCCGTGGCTCCTTCTGTCCTGAGTAGGTCCCCGAGGGCTCCGTGATGTCTATAATTGATGGATAACTAATGGAAATCAGCAGCGATTACTCAACTCCAGATTGCCCACCATCCCAAGTGCTAACTTTCCTACGTTAGATTAATTCATGGGTGGTCAGAGTTCCTGAGTCTTCAAGGCCCTTGGAGGTGATATTCCCATTTTTTTCCCCTTCAAAAATATTTCATAGAGTTGTGCTAAGTCAAAAGAAAAACGCACTTTCTTGATTTCCTGTCTGTGGGGAGCAACTCGGACTAGACTAAGTTACTGGAATTAAGACTTATTCTATGCATCTGCTCTCCCACAATATGGCGCTGGGAGAGGAGGAAACAGCTTCTACACAGCTGCCTCCAGTTCAACCAATAACCTGCAGGAGCTGATCCTGCTCCTGATTGGAGGAGAGCAGCGTACTCGGCGTGTGGGTAGCAGAGTTGGGATTGGTGGAAGAGGACTATAAAGGAGGAGAGAGCCAACATGCACCAGGAACACCTGAGGAACATCTATCTGAAGGAACACCTGAGCAGTCCCCGAGAAGCCCCCGAGAGAGCCGGCCGGCGGTGTGCCGCTCCCCCGAGGAAGTGGGGAAAGTGGCAGGGGGAACTGCCCCTCCACGGAGGTGGAGGGACGGCAGCCAACCTGGGAAGAACCAGCAGCAAACCCGGGAAGGGCCGAGCAGACGAAAAAACAGCGCAGGGTCCTGTGTCGTTCCTCCGCGAAGAGGGGGAGCGACACCTGTCTTTTTCTGGATGAGGCTGAGATGCAGGTACCGAAAAGCCTAGAAGGAAATGACTAACAGCACATCCAGGACACTTAGACACTTTGTTTTACACTTCAGAAGCCAATTTTGGTCTAATCTAGAGGGTTCAGGGCCAGTGCTGTGGTATAGCGGGTAAAGCTGCTGCCTGCAGTGCCAGCATCCCATGTGGGTGCCGGTTCCAGACCCGGCTGCTCCACTTGCTATTCAGCTCTCTGCTGTGGCCTAGGAAAGCGGTGGAAGATGGCCTAAGTCCTTGGGCCACTACACCCACATGGGAGACCCACGTGGGAGACCCAGAAGAAGCTCCTGGCTCCTGGCTCCAGATCAGCACAGCTCCGGCCCTTGCAACCCAATTGGGGAGTGAACCAGCGGATGAAAGACCTCTCTCTCTGTCTCTCTTCTTCTCCTTCTCTCTCTGTGTAACTCTGACTTTCAAATAAATAAATAAATCTTTAAAATAAATAATTTGGAGGGTTCTTCTGACTTTACAACTTACTTGATTATAATCAGACTCATTTTTAAATTATATTTAATTTGACCAAATCCACCAAGAGCCTACTAATGCCAGGAACTCTGCTAGGAGGTGAAGTTTTGGGGATGAATGAGAAGCCCGCCTCGAGAAGCTCCGGTTCACAGGGGTGGTGGGCAGTGACCTCCATCGACTGCGAGTTGGCCTTCATGACTCGCCGTAACTAGTGGAATGTGACGGAGGGATGGGACACCACTTCTAAGTTTATACAAAGGCCGTGGCTTTCATCTCCAGCACTTGCTCTTGTGCCTTCTTGCATCCTTGCTCCAAAGGAAGCCGGCTGCCATGTGGTGAGGTGCCCAGGGAGGTCCACTTGGTTCAGTCCAACAGCCCAGGGGGAGTTGAATCCTGCCAAAAACCACACGAGTGGACTTGGAGTGACATCTTCTCGGTCATGCCTTCAGACAGGATCATGGCCCAGGCTGTGAACTTGACTGCAACCTTCTGAGAGACCTCAAGCCAGAAGCTCTCAGCAAGGCCACATCTTGATTCCTAACACAGAAATTATGAGATAATAGATGCTTGTTATTTTAAGCTATTAAAGTTCTGGAGTACTTTGTCACGTAGCAACAGATAACTATTACAGGGAAACAGACATTTTTTAAAAATGACTATATTGCAATGCAGTAAGTGCTATACTGGAAAATGAATAAAGTTCTTATAGATGAGAAAGGAATAAACAGTGTTGGGGTGGCTCAGGGAAAGCCATAGAGAGAAGAGACAGTCATCAAGTTGGGTCTTAAAGGATAAATAGGAGTTTTCCATATGAAAAGAGAGAGAGAGAAAAGAGCAGGGAGAAGGAGCAGCAGGACATACAAAGTACATGGTCCATTCAGGAAAAGTAGAGGAACTGTAGGAGGGCAGGGGAAAAGGGAGATGGCAGGTGATGATGCTAGAAAGGTAAAGATTTGAAAGAACGCTCATGCAGGCACAAGGATATAAATCTAGCTAAGCTGTGAGGATTCCTCAGAGGTCTGGACACAGGGACCTGATTCGCGGGTCCCCATGCTTCAGAGAGGTGACTGCATACAAAGGACCTAGTTGGGCTAGGGTGACACGTCATTGTTGGAAATGAAGACATTAAAAACATCATGAAGACAACCCAGTGAGAAGATGGAGCCCATGGGGGCAGAGAGAGAGCAAGAGAGCCCAGAGAAAAGCATATCACAGCATCTAAGGAGGAGGACCCAGTGGTACCACTCTTGAGTGAGAGAGGAAGTAGGGGTCAAGAGCCAAAGACAACATGTCGCTCTGGCCAAGCCTTTGTGATTGGAAACTAAATGGCTCCAGGGCTCTCACATATCCTTGGGTGGCTGGATGGTGTCTGCATTGTTGAGGGACAAAGTCACACACAGATGATCTCACAACACACCTGTCGTGCCACAGGCTTTGTCTATCGCCCTCAAGCACAGAGGCACCACTTGAAATAGTCTTAAGAACGTCTCCGACTCCATTCATTCATAGCAGGGGTCATTTTTGGTATAGGTTTCATGGCCAAAGCTACCAACCTCAGTTTCTGTCCATCCCCAGGAGGTGCATCAAATCCACTGCAAGTCATTTCTTTCCTTCTGACCTTGGGTTGAAGTCCCAGGTATCTGTGCCCTGCCCACAAGGCTGCAGCAGGTCCTGGTGGAGGCTCCTCCCACAATCCCAGAGTCTGGTCCAATGAGAGTCATGCAAACTCTCCCAAGAAGGAGCAGCACTGCAAACCACACTGATCGGGAGG
The DNA here is from genome assembly GCF_051225735.1 of Oryctolagus cuniculus. NCBI lineage: Eukaryota > Metazoa > Chordata > Mammalia > Lagomorpha > Leporidae > Oryctolagus > Oryctolagus cuniculus. Next base: position 23,275,147 of record NC_142886.1, read on the forward strand.
TGAGGGTGGAAATGATGGCCAAACAGCAACATCGGTGCGTCTTAAAAATATCCGAAAATTACTGGATCCTCCTCATTTGCAAGAGGTAGAGGCTGTTTCCCTCTCCTGGAATGTAGGCTGGATGAAATGACTTGCTCTTAACAAATGCAGTAAGGAAGAGATAACAATATGCAATTTTGGAGACCAGGTTTAGGCACCATGATTTCCATTTTGTTCCACCTTCTACCTGTCTCTGCCATGTCACTCAAGCTGGAGGCAGTCAGCTGCTGCGCTGTGAGTTGCTCCATAGAAAGGTCTTCACTGGGAGGGATTGCTCACCCAGCACACGTGGGTGAACTTGGAAGTGACTCCTTCAGCCCCCGTTGAGCCTGGAGATGACTGTGGCCCAGCCAACACCTTGACCGCAGCCTCATGAGACACGAGCTAAGCCATTCCCAGGCTCCTGACCCTCAGAAAGTGTGAGATAATAAGTGGTTGCAGTTTTTAGTGGCTATACAGCCACAGATAATGAATAAGGTGACACAGAAGGAAAAGGAAAGGGTTGGGGCAAAAGGTTCTAGAAAACCAGACAGTTGGCAGGATTCCTGCTTAGGCAGAGTCTGACTTGAGTTCCCAGGTAAGGTGAGGCTCGGCACTGGGCTGAACAAGGAAGGGCAGAAGAGGGGCTTGGGATTTTATAGCACTCCCTCTCCTCCATGGAGGGCTGTTATTCTTTTACTTAATGGTTCATCTTAAAAGGCTAATACTAGGATCTAAGATGACCTACACGACAATGAGAGAATGATGAAAAACCAATGTGCTTGCAGGTGGGTCCTCACAACCCATAGAAACATGAATGCATCGACCTTCAGTGTCCTGGGCCAGCCAGTGGCCCTAAGGAGATGGGCTCCACCAAACAGGCTGCCATCTTCATCCTCTAGCTTTGCCCTCCATCCCGCCGGCTCACCTGCACCCTGCTCTATTCCACTTTTACCTGCCTCAGCTTGTCTCTCACAGCCAACAAACTTTCCATTTAGGCTCACAGGAAGAAGCACCATGTCATAAAGATGGAAAGATGATCAAAAAGATTATGAGAAGAGCCAGAACCTACAGCCAGTGTTTGGCCTAAAGGAAATAGGGCTTGTATACCTCAATGACCATTACGCATAACTTTGCCAAGGAAGCACCTCCATACTCATTGGCTTTTGTCTGATTCTCCATAATTACCTCATGAGATAGGTAGGACTGAAAGGGATGGCCTTGGTTTACAAATTGAGAAACTGAGGCTCAGGCAGCCAACTAGTAGTAGAGCCAGGGCTGGAATCTATGTCTTCACGTTCTAAACCTTTGGTTCTCACTACATCATGTCCAGGATGCAATGGCCCAACTTCATTTCAACTCCTTATGCTGAGCTCTGAACCATACATTTTCCCCTGTTATGTACAAGAAATCTGCTAAGGCACAGTGATGTGGGTCACTGCACCTTACCATGCCTTGGTCTCCTGAGTTTGAACCACACAGGGCTGGACTGACTGTCCCCAAAGGCCCCCTTTGGCCTCAATGTTCCATGCCTCTGGCAAAACTACTCAGGAATCAGGGCTTGCTGCATGAAGCAGAGCCTTGGGTTCTCACCATCTGTCGGGGCTAATCCTGAAGCCCTGGGGAAGAATCGCTCAGGAGTGAGCCAGTCCAGCCCACACAAAGGGGCCCTGGAGGCTGCTGGAAATAGGTTAGCAGTCAATGGTGGTGGTACTGGGCTTCTGCTCCGGAAACGCTCAGCAGAGACACCCCAACCTCATTGGCCACAGCTCCTCAGCCAGAGGCTGCAGGTGGGGAAGTGTCACTGCCCCACCCCCTCACAATCCCACCCCATCTTGCTGGGCCTGTTATTCCAACACGGAGCCAGTTGTCTATGTCCTCCCTAGGACCTCCCCACATCCCTGCCCAACACCAGTTCACCCTCTGAAAAGAGCACAAAAAGCCGCCTGGCATCCAAAGCTGATCTCCCAGCAGCCCCAGACACCTCCACTACGCTGTCCGTCAAGAAAAGACAGGACTGCTCCTCACCCACCTATTTTAAGGAAGCGTAAATAGCAGACGGAAAAGGCTCCCCTTCTGCAGTCTCCAAATCCCAGCAGAGGTCTGCAGATTCCTTTCAGTCCTTCATTTGCCCCCTCTTCACTGCCCAATTTCCCCAAGTCACTAATTCATTTTCCAAATTGTGCTGGCAGGAAAAAGAAAAATGGGGATGACAATGGTGACAACCAGCTTCCCCTGACATCACTCGCCCAGGCTTCTTGAACCCCGGAGGTCCCTGATGTTCTTCAACACCCTCAACAAGAAGAAAACAAAAATCACGCTGAGCCAACACTGCTTAAAGGAGAAACATCCTTGGGGTGTCCAGGGAGTACATCAAAGCCCAGCACCATCTGGCCTCATATTAGCTCAGCATTTGCTTCCAGTCTTCAACCCCCAGGCTGCACCAGGTCTGCAGCGTCCTGTATCCTTGGTCACCTGGTCCAACAGATACGTCAGTGTCCACCAGCCAAATTTCTCAACCGAGATCATTCCAACTTTTCCTGACAATCGAACAAATATTTATCCAAGACATTCACGGGTGAGGATTGATCTCGTTGTTTACTTAGAGAGCTAGAGGAGTTGATTTTTACACAGGCTTTATTTTTTTCCTCTGGAGAAATTAGAGAGTTGGGATCGTATACGGGAAACAAATCAATGGCTATTTCCAGGTACCAGCATCTGTCTTCACATTTAATAGAAATGATGTCCTGAGACACGCAGTCTATTCAGCACAGAAACACCCATCGATATTAGAGCAATGCGGAGGAGAGCCTTTCCTGATGCTTTGCAAAGGCAAACAAGAGCCCACAGTCTTGGGAGAGTCACGAAGCCCTTCTCGGAAGGCAGTGATCAACTCCAACCCATAATCAGGGAGACGGAAGCGCACCAATCATCTCAGAGCTGCCTCTGGTTCGGGTGCGTATTTGGCCTAACAGTTAAGATGCCGGTTAAAACACCTGCATTCCACATTGGAGTCCCTGGGCTCCATACCTGGCTCCTGCTTCTGACTCCAGCCAGAGTCCTGCTGATGCAGACCCTGGGAGGCAGCAGGCGATGGCTCAAGTAGTTGGGTTCCTGCCACCCACATGGGAGACCTGGATTGAGTTCCTGGCCCAGACCTGGCTGTTGTGGACATTTGGCAGGGGTAGAGGGGAGGTGTGACCCAGTATATGGCATTTCTGTCTGTCTGCCTGCCTCTCAAATAAATGAATTTTTAAATGTCTTAAATGGCTCTGGTTCACCTGAGGAATACATGCGAGAAAATGAGGAATTTATCACCAGAAATCTGGTCTCCCTACAGAAATGGCTAAATACGTGGCACATATGGCACCGTTTTGTTCCATACTCATGGAAGACATTACTAATCAATTAAGCATTCTTTTCTAGTCCAAATGGATGAGACTTTAAGATATACCTCAGCATAGCACTTCAAGCAGCCATCGCCAGTCTATGATTTTTGCATAGAAGAAGAAACTTATGTTTCTAAGTTAGAAGCTAGTAAGCTTAATAGGCTAAGTGTCTCAGGACAGGTGTTGTGATGTGGTGGGGTAAGCTGCCATTTGGGACACCCACATCTGATATCTGAGTGCCTGGTTTAAGTCCTGGCTCCCTGGCTCCTGATCCAGCTTCCCACTAAGGCACCTAAGAGACAGCAGATGATGGCTCAAGAACTTGAGTCCCTGGCACATATGTGAGAGACCCGGATGGAGTTCCTGGCTCCTGGCTTCGGCCTAGCCCAGCCCCATTTGAGAAGTGAACCAGCAGATGGAAGATCTCTCTGCCTTTCAAACAAGCAAATAAATCTCTTTCTTTAAGCCTCATCCGAGAATGAAGGACTCAAACTTCCAGCAGGTCCCTGTTCAAATATCTGACTCCTGTTTTCCTTTCTGTGAGTCAGAGGCCACTAACAACACAGCCAGCACTGCACACCAACCAGAGCCTTGCTCTGAGGTGGGACTGACACTATTCCTATAATCACACACTTACATCTTCCCAGAAAACAACCAGAGACCCTGTCTACAAAGAGTTTTCAAAAACAGTGGTTAATGTTTTCTCTACTCCATCAGCAAGGAAGTATCAGGTGACGCCTCTTTAAGTAATTCCTCTGTCTCTTGTTGCCTGCGGCATGGAGTACGCCTCTTTGCTGCCTTTTCACACTGCCTTTCCACCACAGACCCCAGCCACCACTCCCCTATGCCACAGTCACTCAGAAAAATATACTGCATACCCCATCCCTAGCCCCCAACAAAAGACACTCACCACGCTCCTTTTGTGCACTTTGTGCACAAAGGTCTCTCCAACCTAGCTCTCCACTTCCATTTGCAGCCCAAGCTATCAAATGGGCTGTCCACACCCCAGCTACACAAAGTGGGATCCACACACCGCCAGCATGCGCAATACCTGGGAGTTCATAGACACGCCCACCCCAGACCTACACAACCTAAATCTGAAAATTATCAAGATCTGCAGGTGCTTCGTGTGCATAGTAAATCGTGAGATACACTGCCCTAAATTCCCTCTCTCCCCCCATTCTGGGATTCGGTCTTCATTCTCCCAAATCTTACTTCTCTCCTGTCCACCAAAAACCCTCATGGAATGAGTGACTCCATCAGTGCATACAGAAATAAAAGAACAAATGGACTACCACTTCCGCCTTTTGCCTGTTCTTTAGAACTTCTATTCACCCCTCACATCCAGTCCAAATGCCCCCACTTTTGTGAAGCAGTCTCTGTTTTCTAACAAGCATGAGAAACGAAGGAGGATGATGAGGAACCTGCTCAGGTTGTGCAGCTGCTACGTGGAGCCCACCTGACTCTGCATCCAGCACAGGCTGTCGGCATCCACAGGATGCCCTGCAGAATGGCCATGACCTCCTTTGCACGCTCCTGTGCTGGTGCCAGGGCAGGAATTCCACGGCTAGATGCAATAAGCCAAGTTGCTTTGTGCGCAAGGCCACCAACTGATTTCCTTGAGGCCCACTCCTTATCCACTTCTCTCAAGCCACCTGACGACCGTTCTCTGCTCTCTGCCTTCACACACACAGCCCAAGCACCCATCTCTTTCACTCTTCTTGAGGAATGGGGAATTCTTCCTTTGGAGAACAAAGGTGTCAGGGTGGAAGAAGCAGTCCCATTTCCCCTACCTATAACAACACCGTTCAGGTGCCCCAGTGTGTAAGAACCACCACAGGGAGGAGCTGGCCAGTTGTGGTGCAGTGGATTAAACTGCCACCCGCAACACTGGCATCCCATAGGAGCACCAGCTGAAGTCCCAGCTGCTCTGCTTCCAATCCAGCTCCCTACCAATGCATGTGGGAAAGCAGTGAAAGACGACCCAAGTGTTTGTGTCCCTGCCACCCACGAGGGAGACCTGGATAGTGTTCTAGGCTTCTGGCTGCAGCCTGGCCCAGCCTAGGCCACTGTGGCCAGGTAGGGAGTAAGCCAGCAGACGGAAGAGCTCTCGCTCTCACTCTCTGTGTTTCAGGTAAATAAAAATCTTAGAAAAAAAATAATAACCAGGAGATATGTTTTAAACATGCTCCCCAGCCCCTGAGTGGGTGGGAATCTGCTTATTCAGCTACAGCCCAGTGCAGGTGACCCTGGGGCCACACTTGGAGACGCTCCGCCCTCCGGCCTCTCTGAGGCTCTTGCCTCTCAGCAGGCACAGGGGCTCATGGGCAACTCCACTTTGGTCAACGAGGGCTCGAAAATCACTCCTGCCTCCCTCCTCTTTCCAGTGTGAGGATCAAGGTGATGGGGGAGGTGCCGCTGCGCGCTAGGCTGGAAAACACTTAAAAAAAAAAAAAAAAGACAAATTTGACCACTTTTTTTCTTTCAGTACCAAACCTCTATTCCCCTTCCCAGAAATTCTGTGTGTCTCTCTCAACCTCACAGCCCATTGTCAACAGCCTCTAAGTGTTTCAGACAGGCCTGTGATGTCGGATGCAAAGGACATCAATTCCAACTGGCCGGTGTCCAGGCACGAGCTGTCTTCCTGACAACAGTGTTGTTTGCCAGAGACCTGTGGGCCTCACACAGAAACAGGAGGCCTGAGCTTTGCCTCGGCAGCTTGAGACAAGGAACATACACCCTCTCCCCGAGATGGGGCCTCGTAGAGGAAAAAGCACTGGGAACGCTTCCTCTTTATTATGCAAAGCAAATACAAGTGCCCACCCAGTGTCGCTGGGACTGCTCCAAGCAGGGCAGGAAAGATTTCTGACTTAGTTCCCATCATGCCATCGTGAACACGTGAATATCTTTGCAATCTGATTAAACGGCACTCATTGAATGATGAATGGAGTAAGTAAGCGTAAGCGGTGCTTTCTGCCATTTCCTATCTTAGTGTCTATTCCACTACTAAGAGGAACAGTTTCCAGGCCCAAAGCAAAAGGGGGCAGCTAGTAGTCACCAGTTTGGCCCTAACATACTGAGGGTCGTAGGGCGGACACCACCAGCCTGCAGCCTGTGGGGGAGCCCCCACTGGTTCTCTTCACATCATTGCTTCTCAGGCACTCATCTTCTATCCCATTTTCATCCTTAAAAATCACACCCCAGCATACATCTTTCCTACTTCTCCAGACTGCAGTTAATCCTAACTCCCCACCTATTCTGCACCTGTACCAAACAGAGAAACATCCACCCCGCGCCAATCCATCTCCATTCAAATGCTGACCACACACCTTGGCAGTGCCCTGTATTTCCCTGGCCAAATCATTCGGCTGCGCCTCGCTGTCTTTCCCATACTGCTTCTCCCTTCCTCACACTCTCCTTTTTTCAGTGGAAAAACACATGAGCAATCAGAATAAAACCATCTCAGCTTCTCTGTGCCACCTCCGCTTGGCTTCCCACACCTGTCCCCATGCCATTACCAGGAATGAACGGTCCCAGCGCCTACCCTGCGGGTGCCAGGATCCCAACTTCTCACACTCAGAACTTTTCTCCTGCCTGGATTCCTTTCTGCGTCATCCATCTCCCTCTGCCTCGCAGACCCCCCTGCCAGCATCCCACTATGCTTAAAAGCTCCCATCTTTCAAAGAGACACTTCCGGACTGAGCATCCTCCCCACGGAGTGCCCTAGAGCCCTGCTCCTCCTCTCAGCACATTTGCAGTGAGCCTCCAGTCCCTCCTTTCTACACTCTCTCTCCTCCACCCACTCCTGGCTCCCCTGTCTCCCACACTGCCCCCACTCAGTCTCCTTGGCTGAGTCTTCCTCCTCTCCCACTCCCTCTAACGATCATCACTCCTAATTCCCAACAGTACGCCCAGCACAGCCTCTCCCAGAACTCCACACTCATCTATTTGCCATGATGTTCAGGAACCCAAAAAAGAGAGGACAAGAAAGGTCCAAGACGGCACAGGATCATTGTGGGCACATTTCCATCTCCAGGGGTCGCAGGGACCCTGCCAGCCTCAAGGGGGGCCCTTTGATTGGATGGCTGTGGTGTCTCCACGGAGGCAGGGAGGTAGAACTCACAGCAAGCAGGAAATTAGCTGGGTGGCACCAGCTTTAGAAACTGCCAGCATGCACTTCAGATCATGAATAAGTAAATCAAAGAGGCCATCACAAGTCCTGATTACTGAGCGCAGAGAGAAAGAAAGGGAGAGGAGGAAGAAGGGAGACAAAGAAGAAGGAAGCGGGCGTGGACGGGTAAGAGAATAAGAACCAGGAAGAGATTCGAGTCCTCGCTCATTCAGGAGACACAAGCAGAATTCAAGCCAGATGCTTATAAAGACTCCAAATCACAACCCTGTGATGCATCCCTGGAGGGGTTCAGTGGTAGTCAAACGAACGGCTACAACTTAGTGTGTGCAACCTCTGGTGGAGACACTTGGAGCACGCTTCCTCCTGCAGCCCTGAAGATAGTCTGTGACTGGGCTATTCTTGCCGAAGCTCAGGAAAGCTCTAGGCAACCTAGCAAGGGGCTGGCAGAGGCAGGTGCACACCCACGTCTAATTGCAACATCCCTGTGGGGAACCACTCCGCCGCTCAGCCACAGGCAGCAGGCAGCTGGGAGCCACCCACCGCTGACACAGGAGGCCAAGGGGCTGAGAGCAGCCCTCCAGAGGACACTGGGCTTCGGGCTGGCTGGTGGCCTCCCTCGCCGCATGGCTGGGGCAGAAGACGCCTGCCCGCTCATTTGGACAGCCTGCTTCCCCTGCTGCTCCTGGGCCACACTCCAGGCTATCCTGGGGAAAGCACCAGGGCTCAGAAGGTGGTGTGGGGATGAGGGAGAAGTCAATCCAGGATCCCGGATTAAAGCCACTCCCCAAATGAGCCCATGGCAAAATCACAGGTCAAGGTCACTTCCAAACCCCACCCCTACAGAGCTGAAGGTGATGAACTGGAACAACTTAAAAGGTAAAGCAGTTAATGCGCTCCCTGGCACCGAAAGTGGAGAAAGGGGTTGGTGGAAGAGGGCCTTCTAGGAAGACAGCACTCCCCTGGGAAGCCAGACACGGGGGCCTGTGCAGCCCCAGGGAGCTCTGAGAACTTGGCAATGACTCACCTGTGTCTCCCTTTTCTCCTTCTTTTCTGCATCGTAGCCAAGGACAAGGCAGCCCCTGTGACCAACACAGCCTCGCCTGGAAGCTGTCCAGCCCATGGGGCGATGGGGCCGGAGCCCACAAAGCCAGAGGTGGGAGAGACCAGTGTTCTCCACAGGCATGTGCCCTCCAGGTGCCCTCCATCCACACAGGCGCCCACATGGTTCTAACCATGCCTGTTCTCCACCTGCTCTCACACGGGGCAAGAGGTGGGTGGCACCGAGTGCAGTGGACAGGACAGAGGGGTATCTGTCTCGGGGCAGGGAAGGAGTATTCGAAGGGGCTTCAAAAAGCTCGTGGAAAATGGATTTAAAAGATAAGTTGGCTCTGATGCAAAAGATCTGTGAAATCCGTGCAGCTTTTCTTACTCTGCGTTTTCATGACCACTTTGAAGACCCCCCCTTATCTGCATGGATTTAAAATTTTTTTGCACCAAGTTAAATTTATCTTTTAATTTCATTTCCCACGAACTTTATGAAGTCTCGGATAGAAAACGCCCTCTCTGCCCCACAGTCCTTGCTGGCATCACCGCTGAAGCCGCTCCGGTAGTTCCACAACCAGCCTTCCGGAAGCCCTGGCTACAGCGCAACCCGCTTCTCCGGGCGGGTTCCCCACCGGATGCGCCCAGATGCGGCTCCTGCGGCACACGGGGCACACGGAATCGTGATGACCCTCCTTTGTCTCACACACAGGCGGAAACCAGGCCCCGGAAGCTGAGGCCCCAAGGCCACAGGGCAAGGTGTGCCAGAGCCGGGGCTCCGCCCAGGGCCCCTACGCCTTCTCCCACTGGCCCTGGCACCTGAGAGAGAGGGCAGGGGGTCTAAACCTCGGCCTCCCCCTTCCCCCCTCTTCCTCCTCCTTTGCAGCCTCCATGGCAAACAGCCCTAGGCCTGCTGGCAGCTGACTGCCCCCTACCCCTGTCCCTGCCTTCCGGAAGGATGACTCCACATAGAAAGCCTGGGGCCAAAACACACCCGGGCCGGCCTGCCCCGCGCCTGGCTCATTCCTTTCCCAGGCTCCTGGAAGGGGGACATTTCCAGAAGAGGTGGCTCCAGCAGCTTCTACAGAGAGGGGACTGCTCTCAGATGCGCTCCAGCAATTGGGCAATGGGGACAAGGCAGGAAGGCAAGTGTGTGAGAGGTGGAATGAAGAACTGGTTTGTTTCCCACTGTCCCATTCTCACCAAAATGGCGCCCCGGAGCCCCAGAGAACATCCGACTCAGACCAGGTTGGATTCATTCTTCACCGAGATGGACACTGCGCTGGCCAGCGGATGCCGGTGCAGCCTTGACATAAGGTAACGAGAAGCAAAGAAACCTGGGGAACTGCAGAGGCCCCCGCCCGGGAGTGAGGCAGGGCTCTCGGTCCCCACCCCCAACCCCGACTCAGTCGCAGCCACCATGGCAGCCCTGCCCAGACAAGGAGGGGCCTGGCCCGGGCGGCTGGCTCTTTGCAAGGTTTGCCCTGGCTGGAAAGCCCGGGCTCCTTAGCACCTGGCTCAACCCACAGTCCTGTCCAGCCAAGGGACACCAGGACTCACAGCCAGGAGGGCATCTCCCAGGGCCCTGAGGACCTCTTGTTCCTGCAGGAAAAGTCAGGCTCGCCTGGGGAAGCTGATGAGAGAACACGAGTAAGCAGCAGTGCTTGTCTTAAAGGGGCAGAGAGAAGGTCTACGAGGGGTCCTATACTCTCTGGGCAATGGTCAAAAGGAGAGAGAGCCCAGTCTTGGAAGGCAAACAGACTTAGTCATTTGATCGTGGGCATGTGACTTAACCTTTCCCAACCTCAGTTCCCCAGCTGTGAAATGGGGCCATCCTCTACCTCCCAGCATTGTCCCATGTGACAATGATGGGAGAGATTCCCCCAGGCAACCGAGGCGTAGTTGGCACATGGACAGCCTGGTTCCCTTTCTCTCCCTGAGACAGAGCTCACACCACCTGATCCAGAGGCAGAGCCCCGGGGAATTCTCCCCAGTAAGCCCTGGAACTAGACAGGGAGAGGGGGCCCTCCCCGGGGCTCAGGGCTGCTGGGGGCTGACTCATCCTGCCCTCTGTCCTCACTTTCCCTTCTCACCGTTTGGAAGCCCTGGAGCGCTCTTCCCCCAAATGAGGCATGCAGGAGAAATGAGCTGTGATTAGCACAGCTGAGACCAGAAGGGCCAGTGGGGGCGGGGAGAGGAGCTGCAGAGAGTTTCCTGGAATTAATGCTGGAGAAACTCGAGAGGGGGGCGAGATCTCTCTCCCTGTGCCAATCACTGGGCAGCGATTGCCTTTAAGCCAAGCTCTGCAGCCCGTGCCCGGCCAAGTCAGCCATGGGGGCTGCCTGCCACAGCCCTCCCAGGGCCATCAGAGGCAGGCCCGGGGTGCTTGCTGCAGATCACGTGGTGACATTTGGAGTCAGCAGGTGGAGGACATGGGCGGGGGCAGAAAACAGACACAGAACACTGCCCCCCACCTCCCCGGCCCTGGCTGTACCAGATCTATAAAGGAGGCTTGGAAAAGTTCATAGGAAAGTGGAAGGAATGAAAAATTTCTTTTGATGCAAAAAAATTGAATTCCCTGCACAGTTTGCTCACGATCTGTGTTTTCCATGAACGTTCTGCAGGCCCTTCATGCAAGAACATCTCAGGGGAAGGCAGACTGGGAACCTGGGGGGCTTTGGTGAGACAGCCCTGAACAAGGCCACAGGGCTGCCTAAGTGATGGAGGAGCAGGGTTGATCCAGAGGCCCACATCCAACCGCTCCTGCTTCCCTCCAAGGGCAGATGGAATTCTGCCTGCTGTGGCGTCAGCTCCATGCTGTCAAACAGGCTTCTCTGTCCAGTGCTCTGCCACTGTCAGCCATGCCCAAGCCCAGACCGTTGTCACTGAGCACAGTGAGCAAGTCCCAGGCAGTGGCAAGTGCACTGATGGAAGCCCCTGGAAGAAGACTTGGGGACCAGCGGGACCCTATCACATCGGCACAGCTAGCTCTGACCAAGTGGCTTAACTCTTGTGGGTGTTGATCTACTTGTCTGCTGAGTGGGACGTGGGACAACAACTCCTGACAGGGCCACCGAAGAGCTCACACAGGGAGGGCCGTGACGATGACCTAGCGTGGCGGGAGTGCTGGCCCCTCTTGGCCACTCTGCAGAAAGGGCCTGTATTCCTTCAACTCACGATCTCCACACGGCTACACCACTTCCAGCAAAGAAGTCATCAACAAAGCCAGGTGAGAACAGAGAAGAGATAGAAACGAAAGTGAGAACTTAGGGCCTTCAAGCGCAGGACTTCCAGCCCTCCGAGACGTAGTCACCTAAAGACCTCCAGACAATCAGACCACAAAGAGCATCTACACCCAAACGAAGGCCACGGTCAACACCCGGACCTGTTTCCTCTTTTCCTCACATCACATTCAATGACCCATCAGCATGGCCAGTGTTGTAGCATAGCAGTTCCAGTCCAGGCCGCTCCACTTCTGATCCAGCTCCCTACTAGTGCCCCTGGGAAAGCAGCAGAAGATGGCCCAAGTGCTTGGGAGACCCCAATGAAGCTTCTGGCTCCTGGCTTCGGCCTGGCCCAGCCCGGGCCATTGTGGCCATTTGAGGAGTGAACAGCAGGTGGAAAATTCTCTCTCTCTCTCTCTCTCTTACCCTCTTCCTGCAACTCTTTCAAATAAATAAAATACATTTTGTTTTTAAATGACCCTCAGTCTGAAGGGTACTTTTACAAAAAGAAGCCTTCGTTCCAACCTGTAGGAAGACAACCATAGATGCTGATCCCATATTTAAATTGGCCACTCTGGTCTAAAGCTCTCTGGGTCCCCCAGCCTCTTGGGACACGCACACTCCTCGCTGCAGAGCTGCAGGAATTGTCACCGCAGTCTCTCTGGCTTCAGGATAATGGGGGTGGGACATGCTCATGGGGTCAGCAGCTACCAGGTCTGGCACTTTCACCAGCGGGACGAGGGCTGCACAGAAGACAGGAGCAATGGGTCTGTCCACTAAAAGGAATGCTCATTGCTTAGAGGGGCTGGGACCCCACAGCCACGACAGGACCAGAGCCAGCCCCGCGAGGAAGAACAGGTGAACCCGAGCCTCCTGCCCTGTGTAGACATGCTCACAGGGCCATCCCGTGCTCTAGGGCTCACCATGGCTCCCTACTTCCCATACAGGGCCACCACGCATACATCCACGCTGCTCCTTGCCACAGCCTACGACCTTCCTCCCACGGACTCCTCTTGAGGTCTGGCTGCAGACCCACTGCGCCCATGCACACCTCGAGGGCTTTGCTCAGGCACTGCCTGCTGTTCTCAGCCTCCTGCCTTCTCTCCATCCAACCCAGCTCTGCTCATCCATCTAGGAGGTCTCCCCATGACTCCAACCTGCACAGGGAGCTCCCCTCGCTGGGCCTGTCTGCACTCGCTTTTTGCACCAATTGGCACCTTTGCTATAAACAGACTTGGCTTGGAAAGTATGAGAAGCTCCTGTCTCTCCTCCTCAAGATATTTTTTTAATTTATTTATTTGACAGGTAGAGTTATAGACAGTGAGAGAGAGAGAGACAGAGAGAAAGGTCTTCCTTCCGTTGGTTCACTCCCCTAATGGCCACTACGGCCAGCGCTGTGCCGATCCGAAGCCAGGAGCCGGGTGCTTCTTCCTGGTCTCCCATGCGAGTGCAGGGCCCAAGCACTTGGGCCATCCTCCACTGTCCTCCTGGGCCACAGCAGAGAGCTGGACTGGAAGAGGAGCAACCGGGACTAGAACCTGGCACCCATATGGGATGCCGGCGCCGCAAGCGGGGGATTAACCAAGTGAGCCACAGCGCCGGCCCCAAGATGTTTTACACAATGGAGAAAGAGGGGTTTACAGCCAGCAAATCTCTCAATGGAAAAATCCAGAGCTTAGCAGCCGTCACTGCTACCTTAGTCAGCTCCCCTTCCCTGAACCTCAGCGTCCATGATGCAAGGCAGGAATATAGCTTATCTGATATGCTTGACCAGAAGCGTCTCAAATTGTGGATTATTTAAGACTTCGAAATATCTGCACAGATTTTTACCTGTTGAGCATCTCTCATCGGAAAATCTGAAATCCAAACTGCTCCAAAATCTAGACATTTTTCAGCATTGTGTAAACACTCAGACTGTTTTGGACTTTGGAGGATTTCAGGTCTTGACCCGAAAGGGCTGCTCTATGGCTTTACCAAGTCATCCTCTATAAACAGGCTAGACTCACTAATTAGCACACAGAAAGTATCCCCCAAAAGTCTCTTCCAATTCTTTGCTTCCCTGTAAAAACCCACACCACGCTGCAACACAGAAGGCACTGCATAAATTATTGATCTCTCCATCAGTGGCATAAAGCAAACCAATAACTGGGGGGTCATTACACAGAGTAACAGCATGTGGTCAAAACATATTTACCTATTTTTCAATTATGAACAAATGATTGCCATTTGGGGAGGCAACCAAGGAAGTTTTTAGGGTTACAAACTGCCCACTCTCCCTGAACCCATAACTCAGGTGAGCAAAAGCTTCAGCACAAAGGCTCCTGCCAGCGATTCAGCCATCACTCTTCCTTATTCAAGTTACCTCCACCCCAGTCTCTGCTGCATGTCTGGTCCACAGAAAGCTTACATCACACAGCAAAAGTAGCACAACCCCTGCTGCCGCTTTAAATCAAACACAGAGCAAAACTACCCTATGGGCATTCTTCCCTAAGTTTCAGAAAGAATGTTATTTCTTTTCCCGAGCAGAACTTTTGTCAAATATATGATAAGTTAACTAATTAACTTTGCTAATAAGTTCTTTCCTCCCCCACTAATGTTGGTGAGAAGACAGAAGGCGACAGGAATACCAGGGAGTCTGTTCAACCCAAATCAAGCTGAGACTGGTATCGAGAGTCCTACAGGCACTAGTGAAGTCCACGCACCGAGGATGGTGTGGGATGTGGCGGTATCCAATGAGATGAGAACTGGAACGGATTCCCGTGGAGTCCCCAGCAGGAGGACTTCCTCCTGGTGGCCTTGGGCCATGCTGCCCCTTACCAATGCTTCTCCCTGTTCCTCACATCTTTGCTGCTTCTCTGTCTCCTGCCACTGCCTCCACTTTCCATCTGACATCTCATGCCATCAAAGCAACAGAAGTCAACAAAGTCTTGGGACCTTGCTTCAGAATAAATGGTGCAAGGCAAGAAGTGTCGTGTTCATTAGTGACACGCACTCATGAAAGTGGCTTTCCCCGTGTCACCCCATTCCTTGGCGTCGGGTTAGCTACCAACGTTGCAGGTTCTGCAGCTATAATTCAAAGCATGGCAGGGCTAGACTCCACAAAGGTGATGTGCCTGGCTGGTGGTGATTCCCTCTCAGTCTCAGTAGCTCAACATTCCTGGGGTCAGAAGTTTTCTAACTCGGTCTAAGCTCCACAGTGCTTCTCCTATCCTCTCCAAACGTCAAAAGCACCTGGTGGGGTCTCTTCCTCAATGACACCAGCTATCAAGTGACCCCAGTCTCCCCCAGCTCGAACCAACCTAAATCTGCAAACCTTCCCTGAAGAGCTGATTGTCCACCCCGCTCAACGCTTTGTTAATGATCTTCTCTGCAGTGTTTCCACAGTCTTTTTGGTTCTCTTGCACACACTGCTGCCAAGTACTACATGGGGCTGCAGAGTTACCCCCAAGTCCCTGCACGTGGTTCTCCATCTCATACTACCTGGTATCATGCTTCCTGAGTGACGGCAGAAGGGCCCTGTAGCTGGTGTCCCTCAGACCTCCAGATCCGTCTGAGGGATCATCACGCCTCACTAGATGAGGACATGATTTAGGATCAATGCGACTGGTGCTCACTCACTAGTGACCACCATCATCACCTCTCAACAAAGTCTTTCCTATTCTGAAGTAAGAAAAGCCCAGGCTTAGTCAAGGGGTGTGGGCAGCTCACACCACATTTATGGAAAATACAACACCCAGAAGGATCTCATTTGCAGTCTGCAAAATCTCTCTCCTCCCTGAAAATGGATTTCTGGGTGGCCTCAGATGTGATCACAGGGTGAGCGTGAACCGAGCTGAACATGTGGACCCTAAGCACTGACCCCTTTAAAAAACATGGAGTTAACTTGGGGAAATTAGCAATAAACCCCACTAAACGGTACCTGTGGTCTGAAGAGTCATGTATTCTCTCAAAACACCTGCACATCATCCAGTAATGGCAAAAGAGTGTCTCGTCTCCATTTTTAGCACGACTGCTTCCACCTAACATGACCCCTCCTACGTCACTGTGCAGGCTCATCTCAGCTTCATTAGTAAGAAGATTTCAGTTCAGTACTAGCCCTGGTGTCAGGAACCTTCTCCAACACCCAGGGAGGCAAACTGTCTCTCTCACCAGTTGGTTTGGGAGGTAAAAGAAGAAGCTGGGGGAAGTGTCGTGATTCTGAATACAACCACAGCCATTTGCATTCTTGCAAAGAAATGGATGTCAGGGCATCCCATGATTGGCAATTTCCAGGACCCACAGCCACTGAAGAATCAGTGCTCACCAACAAGGCGCCATTTCTTTAACTGCAGCAGCTCCACGCTTCCCAAGCTGGGCACCCAGAACACCCTTCATCATGGACCTCACACAGATGAAACTCGACTTTTCTGTGTTCACTTAACCCACAGGAGCCACCTGCCTTTTGTCAGACCTAAAAACAATGGGGGACGCTTGGCCTGCAGTTAAGATGCATGTGTCCCATATCAGAATGCCTGGGTGATTCCTCCTGCAGACCCTGGGAGGCGGCAGCGATAACTCAAGGGACTGGCTTCCTGCCACCCACGATGGAGTTCTTGACCCTCGGCTCCACCCTGGGCTAGTCCTGCCGCTGTGGACATTTGGGGGGTGAACCAGTGGATGAGAGCACTCTCTCACCTCCTCTCTCTCTCTCTCTCTCCATCTAGAATTAAAAGCAAACACTCAGCTGCTACAGGCGAATGATATGCATGGTCATGCTCTCGGTGAGTCACTGTTTTGCGTGGCTGGGTTATTCTCAGCGACGGTCGGTAAACATTACACTACCATAGCATGAACTCAACACCAACACTGCAAAAGCTTGTGGAGAGCCTTCTGAGACTTCGATGCCTTTTTTTTTTTTTTTTTTTTTGGACTCTCACACATTTTTGCAAACAGGCTCTAAGCAGCTTTCAGTACCAACAATGAAGTGCACCTCTTGACCTCCTCCTGGAGATGTGAGATTCTTTCCTCAGGCCTGAGGGTGCAAAATGCCTGAAACAGTGCCACCCACCCCAAACTTAACTGTGTAATACTCTCTACTATGACCCCTAGGCCTAATCCAGCACGCTGCCTTTTTTTTTTTTTTTTTTTTTTTTTTTTTTTTTTTTTTTTTGACAGGCAGAGTGGACAGTGAGAGAGAGAGAGAGACAGAGAGAAAGGTCTTCCTTTGCCGTTCGTTCACCCTCCAATGGCCGCCGTGGCCAGCGCACCACACTGATCCAATGGCAGGAGCCAGGTGCTTCTCCTGGTCTCCCATGGGGTGCAGGGCCCAAGCACCTGGGCCATCCTCCACTGCACTCCCTGGCCACAGCAGAGAGCTGGCCTGGAAGAGGGGCAACTGGGACAGAATCCGGCGCCCCAGCTGGGACTAGAACCCGGTGTGCCAAGGCGGAGGATTAGCCTAGTGAGCCGCAGCGCCGGCCGCTGCCTAATTTTGATAATAAAGTTTTTGGAACCATGCCATACCCGCCTCACACAGACACTGTATACGGCTGTTTTCATACTACAGCCCAGGCTTGAGTAATGGCGATGGCTATCTGGCTTGCAACAACACCTAAAAGAGGAAGTATTTCCTATCAGAAAACCTTGCTCACCCCCTTTATAAATGATGACAATTGATTCCTTATTCAGAATAACCTCTTCCCCATGCCAAGAAAACACCCCTGACTCAAGTGAGTGGTGCTTGCACACTTAAAAACCAATCTAACTCTTACAAACTGTCCCCTGCTAAGATGCAATTCCCCTAGAATAATTTGGGAGACAAATTCAGGGGTGGGTATTGGGATGCAGCAGTTAAGCAACTACTTGGGATATCAACTTGCTAAGGCACACCCTGGGAGGCAACAGTTATAGCTCAAGTATTTGGGTCCCTGCAGCCTACATGGGAGACCTGAATTTAGTTCTGCGTTCCTGGCTTCCACCTGGCTTCTCTCTCTCTCTTTCTCTCTCTCTTTCAAACAAATCGAAATAACAAAAATTCTGGAAATACACACATATATATATATATCAAAGGAAGTTCTGAATTTGCTGGTTTCAATATAGAATAAAATTCAAATCAACTCTAGTTCTATGGAGTGATTTGGAGTTCTTAGAAAAGAAAGGTAAGGGAACAGCATTGTGGTGCAGTAGGTTAAGCCACCGCCTCTGATGCCAGCATTCCATGTGGGCACCAGGTTAAGTCCTAGCTGCTCCACTTTTTTTTTTTTTGACAGGCAGAGTGGACAGTGAGAGAGAGAGAGAAAGAGAGAAAGGTCTTCCTTTTTGCCGTTCATTCACCCTTCAATGGCCGCGGCGGCCGGCGCATCGCAGTGATTCAAAGCCAGGAGCCAGGTACTTCTCCTGGTCTCCCATGGGGTGCAGGGCCCAAGCACTTGGGCCATCCTCCACTGCACTCCCTGGCCACAGCAGAGAGCTGGCCTGGAAGAGGGGCAACCGGGACAGAATCCGGCGCCCCGCCCGGGACTAGAACCCAGTGTGCCGGCGCCGCAAGGTGGAGGATTAGCCTAGTGAGCCACGGTGCCGGCCAGCTCCACTTCTGATCTAGCTCCCTGCTAATATGCCTTGGAAAGGGGGAGACAATGGCCCAAGTACTTGGGCCCCTGCATCATGTGGGAAACCAAGATGGAGTTCCAGGCTCCTGGCAAAGTTCTAGCCATTGTGACCATTTGGGAAATGACCCAGGAGATGAAAAATGGCTCGCTCTCTCTCTGTAATTCTTTCAAATAAATAAATAAATCTTAAAAAAAAAAAAAGGTAAAAGGAATGCGAGTCTAGTATAAGTTGTAAGCAGTAAGAACAAAGCAGAATAAAAGAGACTGTTTCCTAACTATATAGCTCTACCCAGAGCTTCAAAGGGGAGGCCTTCCAGGTACAGGCAGAGGGAAAGGGACTGGGTGGGCATGTTGTTTTCTCCTGGACCCTTATCCTGAATCCCTAATGTGCTGCATAAATGACCCAGCTCCATCCACAGACCAGCCCCGGGGCCCCTTCCCACCACACAGCAGGGCTAAGTCAGGCTACCAGCAGGTGCACACACGGGTGAAGACAAGGAACACCATTAGGAGGGATTTTGGTCAAAGCATCCCAGCCTCAGCCTGAACCCTACCTAGTGGGCAGCCGTTGGCGAACGCTGTCCCAGAGCCATCCGCATTTGTCTGGTGCCCACTCATGCTCGGTTTAGTCCACATGAAGTCAACCTCAGTGTTTGTTTTTAATTTACTACCAACGTTTTTCAATGAGGAGACCTTAGCAAATTCTTGAATTTTTGGCCTCTCTTGAAAGCCAAGACCTAGAAGCCCTGGGCCCGCATTCCTGCAAGTAGCATCGAGGGTGCCTGCCCCACCATTCCTGAGGTCTCCCTGAGACCCAAGGCAGCAAGGGCTGTGTCCCTTCTCTCTGACACTTGTTTTTCTCACACCTGGTGCGCTACAGATACCTGCTCTGTGGGCATCTGGAGTTCAATCTCAGAGCCAGCCCTTTGTAGAAACAAATATGTTTCCAACTGCATCTAGAAAGTGATTTCTTTCTCTCATTCTCTGGCTCAGGTGTGCTTTTCCCCCCACTCTTGGTGGCCACCCACCGACAGAAAGCACAGCCACTCCTGGCAAATAAACTCAAACTCATCATGAGACACTTGTGAGAGGTGGTCTCTCCCTCGTGGGCGGCCACTGAGGACGTCCGATTACCCTGGGTCTCCTCTGTGATTTACATGGATATCACGAGGGTGCTTCAAGAAGTTGATGGAAAATGGACTTAAAAGATAAGCTGATTTGGGTGCAAAAAATTTTTTTGAAATGCATGCATTTGTTTATAATATACACTTCCATGGACTTGTTGAATGCCTTGCATATCTACAATTTCAGGAATTTTTAGCATCAAAATGAATTAGTCTTTTAATTCCATTTTTCCCTTGAACTTTCTGAATTTCTTTCTTACAGCTCCAGGCCAGACCTTGTGTCCCTATAAGCAGCCCAAAGATAAATACCTACAAAGACAGCATTCATCAGGAGCAAACACACTTCAGGTAGAGGATGTTTATCCACCAGAATCAGGGTATCCTTTTCTAGGGCAAGTCAGAGGAGGGAGTCCAGGTGCAATCCCTCCCCACCAAAGAAGATATTCAGTCCTCTGGTGACCTCAAATTGGGTCTAACGTCTCAAGTTTTGAGTCCCTAGAGGAAAAGGGTAGTATGCAACCAATGTGTCAAACTTCCTCTTCACTCCAAGTTTCCACCAACACATGAATGGATCACAAAATGCGGTTTATACAGACAAGGAACTATTATTCAGCCTTCAAAAAAGATGTTGACACATGCAACAACACAGAGTAATCTCCACGCTATTAAACATAATTATATATATACATATATATATATATATATATATATATATAAAATACATATATATAAGGACAAGCACCGTGATTTCACTCACATGATACTTGGGGACCAGAAAGTACAGCAGTGGTTCTGGGGGGCTGGAGGGAGGACAGATGGGGAGGGCTGAAGGGTGTTTGAAGGGTGCAGAGCGCTGAGGCCGGAGAAAATGGGGGTGTTCTGGAGATGCATGGTGGTAGTGGTTGCACAGCCGTGTCAATGTCCTGAATGCCGAAGAACTGTGCATTGGAGATAAGTAAAATGGTACGGTGCATGTTCCTTATGTTTTACCACAACAAAATGAAGTGAGGAAACCCTAAGGAAGAGACCATATTGGGGAAAAAATAATTCCAAAAGAATGTCCTATTTATTGCTAGGAAACTTGCCCAGTCCGTAATGAAAGTCTCATGCGACATTCATTCTAGAACAGAGCAGCCCCCTAGCAGCAGCATGGCAATGTCACCTTCCACTCCCACCTGGTCCCAGTGGGGCTGGCGACACTCAGAGGGCAAGACATGGCCTGTCCTTCCAGGCTGTTCCACCCAACTCTGAGATCCTTTAGCGAAGCCTGTCCATTTCCACACACAAGAAAAAGTCTACCAGAGGGGTGCTAGCTTCAAGCTGCACCAGTTGGCAGCTTGGAAAGGCTACACCTACGGCATCTTGCAGCAACGGAAATGCTAACCACCCATCTCTTTCCAAAAAACAGACGCTCAATCTGCGTTAGCATGGGCGTGCCGGGAACACGGAACAGCTCCATGAAGTCTATACACCTAGCCAGGCTTTCGGTAGAGCTACTCTGACCATGGGGAAGGCAACGGCAGCAGTGGGATGGTGGGGTGAGAGCTAGCTGGGCTCAGACAGCAGATGCTGGGCCCAGTTCACTTTCCATGGCAGCAGAGCCAGTGGCCACTGCTGCTCTAGACTGGGCATCTAAATCAAACAACAGAGTCCCACGGCCCTGGGCATGCAAGGGGGGCAGGATCCTTCCAGGAGTTCCTTCCACACGGCGCCTGGAAGCTGATCTCCCGGAGGAGGCGGTTGGTATGGCAAGCAAACTGTACAGAGATGCTAAGGGAGCATTGCAAACAGACTTTTATTTAACAGAAACTTATACCAACTTGGTACAAACCCTCTATTACGTGAAGCTTTATCACAATTCTACACTTTTGGTGACTTGTGGGAGTTGGTTGGACAGAAATGATTACTGTCATTCTTAGCATTCTGACAAGGGACATTTTCTACCAGAAAATGTCACAGAAAGGGACTACAGAAGAATACAAAGACACTCTTGGTATCTCCTCCCCTTCCACCTGTACCCCCAGGCCCCACCCCGCCAGGTCTGGAAACCTGAAAGGACTGGCAGGACGTCTGCGTCCACTCACCCTCCCCTTGCAAAGGCAGAAGGGGTCTCAGAATCATTTCTGTTACACTGGGACTCAAGAGCCTGCCGCTGGCAACAATATGCAGCCTTGGGTCACACCCATGGGTCTTGGAGACTCTGCTCACAAGGGAGGGAGACTGAAGGACACAGGAGACCTGCCCAGGGGCCCAGCCCATCAACCCAGGTCTGTCACTGACCGGAGACACGGAATTACCTGTCGTCCGTGTCTCGCTCGTGTCCACCAGCACGGCCACCAATGGGCACGTCAGAATACGTGCCTCCCTCCTGGACCCCCACCAGCAACTGAACTTGACGGTTCCATCATCTCAGTTCAGCCTTCCAAGCCCACGGGGCCAGTTCTAGAATCTCGGGCCCCCAAGCCAGCTCAGCTGGAGGCTGCCTTAGCCAAACTCCTCCTCTAGGAGTCACAGGGTAGCTGAAGTGATGTCATCTCGCCGATGCTTAATGTTTGCAAAAAAATTGTTTTCCTCTTCACTACACTATTTTAAACCAAGCTGCCTAGGTTTGAATCCTGTGCACCGTGCAGAGACAGATTCCATCACTGGGTAGGATTCCTTTCTGAACGAAGCCTCAGCAGACATGAGAAGCAGGAGGCCACTGCTTCTGGACATCCAGATAAAGACGGGGGCTTGGTTGGGGTGAGGGGACAGCGGGGGCGGGAGACTGCTCATATGTGGCTAATTTATTTCAGTCAAATCTTGGTACATAATCATGAAGCATCATCACGTTCAACAGGCTTTTCCAGGAGGGGGTGGGGAAACGGTCACTGCTCACTTACCACATCCAACTCGCAGAAATGAACATACCTAAAGCACATACATGAGTGGCTTTTCAGAAAGCCCAAGAGAGCAGAGTTGATCTTTATTTTCTTATTTAAAAACGTGGGGTATTTTTCCTTAGCGTTAATAGGCAGTCTTTATTTTACATTAAGTACTCTTTTGATTTCACGTCTTCACAAAATTGCTTTTAACTTTTGAAGTAGAAGATACTTTCAACAAAAATAGTGTGCTCCATTAGCACTCTTTTCCTTTAAATATTGAAATAAATAAAATAGTTAACTCTTTTTTTTTTTTTTGTCAGTTTGTGTTCAGTTACTTCTATCGTAGAACAAATTCCAGTCTGACCTGGGTGCTTTCTCACAGACACTTAAAGAAAAGGTAATGAAGAATTTTAAAAAGGAAAAAAAAAAATCTTCTTATTGCACAAACTTAGGCCATTCCCGAGACTTTGCTGGGCCGAGCTGAGTCGTGCCGGAGGATTTCCCACACTCCAGACTCCTGTGTTGGCTGAAACACACGCACAGGAGGGGCCAGGTAAGGGAAGAGGAAGAGGAGGAGGAGGAGGAGGTGGAGGAGGAGGAGGTGCCAGTCGCGGTGGCTTCTCTTCGCCTTCTTCAACATGGCTTGCTTGAAGCATGGCGGAGTCCCCGGGGCCTTGCATTGACTGCAGAGGGAAAGGCAACGAAAGATAAAACAAAAAACAACAACACGGAACCAGTCCCTACAAAAAAGAAAGACTCAAATTAAGGGGGCGGCGGAAATGAAATGAAAATTGAAAACACAAAAAGAAAGAAAGGAAACCACCGATTAATTGCCAAGCTAACGAGGCCACGGCTCCGGGCAGCGAGGACCAGGCCTGTGTCTGGTCCCTGGAACACTGCAGTGGCAGGGGGCAGTTGCCACTGAGCAGAGCTGGACTCCAGGCCTAGGTGCAGAACCGGCAGAACCGGGCGTTCACAAAGATCTTTATTTTTCTCCTTTCTTCGCTTGGAAACCAAACAAATGGAATCTTTCCACTATGTGAAAATACCCAGAAAGCACCCTTAGGATGCAATATAACTGCCCGTCACCTAAGTGGAAATGAGTGGACCAGGGCCAGCTGCAGTCACAGAAAACCCCAACTGATGTCCCATTTGGCCGAAGGTCAAAAGGGCACTGTTCTCTCTCTCTCTCTCTCCTCTCTCTCTCTCTCCTCTCTCTCTCTCTCTCTCTCACATACACACACACACACATAGACCCCCCCTCACCTCCGCCTGCCCCTGTGACTCAAAGCTGCCAGGATTCACTGCAGAGATAGCTAAGCCAAGAGATCCTTTGCAGTCCCTCACTGATCCCAGGCATCCCAAGTGTTGGCCTTGGACCCTGGTGGCAGCTCAAACAAGGTGGGCCCTTTGGCCCGAGGGCCATCCTTGCTTCTAGCTGAAATGAAATCTGCCGAGGTGTTTTGGTCTTTGGCAAGAAGCAGTTGGTACAAAGAAATCAGCAAGAAAAGCAAGTGTTCCCACATTTCACCCCAGAAGCAGCTCCTCAGGGCGGAGACGGATGCTCAACAGTACCCGATCACACCGAGCTGACCGCGAGGGAGGCAGGAAGAAGGGGCCTAAATGGAACCAGGCCAAGCCAGCAGGGAATACAGCTCCAAGTCAGATGAGCAGCTCAGTCCCTTCCAAGCCGCAGCCCCACCCCTTCCCTCGCCTTTCCCAGTACCCACGGCATCACTCGTGGGCAAGGTGCACAGGACTGGATCAGATGCACCTCCAAGACTGAGGCTCTTCCAAAGGAAGGTAGCCGTGGGCCTGGCTGCCACCTGCACCTGCCCTTTGCCTCCCTGGCCACCCCCCCTCCCTCTTTCACCCTTCTGACCTGCACGTCCCAGCACCCCTGGCCTGGCTTCCCTCCTCCTCCCTCGTGCTCCTCTTCTCCAGACCACCAATCATCTCTCTGGCTCCTTCGTGTGAGTGACAGAATTGATGTGGCCTTTCGCCTGGTCTCCTACAGAGCGCCTGCAATTGTCCTTTTGCTGGGCAGCAGTCACCGTTTCGCATCCCGCCAGCAATCTTTCTGTCCTTCTCCCAGCACCCCGAGCCTTCTGGCCAGATGTCACCTCACTCTTGGTGAGGCTCTCTTAACCGTACCTCCAGGTCCTTTCACTTTCTGCAAATTTCTACCCCCACCCCTCCACACATACACACAGAGGTACCCTATTACTATTATTATTATTACCATTATTTTGCCTGATTTAAGCCACTTGAAAATAGCTGGTCCACTCCCAACTTTGCACTTTTAACCTCCATGTTCTCTTTTGCTTCCTCAGGCAGGGCCAACAGCAGGCCACAAGCAATGTCCTGCTATGTTCTGGTCTCTTCCTTTCTAAGCAACCAAGAAGGCTTAGGTGTCCATTCTTCTACACATGGTCACCTGTCCCCTCCACCAACCCCTGTCTCCCCACACAAACTCTCTTTCCTTCCACCCTCACCAACCCTTCACTGCCCCCTGGCTCTCACCTATCCACTCTGAGTTGACCACAGGCTGCTGTGCCCAAAGGAGCACTTGTTCAACTTTTCTTTCCCCCATACTGGTGAGCATCCATTATGCACAGGATGATGAATCCTATGCATTATGCATAAGATCCCATGAGTTAGCTCAGAAACACTGTTCAGCTCCCAGTTTATGTGAACCAATAAGTATAGCATGTTTGGTGTCGGGCACTGTTTGAGGGACATGAGTGGCATCACCTTTGCCCTCAAGAAACACACAGTCCATCTAAGAAAGACTATAAATAATGATAATGCGTTGGGACAAGAACTGTACTCTACTGGCAGGAACAAAGTATGACACAATATGTTTTTTTTATTTTTATTTTTTACAGGCAGAGTGGACAGTGAGAGAGAGAGAGAGAGAGAGAGAAAGGCCTTCCTTTACCGTTGGTTCACTCTCCAATGGCTGCTGCGGCCAGCGCACCACATGATCCGATGGCAGGAGCCAGGTGCTTCTCCTGGTCTCCCATGCGGGTGCAGGGCCCAAGCACTTGGGCCATCCTCCACTGCACTCCCTGGCCACAGCAGAGAGCTGGCCTGGAAGAGGGGCAACTGGGACAGAATCCGGTGCCCTGACCGGGACTAGAACCCAGTGTGCCGCAAGGTGGAGGATTAGCCTATTGAGCCGCAGTGCCGGCTCAGAATATGTTTTAAAATTGTGATTTTTGTCATTTTACATAGACCAGGTTGTGACTGCCAGCCTTGGTTATTGTTCAACTCTGTGTCCACTCTCTCTGATAACAGACATTCTTGCCTACAGATTAAAGAGCAATAGTCAGTCTAGAATTCCTTGTTGACTGGATGGGCTTTCTCCAAGAAAATCCTCTTGTCTACTGTGATCTACAGCAAAAATAATCACACACTACCCCCATGAGAGCTCTCACACGTTTTTACCTAGTTGTGAATACCTAGACTGACCACCAGGATAATAAATAAATCCATTAGCCAATAAATCCATTGGCCCATGTTTAATTGCATTCTCTCTCACAGGGCTAAGCAGCCATATGCATAATGTTATGACTTGATCTCTAGCCACCAAGTGAACAAAGGGATATGGAATGAAAACATTACCACCCAAAGTCTATAGAAATACTAGGCTAAAACCTCAGCTGCAAGGCCAAACAAGACACCAGTAATGGGATAAGTCAATCACACACCTTCTGCTAGAATGCCCTGGAAAAACAACATCATGTGTGTGACATTCTTACCACAAATGCGCAACCTCATGTTCACCACTAGGAAACAATACACAAACTTAAACTGAATGGCTTTCTATGAAATGACTAGCAAATATTCTTAAAAAGTATCAAAGTTATAAAAAAACAAAGACAGATTGTGGAACTAACTATGCCATATTGAAAGACTTGAAGAGGACGTGACAACTAAATACAACATGTGATCCTGGATTGGATCCTGGACCAGACAAGGACATCAGCGAGACAACTGGCACAATTTGAATTAGGTCCATAGCCTGTAGGTATTGCAACAATTTTAATTTCCAAATTGTGACCATTTTACTATGGTTGTTTTGGAGAATCTAAGTAAAGGGTATATGGGAATTCTTTGTATTATTTTTGTTTCTTATAACTGTGAGATGATTTAAATTTTTTATACATAGGACTTAGTTATTGCTTGAGGCCAGTGTCGGTGATCCTTTGAAAATCCAAGTCAATGCTTTTTAGCTAATCCTTCAGTTCCGTTAGGGATCTCCCACCCTTCTCCGTTACTTAGCAAATCGGTCAAGCACAGTGGCCTTTGTTGGTTGTTATTTTGAGTAGCTGGTCAGATCTCACTTTTATTAAGCACATCAGTTTCATATGATTTAATGGCTTACAATTAGAAGCACGTGAGCAGGCAACCAAACCAGGGCCCCCAGTGCTCACTCCCTGCCACCTCACTGTCCCCACTGCCTCCACCAACACAATGGCCATGAAGGACGCTCAACTTTAGTTCTTTCTACAAGCTCAGGACTTGGACAGTCCTCTTTCTCCATGGGCTTCTCACGTGTAATCAGTTTCCTTTCCTAAATCTGTGTTTGTTTTGCAGCATCAAACACCTCCTCTTAACACAATGAAGTGTTGAAGAAAAGACCGCCAAGCCTTTTACTGATCTTGCTCAAGACATCTTCAGGGGACAGCACTGTGGCATAGCGGGTAAAGCCGCTGCCTGCAGTGCCGGCATCCCGTATGGGCACCAGTTCGTATGGGCCAATTGGGAGTGAACCCGTGGATGGAAGACCTCTCTCTCTGCCTCTTCTTCTCTGTGTAACTCGTCTTCCAAATAAATAAATAAATCTTTAAAAAAAAAAAAAAAAAGAAGAGGCCAGCAACGCGGCTCACTTGGCTAATCCTCCACCTGCGGTGCCGGCACCCCGGGTTCTAGTCCCGGTTGAGGCACCAGGTACTAGTCCCAGTCGCTCCTCTTCCACTCCAGCTCTCTGCTGTGGCCGGGGAGGGCAGCGGAGGATGGCCTAAGTGCTTGGGTCCCTGCACCTGCATGGGAGACCAGGAGGAAGTACCCAGCTCCTGGCTTCGGATCGGCGCAGCGCCGGCCGTGGCGGCCATTGGAGAGTGAACCAACAGAAGGAAGACCTCGCTCTCTGTCTCTCACTGTCTATAACTCTCTCTCACACTGTCTACACTGTCTAACTCTGCCTGGCAAAAAATTCAAAAAAAAAATCTTCAAAATACAACCCACAGGGAAACCAGGATAGACTGAGGAAAGAATATTAGAAGACCCAGACACCACTCACCAGCCCTGGAACTTCCAACCCGGCACTACCTGGCTGGAACCTCAGTCTCCTCATCAGTGAAATGGGACTAAATCAACACCTGCCCTACCTCACAGAGTTAAGAATCATGGTGAAAAAAAAAATGTTAGTTACGTATTAAGATAGGTGTGGGGAGCAACTCGGACTAGACTAAGTTACTGGAATTAAGACTTATTCTATGCATCTGCTCTCCCACAATATGGCGCTGAGAAGGGAGTAACAACTTCTACGCAGCTGCCTCTCGCCAATTTGATTGACTGAGCTGCAGGAGCTGATCCTGCTCCTGATTGGAGGAGAGCAGCGTACTCGGCGTGTGGGCAGCAGAGTTGGGATTGGTGGAAGAGGACTATAAAGGAGGAGAGAGACACCATGCACCAGGAACATCTAAGAGGAACACCTGTGCAGCCCCCGAGAGAGCCGGCCGGCGGTATGCCGCTCCCCCGCGGAAGTGGGGAAAGTGGCAGGGGGAACCGCCCTTCCACGGAGGTGGAAGGGACGGTAGCCAACCCGGGAAGGACCAGCAGCAAACCCGGGGAGGGCCGAGCAGACAAAAGAACAGCGCAGGGTCCTGTGTCGTTCCTCCGCGAAGAGGGGGGGCGACATAATGGTGCCGTGACTCGGATATGAAGCCTAGGCAGGGTTCAGTGTCGTTCCTCCACGAAGACGGGGAGCGACAGATAGGCCAAGCAATTCCCATATCCTAGGGATGGGCATCCTGGGTGAGACCCGTGGCGACAAAACCACACGGCAGCTGAGTCCGGAACCCAGAACTTCCGTGCTTCCACTCCAGGCTTCTGCGCGCCAGACCAACACTGCCTCACCCAGAAAACAGACACCACGAGCAACTTCGCTTCCAAAGGCCAAACAGAATCCCCGGTGGAAAGTTCCTAACGCATGAGTCTGCTCAAACTCTAGTACATGCTCGAGATGATATTCATCAGATTAACAGGAGGCATATTGGGATAAAATTAATTAATTTTATTCCACCATGAAGTGAGAAGCTCCAAACAGCCTTTAGTTTCCTCCCCGAGTAATGATCGTGTGTTCCCTCAAGTGCTATAAAAGGCAGTATCAGGCTGCAGCCCATTAGGTGCGTGGAGAGATGCAAGGGAAGCAGCAAGACTTACAGCGATGCTATTGATGTGAACACTGTATTTTTTTTTTATTAAATCCTTCTCTTGAAAATACCAGTGGCAAATTGCAGTGCCGACTTTAAAGTACCTTTAAAAAATTAAATGCATATTTCTCATTCCGGGTGTTACTGTGATTACAGCAGCAGATCCCTGACCTGTCTCAGTAACAGATTAAGGATTCGATTGTTCTGGTTAGGAAAAGACATCAGACAGACAACAGTAGGCACCTTGACACCAAAAGTCCCCCATCTCCTGCAAGGGAATTTGAATGTTGGAAGGAACTTAGAAAGTTCTACATCTTTGGTTCCCCTCTCTTTGGACTGGTGACATTTCCGAAGCATTTGGGGTGATACACTATGGAACTGAGGACAAAGAAAGTTGGTCAGATCATTTTCTTCTTAATGATTATAATCTCTTTTTCATTCGAAAATGTGAATAGTGATATTTATTCAACAACAACAACAACAACAAAAAACAATAAAAAGGTAGGTGTATTGGCTGCTCATCGCAATTTCTGAAGTCACAAAAAAAGAGATCACTGCTCCCCAGTAGATACTGGGGGGTGGGGTACCTTACAAAGTAGCTTAGAAGATGAATTATCTATACTATTCTGTACAGAATCTTAAGTAGAACTCCCTCTTACCATATCCCATAAGATTGCCTTTTAAAGCTATACTCATTACAAATACTCCTTTTCTGTAGTTGGAACTGAGAAAATGCAAGATACGTACGTAGAGTATGCACACCTGTATATATAGTACAGGTTCTAGAATCAAGTTGCCAGGGATTAAAACCTGGTTCCTTACTGCTTGTATATTTCTTTACCTTGTTACTGTGTCTCAATTTCTCCATATGCAAACCAGAGATCAATACAAGCATCTATCTCAAGGGGAGAATCATGAAGATTAAATGAAACATTCTGAGGCAAGCACCCAGAGCAATGGCTGGCACATAACTGTTGATGACCATTGTTATCTAGACAAAAGATACGACACCAACCATCACAGTGGCTGGAGACCCAGAAGAGTCAGTTTCGTCCTCCCATACCTTGTCTCAGAGTTACCTTCCTCAGTCTTAAGACTTCTGCCGCCCAAGGAATGTCCATTCTACTCTCTCAGATATAACTCAGCCTCTCTTGGTTGACTTCTCTCAATTGAAAGTAAAAGACTTGAAATCATCATCTTAAGTCTTTTGCAGAGTTTTTGTTTTTTGTTTTTTTGTTTGTTTGTTTTTTTTTAAGAACACAAATTCAGAGTCTGTTGAAAGGTACTATAAGCAAGGTAAGACAAGGGGCTGGCGCTGTGGCATAGCTGGTTAAGCAGCTGCCTGCAGCACCAGCATCCCATATGGGCGCTGGTTCAAGTCCCAGCCGCTCCGTTTCCGATCCAGCTCTCTGCTATGGCCTGAGAAAGCAGTGGAAGATGGCCCAAGTCCCTGGGTCCCGAGACCCGGAAGAAATTCCTGGCTCCTGGCTTCAGATCAGCTCAGCTCCCACTGTTGCGGCCATCTGGGGAGTGAACCAGCAGATGGAAAACCTCTCTCTCTCTCTCTCTGCTTCTGCCTCTGCCTCTCTGTAACTCTGCCTTTCAAATAAATGAATAAATCTTGAAAAAAAAAAAAAAAAAGATGTTCAGGCAATGCTGATAGACACAATCATGCTCACATTGGCTGTAACAAGTGAGAAGGTGGAGAAGTCTACCAGTCCCATCAAGAGAAACTGATCAAGTACATAAACAAAAATAAATTAGACAATCTTCAGATACATTCTTGGAGCTTTGCTTTGTTAGATGGTTCTTAACTGTTAGCTCTCCATTAGAAATCCAAACTAGATTCTTAAATTTTTTTAAAAAAAGTTTTATTTATTTATTTGAAAGGCAGAGTTACACAGAGGTAGAGGCAAAGAGTGAGAGAGATCCTCCAACCATTGGTTCACTCCCCAATCAGCCACAACAACAGGAGCTGCGCCAATCTGAAGCCAGGAGCCAAGAACTTCTTCTGGGTCTCCCACGTGGGTGCAAGGGCCCAACTGGACCATCTTCTACTGCTTTCCCAGGCCATAGCAGAGAGCTGTATTGGAAGTGGAGCAGCTGGGACTCGAACTGACGCCTATGTGGGATACTGGCACTGCAGGCGGCGGCTCTACCCACTATGCTACAGCGCCAGACCCATGTGTGTACTTTTTTACAAAACTGAAAGTCAAAGCCAAGCTAAACTGAGAATTGTAGGACTATGAGCTACAAGAAAGATTTCAAATGATGGTGTGGCCTGCACATACTTGTGGCAACAAGTCCTAAGGCTGTGACTCCAATACCTTAGCCAATGGAACAGAGGGCTGAGAAGTGACAGGAAGAGCAGGTTGTATGACCCGAACAGAAACCTACGAGACCTGCGAGATGGGCTTATTCACACGTGTGCACACGCAGGAATATAACACCGCAGGTCTACACCATACTTCCTGGAAACAGGGCCACAAACAGATTAGATAAAACAATCCCAGAGTGGGTGGGATTGTTCTCTTCACTTTCTCAAAACTGAGAACGAATTTCTAGGTGAGCATGTGCCCATCTCAAGCAGGAGGAAAGAGAAGCCCTTCCTAACTAAGCCAGGCTGGTGGGGAGGCACCAAGGGTCCATTTGCGGTTTTCTCTGTTTGCCCTGGGCTTTTCTCGGGGTGTTTTGTTACTGGGGAGAGAGCTCTAGCTCACGAGGTCTGTAGAAGCTGGATGGTCAAAGCAGATCTTCCCTGACACTTGCAAGCAACTTGCCAACGGGGCAGTCCCTGAGAGCTCCCCACACTGCCCATGTCTCTGGGCCTATGTTCTCTCGGAGGCCAGAAACCTCAGCCACACAAAGCAGGCATTCAGAACCTTTCAAAACAGCCCCGTTGTGTGTCGTGCCTAAGCAGGGATCTTCTGTAAATGTGGACTCATTGCCCCCTATTACCTGGAGCAAGAAATCCCACCCTAGACATGCAGTCCTCATCCCTACCCAAGCCCAGTACCAGCAGCCAGCTCCGACCTCCTTCCCTGGCCTCCAGTTGCAGATATAGCCGGGAGTGGAGGGTGGGGGTGGGCAGAGTCAGCCAAGCACTTCCCCAGCCACTGCCCCTTGCAGTCGAAGCCAGAAGGCCCCCCTCCTACACAGAGAGCCCCTCCCGTACCCCAGGGAAGCCTCAGCCCCCATGCCTGCGCCCAGCCCACATGGGCACACATGCGCACACAGGCCACAGAGGGCCACTCCCACACTCAGAAGGGGATGAGGACCCACAAGAACAAAAGCACAACAACCACAGATGTAGAGGGAAAAAGAGAACTTAAGAATGAAACAAAAGTATGGTGTTTTGCCCTCCTTGGCAGAAGGGCCAGCCAAGACCTACCTTTTGCGTACGACCTTGAAGGTGCCGATGCTCGGGACTGCCAACCACGAGGTGCACCGTCTTCTCCAAGGGCCTTGGGCAAGTGTTGCTTTGGTTAATTTCAGGAAGTGCTACTGGAAACACAAAACAAAGTGCCTGGCGGGCACTATAAAAAAATGGACGAAGAAATACAGGAGACTTGATCATCCAGTGGGCATGTATTTTGTTTTGAAACACGGGCAAGGGGGAGGGGACACAGACAGTGAGGTGTCAGTCTCTGTTCCTCGTGCGTGGCCTCGGGCGGCTTCGTCACTGCTGAGCCCCGGACTTGCTGCTTGGTTCCGTTCCTGCACTTGGAAGCTGCTCCTCACCAGGACAGGGAGGACAGCCCAGCACTGGCGGAGGAGGAGCAGCCACGGAGGCGCAGCGGCCTCTCAGGGCCTCCGGGGGCTGGAGGGAGGCCAGATGCAGGCGGCCCCCGACCTCTCTGGAACTGTGGACATTTTTCTCGCAAGAGCGGAGAGGAAGATGGAAAGGTCAGGGATGAGAACTGGGGAGGGGTCTGCCGTGGGGAGTGTCGGACTCCGTGGGGCACAGAAGGTACAATCACCTCCCACGGAGGAGATTCTCCCCCCAGCGGCTCGCTCCTAAACAGGATCTTATTTCCATTTCTCTGATTCCCCTTCTCTCTCTCAAAAAAAAAAGTCTGATTCTAATATCTAGCACACATAAATAATATTTTAATGTTATTGGTTCTTTGTTTCAAAACCCAGTGCTCCTTCTTCTCTTCATTTTGCCAATAAATATGAAAACTGAGGACATCAACTCTGCTCGTGCCAAAGAGATCCCACCCCCACCCCCACCCCCACCCCCCAAAAAGCGAATAATCCACCTAAGGCTCTATCTCTATGGGAGACAAACAGCACATCACGACGCCCTCTCTCGCAAGAGCCCTCGCCCTGCTCCTTCCTGCTGTCCTGTTTGTTTCAGTAGTTTGTGCTTCTGTTGTACTACTCAGAGAGGGATGGCGGGGAGGAAGGGACACGTGGAAGTCTGAGCGGAAAAAGCAAAGAGAAAGGGAAAACCTAGGTTGTCTTTCATTAAAAAATATAGGTATCAGAACCGGGACAAGGGCCACAGTCAGAGGGGGGCGCTGACCGCCCGACAGTCCGCTCCACGGCTTCAGCAACTGCCCTTTTTATGTGCTGTGGGCGAGCCGCGGCCACCGCGCCGTCCTCGACAGGAGCGAGGCTCTTCCAAATCGTCCTCATCAAAGCCGTGGAAAGTTGACGTGTCACTTTCTGACGTGGAACCGAATAAGTCCTCCGTGGTGCGTGCTGCGGCCGCTGCCTCCTTCTCCTTCCTGCCTTCTCCTCCCAAATGAGCTGACATGTATGATGAATATATCAGCACATGGGTTAAGCAACAGACAGCATCATTAATATTCTCATTACGTCATTACGGTGTTATTCTTAATAGCGAGATAATCAACCATTGTCACAGCAAAAGGGATTAAGCCAGGGACATCACCTGGCGACAGGGATTTGGGACAAAGCGAACACTTCCAGGGAAGAGGATTTATTCCCCCTCTCCCGGAAAGGCACCGTCTCTCCCATAATACACGTGTCCACGGCTCCCGACAGTGAGGGAGCCCGCCACGACACAGGTGCACGCACGCTCGCCCAACCCCGCCCTTGACAAGGGTTTTCCTCGGTCGTCCCTGAGCCGGGTGGGTACAGCTTTGGTGTTCTCGGCTGGTGTTGCTTTGAGCAGTGTTGTGCTTCCCTTTGACAGCCAGCTTTACAAAGGTATTTTCTGTCAGATAACCCGGTAAAGGTGCTTAAGCCCCCATCCGTTTTATCCCTACGTTTACCCGCTTCTAATCCCATTCTTTCGGAAACCTTTCGGCTCTGCCCTGACACCATGTAGTTCATTTGCACTGAAAGCGAAAAGAAGTTGGAAATTCTGATAAGTGGTAGGTAGTGAAGGAGCTTCTCATGTTCTTTAACCATGGAGGAGGTTTTTGCCATCTGCATCCACGCATGCGCACGCACACACACACACACACATACACTCCAGCCACTTAAACGTGCTTGGTTACTCCCAAAAGTTCAGAATTGTCAAATCTAACTCAGGACACTCGGAAAGCGAGATACAGGGGTTTAAAAAGCCTAATAAAATCTAGCATTCTGAAACCTGTAAAACTCAGGTCTGAACTACTTCACACTCTAAACGAGCCCCAGGACAGCCCCCACCACGGCAGATAATAGCGCTCCACTTATGGTGCCAATTTCCGGAATCTTCCTTTCTCGCAGGAAGCAGAAGTCGTGGGGCAGACAGGAAGGGAAGGCAGCTCGCCCAAGCGCCAGGCTCTGCTCTGGAAGGACCCCAGGGAGCTCCACAGGCGCCCTTGCCCACCTGCCTCGGCAAGCACACATCCCATGGGCTGGCGCCACCTGGCTATTCCCAAGGTGTCAGCTATTTCAGGAACATCAGAGTCAGACCTTGACTAAACGATCCAGCAAAATTAATCCTCGGCAGATGCAATGAGAGGATCCAGGCTGGTTTAAAATGGCGCCCTGAGTCACAGGGCAGATAGAACCTGGCAAAGAAACGCTGCGTGAAGGGTGTGCAAATGGAGACTTGGGGCAGAAAAAAACCGGCCTCCCACATGGGATGCCCCTGAGTCAGACTCATGAACCCCATCTTTTATAGGCAACAAAGGGGAAGAAAGGCAGCAGTTTGCAAGGAGAATTGCAAAACTACCATCTCTAAGCCACCCAAACCTACGGCAGGCCATGACACCCTGCTTGGACAATCTCTCCACCAAGGGACCTTGTTTGTCTGCCTGCCTGCCTTTAAAACAAACGAACAAAAAAAACATTGAATTGAATTCCATTTCTTGTTTTTTATTTTCCTTCTAAAAACCAGAGTCCATTATTACAACAGCCATGTCTTCCAAGCCAGCACCAGTGGAGGTAAAAGTTCAACGCTGGGCATCACCTTTGGACAGTAAACAAACCGACAGCACTGCACAGATGGGCTGCCCTGTCGGGGTCCTGGAATGTCCAATGTTGAGGGTTCAGTGCATTGAAACTACCATCATTCCCAAATGCTGATTTGCCACTCAAGTCAGTGTTGATTCCTCAACAGCCCTAACATCGAAATACAACAGAGCTAAAGCTCAAGAAGAACCGAGTTGCCACAGTGAAGTCAAGGTGCGGTCACCTCAGTCCTCCACATGGGCCTGCAGGTGGAGAAGTTGGGAAAAAGAAATGGCTTCCCACGGCCATAGCCCACTGCCCCGTTGAACCTATGGGTCACCTACTAGCCAGTAGTGGCTGAGACCCAAGATAAGGCTAAACTTCTCTGTCCTCCCTGCCTTTTACTTTGGTCTAGTTACAACATAATAATAGGAAAAACAGGTAGTCCCCACTGTGATCATCCAGAAAGAATGGTCCTGCTAGAACTGAAAAGCTAAACAACAGCTGGAACACAACTTGAAGCCCTGCAATCATGTTAAGATTGAGGCAATAAGACCACAAGTTCCTTTTGTTGTTGTTTTGGTCTTTGGATAGGTTAAAAATCTACCTATCAATCTATCTATCTATCTATCTATCTATCTATCTATATTTGTGTGTGTGCAGATATAGATACAGATCTATGCCAAGTCAATTCGAGCTTAGTCCTAGGGAATGCCTGTCCTTTTGCCGCCTTGATCGGTCAGGGTCTCTTTTTGCCTGCTGCACATGTGAGCATGGGATGAGTGAGCAATGAGGCAGTGGTTAGACAGTGACCCAGCACCCAGGGGACTCAAGACGCAGCTGCTCTGTCAATATTCACGCTTCCACACTCTAGGAGGTCCGACCCCTGCCCCGCTCCGGTACTTCCATAGAACAAACACACTCTTCCGTTACTTGTGCACCACGCAATACAGAAAGCATACTGCCCATGTCTCTGGGTGTTTCCATTCTATCTCATTGTTGCCCGCAACAACGCACACAGAGACATCATCCATCTCCTGGGAAGGCCAGACACAAGTGACAAACGTCTCCTTGCCCTCCTCCTGGAAACCCAGATCCTAACTTTTGATTCTTAAGACTCAAAGAAGAAACATCTCAAAACACCCTGAGACTCTTCTCTACTCGAAAGCGTCACCACCGTCACTTCTCCACCTCACTCTCCAGCCCCGCCAGCAGCACCACGAGATGGCAGAGGAATGCAGGTGGGATGGTTCCTGGGCTACGGGCACACGGTGCAGGAAGGGGGCCACACTCACCAGAGCGTCCACAGTCGGCACAGGACACCAGCTCTTCCGGCCGCCCGCTCTTCTTGTTCATGTTAGAGCCTCCCAGGCAGAAGTCACAGTAGTTATTGGGAATGACCGTTCCATCCGGTCCCTTCTGGGCTGTGGGCACATGAAAGAGAATCCCAACTTTAGGCTGAGATGTGTTTCTCCTGCCTCCCTTCTCCTCCCACAGTGTGGTGGAATCTGTTTCAGAAAGAGGTTGAAGTTTAGAAGCTAAGGTTTTGTTCCAACTGAGTAACTACATCGGACTAGGTTTGCCTCTCCATCTTTCTTGGTTCAACGGTACTAATGCCTGCAAGTCATCCCAAATTTAATTTGTGCAATATTTCCCAGCTCAGAATTTCATCTCTGGATGAGCAAACCATCCAGAAGACCAATTAGGCAAGTGAACTTCTCTCAACCCTGAACCAACCCCCAGGGCCAAAGCCCCAAACATCAGACGGCAACCACAGACACACTGGTGGGACTAGAGGGCGCGAAACGGTCGGTGCCTGCACCTTGCTCTTGAGAAAGATGTTCTTGTTTAGGAGATATTCTTCCTGTCCCTGAAAAGGAAAACAAAGAAGCGCCAATGGGTGGTCATTGCCAGGAAGGACACTGGAGATGCCGCTGGGGGCTCTGATGAACATCTTGGCAGGCACACGGGTGTCTGTACTCGCCCAGCCTCAGCTCCCTGAAGTCCAGACTCACTGAACACAGAAAGCACCTTGCACAAGTTACCTTGCAGACCCCAAGAGCCTGGAATCAGAGCCGGACATGCAGGCACGCGGCTCGGTCTCGGGACAGAGATGGGTTGAATGGTCAGCTGCCAGCCCATTGGCACCGTGTCTTCAGACTTGGGACCCTCACAAGCAGTGCATGCACCACCTTCGGGACCCATCCCTGCTGCCAGCCCTCCAACAAAGCCTTGGGCCATGACCCTGACAACAAAGCTGCACAAGAACAGCACATGTCCTTGAGCACCAAAACCATTCTCCACCTCTACGGGCTGCTTGGAAAGCCGTGGGCAGGCTCCTGGCCTAGGGAAAGAGACCGCCATTTTCCTCTCCTTTCTCCCTTTATCAGACATTTCTTTGTCCTGTTCACACTCCTTGTTTGCGATGGAGAAGAAAAGGCCATTTATGGGATCCACCTTAAGCACTGGGGGACCCTCATCCTCGCCACACACCCAGTGTCTGATGCTGTTTGTCACTACTCACTGGCTAACATTAACCAGGGTCCCGCAGGGTACAAATCTGTAAACGGAAGCAGAAATGTGAGCAGAAATCCCACCCAGACGGTAAGTGATAAACAGGTTGGCACACTTTCATATGATTCCCTCTGGCTCCGCTTCCTGCATGCCTGTGCCTCCAGGAATAGCAGTCTTACCTGGGGAAGGCAGAAGATAAACGCTAGCAGAATCACATCAGAGGGGGCTGACCCATTTATCAGCTGCTATTTGGATTGTTTAATCAGTTTCTAAGTCATTGATTCCCACCTTCAGGGAGGCAGACAATGCTCTGCACGAGAAGTGTCAGCTGTTTGTGGGGGGACAGAGGAGGCGGCTCCTCTCTGGGGCCCGCTGAGTCGGGGATTTTCATCAGCCACTAGATCTCAGAGCCATCTGCAAGGCATACGTAATGGTTTTGCAAATAATCTCCAAAAATCACCAGCAAAGATTTTACTCTG
Source organism: Oryctolagus cuniculus (assembly GCF_051225735.1). NCBI lineage: Eukaryota > Metazoa > Chordata > Mammalia > Lagomorpha > Leporidae > Oryctolagus > Oryctolagus cuniculus. Next base: position 23,313,316 of record NC_142886.1, read on the forward strand.
CGTATAAAAGTTTCATTACCCAAATCCAAAGGTGGCAGCTCCCCTTTCTTTGGTCTGCCTCGACCGCCATCTGGGCTACTCTTAGAACTCTCCTAAGAAAATTCAGCTATGCGCAGGAAGCAAGCAACTCAGTTGGAGAGAGAACAGCTAGGAAAGGGGTAGCAGCATGTTAACCCGAAGGGCTGAAGGAAACCAAAACTAAGCTGCATGATTAACAGGAGCCAGGTAGGAAATGCAGACATGCCAGTCACAACGTAGGGAGTTTCCCGCAAACAAGGCAATCAAAGAACCCCAGATACCCAGGTGGCTCCCACAAACACTCAGGGGCCCCATCTCCTCTACTCCTCACGACTTCCTAGAACGTTGGATTTCCTCCCATCCGCAAAATCCTGACTCAATCTGATTTTTCTCCAAACACTGGACCCCTGGTGATGAAGGAGGATGAAGAAGTAACATATGGAGGATAAGAACTTCCACCTCATTCTGCCCAGTATTCACCACCAACCAACCACTTGGAAGAACAGCCAATTGAACCAGGGACTCTGATGCTACCAGAAAATTCCTTAAACTCAGAAATGATCCAGTAGAGCAAAGTAGACAGTGACGGAGGAACTGACTCTCTGTACAAAGACCAAAGGGCAGAATTTCACTCAGCTTAAGAGAAGGCTCTGACGGGACGGACGGAGGCAGCGTGGGTTCACGTCGGTGCTTTGTTACACAAAGTGCCTATCCAAGGGGGTGAGGGGGTGCTGAGTCCCACTTGTGGCTCTGGTGTGTATGGTTTTGGGGCACGGGGTGTATTTTCAGTCTAGCAGTGGCCCACTTACATAGCACGCAACTGCGAAGGGCTAGGGAAACCCTTTCTGCTTCAGCTCCAAGCACCCTTGCAGCGTGAGAAAGTGGCACGCAGTAGACTCAGAATAGCTTCTGCGTCAGGTTCTCGTACACTTTTTGGAATTTAGGATTGGTTCCAGAGTGGGGTTCTCCCAGAGGAGAGCCTTCCGGACTCCTAGCCAGAGATGACCAGTCATGCCTGGAGGACGGCACCGGGTCGGCACCACCACTCGGACCCTTCTCTTCTTTACAAAAGGGGACTTCAAAAAGTTCACGGAAAAGTGGAATTGGAAGTTCAGGATAGTGCCAAAAATAGGTGTGAAATCCACTTGTAGTTTTCTCGTAAAATGCATTTTCCATGAACAAGACAACTTGTACTGTGTACATCTGGCTCGTCTCCTATACTTAACGATCTATGCCTTAAAGGCAGGCACCATGTCACACTCACTGTGAGAACACCCACACACCCCGCACACCAGAAATGGTTACCAACAGCGAAGGGACGGCAGAGATGGGAACGCCCCTGCAACCTCCTCCTTGGAAAGACACTCACTGCGGATGCTCGCCCGGTGGCAAAGTTATCTGAATGTCATTCTGTGCCCTAGGGTTATTTTCCGACTCCTTAGAGAGAAGAGCTGGCCCACGTCCCAGGAATAACTTGGTCATCTGGCTGGCGGTCACGGCCATGTTCTAGGGAATGCAAGAACAAGCAGCCGCAGGCTCCGTGCAGCAGGGAGAGTAACCCTGCACCCCTCTGCGGTGGGCAAGACACAACTCTGCCCCCAAACGCACCACAAACCCAGGACTGCACTTCACTGTCTCTTGGGGCGGGGGACGCCAGGGTGCATGCA